>NC_140524.1:72189805-73509805 GCF_964339955.1 Pipistrellus hanaki
CAGCTCAAATGTCACTTTCTTCACAAAGCTCTCCTTCATTCTCCATCAATTCCCAGAGCATTCTGTTAGTATCTCTCTTATGGTTCTCATTCAACAAATAGTGCTTGCCTGCACATTACATGCAGGTCACTGTGCCAGCTGCTGTGGGGGCTATGAACATGGATGAGACCTCCTCTGGGTTCCTCTAGCTGGCACAATTTACTTATTTATTTATTTATTTATTTATTTATTTATTTATCTTTATTTTTATTGTTTGAAGCATTACAAATAGTAGTACATGTGTCTCCTTTCCCCCCCCTAGCCTCCCCCACCCCTCCACATATGCCTTCACATGCCACCCCCCCCCTCCGGTGTTCTTGTATTCATTGGTTATGTTTAGATGCATACATACAAGTCCTTCGGTTGATCTCTTACTAGCTGGCACAATTTGGATAGAGATTTTTAACCAGCGACCTGATCTCTCCACACTGGATTATTAGCTCCTTGAAGGCAGAGAATACCTGTGTCTTATTCTCCTCATTGGTTCTCACAGACCATGGCAGCTGCTTATTAGTTCTGGCTGTCTTGAGTTCCCTAACCGAGGAATGTCAAGCAAGCCTAGTTTCTCTACTTCAGTTTTTCTTCTCTGTAGTAGAGTTTATTTGTTATTAAATTCAGAAAATCAAAATAGAGGTTTTTGGATTCTATTTCTAGCTCACTAGATGACTCCTTATGACCCTTGGTAAGTCACAATATCTGATTCAGCTTCTCTATTGGGGCCCGCTTGGGGAAAACACTCAATGACAAAGGAAATCATTCAATTGGGGTAAGTATTTGAATGGGAAATATGCAAAGCTGCTATTTCTGTTTAGTTTTTAACAGAAATAGTATTTGTGCACACTCTCTGGAGAGAAAGCATATGGTACTTGACATTATGTGCTTTCAATAGTGATATTGTTAGGCAGTAAGTAAGCCAGGGAAATTCAAATTCCACAGAAAAAAAATGGCACAGAGGGCATAAAAAAGGGATCTTGATGTGTGCCACGAATTTGATGTCATTCAAAAAGCCTCTAAAAATAATCCAGAGTATTGCCATTGCCACCAAATTATCCTTGTTAAGAGTCTGGATGTACATCTGGCACTGTGGGAGAGGCTGTGGAACAATCCCTAGGGATTCTAAGTGTCTTTGTGGAATCTATAAGAGCAATTTGATGGAGAGAAGGCTTTTGCATATTCATTACAGACAACTCTACATATTTAAATTAAAAGAAAAATGTCAAAGACTTATAATGTGCCAATGCTTATAATTCCTTTTTATGTTTTTTGTCTGACCAGAATGAAGAGAGGGGCCTAGTTTCCTGCTCCTGGAGTTACTACTCTCTGATGCCTAAAGCCCTGAATTCCAAAGATAGAAGGGGCCTTGAATAGACATCATCTCTATGAAACCCATATATGAAATAGATAGGAGGGGTTACCTGGTGACACATCCTAAAACTACCTCCTCCCATTATGATCACAGAAACTTGAGATGTTTGGCCTTCTCTCCTTAGATGGCCTCTCTTCCTCCAGAGGGTGTCAAGTAGTACACTCATTTCATGGGTATAGAAATATGGGTTTAGAGAGAGCAATAGAAGAAAGACAGCTGCAATAAAGCAGCTGCTCTGGGAGACCCAAAGCCCTGGCATCAAGGTGCTCTGTAAATCAGAAGCAGGGGGCCTTGCTGAGGTATAGGAGGAGGGAACTGCTGCTTCTATCTACGAAAGGAGCACTGCTGTCCTGTCAGCAAGACATGTGGTGAGCTGTCTGTTTAGGGCTGAGTGTTTGGAATAACGTGTCCTCATTGGAAGTGTAGGTTACATGGTTGCCTGCACTCTCCTACTTTAGTCTCCTCTTTGACCAAGAACACAGTGTTACAAGATGGTCAGCTGGGATGAGAACTGCCATGCAACAGAACTCACCTTTCTAGGGATTGAACCTCTTGTCCTAGTTGCATTAGCACTTGGTTTTAACTAACCAGTAAATAACACATTCTTTGCTCAAGTAGGCTGACTTCAGGCAATAGCCAAGCCTGGCTTCTTAAATATATCCCCACCTTTGACAATCAAATATCTTTCCCAAGTCTTGCTTATTTGCACTATTCTTAGGCTAGGGGACATAGATGATTTAATAAAGTTCCTGTTTTGTGAACGTGTTCCACATGGCAGTTGGCTGGTCCCAACCTTGGGAGGCTCTACTTGGGGCTGTAGGAAGCAATAGGTACTGGGAAGGCAAAGGTGGTGTCCTGACCCCTTCCTGACTTTCTCATAGCATTTTCTTGATTCTTCATTATATTATGCTTTTATTTTTCACTTGTTATGTCTTTTCTACTGGACTATGACCTCTGCAAAGGCAGAACCTTCATCACATTCTCTTTGCATAGCATGTAGAGTTGAACTCAAGTCATTAACATTTCTCTTTAAACTTTGATTTTAAAACTAGAGGCCTGGTGCATGAATTCATGCATGGGTGGGGTCCAGACAGCCTGCCCCAATGGGGGTTCATCAGGCTGGGCCAGCAGGGAGGAGGGGCCATGAGTGGTTGAACAGCTGGCCACACCCCTGTTTGAGGTGTTGGGGGCCAATTGGGGGCTGGGCCAGCTGGAGGAGGGGCCAATTGGTGCCTGTATCAGGCCAGTTGGCTGTCACAGTGTGCTTCATAGTCACTGGTTGTTCTGGTCATTCGCTGTTCTTGTCACTGGAGATTTTACACACACACACACACACACACACACACACACACACACACACATATATATCCTATCTAATAAAGAGAGAATATGCTAATTTGCTAATTGATCATCACGCCCTCACAAAGATGGTGGTGCCCACAACCAATAATAAGGGAATATGCTAATTGAATGCCATGCCCTCAAATATGGCAGTGCCCACAGACACAAGATGGTGGCACCCAGTCCCCACAGCCCCACAGGGTAGTGGCAGGCATGTAGCACGGCTGAACTCGCCTCCAGGCAGGTCCAGCTGCTCCATGCACCTGCTTCCAGAGACCCCCAGTCTCCTCAGCCCCCCAGCTGCCCAGGGTCGGCCTGAGGCACAGGCAAGCCTTGGATGTCAGCTGCCCAGCTGCTCAGGGCTGCCCGAGGCTCAGGTAACCAGGGCTGGCTGAGGCTTGTGCTGCTGGCAATGGCAGCAGCAGAGGTGTGATGGAGGTGTCGCCTTCCCCTCATTGCCAGGTTGCCTCCTGCCCCTGAGTGCTCCTGAACTGTGAGAGGGGACAGGCCAGGCTGAGGGACCCCCCTACCTCCAGTGCATGAATTTCATGCAAAAGACCTCTAATATATATATATATATATATATATATATATATATATATATATATATGTATGTATATATATATATATATATATATATATATATATATATATATATATCTCCTACCTAATAAAATAGTAATATGCAAATTAACCATCACTCTGCTGTACTCACAAGCCATGCCCACAAGCCAATCAGAGCGAGTATACAAATAAACCCAACCAAGATGGTATGGCCACAGAGAGCAGGAGGAAGGCTTGGGTTTCCCAGGCAACGGGAACATCCTCCAGACCCAGACTGCTGCTAGCCTGTAGGCCTGTAAGCCCTGAACGGCTGGGGTCCCAGAACGCCCCCTGGTCACTCGGAGCCTATGGTGACACGCGGACATTCCACCTTGCCTGCAGCCACTTGAAAATGCTCCAGCACCAAGTGGCAGTTTGGGTCCATGCCCTCAGCCTGTGGTCTTAGGCCAGTAGCAGTATGGGCACCCTCGCCCCCAGCCTGGGGTCTCAGGCCAGTAGTAGCGTGGGCACCCATGCACCGATCGGGCTGTGCCCCCAGCCTGGGGTGTTAGGCTGGCAGCAGCACTGACACTGAGGGCAATTGGGCCGTGCCTCCAGCCTGGAGTCTCAGACTGGCAGAGGCGTGTAGACACATGCAGAAATCCCCTCCCAGCCCAGCCTGGGTTCTCAGCCACTGAGTCACACCAGCCAGGCAGATATGGAGGAATCTTAAATGTTTCTTTTTTAATATATATTTTATTGATGTTTTACAGAGAGGAAAAGAAAGGGATAGAGAGCTAGAAACATCTATGAGAGAGAAACATCGATCAGCTGCCTTCTGCATACTCCCCACTGGGTATGTGCCCCCAACCAAGCTACATGGCCTTGACTGGAATCTAACCTGGAACCCTTGATTCTACAGGTCACTGCTTCATCCACTGATCCAAACCAGTCCAATATGTTAAAGAAAAAAACCCTATCTAATAAAGAGGGAATATGCAGGGGAGGGCATTTGGGGGTGACTGGGTTGTCAGGGCAGGGCAGTTGGGGATGATCAGGCTGGTAGGAGAGCAGTTAGGTGTTGATCAGGCTGGCAGGGAAATGGTTAGGGGGTGATCATGCTGGCAGGCAAAATGGTTAGGGGAAATCAGGCAGGCAGGCGAGCAGTTAGGAGCCAGCAGTCCAGGATTGTGAGAGGGATGTCCGACTGCCTGTTTAGGCCCGGTATTCGAACATCCCCCGAGGGGTCCCAGATTGGAGAGGGTGCAAGTTGGGCTGAGGGACACACACCCCCGTGAACAAATTTCATGCACTGGGCTTCTAGTGTGTGTGTGTGTGTGTGTGTGTGTGTGTGTGTGTGTGTGTAGTTAAATTAAATTAGTTAATAAAAGGTTTAGCTGATTGTTGAGTTAATTCTGTGGAATAATGAAAAAGCAAACTCATAGCATTATTAGCTTTTCTAGACTATTGATGTAGAATGATGAAACGGAAAGAGTACTGGTTTTAGAGTCCAGGCAGAGCTGTATTTTTGTACCCAGATTTAGTCGTGTGCCTCAGGAGAGTGGCTTAATCTCTGTTTTGTCATTGCTACCAGAGAGATGATAAGTGCTGATCTGGCTGGGCTGTTAGGAATCACAGATAATATACACTTAGTAGGACTTCCCTTCTCCTGGGAAGAAGCTCTTGCCTAACGGGTGCCTTGCCTATACTCTGGGGGATGTTGGGCCAAGCACTTGGAGCTATAATGAAGAAGAGTTTGTTCCTCCTGTTAGACAAAACCCAGCAGCCCCAGGGTCCTCCCCACTTGCTTAAGCCATTAACTCTGTTTAGAGCCTGTAGAAAACTGGCTTCTCTAAGAGTTTCTTGACCTATGCTCCTGCCACTTGTTACTTACTGGAGAGGTGGAAAGGAAATCTGATCACATAAGTCAAAAGAAATGTTAGGGAACAGAGATTTGGCTAGCACTAGAAATAGGTTAAGGCCCCATCCTGAAACTTCCCTCTAGTCCTAAAGAGGAAAGGGAATGGGCAAGCAGCAATCTCATTCTCAGACAGGTGGAGTAGGATGAAAGAGGTCAGTGGCCTTCCAGTGAAAACATGGGCTTTGATCTCAGTAAAGAAAGAAGGGAGGTGTTGCCGAAACCGGTTTGGCTCAGTGAATAGAGCGTGGGCCTGTGGACTGCAAAGGTCCCAGGTTCGATTCTGGTCAAGGGCATGAACCTTGGTTGCAGGCACATCCCCAGTAGGGGGTGTGCAAGACGCAGCTGATAGATGTTTCTCTCTCATCGATGTTTCTAACTCTTTATCCCCCCCCCCTCTCTCTGTAAAAAATCAATAAAATATATTTTTTTTAAAAGAAAGAAGGGAGGTGTTAGCCCTTCTACATCCCATCCCCCCCCCCCTCCCTCAGCACTACTTTTGCTTTCTGGGTTTCAGTTTATACGTGATTGAGGGGACATGACAGTGGGAAGGGGATAAATGGAAAGTATGAGGTGTGGCAGAGGGATGAGAGTTGAAGGTAATGGCTACTTTAGGGTATTCAGCCCCTTCTTGACCCCAAAGTCAATGAATAAAGAAATGAAAATTGCTCAGTTTATCCCAGTTTAACACGCTTTTCTTGCTCACTCCTCTCCAGCTCTTGCTCACACAATGCTAATAGCATACACTTAGACATTTGGTCACAAAGATACTCAAGCCTCATGGTTACTGTTATTCCTTCATAATTTTATTTGGTCATAGGAAAACAAATCACAAACCTTGATCAGCCAATCCTTTTATCCTCTCTTCAACATGTATTCAGTACCTATTATGTACCTGACTATGTTAGTCATCAGGGTACAAAGATGGTAAGATATGTTTAGTAGGAAGGATTATTATGCAATATTGTGATAAGATGTATAATAATAGTCATACTAAAGAAAAAAAGTAAAAACAGTTAACATTTATTAAAGGCTTATTATGTGTGAGGCACCTAAAGTATCTCAGCACTTTTAATGGATTGACTAACTTAATTTTCACAACCCACTCTTACAGAAGTACTATAATGATTTTCATTCTAAGATGAGTATCTGAAGCATCAATCAGATAACTTGACAGAAGTAATCAGCTAGCATATGTGAATTACTGAGTTTTGAACCCAGATCATTATGGAGATCTACTGCAGCCTCTAAACTATCTCAGATGAAGTGACTATGTAGGTGTATAGTGGGTGGGAGGCAGGCATTCCTAAGAGATCCTGGGCAAAGGCAGGAAGTGTATAATAGAAGAGCACATTTAAGGCACTGAAATTAATTTGGTACGGCTCAAAGGTAGAGTGTAAGAAGAATTAGGACATGAGGCTGGAGAGGCAGACATGAGTTTCACGGTACAGGCTGCCTGCTCCCCACACTAAATAAGGCATCTGGCTTTATCCCACATTAGAAGGTCCACAAGAGCAGAACATTGATTTGCTCTCTGCTGTATTGTCAGTTCCCCAAAACAGTGGTTGCACCTAGTAGCTGGTAAATAACTATTTGTGGTATAAGTGAATGGAGTTTGGGGGAGCTTGTAAATGAGGAAATAACAGGTCATCTGTGCACTTTATAGGACTCACTGGCTAAATTATGGAGAATGAGATGGAATTTGAGGTGAGGAATAAAAATAAGGAGAGCAGTGAGAAGGTTAGAAGAGCCAGTGAGTGGTAAAAGGGCCTAAACTGCAATAGTTTTGGGAGAAATGAATATATTGAAAAACTTAAAAAATAGCATCAGTAAAACTAAACAATGAATTTAATGTGAGATGTATGGAAGAAAAGAGAGTCAAGAATTTCTGACTATGTAGGAGGTGCATTAATGGGATGAGGAATACAGGCAGAGGACAAGGGTTTATAGTAGGGTATATATGTGTGAGGGGGGTTTAGTGGAAGCATGGTGAGGGTCAGGGATCTTGATGATAGAGTGGTTTGAGATTTAGGAGAAGTTGGGCCTAAGATACAAGATATGTATTAAAGATTTGGAAGTTATCAATGACATAAAGGAATTGGATGAGAATTGCCAAGGAATTGTCTCTTAGCTGGCAGGGGAGGCTTACTACAGATAAGAAGAGAGGCAAGGAGAGAAACATGGAGAACAGCTAACACTCTAGAGGTAGACATACAGTGAAACAGTTTTGGTGACATTTTGAGATATTGTACAAAGGTTAAATAACAGGAGGGCAGGGAATCCGGAAGATGGTGACCAGCAGAAAGGTAGGGAGGGAGAGAGTCTGAGAAAGTGAGGAGTGATAGAGGAGAGTGTAGACGTGTGGTGTGTGTGTGTGTGTGTGTGTGTGTGTGTGTGTATGAGATAGGGACAGTTAGATTCTGCAGGTCTTCCAAGGGGCTGCCCAATCAGGCAGTCTTAGATGGGCAGAGCCCCACGCACAACGTGGACACTTCTGGGCAGTCAGTGCACAGAGACCATGCCATCTTGAGAAACATAGCTGCTTGAGACTTAGATCCTGGCCTCAGCACCACCCAGTAGCATCTCAGATGCAAACCAGGACCTCACAGCCACTGGGGACAGAGACCTGTGACCACAGCTTCAGATCAACAGACAACAAGAATCCAGACATCCTGGACACAGATTTTTATGAGTCAAGGAGCCTATCCCCCTGCCCACAGGCTCGCAGGCAGCGCCATAATAGCTGACTGACCCAATCCTAGCACTGGCTACAGCACTGCTACAGGAATTTGAGCCTGGGAGTGCAGACACTGGGAATCTGTTTCCTGCAACACAATTGGGTGACCAAACCCAAAGCCCAGACAGGGCGGCAGTGCCACCTGACTTTAATTCTGGGCAAGCACACACAGAAGTTTGTTTTCCACAGTACAGGAGCAGACCTCCTGCCGACACAGTGCTACTATGAAACCCAGGCCCTTAAGCTGACCAGGACCCTGATTGTCCAGGTGGGAGGAAGCACTGAGCACCACTGACTTGACTCTGTTTCTTATCATGTGCTCCTGGGATCCCTGACACATTCACACTAAGAGCCAGTGACTCCAATTCTTGGTGCATGCACACACAGGGACCCTGATTCTCAGTGAGAGGCCACACGAAGCAACAGAGACTCTGATACTCAATTCTTGGTGCACACACAGGGGAACTCTGACTTCTAGCATACACTAGGGGACTTTGATTTGCAGCACATGCCAACAGTGTGGTGCATACAGGGTCCCTGATTCTACGTGCACACATGAGACCACACTGAAAGCTGGTAACGCTGACCCTGGACGAGCCTGGTTACCACCAACCCATGGCAGCCACATGTCTTAGTGTCGGATACTTCAGTGACACTCGGGTGGTGCGAAGCTCCCACGGCACATGGCCCAGGTCCATGCAACTAGAAGTTTGAACCTTTTTGTGATATACAGAATGAGGAGATGAAACAATCCCCAGAGTAAAGAAAATGAGAAATCACCAAGAAAGGAAATTAGTGAAATTGAAGCATGCAACATGACTGAAAAGGAATTCAGAGTAATGGTCGTGGAATTCATACATTGGATGGATGAAAAAAATAAACAACCAAAGAATAAGAAGAAATGAAAAGTGATATAGCTACAATAAAAAACATGATGGAAAATTTCAACAGTAGACAAGAAGAAGAAGAGGAGCAAATTAGTGAGTTAGAAAATAAGGCAGAGAAACAAGCTCAATCTGAACAGCAACTAGGGAAAAAAGTTAAAAAGCAGGAAGAGCTAAAACGGGTTTGGCTCACTGGATAGAGCGTCGGCGTGCAGACTGAAAGGTCCCAGGTTCGACTCCGGTCAAGAGCATGTACCTTGGTTGCAGGCACATCTCCAGTAGGGGGTGTGCAAGAGGCAGCTGATCAATGTTTCTCTCTCATCGATGTTTCTAACTCTATCCCTCTTTCTTCTTCTCTGTAAAAAATCAATAAAAATATATATTTTTTAAAAGCAGGAAGAGAGCCTAATGGAGCTTTAGGACAACATGAAACGAAGTAACATACATATAATAGGGCTGCCAGAAGGACAAGAAGAACAGCAAGAATTAGAAAATCTATTTGAATAAATAATGACAGAAAACTTCCCGAATAGGGGGAAGAAAAAAGTTAAACAAGTACAGAGAGTCCCAAGCAAGATCAATCCCAAAAGAACCACATCAAGACATGTCATAATTTTAATGACAAAGAGAAAATCTTAAATATGGCAAAAGAGAGACAGAGAGTTACCTACAAAGGATCCCCCATCAGATTATCAAATGATTTCTCAAAGGAAACACATCAAGCTAGAAGGGAATGGAAGGAGTTATACAAAGTGTTGCAAAGCAAAGGACTTAATCCAAGAATACTCTGTCCAGAAAGACTATCAATCAAAATTGGAGGTGAAATCAGGAGACAAAAAAAAAAAAAAAAAAAAAAGAAGAAGAAGAAGATAGTTTATCACCACCAAACCAGCAATGCAAGAAATGCGAAAGGGTGTACTGTAAAAAGAAACAAGAAGGTAAGAAAGAACACAGGCACAAAAATAGATATGACTGTAAACAAGTACCTTTCAGTAATAACTTTATTTTTTTAATAAATGTTTATTGTTCATATTATTACAAATGTTCCATTTCCCCCCCTCCATTGCTCCCCTCCACTAGGTTCCCACCCCACCCTCTGCCCTTTCCCCATCCCTCATTGTCCTCATCCATAGGTGCACAGTTTATGTCACTCCCCTTTCCCCCAAGAATCATCAGTTCACTCCCCTTCCATACCTCTGATTCTATTATATTCAACAGTTAATATTGTTCATCAAATTTTTTTAATTCCCTTGGTTTTTAGTTCACTTGTTGATAGTTACATATTTGTTGTTCATAATTTTTATCTTTATTTTCTTTCTCTTCTGAAAGAACCCCCTTCAGCAATTCATATAATTCTGGTTTGGTGGTGATGAACTCCTTTAGCTTTTTTTTTATTTTATTTTTTTTGTTTATTTTTTTTTTATTATTAATGAAGCTCTTTATCTGGCCTTCAATTCTGAGTGATAGCTTTGCTGGGTAGAGTATTTTTGGCTGTAGGTTCTTGCTATTCATCACCTTGAATATTTCTTGCCATTCCAGTCTGGACTGCATGGTTTCTGTTGAGAAATCAGCTAACAATCATATGGGTGCTCCTTTATAGATAACTACCTGCTTTTCTCTTGCTGCTTTTAATATTCTCTCTTTGTCTTTTGCTCTTTGAATTTTAATTATGATGTGTCTTGGTGTGGTCCTCTTTGGATTCCTTTTGTTTGGGGTTCTGTGCGATTCTTGGATTTGTAAGTCTAATTCTTTCACCAGGTGGGGGAAGTTTTCTGTCATTATTCCTTTCAGTATGTTTTCGGTATCTTGGTCTCTCTCTTCTTCTGGGACCCCCATAATTCTGATGTTGGTTCGCTTGAAGTTGTCCCAGAGGTTTCTTACATTATCTTCAACTTTCTGGATTCTCTTGTCTTCTTGCTTCTGCGGAGGAGTGTCTTCTGGCTCTTTATGTTCCAAATCTTTGACTTGATTCTTGCAATCTTCCATTCTGTTTTTAGGACTCTGTATAATATATATATATTTTTTTATTTCAGACAATGTATTCTTTATTTCTTGTTGATCCCTTATTATTTCTAGTTGATCCATTTTCATATCCTCATAGGTCTTGTTTATTTTGTCAGCCTTTTCATGGAGATTCTTGAAAGACCTTGTAAGCATGGTTTTGAACTCTATATCCAGATGCTTTTTGTCCTCCATTTCTTTCGTTTGTGATCTGTTTCCTTGTCTCAGCATTTTCACAGCTTCCCTGAGTTGGTAGCCTTAAAAGTCTCTGTGTTTAGCTTGGATGGGGCGGAGTTTCAGAGTGGAGCCTACAGTCTTGGCTTCCATCAGCCCCACCCTATGAGGCTCCTGAGTCTCAGTGCTCCTCAGTGTTCTTCGGTACTCACTACAAACACCTCTGAGAGAAAGGTGCCCTCGAGTTTCGCCCGCTACCAAACAGTCTAGGCTCTCCCCCAATGAGCCCGGAACTGGGGTTCAGTTCAGTTGGAAGTGGTGTTCAGAGCAGTCTGGAGCTTTTGTCTCCTTCCTGCTAAGGCAATCTAGTGGCACAGTCAACTGTCCGTTCTCTGCGCTGTACGTGCCTCCGGGATTTCCTTTTGCCACTCCCCTGGGTTTCTGCCTTACAGCCCAGGCTCCCTCTGAATGAGCCTGGGTCCCCAGGGTCTGTCCTAGAACTGGGGTTCCATGCAGTCGGAACTGGGGTTCAGCACAGTCCAGAGCTTTTGTCTCCTTCCCACTAGCAGCAGAGTCAACAGTCCATCCTCTGCGAGCAATGTGCGCGCCTCTAGGACTGCCTTTCGTCGCTCCCCTGATTTTCTGCCTTACAGCCCAGACTGCCTCCTTATGTGTCTGGGTCCCCAGGGTCTTGCCCAGAACTGGGGTTCAGTGCTGTCAGATCTGGGGTTCAGCACAGTCCGGAGTTTTTATCTCCTTCCCGCTATGGAACGCCAGCCAGGCACTCAGCCTCCCCGTCCTCTCCGGTTCCGTCCTCTTCGTGCACAACATGTCTCCATACCTTAGGCTTTTACAGCTCCTCTGCTTTTCCTTCTGGTTTTCTCTTTCCTTCTCATTGTAGAATTTCCAGTCAGTCGACTTTCCTGTAGTTCTGGGTAATGTCCATTTTGTATTTTAGTTGTATTTTATTGACATTGTTGTGTGAGGCTGCAGGTAGGTGTTTACCTATGCCACCATCTTGGATTCCACCCTCAGTAATAACTTTAAATGTAAACGGAATAAATGCTCCATTCAAAAGACATTGAGTGGCTGAATGGATAAAAAAACATGACCCATATATATGCTGTGTACAACAGACCCACCTCAGAACAAGAGACTCACACAGACGGAAAATGAAGAGATGAAAAAATATCTAGTAGGCAAATGGAAATGAAATAAAAAAAAAAGGTGAGGTACTGGTAGCAATAATTGTATCTGACAAAATAGACCTCAAAGTGAAGGCCAAAACAAGAGATAAGAAAGGCCACTTTATAATACTAAAGTGATCAATACAACAACAGGATATAACCTGATAAACATATATGAACCTAATGCAGGAGCACCCAAATACATAACAAAACTCCTGTAAGATATCAAGGGAGAGATTGGCAACAATACAATAATAGTAGGTAACTTTTACACCACTGACATTACTGGATAAATCCTCTAGACAAAAAACAGCAATCCTAAATGACTCACTAGATCAGATGGACTTAACTGACATCTTCAGAACATTTCACCCCAAAGCCACGGAATATATGTTCTTCTCAAGTGCACATGGGACATTTGCAAAAATAGACCACATACTGGGTCACAAGCAAAGTCTCCCCAAATTCAAGAAGATTGAAATCATACCAAGCATCTTCCCAGACCACAATGCCATAAAATTAGAAATAAACTACAATGAAAACAATCACAAAATCTCAAACACTTGGAAGCTGAATAGCATGCTATTAAGTAATGACTGGGTTATCAATGAGATCAAAGAAGAAATTAAAAACATCTAGGAAACTAATGACAATAAAAACAGAACAATCCAAAATCTATGAGACACAATGAATGCAATCCTGAGAGGGAAGTTTACAGCTCTACAGGACTACCTCAAAAAACAAGAAAAAATGGTAGTAAATAATCTATTTCTATAACTCAAAGAATTAGAAAGAGAGCAACAAGAAAAGCCCAGAGTGAGCAGAAGGAAGGACATAATAATGATCAGAACAGAAATAAATGACATAAGAGACAAAAAAACAAACAAACAAACAAACAAAAAAACAATACAAAAGATTAACAAAACTAACATCTTGTTTTTTGAAAGGATAAACAAGGTTGATGAACTTCTAGCCAGGCTCACCAAGAAGCATAGAGAGAGGATGCAAATAAACAAAATAAAAAATGAGAGAGGTGAAATAACAAGAGACCCTTCAGAAATACAAAGAATTGTTTTAAAAAATTACTATGAACAATTCTATTCCAACAAAGTAGACAACCTGGAGGAAATGGACATATTTCAAAAAAATATAACCTTCCAAAACTCAATCAAGAAGAATCTATAAATCTCAATAGGCCAATAACTATGGAAGAAATTGAAGCAGTCATCAAAAAGCTTCCAGTAAATAAAAGCACAGGGCCAGATAGATTCACAGGGGAGTTCTACTAAACATTCAAGGAAGAACTAAAACCTATCCTAAGACTACTCTAAAAAATTCAAGAGTAAAGAATACTTCCAAGCTCATTCTATGAAGTTAGCATCACCTTAATACCAAAACCATATAAAGACAACACAATGAAAGAGAATTATAGGTCAATATCCCTCATGAACATAGATGCCAAAATCCTCAACAAATTCTTGCAAATCGGATCCAGCAACATATCAGAAAGATTGTACACCATGGCCAAGTAAGATTTATCTAGGGATGCAAGGATGGTACAATATCCACAAATCAATAAATGTGATACATCACATAAACAAATTGAGAGATAAAAATCACATATTGATATCAATTGATACAGAAAAAGAATTTGACAAAATCCAACACCCTTTCTTGATAAAAACCTTCAGCAAGGTGGGAATAGAAGGATCATACCTTAACAATATAAAAGCCATATATGACAAACCCATAGCCAACATGATACTCAATAAACAAAAACTAAAACCATTTTCCCTAAGAAATGGAACAAGACAGGGATGCCCACTCTCACCACTCCTGTTCAACATAGTACTGAAAGTACTAGCCATTGCAATCAGACAAGAAGAAGTGATAAAAGGCATCCAAATTGGAAAAGAAGTAAAATTATCCTTATTCACAGATGACCTGATATTGTACATTGAAAACCCTAAAGACTTCATCAAAAAACTATTAGACTTAATAAATGAATTTGGCAATGTAGCAGGATACAAAATTAATGCCAAGAAATCGATGGTATTTCTTTACACCAATAGTAAACTTACAGAAAGAGAGACTAAAATAGCAGTCCCATTTACCATTGCACCAAAAAAATTAAGACACCTAGGAATAAACTTAACTAAGGAGGTAAAAGACCTATATGTGAAAAACTACAGGACACTGAAAAAAAAAAAGATAGAGGAAGACGTAAACAGATGGAAGAACATACAGTGTTCATGGGTTGGTAGAATCAACATCATCAAAATGTCCATACTACCCAAAGCAATCTATAGATTCAATGCAATCCCCATTAAAACACCAACGACATATTTCACAGACCTAGAAAGAACTCTTCAAAAATTCATCTGGAATAAAAAATACCCCAAAAAGCCACAGCAATCCTGAGAAGGAACAAAGTAGGCGTGATCTCAATACCAGATGTTAATAAAGCCAATGTTTTTAAAAGAGCCTGATACTGGCACAAGAACAGACATATAGACCAATGGAATAGAATAGAAAACCCAGCAATCGACTCAAACCACTATGCCCAATTAATATTTGACAAAGGAGGCATGAAATACAATGGAGTCAAGACAATCTCTTAAAAAAATGGTGTTGGAAAAATTGGACAGATACATGCAAAAAAATGAAACTAGATTGCCAACTTGCACCATATACAAAAATAAATTCAAAATGCATAAAGGACTCAAACATAAGACAGGAAAACATAAAAATACTAGAGGAATAATCAGGCAGTGAAATCTCAGGCATATGCCGAAGCAATTTCTTAACTGACACTGCTCCCAGGGGAATGGAAACTAAAGAGAAAATAAACAAATGGGACTACATCAAAATAAAGAGCTTTTTTCACGGCAAAAGAAAACATCAACAAAACAACAAGAAAGCATGGGAGAACATATTTGACAATGTCATCACCGATAAGAGTTTAATCTCCAATATTTACAGAGAACTCATATAACTTAACAAAAGGAAGATAAACAATCCAATTAAAAAGTGTGCAATGGACTTAAATAGACACTTTTTGAAGGAAGACAGAAGGAAGGACAAGAGACATATAAAAACATGTTCAAAGTCACTAATTATCCAAGAGATGTAAATCAAAATGACCATGCCGTATCATCTCACACCTGTCAGAATGGCTATCATCAACAAATCAACAAATGACAAGTGTTGGTGAGGATGTAGAGAAAAATGGACTCTTTTGCACTGCTGGTGGGAATGCAGACTGGTGCAGCCACTGTGGAGAACAGTATGGAGTTTCTTCAAAAAATAAAACTGAAGCTCCATTTTACCCTGCGATCCCACTTCTAGGAATATACCCTAAGAAGCTAGAAACACCAATCAGAAAGGATATATGCACCTCTATGTTCATAGCAGCACAATTCACCATAGCTAAGATTTAGAAACAGCCTAAGTGCCAATCAGGAGATGAGTGGATTAGAAAACTATGGTACATCTACACAATGGAATACTGTAAAAAAAAGAAGGAGTTCTTACCATTTGCAATAGCATGGATGGAACTGGAGAGCATTATGCTAATTGAAATAAGGCAGTCAGAAAAAGACAAATACCACATGATCTCACTCATTTATGGAATATAGTGAACAACATAAACTGATGAACAGGACAGATTCAGAGACAGAGAAGCATTGATCAGACTGTCAAACCTCACAGGGAAGTTTGGAGAGGGGGTGGTAAGGAGGAGAGTTCAACCAAAAGACTTGTATGCATGTATAGAAGCCTAACCAATGGACACAGACAACAGGGGGGTGAGGGCAAGAGTGAGGGTTGGGGTTTAATGGAGTAATGAGGACACATATGTAATACCTTAATCAGTAAAGAAATTAAAAAAGAGGTGGGCAGTTTTTTTTATTTGTCTATGGGAAGGAAACCTTTGCTGAAGCAAAGTCAGTGGAAGGTGTGGACAAGGGCTGACTGGAGTGGGCTGAAGAGTCTGATGGGAGGGGACAAAGATGAAAATGATAAGTATACAATCTTTTTTAGGAGTTTGATGCAGGAATGGGACTGGGGTAGGGTGCGCATTTTAAGATGAGAAGATCTTCAATATATTACAGACTGAGGAGAAGAGCCCATTGGATGGGAGTCACAGACAACCTGTTGGGGATTTAGAGCTAGTTATGTCTGTCTTTCTGAACCCTTAGCCTGAGTTCCACAAGGGGAGAATATTGCTATGTTCATTTATATATTACCTATATATTTTAGCATAGGGCCTGGAACATAATAGGTGTTCAATTCATGTTTGTTGAATGAATGAAATGAAATAGGTTTGGGATTCTAAGGATATTCACACCCAGTAGGGAGAATTATGGTCTCAAAGGATGGGGTGATTACAAATGGGAAAATATGGGTTCAGGAAGGACATAGTTAGTATAGGTAAGAGATTGCAGGTAAAGTCAGGGGACCAACAAGTACTATAAGTTGGCTAAAGATGGAAAAGGAGAACATGGGAAGCCTTGAATCCCTGCTTAAAAAGACAGAACCTGATGTGCCAGGCACTGGGGCAGCATTAGGACTGGAGGTGTGCCTTAGGAAACCTGGGAGTAGCATACAAAAGCTGGTGCCCTGTCTGGGGGCTACTGCAATCATTCAAGGGGAGATAACAAGGGCTTGAAAAAGGGTAATTGCTATGTGGGTGGTGAGAATGGAAAGAGATATTGTGAAGGTAGTTGTGACTTTGGTAATTGGTTGGCTATGGAGGAAAAGAGAAGGGAGAAGTAAAAGTTGACTCCTAGATTTTGAATCTGGATAAGTGGGAGAATCATAGCGACACTGACAGAGTTTGGGTAAATTAATGGCAAAAACTATTCTGGCTATGGGAAGGTGATGGGATTGGATTTAGTTGGGTTTGAAATGACTATAGTGCACAGGATTCCCCATGTCTAGCAGGCAGTTGGAGTTGGAGATGGAATGACAATGTGTAGAAGTGAGGTAAAGGTCAAGGACTAAGATAGTAGGGGGATAAAAAGATCCAGTGGCTGGGGAGGGGGAAAGCAACCAGAGAAGAAGAAAGAGAATAGTAAAGTAAAATCTCATGGAGCTGTATGGATGAGATTCAGCATGAGGAAGATGCTTAAAGGAATACATTTGACATGCTAGCAATATGCTCCTGTGCCTAAACCAGCATCTCTTTCTCCTAGTTAGTAGGAGATACAATGACACCACTTCTTGCCAGCCACTCCCCCTTTTTTTTAATACTCCAAAATAGCTGTCAATTAAATATATATTTCTATTGATTTCAGAGATGAAGGGAAAGGGAGAGAGAGAGATAGAAACATCAATAATGAGAGAGAATCATTGATTGGCTGCCTCCTGAACAACCCTACTGGGGATCAAGCCTGCAACCCTGGCATGTGCCCTTGACCGGAATCAAATGCAGGATCCTTCAGTCTGCAGGTCGATGCTCTATTAACTGAGCAAAACCAGCTAGGGTAAGCTGTCAACTTTTAATTATTAATTTAAAGTTTACTTTTTCCTAAAAATTAGGCTTATTCTATAGGGCTAAACCCAAGGTCAGTGCCCATCTCTCTTACAGACCCTCAAGGTTTTGCTTTGCCTTCAGTTGTGGAGGTTGTGATGGTGACTATGATGTGGACCTTGACCAGGAAGAACATTTCTTGTCTTGAATCACCCTGGGAATAGAACTCATTACAACCAGAATAATATAGCACTAGTGCTTTGAACCTTAACATGTTTTGTATGATGCTTCTCAACCTTTCCTATATCACCAGTTACTCCATCAAAGAACTTGGACCCAACCATGATGAAAACAAAAAAGCCCTATTTTCCCCAGGAAAAAAAAATTCTCTTTACAGGAAATTCAGTTACTATAAATATTATTTATGGTCCGTTTTAAGGATATAAAATTGTGGTAGTATTATTGGGAATAAATTTTATTACCATGGCTTTAAAATACAAACCAAAATAATAACCCCTTTGGTTGTTGGACTCAATTGTAAGGAAGTGGCACACCAAAGATGATTGTTGTATGCGAGGGAATGGGGATTAGGAATATCCAGAGCATGAGTGACAGGTCTGGGAGATATGGGCTACTGGAGATGATATATCATGTGCAGGTGCACATGATAACAACCTCGTTTCCCATCTAGACTATATCTGTGTCTCATCTGTGCTCTTCATCTTGAAAACAGAGTTGAGACTTAAAAACTGCTTCATGGTGAGGGCATATACCAGTGTCAAGAACTGTTTGAATGTATGAATGAATGAAGGAATAAATAAGGCATAGAAATAGTTTTATTATTTAGATGTTTTAATGGTATTTTAACTATTGGTATAGAAAAATTTCCAAGAAATGCTAGTTTATTTGAGCATCAAATAAAGCAAAGAATATGCTCAATATTAACTAGTCTTATTTCAGTAGTTAAAGTACTCTGAGGCTTTATGAACAAACAAATATATCCCTTCAGTGTATTATGAATTCAGTAAGGTTCCTATATTGGCCAATCCACAGTAATTTGTGTGTGTAGTGTGTGTGCATGTGCACATGTATGCATACACACATGCACACGTTCTATTAGGAGCTGAGCACTATTCTAGACCCTGGGGAAAGTTGATTACAAAAAGAGCATAAGGTCTGGTGACTGCTTTCAAAGAGTTGAAAATCTAAATATAGAGAGAAAGATATAATTACAGAAATGGCAGATAAATAAAGCCAAACTTAACTGTGTGGTATTAGCTAGAGCCATGGTCGGCAAACTGCGGCTCATGAGCCACATATGACTCTTTGGCCTCTTGAGTGTGGGTCTTCCACAAAATACCATGGTCTAATTTCTATTAGAGAGGATTATTCCATGGTCTGGGCAAGTCTATTTTGAAGAAGTAGCATTAGAGGAAGTTTACGTTTGATAGGTCCTCCCTTCCCCCAACTGATGGACGGAGTATGACCTAACCTGTACCTGCAGCATAGACATTCCTGAGAACCTAATAAGGCACCTTATATGGACTGTACATCGAACTACCAATCAGCACCTGCCAGATACCCTAAGCCCCTGATTCCTAAGTCCCTAGGTCCCTAATCGTGTGCCTTACATAAAACCACCAACCAGTGTGTGCTAAGTGCCCTAAGCCCCGTCCCTTCCTTTTCCTCCCCTCAAAAGGCATGTTCACCCCAAACACGTGTGTGTTTTCTCCTTTGGAAGGCAGCCCAGCAGGGGTCTTCTCCTCCAATAAAGCCTATGTCCTGGTATCCTGGTTTTCTGGCCCCTCTGTTTCATCTTCCAAAGTTTAAAAAATTTGGCTCTCAAAAGAAATTTTAATTATTGTACTGTTGATATTTGGCTCTGCTGACTAATGAGTTTGCCAACCACTGGGCTAGAGTACAATAAAATGCCCTCACATGTGTGGGGCACTAGACAAGTGAGGTGATATGTCCCAGATCATAGCAGTAAAATAACAGATATGAACTTTAACCCATGGCTTTGGACTTTCAACCCAGTGGGCTTTCTATTACACCATAAAGCAATAAGCCTAGTGATTAAAGAGTGAGATTTCTGGAATCAAAGAGAATGAGCCCTAAATCTTTACTCCACCATTTTCTAGCTGTGTGACATTAGGCAAGTTATTTAACTGTTCTGTATCTTGTTTTACTTGGTAGTGAAATAGAGACACTAATAAAATGTACCTTATGGAGTTGTTGTGACAATAATCAAGTTAATTCATGAAAAGTACTTAAGAGCAGTGACTGTTGCATAACAAATTTTCAGCAAATGTTATTATTAAATGCCAGAAACAGGAGCTTTGCATACAATTGATAGCAGCAAAACTGGATTTCTTTACAAATGCCCATTCAGACTGAATGAGGGTGAATTCCAAAGAGCTTCCTTTGTATCCAAAAACCTTAAAGGCAGAGAGATCAAGAAGAGAAGGATCCAAATGAAAGAGATGAAGAAAATGGAAGAGAAGAGGGAATGAGAAATTAGAAGTGGTGGGAAAGAGGCATGGGGACAGAGGCAATAGAAAGGAGAGGAAACAAAAGTGGGGAGACAGTAAATTGATGAGGAAAGGAAGGAGGTACAGAGGAAGTAGCAGAAGAGACAAGGAAAGGGTAGCCAACACTTCACTAGGGGTCTCCCTGTAGGCCAAGGTTTTCCTTCAGGCATGGTATTAGGGTTTTGGGAGAAGGGCCCTTGCCAAGACTAATATCTTCTCCACATCACAGCTGATCCTCACATTTCTATTAGAGAGGATTACTCCAATGATAAATATATGTGCAGGGCCAACTTTGCTTATACTATATATCTCTGTTAATCAAATGAATATTTTGGAAAAACGATTTTTTACATCAATTTTTTTTTCTTAAGCCAAGGGTGAGGATGGAAGAAGGGGGAGTTTAGGGATTATTGCTTGCCCTGTATTGCTGCTGGCAAGTACTAAGATGACCTTGAAAATGGATTCTACTGGAGGATTAGTAAGTGCTGACTTGGCTTAATCTTTATACCAGTCTAAGAAACTGCTCTCACTTTTTCCTCACCATTAAACTTTTTTATTTTTAAAAATAAATCTTTATTGCTAAGATTATTACAATTGTTTCTCCCCCCCCCCCATAGCTCCCTTCCACCTGGTTCCCACCCCACCCTTTGCCCTTACCCCCTGCCTGACCTCCCCGCCATTGTCCTCATCCATAGGTGTAGGATTTTAATCCAGTCTCTTCCTGCACACCCCACACCCCTTTTCCCCTGATAATTATCAATCCAATCCCTTACTTTGCCCCTGATTCTATTATATTCATCAGTTTATTCTGTTCCTCAGATTTTTAATTCACTTGGTTTTTAGATTCACTTGATATATATGTATTTGTTGATCATAATTTTTATCTTTTTTCTTCTTCCTCTTCTTATTTCATGTAATACTGGTTTGGTGGTGATGAACTCCTTTAGCCTTTTCTTATCTGTGAAGCTCTTTATCTGCCCTTCAATTCTAAATGATAACTTTGCTGGATACAGTAATCTTGGTTGTAGGTTCTCACTATTCATCACTTTGAATATTTCTTGCCATTCCCTTCTGGCCTGCATGGTTTCTGTTGAGAAATCAGCTGATAGTGGTATGGGTACTCCGTTATAGGTCACCAACTGCTTTTCTCTTGCTGCTTTTAATATTCTCTGTCTTTTGCCCTTGGCATTTTAATTATGGTGTGTCTTGGTGTGGTCTTCTTTAGATTCACTTTGTTTGGGGTTCTGTGCGCTTCCTGAACTTGTAAGTCGACTTATTTCACCAGGTGGGGGAAGTTTTCTGACATTAGTTCTTCAAATAGGTTTTCAGTATCTTGCGCTCTTCTTCTGGCACCCTCAAAATTCTGATGTTGGTACGTTTGAAGTTGTCCCAGAGGCTCCTTACACTATCTTCAACTTTCTGGATTCTCTTTTCTCCTTGCTTCTTCATTCTAGGTTTGCATGTGGGGCATCCTGAATTCTGTGAGGATGGTGACTCTATTTGTTCTTTAGCTCTTTGTATTCCAAATCTTTGACTTGATTCTTGTGTGCCTCCAGTCTGCTGTTGGATCTCTGTATAATATTTTTTATTTCAGTCAGTTTATGTTTAATTTTTAGTTGAGTCTCATTAAATTTATTGGCCTTTTCTAAGGAATTGTTGAAAAACCTTGTAACCGTGGTTTTGAACTATATATCCAGTCTTTTGTTCTCCTTCATCTCTTTTGTTTGAGATCTATTTCCTTGTCTCGGCATTTTCGCTGTTTCCCAGAGTTGGTAGGATTGCTTTGTGTGTTTGGTGTCCTATATGGCACCAAACAGTGGGTCAGCCTCCCCAGTTACCTGAGTAGACACTCTTGGTGCTCCCTTTTGTGGACTGCGTGAACAGTCCTGTAGTTATTCCTGCATTAGGAAACCAAGAGTGATATCCTAATTTCCCAACCTAATGCCCTCTTTTCAGTTATCACTCATCCCTTTTGAGCTGCCATCAGCACATGCCATCAACTGCCCCCTAATTTTGGGCACTATCTTCTTTCTCATAACCACTTGTCTTCCTGTTCCTTCTCAGTCTCCTTCCCAGGATCCTCTTCCTTCATCTATCTCTTAAATATGGGTGCCTCCAGGTCGTACTCTCAGCTCTCTGTCATGCTCTCTCTCTCTCTCTCTCTCTCTCTCTCTCTCTCTCTCTCTCTCTCTCTGAAATAGTTCATACTTTGCTTTTGTTTTAATCACTTCTATTCAGAGATCCCACATCTCTGGGTCCAGTGTTTATCACCAACCTCTAACTTGCTTATATAAAAATATTTTTATTGATTTCAGAGAGGAAGGGAGAGGGAAAGATAGAAATGTCAGTGATGGGAGAGAATAATTGATTGGCTGCCTCCTGCACGCCCCCTACTAGGGATTGAGCCCACAACCTGGGCAAGTGCATGGCCCCCTTCTGAGCTGGGTATGCACCCCTCTTTGGGGAAACTACCTGAGCAGCTCCTCTAGGTGACGTCACCTGGTGATACCATCAGGGGGCGTGCCACTCAGCCTGATGTTATGCTGGCAGGGGGAGACTTTATGGGAGGAGGTCCTCTGTCTCCTATCCCTACCATCACAGTCCTGGAGCCCTAATCCCTGCACACATGGTCATCTGTAGCCAGCTGCCAGAGGCTGGGGTGGGGGCAGGGGGTTCCCACGGTGTTGGAAACCACTTGTTCCAAGGGAATCATGGTCTCAGTGTTGCCACATGACTGCATGGCCTCGGTGTTTGCCACTACTTTTTGATGCCAGTTTTGCACCTTAAACTCTTCAATTAACTGCAAGAAGAGCTTTCCTCTTTGCCCTTCTGGGACTCACAGTTCTGTTGCATGCCCTTTCAAAGGGCAGTTTCTAGTTCTTGGCCATGTGGAGTGTTGCTGACTTTTCATTCTAGGTTTGCATGTGGGGCATCCTGAATTCTGTGAGGATGGTGACTCTATCTGTTCTACAGCAAGGCTGTGGAGCAAATAAATATGATCCCCATTTTATATCTACTCTCAGATTGTAGTAACATTTCCCCAAGTGGGACTGGATCCTATAAACCAATTCTCATGCTCCACTACACTGAATAAGAATGAGGATCCGAGATCACATTTCACATGAGGAGACAATGAGGCAGCCTCATGTCTCTGGCCAGGCGCTGGGCTGGGAGTCAGCCTCCTGTCCCAGGAGGCAAAAATTCCCATCCATGCACACCTGAAGTGCTTGCAGGGTGCTGACCAGTCGTTACATGATGGCATCTTAACCAATTTGCATATTACCCTATTATAAGTATAGATAGCCAAGATTTGGAAACAGCCCAAGTGTCCATCAGTAGATGAGTGTATAAAACAGCTGTGTTACATTTACACAATGGAATACCAATCAACTCTAAAAAGGAAGAAAATTTACCTTTCCTAACTGCATGGGTGGGCCTAGAGAACATTATGCTAAGTGAAATAAACTAGTCAGAGAAAGACAAGTACTATATAATTTCACTCATATGTAGAATACAATGAACAAACTGAACTAACAAGCAAAATAGAGACAAACTTGTAGAAAAAGCACAGGCAGACAGATTTGGTGGTGGGAGGGGGGTGTTGTTGTGTTGGTGAAGGGATTAAGCAAAAAAGAAAAAAAAAGAGAAAGAATTAATGGATATGGAACAAAGTGTAGTGACTGCAGGGGATGGAGGTGGAAGAGGGTAGATGGGGGATAAATGTTGATGGAAATAAGAAAAATATTGTCTAACCATGTGCAACAAGATAAATGCATAGGGTAGCCCCAAGCTTGGCATTATCTCTCAGGGAACAGCTAGACAGCAAGCAATACAGGGTAATGAAAAAGTACATTTATAGTTGTGAGTAGAAAAAAGTTTATTCTTCTATTACTATTTATTAATCATTGTATTATTCCATATGAATAACTGTAAACCCACTTTTGTCCAACCCTTATGCTTTGGGTATTACTTGAAAACACTCACTAATTATATTTTGGGGCAGGATGAACGTGGCAGGTACTCGGGTTATATTTTGGGGCAGGATGCACGTGGCAGGCACTAAGGCCTTCAGAAGCTTACAGTCTAGTAAAAAAGGCAAAGTGATACTGGGATAATGACAACAAAATAAATGCTAGAGGTGAGTCATTTCTCTAGAGCTATGGGAACTGAAGTGAGGATTTTGAATTCTCAGTGTGGGGGTGGCTAATGGATAAGGCTACATGGAGGAGATAGGAAGCAACTGAACTGGCCTTGAATGATAAGGAAAATTTAAATAGGAAGGGAGAGAAGGTAAGATAGGCAGAGAGAGCAGAAATGAAGACAATAAAGATATATTTTAAGCAAGTCATCAAAATTAATTCATGAGAAAGAACAGAGAACTGAGTCATAACCAGTACCATCACAGCCCTGTAAGCAACATTTTTTTAAATCTTTGAATTAGCACATCCTTTCTTTGTAATGGATAGTGATACATTGATGGGCTCGGCTGAAGCAGGGGGAAAGTCATGGATGGACTTGATCCTCCATCCGAGTAGGATTCATTTCTGTATAGCCAGCAGAGTGGTTACTTGGATAAAATCAAAGTTGTACTTGCTTAGAACCTATTGATCCACTGCTAATACCAGAATTCACTTGATATTGAGCACTCCTGTGTGCCAGTCTCTGGGCATGAGGAGATAAATGAGACTCAGTCCCTGCCCTCAAGGAGTAGGAAGGGGAAAACACTAATTCAAATGCTCTGTGGTAAGTGCTGCAATAGACATGCATGTAAGGAGCTTCTGGAGTCCAGAAGGAAGACAATGTAAAAGCATGCTATGAGTTAACTTCTGATTTTTGTCTTCCCTCTTTCTCTGAGTTTTCTTTCAGATATTCAGCTCTGATCATGTCATTCCCTCTGCTCAAAAACTGTGGTTGGGTCCTCAGTGACTACAGGACCAAGTTCAAACTCCAAAGTAGGACAAACAACGACCTTCACAGTCCAGCACAACTGACTTCTCCAGTCTTATCTCACACTATGGCGTGGGCTATGGCTGCTAAACTATAGACACACTGAACTGTAATATCTCTTCCTGCTCCTTTTTATCTGGTCAACTCCTCTGCTTCCCTTGAGCCCCTGCTAAATGTTGCTTCTTTGCTACATTGGCCCCATTTCCCACAGATAGAGTAAGTTCCTCCTCTGTGTTCCCACAATTTGCTATCCATCTCTCTATTCTAGCACCTATCATATTACAGTGTAATGTTTATGTGTCTGTTTCCCTCAGTAGACAGTGTCCTCCTCAAGGTTGGGAACTGGGCCTTATTATTTTCTTTATCCTTGAGATTTGTACAGGCCTGGCATGTAGTAGGCACTCCATACATCCTTGTGGAGTGAATGAGACTCTGACATGTAGTTACTTCAGCCTAGTTGTTGTCAACAGCTGGCATTATGTAACATGAGAGACACATAAGTAAATGAAGGGCAGCCAGAGTGGCTGAAAAACAGGCGGCTCTAGTGACAGCATATGAAAAACAACAACAAACCCACACAAAAACAACTAGAAAAGGCTGAGACAATGCTCCTACTCAGGCTTTAACAAATGACTTTCCCTTCTGAGCAACTCCTTTTTGTATGCTTTCCCACTCACTTTCAAAATCCCAGTCATTAAAATTACTCTAATTATTCATGGTCAGTGGCATGTCCAGGAAACACTTGGTTTACAAACAATTAAAATACATTAAAATAGATTTATGTAGGTTGAACCTGATCCTGCTAATAAGAAGGGAGTAAATGACTTATATCTTGGAGGTGTATTTGCTTCTCAATATTGCCCTTTAAAAAAATTGATCTTTATTGTTAAAAGTATTACAGATGTACTCCCCTCCATTGACCTCTTCCAACCCACTCCTACCCCTCCCAGATCTTCACACTATTGTCTGTCCATGGGTTATGCATTTATGCATGTAAGTTCATTTGTTAATTTTTTCCCACTCCCCCTTCCCTTTGAAACACATCACTCTGCTGCAAGCTTCAGTGTCTCTGGATCTTTTTTGTTCATCAGTTTATTTTGTTCATTAGATTCCACATATAAGTGAGATCATGGATACTTGCCTTTCTCTGACTGGCTTATTTCACTTAGCATAATACTCTCTAGGTCCCTCCATGCTGTCTCAAAGGGTAAGGGATCCTTATTTTTTATAGCTGCATAGTATTACACAGTGTAAATGTACTACAGTTTTTTAGTCAATTCATCTACTGATGGTCACTTGGACTGTTTTCATCCTAGCTATTATAAATAATGCTGATATGAATATAGGGAGGCATATATTCAGGTTTCTTAGGATATATTCCTAGAAGTGGGAACACTGGGTCAAATGGCAGTTCCATTTTTAGTTTTTGAGGAAACTGGCACAAGAATAGACATATAGATCAATGGAACAGAACCAAGAACTCAGAAATTGACCCAAGCCTTTATTCTCTTCCATTGGTCTATATATCTGTTTTTGTGCCAGTATCAGGCTGTTTTGAGAACAGTGGCCTTGTAATATAGCTTGAAATCTGGTGTTGAGATCCCACCTACTTTGTTTTTCTTTCTCAGGATTGCTATGGCTATTTTGGGTCTTTTTTATTTTATTTTTTATTCCAGATGAACTTTTAGAGAGTCCTTTCTAGGTCTGTGAAATATGCCATTGGTATTTTAATGGGGAGTGCATTGAATCTATAGATTACTTTGGGTAGTATGGACATTTTAAAGATGTTGAACATGGTATGTTCTTCCATCTGTTTACATCTTCCTCTATCTCTTTTTTCAGTGTCCTATAGTTTTCCGAATATATGTGTTTTACCTCATTAGTTAAGTTTATTTTTGTGTATCTTTTTTTTTATGCAATGGTAAATGGGAATGCTTTTCGAATCTCTCTGTAAGTTCACTATTGGTGTACAGAAATGCCATAGATTTCATGGCATTAATTTTGTATTCTGCTACATTGCCAAATTCATTTATTAAGTCTAAAGTCTTTTGATGGAGTCTTTAGGGGTTTTTATATACAATATCATGTCATCTGCAAATAAAGACAGCTTTACTTCTTTTCCAATTTTGATGCTTTTTATTTAACCTTGTTGTCTAATGGCAATGGGTAATACTTCCAGTACTATGTCGAACAGGAGTGGTGAGAGTGGGCATCCCTGTCTTGTTCCTGTTCTTAGGGAAAATGGTTTTAGTTTTTGTTATTGAGTATGATGTTGGTTGTGGGTTTGTCATACATGGCTTTTATTATGTTGAGGTATGATCCTTCTATTCCCACCTTGCTGAGCATTTTTACCAAGAAAAGGTGTTGGATTCTTTTTCTGTGTCAATTCATATGACTATGTGATTTTTATATCTCAATTTGTTTATGTGATGTATCACATTTATTGATTTGCGGATATTGTACCATCCTTGCATCCCCGAAATAAATCCTACTTGGTCATGGTGTATGATCTTTCTGATGTACTGCTAATTTTGATTTGCTAGAATTTTGTTGAGGATTTTGGCATCTATGTTCATGAAGGTTATTGGCCTGTAATTCTCTTCCATTGTGTTGTCTTTATCTGGTTTTGGTATTAGGGTGATGCTGGCTTCATAGAATGAGCTTGGAAGTATTCCTTCCTCTTGAATTTTTTGCAATAGTCTGAGGAGGGTAGGTTTTAGTTCTTTGAATGTTTGGTATAACTCCTCTGTGAAGCCATCTGGCCCAGGGCTTTTGTTTGCTATAAGCTTTTTGATGACTGCTCTCAATTTCTTCCATAGTCATTGGCCTATTGAGATGTTTAGAATCTTCTTGGTTGAGTTTTGGAAGGTTGCATTTTTCCAGTAATATGTCCATTTCCTCCATGCTGTCCAGTTTGTCAGAATAGAGTTGTTCATAGTATTTTTTTTTAAATTTAATAAATCTTTATTGTTCAGATTATTACAATAATTTTTTCTTCCCCCCCTCATAGCTCCTCTCCACCTGGTTCCCACCCCACTCTTTTCCATTACCCACCCCCCCGTGCACCTGTCCTCATGCATAGGTATATGATTTTTGTCCAGTCTCTTCCTGCACCCCATACTTCTTTCCCCCTGAGAATTTTTAGTCCACTCCCTTTCTATGCCCCTGATTCTATTATATTCACCAATTTATTCTGTTCCTCAGATTTTTAATTCACTTGATTTTTAGGTTCACTTGTTGATAGATATGTATTTGTTGTTCATAACTTTTATCATTACCTTTTTCTTCTTCCTCTTCTTAAAGAATACCTTTCAGCATTTCATATAATTCTGGTTTGGTGGTGATGAACTTCTTTAGCTTTTTCTTATCTGTGATGCTCTTTATCTGACCTTCCATTCTGAATGATAACTTTGCTGGGTAGAGTAATCTTGGTTGTAGGTTGTTGCTATTCATCACTTTGAATATTTCTTACCACTTCCATCTGGCCTGCATGATTTCTTTTGAGAAATCAGCTGACAATAGTATGGGTGCTCCCTTGTAGGTAACTAACTGTTTTTCTCTTGCTGTTTGTAAGATTCTCTTTTTGTCTTTTGCTCTTGGCATTTAATTATGATGTGTCTTGGTGTGGTCCTCTTTGGATTCCTTTTGTTTGGGGTTCTGTGCACTTCCTGGACTTGTAAATCTATTTCTTTCACCAGGTGGGGGAAGTTTTCAGTCATTTTTTCTTCAAATAAGTTTTTAGTATCTTGCTCTCTCTCTTCTTCTAGAACCCTCATAATTCTGATTTTGGTATGCTTGAAGTTGTACCAGAGGCTTCTTGCATGATCTTCAACTTTTTGGATTCTTTTTTTCTTTTCTGGTTGAGTGTTTTTTGTGTGTCTTTCTTATACCAGGGAAGTTTTCGGTCATTCTTTCTTTTTAAAAACATTTCTTTATTGATTATGGTGTTACATATGTGTCCTCATTCCCCCATTATACCCCTATCCCCCGTCATGCCTTCATCCTCCTGTTGTCTGTGTCCATTGGTTAGGCTTATATGCATGTATACAAGTTCTTTGGTTGATCTTTCTCCCTTACTTTCACCCTCTCCTATCTTCCCTCTAAGGTTTTATGGTCTAATCAATGTTTCTCTGTTTCTGGATCTGTTTTGTTCACCAGTTTTGTCATTTCTTCAAACAGGTTTTCCATTTCTTGCTCAGTTTCCTCTTCTTATATCACTATTATTATGCAAATATTGTTTTTGTTTTGTGTTGTCCCAAAGTTTCCTTAGGCTCTTGCTTAAAAAATATTTTTTCTAGATGCTGCTCTACTTGTGTATTTTTTCCTAACTTTTATTCTAGCTCACTTATGTGGTTTTCTGCTTTTTATAGTCTACTTTTGATGCTTTCTATTGAGTTCTTTACAGCAGCAATGTAATTTTTCATTTCTTCTTGGTTCTCCTTCATTTCCTTTGGTTCTTACTCATATTGTTGAATTTGTCTTCGATTCTTTTTTTTTTTTAAATATATTTTTATTAATTTTTTTACAGAGAGGAAGAGAGAGAGGGATAGAGAGTTAGAAACATCGATGAGAGAGAATCACCAATCATCTGCCTCTTGCAACCTCCCCCCCCCACACACACACACTGTGGATGTGCCCACAACCAAGGTACATGCCCTTGACCGGAATCGAACCCGGGACCTTTTAGTCCTCAGTCTGACGCTCTATCCATTGAGCCAAACTGGTTTTGGCTGTCTTCGATTCTTTTCATCCACCTTATGACCACTTCTCCGAATTCTTTCTCTGACATGTTGCTTGCCTCCATTTTGTTTACTTCCTTTTCTGGTGATGCCTGCTTTTCTTTCATATGCAGGCTGTTTCTTTGCTTCCCCATGATCTCTCTTCTCTGGGTGTCTGGTTATGTAGTTCTCTCTCTCCTGCATTGATTTAAAGGCACAAAATACAACATAACCAGGTACAACACACAAGGCACTGAACAGAAATATATTCATGATATTAATAACCCCAAATAAAGGTGACCACCAGAGAAAGGCTAATTAGTGGATAGTAAAGAAAGGAGAAGGGGGGGGGAAGGAGTGCAAAAATGAAATTGGGAAAAGGAACAAAAAGTAAGAGAAAAAAGAGAGAGAATAAGAAAGAAGAGGGGAAAAAAAACTATATATACAGGGAGAGAACTCCAATAGAACAGCCACTAATTCCAACATATGCCAGCAACAAGTATCTAGAGACGAATGCAAAGAACAAACAACAACTAATATCAAGTGAGGTGATGGAAAACAAGCAAAAAACAAACAAATGAACAAAAAAATCACACCCAAAAAGCAAAAAGCAAAACAATCTCACAAACAAGCATAAAAAATCGATATAATCAACAATCAAGCAAACAACAACAAAAGGATAGAAAGAAAAAAATTGGATAGTGAAGAAAGAGAAGAGAGAGGTGTGTATGGACTTGGAGCAGGGGATTGGAAATTAGTTATATAAGTAGTATGAAATTTTAACAGGGGGTAAAAAGAAGGAATAGAGAAAATCTAATGCAGGAATAAGTAAGAGAAACAGGACATCAAAAGGGGAAAAGTGAGGAAGAGAGTGATGGAGTAAAGGTAAAGTTGAGATAGAATAAGATGATGCTAATGGAAAGAGGAAAATAGAATGTAGAACACTAATCCCGAAGTAAAATAAAATAATACTTTTTAAAAAAAGGTAAAATAGTAGTAGTAATAATATTGATTGAAAATAAAAAGTGAGGGAAAAAATTGTTTCTTAAATAAAAGATGAAAAAAATAAAAATAAAAGTATGCAGTAGTGAAGGTCATTAACTTCCTCTACTGTTCTGTTTGGCACGACTGTTTCCTAGTCAGGACAGTATTGAAGTTTCCTGGTTTCCACTGCTCCTCGGTGTTGTAAGCCAGTCCTAATTTTTAAGCAGGCAGTGTGTCTTTATTTCTTGTATTCCTTAATTTTGGTTACACATGTGTCAATTTGTGATTCAACCCCTGGGTGGCAGTGTTTCTGGATTATCCTCTGGTTCTATAGATCCTCTCTAGCTAGTGTTTAGATTTTGTTTTCCCTGTGGCACTTAACACTGATTTGGAGGAGTGGGTTGCCCCAGAGCAGGTTCTCCGATGGTTATTCCCCTCTCTGATCTCCAGGTTTCAGAAAAACAACTTTCCCCTGCAGTCTCTTAGAGTGTTCCCAATTGGGTGATCCTATGTATTGGGCATAGTAATTAGAGGCAAGGATTTAAAGGGGTGGAAAAGGAGCCAGAGTAAATGTGTGAACTCTGGGGCTGTACACAAGTCTGTGCAGTCTTTTTTTTCCCCTTGGGTCTAAGCAGCAAGCACATTTTTAAAATTATTATGTTGTTCTTTTGGGCTCAGATCAAAATGGGTTGCTTTTTAGGGGTCCCTTCTGTTAGCAGCTCTGCGGACCTCCTTCCACATACATGGATCACACCAGCCCCAACAGCCACAAATTTTTCTAAGCACAGACTTCCCCCAGTCCTCCAGCTCCTGTGTGCGCATTTCTCTCTCCTGCAGGGACCACAGATCTCACCTTATCCCAGGTGAAACCTGGCCTTTCTGTGAGGGAGTGTAGAGCTCCTCTGAATCCGTGTGCTCGTGCCAGTGGGGACCAGTGTTCTCTGGTTTGCAGCTGTTCAGTGAGTGCCATAGTTGTAGATTCTCCAGGCTTTTCACACTTCTGATAACATCCATTTTCCCCTTCAAGATGGCCCCATCTCTGAGTCTAAGCCAGTCGCTCAGGTTGGGAACCCAGCAACAGTGGGGGCTTCCCAGTCCTCCACAGTCTCCTGGAGTTTAGCTGTCCCTCAACTCACCAACAAACACTCCCCATCCGATCACACACTCTCCCCTTGTTTTTTCACTTACACACTATCTTGCAGTCTGCCTTCCCATCAGCAGCCATCTTTGATTCTCTCCATTTTTAATTTTTTGAGGAAACTGCATACTGGTTATTTCCACAGTGGCTGCACCAGTCTGCATTCCCATCAGCAGTTCACGAGTGTTCCTTTTTCTCCACATCCTCGCCAACACTTGTCTTTGTTGATGATAGCCATTCTGACAGATATGAGATAGTACCACATTGTCATTTTGATTTTCATCTCTCAGATGGTTAGTGACTTTGATCATGTTTTCATAAGTCTCTCTTGGCCTACTCTATGTCCTGTTTTCAAAAGTGTCTATTTAGGTCCTTTGCCCATTTTTTGATTGGATTAGTTAACTTCCTTTGTTAAGTTGTATGAGTTCCCTGTAAATGTTGGATATTAAACCCTTATCAGAGATAACATAAGCAAATGTGTTCTCCCTTGCAGTGGGCTTTCTTGTTGTTTTGTTGATGGTTTGCTGTATAGAAGCTTTTTATTTTGATACTGTCTTGACACCATTATATGCTCTTGCCTCCTTTGTTAAATATTAATTAAGCATAATGTCTTGGGTCTATTTCTGGGTTCTCTGTTCTGTTCCATTGATCTATATGTCTGTTCTTGTGCCAGTACCAGGCAGATTTGAGAATAGTGGATTTGTAATACAATTTGATATCTGGTATTGTGATTCCTCCAGGTTTGTTCTTCTTTCTCAGGATTGCTGCAGTTATTTAGGGTCTTTTTTTATTCCATATGAATTATTGAAGAGTTTGTTCTAGGTCTGAGAAATATGCCATTGGTATTTTATTGGGGAGTGCATTAAATCTATACATCGCTTTGGGTAGTGTGGCCATTTTAATGATGTTGATTTTACCCTTCCATGAACACGGTATATTCTTCCATTTGTTTATGCCTTCCTCTATCTCCTTTTTAATGTCATATAGTTTTCTGAGTATAGGTCTTTTACCTCCTTAGTTAAGTTTATTCTTTTTATCACTATCTACTGTACTAGTTGGGTGCTAACATGGCAAATATTTGGAGGTCCTTCTTAAGGCAGGTGTTCTGTGAACAGTGAGAGGAATCTGTAGATTGTATACTATCCTGAAATGTATGAATGCTGCCTCTGCCTACATCCATTCTGCAATGGGGGAAATGCTTATTCAGCCGCAGGCAGCTCAGTGTAGTAGGAAATCTCACAGCACTGTAACAAGAGGTTTGGTTTCCAGTAACATGGGAACCACTTGGAATCACATAACCCCTCAGGGCTCAGTCTCTGTACTGGTAGAATGGGGACACAAATCATCACAATGCCAACTTTCAAGGGTTATTTATGAGGGTCAATAGAAGAAGTTTTGTGAAAAGCTTTAGAGGCTAGACATATGGATGGGGTCTCACTTTTTAAAAAAATATATTTTATTGATTTTTTACAGAGAGGAAGGGAGAGGAATAGAGAGCTAGAAACACCAATGAGAGAGAAACATCCACCAGCTTCCTCCTGCACATCCCCCACCGGGGATGTGCCCACAACCAATGTACATGCCCTTGACTGGAATCAAACCTGGGACCCCCTCAGTCCACAGACCAACCCTCTATCCACTGAGCCAAACCAGTTTCGGTGTGGGGTCTCACTTTCATTACAATACCTCTAGCCTGTGGATGTTGGGTCTCTTAAATGGTCTAGACAGGGTTGAAGCTCATAAGCAGAATAATAATGGTACACTGAGGCTCATCCCTAATAGTTTCTTTAAGAATCCATTGAGAGCATTATGCTAAGTGAAATAAGCCAGTCAGAGAAAGATAAGTATCACATAATCTCACTCATTTGTGGAATATAATGAACAACATACACTGATGAACAAAAACAGATCCAGAGACAGAGAAGCATTGATCAGACCATCAAACCTCAGAGGGAAGGTAGGCGAGGGCGAGGGTAAGGGGATGAGATCAACCAAAGGACTTATATGAATGCATATAAACCTAACCAATGGACACAGACACCAGGGGGTGAAGGCATGAGTGGGAGGTGTGCGTGAGGGGTGGGGGGATAAGGGCACATATGTAATACCTTAATCAATAAAGAAAAAAAAAAGTCCATAGAGAGTATTATGCTAAATGAAATAAGCCAGTCAGAGAAAGATAAATATCACATAATATCACTAATTTGTGGAATATAATGAACAACGTAAACTGATGACAAAAATAAATACAGAGACAGAGAAGCATAGAACAGACTGCCCAGCCTCAAAAGGAAGGCAGGGGAGGGTGTGGGGCATGTAATAGATCAACCAAAGAACTTGTGTGCATGCATATGAACATAACAAATGGACATGGACATTAGGGATGTAAGGGCATGTGTTGGGCATGGGAGGGTGCAGGGAGAGGTCAATGGGGGGAAAGGAGACATATGTAATACTTAAACAATAAAGAATTAAGAAGAGTTCACACAAAGGTGATTCATTACCTTGCCACATTCAAACCAACAATGTTTTAATGTCTCTCTAATGAAATCAGCAGTTAGTGGCTAAACAAATAGGCTATTTGGTTGAGAACAGACATTGAGCAGAAAAGGCCTAGCACATGGAGTCCAGGTGTCCTCAGAGATTTTGTGTCATTCCTCCCACAGCCGATCTGCTCCCTTAGTTTTCACTCTAGAGAAAAAAGGCCTCTTTTTGCTGCTCCTAAGAAACCTAGACTACATAGCTAAGCCATTCAGTGGGCTAATGAGATTGCTGAAAAATTTAGAATGAACAAATTGAAATGCATCAGCTTTTGAGGTAAGTGCAGAGGAACTGCAAAAAGGCCAAAAGGATGGCACAAAAACAGGGCAGGGAAGCAAAGGATGAAAACTCAGTAAACTGGATTGATTGTCCACATGAAAGACTGACATTGAATTGTTGAGGCCTTGAGATACTTTAATGCAAATTAGTTCACCTTACAACTGCAAAGGGATTCTGGGTCCCTTCATGCTGTGCCACAATTCTCCGCCTTTCTGCTTAACATTCCCTTTGCAGAGAATGCCCAGCCCTCCCTTCTCAGCCTAGGCCATTCCTACTCATCCTTTAAGATATAGTTATTTGATATTTTAACTGACTCTCCAAAGGCAGTTTCTTGTTATCTCCTCTGTTTCTCCATGAGGCTCTTTGCAGACCTCTGACCCACTTTGCCACATTTGTTTACATGCCCTTCTTCACCATTAGGCTGTGAATGCCGGTCTCCGGATAAAAAACCACATGGCAGCTTTACTTAGCACAGAGAAGGTCACAAAATGGCCCTCACCCAAGACTGGATGAGCATTTGAGCATGTGTGTGCCAAACACATTTATTGGATATGCACAAGACCCAAAGGGAATTTTCATTACACAATGATTTGATATAGTATTCATGCTTTTTCCACGATAGGTTACCTGATTAGGAGCTACTTTGGTGCTAGCAAGCAGCAAGAAACCTAGTTGCAAAGGCTGCCTGACAATGTGCTGACAAGGCAAGGCCTCTGCAGCTTCCTGGTCCAGGCTATCAACTTGGTTCCCACAACTTGCAAACATGAGCTGGAAAAGTGCTGCTCTCTACCCCCACCCCAAATCTCTCATGTGCTTGTTTCTCAGGAAGTTGCTCAGCAGCATAGATGGCATTCTTAGTATGTTTGAAAATTGAAAATGTATCCATTACTAGAGATGGATGCCTGACCTAGCCTTGGCTCTCGCTTAGCAGCCACAGCCTCTTGTTCTGCTGATGATGAACTTAATGACTTTGGACACATTGACTCATCTCACATTTCCTGTCCCCAAATGGGGAGAATAATAAAGATGTTGCGTGGATTGAATCAATAAGAAGCTTGACTGAGATCCCTGGGGACAGGGGAAGCAGCAGTTGATGCTGGTAGAGAGCCTGTAGTGTTTTGTTTGCTACTGTTTGTAAATGTGAATCATTTTGCCTCAAGCCAAGATGTGCAGCCTGAGGAGAGGTAAAGAGGAAGGGCAAGCAGGTGGGCACTTGTGGCCTGGGCTGCAGCAGAGCCAGTGCACACAGAAATGGACAGAATGGGATGGGATGGGATGGGATGGGAGAGAGGAGACAGGATAGAAGGGATTAGATGCTTAGCAGCTGCTGGCTTACTGACAGCTAGCCCTCCTGCTACCTGGTAGAGACCAGGAGCAACAAACTCTGAAGGTTGTATGTACTTGAACGGTTTTGTATTGAAACTAAATAAAATTCATGACAAAGTCAATCTGACACATCTTTAATGATACACATAAAGATTATTGTGCTGTGCTGTAATTAGGCATAATTGTAAGCAGCTCCCAGAAATGATTGTAATTACAATTACCTTTACACTGCTGAACTAAATGTTTCTGAGGTCAGGCAGGATGGGGGTTGGATTGGGGGTTTCTGGACAAGAGGCAGAGCAGAAAGCTAGTTGCAAGGCATTTTTTTCTGGTTCCCCTTCCTCTCCCCTCCCTACCCCACCGTGAGGCAACAATACCTCTACTGGGGAACAGGAAAAATATCTGATGAGGGATTTGGATGGCTAGGCACTTTTCTCCAGCAATAGAGATGCCACCCTGTGGTGATGTTCAGAGAGGCTTTGGACTGATTAGTCCCCACTTTCCTAAGAGGCCTGGAATTCTACCAAGTGGCCTTAAACCTATAAAGTATATGCCTAATGTGTGAACCATGTTTGGGTCCTTATTTGAATAAATCCATGCAGAAAGATATTTGTGAGACAATTGGGTAAAACTTAATAATTTCTGGTATTTGATGATATTAAGAAATTATTAATTTTGTTAAATTTGAAAGTGGTATTATTGTTAAGAAAAGTCCCTTATCTGTTGGAGAAACATTAAAATATTTATAGGCAGCAACTGTGGGATGGTATGGCACCCAGGATTTGCTTTAAAATACTTCAAGAAAAAATGTGGAATAGAAAAATAAGAGTGGCAGAATGTTGATAACTGTTGAAAGTGATTGTGAATATATGGGGGTTTATTATAATCTTCTCTCTTCTGTGTATATGTTTGAAATTTCCATAACAAAGACTTTAGAAAATATACTCTAGACTGTTCTGGAAGTGATTCATACATTAGTGAAAATTAGTTTGATCGTGCAAACACCTAGCAGATAAAGGCATATAGCAGCTATCTGAAATGTGGTTTTGGATGGGCAGAGCCAGGAGAATAGGCAGGTGTGTGTTAGAACATGGGCCACTGTCTGGGAATGAAGAATCCTGGATGGGTTGAAGAAATTTTTGTGAGGGAATGAAATTTGAAGGTTCAGAGGACAATCTGAAAGTTCTGGGAAAGAAGGCAGGAAGTAAAGGAAGAGAGACAAAAAAGTAACAGGTTCACATGTCCACATGTTATATCCCCTACTAGTCTGTAAGCTTCTGGGGGTTAGGCCGGTATTTTAATGCTCTCTGTCTTCCCTAGAACACTCGGGATATTAGTTCACTCATTAATTTATTTAAGAATATTTATTGAATGCCTTCTATAGCCAGGGAATGCAAACGTGTGCATGTGGTAGGCAAAGGAGATAGAGCAGTGAACAAAACAAATCCCTGTCCTCAGGTAGCTCACATTCTAATGGGAGGAAACAGATAGTATCAATAAATAAACAACAAGGATATATGTCAGATGGTGGTAAATACTGTAAAGAAAAATAATCTAGGGTAGGGTGTGTAGGGAATGCTGGGTAGTAGCTCTGGACCAACAACTTTGCATGCTACTTAGGCCTTTCTGAGCTTTTCCAGGTCTCCTCTGCAGCCTGGCATATAGTGATATTGGACTCTATGCCTGGTTTTCACCAAGGGCTCCCGATGTATATACACTTTAACCTCATTCTTGACTTAAATGTCTTCACCTACACCTGATTAATTCAAATTACTCTTTATGTGCCATTTCCTCCATGAAACTTCCACAAGGTCTTCCTTTGTCCCACCTCCACAGTATCACCTGGGTCTTCTCTGCTTTCAAGGCAACCTTGCATGAATCTCTACTATAGCACTTACCATCTGGATTATAATTCTCTTCACTAGTAGATGTTGACCTCTCTGAGAATAAAGATTATGTCTTCTTATATCTATATAGTGCAGGGCCTAGGATATAGTAAGGATCCTATACGTGCTTAATGATGACATGATAAATGGCTGGATGAAAGTATGAATTTTCTCCCTAGCAGAATACTGGAGACATGTGAAGCATCCTCACCTTAAATCAATGCTGGGGAAATAGAGGTACTACTGTGTGCTCAGATACTAAAGGGAGAAATTATATCAGTATACTTTTATATGTATTATACTCTATGATGATGATAATAATAACCATATTCACACTGGACATTTTATTGCATGGACTCTGGAGCCAGACCACTGGATTTTAATTTTGGCTCTACCATTTGTCAGTTGTGTGATTTTGAGCAAGTTACGCTATCTGTGCAATAATTTCAGTTTTCTCATCTGAAAAATTGAGATGATGATAACACTATGTATTAAAATGAGATAAAGTTTTGCAAAATATTTAGAATAGTATCTGTCATATTGTAAGTAGTATATAAGGATTTGCTATTATTATTTATTACTGTGAATCAGTGACTGTTCTAAATGTTTACTTGTTCATTCATGTACATTGAGCTCAAGCCAATTCTAGTTCCTGGGGAAAAATTGCTTTCATGGAGATTTTAAAGGGTTTGGCAAAAGTAGGTATACAGTTATGATACACAAAACACAGAGTTTATCATTGCATTATTACTTTTAGTTATTGTACACAAACAAGTGTAAACCTACTTTTGTCCCACCCTGTATTTGACCTAACTTTATAGTCACACAATAAAAGGGAGGCACTGTATATATCTTCGTTATATAAAGAAGAAAAGTGGGGTTTAAAGCTGTTAAATAACTTATTCAAAGTCACAAAACTCAGAATTTGAAAATTAGAATTCTATGTCTGGACCGTGACTCCAAAAGCTATTGCTTTAGACCAGGGACTGGTGAAGGAGTCTATAACATGGAGTCTTTTGTGTCTGCCTTCTTTCACTGAGAATGTTTTCAAGGCTCATCCATGCTGTAGCATGTATCAGTATTTTATTTCTTTTAATGGCTGAATAATATTCTATTTATGAATATACAACTTTTCATTTATCCACACATCAGTTGATGAACATGTGGGTTGTTTGTACTTTTGGGCTATGATAAATAATGCTGCTATAAAATTTTGCATATAAGTTTTTATGTGAACACTAGAGGCCCGGTGCACAAAATTTATGCATGGGGGAGGGTGTCCCTCATCCTTGCCTGCAACCTCTCCAATCCGGAGCCCCTCAGGAAATGTCTGAATGCCAGTTTAGGCCCAAGTCAAACAACCCTCTTGCAATCCAAGAACACTGGCTCCTAACTCACCTGCCTGCCTGTGTAATGCCCCCAACTGCCCTTCCCTGCTGGCCTGGTTGCCCTCAACTGCCCTCCCCTGCAGGCAGGTTCACCCTCAACTGCCCTCCCATTCTGGCCTGGTCGCCCCCAACTGCCCTTCCCTGCTGGCTTTGTCACCCTCAACTGCCTCCCCTGCTGGCCTGGTTGCCCCCAACTGCTCGACTCTGTTGGCCTGATTGCCCCTAAACCCCTGCCAGCCTGATCTTGCCCCTAACTGCTCTCCCCTGCTGGCCTGATCACCCCTAACTGCCTCTGCCTTGGCCCCCACCACCATGGCTTTGTCCAGAAAGAATTTGGACGTCCAAAAGATGGCCAGTCGACCTGGTATAATTAGCATATTACTCTTTTATTAGTATAGATATGAGGTTATATATCTAGGAATGGAATTTCTGGATCATGTGGTAATTCTATGTTTAACTTTTTGAAGAACTGCCAGACTGCTTTCAAAGAGGCTGTACCTTTTGACATTTCCACCAGAAATATATGAGATTCTAATTTTTCCACATCATTGACAACACTTGCTGTTGTCTATCTTTTTTATTTCAGCCAACCTAGTGAGAGTAAAGCTACATGTCATTGTGGTTCTGATTTGCATTCCCTAAATAACTAGTTGAACATTTCCTCATTTGTTCATTGGTCATTTGTATATCCCTTTGAAAAAAATATTAATTCACATTCTTTCACCCATTTTAAAATTGGGTTATTTTACTTTTTATTAGTAAGTTGTAAGTGTTTTAAAATATATTCTGAATATAAGTCCCTTATAAGATATATGGTTTTCAAATATTTTCTTCCATTCTGTTAGTTGTCTTTTCACTTTCTTGATAGTGTTATTTTAAGCACAAAGTTATTTAATAATAATGAAGTCCAATTTATGTATTTTTTGTGGTAAGTGCATTATCTGTTTTTTCTTTGGTAGCTTGGGTATTTGGTGTCATATCAAAGAAATGAATAAAAGGTTATGAAGATTTATATCAATATTTCTTCTAAAAGTATTATAGTTTTAGCTCTTACACTTTGGTCTTTGATCCATTTTGAGTTAATTTTTATATGTGTGAGGTAAGGGTCCAACTTCTTTCTTTTGCATGTGGATATATCCAATTGTCTTAGCAGTATTTGTTGAAAAGACTATTCATTTCCCATTGAATAGTCATATCAAAAGTCAATTGGGATGCAAGGGTGATCTGGCTGCAACATCTGCCACCCCAACAAGCACCAGGGTTGATTGGCTGATCTAGATGGCTAGGTGGGTGTCCCCTTCTTCCCTCATTGATCCATGTACCCAGGACCATTGTCTAGACCAGTGGTCGGCAAACTCATTAGTCAACAGAGCCAAATATCAACAGTATAATGATAGAAATTTCTTTTAAGAGCTAAACTTTTAAAATTTAAACTTCTTCTAACACCACTTATTCAAAATAGACTCTCCTAAGCCGTGGTATTTTGTGGAAGAGCCACACTCAAGAGGCCAAAGAGCTACATGTGGCTCACGAGCCAGTTTGCCGACCATGGGTCTCTAGACTATTGTAGCTTTAGAGTAACTTTTAAAATCAGGAAGTGTGGATCCTCTAACTTTGTTTTTTCTCAAGATTGTTTTGGATATTCTCGATCCTCTCATTTCCATATGAATTTTAGGATCAGTTTGTCAATTTCTTTTAAAAAAAGAAAAACTAGCTGGTATTTGGATAGGGATTATGTTGATTTGGTAGATCAATTTTGGGATCATGGTCATTTTAAGAATATTAAATCTTCCAATCTGTGAACACAGATGTCTTACCATACATATAGGCCTTCCTTTATTTCTTTCAACAATGTCCTGTTTTATTTCAGTGTACAAGTCTTACACTTCTTCTGTAAAATATATTTATAAGTATTTAATTCTTTTTGATGCTATAGTAGTAGGAATTTTCTTAATTACCTTTTGAATTGTTCATTGCTACTGTATGAAAATACAGTTGGTTTCTAAATATTGATCTTGTCTATAGCAAATATTCTGAATTCATTTAGAAAAAGACAATTTTTTAGAGCAGTTTTAGGTTCACAGTAAAATTAAGAACAGTTTCCGATAAATCAACTACATCTATGCATGCATAACTTCTCTCATTGTCATCATCACCCACGAGAGTGGTACATTTGTTACAACTGATGAACCTGCATTGACACATCAGTTATCACTCATTGTCCATAATTTACTCTAGGGTTCACATTTGGGGTACATTCTATACCTCTGGACACATAAATAATGACATACGACATATATTCATCATTACGATATCATACACTGTATTTTAACTGCCCTACAAATCTTTGTTCTCTTCCCATCAACCTCTTCTCCCATCCTCAATCTCTGATCTTTTTATCGTTTCCATAGTTTTTCCTTTTCCAAAATGCCATAGAGTTGGAACTGTATAATATGTAGCCTTTCAAACGGTTTCTTTCATTTAGTAATAAAAATTTAAAGTTTCTTCAAGTCTTTTCATGGTTTGACAGCTCATTTCCTTTTAGTACTAACATTCTTTTGTCTGGATGTATCACAGTTTGTTTTTTGTTTATCTAGTAAAGGACATCTTGGTTGCTTCCAAGTTTTGGCAATTATGAATAAAGCTGCTCTAAATATCTGTGTATAGGTTTTTATGTAGACATAAGTTTTCAATTCCTTTGGGTAAATACCAAGGAGTATTTGCTGGATCATATGGTAAGAATATGTTTAATTCTGTAAGAAACTACCAAACTGCCAATGTGGTTGTACCATTTTACATTTTCATAGCAATGAGTGGGAGTTTTTGTTGCTCTACATCCATGTTACAATTTGGTGTTGTCAGTGTTTTGGATTTTAGCTATATGAACAAACTTTTTTTGTGTGTACACCTTAGCATTTTCTCTATATATAAAATCAAATAATCTGCAAATAGCCACAGCTTTACTTTTTCTTTTCCCATCTGGGTGCCTTTTATTGCTTCTCCTCCAATTGTTCTGCCTAGAATCTCCAGTGCAATGTTGAGTAGAAAGGACATCCTTGCTTATTTCTGTTCTCAGGAAGAAAGCTTTCAGTGTTTCACCTTTTAGTATGATACTAGATATAGATTTTTGATAGATGCCTTTTATCAGGTTAAAGAAGTTCCCCCGTATTCCTAACTTGTGTGTTTTTATGATAAAAAAGTATAGGACTTTGTCAAATGGTTTTTCTGTGTCTATTGATATTTTGTTTTTGATTCTGTTGATAGGTGTATTTCATTAATTGCTTTTCAGATGCTACAATGATGTTGCATTCCTGGGATAAATTCTACCTGGTCATGGTGTATGATACTTTTTATATGTTGTTTGCTTTGGCTTAATGGTATTTTTTTTTTGAGAATTTTTACATTCATATTAACAAGAGATATTGGTCTGTAGTTTTTGTGTGATATATATATATATATATATATATATATATATATATATATATATATATATATATTTTTTTTTTTTTTTTTTTTTTTACTAGTTTTGGTATCAGGGTATTTCTGGTTTCATGAAATATTTGTGTTAAGTCTCTAAATGTTTGGTAGAATTAACCAGTGAAACCATAAGTACCTGGGTTTTTCTTTGTAGGATTTTGGAAAAAAAAAATTAATTCAATCTCTTTTACTTGTTATAGATTTATTTAGGTTTTCTATTTTTTTCTTGAGCTACTTTTTTTAGTCTGTGTCTTTCTAGGAATATTCCCATTACATCAAACTTATGTAATTTATTGACATACTGTTGTTCATAATATTTTATTTTTCTACTTTTTATTTCTGTAAATTGGTAATAATAGTCTCCATTCTCATTTCTGGTTTTAACACTTTGAGCCTTCTCCCTGCCCCGCCCCAACCCTTGGTCAGTCTATCTAAAGGCTTGTCAATTTTGTTGCTCTTTTCAAAGAATCAACATTTGGTTTTATTGATTTTTCTCTTGTTTTTTTATTCTCTACTTATTTTTAGCTCTAATTCTTATCATGGGGTATACCTTATTTTTGCATTTTATGTCATGGATATTGCTTTAAAAAAACACACACACAACAAATTAAAGTTTTGTGGCTGTGTTGAGCAAGTCTATTGGTGCTATTTTTCCAACAGCATTTGCTCATTTTGTGTCTCTTTGTTATATTTAGGGAATTCTCACAATGTTTCAAACTTTTTCATTATTATTATATTTGTTATGGTGATCTATGTATAAGTTATCTTTTCAAAAATAGATTTTTTATAATTGATTTGAGAGCGAAAGAGAGAGAAACATTGATGTGAGAGAGAAACAACTGGCCGCCTCCCCCACACACCCCAGTTATACATGCGTCCCAACCAGGGATCAAACATGCACTTGGGTATGTGCCCTGATCAGATTCGAACCCACCACTTTTTGGTGTACAGAACAGGATTCCAACCAACTGAGCCATGCTGGCCAGGGCTACGATAAGTTGTATTTCATGTTACTATTGCAATTGTTTTGGACACCATGAACTATATTCATATAAGACAACAAATTTAATTGAAAATGTGTGTGTTCTGACTGCTCCACCAAGCAGCCATTACCTCATCCCTCTCCCTCTTATCTCTATTCCTTGACACACAAAAATATTGAAATTAGGCAAATTGACCCTGCAGTGGCCTCTAATGTTCAAGAGAAAGGAAGAGTTGCATATTTTTCATCCTATATAATAAAAGCCGAATATGCTAAGTGTCTGGTCAACCTGTCAGCCATTCAACCCATCAAAGTATAATATGCTAATGATATGCTAATGCCCTCAACTGCTCACTATGACATACACTGACCACCAGGGGGCAGATAGTAGACTGGTTGACCAGTTGCTATAACGTGCACTGACTACCAGTGGGCAGACGTTCCAACTGGTAGATTAGCTTACTGTTGGGGTCTGGCCAATAGGGACTGAAACAGATGGGCTGGACATGCGCTGGATCCCTCCTGTGGTCCCTCCTCAACCCTGATTGTGCACTGGTGGGGTCTCTAGACCTGTCCTGCACTCTCTATCTCACAATCCAGGACCCCCTGGGGCATGCCAGAGAGCTGGTTTTGGCCTGATACTACAGGGGGAGTGCTGCTCAGCCAGAAGCCTGGCTCATGGCTGGAGAGTGAAGCAGCGGTGGCAGGAGCTTCTCCCACTTTCACGGCAGTGCTAAGGATGTCTGACTGCCAAGAGCAGGCCTAAGCCATCAGTAAGACATCCCCGGAGACGGCACAGGCCAGGCTGAGGGACCCCCCCAGTGCATGAATTTCATGCACTGGGCCTCCAGAGGCTTAAGGAAAGAAACCAACTACATAATATAAAATTGCAAGGTAAAGCAGCAAATGCTAATGCAGAAGCTGCAGCAAGTTATCCAGAAAATCTGTCTAGGAACATTTATAAATGTTCATTAAACAACATATTTGTAATGTAGATGAAACAGTCATATATTTGAAGAAGAAGCCGTCTAGGACTTACATAGCTATGGAGAAGTCAGTGCCTGGCTTCAAAGCTTCAAAGGACAAGCTGATTCTCTTGTTAGGGGCTAATGCAGCTGGTGACTTTAAGCTGAAGCCAATGCTCATTTATTATTCTAAAAAAATCCAAGGCTCTTAATAATTATACTAAATCCATTCTGCCTCTGCTGTATAAATAGAACAATGCCTAGATGATAGCACATGAATATTTTAAGCCAACTGTTGCCGGGAAAAAGAGATCCATTTAAAGAAAGTCTCATTGACAATGTACCTGGTCACCGAATAGCTCTGATGGAGATGTACAATAAGATTGTTATTTTCCTTCTTTTATTTAAGAAATAGGTTTTTATTAATTTTTAGAGAGAGAGGGGAAGGAAGAGGGATAGATAGAAACATCGATGACAGAGGAATATCATTGATCACCTGCCTCCTGCACGCCCCCTACTGGGGATCAAACTTGCAACCCCAGCATATGCCCTGACCAGGAATCTAACCAATAACCTTTTGGTTTCTGGATCAACACCCAACGGCTGAGTCATACCAGCTAGGCAATATTAACATTATTTTCATGCCTTCCAACACAACATCCATTCTGTAACCCACAGATCAAGGAGTAATTTTAACTTTCAAGTCTTATTTAAGAAACACATTTTGTAAGGCCATAGCTGCCATAGATAGTGATTCCTCTGATAGATCTGGGCAAAGCCAATTGAAAACCTTCTGAAAAGGATTCACCATTCTAGATGTCAATAAGAACATTTGTAATTCGTGGGAAGAGGTAAAAATATCAGAATTAACAGGAGTTTGGAAGAAGTTGATTCCAACTCTCATGGGTGACTTTGAGGGGTTCAAGACATCCATGGAGGAAATAACTGCAGATATGTTGCAAGAGAACTTAGAATTAAAAGTGGAGCCTAAAGATGTTACTGAATTGCTGCAATCTCACTATCAAACTTTAATGGATGAGGAGTTGCTTGTTATGGATGAGCAAAGAAAGTGGTTTATTGCAATGGAATCTAACCCTGATAAAGATGCTGTAAAGATTATTGAAATGACAACAGAGGATTAGCATAATTCATAAACTTAGTTATAAAACAGCAGCAGGAGAGGACTGGCTCCAATTGTGAAAGAAGTTTTATTGAGGGTGAAATGTTATTGAATAGCACTGCATGCTACAAAGGACATTGGTGGGGCATATTAGTTTTTTAGGACTATGGTAACAAATTACCACAAACACTGTCTTAAACAATAGCAATTCTCTCACAATTCTGAAAACCCTAAGTCTGAAATAAAAATGTTATCATGATCATACTGCCTCCTAAGACTCTAAGGGAGAATCTATTCCCTGTCTTTTTTAGTTTCTGGTGTTTGCTGGCAATTTTTGCAACTCCTTGGTTTGTGGCAGCATAACTCCAACTTCCTTCATGTTAAATCTTTAGCCTCTTTCTTCCAAAGATATTTACCATTGAATTTAGGGCCCACCTGGATAATCCAGGATAAGCTCCTTCTTTCAAGATCATACATTTAATTATACCTTTTACCATATGTAATACTCTCACTCTTTGACCACATAAGTTAATATTCACAGATTCTGGGGATCAGGAAGTGGACATATCATTAGGGCCACTATTTAACCCACTATAGAGGCAAACTTCATTGGCCAATACATGGAAGTGGGAAACAAATAGATCTGAAAAAGCATTTGTATTTGGAAGATAGGAATGGAAGTGGGAAATAAGAGTAAACAGCACATGAAAGGAACAGTAAGGTAGGCTGGGACTCAAAACATAGACTTTAGAAAGCAATTGTTGCCTGAGGCAGTTTGGCTCAGTGTATAGAACCTTGGCCTGCAAACTGAAGGGTACCGGGTTCAATTCCCAGACAAGGACATGCACACCAGTTGCAGGCTCCATCCACTGGTCACAGTGCATGCAAGAGGCAACCAATCAATGTTTCTCTCTCTATGTCTCTCCCCCTCCCTTCAATTCTCTCTAAAAATCAATGGGAAAATATCCTCAGGTGAGGATTAAAAAAAAAGAAGAAAGCCATTTTTTATTTTTATTTTTTTTTTAGCAGAATACAATATGGGTATAATGTTTAGGAGCATAAATTTGACAACCCGATTTGCCGCTGGAGTTAGTGAGGACATGGGGAGGAAGAAGATGAATTCAGAAGACAGCTATAAAGAATATTTTGATTTTGGGACAAATTGAATATAGGAAATGAAGGAATTAGTAGGGAGGCTCCAAGGTTTCTCACTGGTATTCTGCAAAGTAGTTAAGAAGGAGGCAGAGCCAGTTCAAGGTTTTGACATATTGAGACTTAGATGTTGATATTTAGATGTCTTAAGTTTTATCTTAAATAAACAAAATAGTCACTTTGATTATTTACATGTGAAGTTTGGGGAGAAACACATGCTTATAAATGTTTTGCAGTTTATAAGAAGAGTATTGAGATGAATACATTTAATAAATTAAGTATTTTAACTTCCAAAGAGTAGGAAGTATATAGGAAAAAAATTTAAAATATTGTTTTTCTTCATTAACAGGTGAATATTCAACAAAAAAAGGCTAGTGGGCTTGGTTTAACTATAGTCCCTACAATGATATTATTACTTCAGTACTCTGTGCTTATGATAGGTAAGTATTTGTTGTTTTAGCATGATTGTGTCTACCCTTTTAACTTAACAACCACATTTTTTATTTAAATATTCTTTAAAAATTTTTATATGTTTTTATTGATTTCAGAGAGAGGAAGGGAGAGGGAAGAGAGAGAGACTGACTGAAACATCAGTAATGAGAAAGAATCATTGATTGGCTGTCTGCTGCACACCCCCTACAAGGGAGCAAGCCTGCAATCCAGGCATGTGCCCTGACCAGGATTCTAACTGGGACCTCCTGGTTCATGGTTTGACACTCAACCACTGAGCCACACTGACTGGGCTGATTTAAATATTACTGTATGATTTTTAATAACAGTAAAAGTTGGTTTTTCTCCCTAGGTATTCTTAGTGAAATTTCCCCCAAAATGATTAATTTAAGGTTGTATTAGGTTTTCAAACTATTAATTTTGTAAAAACCAATTTTCATATTTATATTTGATGGTCATCAGTGGATTTTTTAAAATATAATTTTATTGATGTCAGAGAAGAAGACAGAGGGAGAGAGAGATAGAAACATCAATGATGAGAGAATTATTGATTGGCTGCTCCTGCACCCTCCATACTGGGAATCAAGCCTGCAGCCCGGGCATATGCCCTTGACTGGAATTGAACCTGGTACCCTTAAGTCCATAGGCTGATGCTCTACCCACTGAGCAAAATTGGCTAAGACCATCAGAGGATTGTTTTTTTTTCAGGTGAATATTTTTTTTCAGGTGAATTTTTTTCTCATCAGTGGATTCTTTAAAGTTATGTTATATAGTTTCTTAATGATTATCTTCATATTCTTATTTCAGTTTTTTGAGGTTATAAGTAGATATTCAATATGCATAGTCTATTCTTTTGCTAAGCCTCTCTCTCTCTTTAAAAACTAGTTATACAAAATAGGGTTATAAATCATAAAGAGTTTATGATGTATCTCAGTGTAGATAGATCTCTTAGTTTATTTTAGTTTTAGTTTGTTGAGCTTCTTGGATGCATAGATAAATGTCTTTCATCAAATTTGGTAAATTTTGGACAATTATTTTATCAAATATTCATTTTTCTTATTTCTCTCTTCTCCTTCTGGGTCTCTCACTATGTGTATGTTGGCACACTTAATAGTGTCACACAGGTCTCTGAAGCACTGTTCTTTTTTAGTTTATGCTCCTCAGACTGAATATGAATTGGCCTGTTTCCAAGTTTGCCGATTCTTTTTTCTGCCTAGTCAAACCTAGTTGAGCTTGTTTAGTAAATTTTTCATTACAATTATTACGCTTTTTAAAAAATCTTTTTTTAAAAATTCTGTATTGATTAGGGTATCACATAATTGTCCTCACCCCCCCATTTCCATCCCAAACTCCTTCCCATGTATGCTCTCCTCCCGCGCCCCCCCCCCATGTTGTGCATGACCACTGGTTAGGCTTATATGCATGCACACAAGTCCTTTGGTTGATCTCTCTCCATACCCCCACCCTCCCCTAGTTTCCCTCTGAGGTTTGACAGTCTGATTGCTGCTTCTCTGTTTCTGGGTCTGTTTCTGTTCATCAATTTATATTGTTCATTATTTCCCCCAGATGCGTTAGACCATGTGATACAAGGAATTCCCTTATAAAAACCAAAACTGAGACAAGCCATAATGGTTATGCTGAGAGGCAAATGAATCAGTAGTGAGTTCCTTTCTGGGCCAACAGTTCTTTTGAGTCCCAATTTTAATGTCAAACAGTTATGTGTAGCCCATGCCCCCATGACCTCCACCCCCAGTGCCTGCCTTGGCATCCCCTCTCCTGCTGGCGAGGTCCGGGCACTGATCTCATATTTTGGGAGACCCAGGTTTCTTCTCCAGAGAGGGCCCAGCTCACCCCACTGGATGAGAGACAGATCCATGGTACCAGCCACCATGATGCTTCAATCTCGGCATGAACTGAAAGCTCAGGCAACAACTGTGGGCAACTGGACCATGAGAAGAGGATCACTCTTGGCCAAAAGGGCAAGAGGGGAAAATACAGAATGCTCAGGAGCCTTCCTAGGGGGCCCTCTACAAAATGGAAGGGATTAAATCCTTTCATGTCCTTTTTAAATTGCTGCCACATATTCAAAGAATTGGTTTGTAAGTTTGTTTGGGATAGTTGTACATTATGCTGTTGTAATTCTAAAATATCTAGAGATGTGTTACCTTTGTCTCCAAGCACCAAAAAGATGATGTTTTTATTGATACCCAAGGGTGCGAGGTACTAGTATAGGTAATGGGGATAACCCAAATCTGGGAAAAATCATAATGACTTTGTAGAATAATATCATGTAAGGATATTTGCTCTAGGCCATGGCAATTCCATTTCAAACTGCTGTCAATTTCTTTTTGTATAGACAAGGTCTTAGTTACATTTTCTGCACCTCTCCCAGTAGGAAGTAGCGATGGTCCCTTCCTTTGGTGTCCACACAAGCCAGAAACCTCTCTTTAATTTTACACACAAAGGAACAGTGGTTTGATTTTGTTTCATACAGAAGGGAAGCTGGGTGGTGACCCCTATGTAATTATACTTCCTTATACCACCCATGGTCCTCCTGAATGACCAAGGTGTTTGGTATTATCAGTGACTACATTAGGCGGGGAGATCAGCCCACATAAGGGCTCCTATCCATAAGGATCAGGAACATAAATGCAGACATACTTCCTAAATAGCTCCAGGTTATATTACCGTACGGCTGATGATTGCTAGCATGGCAGTAAAGATGTTCTCAGGTGCTCTTGGGGTTCCGGTTACCTTACACATTTTATTATTATTATTATTATTACTGTTATTGTTATTATTATTATTGTTATTGTTATTATTATTATTTTACATATGTGTTCTTATCCCCCCCATTACTCCCAACCCTCCACTTATGCCACACAAGCCTGTTATCTGTGTCCATTGATAAGGCTCATATGTATGCACATAAGTCCCTTGGTTGATTACTCCCCCTTACTCCCACCGACCCACTCTTTCCCTGAGGTTTGTGGTTCTGATCAATGTTACTCAGTCTCTGGCTCGGTGCTTGTTCAGCAGTCTATGCCATTCATTATATTCCACAAATGAGTGAGATCATGTGATGTTTATCTTTCTCTGCCTGGCTTATTTCACTTAATATAATGCTCTCCATCTCCATCCATATTGTTGCAAATGGTAGGAACTCCTACTTTTTTACTGCAGCATAGTATTCCATTGTGTAGATGTACCACAGTTTTTTAATCCACTCATCTGCTGATAGGCATTTAGACCTTTTCCAAATCTTAGCTATGGTGAATTGTGCTGTTATGAACATTGGGGTACATATATCCTTTCTGATTCGTGTTTCTAATTTCTTGGGATATATTCCTAAGAGTGAGATCACTACTGGTAGGTCAAATGGAAGTTCCATTTTTAGTTTTTAAGGAAATTCCATTCTGTTCTCCACAGTGGCTGTACCAGTCTGCATTCCCACCAGTAGTGTAAGAGTTCATTTTTCTCAGCATCCTCACCAACACTTGTCATTTGCTGATTTGTTAATGATAGCCCTTCTGACCAGTGTAAGATGGTACTGCATTGTTGTTGTGATTTGCATCTCTCTGATGAGCAGGTTTTCATATGTCTCTTGGCCTTCCTTCTATCTTCTTTCGAAAAGTGTATATTTAGATCAGTTGCCCATTTTTTTTATTGGGTTGTTCATCTTCTTTTTGTTAAGTTGTATTTATTCTCTGTAAATGTTGGAGATTAAACCCTTATCATTGATATCGCTAGCAAATAGGTTCTCTCATGCAGTGGGCTTTCTTGATTTGTTGATGGTTTCCTTTGCTGTGAAAAAGCTTTTTGTTTTGATGTAGTCCCATTTGTTTATTTTCTCTTTAGTTTCCATTGCCCTAGGAGCAGTATCAGTGAAGAAGTTCTTTTGGCATATGTCTGAGATTTTGCTGCCTGAGGATTCCTTTAGTATTTTTATGGTTTCCCATCTTATGTTTAACTCCTGTATCCATTTTGAGTTTATTTTTGTGTATGGTGTAAGTTGGTGATCTAGTTTCATTTTTTTTTTTTTTTGCATATATCTGTCCAATTCTCTCAATGCCATTTGTTGAAGAGACTGTATTGACTCCATTTTGTGTTCATGCTTCCTTTGTCATATATTAATTGAGCATAGTGATTTGGGTTGATATCTGGATTCTCTATTCTATTCCATTGGTCTATATGTCTGTTCTTGTGCCAGTACCAGGCTGTTTTGAGAAGAGTGGCTTTTTAATACAGCTTGAAATCTGGTATTGAGATCCCTCCTACTTTGTTATCTTTCTCAGGATTGCTGTGGCAATTCGGGGTCTTTTTTTTTTTTTTTAATTCCAGATGAATTTTTGGAGAGTTCTTTATAGGTCTGTGAAATATGCCATTGGTATTTTAATGGGAAGTGAATGGAATCTATAGATTGCTTTGGGTAGTATGGACATTTTAATGATGTTGATTCTACCAATCTATGAACATGGTATATTATTCCATCTGTTTACATCTTCCTCTATCTCTTTTTTCAGTGTCCTGTAGTTTTCTGCATATAGGTCTTTTACCTCCTTAGTTACTTTTTGGGGGGTGTGATGGTAAATGGGATTGCTTTTTTGTTTCTGTTTCTGTAAGTTCACTATTTGTGTATAGAAATGCCATAGATTTCTTGCCCTTAATTTTGTATCTTGCTACATTGCCGAATTCATTTATTAAATCTATTAGTTTTTTGATGGAGTATTTTGGTTTTTTTATGTACAATATCATGTCATCTGCAAATAAGGATAATTTTACTTCTTCTTTTCCAATTTGGATACCTTTTATTTATTCTTCTTGTCCGATTTCAATGGCTAATACTTCCAGTACTATGTCAAACAGGAGTGGTGAGAGTGGGCATTCCTGTCTTGTTCCTGTTCTTGGGGAAATGGTTTTAGTTTTTACCCATTGAATATGATGTTAGCTGTGGATTTATCATATATAGCTTTTGTTATGTTAAGGTATGATCCTTCTATTCCCACCTTGCTGAGAGTTTTTATCAAGAAAGGGGGTTGGATTTTGTCAAATGTTCTCTGCATCAATTGATATGACTATGTTATTTTTATCTCTCAATTTGTTTATGTGATGAATCATGTTTATTAATTTGTGGAGATTGTACCATCCTTGCATTCCTGGGGTAAATCCTACTTGGTCATGGTGTATGATCTTTCTGATGTATTGCTGGATCAGATTTGCTAGAATTTTGTTGAGGATTTTGGCATCTATGTTCATGAGGGATATTGCCCTGTAATTCTCTTTCATTGTGTTGTCTTTATCTGGTTTTGGTATTAGGGTGATGATGGCTTCATAGAATGAGCTTGGAAGTGTTCCTTCCTCTTGAATTTTTGGGAATAGTCTGAGGTGGGTAGGTTTTATTTTTTTTCTGGAATGTTTGGTAAAACTCCCCTGTGAAGCCGTCTGGCCCTGGGCTTTTGTTTACTGGAAGCTTTTTGATGACTGCTTCAATTTATTCCATAGTTGTTGGCCTATTGAGCTGTTTAGATTCTTTGAGATTGATTTTTGGAAGCTTATATTTTTCTAGGAATATGCCCATTTCCTCCAGGTTGTCCAGTTTTTTGGAGTAAAGTTGTTCATAGTATTTTGTAACAATACTTTTTGTTTCTGTGGGGTCTGTTGTTATTTCACCTCTTTCATTTCTGATTTTGTTTATTTGGGTCCTCTCTATTTGCTTCTTGGTGAGCCTGGCTAGAGGTTCATCAAAGTTGTTTATCCTTCCAAAGAACCAGCTCTTGTTTTTTTTTTTTATTTATTTTTATTTATTTTTTTTATCTTTTGTATTGTTTCTTTGGTCTCTATGTCATTTATCTCTACTCTGATCTTTATTATTTCCTTCCTTCTGTTTACAGTGGGCCTTTTCTGTTGCTCTCTTTCTAATTCTTTGAGTTATAGGGTTAGGTAATTTATTGCAATTGTTTCTTGTTTTTTGAAGTAGGCTTATAGAGCTATGAACTTCTCTCTCAAGACTGCTTTCACTGTTTCCCATAGATTTTGGATTGTTGTATTTTCATTGTCATTTGTTGTCATGGTGTATTTTATTTCTTCTTTGATCTCTCTGGTAACCCAGTCATTATTCAATAGCATGCTGTTTAGTCTCCATGTGTTTGATTTCTTTGGATTGTTTTTACTGTAATTGATTTCCAGTTTTATGGCACTGTGATCTGAGAATATGCTTGATATGATTTTTATCTTCTTGAATTTGAAGAGACTTCACCTATGTCTTAGCATGTGTTCTCCCTTTGAAAATGTCCCATGTGCACTTGAGAAGAATGGATATTCCGTGGCTTTGGGGAGAAATGTTCTGAAGATGTCCATTAATTCCATCTGGTCTAAGGAGTCATTTAGGATTGATGTTTCTTTGCTGTGTTTTTATTTAGAGGAATTGTCCAATGGTGATAGTGGGGTATTAAAGTATCCTAACCTATGATTGTATTGCTGTCAAACTCTCCCTTGATATCCTCCAGGAGTTTTTTTTTTTTTTTAATGTATTTGGGTGCTCCTGTATTGAGTATGTATACGTTTACCAGAGTTATTTCTTATTGTTGGATTGCTTACTTTAGTATTATGAAGTGGCCTTCCTTATCTCTTATTATGTCGTTAACTTTGAGATCTAATTTGTCAGATATAAGTATTGCTACCCCAGCTTTTTTTTTTCATTTCCATTTGCCTGGAAAAGCTTTTTCCATCCCTTCACCCTCAGTCCCTTCATAGGGACTATAGATAAATGGGTCTTGTTTTCTTATCCAATCCATTACTTTGTTTCTTTTTGTTGGTGCATTTAACCCGTTTACATTTAGTTATTATTGATAGGTACTTTTTTGTCATCATTTTTATTCTTTACCCCTGTGTTCCTTCTTCACTTCCTATTTCTTTTTTTCTTCTTTTTTATTTTAATTTTAATTTTAATTTATATTTTTAAAAATCAATCTTCATTGTTCATATTATTACAAAAATTCCTTTTTTCCCCCCCTCCACCAGGTTCCCACCCGACCCTCTGCCATTTCCCCACCCCCCATTGTCCTCATCCATAGGTGCACAGTTTATGTTCAGTTTCTTCCCGCATCCACCACTCCCCTTTTCCCCGAGAATTGCCTGTCCACTCCCCTCCCGTATTTCTGATTCTATTAAAATCAACAGTTAACATTGTTCATCAGGTTTTTTAATTTCCTTGGTTTTTTTTAATTAATAAATTTTTATATTTGCAGGTGACATAATGCTATATACAGATTGGGGCAAATGCAGGCTTACAGTTGTGAGTACATGAAAAACAGATTTTATTCTTATAATATTATTTGTTGTATTATTTTCCATCTGAACAATTATAAAAGTACTTTTGCCCCATCCTGTATAGAGAATCCTAAATATTTCCCCAAAAAACTATTTAAACTTCCATGTCTGGGTGTCTCAGTTGGTTGGAGCATTGTCCAGTACATCAAAAGGTTGTGGGTTCAAATACCTATCAGGGGGTGTATGGGAGATGGCCAATTAATGTTGCTCTCTTGCACTGATGTTTCTCTTTCTCTTCTCTTCCCTCTCTCTGAAAACCAATAAATATGTAACCTTGGGTGAGTTTAAAAAAAAGTTTAAAAAAACTATTTGAACTGATAAATGAATTCAGTAAAGTAATATACAAAATTAGTATTCAGAAATTGCATTTTATACACCAACTAGTGGCCCGGTGCACAAAATTCATGCATGGGGGGAGGTTCCCTCAGCCCAGCCTGCACCCTTTCCAATCTGGGTCCCCTCAGGGGATGTCCTACTGCTGGTTTAGAATTGGGCCTAAACCAGCAGTTGGACATCCTTCTCAATCTGGGACCACTGGCTTCTAACTGTTCATCTGCCTGCCTGCCTGATTGCCCCTAACTGCCTCTGCCTGCCTGCCTGATTGCCCCTAATCTTTATGCCTGCCTGCCTGATAGCCCCTAACTTCTCTGCCTGCTTGGCCTGATCTCACCCCCAATGGCCTTCCCCTGCTGGCCTGATTTCTCCCCTAAGTGCTGTTCCCTGCTGACCTGGTTGCCCCTAACTGCCCTTGCCTGCCTGATAACTCCTAACTGCCCTAACCCTGCCAGCCTGATCTTGTCCCCAACTGCCCTCCTCTGCCAACTTGGTTGCTCCCAACTGCTCTCCCCTGTGGGCCTGATCTTGCCTTGAACGGCCCTCCCCTGCCAGCCTGTCTCACCCCCAACTGCTCTCCCCTGCCAGCCTGATCACCCCTAACTGTCTCTACCTCGACCCCTACCACCATAGCTTTGTCCGGAAGGAAATCAAACATCCAGAAGATGGCCAGTCAACCCAGTCTATTTAGCATATTACGCTTTTATTAGTATATATAGATTATATAGGATAGAATAGAATTGCTTAAATGGGGAGAGGCAAGCATTTTCAGCAGGAGGAGATGCTCTTGGCAGACAAAAATACATAATCCCTATATCTGGACTGATTAAAAAATTGAACCGCTTTATTACACCTTAAACAAAACAGCTGTTGCCCTTAAAACCCCTCCTCAGCTCCCACCTTAGGTTCTGCCACCACAGTTCACCCAGGTTTGGCTCTGATTGGTTGGCTTCTAGGCCAGCCAGTGTCTCTGGGCCTATCAATGGGCCTGATCTGTGAGGTGGCACTGATCAGCAGCCACAGAGGAGGCCTGAGAGAAAGAAAGGCTCAGTTGCTGGCCAGGCCCAGAGGGAAAGAGAGAGGCAAGGGCTGATCAACAGCTGCCACTGAGGCTACGGATCAGACCCTTCTTCTCTCTCCAGGCCTCTGTTCATGCCTGATCCACAGCCCCCTCAGCAGTCAGTGCTGGGTTGGGGCACCTGCATCAGTGGCAGTCAATGCTGGATCACCATGCAACCCAACACTGACTTCTGATGAGTTGAGCCTTCAGTCATTTTGGATGTTGTGCACCCTGGGTTTTTATATATTTGGATAATAAAATGACAGAAAGAAAAATTAAGAAAACAATCCCACTTAAAATTGCATCAAAAAATAAAATACCGCCAAAACCGGACTGAAAGGTCCCGGGTTTGATTCCGGTCAAGGGCATGTACCTTGGTTGCGGGCATATCCCCAGTAGGGGGTGTGCAAGAGGCAGCTGATCGATGACTCTCTCTCATCGATGTTTCTGACTCTCTATCTCTCTCCCTTCCTCTCTGTACAAAATCAATAAAATATATTTTTTTAAAAAAAGAGATAGGTATATTAAAAAATAAAATAAAATAAAATACCTATGAATAAATGTAACTAAAAAGGCAAAAGACCTGTGCTTGAAAAATTAGAAGACATTAAACATCTTGAAGAAGACACATATAAATTGAAGAATATACTGTGCTCATGAACAGAAAGAATTAACATTATTAAAATGCTCATACTATGCAATCACTATTTAAATAACAATAGCTTTTTTAGCCAGGACCGGTTTGGCTCAATGGATAGAGCGTCAGCTTGGGGACTGAAAGGTGACTCTCTCTCGTCGATGTTTCTGACTCTCTATCTCTCTCCCTTCCTCTCTATACAAAATCAATAAAATATATTTTAAAAAAATAAATAAATAACAATAGCTTTTTCAGAGAATTAGAACTAATAATTCAAAAATTTATATGGAAACACAAAAAACCCTAATTAGCCATAGCAATTTTGAGAAAGAAGAATAAAGTTGGAGATATCATACTACATGATATCAAACTACACTACAAGGCCATAGTAATCAAAACTGTATAGTACTGGCATGAAACAGACATAAAGATCAATGGAACAGAATAGAGAGCTCAGAAATAAATTCACACCTATATGATCAATTAATTTATGATGAAAGACAAGAATACAAAAAGGGGCAAAGACAATCTTTTCAATAAATGATATTAAAAAATCTTAACAGATGCATGCAAAAAATGAAATTAGACCACCTTCCTATACCATATACAATAATAAACTCAAAATGGATTAAAGGTTTAAATATAAGACTTTAAACCATAAAACTTCTAAAAGAAAACATAGGCAGTAAAATCTCTGACATTTCTCTTAGCAATATTTTTTTATTCTGATATATCTTGTAGAGAAAGGGTAACAAAAGAAAGAATAAACATGGGACTGCATAAAACTAAAAAGTTTTTTAAAAAAAATGTATTTTATTTATTTTTTATAGAGAGGAAGGAAGAGGGATAGAGAGCTAGAAATGTCAATGAGAGAGAAACATCGACCAGCTGCCTCCTGCACACCCCCTGCTGGGGATGTACCCACAGCCAATGTACATGCCCTTGACAGGAATCCAATCTGGGACCTTTCAGTCCGCAGACCGACACTCTAGCCATTGAACCAAACTGGTTTTGGCAAAAGTTTTTTTTAACAGGAAAGGAAACCATCAACCAAAGAAAAGACAACCAATCAAATGTGAGAAGATATTTGCCAATGATATACTGGATAAGAGGTTAATATCTAAATGTGTAAGGAATGTATACAACTTCGTACCAAAAAGCCAGACAATCTAATTTAAAAATGGGCAGTGGACCTAAATTATTTCTCCAAAGAGTACACACAGACTGCCACAGACATATTAAAAGATGCTCAGTGCCACCAATGACAGAGAAATGCAAGTTGAAACCACAATGAGCTATAATCTTATACCTGTAAGAATGGCTATCATCATTAGTCAATGAACAAAAAGTGTGTGCCAGGATGCAGAGAAATTGGACCTCTTATGTACTGTTGGTGGCAATGCAGATTGGTGCAACCACTGTAGAAAGCAGTATGGAGTTACCTCAAAAATTAAAAATGGACCTGCATTATGACCCAGTGCATCTACTTCTGGGTATTTATCCAAAGAAATCCAAAACGCAAATTCAAAAAAATATATGAATCCTATTCACTTACAGCATTATTTACAGTAGCCAAGATATGGAAGGAATTTAGGTGTCAATTGATAGACGATTGAATAAAGAGGATGTGGTACACATATACAATGGAATATTACTTGGCTATAAAAAAGAATGAAATCTTACTATTTGTACCTAGAAGTGAAAGAAGTCAGAGAAAGACAATTACTGTATGAACAAATAAAACTTATAGATACAGAAAACAAACTGAATGGTTGCCAAATTGGAGGCTGAGTGAAAAAGTGAAGAAATTGAGAAGTACAAATTGGTAGTTTAAAAATAGGGATCAGCCGAAACCGGTTTGGCTCAATGGATAGAGCGTCGGCTTGGGGACTGAAAGGTTTGCTGAGCTGAAGAGGACATGGTCTCTGCTTTCAGGAAACTTAAAATTGTCAAAAGATGCCTGGAGAATAATACTCTACACAAAAAAATCTACTCTTCTTCCCCATTAAAACCTTTAAATCACATTTTCATCTCAAAAGTAAATGTGGCAACCAGGCACTGGATTGATCAAACAAGCTTTCAACTCAAGAGGTTCATGGGACAGAAACAAAACAGTTTCACTCCATTTGAAATTGGCTCACAGCAATGGTCTGAAGCAAACACTTGGGCTTTAGGACATGAACTCAAAGGGTTCTTCTGAAAGGGTAGCAAACCTGTGTTTTTATAACAGGGAAATTATAACATTCATCATGCTCAAATTCAGGAGCTTTGCACTCAAGTCAAGAGAAACCTGACAGTCTGATTTCCAGGTTCCAGTGACTTAGACTAGGAATTCTTTTTTAAAGCCAAGAAAAAAAATAATAAAAAATAATAAAAAGAAAAAGAAATGAGGAAGTGCCAGTCCTTGTTTCTCTGTGTAGGTGTTGACAAGCTATTAAATCATTAGGCTGTCCCTTGCCAGAAGCAGCAGAATAAATCTTGGAAGTTGACAAATGGTCAGCAGCTCTGTGTGTGCCTGCACACTCAGACACATACACAAAGGGCACACTGTTTTCCTTGGTGTATCTCCTGGCTATGTAAATATTTCATTTGACATTTGGGTTGGATTCTGAGCTAGTTTCCCACCAAGCTGATGGTTTTTAATCTGCTTTCAGCAGCCTGCAATAAACTGTCTAACCTGTCTACTCAGTGCAGTATACTCTTCCCTCTGGCAAACAGAACAAATGGAACCACAAGATCCCCAATATACTATTCTCAGATGTCTGAAGATGAGTAATTTCACCCAAGCTCTGCCCAAGTCAGAAATACAAACTATGAAACGCTTGACTCATCCCACCAGTACCAAAGAGCCTTTCCTAGACTAGACCAGTGCCAGCAGGAGGTCACGATATATATATATATATATATATATATATATATATATATATATATATATATATGCCTTTGACCTGCCATACTATTGAAGAAAGATCTTTGACTTAGCTTAACTGTGTCAATGCCAAAGATGAGGATGGAAATAATCTCATTCATTCTAGGTTATATACATTCTGGCTTCCCTTCAGTTTCAAATGAATTTCTTTAGTTATCTAAAATGTAGAAAATTCTGTGATAACCTAAACCACAAATTATTGGCTCAGAGAGCTCCTACAAAAAGAAAAGAGTTACTGAGACACCTGGATGCTACAATGTGATGGCCCTTGAAAAAAATTATGCTAAGTAAAAGAAGACAATTGTAAAAGACCATATATTGTCGAATTACATTAATATAAAATGTCCAGAATAGGAAAATCTATAGATATAGATAGTAGATTAGTTGTCACTACGGTTGTGGGGGAGAGGAATGAGATTGATTGCTAGTGGGCATGTAATTTCTTTTAGGGAACATTAGATATCGGGTCTAGTAATAATTAATGTCGTTTTTAACATTAGTTTAAAATCTTGCTTGGCGTTGACTTGTATTGACATAACCTTCAAACACGTGGTATCTACAGAACGTGTGAAGTGCAATTAACAAGTTTTGCTTGAAAAAGTTTGTGTTTGGTTTGGTTTTTGTTGCAGAACTAGGGCTAAGAAGATGGCGGATGAAGAGCATATTCGGCACTGCATGCTTTACGAGTTCCAATTAGGAAGAAAAGCAAGTGAGGCTGCAAAAAACATCTGCAGTGCTCTTGGTCAAGATGCAGTTAGCGCCAGAAAATGCCAGCGTTGGTTTGAGAAATTTCGCGAGGGAAATTTTTCGTTAGATGACAAGAGTGGTCGAGGCCGTGTGTGCAATTTTGATCAAGAAGCTCTTCAAGCTCTTTTGGTGCAAAATCCTCAAATTACCCAACAAGAGCTTGCGACAACTTTAAATTGTTCACAAAAAACAATTTCCAATCAATTGCGTGCACTTGGCAAAGTCCAAAAGTTTGGAAAATGGGTTCCTCATGAGTTGACCGACAACAACCATAATCAAAGAGTCACAATTTGCAGTTCGCTCCTCTCTCGTCAAAACCGTTTGCCGTTTTTAGAGCAAATTGTTACCGGAGATGAAGAATGGGTGCTGTATGTTAATTTGAAAAGGCGGCCTCAATGGTTGGACAAAAATGAGGCTCCGCAGCCCATGCCAAAACCTGACTTGCATGCGAAAAAAGTGATGTTGTGTGTTTGGTGGAATTTTAAAGGAATTCTTCATTATGAACTTTTACCATCTACCCAAACCATTACAAGTGCAGTGTATAGTGCCCAATTGGAAAGGTTAGCCTAAGCTTTAAGAGAAAAAGAACCCGAGCTGGTTAATCGGAAGGGCATAATTCTTCACCACGATAACGCACAACCGCATACTGCAATAATCACTGCTGAAAAACTGCGCCAGTTGGAATGGGAAGTTCTCCCTCAACCTGCATATTCTCCTGATATTGCCCCTTCCGATTACCATTTGTTTCGTTCTTTGCAAAACTTCCTTCTTGGAAAAAAATTTAATAATGAAGAATGCCTCAAAAATGCATTGACCGAATTTTTTGCATCAAAATCACAAGAATTTTACAACAGAGGGATTAAAATGCTTCCTGAGCGTTGGGCACAAGTAGTAGAAAACAACGGCAACTATATTGTTGATTAAATTTTGTTGTATTGTTTAAATAAATTCGATTTAAAAAAAAAAAAATATTAGAAAACGACATTAATTATTACTAGACCTAATACCTTAATAAAAATAAAAATAAATGAAAAAAGTCACTAGAACTGATAAATTAATTCAGTAAAGCAGAAAATTACAAAATAAATATCCATAAATTAGTTGCATTTTTATATACCAATAATGAACTATCAGAAAGGGAAACTAAAAAACCAATCCCATTCACACTTGTATAAAAAAAAACAAAGTAAGAATAAATTTAATCAACAATATAAAAGACCTATATTAGGAAAATTAATGAAGAAGAAAATAGAAGAAGATACAAATAATTAGGAGCATATAGCATGTTCATAGATAAGAATTAAAATCATCAAAATGCCCATACTACCTAAAGCAATCTACAGATTGAATGCAATTTCTATTAAGATACCAGTGGCGTATTTCACAGAATTAGAAAGAATATTCCAAAAATTTATATGGAATCACAAAAGACCTTGAGTAGCCTTAGCAGAACTGAGAAAGATGTACAAACTTGGAGGAATCCTGCTACCTGATATCAAACTATACAAGGTCATAGTAATAAAAATAGCATAAATAGCAGGTACTGACATAAAAACAGACATATAGATTAATGGGAAAAAAATGGAGAGCCCAGATATCAACCCATGCCTTTATGGTCAATTAATATGTGACAAGGGAAGCAAAAACATACAAGAGGGTAAAGATAATATATTCAATAAGTGGTGTTGGGAAAATGAGACAGATAGGCACAAAAAATGAAACCACAGTACCATCTTACACTGTACACAAGAATAAACTCAAAATGTATTAAAGACTTAAGTGCTAGACTTGAAACCATAAAAATCCTAGATGAAAATATAGGCAGTAAAATATTGGACATTTCTCATAGCAACATTTTCTTACTGATATAACTCCATGGGCAAAGAAAATAAAGGGAAAAAATAACCACATGGACTACATTAAACTAAAAGTTGTTGCATTGCACAGGAAACCATGAACAAAATAAAAAGTCAACCCATGGAGTGAGAGAACATATCTGCCAATGATACGTTTGATAAGGGGTTAATGCCATAAAGTTATAAAGTGCTTATAAAATTTAACATAAAAAAACAGACAATCCAAATAAAAAATGGGAAAAGACCTGAGTGGATACTTCTCCAAAGAGGACATCCATATGGCCAATAGACACATGAAAAGCTTCTTCACATCTCTAATAATAAGAGGAATGCAAATCAAAACTACAATGAAATATCACCTCACACATGTCAGAATGTCTATCATCAATAAGTCAACAAACAAGAAGTGTTGATGAAGATGTGAAGAAAAGGGAACCACCATGCACTGTTCGTGGGAATGCAGAATGGTGCAGCCACTGTGGTAAAGCAGTATGGAATTTCCTAAAAAAAGAAAAAAGAAAGAAAGAAAGAAAGAAAGAAAGAAAGAAAGAAAGAAAGAAAGAAAGAAAGAAAGAAAGAAAGAAAGAGCCTTTTTACCCAGTTATTTCACTTCTGGGAATATATCCTAAAAAACCCAAAACATTCAAGCTGATGTGGGTCCATGGTTGAGTGTTGACCCATAAACCAGGAGGTCACAGTTCCATTTCTGGTCAGGACACATGCCTGGGTTTTGGGCTTGATCCCCAGTAGCGGGTGTGCAGGAGGCAACCAATCAATGATTCCCTCGCATCATTGATGTTTCTATCTCCCTTTTCCTCTCTCTTCCTCTCTCTGAAATCAACAAAAACATACTTAAAAAAAATAAAAAGCACCAAACACTAATTTGAAAGAATACATGCACCCTTACATTCATTGAAGCATTATTTACTGTAGTCAAGATTTGGAAGCAGCCCAAGTGCCTATCAGCAGATAAGTGTATAAAAAAAGAAGCCCAGCTGATGTGGCTCAGTGGTTGACCATTGACCTATGAATCAGGAGGTCAGGATTTGATTTCCTGTCAGGGTACATGCCCAAGTTGTGGGCTCGATCCCCAGTATGGGGTGTGCAGGAGGCAGCAGATCAATGATTCTTTCTCATCATTGATGTTTCTCTCTCTCTTCTTCTCCCTTCCTCTCTGAAATCAATGAAAATATATTTTAAAACAAAACAAAACTATGACCCATTTACGCAATGGAATATTACATGGCTTTAAAAAAAAGAAATCTTATCATTTGTGACAACATGGATAGACCTGAAGAACATTATGCTAAGTGAAATAAGCCAGTCAGAGAAAGACAAGTACCATATGTTTTCATTCATAAGGATAATCTAAGGAACAAAATAAACTAATAAACAAAATAGAAACAGACTGACAGCTGTCAGAGGGTAAGGAGGTGTTGAGGGGAATGGCTGCAATGTGTGAGGGAATTAAGCCAAAAAATATATACTCATAGACACAGACATCAATATGGTACCTACCAGAGGGAAAGAGGTATAAAGAGGATAAATGGCAATGAAAGGAAACTTGGCTTTGGTGGTAAACACAATGCAATATACAGAGATGTATTATAGAATTGTACACTTGAAATCTATATAATTTTATTAACCTATGTTACCCCAATAAATTCAATAAAACGGGAAAAAATAGATGGACTGCATATGTAAACATAAAATATAATTTTAACGGCATGGTAACATGCTGCACACAGTGCCTTGTACTTACCCTTTTAATTTAACCATGTTATCTTGGAAATCCTTTCTCAATGTATTATATTTAACCAACTATCTACTGACTAGGGGCCCGCGCTTTCTCTCTGGCAGCTGTCTTGCTTTCCGCTTTTCCTTCCTCTTTCTTCTATGCTGTCTTCAGTCTTCATTCTTCCCTCCCTTAGTGTATGCAAATTAACCACCATCTTTGTTGGTTAATTTGCATACTCACTCTGATTGGCTGTGGGCATTGCAAAGGTACAGTCAATTAGCATTTTTCTTTTTTATTAGTGTAGATAAGCATTACATTGTTTCTAAACTTTTATAAAGCTACTTCTTTTGTTCTTTTAAATTAACTTTTTCATTGAGGTAACTTTGGCTAATAACATTATATAAATTTCAGGTGTACAACAATATATTTTGATATCTGTATACTCTATTGTGTGCTCACCACCCAAAGTCTAGCTTCCATCAGTGGCTGTATTTTGATTCCTTTACTCACTTTGCCCTTACTCAGTCCCCTTCCACTCTGGTAACCACTATTCTGTTGTCTGTATTTATGAGTTTGTTTTGTTACTTCATTTGATTCTTCTTTTTTTTATGTTCAATATATGGGTGAAATCACATAGTTTTGTCCTTTTCCGTTTGATGTATTTCACTTAGCTTGATACCCTCAAGATCCATCCATGTTGTTGCAAATGGCAATATTTCATCATTTTAATGGCTAAGTAATATTCCATTGTATATATGTACCACCTCTTCTTTATCCTTTCATCTGTCAAAGGACACTTTAGTTGTTCCCATATCTTGGCAATTGTGAATAATGCTGCAAATGAACATAGGGGGATATATATCTTTTCAAATTAGTATTTTTATATTCTTCACATTAATACCCAGAAGAGAAATTGCTGGTATTTCTAGTCCTAATTTTTTGAGGAACCTCCATACTGTTTTCCATAATGTCTAAAACAATTTGCAATCCTACCAACAGTTTATAAGGGCTCCCTTTCCTACACAACTTTTTTTATGGTTTAAAGTAATACATATAGTAGTACATATGTATCCTTTTTTTCCCAATTGACCTTCCCTCAGCCTCCCCTAACCCCTGGCACATGACCTCACCCTGCTCCCAGTGTCGTGCAACCATTGGATATGCATATATGCATGCATACAAGTCCTTCGGTTGATCTCTTACCTCTCCCCGCACCCCAAACCTTCCCAGTCGTTTGACAGTCTATTTGATGCTTCTCTGCCTCTGTATCTATTTTTTTCATCAGTTTATAATGTTCTTTATTATCCATAAATGAGTGAGATCATGAGTATTTTTCTTTCACTGACTGGCTTATTTCACTTAGCATAATGCTTTTCAGTTCCATCCATGTTGTTGCAAATGGTAAGAATTTCTTCTTTTTTTATAGCAGCATAGTATTCCATTGTGTACATGTACCACAGTTTTCTAATCCATTCATCTGCTGATGAGCACTTAGGCTGTTTCCAAATATTAGCTATTGTAAATTGTGTTGCTATGAACATAGGGGTGCATATATCCTTTCCGATTGATGTTTCTGTTTTCTTGGGATATAATCCAATAAGTGATATTGCTGGGTCAGATGGCAATTCCATTTTTAAATTATTTAGAAAACATCATACTGTTTTCCACAATGGCTGCACCAGTCTGTATTCCTATCAGCGGTCAGGAGGGTTCCTTTTTCTCCACATCCTCTCCAGCACTTGTCATTTGTTGATTTGTTGATGACAGCCATTCTGAAAGGTGTGAGGTGGTTCCTCATTGTTGTTTTGATTTGCATCTCTTGGACGATTAGTGACTTTGAGCATGTTTTCGTATGTCTCTTGGCTTTCTGAATGTCCTCTTTCAAAAAGTGTCTCTTTACATCCTTTGCCCATTTTTTTGATTGGATTGTTTATCTTCCTTTTGTTAAGTTGTATGAGTTCCCGGTAAATGTTGGAGATTCAACCCTTATCAGAGATAACATTGGCAAATATGTTCTCCTATGCAGTGGGCTTGCTTGTTGTTTTGTTGATGATTTCTATTGCTGTGCAGAAGCTTTTCACTTTTTTTCTGGTTACCTCACAATTTCATCATCATCATCATTATTATTATTATTATTATTATTATTATTATTATTACATATGTGTCCTTATTCCCCCATTACCCCCTTACCCCCACTCTTGCCCCCCTCCCCTGTTGTCTGTGACCATTGATTAGGCTCATATGCATGCATATAAGTACTTTGGTTGATTTCTTCTCCTTATCTCCACTGTCCCCTACCTTCCATGAGGTTTGACATTCTGATTGATGTTTCTCTGTCTCTAGATCTTTTTTTTATTCATCAGTTTATTCTGTTCACTATATTCCACAAATGAGTGAGATCATGTGATATTTATCTTTTTCTGTCTGGCTTATATCACTTAGCATAATGCTCTCCATCTCCATCCATGTTGTTGCAAATGATAAGAACTCCTTTTTTTTTTTTTTTTTTTTTTTTTTTTTACCACAGCATAGTATTCAGTTGTGTAGATGTACCACAGTTTTTTTTTTTTTAAAACACTCATCTTCTGAGGGACATTTATGCTGTTTCCAAATCTTAGTTATGAACATAGGGGTTCATGTATCCTTTCTGATTGATGTTTTTAGTTTCTTGGGATATAATCCTAGAAGTGGGATTACTGGGTCAAATGGGAGTTCCATTTTTAGTTTTTTGAGGAAACTCCATACTGTTCTCCACAGTGGCTGCACCAGTCTGCATTCCCACCAGCAGTGCACGAGGGTTCCTTTTTCTCCACATCCTCACCAGCACTTGTCATTTGTTGACTTATTGATAATAGCCATTCTGACAGGTGTGAGAAGGTACAGCATTGTTGTTTTGATTTGCATCTCTCTGATGATTAGTGACTTTGAGCAGGTTTTCAAATGTCTCTTGGAGCCGAAACCGGCTTGGCTCAATGGATAGAGCGTCGGTCTGTGGACTGAAAAGTCCCGGGTTCGATTCTGGTCAAGGGTATGTACCTGGGTTGCGGGCACATCCCCAATAGGGGGCGTGCAAGAGGCAGCTGATCGATGGTTCTCTCTCATCGATGTTTCTAACTCTCTATCCCTCTCTCTTCCTCTCTGTAAAAAAATCAATAAAATATATATTTTTAAAATGTCTCTTGGCCTTCCTTCTGTCTTCTTTCAAAAACTGTCTATTTAGATCCGTTGCCCATTTTTTTTTTTAATTGGGTTGTTTATCTTCTTTTTGTTAAACTGCATAAGTTCCCTGTAAATGTTGGAGATTCAACCCTATTGTTGATATATTGGCAAATATGTTCTCCTATGCAGTGGGTTTTCTTGTTGTTTTATTAATGATTTCTTTTGCTCTACTAAAGCCTTTTATTTTGATGTAGTCCCATTTTTTATTTTCTCTTTAGTTTCCATTGCCCTAGGAGCGGTATCAGTGAAAAATTGCTTTGATATATGTCAGAGATTTTTCTGTCTATAGATTCCTTTGGTATTTTTATAGTTTTCTGTCGTATGTTTAAGTCCTTGATCCATTTTGAGTTTATTTTATATCTTAGTTTATATCTCCCTCTATCTCTTTTTTCAGTGTCATGTAGCTTTACCTCCTTAGTTAAGTTTATTTCTAGGTATCTTAATTTTTTTTGTGTGCGATAGTAAATGGGATTGCTATTTTATTCTATCTTTCTGTAAGTTCATTATTGGTGTGTAGAAATACAATGGATTTCTTGGCATGAAGCTTTTAATTTTGATGTAGTCCTATTTGTTTATCTTCTCTTTAGTTTTCATTGCCCTAAGAGCTGTATCATTAAATATATTGCTATGACAAATGTCTGCTATTTTGCTGCCATGGTTGTTTCTAAGAATTTTATGGTTTCCTATCTTATGTTTAAGTCCTTTATTCATTTTGAGTTTATTTATGTGTATGTTGTACATTGGTGGTCTAGTTTCAATTTTTTTTGCAAGTATCTGTCCAATTTTCCCAACACCATTTATTGAAGAGAATGTCTTGACTTCATTGTATGGTCTTGCCTCTGTTGTCAAATATTAATTATGCATAATGGCTTGTGTGAATTTCTGGGTTCTTTGTTCTGTTCCATTGGTCTATATATCTGTTTTTGTGCCAGTACCAGGCAGTTTTGATGACAATGGCTTTGTAGTATAGCTTGATTTCTGGTATTGTGATCACTCCGACATTGTTATTCTTTCTCAAGATTGCTGCAGCTATTCAGGGTCTTTATTTTTTTTCCAGATGAATTTTTGGAGAATTTGTTTTAGGTTTTTGAAGTATGCCGTTAGGATGTTAATGAGGATTGCATTGAATCTATAGATTGCTTTGGGTAGTATGGACATTTTAATGATGTTGATTTTATCAATCCATGAATATGGTATATTCTTCCATTCATGTCTTCTTCTATCTCTTTTTTCATCATTCTGAAATTTTGTGAGTACAGGTCCTTTATCTCTTTTGTTAAGTTTATTCCTAGGAATCTTACATTTTTTTTGTTGCAATGATAAATGGGATTTCTTTTTAAATTTCTTCTTCGGTGAGTTCATTATTGATGTATAGACAAGCCATAGACTTCTGGGTGCTAAGTTTATATCCTGCTACATTGCCAAATTAATCTATTAAGTCTAGTAGTTTTTTTTTATGGAGTCTTTGGGATTTTCTATGTACAATATCATGTCATCAGGGAATAGTGACAGTTTTATTTCTTCTTTTATAATTTGGATGCCTTTTATTTCTTCTTGTCTGATCACAATGGCTAGTACTTCCAGTACTATATAGAACAGGAGTGGTGAGACTTGGCATCCCTGTCTTGTTCCTGTTCTTAGTGGAAATGGTTTTAGTTTTTGTTCATTGAGTATGATGTCTGCTCTGGGTTTGTCATATATAGCTTTTATTATGTTGATGTATGATCCTTTTATTCCCACTTTGCTAAGGGTTCTATCAAAAAAGGATGTTGGATTTTGTGAAATGCTTTTTTCTGCATTAATGGATACAATTATGTAGTTTTTATCTCTCATTTTCTTTATACATTGTATCACATTTATTGATTTTCAGATATTGTACCATACTTGCATCCTCAGAATAAATCCCACTTGTTCACAGTGTATGATCTTTCTAATGTATTGCTGGGTTCTATTTGCTAGAATTTTGTTGAGGATTTTGGCATCTATGTTCATGAGGGATATTGGCCTATAATCCTCTTTCTTTGTATCGTCTTTATCTGGTCTTGGGATTAGGGTAATGCTGGTTTCATAGAAACAGCTTGGAAGTACTCCTTCCTCTTTAATTTTTTGGAAAAGTCTGAGGAAGTTTTATTTCTTCTATGAATGTTTTATAAAACTCCTCTGGGAAGCCATCTGGTCCAGAGCTTTTGTTTGTTTGAATATTTTTGATTACTGCTTCAATTTCCTCTATATTTACTGGCCTATTCAGGTTTTTTTTTATTCCTCCTGGCTGAGTTTTGGAAGGTTGTGTTTTTTATTTTTTTGGAATATGTCCATTTCTTCTAGGTTGACCAGTTTGTTGGAGAAGAGTTCCTCATAATATTTTCTTTTATGATTCTTTGTATTTCTGTGGGGTCTGTTGTTATCTCTCCCCTTTCATTTCTGATTTTGTTTATTTGGATCCTCTCTCTTTGCTTCTTTGTGAGCCTGGCTAGAGTTTCATCAATCTTGTTTATCTTTTCAGAGAACCAGCTCTTGGTTTCGTTGATCTTTTGTATTGTTTTTTTTTTGGTCTCTATATCATATATTTCTGCTCTGATATTTATTATTTCCTTCTTTCTTCTCACTCTGGGCTTTTCTTTTTTTTATAACTATAGTAAAATTTATTATTTTTGTAATAAATCTTTATTGTTCATATTATTACAAATGTTCCTCATTTCCCACCCCCCTCCATTGCTCCCCTCCACCAGGTTCCCACCTCCCATTGTCCTCATCCATAGGTGCACAGTTTATGTTCAGTCTCTTCCCACAACCTCCTCACCTCTTTCCCCGAGAATCGTCAGTTCACTCCCCTTCCATACCTCTGATTCTATTATATTCACCAGTTAATATTGTTCATCAGATTTTTTTAAATTCCCTTGGTTTTTAGATTCACTCGTTGATATTTATGTATTTGTTGTACATAGTTTTTATCTTTATTTACTTTCTCTTCCGAGAGAACCCCCTTTAGCAATTCATATAATTCTGGTTTGGCAGTGATGAACTCCTTTAGCTTTTTTCTACTTGTGAAGCTCTTTATCTGGCCTTTGATTCTGAGTGATAGCTTTTCTGGGTAGATTATTTTTGGTTGTAGGTTCTTGCTATTCATCGCTTTGAATATTTCTTGCCATTCCCGTCTGGCCTGCATGGTTTCTGTTGAGAAATCAGCTGACAATCGTATAGGTGCTCCTTTATAGGTAACTACCTGGTTTGCTCTTGCTGCTTTTAATATTCTCTCTTTGTCTTTTGCTCTTTGAATTTTAATTATGATGTGTCTTGGTGTGGTCCTCTTTGGATTCCTTTTGTTTGGGGTTCTGTACGCTTCCTGGACTTGTAAGTCGAATTCTTTCACCAGGTGGGGGAAGTTTTCTGTCAGTATTTCTTTCAGTATGTTTTCGATATCTTGCTCTCTCTCATCTTCTGGGACCCCCATAATTCTGATGTTGGTTTGCTTGAAGTTGTCCCAGAGGTTTCTTACATTATCTTCAATTTTCTGGATTCTCTTGCCTTCTAGCTTCTGAGGAGGAGTGTCTTCTGGCTCTTTATGTTCCAACTCTTTGACTTGATTCTTGCGATCTTCCATTCTGTTTTTAGGACTCTGTATAATATTTTTTATTTCAGTCAATGTATTCTTTATTTCTTGTTGATCCCTTATCATTTCTTGTTGATCCCTTATTAATTCTAGTTGATCCCTTTTCATATCCTCATAGGTCTTATCCATCTTTTCTAGGAAATTCTTGAAAAACCTTATAAGCGTAGATTTGAACTCTATATCCAGTCGCTTTTTGTCCTCCATTTCTTTCATTTGTGATCTATTTTGTCTCGGCATTTTCGCAGCTTTCCTCAATTGGTAGCCTTAAGAGTCTCTGTGTTCTGCTTGGATGGGGCGGGGTTTCAGGGTGGAGCCTGCAGCTTTGGCTTCCGTCAGCCCCACCCTATGCGGGTCCTTCAGTACTCGCTGCCTGCACCTCTGAGAGAAAGGTGCCCTCAATTTTCGCCTGCTGCCAAACAGTCTATACTCTCCCCCAATGAGCCCGATATTGGGGTTCAGTTCAGTTGGAAGTGGAGTTGGAGGTGGCGTTCAGAGCAGTCTGGAGCCCCTGTCTCCTTCCCGCCAGGGCAATCCCGCGGCACAGCCAACTGTCCCTTCTATGCGCGCAATGTGCGCACCTCCGGGACTTCCTTTCGCTGCTCCCCGGGGTTCCGCCTTGCAGCCCAGCTCCCTATGGATGAGCCTGGGTCCCCCGGGTCTGGCCTAGAACTGGGGTTCAGAGCAGTCGGAACTGGGGCCCAGCACAGTCGGAGTTTTATCTCCTTCCCGCTAGGGAATGCCAGCCAGGCAATTAGCCGCCCCTCCTCTCTGGCTCCATCCTCTCCGAGCACGCCGGTGTCTCCGTACTTTATGCTTTTACAGCTCCTCCGCACTTCCTTCTGGTTTTCTCCTTGCTTCTCGTTGTAGAATTTCCAGTCAGTTGACTTTCATGTAGTTCTGGGTAATGTCCATTTTATATTTTAGTTGTATTTTATTGAAATTGTTGTTTGTGGCTGTGGGTAGGTGTTTACCTGTCAGCCATCTTGGAACGACGCCCCGGATCATGTTTTTTTATCCATTCATTCACTTGAAGTCTTTTGATTGGAGCATTTAATTCATTTACGTTTGATGTTTTTATTGATAGGTACTTGTTTGTAGCCATTTCTGTATTTTATGCCTGTGTTCCTTCCTCCCTTTCTATTTCTTCTTTTTACAGCATTCCCTTTAGCATTTCTTGCATTGCTGGCTTAGTAGTGATAAACTGCCTTAGGTTTTTTTGTTTTGTTTTGTTTTTGTTTTGTTTTTGTCTGCAAAGTTCCTGATTTTCCCTTCAATTTTGATTGATAACCTTGCTGGATACGTTATTCTATGATTCAGTCATTTGTTTTGCATCACTTTGTATGCCTTCCACCTTCCATTCCTTTCTAGCTTTATGTATTTTTTTTTTGAGAAATCATTTGATAATCTGATGGAGAATCCTCTGTAGGTAACTCTTTGTCTCTCTATTGCAACCTTTAAGATTCTCTCTTTGTCATTAACATTTGCCATTGTGATTAGATGTGTCTTGGTGTGGGTCTTTTGGGATTCATCTTGCTTGGGACTCTGTACCTGTGTAACTTTTTCCTCCATATCTGGGAAGTTTTCTGTCATTATTTCTTTAAAAAGATTTTCTAAACCTTGCTGCTCTTGTTCTTCTGGCAGCCCCATTATACATATGTTACTTTTTTTTCATATTGTCCCAAAGCTTCCTTAGGCTCTCCACCTGCTTTTTAATTTTTTTCTCCAGTTTCTGTTCATATTGGGCTTGTTTCTGTACCTTATCTTCTCACTCACTAATTTGGTCCTCTGATTCTTCTAGTCTACTGTTGAAACCTTCCACAGTGTTTTTATTCTAGGTATATTACTTTTTATTTCTTCCTGGTTTATGCATAGGTTGTTCATTTTCTTGTCCATCTGGAGTATGAACTGTATTCCTACAACTCTGAATTCTTTCTCTGTCATGCTGCATGTTTCCTTTTCAATTATTTCCTTTCTCAGAGATTCATTTTCTTTCCTCTGGGGATTGTTTCCTTTTTGCCCCATTCTAACTATCACCAAATGTTCAAACGTCAAGTTGTGGGGGCTGGGCCATATGCAATGGGAGTTTTGCACCCCCCCAAGGGTCACTGAAGAGCTCCGACACCAAGATGTGTGGCTGCTGTGCATTGGTGGGTGCCACACTCGCCCAGGATCAGAGTCACAGGTGCTTAGTGTGGCCTTGTGTGTGCACCCAGATTCAGGGACCCCACCTGCACCGCACTGAAACAGAGACCCCACTGGAATGTGCCAAAAATCAGAGTCCCCTAACACGTGTCAGGAGTCAGAGACCCCTTGTGCCCATGCCAAGAATTGAGTATCAGAGTCTCTGTTGCTTGGTGTGGCTTTGCACAGAGAATCGGGGTCCCTGTGTGTACATGCACCAAGAATTGGTGTCACTTGCTCTTAGTGTGAAGGCATGGGAAATCAGGGTCCCCAGGAGCACGTGATGAGAAACAGAGTCAAGTCACTGGCGCTCAGTGCTGCCTCTCATGCAGAGAATCAGGGTCCCTGGTCTGCTTGGGGGACCAGGATGCACAATTGCACTGTTTTGACAGGTGGTCCACTCCTATGCTGTGAAAAACAGACTTCTGTGTGCGCTTGCCCTGAATCAAGGTCAGTTGCCTCTGTTGTCCTGTTTGGGCCTGGGGTCTGGTCCTACAGGTAACAAACTTCCCGTGTCCATGTGCCCAGGCTCAAATTCAGTGCATCCTCCCTGCATGGGGCTGGGGTCTGGTCACAGGAAACAAACTCTCTGAGTTTGTGCATCCAGGCTCAAATTGAGGATGTGGAGAAAAGGGAACTCTTATGCATTGCTGGTAGGGATGCAGACTGGTGCAGCCACTGTGGAAACAGTATAAAGTTTCCTCAAAAAGTTAAAAATGGAACTCCCATTTGACCCAGTAATCACACTTCTAGGAATATATCCCAAGAAAACAGAAACACCGATCAGAAAGGATATATGCACCCCCATGTTCATAGCAGCACAATTTACAATAGCTAAGATATAGAAATAGCCTAAGTGCCCATAAGCAGATGAGTGGATCTTAAAAAAACAGTGGTACATTTACACAATGGAATACTGCATTGCTATAAAAAATAAGGAACTTTTACCATTTTAACAATATGGATGGAACTGGAGAGCATTATGCTAAGCAAAATAAACCAGTCGGAGAAAGATAAATATCACATGATCTCACTCACATGTGGTATATAATGATCAACATAATTTGATGAACAAAAATAGATCTAGAGACAAATGGTAGGAGGGGGGTTAGAGAGCAACTAAAGGACTTATATGCATGCACATTAGCATAATCAATGGACATAGACACTCGGGTGGTGGGGGTTTGGCTGGGGTAGGAATGGCTTGGGGAGGGTGGTTCAGTTGGGGGAAAAAGGAGACATATGTAAAACTTTAGACAATTAAAAAAAAACACCTACAATCATATTGGGCACACAGTGGTAGTCAATAAATGCTTATAGAAGTAATGGATGTAACTGCACATTTAGATGTTAAGCATTCACAGCTAGAATAGGATGCTGACACTCTAGAGTTCATGTCAGCTTTGTCACAGATATCCTAAGTATCTCTAAACAAATTAGCATATTTCTCCCTTTCTATCTGTTTCTTCAGCTGTAGTATTGCTTCCCTCCCTTACAGAGTTTTAGTGAGATTTAAATAAACTATTATTTTTAGAGCCTTTGTGAGGAAGCAGAGACTAGGTTTGTGAATCAGAAAGCCCTGGGTTTAAAATCTCATGTTCCCACTTACTAACATTGATTGGCACATGGATCTTGTGTGAGGTGCTTCATACATATCGATTCATTCAATCACTATAACCATCCTGCAAAGTGCATAGGAGGAACACTGTTTTAGGGATGAGAAAACTGAGTTTATATGACTAGGTAAATTTCCTGAAATCCCACTGCTAGTTAGGGAATCAGAAACCCTGACTGTTTGGCTCAAAAGCCTGTATTTTTTCTATCATGCTACAGGCTCCAAAAGAGGATGAAGGCTAATATTTTGAAAAATAACCTCCTACATCAGATTTCAATAGACTTCATTAATCAGAGACAAAAGTTCTTGCCTTTCTTTGGAGAAACAGAGCCCACCTAATATTTAAGTAATGTAAGACCAGTCAGAATCAAATGTTCAATAGGGACCAGTACCCAAAAGAGATTATCAGCCATCTCACTAGGCTGAGGGTGCTATGGAGGCAGGTTGTTGTTGTCTTATTTATTCCATATCATTAGAACATAGCACTGTGCCTGGCTGTAGGGGGCACTAAATAACTATTTGTTGAAAGAATATTTATCCAGTGAAGTGCATGAAAAGAGTATATTCTGTGACCTGATATCATGGCCTCTAGAAAGGTGTAGCCATAGAGAATGGGCCCAAAAGAGCCAGCAAGATAGATACTGAGGTTTGAAACTGAAGAAGTTTTTTCCTTCCTTCCTTCCTTCCTTCCTTCCTTCCTTCCTTCCTTCCTTCCTTCCTTCCTTCCTTCCTTCCTTTTCTCTCTCTCTCTCTCTCTCTCTCTCTCTCTCTCTCTCTCTCTCTCTCTCTCTCTCTCTCTCTCTCTCTCTCTCTCTCTCTCTCTCTCGCTCTCGCTCTCGCTCTCGCTCTCGCTCTCGCTCTCGCTCTCGCTCTCTCTTTCTTTTCTTCCTTACCCAAGGATATTTTTCTATTGATTGTTACAGAGAGTGGAAGGGAGAGGGAAAGACAGAGAGAAATACTGAAGTGAAAGAAACACGTTGATTGGTTGTCTCCTGCATGAGCCCTGACCAGGGCCTAGGTTGGTGAAGAAACTACAACCAAGGTACATGCCCTCTACTGAAATTGAACCTAGGACCTTGTAGGGAGCGGTTATAGGGTTAAGCCTTGCAATGACCTGCTGGCAAAGTCACAAACAAGTCCCAACTTAGAGGGCACAGACCTAAGCATAATTAAGCTTGATCTTGTGACTGATCCCTAGATCTTTCCTCAGTAGCTAATGGGCTGTGGGAGGGACAGCAAGTGCTGCCAAAACAAGTAAAACTTACAAGAACATTGTAAATTACCTTGTTTGCCCCTGACTATAAATAAAGTATCAGCTTTGCAGTCTGGATCTGTTCTGTGGCCTCAGCCAGGCACAGAAGATCCACCTAGACCCAGCTTATTCTCTTTGTCTATCTTTATTCTTCATCCTTCACCGGCTCTCCCTCAGGCTCTCCGAACCCTTGGCTGTGCTGGTGTGGCTCAAGTGGTGCCCAAGAAGGTGCTGAGTTCGGCCCAAGTGGCACTCAATGCGGACCTGAGTGTGAGGGAATTCAATTATCAGGTGAAAGGAGGCCCCAAGGCATGCACACATAGTAAGAAAGGGGTGTAGTACTGGTGAGGTGTAAAACATGGGAAATTCATGATCGCAGGAAAAGAAATGTATGTGTATCCATGCTTAATGCTGTGCTCCAAGCAAGGGGCTGTTCTGTGAGGTATGAATAGCTTTTTGATTTATGAGTAAAACCTGCCCATAGTTTTCTGAGGAAGAAAGGGTAAATATAGAGGCATTTGAGAAGGTAGGAAAACAACTTGGCGATCATAATATAGCTGAAGGTTCACAGGAAATGCCTGCCTCTACTTTCAGTCTGTGGTCCCGGATTTGGAACTGCCTAGAGCCCACTCCAGAAGGGGAATGGAAGTATGTGGCAGGGGAATCAAGACAGATGGGGGAAGTTTGCCAAAGGCTTCCTACTCCACCATTTGCGCCTCCACCTGGGGCTACAGCTCCTGTGGGAGAGAGCCCTCCGGAAAATGTGCTTCCTCCCAAATATGAGTGAGTATTGGAGGAAGAAAAGGAATAGTGCTGGCGGGTTTGGGCTGTTGGGGGTCTGATACAAACATTTGGAGAACTTACTGTTGCTCATAAGCCTCTCCTTTTACCCCCTAAAAAGCAGAAAAAAAAATAATGGTGCCTTTTGTCTTTACTCCAGCAGACTCTGCCTAAGGCTAGGCAGACTGGGGAAGTTCAGTTTATATCCTATATTTGAGCAGCCTGATCGTCAGAATCGACTGATGTTGATGGTAAATTAATACCCCCTAGGCAGGGAAACTTCAAGCGGGGCAAGCCCCGGCCCCACCAAACAGTAGGGGCCTCAACCCTAACCCCACTGCAGTCTTTCCAGCTGGCTGGTCCCAAAACCAACCATTCCAAACCTCTACGGTGCCACCCTGGGAAGCGCAGGATTGAACCTCAATCCCACCTCCCGATGTGTACTAACCCCAGAGATGGGGCCTCAGGCGATTGCCAGAGGAGTGTATGGTCCCCTTCCCGCATGCATGATGGGACTAATTTTAGGGAGGAGTAGTTTAACATTGAAAGGGTGTCAAGTTTTCCCTGGGGCGACAGATCAGTACTATACTAGAGAAATTAAAGTAATGGCACAAACAATTAATACTATAATTCAGGTCTTACCAGAAACAAAAATAGCACAAATTCTCCTTCTGCCCTACTATCCAGAAGGGAGGCCTTTTACTGGTTGGCCCCTTGGTGCAGCAGGTTTTGGGTCCAGCAACGGTGTATACTGGGCACGATTACTTAACCAGGGCCGGCCTGAGTTAGAACTGAGGATTAATGGGAAGCCTTTTAAAAGGGTTATAGATTCCGGAGCTGATGTGTCAGTAATCGCTTTCAGACACTGGCCACAGGCCTGGGCTTTAAACCCCATGGCTTCCGAATTGCAAGGAGTGGGGCATGTTACTCAACCCTCGCAGAGTGTTCAACTCCTTCGATGGGAAGATCCTGATGGAAATACAAGCTATTTTCAACCTTATGCAACATTTGCCTGTTAACCTATGGACTCAGGAGATGTTAGAGCCCATGTGGGTTTTAATAATAAGTCCCAGTTCCATTGTTACTTTTCAAATGCTTAATCAAGGATTTCACCCCCTAAAGGGACCAGGAAAGAACCAGCAAGGGAGACGTTCATCTAGCCTGATGTCCACTCAAAAGAGAAGGCATGGATTAGGTTACCAGAATTTTCAACAGGGGCCTTGATTGTCTCTGTGACCCAGCATAAAGCAGTTAAAATTACCTGGCTTGAAATACCCATGTCTGGGTTGATCAATGGCCCCTATTAGGAGAGAAGTTAAAAGCTACACAAGAATTGGTTCGAGTACAGCTTGAGGCAGGGCATATTGAACCCACTCAGTCCATGGAACACGCCCATATTTGTAATAAAGAAAAAGTCTGGTCAATGGAGACTATTGCAAGACCTAAGAGCAATTAATAAAACCATGGAGATTACAGGACCCCTTCAGCCGGGGTTACCATCCCCTAGCAGTGTTTCCCAAACTTTTGACGTATGTGTACCCCTTCTATAATTTTCGTAACGCTGAGTACTCATCAGAACGTAGAATTAGGTGCAGCTAAGCACGGTGCACTGCATATCCCCACCAAACTCTTCTCATACCTCTGGGGGTATGCGTACCACACTTTGGGAAACACTGCCCTATAGGTATCCCATTGAAATATCATTTACTGGTCTTAGATCTTAAGGACTATTTTTCTACTATTTCTCTCTATCATGAGGATTGCAAAAGATTTGCATTTAGTGTCCCTGTGACAAATTTTAAGGAGCCCATAAAGAGGTATCAATAGAAAGTATTGCTTCAGGGCATGGCCAATAGTCCTACCTTATGTCAGGATTTTGTGGCTGCAGCCATACATCCTATAAGGAAAAAATATCCCGAGGCTTATATTATTCATTAGATGGATGACATTCTCTAAGCTCATAGAAATTAAACAGATCTAAATAATATCTGTGTAGATTTTCAAGATTCCCTGCATTGTGCTGGATTATGCATAGCACCCGAAAAAGTTCAAAGGACATTTTCTTTTCCTTATCTTGGCAGCATTATTGAGGGAAAAACAATAAAACCTCAGAAAATTCAAATTCGACTGACACTTCACTTACATTAAATGACTTCCAAAATTATTAGGAGATATTAACTGGGTTTGACCTGCTTTAAAATTAAGTACTGCTGACTTAAGCCCTTTATTTCATATACTAAAGAGATATTCATCTTCATCATCCCCACGCTGCTTGACAAAGGAAGCCAAGACAGCCTTACATAAAAGCTGAGGATGCCTTAAGTTCAGCACAACTTACTAGAATTGATTACTACCTTCCCTTACAGGTTTTAATTTTTCCTACCACACATAAACCCACTGGGGTCATTTGGCAAGTTCCTAGAGTTGTTGAATGGCTATATTTGGCTCATTCTTCAATGAAGGCATTAACTCCTTTCCATGATTTGGTTTCCCAGCTAATAGCTCGAGCCCGCCTTCAAACAGGCCAATTAGTGGGCCAAGACCCTGACCTTATTGTAGTGCCCTTTACAGCTATACAGCAAGATTGGCTCTGGCAACGATCAACAAATTGGCAAGTTGCACTTGCTAATTTCTCCAACAGGTTGGTAACCATTATCCAGCAAATAAGGTTTTACAATTTCTCTCAGTCACTACCTTTACCTTCTCAAAGATAGTTAAGTAACAACCTATACCTCAGGCACTAACAATTTTTACAGATGGATCCAGTTTTGGAAAAGCTGGATACTACTGTGGCAGAGGTGCAAAGGTCCTTCAAACCTCTTATATTTCAGCACAACTGGTAGAAATACAAGCTCTTATCTATGACTTGACAGATTTTGCTACAGAGCCCATTAACCTATAGTGATAGTGCCTATGTGGTAAGTGTTGGAGAGTGGGAATTTTTTCCCATTCCAGAGAGGCCATGGACTATGCCCCAGATGGAGTTGTCAGTGCTGACACCAGGCCAGGCCTTGAGTTATGGTCTCATGGCCCCTTCCCAGCATGTAGGCCTTCTCTCACAGAACACTATCAGCTTTCTGAAGAACAGGATGACCCTGTGAACAACATGGTCGTCAATGGCATGAGTCTGATGTTGCTTGGGAAAAACTGTTTTGTCTCGGTTTGCTTGCTCTGCAAGAACATGATGTGATTAATGTGCTTAAAAGTGGTCCTACACAAAGGGTTGCTGCTGCTCTCTGGTCTCCCTGCGTGGAGAATGGCAGAGCAGTTCGCCAGGCTAGTCGCTCACCCGGCCAGCTAATAAAGGCTCCCTAAATTTTAATTTGGTCTGGGCTCCAGTGGTCATTCACTTGTATTCGCTCCACAACAGTAAGTATTGCCAAAATTATTGAAACAGCTACTGTAGGGCACACTAATTCAGAGGAACTCTTTCATTTATTTTTCAACCTTCAAAAAGTCATTAGAAAAATGACAATTTCCCTGCTTTATTGGTCATATCCAGTCTCATTCAGGTCTCCCTGGTCCATTAGCTATAGGCAATGATGCTATAGATTGCCTCCTTGCTGTGATGCAAGAGGCTACCCCATTTTCTCTTGCCTAGTCCTCCCATGCTTTGGATCATCAAAATGCTGCTGCCTTATGTAAACAATTCCATATTTCTCAGGAGCAAACTTGTCAAATTGTTAAGCAGTGCTCTCAATGTATAATTCATTGCCCTGTACAATCGTTGGGGGTTAATCCTAAGGGTCTTAAATCTAATCAAATTTGGCAAATGGATGTCACCCACATACCGGAATTTGGTAAGCATAGATGGGTGTATGTCAATGTAGATACCTGCTCCCGCTTTAACTTTGCGACTCCCCAAACAGGAGGGAGTGTGAAGCATGCAATTAAACATTGCCTAGCTGCCTTTATGGTACTAAATCCTCCCTTAGAGCTAAAGACAGACAGTGGACCCGCATACACTAGTTCTGCTTTTCAACATTTTAGTCAACAATATCAAATCTGTCATAAAACTGGTATCCCTTACAACCTTCAAGGTTAAGCAATAGTGCAAAGAGCAAATCGTACTCTAAAAATACAATTACTAAAATGGAAAGGGGCGATGGATGTTATGTGTCACCTCAAAACAAACTCAGTCATGTTCTTTATACTTTAAATTTTTTGAATTGTGATGCAGAGGGTTGTACAGCAGCCGAAAAGCATCAGGCCTCCTGTACAATAGCCTCTGCAGGGTTAGCCCGATGGAAGGATGCACAAACTGGACAATGGTTTGGACCAGATCCAGTAATGATGTGGGGAAGAGGTTGTGTTTGTATCTTTCCAGAGGGAGCAAAGCAGCCAATTTGGGTGCCAGAGAGTTACATGTGTCACCACCATGGACCCAGAGAAGCTCCTTATCCCATCGTTCAAAAGACTGAGAGTTGCCCCAATGACAGCAAAACAGAAAAGGAAGATGAGGAAGGCTATGCAAGGTATCGACATGTCAACATGGGGTCAGCTGAAGTTAACAACTGAGGCCCAGAAGATGGCAGAAAAGCAAGAAGTGGAAGCTACTCCCTCAACCATGTTTCTGGCCCTGCTAGCATTGGTTAACTGCCAGTCTTCTGCAAACTCTTGAGCAGCCAAGTCCAAGGACTCTTGAGTAAATCAGCAAAAGAAACTTTCATTTAGTAGGAAAATGTTACTGTAGTTTGATTTCTCTATTATTGTGTTGCATTGTTTTATTAATAGCTATGTCTGAGTTTTGCATTGTTTTGTTATTGGGTTTTGCATTGGCATTATTTTGTTAATGTTTTAATAGTCAGAACTTTGTTCTTGATGTTTAAGTTACTTCCATTATTAGTAGCTTAAATTTAAAAGAAAGGGAGAGATGTAGGGAGCAGTTATAGAGTTAAGCATCGGAATGACCTGCTGGCAAAGTCACAAACAAGTCCCAACTTAGAGGGCACAGACCTCTAAGTATAAAGCTTGATCTTGTGACTGCTTCTTAGATCTTTCCTGGGTAGCTAATGGGCTGTGGGAGGGACAGCAAGTGCTGCCAAAACAAGTAAAACTTACAAGAACATTGTAAATTACCTTGTTTGCCCCTGACAATAAATAAAGCATCAGCTTTGCAGTCTGGATCTGTTCTGTGGCCTTAGCAAAGCACAGAAGATCCACCTAGACCCAGCTTATTCTCTTTGTCTATCTTTATTCTTCATCTTTCACCGGCCCTCCCTCAGGCTCACCAAACCCTTAGCTGTGCTGGAGCGGCACAGGACCTTTTGGTCCACAAGCTAACACTCTATCAACTGAGACAAACTGGCTAAGGTTGAATGAGTTTATTTATGATACAAACTAGATTCACAATGAAACAAGATTTCCTGGTGGGAATTTTCCAAAAAACTAGATTCAGACACCCAATAAAAGGAATATACACTGAATGGCCAGATTATTATAATCTCTGAATGCATTATATTAGAGGCCTGGTGCATGAATTTGTGCATGGGTGGGGTCTGGCCAGCCTTGCCAGGGGGAGGGGACATGGGTGGTCTGTTGGCCTGCCTGCTTGTCAAACTCCTGGTCAAGGGACAATTTGCATATTAGCCTTTTATTATGTAGGAGGATATACACTGAATGGCCAGATTATTATGTGTTCAGAGATAATAATAATCTGGCCACTCGGTATAATTGCAAATGGTTTATGTCTAACTGCATTTTCTGTCATCTATCCCCTGGTGATTTTCAAGGCAAAATATATTACTATCCTAAAGGTTATTGAATAATTTATAAAAAATAATAAAGCTTTATCTTATTTTCCTTAATAAGAAAAGTATAGCCAATGCCACATTATGCTATTAAGGCTGTTCAATGCAGATGACTCCTTTCTTTATTATTGCCCTATTAGAGGCCCGGTGCATGAATTCATGCACCAGTGGGATCCCTTGGCCTGGTCTACACTTTCTCGTTATCTGGGGCCCTTCAGGGGATGTCAGAGAGCCAGTTTCAGCTTATCCCACAGGCCAGCCCTAGTGATCCCACTAGTGCACTACCAGGGCCAGGGAGGGAGTGTGGGAGGACTCTAGGGCATGTCTGGCCCATCTCACTCAGTCGGCATCAGCCAGACCCCAGCAACAAGCTAACCTACCCATCAGATTATCTGCCCCCTGGTGGTCAGTGCATGCCACAGCAAGCGGTTGAGTGGCTTTAGCATATTACTCTTTGATTGGTTGAATGATGACTGGATGACCAAACATGTACATATTAAGCTTTTATTATATAAGATAAAGTGTCTGGTCAATCATGTTTAGATTCTACTATAAAATTTAAATTGTGAGGTATGCCCATCCATATCAGCCAGTATCACTAAAGTTCCTAGGACACAAGCCCCATGTCTTGTTCAAATTGCACTTATTTGGATTTTATTTATATAGAGGTCTTCCTTGTAGAAATCTGTGCTACTGAGGATTCAAACCAAGGACACTTTTCCCTGCTTCTCATAAACACAATTAAAGTATAGTGGCAGTGACAAAGAGGAGGCTGGGATAACAGAGAGCAGAACTGTGACCATCCATTCCTAAGTCACAGGCAAGAATTTTACTTTGTAAACTGATCCTTTATAGAGTAGTAATTTATAAATGGAAAGAGATTCGAGACTCATCATTGAGCAAGCATTTATTGAGGGCCTGCTATGTTCAAGACATTAGATAAGCATCATAGCTTAATAAGAATTTTCAAATATATGAGGAATTTTCTTGTTATTGCCTTAAAATATCATGTTCTATATTTGAAAATAGCAGTGTAACCATGAGGGAGAAAATCCAAACTCAGTATTATATAACTTATATTTGCCACCTCAAGTGATGGTAAATAGAACTGTCCACTACACTTTAATCAGGTTTTTCACATGCTTTTTCCTCTACTTGGAATTCGCTTCCCCCCTCTTTTTGCCTGGTGAAATCCTATCCATTCTTTAGGATATAGCTCAAATATCATCTCCTGTGTGAGTCCTTCTGATCCCTCCAGAGAGAATTAATCATTCCTTTATCTACACTCACAGAGTTTTGCAAGGAAACTCTACTCTCACACCACTTTGTCATTTTTCCTTTCTCACACTGTACTCTGGACTCCGTAAGTGAGGGAATACCTCTGATTTATCTTAGTATACTCAGAACAATGCCTGTGTATAGCAGTGGTCAGTTAATGATTGATGACCATTTTGAAAAAAAAATAAATCTATTAAATTACAGAGAATATTATGGAAGCCTAACAAGACTTTGCATATAGTATGAGAATTTGCTGACTTTGAATATAGCAAAAATGGTGCTTCTCTTAAGTCAAGTCTATAGATAGCAATTGTTGGTAATATTTTCATGATGCCACACAGCAGGCACTAGCCCTCCAAAGACATCCTTGTGATGATCCATGGACTGAATGATACAGGTGCCCAAAATCATTACCCTCACTGGCTTGCTGGAGGGCATAAAATGCCCCATTATTAGTCATTTCTTGGGGTTAAAGCATTTGCTACTTAAGTTCCCTGCTGGGTGGCTTTTAGACAGAAGAAAAATACACCAGAAGTCACCTAAAAGACTGAATTTTTTAGAGGACCTGTAGATGATTCATGCCTCTCTCCTTCCAACTACAATCTGAGTTCAGAGAGAATTCAGAACACAGGAAAAGGTCCTAAAAATTAAGATAGAGCACAATTTAAATTGTAGTTATAATTACAGTAGACAATCCCTGTTAGCTTAGAGTTAAGAATTATGCTGCTTGCAAAATCCTGAGGCACAAATCTTAAAGAAGGTAAGACATACACACACGAGTAAACATTACTACCATTTTTTGGTACCAAAACACTAACAAAATTTAAACTTTGGTTTTTAACCATAGCCATTTATAAAATCCTACTATACTTCTATGTTCATGGGATGTGTAGAAGAAAACTTGTTTTCTAGTTCAAAAGTCCTGCTTTCATGGGAAATATACCTATCTTATAGACCTTCCATATATAATCACCAATTACTTTTTTTGCCAATACAAGCACAAAATACTCAATGAGTCTTGTGTTAACTAAATACCAGATTCCCTGAGTGTTCTTGTTAAGAGTAACTGAGATGGTAATTTTCTAATTTTTGACTCATTTAGTGACTCGTTGATTATATATGGAGTCCTTAATTCATTGTTGGTAATTTAACAAATTAGTAGAAGGACAAAGATAAAATCTGTTGAATTTAGCTGGAACAAACCAAGACTAGTCTTGCTTTTCAAATCATTGTTAGTGCTATTTGAACATTAAAATAATCAAGAGCCCAGAGATAAGCAAAGTTTCTCAACATAATCTCTTTCTACCTTTGTCAGCTTCGGTAGGTGTAAAAGAAGGACAATGCCAACACAAATTGAAATGTACAGTGAAGAAAGAAAAGGAGAGCCTGAGCAGTGGGTTAAAAGTTAACTTAATTCACTTAAACCACCATATTAAAACCAGATGTGTTAAAAAAAAAAATGTGGGATGAGAAAAACTGGTGTTACTGATAGGGTGAACAAACCCTTTTGTGCTTTCCTCCCAATACAGTATCATTACAGGGTGCCAGAGGTGTCATTTTGTTTCATTTCAAGCAAGTTAAACTGTTTCTAATCTTGTGTAATTAGATAGGCCTCGCTACATCCCTCAGTTGAAGGATTTTATGAGCTGCCTTGTTCTGTCTCCCTTTTGCGACAGCTTCTTTGGGGCTGGAAACTAACATTTGCTAATATTTCTTCCCTTCTGGCACCTGTCAGCTGGATGAGCCCTGGGAAAAAGAGAATGGGGAGGGAAGGAATGCAACATTCCTCCCCCACCTCCCGTGCCCTGGTATTAAGAGTCATCTTTGTCTCTACATAGGGATTGTTATGTTCTGGAAAGTGCAGTTAAGTACACACTCAAAATAAGCAATGGGCAGATGGGTGAATGGAATGACGAAATTCTTGCTTTTTTATTTCATTTTATCACAAATTCCAAGCTCCTTTGTTTACTAAATATAGAACCTGGGTGAGATGCCACCAGAGATACAAGTCCCCAGCTTGCAAAGTGGATGTGGCTTGGCTCTTTGATCTTCCTATAAGTTACTCTGGACACAGCCCATGGCTGGATACGGCTACTCTTTCACCACAGCCTTCTCCTCATTTCAGAGCAGAGTTTTGATGAGTCATCAGATATTTGACATTGAAATAAAAGGCTATATAAACACCAGGGCTTTTACTTCAATGCAGATGTGTAATTGCATGTTGAAATTTAGAGTTTTTCTTCAGAAGGCTTTAAAGCTCTCCCCACCAAAAACTTTCATAGGGTCATTTCTTGACCATTCTATGATGTATTTGTAAGGCTGCTGACTGGCAAATGCTCTCCATGTGTAGACTGGGGAATCCAGAACTAAGGCCAATTTATGTTTCTAGGCCATGGGACATGGGCATGATTGATTATATGCACGACCTGACCTTGCACCACCAATTTCTGTAGTTTTTGTCCAATAATGAGAAAAGACAACTGAAGGAGTAAAGCATATACCAGAAATGGTGAGTGACAGGGCCACCTGATGTTCTTTAGTACTTTACAGCTTATAAATCTCTTTGAGAGTGGTTCTTTCATAGATAGGCAGTGCACTCCTATTTCACCCAAGCAACTGGACTGCACAAATAAGAGCCAAGGTGCTGGCACAGCCATGTAGGCCTGGATTTCTCATGCTGGGAGTGGGGCAGTTATGTGGGTAAGCACTTTGACTTCCAGGAATAGTACTGCTCTGAGACTCTTCTGTAGACTAGAACAGAGATTAAACCAAGGGTTCTCTTTGCATTCCATGGAGCAGTTTGCTCATGCTTTCACTATAGATCAGGCTCAAGAATTCCTCTGCCAGCTGAGAATCTGAATATTGCTCTGGCTGTAATATAGTATCTTATTTATTCTCATAAATCCCCTCCTCTTCTTGTCCCTGATTATTTTTACCCAAAAATGAAAAGGGAGGGGGGAATTATGTGAGCATTTGGGTACTGGATTGCAGTCACCCTTGTCAATCTTTGTTCATGTTTGATATAATCACCTGCATTGATTAAAAAATAGTGAATCACTCAAAGTAAAATATAGTCTTTCTTTCAGAAAAGCAGTTACTCAAAAGTTCTGCAAAGAAAAAAAATATATACTTCAAAGGAAAAGAAAAGTTCTAAGAGCAAAAGATTGCTTTAAACAGTTGAGAAGATTAATATTATATATTAATAGAGGCACTGGGCCTCTATTAATATATAATAGAGGCCCAGTGCACAAAATTCGCATTGGGGGTGGTCCCCTCAGCCCAGCTGGCAACCTCTCCAATCCTGGACCCCTTCAGGGGATGTCTGACTACCGGTTTAGGATCAGACCTAAACCGGCAGCCAGACATCCCTTTCACAATCCAGGACTGTTGGCTCCTAACTGCTCACCTGCCTGCCTGCCTGATCACCCCTAACTGCCCCCTGCTGGCCTCGTCACCCCCAACAGCCTCCTCCTGCTAGTCTGGTCACCCCTTGTGCCCCCCTGTGCCGAACTGGTTGCCCCCAACTGCTGCCCCTGCTGGCCTGGTTGCCCACATAGCCTGCTATTTAATCATTTGGTCGTGCCTCACTAACCCCATTGCTGGCCTGGTCACCCCAGGCAGCCTGCTGTTCAATCATTACTGTGAGGGTGTCCTGACTGATTTGCATATTACCCTTTTATTAGTATAGATATTTCAAAGAAGAGGGGAGAGAGAGAGAGAGAGATAGAAACATAAATGATGAGAGAGAATCATTGATAAGCTGCCTCCTGCATGCTCCCTACTAGGGATCGAGCCTGCAACCTGAGTGTGTGCCCTGACCCTGATTGGAAATCAAATTCTTGCCTTCTGATTCACAGGCCAATGTTCAACCACTGAGGTCACCGTGGCTAAGCAAGCTGAGAAGATTTTGAAAAAGGAGAGGGCAATTATCTGCAAATTATGAAAAAGTGGCTTATACATTTTAGATTTCCTCTCCAGTTCCAATTTTAAGACTTAAACATATTTTCTTCAGGGGAAGTTAGAAAGGAGGGAGTTAGAGGACTTAGCCCCAGATTACCACTTGAAACTTTCAGGAACTTGGGGACCTTTGCAGCTCAGCGCCCCTGGCCAGAGGGGTGGAAGGGAGAAAAACAGTGGGAAGAAATAAAAGTTAGAAGCAGCTGCCACAAATGCTGCTGAGTCTTCACTTCATTCTAACCAGTTGTATAGACAGCTGCCTCTTTAATTTAACCCTTTGTTCATATCCCAAATGACAAAGCTCATTTTGCTCATATAAGTCTCTTCTGGTAGAGATAGCAGTTGTCATAAGCTGAGGAAAAAGACAGATGTAAGAGAGGTTATGTTGGGAAAACTTGACAAAGACAGTTTTTTCTCTCTCAAAACATGTATCTAACATAGATGCCTAAGGAAAGTTACATCCAAAGAGAGAGAAACTGCTGTAATCAAAGGTAGTCTGGAGGAGGGAGTGCAGACAGGTTGCAAAGGCTTGGGGACAGTTTTGTTTCTATTTCTAATTATATTCTCCAGGTTAATTGTGTAAATTGGAGTTTCTTACTCAAGAATTGCCATTTGTAGATGCACATGGCTTTATTTTCCACACTGCTACAACACCAACTCAGCAATACTTTCAACAACTTTTATCAATAGAGAGGATGTAAATTATTCATCAACCTGGATACTAGTAGTAAATCTGCAAACTATTTCCTCTCAAGTGGCCTCAGAATTGCAATATTTGGGTGCTGAGGCTGGAAGTGACTATAAAGCATGTTTTAGTTACACCCTGAAGATAAGTAGGGAATTTGAGCCTGAGGAAAGAGAGCAATTTGCTGAGGATAGCCATTCAAACATGTGTGAAGTGGTACCTCATTGTCATTTTGATTTGCATCTCTCAGATAATTAGTGACGTTGGGCATTTTTATATGCCTTTTGGCTTTCTGTATGTCCACTTTCAAAAACTATCTATTTAGGTACTTTGCTCATTTTTAAATTGGATTTTTTATCTTTCTTTTGTTAAGTTGTATGAATTCCCTGTAGATTTTGGAGGTTAACCTCTTATCATATGTATCATTGGCAAATATGTTCTCCCATAAAGTGGGCTCTCTTATCATTTTATTGATCATCTCTTTTGTTGTGCAGAAGCTCTTTATTTTTATATAGTTCAATTTGTTTATTTTTTTCCGTAGTGTCCATTGTCCTAAGAGATGTATTCATAAACATATTGCAATGAGAAATATCTGAGATTTTGCTGCCAATGGTTTCATTTAGGATTTTTATGGTTTCACCTCTTACATTTCAGTCTTTTATCTGTCTTGAGTTTTTTTGTGTGTGAATGATGTAAGTTGGTGGTCTAATTTCATTTTTTTTTGTAATGTATCTATCCAATTATCCCAACACCATTTATTGAAGAGACTGTCTTTATTCCATTGTATCTTCATGCCTCCTTTGTCAAATATTAATTGAGCATAATGGCTTGGGTCAAATTCTGGATTCTGGTCTATTGGTCTATATGCCTGTTTTTCTGGTATTGTGATCCCTCCAACTTTGTTCTTCTTTCTCAAGATTGCTGTGGCTATTCAGGCTATTTTTTATTCAATATAAATTTTTGGAATATTTGTTCTAGGCCTGTGAAATAAGCCATGGTGTTTTGATAGGGATTTCATTGTATCTATAAATTGCTTTGAGTAGTATGGCCATACTAATGATGTTGATTCAAACAACAAGTGTTGGTGAGGATGTAGAGAAAAGGGATCCCTCGTACACTGCCATAAGTAATGAAAACTAGTGCAGCCTATGAGGAAAAGAGTTTGGAGTTTACTAAAAAAATTAAAAGAGGAACTACCATTTGACCAAGTGATCCCATGTCTAGAAATATATCTCAAAAAAATCCAGAAACATCCATAAGAAAGAATATAGACACCCCTATGCTCATAGCAACACAATTTATAATAGCTAAGATATAGAAACAGCCTAACTGCCCATCAGCAGATGAATGAATTAAAAAAAAAAATGGTACAGAGAAACCGAGACGGAGGCATAGGTAAACAACTGAACTTGCCACCTTGCACAACAACTTCAAAACTACAACTAAAAGACAAAATGGACATCATCCAGAACCACAGGAAGACTGGATGAGTGGAAATTCTACAACTAGAAGGAAAGAGAAAAGTACTCTGAGACTCACAGAAGGTGCAGAAGGCAGAGGTATGAAGGTGCACATGTGGAGAGAGAGGCGCGCACGTGGAGACGGATGGCAACTAAGTACACAGCTGTTTTTTTCAAGCCAGATAGAGATACAAGCTCCTGACTGCTCTGAACTCCAGGTCCTGCCAAGACTCTGGAGACCCAGACTCATATGGAGAGAAACTGGACTGTCTGGAAGCAGGTGGAACTCGATAGAAGCTTTCTCTCAGAGGTGCTTTCAGCGATTACCACGGAACACTGAGACCCCAAGGACTGATGGGAAGACCTCTTAGGGCAGGGATGATGGGAAGCCACTGCTGTTTGCTACACCCTGAGACCCTGCCCTACCTAAGCAGTGTGCAGAGGGATTTGCATATGAATGGCCTGGTCCCTTGAATTCTTAACTTACATATAAAACTGCAGCTGAGTCAGAATGACCCAGAACATCCAAAACAAAACCCAAGGCCCCACAGCAGCTTACATTGCTTCAAAGCTGGGCCTCATCTGGGCAAACTCCAAAACCCAAAGAAAGAAGAGGAATCTGAAAATCTCTCTGAAGCTCCTGCTGGGTGGACTCAAGCAGAGGGTAAATTAGCACCTCATTGGAGATCCAAGAGACAGTGTACCCAGGGGTCAGAGTAGGACCATCCAGATTACAAATCCTCAGATCCATAAGGGACACACTCAGAGGGCAGACTCAGTGAGCACCAAAGCCACACTGAAGCAAGTATTGCCTCATAAAGGTGTCTCCAACACAGAAGTTCTCCCATCGTAGACACAGCTGATCCTCACAGCCAATTGGCCTGTAGGTCAATTCCTCCCAGTGATACCCAAACAATCAAGGATTAACTACAATAAGACTATGCACATAGTCCACAAAGGGGTGCACTAAGAGTGTCCACCTCAGGTAACTGGGGAGGCTGAGCCACTGGGCCCTATAGGACACCTAGCACACAAAGCCACTCTATCAACTCAGGGAAGCAGTCAAGATGCAGAGACAAAGTAACAGGTCACAAATCTAAGAAATGGAGGAGAAAAAAGACTGGATATAGAGTTCAAAACCACGGTTATAAGGTTTTTCAAGAATTTTCTAGAAAAGGCTGATAAATTTAGTGAGACTCTGGAGGTTATGAAAAAATACCAACAAGAAATTAAGCATACACTGACTGAAATAAAAAATAATATACAGAGATCCAACAGCAGAGTAGAGGATTGCAAGAATCAAGTCAAAGATTTGAAATACAAAGAAGCAAAAAACACCCAAGTGGAAAAGAAAAAGGAATCCAAAAATATGAAGATAGTGTAAGGAGCCTCTGGGACAACTTCAAACGTAGCAACATCTGAATTACTGAGGGCCAGAAGAAGAGAGAGATTAAGATTCTGAAAACCTATTTGAAGAAATAATGACAGAAAACTTCCCCCACCTGGTGAAAGAAATAGACTTACAAGTTCAGGAAGCACATAGAACCCCAAACAAAAGGAATTCAAAGAAGATCACACCAAGACACATCATAAGTAAAATGCCAAGAGCAAAAGTCAAAGAGAGAATATTAAAAGCAGTAAGAGAAAAACAGTTAGTTACCAACAAGGGAGTACCCATACAACTGTCAGCTGATTTCTCAACAGAAACTATGCAGGCAAGAAGGGAGTGGCAAGAAATATTCAAAGTGAAGCATAACTAATGGATGCAAAACTCTGGGGAGGGAAGGCATGTATGGGAGTGTGTGTGTGTGTGTGTGTGTGTGTGTGGGGGGGGGGGTAATTGGTAAGATATATACACATATAATACCTTAATAAAAATGAAAGAAAAAATATTCAAAGTGATGAATAGCAAGAACCTACAACCAAGATTACTCTACTCAGCAAAGTTATCATTCAGAATTGAAGGGCAGATAAAGAGCTTCACAGATAAGAAAAAACTAAAGGAGTTCATCACCACCAACCCAGTATTATATGAAATGCTAAAATGTATTGTTTAAGAAGAGGAAGAAGTTAAAGATAAAAATTGTGAATAATACATATCTATCAATAAGTGAATCTAAAAATCAAGTGAATAAAAAATCTGATGAACAGAATAAACTTGAATATAATACAATCAGGGGCATAGAAAGGGAATAGACTGAAAATCCTCAGGGGGGAAAATGTGTGTGGGGGGTGTGTGGGAAGATACTGGACAAAAATAAGACACCTATGGATGATGACAGTGAGGGGTATGGGCATAGGGTGGGGTGGATGCGAACTGGGTGGAGGAGAGCTATGGGCAGAAAAAAGAGGAACAACTGTAATAATCTGAGCAATAATGTTAAAAAAACACACAAAACAAAACAAAAAAACCCCCTATGGTACATCTATACAATGGAATACTATGCTGCTATAAAAAAGAAGGAACTCTTACTATTTGCAGCAACATGGATGGAATTTGAGAGCATTATGCTAAGTGAAATAAGCCAGTCAGAGAAAGATAAATACCACATGATCTCATCTATATGTGGAATATAATTAACAACATAAACTGATGAACAAAAAAGATGCAGAAACATAGAAACATGGAACATACTGTCAAACCTCAGAGGAAAGGTAAGGAATTGGGGAGAGCAGTGAGATATCAACCCATGAACTCATATGCGTGTATGCATAACCCAAAGTCACAGACAATATGGTGGTGAAGGCTTGGGGGTAGGGAGAATGCAATGGGGGAAGAAAAGGGACATATGTAATACTTTCAACAATAAAGATTTATTTTAAAAAAATAAGGGGAGTGAATTTCCCAGGTCACATGAGCTAGTGAAGATGCATTATAAAGCCACAGGGTCTTTCTTCTACAGTCCCAATGTTTTTTGTCCACCTTCTCAACATCTACCCTTCCGGGGCCCCTAAATGAACAAATTATGGCCAAGTCTGTGTGTTCTGATCCTGGCTATTTCAGTTGCTCCCCATGTCAATGTTGGGCCCAGCCTTGATCCTGAGAGGGAGTGCTTATCCAGACCTCCTGACCCAGAAGAGCCATTCTTCCATTTGCAGCATGCCTTCAGCTTGATGGCCCCTAATGAGGACATCTCCCTAATGAGGATATCAGGGAGAAATGTGGCTCCAAAGGCAACACTGCTTTTGTTAACAGATACACCTGCTTAAAAAAAAGAGTGTGTTCCTCTTCCAGAAGAGAAAGTTCCAGGAGAAAATTCTTCTTCATTTAAAGAAATGATGCAACTCATATACACAAAATGCTTAACATATATAAATTATATTTGTATGCAATTTCTACATGAAAAATACTTATATAAGTTATGAAGCATAATAATTATGGTGGGCTCAACAGCTGTGACCCCACCATCTGGCTTTACCATTGCAAGTCCCCGAATACTTCTCTCTAGCCCACCATCCTGCCTTTCTCCCAGAGATGGCCACAGTCATGAACTTTAGAAAACCGCCCATGGTATTTCTTTTTTTCTTTTTTTTTAATTAAGGTATTATGTGTGTACATATCTTAATATTGCCCCCCCACCACCACACTCCTATATATGCCTGCACCCTCCAGAGTTTTGCATCCATTGGTTACGCTTATATGCATTCATACAAGTCCTTCGGTTGATCTCTTATGTCCCCCATATCTCCCTACCCTTCCTGCTGTAATTTGACAGTTTGTTGCTTTACTGTCTCTGTATTTATATTTTTGTTCATCAGGTTATAATGTTCTTTATTATACATAAATGAGTGAGATCACGTGGCATTTTTCTCTCATTGAATGGTTGATTTCATTTAGTATGATGTTCTCCAGTTCCATCCAGGGTGCTGCAAATGGTAAGAATTCCTTCTTTTTTATGGCAGCATACTATTCCATTTTGTAGATGTACCATAGTTTTCTGATCCAATCATCTGCTGATGGGCACCTAAGCTGTTTCCAAATCTTAGGTATTGTAAATTGTGCCGCTATGAACATAGGAGTGCATATATCCTTTCTGATTGGTGTTTCTAGTTTCTCAGGATTATTCCTAGGGGTGGGATTACTGGGTCAAATGGGAGTTCCATTTTCAGTTTTTTTAGGAAACTCCATATTGTACTCCACGGTGGCTGTACCAGTCTGCATTCCCACCAGCAGTGGACGAGGGTTCCTTTTTCTCTGCATCCTCGCCAACACTAGTCTTTGTTGATTTGTTGATGATAGTCATTCTGACAGGTGTGAGATGGTACCGCATTGTCGTTTTGATTTGCATCTCTCAGATAATTAGTGACTTTGAGCATGTTTTCATGTGCCTCTTGGCCTTCCTTCTGTCTTCTTTTGAGAAGATTCTATTTAGGTCCATTGCCCATTTTTTAACTAGATCATTTATCTTCTTTTTATTAAGTTGTATAAGCTGTCTGTAGAGGTTGGAGATTAAACCTTTATCAGTGATAACATTTGCAAATATGTTCTCCTATGGAATGGGCTTTCTTGTTATTTTGTTGATGGTTTCTTTTACTGTAAAAAAGCTTTTTATTTTGATGTAGTCCCATTTGTTTATTTTCTCTTTAGCTTCCATTGCCCTAGTGGTTCTTTTAGCATATGTCTGAAATTTTGCTGCCTGTGGATGCCTGTAGTATTTTATGGTTTTCCATCTTATGTTTAACTCCTGTATCCAATTTGAGTTTATTTTTGTGTATGGTAAGTTGGTGATCTGGTTTCATTTTTTTTTCATGTATCTGTCCAATTTTTCCAACACCATTTATTGGAAAGACTGTCTTGACTCCATTGAATGTTCATGCCTCCTTTGTCAAATATTAATTGGGCATAGTGGTATGGGTCAATTTCTGGGTTTTCTATTCTATTCCATTGGTCTATATGTCTCTTCTTGTGCCAGTAAGAGGCTTTTTTGAGAACAGTGGCTTTGTAATACAGCTTGAAATCTTGTATTGAGATCCCTCCCACTTTATTCTTATTTCTCAGGATTGCTGTGGCTATTCGGTTTATTTTTTATTTTTTATTTTTTATTTTTTTTATTCCAGTTGAATTTTTGGAGAGTACTTTCTAGGTCTGTGAAATATGCCATTGGTCTTTTAAAGGGGAGTGCATTGAACCTATGGATTGCTTTGGGTAGTATGGACATTTTAAATGATGTTGATTCTACCAATCCACGAACATGGTATGTTCTTTCATCTCTTTACATCTTCCTCTATCTCTTTTTTTCAGTGTCCTGTAGTTTTCCCTATATAGGTCTTTTACCTCATTAGTTAAGTTTATTCCTAGGTATCTTAATTTTTTTTTGGTGTGATGGTGAATGGGACTGTTTTTTTAGTCTTTGTTTCTGTAAGTTTACTATTGGAGTATATAAAGGCCATATATTTCTTGTCATTAATTTTGTATCTTGCTACATTGTTGAATTCATTTATTAAGTCTATTAGATATTAATGGAGTCTTTTGTTTTTTTTGTGTGTACAATATTATGTCATCTGCAAATAAGGACAACTTTACTTCTTCTTTTCCAATTTCAATGCCTTTTATTTCTTCTTCTTGTCTAATTGCAATGGCTAATACTTCCAGTACTGTGGGAAATAGGAGTGGTGAGAGCAGGTATCCCTATCTTGTTCCTGTTCTTAGAGGGAATGGTTTTAGTTTTTTTCCCATTGAGTATGATGTTTTCTGCGGGTTTATCATATATAGCTTTGATTATGTTGAGGTATGATCCTTCTATTTCCACCTTGTTGAGAGTTTTTATCAGGAAAAGTTGCTGGATTTTATCAAATGCTTTTATTTAATCAATTGATGTGACTATGTGATTTTTATCTCTCAATTTGTTTATGTGATGTATCATGTTTATTGATTTGTGGATATTATACTAGCCTTACATTCCTGGGATAAATCCAAGTTGGTCATGGTGTATGATGTTACTGGTGTACTGCTAGTGCCAATTTGCTAGAATTTTGTTGAGGATTTTGGCATCTATGTTCATGAGGGATATTGGCCTATAATTCTCTTTCATTGTGTTGTCTTTATCTGGTTTTGGTATTAGGGTGGTGCTGGCTTCAGAGAACGAGCTTGGAAGCGTTCCTTCCTCTTAAATCTTTTTGGAATAGTGTGAGGAGGATAGGTTTTAGTTCTTCCTTGAATGTTTGGTAAAACTCTCCTGTGAAGCTGTCTGGCCATAGGCTTTTGCTTGACAGACGCTTTTTGATGACTGCTTCAATTTCTTCTATAGTTACTGGCCTATTGAGCTGTTTAGATTCTTCCTGATTGAGTTTTGGAAGGTTATATTTTTCTAGGTATATGTCCATTTCTTCCAGGTTGTCCAGTTTGTTGGAATAGAATTGTTTGTAGTATTTTTAAACAATTCTTTGTATTTAGGCATAGTCTGTTGTTAGTTCACCTCTTTCATTTCTGATTTTGTTTCTTTGGATCTTCTCTCTTTGCTTCTTGGTGAGTCTGACAAGAGGTTCATCAATCTTGTTTATCCTTTCGAAGAACAAGCTCTTAGCTTTATTGGTCTTTTGAATTGTTTCTTTGGTCTCTATGTAGTTTATTTCCACTCTGATCTTTATTATTTCATTCCTTCTGCTTACACTGATATTTACTTGTTGCTCTTTTTCTAAGTCTTTGAGTTGTAGAATTAGGTAATTTATTACCATTGTTTCTTGTTTTTTTTTTTTTTTTTTTTTTTTTTGTGTGTGTGTGTGTGTGTGTGTGTGTGTGTGTGTGTGTGTGTGTTTTCCAGTAGGCTTGTAGAGCTATGAACTTCCCTCTCAAGACTGCTTTCACTGTGTCCCATAGATTTTGGATTGTTGTGTTTTCATTGTCATTTGTTGCTAGGATTTTTAAAATTTCTTCCTTGATCTCTCTGGTAAACCAGTGATTGTTTAATAGCATGCTGTTTAGTCTCCATGTGTTTGATTTCTTTGGATTATTTTTATTGTAGTTGATTTCCAGTTTTATGCCACTATGATCTGAGAAGATGTTTGATATGATTTCTATCTTCTTGAATTTGAAGAGACTTTGCTTATGTCCCCATGTGTGGTTTATCTTTGAAAATGACCCATGTGCACTTGAGAAGAATGTATATTCTGTGGCTTTTTGGTGAAATGTTCTGAAAATGTCAATTAATTCCATCTGGTCTAATGAGTCATTTAGGATTGATGTTTCTTTGCTGATTTTTTGAATAGGGGATTTGTCCAATGGTTATAGTGGAGTATTAAAGTCTCCTACTATGATTATATTGCTGTCAAACTCTCCCTTGATATCCTTAAGGAGTTTTTTATTTTATTTTATGTATTTGGGTGCTCCTGTATTGGGTGCATATATGTTTACCAGAGTTATTTCTTCTTGTTAAATTGCTCCCTTTAGTATTATGAAGTGTCCTTCGTTATCTCTTGTTATGTCCTTCACTTTGAGATCTAATGTGTCAGGTCTGTGTGTGTCTTTCTTTCTGAAATGGGTTTCTTGTAGACAGAAGATATATGGTCTTTTTTTCTTATCCAATCTGTTACCCTATGTCTATTGATTGGGGCATTTAATCCATTTACATTTAAAGTTATTATTGATAGGTACTTATTTGTCGCCCCTTTTACTCTATACACCTGTGTTCCTTCTTCACTTCCTATTTCCTTCCTTCCTTCCTTCCTTCCTTCCTTCCTTCCTTCCTTCCTTCCTTCCTTCCTTCCTTCCTTTCTCTCTCTCTCTCTCTCTCTCTCTCTCTCTCTCTCTCTCTCTCTCTTTCTTTCTTTTCCAGCAGACCCTTTAGTATTTCTTGCATTGCTGGTTTGGTGGTAATAAATTCCCTTAGTCTTTTTTTTGTCGGTGAAGCCCCTGATTTCACCTTTAATTTTGATTGATAGCCTTGCTGCATACAATATTCTGTATTCAGACTCTTCCTTTGCATGACTGTATATTTCATTCCATTCCCTTCTGGTTTGATGAGTTTCTCTTGAGAAATCATTTGCTAGTCTGATTGGGCTTCTTTTGTATGTAATTTTCTGTGTCTCTCTAGCCACTTTTAAGATTCTTACTTTGTCGTTGGTGTTTGCCAGTTTAATTATAATGTGCCTTGTCGTCGGTCTTTTGGGATTCATTTTGCTTGGGATTCTGTGAGTTTCTTGATTTGTGTGTGTATGTGTGTGTTTTTTTGTTTTGTTTTTTTGTGTTTTTTTTTGTTTTTCTTTCCTACATCAGGAAAGGTTTCTGTCATTATTTCTTCAAACAAGTTTTCTATTCCTTGCTCAGTTTCCTTTCCTTCTGGAACCCCTATTATGTGAATATTGTTTTGTTTTGCATTGTCCCAAAGTTCCCTGAGACTCCCCTCCTGCTGTTTAATTTTTCTTTCTAGAAGCTGCTCTAATTGTGTATTTTTTTCCTTCTTATCTTCTAGCTCACTGATGTGGTCCTCTGCTTCTTCTAGTCTACTCTGGATTCTTTCTATTGAGTTTTTTTATAGTAGCAATGTCATTTCTCATTTCCTCTTGGTTCTTACTCATATTGTCAAATTTGTCTCCCATTCTTTTTAGCCATCTTATGACCATTTCTTTGAATTCTTGCTCTGATAGATTGCTTGCCTCTAATTAATTTACTTCCTTTACTGGTGATCCTGCTTTTCTTTCATTTGCGGCTCTTTCGGTGTCTCCCCATGGTTTCTCTTTTTAGGATGTCTGGTTATGTAGTTCTCTCTCTCCTTATCCCCAACAAAATCTCAACTTTCCATCATGGAGTGAAGAGCTCCCTTGAATCCACATGTTTTCACCAATTGGGGACTCACAGCTGTTCAGTGGTCACCACAGTTGTGGGTTTTCAGACCTCCAATAAGACCAACTTTCCCTTACAAGATGGCTCAGTTTTCCATCTGAACCCGTAGATCTGGGAGAGGTCTCAGCTGCGGTGCGGGCTGCCCTGTCAGGGAGCCCCGAATAGCAGTTCTCCATCTTCTCTTAGAGCAGGAGTCTTCAAACTACGGCCCGCGGGCCACATGCGGCCCACAGAGGAGTCTTATCCGGCCCGCCAGGTTTTTTGGGCAGTGAGCGCAGCCGAGGTGTTACAGTAGGAATTAGTAGTTCACATAGTCCGGCCCTCCAGCTCTCTGAGGGACCGTGATCTGGCCCCCACTTGAAAAAGTTTGAGGACCCCTGTCTTAGAGTTTTGCTATCCCTTAGGTTTCTAACAAACACTCCCCAAGAGACCCTCAGCTGCTTTTTCTATCTGCTCTGGACAAGGCTCAGAACACGTCTGTCTATTCTGCTGCCATTTTCTCCTCCCTCCCCCTGGCATTTATTTATCATCTAATTACATATATGAGTACTCCTAACAATACATTCTTTAGTTTTGATTGGTTTTGAACTTTAAATATTGATATCATACTAAAAATTGCAGAAATTTGCTTTTAGTCAATATTGTGTTTGATATCCTTTTCACATTGTTATCTACAGCAGTGGTTTATTCATTTTCATTGCTGCCTAGTATTTCATTGTGTAAGTCTACCACAACAGAGACACACTACTATTGGACATCTGTTGTTCCTATTTTTTTTCTGTTGTTCTGAACAAATGTCGCTATAAACTTTCTTTCTTACACTGCCCCAAATTTTTTTTCTTTTTTTAAAAATGCATTTTTATTGATTTTAGAGAGGAAGGGAGAGAGATAATTAGAAACATCAATGATGAGAGAGAATCATTGATTGGCTGCCTCCTGCACGCCCCCTACTGGAAGTTAAGCCTGTAACTTGGGTATGTATCTTTGACTGGAATTGAACCTGAGACCCTTCAATCCACAGGCTAATGCTCTATCCACTAAGCCCAAGTTTCTTTAAGGTTTGTTTCTAAAGATGGAATCTATGACTTGTAAACTATACACATGTTCTAATTTGTTATATAATACCAAACTCGATAATTCCCAAATCTGTTGTCCACTATACACTCCTGCTAGAAGTATAATATAACTGCTCCACATTCTCACTTAGTATTGTTTAATTTAAATTATTTTTTTAATCTGGTAGATTAAAGTGCAATCTGATATTGTTGCTTTGTGTCATTCATTGTGGTTTTAATTTTCAGTTCCCTGATTATAAATGAGGTTGAGCATCTTTTCATGACTCTTGGCATCCATATTTCCTCTCCTGTGAAATGCTTGTTCATATATTTTGTCCATTCTTTCCCTGAGATTTTCTTTCTATATTGGTATATAAATTTTGTATATTGCAAACAGTAATACATATGTCAGTTTTGAGTACTAACTACATTCTTCCACTTTGTGGCTTGTCTTTTCACTTTATGGTGTTTTTTGATGAACAGAGGCACTTCATTTTAATGTAATTGAATTTATTACTCTTTTCCTTTATGGTTGCTGCTTTTTGTATTTCTTTTAAGAATATCTTATGCCAAGATCACAGAGAAATTCTTCTATATCAGTGTTGCTTTGTGAGTGGGGAGGTTGCTGGCATTTGGGAAGGAAGTTATTCTTTATGTGGAGCTGGCTCTCACATTGTACAGGACACTTAGCATTCTGGGCCCTGAGTACCAGATGCCTTTAGCACTGTTCCTGTCATTTATTGTCAATATGTTTTTTAATTGATTTCAGAGAGAGGAAGGGAAAGGGAGAAAGAGAAAGATCAGTGATGAGAGAGAATCTGTTGCCTCCTGCAAGCCCCCTACTGAGGATATAGCCTACAATCTGGGCATGTGCTCTGATCAGGAATTGAACTGTAATCTCCTGGTTCATGGGTCAACACTCATCCCTGAACCACACAGGCCAGGCTCGTTTTGCTATTATAACAACACAAAACACTCACAACACATTTTTTTAATGTTCCCTGTGGTGGAGGTATTACCATTTGAGAACTTTTGAACTATATTTTTTCTAAAAGTCTAAAGTATTTAACACACCCAAAATTGATTTTTGTGTAATCTGAGATAGGAATATAATTTTATTCTTTATAACCAATTTTTACCAAATCAGTTTTTAAAAAGTTAATCATTTCCCCCACTGATCTGCCAAATCATGTGTCATACACCAAATTTTCAAATAAGAATAGTTTTATTTTTGAGTTTTCTATTCTGCTCCATTGGTTTATTTGTCAAACCTCTGTACCAACATTACACTCTTTTAAATACTATAGCAGTATGATAAACTTAATATCTGATAGAGTAAGTTTTTTTACCTTGTTGATCTTCAAGATTACGTTGGCTTTTCTTTGCACCCTTATATAAATTATAGAACTAGATTGTCAAATTCCATGAAAACCCTGTTCGAGTTTTGATTGGAATTAGACTGATTATGAATGATTCATGGAGAAAAAATATCTCAACATGTTTTATGAAGTTTTATAATTTCCTTTATAAAGGATCTCTGGCAAGTTCATTAGATTTCGTTAATAGATATTTTATATTTTTATTCCTATAGTATCTTTTAAAAATTAAATTTTTGATTCTTATTGCTGGTGTGTAGAAATGAAACTTACTTCCTTACATTCTTTGAAAAGTGTATTCCAATAAAACTTTTCCATTTATCTGCACCAGAACCGTTCTTGGCAAAGTCACCTCACCCATGACTACATGGTTGCTAAGCCCAATTGTCATATCTCAGTCCTTACTTCACTTGATTTCTCAATAATGAATGACACAGTTGATCACTCCCTCCTCCTGAAAACACTTTCTTCCCTTGGTTTCCAAGATAGCATACACTTCCAATTTTCCTTTTGCCTCACTGGTTATTATTCTCTCTTTGCTGGGTGTTCCTCATTTCCCCAACATTTTAATGTTGCACTGTTCCAGGGGCTAGTCATTAGATTTCTTCTCTAGTTATCTACAGTCCTTTGGTGATCCCATCATTTTCATGGTTTAAAATTTTATCCATCTGTTAACAACCTATTTTGCAATGCTAATCCAACTCATTGTTTGGAATTATATATATACTAGAGGCAGGGTACATAAAATTCGTGCATGGGATGTGGGTAGGGGTGTGGGGGGGAGGTCTTCTCAGCCCAGCCTGCACCCTCTCCAATCCAGGACTCCTGGGGGGATGTCTGACTGCCAGTTTAGGCCTGGACACCTCTCTCAGAATCCGGGACCACTGGCTCCTAACTGCTCACCTGACTGCTGGCCTGGCAGCCCCTTACTGCCCTCCTCTGCTGGCTTGGTCATCCCTAACTGTCCCCTTCTGCCAGCCTGGTTCCCCTAACTGCCCCCCCTGCTTACCTGGTTGCCCCCAATTGCCCCCCTGCCAGCCTCATTGCCCTCACACTCTGCTATTCAATCATTTGGTCATCCCTCACTAACCCCTCTGCTGGCCTGGTCGCCCCACACAGCATGCTGTTCAGTCATTTGGTCATCTCTCACTAACTACCCTGCCTACATGGTCAACCCACACAGCCTGTTGTTCGGTCATCCATTTGGTTGTTTCGGTTGTGGCAGCCCCTGGCTTGTTATATATTAAGATACTATAGGCCCAGTGCAGATTCATGCACCGGCGGGGTCCCTTGGCCTTGCCTGTGCCTCTCGCAATCTAGGATCCCTCGAGGAAGGTCAGACTACTGGTTTCGGGCTTATCCCCACAGGCCATGCTCAGGGACCCCACCAGTGCACAAATCCATGCACTGAACCTCTAATATGCATGTAAGATTATTGGTTAATCTCTTCCCCCCTCCCCACTTTCCCCTTCCTTCTGATATTCATCAGTCAGTTCCATTTTTCCATCCCTGTGTTGAGCATCCGCCCCCTGGTGGTCAGTGCACACCATAGCTACCAGTCTAATGGTCTTAATGGTCGAATGGTGGCTTAGGCTTTTATGTATATAGATTTCTTCTATATGCATATTTGATATCTCCAATTCAATAGTCCAAACTGACTTATTTAATTTATTAGTGAAAACTGTACGCCCATCCTCTTCTCTGTCTCACTTGCTCATTCCATCATTCCAATTGCTCAGAACAAAGTCTTTAAGTCCTTGCTTTCTCTCATGCCACTCACAATATGTCAGAAAATCCTTCTCACTCTGCCTTCAAAATATATACAGATTCACATCACTTCTCACAATCTACATGGATACCACAATAGTTCAAGCCACCATTATTTTTGAAAAAACCTCCTTTCTTGAGCTATAATATACATATCACCCATTCATAATGTACAAGTTGATGTCTTTTAATATATTTACAGGGTGTATGACCATCACCTCAGTATAATTTTATAATATTTTTCTTTCCCCTATAAGAAAACATTATTCATTAGCAGTCCTTTTCCATTCCCCTCACCTCATCTTATCACAGACAACCACTAATTGACTTTTGGTTTGTATAGATTTATCTATTTTGGACATTTCATATGAATGAAATCTAATATATGGTCTTTAGATTAGGTACTTCATTCCTCTTTATCCTACCAAATAAAAGAGTAATATGCAAATTAACCATCACTCCACTACACCCACAAGCTATGCCCACCAGCCATGCCCACCAGCCAATCAGAGCGAGTATGCAAATAAACCCAACCAAGATGGCTACGATCACAGAGAGCAGGAGGGAGGCTTGGGTTTCCCAGGCAATGGAAGAAGCCAAGCCTTTCGCCTGCTCTTGCTGGCCTAAGCCTCCACTCAAGGCTACAAAGTTTTAATTATAGAAGTTAAACAAATCCAAATAGAAATGGCGGCAGCCACAGAGCTGGAGAGAGCAGGCTAGGGTTGCCCCCAGCAATGGAAGAAGCAAAGTGCACACCCTGGCTGGCCCAGGCCTCTACTTAAGGCTACAAAGCTTCAATTATAGAAGGTACATAAGTCCCAATCGAAATGGTTGCCAGCCACAGAGCAAGCAGGAGGCTTGGCTCCACTCCAGGCTACAAAGTTTCAATTGTAGAAGGTAAATAAATTCCAGATACCAGGGCCTCTGCTTGGGTCGCCAGGGGGAATGGCCAGCCTGCAAACCATCACAGGCCCCTTGCTCAGGCTGCCCCACACCCCAAGGGAACTCCCACCCTGATTCGGGACACTCTTCAGGGAAAACCAGCTAGCCCCCACCTGTGCACCAGGCCTCCATCCTATCTAATAAAAGAATAATATGCAGATTGACCATAACTTCAACACACAATATGGCTGCCCCCATGTGGTCAAAGATCCTGCCCCTATGTGGACACAAGGTGGCGACCACAAGATGGCTAGCAAGAGAGGGAAGTTGGGAGGGACCAGGCCTGAAAGGGAGGGCAGTTGTGGGCAATCAGGCAAGTAGGGGAGGGCAGTTGGGAGGCACAGGGCCTGCAAGGGAGGGCAGTTGATAGGGACCAGACCTGCAGGGGAGGGCAGTTGGGGGTGATGAAGCCTTCAGGAGAGGGCAGTTAGGGGTGACCAGGTAGGCACAGGAGAGAAGTTGGGGGCAAACATGCTGACAGGGGAGCAGTTAGACATCAATCAGGCTGGCATGGGAGTGGTTAGGGGGTGATCAGGCTGGTGGGCAGAAGCAGTTAGGAGCAATCAGGAAGGAAGGCAGGCAGGCAAGTAGTTGGGAGCCAGGGGTCCTGGATTGTGAGAGAGATGTCTGACTGCCATTTAGGCCCGATCCCAGTGGGTCATCCCTTGAGGAGTTCCATATTAGAGAGGGTGCGGGTGCAAGCTGGGCTGAGGGACACCCCGCCCCCCCCCCTCGCTCCTGTGCATGAATTTTGTGCACCGGGCCTCTAGTTTCCAAATGACATTCAGTTTAGTAATATTAAGTACAATCACAATGCTGTACAACATCACCACTATGTAGTCTCAGAATTTTTTTATTATCTTACACAGAAGCTATGTACACATTAAAATATTAATTATCAGAGAAACCAAGATGGCGGCATAGGTAAACACCTGAAATTGCTGCCTCACACAACCACTTCAAAATTACAGCTAAAAGACAAAATGACATCATCCAGAACCACAGGAAGGCTGGCTGAGTGGAAATTCTACAACTAGAAGGAAAGAGAAAAGCACACTGAGACTCAGAGGAGGTACGGAAGTGAAGTGTAGAGGTACAGAGGTGCGTGTGTGAGGAAAGGGTTGGCAACTGAGTAAGTGGTTGTCTTTTCAATCCAGAGGGAGACACAAGCTCCCGACTGCTCTGAATTCCAGTTCCAGGCAAGACTCTGGGTATCCAGACTCATACAGGGAGAAACCGGACTGTCTGGCATAAGGAAGAACCTGAGAGCTGCTTTCTCTCAGAGGTGATTGCAGCAATTACTGAGGGATACTGAGACTCAGGGGTCTCTTAGGGCAGGACTGTTGATTCCCTGAGACCCCACTCCAACCAAGCAGTGCACAGAGGCTTTTGCAAATGAATGGCGTGGCTTTTTGCAATCTAAAATTAACTAACAAACTGTTACTGGGTCAGAGAGACCCAGAACATCCAAAAGAAGGCCAAGGCCCCACAGAAACTTGCATTGCTTCACACCTGGGCCTCATCTTGGCACTTCTAAAACCCAAACAAAGAAGAGGAATCTGAAGATCTCTCCATTGCTCCTGTTGGGTGGCCTCAGGCAGAGGCTAAATTAGCACCTCCTTGAAGATACAAGAGCCAGTGTAACCAGTGGTCATTGTGGGACCATCCAGATTACAACTCCTCAGATCCATAAGGGATACACTCAGGGGTCAGACTCAGTGAGTACCAAAGCCCCATTGAAGCAAGTATTGCCCCATAAGGGTGTCTCCAGCACAGAAGTTCTCCCATCATAGACACAGCTGATCCTCACAGCCAATTTACCTAGAGGTCAATTCCTCCCAGTGATACCAACAACAATGAAGGCTTAACTACAGCAAGACTCTGCACAGAGCCCATAAAGGGTGCACCAAGAGTGTCCATTTCAGGTAATTGGGGAGGCTGAATCACTGGGCCCTATAAGACACCTAGCACACAAAGCCACTCTATCAACTCAGGGAAGCAGCCAAAATGCAAAAACAAAGAAACAGGTCACAAATGACAGAAATGGAGGAAGGAAAAATGACTGGATATAGAGTTCAAAACCACAATTATTTGGTTTTTCAAGAATCTTCTAGAAACCACTAATAAATTTAGTGAGACCCTCAAGGATATGAAAAAGGACCAACTAGAAATTAAGCATACAGTGACTGAAATGAAGAATAATATACAGAGATCCAATAGCAGATTAGACTATCACAAGAATCAAGTCAAATATTTGAAATACAAAGAAGCAAAAAAACACCCAACCAGACAAGCAAAAAGAAAAAAGAATCTAAAAATATGAAAATAGTGTAAGGAGCCTCTGGGACAACTTCAAGCATACCAACATCTGAATTATAGGCGTGCCAGAAGAAGAGAGAGAGCAAGATACTGAAAACCTATTTGAGGAAATAATGACAGAAAACTTCCCCCCACTTGGTGAAAGAAATAGACTTACAAGTTCAGGAAGCGCACAGAACCCCAAACAAAGCGAATCCAAAGAGGACCACACCAAGACACACCATAATTAAAATGCCAAGAGAAAAAAAAATACAAAGAAAGAATATTAAAATCAGCAAGAGAAAAACAGTTAGTTACCAACAAGGGAGTACCCATATGATTGTCAGCTGATTTCTCAACAGAAACTATGCTGGCCAGAAGGGAGTGGCAAGAAATATTCAAAGTGATGAATAGCAAGAACCTACAACCAAGATTACTCTACCCAGCAAAGCTATCATTCAGAATTGAAGGTCAGATACAGAGATTCACAGATAAGAAAAAACTAAAGGAGTTCATCACCACCAACCCAGTATTATATGAAATGCTAAAAGGTATTCTTTAAGAAGAGGAAGAAGAAAAAGGTAAAGATAAAAATTATGGTACACATAAGGATCTCTTTGACATAAAAATTGGGACTCAAAAGAACTGTTGGCCCAGAAAGGAACTCACTACAGACTGATTCATTTGCCTCTCAGCATAACCATTATGGCTTGTCTCAGTTTTGGTTCTTACAAGGGTATTTCTTGGATCACATGATCTCACACATCTAGAGGAAATAATGAACAATATAAACTGATGAACAAAAACAGACCCAGAGAAAGAGAAGCAACAATCAGACTTTCAAACCTCAGAGGGAAAGTAATGGGTAAGGTCAACCAAAGGTCTTATGTCCATGCATATGGGCCTAGCCAGTGGCCATGGACAACAGGGATTGGGGGCATATGTGGGGAGGGGTTTGGGATGGGAATAGGGGGATGAGGACAATTATGTGATACCATAATCAATAAAAAAGTAAAATTTACTAGGCGAGGCATCTCATAAGAACAATATCAAGTTTATGCAACATTGAACCCTATTATATGTCAGGCACTGAGACTGGTCATTAAAATTGAGGTCTTTCTGATCTCAAAAAATAAAGATAAAAAAATGAAATAAATAAAAAAGTAAAAAAAAATCCTATATATATATAAAAAAAGAAAAATTATGAACTACAACAAGTGAATCTAAAAATCTAGTGAGTAAAAAACCCTGATGAACAGAATAAACTGGAGAATATAATACAATCAAGGGTATAGAAAGGAAGTATACTGACAATTCTCGGGGGAAAGGGCTGTGGGGGGTGTGGGAAGAGACTGGACAAAAATCCTACACCTATGGATGAGGACAATGTGGGGGGTGTTAAGGGCAGAGGGTGGGGTGGGAACCAGGAGGAGGGGATCTTTGGGGGGGAGAGGAACATCTCTAATAATCTGAACAATAAGGATTTATTTAAAAATATTAACTCTCCATTCCTCTCTTTTCCTGGTTCCTAGTAACTTCTAATCTACTTTTTGTCACTATGAATTTGCATATTCTAAGTACCTCATATAAGTATCTAGAATAATACAATTTTTTTTTTCATCTTGTGTCTGGCTTATTTCACTTAGCATAATGTTTTCAAGGTTCATTTATGTTGCAATAGTCATTAGAATTTCATTCCTTTGTAAGTATAAATAATAATCTATTATATGTGTGTGTTTTGTACTGTTGAGTTATTTCTTTTTTTGGAAAAAAAAATTTTATTGATTTCTCTACAGAGAGGAAGAGAGAGGGATAGAGAGTCAGAAACATCGATGAGAGAGAATCATCGACCAGCTGCCTCTTGCACACCCCCTACTGGGAATGTGCTCGCAACCAAGGTACATGCCCTTGACCGGAATTGAACCTGGGACCTTTCAGTCTGCAGGCCAACGCTCTATCCACTGAGCTAAACCGGTTTTGGCCTGTTGAGTTATTTCTAACTCCTGGGGTGACTCTATGAATGAGTGATGTCCACAATGTCCTTTCCTCAACAGCCCTGCTCAACTCATGTAGACACATAGCTATGGCTTCTTTCATAGTCAACCCATCTCATATTTGGCCTTCTTCTTTTTCTGCTTCCTTCTATTTTTTCGTAGTAGCATTGTCTTTTTTGAAAGAGCCCAGACTTCTCATTATATAACCAAAGTAAAATAGATTCCATTTTCTTCTAGCAATGTTTCAGTTTTCAGCAATATTTTAAGCTTAATTTTCTGTAGGACCTATTGTTGATCTTTCTGATGGTCCAGGGTATCTGTTCCATTCCACTGAATGCATATACTATATTTTGTATATTTATTCATCTTTTGATGCATATGTTGGTTGTTTCTACCTTTTGGCTTTTTTTGAATAATGATATAACAACACTGTTATAAAAGTATCTGCTTACAATTCTTCTGGGTATATACCTAGAAGTGGAATTGCTGGGTCAAATGGTAATTCTATGACTAACTTTTTGACAAACTGCCATGCTGTTTTCCACATCAGTGGCACAATTTTACATCCCCACAAGCAATGCACAAAAGTTCCAATTTTTCCCCATCCTCACAATACTTGTTATTTTCCACTTCTAAAATGATACCTATTTTAATAGATACAAAGTTGTAACTCACTGTGGTTTCTTATCATATTTAAGTTGGCTTTTCCTTAATTTGTCATTTCCTTGGTGGCTGTAACTTCTGATTATTTTCCACAATTTTGACAAAGTTGTTTCTGACAGTTTGTTTTTCTATGTTTCTGTGTGGTGATGGGAGCTTGGCATCACCTGCTCCATTACTTTTGATATGGTCTATCTTGGTATTTGTTCCATGGGTGCTTTAAAAGAAAGTTCACTCTGCTGTTATTGGGTAGAATGTTCTACCCTGTTTCCCCGAAAATAAGACAGTGTCTTATATTAATCTTTGTTCCCAAAGATACGCTAGGTCTTATTTTCAGGGGATGTCTTATTTTTCCATGAAGAAGAATACGGTACACATTTATTGTTAAATGAAAATAAAGGAAATTTATTACCTGTATACAGTACGGTAGTACGGTAGTTGTCAACACAAACCAGACAAACTGTGAATCCTACAGTATCAAGAATTTACTCATTTATTCAATGACAATCATGTCATCATCTTCTGGAACATCATCATAACAATCCAATTCCTGAATTTCCTGGTGAATTTCTTGTGACTCCATTTCTTTCAGAATCAGTGGACCAAATCTCTCATGTTTAGCCTTGGGGGGCCTTATTTTCGGGGGATGCCTTATATTTCACTCAGAAGGAAACCTGTAAGTAGGTCTTATTTTCGGACGATGTCTTATTTTCGGGTAAACACGGTATATATGATGATGAGATTCTTTTGGTTGATGATGGTGTTGAGTTCTTTATCTTTTCTGATTTTCTCATCACACCCAACATAAGAACAAGAAAAACAGGCGTCTTTCTCTCATTGAAAATCAGAGAACTTAAAGTAGCTTAGGGAAAGATATGAGTTTTGATTTCCACAAATTTTCAAGAATCTGATGCTTTTCAGTTGTAGGTCTGCTTCTGTTACATCATCTCCCACCATCCTTCAGATGCCCTACAGAAATAGTAAACTATTTATAACTCCTCAGAATTCTCTGTTCTTTCACTCCTCTGTATGGCTTTGTAGATGCAATCACTTTTCCTGAAATGTCCTTCCCCTTAAGTATCTTTAAAGATTCAACTCAAATGTTGGCTTGTGAAGCTTTTGTGATTACATAAAGTATCTTAAATGTATTTTTGGAGGCTAATTTACCATGAAGCTAATCATAAATCTTTAAAGTCCCTCACTTGGACACACCCTAACTTTATTTTTCCAAGGGGGTTAGGTATTTTTTCCCTAATTTTCAAAATAATATATTTAACCAAATTCAGTTAAAAATATTCTCCAGTTGTACTTTTACTTCATCAGACTTCACCTTCTGTTGGGTGGCAATGGAATGACTAAGAGGAGGTTGAATTATGGATGGATTTAATATGGATCCAGTGGGATATATTTATGTAGTTTGCAATAACTTATGTGAACAGCAGATCCTAGAATAATGTAGTTTTGTTTAATGCTATTTTCTTATAACATTGATGAGATGCCATAGAACTGTAACTCTTGTTTACGTATATCAATTTGCCTATAGTAAAATTGATTTTGTTAAATGTAATCTCACTGCAGTTCTAAGAACCTATCAACAACATTGAGAACTTACTGTATAATTAATTTATTGCTAATGGTATAGTTATGGCTTCAGGAATGCTTCCATAACCCAACACTCTGATTCACCCGGCATCTTTTCACACACACAAAAAGCCACAGATAGTAATATGACACGGATGTATCTATATTGAGTAGCAGAGGTGAAACAAAGTTTTAAACATATTGAGTAGTACAGATAGGTGAAACAAAGTTTGAAATGTAAAAAGTTCAAAGTTAGTCTGTGGAAAATTCTTCTAATCATCACATTTAAATTTCAAGTTGAATTTTGTGATGCCTACTCAAAATGAAAGTGTTCTCCTTTCAAAGATATAGTTAATACAGCATACAGAACTATAAATGAGCTTTGATATTTTTCTTTATCATGGGAATCCTATATAATAAAAGGCTAATATGCAAATTGATTGAACGGCTGAACAACTGGTTGCTATGATGCACACTGACCACCAGGAGGCAGATGCTCAATGCAGGAGCTGCCCACCCCCCCCCCCCCCCCGGTCAGTATGCTCAAACAGGGCTCACAGCTGGTGAGCACAGTGGCAGTGGCCCTAAGGATGTCTGACTGAAGGCTTAGGCCTGCAACCCGAGAGGATGCAGGCCAGGCAGAGGGCCACTCTCCCACCCCAAATGCACAAATTTTGTGCACTGGGCCTCTAATTATACAAAATAGAATTTATCATAGTCACTGTTTTTGAAGGAGCCAAACCTCCTAGCAATATTATAAGCATCGAGTATGGCTGTGTACAGTCATATGTTTTACACATCCCAACTGCTATGGACTGAATGGTGTCCACCCCACCACACCTCTCTCACCCCAATTCTTATGCTGAAGGCCTACTTCAATGTGACTATATGTGGAGACAGGGACTTTAGAATGTAATTATAGTTAAATGAGGTCATAAGTGTGAGGCTCCAACTAATTGGATTTGATTTATAAGAAGCAGAAGATTCTCTCTCTCTCTCTCTCTCTCTCTCTCTCTCTCTCTCTCTCTCTCTCTCTCTCTCTCTCTCTCTCTCCTGAAAGTGCACTCATAAGAAAGGCCACGAAAGGTTCTCATTAAAAATTAAAACTTGTTGCACCTCAATGTGGGAATTCCAACCTCCAGAACTGATATTTCTGTGCTTAAAGCCACCTTTTCCATGGTATTTTATTATGGGAGCCTGAGCATATATTAATCTACTATCAATAAAAAAAAAATTTGATCATACTGAGAAATGATTGAATTATCTTTTTGTTCTTTCTCTTGAAAATGACATTACAAAAGCAAATGCAGCCAAAATTATAGGGAAAAAGTGCCATAGATGCATCACATATTTAATTAATAAAACATATGTTTGAATATTTTTAGATATTGTAATGTTTCTAGTATCTTTCAGCTTTCTAAAATGTATATATTTGTTGCAGTTAATTTTATCATTTTAAATATACACTTGTACCTAATTTTATGTTCATAATTTTATGTTCTCTTTATTAAATAGTACCCTTCCCCCAAATCTGTGTATGCTTTAGACCTACAAAACCTGGATCCACAACTGCTCTATATAATAGTATTTGATCCAAAACTGTTCTATATAATAGGATTTAAGCCAATGTTTCTATGTCTATGGCCTCCTTAAGGTTGTGAACTCTTTCCAGACCAAGAACTGGGTATTCATTTTTGCTTTTCTAGCACCTGGAAGAATTCTGACACATAGTAGTCATCTAATAAATGATTGTTGGTTGAACTAATGAACCAACAAATGAGTAGATAGAGGAGAGGATGTGAGTCAATTAGTTAAGGAAGTGAGTAGTCTAGAAGATTAGCTTGAGAGATTTGAGGGAATGACCATGGATAAGGAGACCAGACATCCGGCTTTTGGCGGGACAGTCCCGATTTTTAACAATTGGTCCCGCATCCCGAAGCGTTTTAAAAAAGCCGGATGTCTGGTCTCCTTTCCAAATTTTGGAAAGAATGCACAACAAGCTAGGGAACGGTGGGAGAATGGGAAGGGAATATACTGTTTTCGGCGGCCATGTGACTATTTAGCTAGGATATGAGTTTTATATTATTTTTGTTAATTTTATAATTTTATAAAGTTATTACTAAACTTTAATAATAACAAATAATTGTTGAGAACTGATTATTGAGAACTGCTTATCAAAGTTTGCTTTGTTGATCAGTTGTTAGAATTCAACCACCATTGTTTGGACTTAATGAACAATGGCATTTTTTGGGATTGGCAACGACGAAAACATTTTGTAACTGTCTCCAGACGATACACATCGTACTGCGTGCTAGTAAGCTAGTTAAACAAGTGATGTCATTACAAATCAGCTATTCAGATAATTCAGGTAAGTAATTTATTTATTTATTTTATAAATACCTAAATTTTCTTGAATTTAGCAGACAGTACTCGTATTATTTATATTTTATAGTGGCGGCAAAAAGTCTAGTGCCTTGAAAGTGACACAACTATATATAATTTTTATTTATTTATTATATTTGTAAATTGTACTTATGTTGAAATTTTTAAAAAATAATATATTACAATACTATTTTTGCGTTCTATGAAAATTTTTGTTGCTCCATATAGACCAAATTTTTAGTCAAGGAACCCACCTCCACCCTCCCACCCCCGCCCCGGTCAATGGTGTCCTGCTTTACCAATGTTAAAATCTGGTCACTTTAAACATGGAGGCATGAGGGAGGCAGTAAAAGTGCCCAACAAATGCTAGATCCTTTTTTAAAATGATGATAATTTTTCAAGTTTAAGGTCACTCCAGGAATAGAAAAGGGCTGCCCACTGATATGAGTCTTAAAAGAAACCAATCCTCAAGTTTCAAAATGTGGGTAACAGGGATCTACTTTCATGCTCAAGTATGTTTTTGGATCTTCCCTATCTCACCTCTACTACTCACTCATAGCTGTGTGACCTTGAGCCAACCAGCCAACCTCTTTGAGACAGTTTATCTTCTATAAATTTAGATAAATACTTTACAAAGTTATGTGAGTATTAGATGAAATAAGGCTTGTGAAAGCATTTAGCATAGTACCTGGCATATAATAGATGCTCAATAAGTATTTTATTTTTTTTGCGCATCTTTTTAGTAAAGTCTGCTAATTCTCTTTAGAGAAACAGAGTTTCTTTACCTTTCAAGGCTTTGCCCTTCTGTTGTACTCCTCTAAGGAGAAATTACTTTCTTAATTGCCTTATAGAAAGTAATAGGAGAGAGAAGAAACTATAGATAGTTTCTTCTAGGAGATAGAAAAAACTCTATCTCCTTACCAGGAATACACTATCAATAATAAAAATTAAATTTTGATCACACTAGAGAAATGATTGAATTATCTTCTTGTTCTTTCTCTTGGAATTTTTTCCTGGCTATAAAAAGTACTAAAGTTTATAAGGCCAATATGTGATCTAGCAGGAAATGTAGGCCTTTTTACATTAATAGTAAATGGATAAGAAGTCCGGTTACAGTTTGTACAGATATTTTGTTACCATGGCATGTGCTTAGAGCAGAAGCAGAAAAGTTGCAATCAGTTGAAGGTCTTGGCAGTTCAGAGTTTAAATTGTTTCCTCTGATTTTATTAAATGGGGCATTCTGAAGAGGTACTAGGCATAAAGCTTCTGGTAAATTCCCAGTGTCTGAGTCTAGCACTACTATATTCTCAGTGGGACTAGGTAAAGAGGCTAAATATCACTGTTAGCATGCCTAATTTCAGGTCTACTTCCTGGAGGTCCACAGTGAGAAGTAACTGTGAAAGATTATTCAATAAATTGGGAATCACTGGCTATAAAGGTTAAGAGAGCATGATGCAGCCAAAAGCTTTTGGGCCCATTAAGCCAGCATAGCTGGCACGTTGGCTGCTAATTCTATTCAAAAGTGGACAAAATTCAGGTTGGAAAATTGTCTCATGTGGTGTTCATATGTATAGATTGAAGCAAAATATTAGAATGGGCAATAAGGCCTCATGCAATAACCAGTTAAGAACTGAAGGTGAAAGCAAAAGTGAGCTTACTACTCTGTCACAATCCTCTCCTGCTACTGTGGCACTCAGAACCCCACTTCTCAAGGTGCAGAGGGGAGGGCTTGGAGGCTCTGTGTTTCTGTTACTTCTATTTCACCAACAGTTGGCAGTGCCATCAGTTGTAGGTGTTTGTTATGAACATATTAAGAAAATATTCTTGATTTATACAACCAAAAAATTGCATTATAGATAGAATGTAATTTCCAGAAATTTGCTTCTTTCATCTTTTTAGATGTAAATTATTTATGTCTATATTAATATATTTTTCTTTCCCCTAATTTTAGAGAAATGGTGACTTTGTATCTTGTTCAGGAGTAAAATCTAACTTGGACTCCAGATTTTACCTCCTCTGGAACCTTGAATTCTTGATTATTTCCTTTCCTCTCAATCATCATAGATGTCTCTTACTTCTTTACATAATTCTCAGTTAACAGACTTGCACAGGTCATTTTCACTTATCAAATACCACATCTTGAACCTGTTGTCCCTTGGAATACTATCTAGAAAAATAAAAGTAAAAGGTTCTTTCTTGTTCCTCTTTGAAGTGTTATCTCCCCATTTTCTATTACATTCTTTCAACTAACATTAGAACTAAAAAAAATAAAAATGGGATGTGAATACCTTTGAAAGGAAACCTTCCTTTACTCCATCAGGAATTATTGATCACACCTTCACTGGGTTCTCATAGCACCCTTTCATACTGCTATTGTTGTACCTAACAACTAGAACTGTAATTTATCTGTTTACATTGTGCTATTTACCTCTTTATATTTGTGTCACTTCTGCTAAACCATGAGTGCTTCAAAGAAAGTAAATAGACCTTTATGTTGGTATCCCCAGAAAAACAAAGTTTTATAATCAGTGCCCAATAAATGCTGGGTAAGGAAAGGGGGGCTAATAGTTATTTAACCATGACCATGTGCTAGTTTTCCTGTGATTATATATATTTTGTGCACAAGGAAACTGAACTTTAGACACTTCAAGGAGTTTGTCTAAAGTCATATTGGGACAGGAAATTTAGACGAGGAAACAAAGGCCTCAAGCCCCACCCCTTCCTTTCTCCATGTTGGCTGGAACATCATAGACCAGATCTTCACTGACCACCTGTTCCCCACTTCCCCCTCCCCAGTTACCTCGAATTGGAAGACCAAAGAGAAATTGCTATCTAAAGAAGAGAGACAAGGATGTGCCACATGGACATTCATCCCACCAGGGTGAGAAGCAGAGGACCACTCTATCCCGTCCCATCTACACTAATAAAAGAGAAAGATGCAAATTGACCATACCTCTGTGATGACCACCAGCCAATGAGGGGTGAGTATGCAAATTAACCTGACAAAGATGGCAGAAGCCCCACCACCCAGCCACTCTGGGCCTGTGGGAGTCAGAGAGGTTGGGGGAGATGGAGAAGTTGGGCACCAGCGGCTGAGCCTGGCTATGGCCAGGGAGACCAAGAAGCCACCTGCCCCATGATCCCAGGCCACAGCCAGCCACAGAAGCCACCCACACTGCATCCCAGGGGAGACAGATAAGCCAGGCACTAGCACCTGAGGCTGGCTGAGGCCTGGGAGACGAAGAAGCCGCCTGTGATCCCAGGCTGCAGCCAGTCAGAGAAGCCACCTGCCTGTGGTCCAGGCACCAGCACCTGCAGCTGGTTATGGTATGGTAGATGGAGAAGCCACCCACCTCGTGGTTCTGGGTGCCAGCGCTTGCAGCTGTGAACCCATGTGAAGCCACCTGCCCACTATTCCCTGTGGCTGCAGCCAGCCCGGGCAAACATGGCTCGGGTCCCAGTTGCCTATGACTGACCAGACGGAGGGAAGCCCAGATCCCAGGTGTCTATGGTTAGCTGGAGGAGAGAATCGTGGGTCCAAGGTGTGGGGCCGAGGCAAAGGTGGTAAGGGGCAATCAAGCCAGCAGGGGAGCAGTTAGGGACGATCAGGCTGGTAGGCATAAAGAGTTAAGGGCAATCAGGCAGGCAGGCAATCAATTAGGAGCCAGCAGTTCTAGATTGTGAGAGGGATGTCCAACTTCTGGTTATCCCCGAGGGGTCCCAGATTGGAGAGGGTGCAGGCCAGGCTGAGGGACACCCCTCCCCCCGTGCACCAATTTTGTGCATTGGGCCTCTAATCCTATATAATAAAGAGCTAATATGCTAATTAGACCAAACAACAGAGCAACTGTCCGGACGACCACTGGATGAAGCCAGGGGCTATGAGCACCAAGACCCTTGCATGAATTTTGTGCATCGGGCCTCTAGTGTATAATAAAAACCTTCTACTCAGACCTCATAGGCATGTATCATTCTTCCAGGCTGCTCACTCTCACTTCTCAAGTGCATATTACTGTTTTAATAAATTTACTTTATCAAAATCTTTCTTCACACTCTTGAATTCCTTCTTGTTCTATGATAAGACTCTGCATCAGGTTGAGGCCTCCCTTGGCCTCCATGGGTGCCACCTCTGCATCAATATAACTACAGTAGTTCTCTCTTATCCACAGTGAGGGATACATTGAAAGACCCCAGTGGATTCCTGAAATCACAGATAATACTGCCCTTAAATATTCTCCTGGGCCACCCTCTCAGGCACCTTCCACCCTGTCTTTGCCCTCTTTAAAGAGATCATGAGTTTTGAACTACCTCAAAACCTCCAAAATTATCTAACAAAGAGCCCAAACCCTGGACATTAACAATCATTTACATAGTTCATGGAGGACTCACTCTTCAGGGAATGTAGAAAAGTATGTAGTTTCCTATGATAAAGTTTAATTTATAAATTAAGCACAGTAAGAGATTAATAGCAATAATTAATAATAAAATTGAACAAGCATAATCATATACTATAATTCAAATCCCAATCTGTCTGATTTCAAAATCTATGTCCTTTCTAGCATGCTACCTCCAATATTTTTCATTCTAATTTGTATTATAATTGTGAGGATTATAATTGAGAATTACATGAGATATCCATGCCTGGCATATAATAAGTGCTCAATAATTGTTAGCTATTGTTAATATTATGTATCTTGTCTCATTTTCTCCTATTTTTTAAATTCAATTTTATGTTCTAGTAATATTGCATTGTTTATAATTCCCTAAAAGCATCATGCTATTTCACAGCTGTGTGCCTTTCTATTGTTGTTTCCTTGATATCCTATGCTTTCACATACTTATATGCCTGGCTAATATTCAGCTCAGCCCTTGGTTTGGGAATCATCTTCAGGATACCCGTGTCCCCCATGTCCTGGCCCCAGTCAGATTAATTGGCTCTGTTCTGTACTTTGTAGAACATGTGCATGCAGCTAACTTAACACTTAACACAGACAATTGAGGTCTGTTTATGTTTGTCTCAGCTGCTTGGCTGTAATCTTGTTGAGCAAAGGGACATGTCTTTTATTTCTTTGTATCCTTAGCACTTCACACCATGTCCAGCATACAGTAGTGATTAATAAATCTTAGTTGAACTATCTTCCCTTTTCACTGAATAACCAGCTATCCACATTTGTGATTCACTGGAGCAGGAAAAGAATCTCTCTCTCTCTCTCTCTCTCTCTCTCTCTCTCTCTCTCTCTCTCTCTCTCTCTCTCTCTCTTTTTAATCAAGTTGGTTTTCCCATTTCAATAAATCCCACTACCGTCTACCTAAATGTTTGAGTAGACACCTTGATTCTTTTGTTTCCCTCACCCTCTACATCTAATTCATTAGCATTTTATATCAATTCTATCTCCAAATATGTCATTCTTTTTATCTCCACTGCTATCACCATCATTTCTCAACTGGCATTGGCCAATCTTAATACCCACACTCTACTCCACACAACAGCCTGAGTACTTTTTTTTTTTAATACTTTAGAAAAATACTTTTATTGATTTTTTTACACAGAGGAAGAGAGAGGGACAGAGAGTTAGAAACATTGATGAAAGAGAATCATCGATCAGCTGCCTCCTGCACCCCCCAACCCACCGGGGATGTGCCTGCAACCAAGGTACCTGCCCTCGACCGAAATCGAACCTGGGACCTTTCAGTCAGCAGGCCGAAGCTCCATCCACTGAGCCAAACTGGTTTTGGCACAGCCTGAGTACTTTTAAAATGTACATCAAATCATGATACCTCTCCTGGTTAAAGCCTTCAATGCCTCTCCAATCTATTAAGAATGAGAATACAACTCCTTACCACAGGGCCCTGTAGGGTCTGGCCCTTGCCTATTCTATTTCACACCCCTTACCCATTATATATTAACACTAGTTACAGTGGTCTTCTTTTAGTACCCAGAATAAAGCAAGCTCAGAGACTTCACACATGGTTGCCTACTCTGCCTGGAACACTTGCCCTCTAGTTTTTCTTTCTTTTAATCTGACTGCTTTCTTCTCACCCATCAAGTTCTAGTCTTAAACATCACATCTTCAAAGAGGTTTTTCCTAGAGACCCTATCTAAATACCTTTGTTAGTTTCTACCTATGTATTTTGTGTGCTTCTATCATGATTCTTTTCATAGTTTAGAATTATTTTTACTTAATTTTTATGTGTTATGTAGCTGTCTTTCTTACAGGATTGTACATTCCTTTATGCAGGGACCACATCTACACTGTTCACAACTGTAGCTCCAGTACTTGGTACAGTCTTTGGCACATTATTAGCATTCAATAAATATTCATCAACAAACACTCCAAAAATTTATATGGAACCAAGAAGGACCCCAAATAGCTGCAACAATCTTGAAAAAGAACAAAGTTGGAGGAATCACAATGGTGAATATCAAGATATACTACAAAACCACTGTAATCAAAACAGCCTGGTGCTGGCACAAGAACAGGCATATAGATCAATGAAACAAACATAGAACCCAGAAATTGACCCAAGCCATTACACTCAATTAATATTTGACAAAGGAGGCAAGAACATAAAATAGAATCAAGACAGTGTCTTCAATAAAGGGTATTGGAAAAATTGGACAGTACATACAAAAAAGTGAAACTATACCACCAACTTAAACCATATACAAGAATAAACTCAAAATTGATAAAAGACTTAAATGTAAATTGTGAAACCATAAAAAATCTTAGAAGAAAATGTAGGCAGCAAAATATCAGACATTTCACATAGCAGAATTTTCACAGATACATTACCTAAAAAGCTTCTGCCCAGCAAAGGAAACCAACATCAAAATGAAAAGGGAACCCACTGTATGGAAGCATATATTTGCCAATGCTACATCTGATAAGGGGTTAATTTCCAAATAATATAAAGCATTCATACAACTCAACAAAAGGAAAGCAAACAACCCAATTAAAAATGGGCAGAAGACCTGGATAGATACTTCTCCAAAGAGGATATATAATACAAATGGCCAAGAGACATATGAAAAAATGCTCAACATCACTAATCATCAAAGAAATGCAAATTAAAATGACAATGAGGTACCACCTCACACCTACCTGAATGACAAACAAGAAGTGCTGTTGAATATGTGAGAAAAAAGAACCCAGTTGGATACAGTTGGTGAGACTGCAGACTGGTACAACCACTATGGAAAACAGTGTGAAGTTTCATAAAAATTTAAAAATGGAACTACCATTTGACCTAGTGGTCCCACTTCTAGGACTATATCCTAAGAACCTTGAAATACCAACCAGAAAAAAACATATGCACCCCTATGTTCATAGAAGAGCTATTTAAAATAACTAAGATCTAGAAACATCCCAAGTACCCATTCAGTAGATGAGTGGATAAAAAAGCTGTGGTACATTTACACAATGGAATAATATGCAGCTGTAAACAGAAGGATATCTTACCCTTTAAAATAGCATGAAGGGACCTGAAGAGTATTACATTAAGCAAAGTAGGCCAGGCAGAGAAAGACAACTATCACATGATCTCACTCATATGTGAAATCTAACAAAATGAACTGATGAGCAAAAATAGACCCAGACCCACACTGAAGTATGCAACAGACTATTTTCAGAGGGAAGGTGGGAGGGGGGGTAGGCAGAAAGAGATTAACGAAAGAATTTATATGCATAAACCATGGATATAGACAATAGTGTAGTGAAGGCTTAAGGAGAGGGCAGAAGTGGGGTGGAGGGGTTAATGGGAAAAGGGGGATATCTGTAATACTTTCAACAATAAAGATAAATTTAAATAAAATTCTTTGAATGACTAATTGACTTGAGAAGTCAATCACTTAATAAAGCAGTGAGGAGCTATATGAACTTTATTTTTGGTCTCTTACATAAGAAAAACTTTACAGCATCAGCTAGCAATTTAATTGTTGAGACGAATCATCTTGGTCAACACAGCTGAGAAGTATTGTAGGAAAGAGCTTAAGCAAGAAAAGGATATATTTTTTTAAAAATCTTGTTCTTTGGTACTTTATGCTGTGAATGACTTAGGAGTGATGGCTGCAATTACTACAAACCAGTGGTTTTCAATTTTGCCTCCCCCCAGGGGACACTTAGCAATGTCTGTGTAAATTCTTGGTTGTCAAAATGGGAAGAGGCACAGTGAGTGTGCTACTAAGCATCTACTGAGTAGAGGGCAGAGATGCTGGTCAGCATCCTATAAAACATAAGACAGTCCCACACAACAAGTAATTTATTCCAACAGGAAAGTCAATAATGTCAAGGCTAAAAATAGAAATAACAAAACAAAGAAAAACATAATAGACTAATTAAATACAGGTTTTTGTGTTCTAAAGGATTTGTAAAACTCAATTTAAGAATTAATAAGCTTTCTTGTTTCATAAGATTTATTTTTATTCCTTAGATATTTTTGTTTGTTTTAAACAAAGAGTCCATTGATGGGCTTTAGGAAATTGCTGAATGTGCTGAAACTATATCCAAAATTGTATAATTCTAAGCATTTATCTGGAAGGAGGGCCATCAGAGTCTCGAAATGGTCCATGACCAACCCAAAAGCCACTGAGATGGAAAGTACCTTGGTTGTATGGACTGCACTTTAAAAAGTCAAGTTTTGTGGAATGAATGTTCTGAAAGATGCTTAGAAATATGGGTCCTTGAACAGTGTTTTTTAGAGCTGTTTTGAGAGTCAGGCAAATGTGGTGGAAGCTCAGCTCAGTTTCTTCATAGCTGTGGAGACAACAGGTTTCACTGAGCTGTTAGAAGATTGTATGAGATAATTTACATAAGCCTCATGGAGGTATTAGGCACACAGCAGGTGCTTTACAGATATTAGTTTTCTTCCTTCCCCTAGGATTATTGTGAGGATTTCATAAAATAATACTTTGAGAACAAAATGAAATAATGCATGTGGCACATTGTTTGGCCAGTAGCAGATGCTTAACAAATGTTTATTTTTTCCCCAATGCATTCTTTATGCTAAAACATTGGGTATTATCACTGAAAGTATGGGGAAAAGGATAAGTTTAGAAATTTGAAAAATTTGAGTTTCAGTCTTAGCACTGCTATTTTACTGGCTCTGCTATTTTAATTCTGGCCAAGTTACTTTCTGAGTCTTGCTTTTCTTACAGGTAAATGGGGGTAATGCCTACCTCCCAGGGTTGCTAAGAAACATAAATGAGACAATACATACAAAGGACTTAACATATGTATATACTTGGTTGGGTTATAAATGATACTTAATGAGTTTTAAGTTCCTTTCTCATTCAAACAGTTCCTAAATCCTACCTAAATGAAGCCTTTCTATAATAGAAGGATAGTTTGTGGAATGCCTGTAAACATAAAATTGAAGTATAAAATTTCTAGTATTTGTCTTCACTCATTTATATTTGTTCATATAAAATAATACTTCATTGAGATATGTTTTCAATATTTTGTCCTTATGCGCTCTCAGTGTCTGCAAGGGCTGTTACGCTAAATCAATATATCATCCATTATAGCAGCACTACATGTATTTTTTTTTATTAGGTTCTTGCTGGGCACAAAATTCTCAACATTTAGGGATTAAGAAGAAATAGATCCCTGACCGTGAGGAATTTTATCAATATTTCTGACATTAATAATAATAATGTCTAAAATTTAATTTACATTACTTTTATAATGCATATTAGTAATATATATATATATATATATATATATATATATATATATATATATATATATTGTATATATATATATTCCAGCTACTGTTTTAAACATGTTACCTAGACCAATATATTTAATCCTTATATTACCCATTTTATACTGAGAAAACTAAGGCACAGACTGGTTAAATAATTTGGTCAACTTGCCTAGTATATATTATTATTATCATTACCTCATGGAGCTGGTCAATGAAAGTAGGTCTGTCTGATAAATACATTTATTAATTTATTATTTTAATTTCAAACATTTACTTAGGTTTTAAAAGAAGTCACACATACATGTATATATTAAAAAGTATAAAATGAAAAGTAAATCCTGACTTTTGGATTTGGTAATGATAGAAAAACTTCTATCAGACTAACTACCACAATAACTTGAAGGTATTAGAGAGCATCCAAAAATGGGCAGAAACTAGACAAAATTCAACCTTTGAAAGATGAGAAGTACACTGGGTACCAGGGTTATATAGACTGAGTGGCCAGATTATTATGATATCTGAATGCATCTCTCTTTCTCTCTCTCTCTCTCTCTCTCTCTCTCTCTCTCTCTCTCTCTCTCTCTCTCTCTCTCTCTCTCTCTCTCTCTCTCACATTTGTGCATGGGGCTGGGGGGGGGGTGTCCCTCAGCCCAGCCTGCACCCTCTCCAATCTGGGACCCCTCGAGGGATTTCCCTCTCACAACCCAGGACTGATGGCTCCCAACTGCTCACCTGCCTGCCTTCCTGATTGCCCCAAACCACTTCTGCCTGCCAGCCTGATCACCCCCTAACTACTCCCATGCCAGCCTGATTGATGTCTAACTGCTCCCCTGACAGCCTGTTTGCCCGCAACTTCCCTCCTCTCCTGGCCTGGTCACCCCTAACTGCCCTCCCCTGCAGGGTTGATCTCCTCCAACTGCCCTTCCTTGCAGGCCTGGTGCCTCCCAACTTCCCTTTCCCTGCTGGCCATCTTGTGGTGGCCATCTGTGTCCACAAGAGGGCAGGATCTTTGACCACATGGGGGAAGCTATCTTGATCTTGAGTGTTGGAGTGGTGGTCAATCTGCATATTACTCTTTTATTAGATAGGATAGAGGCCTGGTGGACGGGTGGGAGCCAGCTGGTTTGCCCTGAAGGGTGTCTCAAATCAGGGTAGGGTTCCCTTGGGGCATGGGGCAGCCTGAGCAAGGGGCCTGTGGTGGTTTGCAGGCCAGCCACACCCACTAGCAACCCAAGCAGAGACCCTGGTATCTGGAATTCATTTACCTTCTACAATTGAAACTTTGTAGCCTGGAGTGGAGCCAAGCCTCTTGCTCACTCTGTGGCTGGCAGCCATTTCTGTTTGGATTTGTTTACCTTTTATAATTGAAACTTTATAGCTTGGAGTGGAGGCCTAGGTGGGCAAGGGCAGGTGGAAAGCTTGGTTTCTTCCATTGTCTAGGAAACCCAAGCCTCCCTCCTGGTCTCTGTGGCTGTAGCTATCTTGGTTGGGTTTCTTTGCATACTCGCTCTGATTGGATGGTGGGCGTGGCTGGTGGGAATGATTTGTGGGTCTAGTGGAGTGATGCTTAATTTGCATATTACTCTTTTTTTAGTGCATGAATCTGTGCATGGGTAGTGTCCGGCCAGTCTGGCCAGGGGGAGGGGACATGAGCAGTTGGCCAGCCCGCGTGCTGGTCGAACTCCTGGTCGAAGGGACAATTTGAATTTGCATTCAGAGATCATAATAATCTGGCCACTCATTGTATAACTTAGATCAGTGTTTTTCAACCTTTTTTGGGCAAAGGCACACTTGTTTCATGAAAAAAATCACGAGGCACACCACCATTAGAAAATGTTAAAAAATTTAACTCTGTGCCTATATTGACTATATATAAAGTAATTCTCTTGAATAGGAATCAAATAAACACAAAGAAAGTATTTTATAATTACTTTATTATGAAATATTAAGTAAACAAAATAGTGAAAAATTATAAAATTCTTGTCTTGTCTGCACCTACGGCACACCAGGCAACATCTCAGTGTGCCGCGGAACAGCGGTTGAAAAACGCTGACTTAGATGGTGTGTGCTTAAGCTCAAGAAGAAATGTTCAAGCTTACAAGCCTAAGAATTCAGAGTATGGAGTTGCCAGAGTCTCAAATTATAAGATCCAAAATCTCCAGGTTCAAATATAAGTTCACCCATCATACCAAGAATCAGGAGCATCTCAACTTTAATGAGAAAAGACAGCAAATATATGTTAACACCAAGATGACACATACGTTACAATAAACTGACAAGGATTTTAAGGCAGCCATTATAAAAATATTTCAAAAAACAATTACAAGCGTGCTATAAACAAAATAAAAATTGGAAACTATCAACAAAGAAATGAAAAATGTAAAGAATGGACTATAAAGTATAATAACTAAAAAAAAAAAAAAATCCTAAATGGGCTTAATACAAGAGTGGAGGTAACAGAGAAAAGATCAGTGAAAAAAAAACTAATTAATATAATAATTTTTAAAAGAACCAGTGAATTTGAAAGAGAGAACAATAAAATTTACCCAATCTGACAAAAAAACCAAAATGACTGAAAAATAATGAACAGAGGCTTAGGGTCCTGTGGGGCAAGAACAAAAGATCAAACATTTATGTCATTGAAGTTCTAGAATGAGAAAATATTTTTTTAAATAATGGGTGAAACTTCCCCTAATTTGGTGAAAGACATAGTACTACAGATTCAAGAATCTGAATGAATTCAAACAGGAAAAAGCCAAAGATATCCACTCCAAGTCACAGCATAATAAAATATCTTAAAAACAAAGACAAAAAGTAAAAACCTTAAAAGCAAGCAGAAAGAACCCTGGTTGGTGTTGCTCAGTTGATTGGAGTAACATCCCATACACCAAAAGGTAGCAGGTTTGATTCCTGATCAGGACACATACTCAGTTTGTGGGTTAGATCCCATGTTGGGGCACATGTAGCAGGAAACTAACTGATATCTCTATCTGTCTCTGTCTCCTTCCTCTCTCTAAAATCAATATTAAAAAGCAAATAGAAAAAAATGGTGCATCATTTTATGTTCTTATCTATATGCGAACAATGATTCGAATGACAGGTTTCTCATCAGAAACCATAGAGGCCAGAAAGAAAAAAGAAAAATCAAGAAAGAGAATTTATCTTCTTAAGAGCTCCCCTAAAAGAATGATCAAAAGAAATTCTCCAAATAGAAAGAAAATGATAAAAGAAGAAATCTTAGAGCATCAAAAAGGAAAATAGGATAACAGAAATAGTAAAAATTTGGGTAAATATAGAAGACTTTCCTACTCCTTTTGAGTTTAAAAATTATGTTTGATGGTTGAAGGAAAAACTCAACACTATCTTATATGACTCATACTGTAAGCAGAGGAAATTTTAAGATATTATATTAGCCAAAACTGGTTTGGCTCTGTGGACTGAAGTGTCCCAGGTTTGATTCTGGTCAGGGGCATGTACATTGGTTGTGGGCACATCCCTGGCGGGGTGTGTGCAGGAAGCAGCTGGTCGATGTTTCTCTCTCATTGATGTTTCTAGCTCTCTGTCCCTCTTCTTTCCTCTCTGTGGAAAAATCAATAAAATATATTTTAAAAATAAATAAATGAATAAAGCAGTTCAATTTGTCATTAAAAAAAAAAGATATTATATTAGAGAGAAAGGAAAAAAAGACATAAAGGCAGGTAAGGTTTCTATAGTTCATCCAAAATGGCAAAATGTTGATAGGAACAGACTGTGATAATATAATCTATCTATCTATCTATCTATCTATCTATCTATCTATCTATCTATCTATCTTTATATATAAAAGGCTAAGTGACCATCCATTCATCCAACCCGCTGACTGATCAATCGGCCAGTACATATGATGTGTACTGGCAATTTAAAAATAAATGTTGACTCATGCATGTGCGATACATATAAAGCTCTTGTAATATATATATATATATATATATATATATATATATATATATTAGAAAACCAGTTCATGAATTTGTGCATGGGTGGGATCCAGCCAGTCCAATTGGGGCCAATTGAGCAGAACCAGTGGTGGGGGTGGGGACATGGGATGTTGGACGGCTGGACCTGCCCCTGATTGGGGTGGGGGTTGCCAATTGGGGCCAGGCCAGCCATGGGGAGGGGCTGCTGGATGTTGGCCATTGGCCCTGCCCCTGATCAGGGTGTGGGTGGGGCCAATTGGGGACGGGGCAGGCCTGGGGGAGAGGCTGCGCCTGATTGGGCTGTTGGCTGGCTGCAGTGCACATCATAGCAATGGGTAGTTCCAGAATTCTGGTTGCTTGGCTTTTATATATAGAGATAAGCTAAGTGACTGACTGTCCATCTGTCCATCTAACCAACCAACTAGCTGGTACATATGACACACACTGGCAATTTAAAATAAACATTGACTCATGCATGCCCAGTACATATATAGCTCTTGTTGGCACCAATTGTACGTGTATGTTTTGATCTATCATTGTTGATCATGAATTTGGCTGTTTTTGTTAACATTCTGAAGTGGAAAGAAAGCTGTATCATCAACACAATATATCTGAAGACCAACTATTGGCTCAACGTATCTCTGAACCCAAAAGAAGCCAGTATCCCCATCTGACACTGCCCTCCCATTTAAATTAATCCGAAAATAGTTTCCCATGATGCCAGCATTTGTGATGACTATTAATAAATCACAAGGACAAACTCTAGACAGAGTAGGAATATTCCTACCTGAAATTTTCGAACATGGTCAGTTATATGTTGCTTTCTCTCGAGTTCAAAGAGCATGTGACATTAAAGTTTAAGTTTTAAATACTTCATCACAAGGGAAATTAGTCAAGCACTCTGAAAATGTTTTTACTCTATATACTAGAGGCCCGGTACACAAAATTCGTTCACTGGTGGGGGTGTCCCTCAGCCCAGCCTGCACCCTCTCCAATCTGGGACGCCTTGAGGGATGCCTGACTGCCCATTTAGGCCAATCGGGATTGTGCCTATTTGGGCAGTCGGACATCTCTGTCACAATCCAGGACTGCTGGCTCCCACCTGCTCACCTGCCTTCCTGATTGCTCCTAACCACTTCTGCCTGGCAGCCTGATCACCCCCTAACCACTCCCCTGCCAGCTTGATTGATGCCTAACTGCTCTTCTACCAGCCAGTTTGCCCCTAACTTCCCTCCCCTGAAGGCCTGGTCAGCCTTAACTGTCCTCCCCTTTATGCCTGGTCCCCCTATTTACTCTCCCCTGCAGGCCTGGTCCCCCCACCCCCAACTGCCCTTCCCTGCAGGCCCTGTTGCCCCCAACTTTCCTCCTCTGATGGCCTGCTCATCCCCAACTGCCCCTCCCCTTGCAGGCCTGGTCCCTCCCAACTGCCCTCCCCTGCTGGCCATCTTGTGGTGGCTATCTTGTGTCCACATTGTGGCAGTAATCTTTTGTGTTGGAGTGATGGTCAATTTGCATATTACTCTTTTATTAGATAGGAAAGAGGCCTGTGCACAGGTGTGGGCCAGCTGGTTTGCCCTGAAGGGTGTCCTGGAGCAGAGTGGGGGCTCCCTTGGGGTTTGGGGTGGCCTGGGCAAGGGGCCTGTGGTTGTTTGCAGGCCGGCCACGCCTGCCAGCAACCCAAGCGGAGGCTCTGGTATCTGGGATTTATTTATCTTCTATAATTGAAACTTGGTAGCCTTGAGCAGAGCCAAACCTTCTGCTTGCTCCATGGACATAGCCATTTTTGTTGGAATTTATTTATCTTCTATAATTGAAACTTTGTAGCCACAAGTGGAGACCTGAGCCAGCATGGGTGTACGGAGTTTGGCTTCCTCCATTGCCAGGGGCAACTCAAGTCTACTCTCTCCGTGGCTGCAGCCATCTTGGTTGGGTTAATTTGCATACTCACTCCTGATTGGCTGGTGGGCATGGCTTGTGGGTATAGTGAAGGTATGGTCAATTTGCATATTGCCCTTTTATTAGATAGGATATATATATATGAAATCAGCAATGTAGCAGAACACAAAAATTTATACCCAGAAATCGATGGCATTTTTATTCACCAACTAGAGGCCCTCTTGTAGTCTGAGACCCCTTGGGGGATGTCCGACTGATGGCTTAGGCCGCTTTCTGGGGATGGGGTCTAAGCTAGCAGTCAGACATTCCTCTGGCAGCCTAGGAGCTTTCCTTAGCTGCACTGGCCAGCCGTGAACCAGCTTCTGGCTGAGTGGCACTGCCCCTGTGGAAGCTCACTGACAACTAGTGGGCAGCTCTTACGTTGAGCATCTGCCCTCTGGTGGTCAGTGCACATCATAGCGACCTGTCATTCCACCATTAGGGTCGATTTACATATTGCCCTTTTATTATATAGGATAAGAACTCACAGAAATAAAAACTAAAAAAAAAAAATTTCCTATTTACCATTGAAACAATAAAACTTAAGATACTTAGGAATAAACTTAACCAAAGATATAAAAGTCCTGTACTCAGAAAACTGCAGGGCATTGAAAAAAGAGATAAAGATATAAACAAATGAAAGAATATACTGTGTTCATGGATTGGTAGGATCAACATCATCAAAATGTTCATACTATCCCAAGCAATCTATAGATTCAATTCAATCCCTATTAAAATGCCAATGGTATATTTCACAGATCTAGAAAAAACAGTATAAACATCCATATAAAACAAAAAAGACCCCAAATAGCTACAGCAATCTTGAGAAAAAAAGAACAAAATTGGAAGAATCACAATGCCAAATATCAAGTTATACTACAAAGCCACTGTAATCAAAACACCCTGGTACTGGCATAAGAACAAGCATATAGATCAATAGAACAGAACAGAGAACCCAGAAATTGACCCAAGCCGTTATACTCAATTAATATTTGACAAAGGAAGCAAGAGCATACAATAGAGTCAAGACAGTCTCTCCAATAAATGGTGTTGGGGGGGGGTGGAGAGAAAGGATCTAAATAGACACTTCTCTAAAGTGGACACATCAGTAGCCAAGAGACATATGAAAACATGCTCAAAGTCACTGATCATCAGAGAGATGCAAATTAAAATGACATTGAGGTATAACCTCACACCTGTCAGAATGGCTATCATCAACATATCAACAAATGACAAATGCTGGAGAGGAAGTAGAGAAAAGAAATCCTAGGACATTGTTGGTGGGAATGTAGACTGGTGCAGCTACTGTGGAAAACAGTATGGAGTTTCCTCAAAAAATTAAATGTGGAACTGCCATTTGACCCAGTGATCCCACTTCTAAGAATATATTCTAAGAAACAAGAAACACCAAATCAGAAAGAATATATGAACCCCAATGTTCAAAGAAGCACAATTTACAATAGCTAGGATTTGTAAACAGCCCAAGTGCCCATCAGCAGGTAAGTGTATAAAAAAGCTATGGTATATTTACACAATGAAATATTACATGGTGATAAAAAAGTAAGAATTCTTCCCATATGCAACAGCATGGATGGACCTGCAGAGTGGAGGGGGTCAATAAGGAAAACAAACAAACAAACAAACAAAGGGTACGTCAATAATAAAGGGTACTTTCAATAATAAAGTTAAAAAAATAAACTGAAAATATCCTTCATACATTAAGACAAAATACTTTTCAAACAAAGCTTAATTCATTGCTTGCAGACGTACATTATAAAACTAACTCAAGTTTTTTACACAGAATGTAACTTTTAGCAGTTGAAAACATATCTGCACAAAGGACTGAAAAATTCTGGAAAAGGTAAATATATGGGCATTTAAAATACATTTTCTTACTCCTTTTTAATTTTTTTCAATGATCAATTATGGCCATGTTGAGAGCAGCAGGTCCCTTGGTGGCTGACAGCAAATAAATGCTATGGAAGTCCATGGAGGAGTGAGGCAGACTATAAAGCTGGTGGCAGAGTAAGTGGAGTAATGCATTCAAGTCAAAATGTGGCACAATCCAGCTGGGGACACAGAGGGTGTGGTCCAGGACTTGTCATAACTGGTGAATTCTATCTTAAGCATTGCATCCCTTGACTGCTATTAGTAGCTGTCTAGCCTACCTGTACCCCCTGTTGGGGCCCATATAACAGATGCCCCTATGTAGAGACCTGGTTGTGTTCTAAAATTCTCTTTTGCCCCTTCCTTTAAGCTTCTTAGCTCTCTCCTTTGAAGTACTGGCACCATGACATATGCCTGGATACCATAGCCACAATAGGGACATGGAAAAGGTTTCCTTAGTTATACCTGATTTAATCTCTGGAACAAAAATGTATTATTGACTTAATAAATGGAGATTAGAAGACTTGCTTTCTCAAAACAGAGTTGCAATATCTATTATATATTGAAAGCAGCTGAAAAAGATGAAACTGAAATATTAGTGAAGGCTCTAATGGAAGACATTTACTTCAAAGACATAGGGTGAAATTATAAGTAAGACACAAAAATATAATTAAAATTATCTTTATACTAGAGACCCAGTACATGAAATTCATACACGGGTAGAGTCCCTAGTGGCTGCTGACTGCTGATTGGGGCCTTCCTTAGTTCCATGTCACCCCCTGGTGGTCATCGCACGTCATAGCGAGTGATAGAACTCCCGGTCAGTAGAACTCCTGAGGGTACACTTTGCATATTAGGCTTCTAGTTCACTAATTCGTGCACAGGTGGGGTCTGGCTAGCCTGGCCCCAATAGGCAGATTGGGGCTGGGCCTGTTGGGAGGAGGAGACAGCAGGAGGTTGGCCATCTAGGGGGAGGATTTGCAGGCAATTGGCTGTGGGGAGGGGCCTCAGGGACTTGGGGAGGGGCTGTGGGTGGTGGGATGGCCATTCCTGCTCCCAAATGGAGTGGGGGGCCAATTAGGGGCCAGTTGCCTGAGGGTGGGGCCATGGGTGGTTGTGGTTGGCTGGCCAGCCCTGCCCTTGATAAGAGTTGCGGGGGGGGGGGGCAATCAGGGACAGAACTGGCTAGGGAAGGGGCCGCAGGCAGTAGGCTGGCAGGCCCTGCCCCTGATCAGGGTAGTGGAGGCCCATCTGGGGTAGGGCTATCTGGGGGGAGGGGCCACAGGAAGTTGGCCAACCGGCCTCACCCCATGATCAGGCAGGTTCACTGGCTGCATTGGGCATCATAGTGACCGGTCATTCTGGTCTTTATAGCATTCTGGTCACTGGCTTTATATATATATATATGTCATTAATTTACTCTCTAGTATCGTATGAACAAGACATTTTTATAGTTCCAAAATAGTTTGCTATTTAGTGGTGGAATCATTTTCAGACCATTCATAAATAGTTCAAGGGAAGCAGAATATTTTAAATGTCAACATGGTGAGCTTATCAAAACCCCAAAATTGTTAGAGCTTTACAAATTAGAAATGAAAAGTCACTGAAACATCTTATGCATAAGTTATTACATTGCATGGGCTGGAGAAATGCACATAATAGCTTAGAAACCAATAAAGACTTGGAAAGTTGACATTTCCCAATGCCTACTAGAAGGAAAGTTAGTAAAATAACAGTACTGTTTCTTTTCAATTGTAAAATAACTTGCTTATTTAAACCTTTATCTCTAAACATAAAGACTTGGTTGTTATTTTATTTGCAGAATTATACTTTCATTTTACAAGCAAATAAGTCTACAAATGGCTGGACTTGCTTTTTTACTTGTAGTTGTGTAGTATCAGTACTAAGTAATCTTTGAAGAAGACCCTTTTCATGTGAATGGTTGGCAACAAACACAAGTAGTACTAAAATATTGAAAATGCTGAATAATTTGTTTGAATCTCATGGTTTATCCTGGAGCAACTTGGTTTATATGCAAATGGAGGTGCAAAAGCAATGCTGGGTAAAACTGCTGGCACCATGGTATGAGTTAAGGCTGTAGCACCAAAGCACACCAGCAGTTATTTTATTCTTTACTCTTATGTACTCACTAGAGGCCCAGTACATGAAATTCATGCATGGGGGGTGTGTCCCTCAGCTCAGCCTGCATCCTCTCCAATTTGGGATCCCTCAAGAGATGTCCCACTGCCCATTTAGGCCTGATTCATGTAGGATTGGGCCTAAACAGGCAGTCGGACATCCCTCTCACAATCCAGGAGTGCTGTCTCCTAACTGCTCGCCTGCCTGCCTTCCTGACTGTCTCTAACCACTTCTGCCTGCCAGCCTGATTGATGCCTATCTGTTCCCCTGCCAGCCTGTTTGCCCCTAACTGCCCTCCCTTGCAGGCCTGGTCCCTCCCAACTGCCTTTCCCTGCTGGCCTGATCACCCACAACTGTTCTCCCTTGCAGACCTGGTCCCTCCCAATTTCCCTCCCTTGCTGGCTATCTTGTGTCCACATGGGGGCAGTAATCTTTTATGTTGGAGTGATGGTCAATTTGCATATTACTCTTTTATTAGATAGGGTAGAGGCCTAGTGTACAGGTGAGGGCTGGCTGATTTGCTCTGAAGGGTGTCCAGGATCAGGGTGGGGGTTCCCTTGAGGCAAAGAGGCGGCCTGGGCAAGGGGCCTGTGGTGGTTTTCAGGCCAGCCACACCCCCGGTGACTCAAGAGGAGGCCTTGGTATCTGAGATTTATTTTCTGTAATTGAAACTTTGTAGCCTTGAGCGGAGGTCTGGACCCACCAGGGTGTGCAGAAAGGTTGGCTTCCTCCATTGCTGGGGGCAACCCAAACCTCCTGCTCTCTCCGTGGCTGCAGACATCTTGGTTGGGTTAATTTGCATACTAGCTCCTGATTGGCTGATGGGTGTAGCAATTTGCATATTGTTCTTTTATAAGTTAGGATAGTAAAAAAACTCTAATTTTATTTAAGAAGGTGAAGACATTTACTTCAAAAACAGGGTGAAATTTATTAACTTTTGATCCTGGATTTAATATTGTATGACAAAATAGGAGGCATGCAGAAGTTGCTTCTGTTATAAACTACTATTGTGGTTGCCCTATGGAATAGCACACCTGTGATTAACCTGTGTCTTAAGTAGCCACTTTTATTGGAACACAATTTTTGCTTAAAAGGATAACTGATGGAAAAACTGTGATTAAATACTTGGGTCCTTGGCAGATATTTTCTAAAAAATGAAGTAAGCTGATCACTTTAGAATAAACATTGACATTATTTGTTGCAATTGATAATATTCATGTATTTTAGTGAAATTTAGAATTTTGAAAAACATTCCGCCACTATAAGCTTGACAGATTCTGAAAACTTAAGCTTTGTTCCAATGAGATCAGTGGTGATACCAGTTAATGTGATTTTTTTCAATATTGTATCAAATGTTTCAACATTTGTAATATTTGCATAATGTAGTGGACCAATATATTTTTTTAAATCAATTTGTATAAGTTGGGTCATGTATTGATTCAAAGTACAAGATGACCGAATTTTAATGTAAAAGACTATAAAAAGTTTGTTAATATGGTTTAAAATTCCACCAGCATTAACTGCTATCACCATTGATCTCACTGGAACAAAGCGTAAGTTTTGGGAAACTGTCAAGCTTAGAGTGGCAAAATGTTTAAGAAACTACCAAATGTAGAATTTTTGTGTAATATCAAAGAAGAATATCCATAATTATCAGAAAAGATTATTAAAATACTCCAACCTTTTCCAACTACATATCCATGTGACGTTGAATTTTTTTCATACACTTTAACAAAACAACATCAAAACATGCTGAATTGATCAGGGTCCCATTGATCAGGGAATGGATAATAGGGAACCAGAATGAGTAGAAACAGGTATGAGAAGTCAACTGTTGTCTATGAAGCCAGATATTATAGATATGCACAAATATATAGCACTGTTATTTTTCTCATGAAATTAATTTTTTTTCTTAGAAAACACAAGGTTTTTGTGTGTTTTTTTGTTTTGTTTTGTTACTACAACATGTTATTTATGCTAATGTGTACTGGATTTATTATTCTTATTTTAAATAAGTTAATAAACATTTAAAAATTAAAATCGTAAGACAGTAACAATTATATCATGGAATTTATAACACATGCAAAAGTCAAATATCTGACTACAATAGCACAAAGGAAGAAAAGTGGGAAAATGGAAGAACATCATTAAGTGTGCTGTATTATACATGAAGTAGTGTAATAATAGTTTAAGGTAGACTATGATAAGTTAAAAATGCATACTATAAGCCCCAGAGCAACCACAAAAAAAGAAAAGTTATCCTAATATATAAAATCCCGGAGTCTGTCATGACTGAACAGATGACCAATCCTTCCCAAGACCTTCAGGCTCCAATGCAACCATGGCAACAGCAACTGATGAGCGGGTGGAAGGCAGATCTCTTGGTCCCTCCCCCAGCCCACAGGTTCCCATTGATCAGGGGATGGCTAATAGGGAACCAGAGTGAGTGGCACAGGGACTAGTGAGCAGCTGAAAGGCAGGCCTCTTGGACCCTCCTCCTGGCCCTCAGACAACAATCAATCGGTGGTGGAGGCGGGGCAGAACTGGGGACTGGCTTCCTTAGAAGTCCTGCAAGTTCAATCTGAAGAGGACAGGCCAGGCACCAATGGAACAGGGCTACTGGATTGATCCTGACAACACTGCTGGTCTCCTGGAACTTGGCCTTGAGCACTGCACTGCTTCCCCTCCCTATACACTCCATAAGGAAGAAAGGATATCGCCAGCAGCGCCATCTAGCGCTGTTACTGCTATACAGTGTCAGTGGTTACTGCTCTCTCCATGCTTCCTCCAGGTCGCCTGCCCCACTCCAGATGAAATGTGTGCACACTGCATACGAAAGGAGATGTGAGTAGATAGCACACAGGAAATTAATTTCAAAAGATTTTAGACCAACCATTTCCCTCATTGCCTGTTGATTTGTTCCTCTCTAAGTATTTCCTCAACAATCTCACAAAAGGAGCAGATACTAATATAAATAGTTCATTAAGGCTAATTAAAGCCATTAAAATTAATTTTGTTTGCAGATTTATTGGGAAATTTGGTACTCCCATTGAGATACCATTGACGCACGCTGAAGAGTCACCCAGTGGAGCCCCTGAAATGACTCCTGCTGGGGGCTGTTACACAGTGGCTGCCCCCCACCCTGCTGGCCTGGCATGGGCTCTGAGGGGCTCTAGCGGTGTCACTGCTCAGCTCATCATCACAGCTGCACCTCCAACCCCTTCAGGCTGTGAGAGGAGAATAAGAGGGTGTGAACCATGAAGGCCAAACTGGGAGACGTTTTCACAAGAAGGTGGACCCAGCCGTCATTTTTATGATATGGTTTGTGAACCATTAAATGTTCCCCCTTAAAATACGTATTCAGTGAGTGCCCAGTGCCAGGGAACCCACAGGGATTAGAACCCTTAGATGTAAGCATTCTGTGCATTTCGGGGTCTCCTGAGGGTGTACATCCCGTGGAGGGTGAATCCCAGGCTTCAGGGAGGTCTCAGACCATTGTCTGAACTTACAGCTCTTACAATGTGTGAAGGCAGAAAAACCAGCCATGAAATTTGCATCCCATCTCCAGGTGTTACAGGGTGACACGCAAAGCTAAACGGGTGGAATTGTGATGGTGCCTCAGCTGACTGAGTCAGGAGGGTGCCCTGAATCCCTGGGCCTCTGTGATCACTGGAGTCCTAGCACAGGGTGAGGGAGGAGAAGGAGGACCTAAGGAAGTGTTAAGGGCTCAGCTGTTATTACTGAAGGAAGAGGCTGGACTCGGAGCCAGTGGTTCTCCTGAGCCCCTGGGCAGAGACGTGCCTGCCACACTCAGTGCTGCCACTGTGTCCCCATTGACAGAACTCCAAGTTCATCAGTGTGCACTGCTGTCAGCACATGTGTGTGGTCCTTCATTTTAGGAGGATGGAAACTAGCCCCCAGGGAGATGCGGTCAGAGGCTCTGTGGCCAATGAGCGAGCAAGTGGAGAGTAAGTGGCAGGGAGGGTGAGGCCAGCACTTTAGAAAGCAAGGTGTACTCAGGAATACACAGGGGGACCCTGAGGGGTGCAAGAACACGGGAGCTGGGCAGGCAGAGAACAGTGCTGCATGAGAGAGGAGGTGGTGGCAGAGGGCTGCAGGGGCAGTAAAACTATGGTGGACTCGACCAACAGCAATCCTGGGTCTCACAGTTCCAGTGGTCAGAGTGGGGCAGCTTAGCAGACCCTCTGCTCCAGCTCTCACACGCTGTGCAAGGCTGCGGTGAGTGGAGAGCCTTCTGGCTCATGCTCACCAGGATGTTGGCAGAACCCATCCTGGGGACTGTCTGACTAGAGGCCCAGCTGTGTGCTGGCTGTGGACAGAGACTCCCTGAGGTTTTAGAGGCCATCCCGGCTCCTTGTCACTGCCTCTTGAGTCCCTAAGGGGGCCTCCCCCTCGGATGCCACGACCGAGCAGGACAGGCCCCAGGGAGCCACAAGAGCCACATCCTGGCTCCCTGGCTGGGATGTTAGGAACAGCCACAGCCTCTCCCACACTCAAGAAGAAATGTTCACATGAGGCAGGACACTTAGGCCATTGGGGTCTGTCCATCATGGACACTAGTCACCCTGGACCCTGTCACAGTGTTATCTGGATCTTAATGTTGGGAAATGTGTGATTCCCGCCAACTGTTTGTCCAAGGAGATAATGGCTCCATTTTCCATGGTCCCCATAGGCAGCTGTTGGATCTCTCAGGAGGCTTTGCAGAGGCGTCTTGCTTGGGGGCCTAGAGACTCAGATCTTTTTGTCTATGTAAAACAGTTCAAGTCTAGCATGTCAGACACAGATTCCACTGTAAGAAATGTACAAATGAACAAAACAAAACAAATCTGAGAGTCAGATAAGCTAGTGCAGTATCTGTCGGCAGTGTCTCCTTGGAGGGAATGTCAGGGAATCATTGGTAGAAATTCCATCACCTAGGAACCCACAGAAAGACTGCTCAGGGCTAGAGAAAGTGCTGGAGATGTTTGCCGAATTAGTGTGTGACAATAAGGTCCCAATTTCTTTAATAGAGAGAACAGCTTAGGCCTTACCATGAAGCCTCTGTTATGATATATTTACATCATCCTATATAATAAAAGCGTAATATGCCAAGTGTCCAGTTGTCTGGGCAGCCATTCAACCAATCAAAGCTTAATATGCTAATGATATGCTAAGGCCGCTCAACTGCTTACTATGACATGCACTGACCACCAGGGGCAGACACTCTGACCAGTAGGTTCGCTTGTTGCTGGGATCCAATCAAGTGGGACTGAGTGAGATGGGCCAGACACACCCTGCAGCCCTCCCATGATCCCTCTCCAGCTGGCCAATCTCCTGCATTCTTCCCCAGCCCTGATCGTGCACCAGTGGGGCCTCTCTGCCTGGGTCTGACCTGTGCCCTCTCACAATCTGGAACTCCTTGGGGGATGTTGGAGAGCTGGTTTCACACAACAGCAGAACAACCGGTCACTATGACACTCACTGACCACCAGGGGGCAGAGGCTCAATGCAGGAGCTGGCCCCTGGTGGTCAGTGCACTCCCAAAGGGGGAGCAATGTTTAGCCAGAAGTTGGGCTCACGGCTGGTGAACACAGCAACAGTAGTGGGAGCCTCTCCTGTCTCTGTGGCAATGCTAAGGATGTCCTATTGACAGCTTTGGCCCACTTCCCATGGGGGGTGGGCCCAGGCCATGAGTTTGACATCCCATGAGGGCTTCCGGACTGTGAGAGGGTGCAGTTTGGGCTGAGGGATCCCTCTCCCAAGTGCACGATTTTCATGCACCAGGCCTCAAGTCTATCTAATAGAGGAATATGAAAATTAGCCAGGACAACATACGTAATATCACTACCAAATAGCAGGGACCCGAGGCTGTATGGTGCCTGGCCAGGGCGAGGGACCACAGACTGCGCACCCCGCCCCATAGGGCTTGACAGGGACATCAGGCCACACCCCAAACCCTGGCATCAGGCCAGGAGACCTCAGTCCATGTCCCCCACCCTGGCACTGGGCTGGGAGGCCTCAGGCCATGCCTCCTGTTCCAGCATTGGGCCAGAGAACCTCAGGATGTAGCCCCTGCCTGACGGGGCTTGACAGGGAAGCTCAGGCTGATGGGGACTTTGGGCTGTGCCCCTTGCCTGGTGGGGCTTGACAGAGGACCTCAGGCCATGCCCCTCACCTGGTGGGACTTAACGGGGGACTTCAGGCCATAGTCCCTGCTTGGCGGGGCTTGACGGGGGCCCTGAGACTGAACCCCCCACCTGGCACCAGGATGTGGGACCTGAGGCTGCCCAACACCCAAAGGGGCTTGACAGGAGTGGGGCCAGCTGGGTCTGGGTCTCTCCCAATGGGGGTGGGGCCAGCCAGGTCTGGGTGTCCTGTGTTTTTGAAGTGGGTGCGTGTGGTGGGCGGGGACTTGGCTCTAGGTCCCACAGCGTGCCCCAGACTCTGACAGGAGGGATATTTTCATATACATTTTACTAATTTTCTTTCATCTCTGACACTTCTATTATAGAGAAAGAGCAAATAGCAATATTAAAATATTTCCTTTAATTAATTCCCTTTTAATGTGCATGAATATCATGCACCAGGCCACTAATAGCTAATAAGCAAATAAATAAGATAAATGAAATCCTTAAAAATATTTACTTAATTAAAAAGAAGGCAGGAAAATAGAAAGGAACACAGGTCAAATGGTACAAATAGAAAACAAATAGGAAACGGATTTAAACCTAAACATATAAATAATTTACTTAAAGGTGAATTTTCTAGGTACTCCAACAAAAAGGCAAAGTTTTCAAAATAGAAAAAAATCAGGAACCAACCATATGCTGTCTATAAGAAAAACAATTTAAATATGAAGCTACAAATAGGTTAAAAGTAAAAGGACAGAAAAATATATACTCCACAAATAATAATCATAAGAAAACAGGTGTGAAAATATTAAAATCAAACAAAGTAGACTTAATTACAAGGAATATTACTAGAGATAAAGAGGCATATTTCGTATTAATAAAGGGTACATTTATTAAGAAAATCTGACAACCCTAAATATGTACATCTAAAAAAAAAAGCTTCAAAACTACATGAAGCCCAAACCAGCACAACTAAAAAGAAAAATAGCCAGATCCAAAGTCATGATTGGAGATTTAAATTCTATCAGTAAATGATAGAACAAGCACATAGAAAATCAAGGATATAGACTACATAAACAACATTCTTTTTTTAAAAAAAATATATTTTTATTGATTTTTCACAGAGAGGAAGGGAGAGGGATAGAGAGCTAGAAACATGGATGAGAGAGAAACATCGACCAGCTGCCTCCTGGTCCATAGGGGATGTGCCTGCAACCAATGTACATGCCCTTGACCAGAATCGAACCTGGGACCTTTCAGTTCACAAACCGACGCTCTATCCACTGAACCAAACCGGTTTCGGCCATAAACAACATTCTTACCCATCCTGATCTAATTGATGATAGAAAATACTATCTAATAACAGCATTCCTTGGAAAATTCACATGAAACATTCACTAAGACAAAACATACATTGGATCATAAGACAACTTTCAGTAAATATAAAAGTACTGAAATCATGCAAAGTATGTTACCTGAGCGCGTGCGCGTGCGCACACACACACACACACACACACACACACAATGAAATAAAAAGAGAAAAAATCTAAAAAATCCTCAAATATTTGAAACTTATTTAAAAAATAAAAAAAAAAACATGCTTCTAAATAACCCATCAGTCAATGAAGAAAAGTAGAAAATATTTTTGAACAAAATAAAATTGATAACTGCAGCTAACTCTGTGCTTAGATGAAAATTTACATCATAAAATGTTTATATTAGAAAAGAGAAAATGTTTAAAATAAATGAAATTAATTTCTACCATAAATTAGGAAAAACTAAAATCCATACAAAGAAGAAGGAAAGAAATAACAAAGATATGAGCAGATATAATGGAATAAAAAAGAGAAAAATAAAGTCAATAAATTAAAAGCTGGTTATTTGAGAAAAAAACTACAGTTCAATAAATTGATAAACTACAAGCTAAAATGATCAAGGAAAAAGGACAGAAATTAGCAATAAAAAGAATGAAAGACTGGATATCACTACAGCACCTCCGGACATGCAAGAATAATAAGGACATATTATGAGTGAATTAGCAAATTCCTGAAGACAAATTATCAACATGGAAGCAAGAAAAAATAGAAAATCTGAATAGCCATATAACTATTAAAGGAATAATATTCATAATTAAAAAACTTCCCATGAAGAAAATTCTAGGCTCAAATGTTTTCACTGGTGAATTATTTGAAACATTTAAGTAAGACATAATATAAATTTTACATAAAGTCTTTCAGAAATTAGAGGAGGCAATGATAATTCCCAAGTCATTTTATATTGTAAAATCAGCATTGCCCTAATTAAAACCAAAGACATTACAAGAAAAGAAAACAACAGGTCAACACATGTCACCAACACAGAATTCCTTAACAAAATTTCAGCAAACTAAATCCAGCAATATATAAAAAGGAAAATATGCCATGGCCACATAGAGTTTATCATAGAAATGCAAGGTTAGTTTAACATTAAAATAAAGCAAAAATTTAATGCAATTTACTATATTAACAGAATAAGAGGACACCATAAGATCATTTCAATAGATGAAGAAAAAGCATTTGAGAAACCAAGATGGCAGCATAAGGTACACAACTTTATGTGCTGTGCTGCCTCTCACAACCACACCAAAACTACAACTAAAAGACAAAACGACCATCATCCAGAAACACAGGAAAGCTGGCAGAGTAGAAGTTCTCCAACCAGAATGAAAGAAAAAAGCATATTGAGACTGGGCAGGACGTGCAGAGGTGCAGAAAAGAAGAGGCATGGAGGCCTCTTAAATTCACCAGTGTGAATCAGGCTGGTGACTGGGTGCACTGTTTTTTTCAATCGGGAAGGAGAAACAAGCTCCCGACTGCTCTGAACTCCAGTTTCCAGTGAGACTCTGGGGACCCAAACTCCTATGGGGAGAAGCTAGATTGTCCTCCGTAGGATTGGAAAGTAGGGGTGGCTTTCTTGCAGAGGTGCTCACAGGAATCATTGTTTACTGCACTGGGAAGCGGAGCATGGAGATGCGGAGACACAGAGACAGCTGACTGGCAGCCATGGCTGTTTGCTACACCTTGGTGATTCCCTGAGACCCTGCCCCACCCAATTAAAAAACCCACCCAAATAGTGGGCAGGGGCTTTTGCATATGAATGGCCTACCTTTTCGCAGCTTAACCTAACAAACCAGCTGGGTCAGACACCTCTAAAATTGCAAACCTCAAACAAAGAAGAGAAATCTTCAGATATCGCTGTAGCTCCTGCTGGGTGGCCTCAGGGAGTAGCTGTCTTGCACCTCCTTTGAAATCCAGGAGCCAGTTTACCTAGTGGTCAGTGTGAGATGATACCAGATTTCAGCTCCTCACATCCATAAGTGACACCCTCAAAAGGCAGACTCAGTGAGCACCAAAGCCCTACTGAAACAAATCCTGCCCCATAAAGGTTTCACTAGCACAGCAGTTCTCCCTTTATAGACACAGCAGACCCTCACAGCCAATTGGCCTGGAGGTCAATTCCTCCCAGTATACCAACAGCAATCAAAGCTTAACTACAACAAAACTGTGCACCCAGCCCACAAAAGGGTGCACAAAGATTGTCCACCTCAGGTGATTGTGGAGGCTGAGTCACTGGGCCAAATAAGTCACCTACCACACAAAGCCACTCCATCAGCACAGAGAAGTAGCTAAAATTTGGAGAGAAAGAAACATGCCAGGAATAAAAGAAAGGAAGGAAAGCAAACAACTGGATATAGAGTTCAAAACCACAGTTATATAAGGTTACTCAAGAATCTTCTAGAAACCTCTGAGGAACTTAGTGAGACCTTTAAGGATCTTAATGAGAAAACAAAACAAAACAAATTTTAAAAAAATGGAAAGGACCAGTCAGAAATTAAGCATACACTGTCTGAAATAAAGAATAATATACAGAAATTCAACAATAGACCAAAGGACCCCAAGATTTGAAATATGAGGAAGCAAAAAACACCCAACCAGAAAAACAAAAATAAAAAAGAATTTAAAAAAAAAATGAGGATAATGTAAGGAGCCCCTGGGACAATTTCAAGCATACAAACATCCAAATTATGGGGGTGCAAGAAGAAGAGAGAGAACAAGATATTGAAAACCTATTTGAAGAAATAATGACAGAAAATTTTCCCTACCTGGTGAAAGAAATAGACTTACAAGTCCAGGAAGTACAGAGAACCCGAAACAAAAGGAATCCAAAGAGGACCACACCAAGACAAACAATAATTAAAATGCCAAGACAAAAAGATAATCTTGAAAGCAGCAAGAGAAAAAGTTAGTTACCTACAAGGGAGTACCCATATGATTTTCAGCTGATTTCTCAACAGAAATTATGCAGGCCAGAAGGGAGTGGCAAGAAATATTCAAAGTGATGAATAGCAAGAACCTACAACCAACATTACTCTACCCAGCCAAACTGACATTCAGAATTGAAGGTCAGATAAAGAGCTTCACAGATAAGAAAAATCTAAAGGAGTTCATCACTGCCAAACCAATATTATATGAAATGCTAAGAGATATTCTTTAAGAAGAGGAAGAAGAAAAAGGTAAAGATAAAAATTATGAACAACAAATACATATCTATCAACAAGTGACTCTAAATATCAAGTGAATAAAAAATCTGAGGAACAGAATAAACTGGTGAATATAATACAATCAGGGGCATAGAATGGGATTGGACTGACAATTCTCGGTGGTGGTGGGGGGGAGGGGTGTGAGGGTGCAGGAAGAGATTGGACAAAATCTTACACTATGGATAAGAATAGTGGTGCGCCAAAACCAGTTTGGCTCAGTGGATAGAGCGTTGGCCTGTGGACTGAAAGGTCCCAGATTTGATTCCAGTCAAGGGCATGTACATTGGTTGCGGGCACATCCCCAGTGGGGGGTGTGCAGGAGGCAGCTGGTTGATGTATCTCTCATCGATGTTTCTAGCTCTCTATCCCTCTCCCTTCCTCTCTGTGCAAAATCAATAATATATATATATATATATATATATATATATATATATATATATATATATATATATATATGTGTGTGTGTGTGTGTGTGTGTGTGTGTGTGTGTGTGTGTGTATATATTGTGTATATATATATATATATATATATATATATATATATATATATATATTATAAGAACAGTGGTGGGGGTTAAGGGCATGGGGTGAGGGTGATCAGGTGGAGGGGAACTATGGGGGGAAAAGAGAAACATCTGTAATAATCTGAACAATAAATATTTATTTTTTTAAAAAAGAAAGAAAAAGCATTTGACAAAATCCAACACTCATCTGTGAGAATAATTCTCAGTAAATTAGAAATAGAAAGGAACTTTCTCAATCTAATAAAGAGCATTTCTTTTTAAAAACCCTACAGCTACCATCACACTTCATAGTGAAAAATTAAGTTATTTTCCTTTGAATGGGAATAAGACAAGGATTCTCACTCTCATCACTTTTATTCAACATTACTTTGGAGGTCCCAGCCAGAATAATAAGGCAAGAAAAATAAATAAATAAATAAAAGGCATGAAGATTGTAAAAGAATAAGTAAAACTCTCTTTATTCACTGATAACATGTTTGTATACATGGAACATGCTAAGGAATCTACAAAAAAGCTGCTAGTGCTAATGAGTTTAGCAATGTTATATTATTCAGAATCAATATAAAAAACAACAACCAATTCAACTTCTATATTTTAGCAACAAACAACTGGAAATTGAGATTTAGAATACTAATTATAATAACATCAAAATCATAAAATACTTAGGAATACACTTAACAAAATTTGTATATAACTTATATGGTGAAAAGTATAAATTAAAATTTGAAATTAAACTCTTAAGTAAATGAAAAGGTACAACAAATTTATGGATTGAAAGGTTAAATATTATTAAAATGTTATTTTTTCACAAATCAAGATATAGATTCAGAGTAATCTATAGATTACCCTGTAAGCATATATTTGAACTAGGAGCCCAGTGCATGAATTTGTGCACCTTGAAAGGAACTGTGGGGACGAAATTAGTTTGGCTCAGGGGACAGAGTGTCGGCCTCTGGACTCAAGGGTCCCAGGTTTGATTCCGGTCCAGGGCATGTACCTTGGTTGTGGGCACATCCCTAGTAAGGGGTGTGCAGGAGGCAGCTGATCAGTGTTTCTCATCGATGTTTCTAGCTCTCTATCCCTCTCCCTTCCTCTCTGTAAAAAATCAATAAAATATATTTTTTTTTAAAAAAAGGAAGGAACTGTGGGCCATGAGGCTACAATGGCCACAGGGGTGGGTTTCAGCCCATTCTCCGCCCCCACCTGCCCCCTCCTGCCACAGCCCCAGTTCCCTGTCTGCCATGCGCTGACAGTGCCAGCCGCTTGCTCACACCCGCTGACAGCACCTAGCAATTGGGGCCAGCGCAGGGTGTGGGTGCAAGCAGAGGCTCCAGCACCAGTTGCAGTGTGAGCAGAACTGGCCCCAGCAATTAGTGCGAGTATTGGCTCTGGTGCCAGCAGCAGGTGCAAGCGGAGCCAGTGCTGGCAGCGGGAGGAAGTGGTGGCTGCCAGACCTGATTGCCCCTCAACAGCTGGGGGAAGTGGATAATCCCTGAGGAGGGATTGGGGTTGGCAGCCGCTGCTTGCACCCACTAGAGGTGCAGAGCGATTGGGGCTGGTTCAAGGTGCTAGCAGCAGGTGGTGCGAGCGGGGCCAGTGCTGGCAGCAGGTGTGAGGTCCTCCTTGGTATGCAGGAGCAAATAATTTTCAGTAACCACCAGAGGCTTGTCCCAATGACAACAACTGGCACACCACCTTAGTCTGGCATCCCCGTTCACCTGCTCCACCATCCCGCTGTGGCCGACATGTGCTGACCACGAGGGGGTGCACTCATAACATGGACCCCCATGTTATGAGTGCACCCCCTCGTGGTCAGCACATGTCATAGTGACCAGTTGTTCGGTTGTTCCACTGTTCAGTCTGTTTGCATATTAGCTTTTTATTATATAGGATATAAATCATTCTTTTTCAACAGCTACATATATTCCCTGATATGAATGAGGCATAGTTTATCTAACAGTCTATCAAAAGCGGTTGGCTAAGTAAATATTTTTTCACTAAATTTTGTTTATAAACCTACATGAGGATTCAGGCATATACATATAGCTGATATGTACATGATATAACTGCTGTACTTTTCTTTAGAACATAGTATACAAATAGTATTACTGGATTACAGAAGATTCAGATATATAATAGTTCTTAAGCCTTATTACATGGAGGAGGTGATTTGCTAAATTAGCCGTGCACTGGCAATTTTATATAGGAACCCATGTCACCTTTGGGATTTTTCTATGGTGAAGACATCTGGGCCAGTCATATGGACAGGCTCCATTCCTCTTAGTTTTCCAATCTGGGCCCAATACTTCTTCCAGCTGAGACTGCTTCTTTATTCCACATCTGGCTGAACAACCTGGCTCCCCAGTTCTTGGACTAGGACTAACTCCCCGATCACTGGCTTTATGGCATCACTAGTTTTGTATCTCTTGAGGGTTATGATTGAATCTCATTAATAATCACTTCTTCTTTTATTTTTACATCACTAATCACTTATAATATTTGTGCTGGGCTTGCCTTTCTAAGTCCCTTCTGTTCATTTGACAATCTAGCATTTTCCAATAGATACATCTATTTCATATAGCTGGTATTCACCTGCAATTCTTGAAAAGGATGGGTAGTTGGTATTAGGTTTAAATTGTTTCTAGAAAAAGGCTAGATTATGCATTCAATTCTTCCATCTTAAAACTAGAAGTTTTCCAATGTGAATGTTGAGACACATATTATTCAGTTGTTCTTTCAATGAATCAACACCAATGGTGGTTAACATTGTTAGTCATTGAGGGGGAATGCAGACAATCGAAACAAAATGGCCAAATTAATGGTACAGATTCTACATGCTACAGGAGTGTACTTGAATCTCTTAGCAGGTCTGGTTTCTCAAGTCTCTCCTTTTGCAGTCTATCTGCTATGTTTTACCAAGTAAACTTTCTTTTAAAAAATGGTCATCTGTTTTCACAAAAAAAATCCTGAAGCTCTTTAGTGCAGCATTAAAGGGTCTTCATTGTCTGGCTCCCATTTTCACTCAAGCCTTTATCCTTCTAATTTTTTCCCAAAACCCCCATGTTCTACCATTATATCAAACTTCTCAGTGATCCCATGAAGCATCAGACTCTTTCCAATCCTTGATCCCTTTGCCTACAATGCCTTTTCCACTTCTTCACCTTGCAAACTCCCAGTCAATGTCCAAGATTCAGTAAAAAAATTTTTGTTTCAAAGTTTTGATGAAACATTTCCTCTATGCCACTCATCTGACCTGGATGTGAGCACATTTTTCTGTTGCCTGTATTATATGATGAGATATTTAAGAGTACTGGGATTGTTAGTCTTTAAAAATATGTTTTTAGAAAAGAACAAAATGGTGGCAAAATAGACAGATGGGTCCTGAGACTTGTCCCAGAGCAGAAAGAAGGAGGGTCGCATGGGGAGTATTTGCTGGAGAGTTAAAGGACAGCTAAACTCCAAGAGAGGGTGGGAGACTGCTGGACAGGGTTCGCCTGAATGGGCAGCCATCACTGAGGCTGATTTCCCTCTCAGGGCTACAGCTCTGACACAGAAACCATGCCATCTTGAAAAAGAAAGTGGATCTTATCAGAAGCTTGAAAAGTTGCAACTGCAGAAACCACCAAACACCTGTGAGCCCCACAACACCAGTCACCAATTAGAGCAAATATGTGGTTTCAGAAGAGGTCTACATTACACCACGGAAAGGTCAGATTTTGCCTGGGATAAGGAGAGAGAGAACTACATAAGCAGACATCCAGAGAAGAGAGACCATGGGGAGACAACCCACATATGAAAGAAAAGCAGGCATCACCAGGAAAGGAAGTAAGTGAAATAGAGGCTAGCAACATGTGAGAGGAAGCATTTGGTGAAATGGTCATAAGGTGGCTGAAAAGAATGGAAGAAAAATTTGACAATATCAGTAAGAACCAAGAAGAAATGAAAAATGACATTGCCGCTGTAAAGAACTCAATAGAAAGAATCAAGAGTAGACTAGAAGAATCAGAGGACCATATCAGTGAGCTAGAAGACAAGGTGGGGGGGGGAGGGGAAAGCCCAATTAGAGCAGCTCCTAGAAAAAAAAAATTAAAAAGCAGGAGGAGAGCCTAAGGGAACTTTGGGACAACATGAAACAAAACAATATCCGCATAATAGGGGTTCCAGAAGGAGAGAAAACTGAGTAAGAAATAGAAAACCTGTTTGAAGAAATAATGTCAGAAAACTTCCCTGATACAGGGAAGAAAAACCCCCACACAAATTCAAGAAGCTCACAGAGTCCCAAGCAAAATGAACCCCAAAAGACCAATGCCAAGGCACATTATATAATAATTAAATTGGCAAATACCAACCACAAAGTAAGAATCTTGAAAGTGGCCAGAGAGAGACAGAAAGTTACCTACAAAGGAACCCCCATCAGACTAGCAACTGATTTCTCAACAGAAACTCATCAAGCCAGAGGGAATGGAATAAAATATACAAAGTCATGCAAAGGAAGAGTCTGATTCCAAGAATATTGTACCCAGCAAGACGATCAATCAAAATTGAAGGTGAAGTCTGGAGCTTCACAGACAAAAAAGGACTAAGGGAATTTGTCACCAGTAAACCAGAATTGCAAGAAATACTAGAGGGTCCACTGTAAAAAAGAATATAGAAAGCAAAGAAGAAACACAGGGGTAAAGAATAAGAATGGCGACAAATAAGTACCTATCAATAATAACTTTAAATGTAAATGGATTAAATGCCCCAATCAAAAGAAACAGGGTAACAGATTGGATAAGGAAACAAGACCCATATATCTGCTGTCTACAAGAAACCCACCTCAGAAAATAAGATGCACACAAACTGAAGGGATGGGAAAAGATTTTTCCAGGCAAATGGAAATGAAAAAAAAGCTGGGGTAACAACACTTAATACCTGACAAATTAGATCTCAAAGTGAAAGACATAACAAAAGATAAGGAAGGCTACTTCATAATACTAAAGGGAGCAATCCAACAAGAAGAAATAACACTGGTAAACACATATGCACCCAATATAGGAGCACCCAAATACATTAAAAAAAACAAAAACAAAAACAAAAAACAAACAAACAAAAAAAAACTCCTGGAGAATATCAAGGGAGAGATTGACAGCAATACACTTATAGTAGGAGACTATAATATGCTACTATCAACATTGGACAAATCCTCTGAACAAAAAATCAGCAAAGAAACATCAATCCTAAATGACTCATTAGACCATATGGAATTAAATGACATCTTCAGAGCATTTCACCCCAAAGCCACAGAATATACATTCCTCTCAAGTGTACATGGGACATTTTCAAAGATAGACCACATGCTGGGACATAGGTGAAGTCTCTTCAAATTAAAGAGGATAGAAATCATATTGAGTATCTTCTCAGATCACAGTGGCATAAAACTGGAAATCAACTACAATAAAAACAATCTTAAAATATCAAACACATGGAGACTAAACAGCATGTTATTAAACAATGACTGGGTTACAAGAGAGATCAAGGAAGAAATAAAAAACATCATGGCAACAAATGACAATGAAAACACAACAATCCACAATCTATGGAACACAGCAAAAGCAGTCTTGAGAGGAAGTTCATAGCTATACAAACCTATTGCAAAAAAACAAGAAAGAATGGTAATAAATTACCTAACCCTACAACTCAAAGACAGAAAGTTACCTACAGAATTACCTAAAGAATTACAAAGAGATCAACAAGAAAGGCCCAGTGTAAGCAGAAGAAAGGAAATAATAAAGATCAAAGCAGAAATAAGTGATATAGACACGAAAGAAACAATACAAAAGATCAACAAAACCAAGAGCTGATTCTTCGAAAGGATAAGATTGATGAACCTCTAGGCAGGCTCACCAAGAAGCAAATAGAGAGGACCCAAATAAACAAAATCAAAAATGAAAGAGGTGAATTAACAACAGACCCCACAGAAATACAAACTATTGTTACAAAATACTACAAACAACTTTGTTCCCCAAAACTGGACAACCTGGAGGAAATGGACATATTCCTAGAAAAATATAACCTTCCAAAAGTCAATTGCAAAGAATCTAAACAGCTCAATAGGCCAATAGGTATGGAAGAACTTGAAGCAGTCATCAAAAAACTTCCCGCAAACAAAAGTCTGGGGCTAGATGGCTTCACAGGGGAGTTTTACTAAACATTCAAGATAGAACTAAAACCTATCCTCCTTAGACTAGTCCAAAAAATTCAAGAGGAAGGAACACTTCCAAGCTCATTCTATGAAGTCAGCACCACCCTAATACCAAAACCAGATAAAGACAACACAATGAAAGAGAATTACAGGGCAATATCCCTCATGAACATAGATGCCAAAATCCTCAACAAAATTCTAGCAAATCAGATCCAGCAATACATCAGAAAGATCATACACCATGACCAAGTTGGATTTATCTCAGGAATGCAAGGATGGTACAATATCCACAAATTAATAAACATGATTCATCACATAAACAAATTGAGAGATAAAAATTACATAGTCATATCAATTGATGCAGAAAAAGCATTTGACAAAATCCAACACCCTTTCCTGATAAAAACTCTCAATAAGGCGGTAATAGAAGAATCATACCTCAACATAATAAAAGCTTTATATGATAAATCCACAACTAATATCATACTAAATGGACAAAAACTAAAACCATTTCCTCTAAGAAAAGGAACAAGACAGGGATGCCCACTCTCACCACTCCTGTTTGACATAGTACTGGAAGTATTAGCCATTGCGATCAGACAAGAAGAAAAAATAAAAGGCATCCAAATTGGAAAAGAAGAGGTAAAGCTGTCCTTATTTGCAGATGACATGATATTGTACATAAAATACCCAAAAGACTCCATAAAAAACTAACAGACTTAATAAATGAATTTGGCAATGTAGCAGGATACAAAATTAATGCCAGGAAATCTATGGCATTTCTATACACCAATAACAAACTTACAGAAAGAGAGACTAAAAAAGCAATCCCATGTACCATCACACCAAAAAAAATTAAGATACCTAGGAATAAACTTAACCTAGGAGGTAAAAGAGCTATACGTGGAAAACTACAGGACACTGAAAAAAGAGATAGAGGAAGACATAAACAGATGGAAGAACATACCATGTTTATGGATTGGTAGAATCAACATCATTAAAATGTCAGTACTACCCAAAGCAATCTATAGATTCAATGCACTCCCCATTAAAATACCAACTGCATATTTCACAGACCTAGAAAGTACTCTCCAAAAATTCATCTGGAATAAAAAATAAAAAAAGACCCCAAATAGCTTCAGCAATCCTGAAAAATATGAATAAAGTAGGAGGGAATCTCAATACCAGATTTCAAGCTGTTTTACAAAGCCACTGTTCTCAAAAAGCCTGGCACAAGAACAGACATATAGACCAACGGAATAGAATTGAGAATCCAGATATCGACCCAAACTACTATGGTCAATTAATATTTGACAAGGGAGGCATGAACATACAATGGAGTCTAGACAGTCTCTTCAATAAATGGTGTTGAAAAAGTTGGACAGATACATGCAAAAAAAAAAGGAAACTAGATCACCAACTTACACCACACACACACATAAAAAAAAAAAACCACCTCAAAATGGATACAGGACTTAAACATAAGATGGGAAACCTTAAAAATATAAGAGGAATTCACAGGCAGCAAAATCTCAGACATATGTCAAATTTCTTCACTGATATTGTTCCTAGGGCAATGGAAACTAAAGAGAAAATAAACAAATGGGACTACATTCACAGCAAAAGAAACCACCAACAAAACAACAAGAAAGTCCACTGTATGGGAGAATATATCTGCAAATGTTATCACTGACAAAGGTTTAATCTCCAATATTTATAGGCAACTTATACAATTTAAGAAAAGAAAGATAAATGATCCAATAAAAAAATGGGCAATGGATCTAAATGGAAACTTTTTGAAAGAAGACAGAAGGAAGGCCAAGAGACACATGAAACCATGCTCAAAGTTACTAATTATCCAAGAGATGCAAATCAAAAGGACGATATGGTACCATCTTACATCTGTGAGAATGGCTATCATCAACAAATCAACAAACGACAAGTGTTGGCCAGGATGCAGAGAAAAAGGAACCCTCGTGCACTGCTGGTGGGAATGCAGACTGGTGCAGCCACTGTGGAGAACAGTATAGAGTTTCCTCAAAAAACTAAAAATGAAACTCCCATTTGTCCCAGTAATCCCACTCTTAGTAATATATTCTAAGAAACTGGAAACACCAATCAGAAAGGACAAATGCACCTTTATGTTCTTAGCAACACAATTTACCATAGCTAAGATTTTGAAACAGTCTAAGTGCCCATCAGCAGATGACTGGATCAGAAAACTATGGTACGTGTACACAATGGAATACTATGCTGCTATAAAAGGAAGGAATTCTTACCATTTACAGCAACCTGGATGGAACTGGAGAACATCATGCTAAGTGAAAGAAGCCAGTCAATGAAAGAAAAATACCACATGATTTCACTCATTTATGGATAATAAAGAACATTATAAACTGATGAACAAAAATATAGGTACACATACAATAAATCATCGAACAGACTGTCAAATTACAGCGGGAATGTTAGGGAGAGGTGGAGGAGATAAGAGATCACCGAAGGACTTGTGTGCATGCATATAAGCATAACCAATGGACACAAAACACTGGGGGGGGGGGTGAGGGCATGTATGGGAATGGGGTGGGGGTACAATGGTTAGATATGTACATGTATAATATCTTAATAAAACATGTTTTTATTGATATTTAGAGAGAGAGGAAGGGAAAGAGATAGAAATATCAATGAGAGAGAAACATCAACATCAATTGGCTACCTTTTGCACACCCCTCACCAGGGATCGAGCCTGCAACTCGGGCATGCACCCCAACAAAACATGAGACCTCTTGGTTCATGGGTTGATACTCAACCACTGACCTACACTGGCCAGGCTATCTTGTCAGTCTTTGTATCTCTGAATCTAGGTCTGAATAGTGACTGGCAAGTAGTAGGGGCCCAAGGAATATTTGTTAAATGAATGATGAAACATTTAACAATGTGAAGAAAGAGCTGGAAGGGTTTTGGTATATTTAGGTAAGGGGCTATTAAAGGCATAAGACTTAAAGCTGGACCTATGAAGATAGTAGAGAGGAGAGGAAAAGGCATTTGGAAGAGGAGGAAGATTATTATCCAAGAAGACAGAACACAAGCCCAAGAATGAGAGTGAAGACAGTGAGGGAATCAGCTCAACTGTGGTTGTCTGCTACACTGTCTTGACCTTGTCAGTGACTATATTTCTCAATTATATTTTCAATTCCTGGCAGGCAGGGTATTTTGTACACTCCTCTGTATCCTGTTTATATTTGAAGCACATCTCCATGGCCATTGTTCCTTCTGTCTTGCGGTTCTTATTCTTCTCTGAAATATAATTATTTGTTATCTACATATTCCCCCAGCACTTATACTGCCCAGCTTCCCTTATGCTTGAGGTAGGGGACATGGTCTTTGAAACTGCATCTTTCAACAATGGGTGCTTAATAATTTTTTTTATCTACCATCTGATTACAGAGGACCACAAGTATATTTGTGTGCAACTGTATATTGTGGCACAAAACTTATTTATGCCTTCATTCTGTAGAGTCTATGTTTGGCAATTTTCATGAAAACATTATCTTATTAAACTTAGAAGGCTGTAATTTCAATTTTTTTTTTTCCTTCTTGGATGACTCACATCTCTAATGCCAGAAGGATATTATAGAAGGGATTTAAAAAAAAGTTTGGGCAAATTTATGAATCACAAAGTCATAAATGTCTGATTATAAGAAGTTGTTAGGAGCATACAAAGGGGAAGGAGAAAATTTAGATGTCAAAGGTGCCTATTATGTTCCAAAAACTATGTTAGGCACTTGGCATACATTAGATCTCATTTACTCTGGCAGAAAGTGTCAGTATAAAGATAGGGCATGTATATATATAAGGCCAAACTTACACCTATTGAGGCACATTGCTTTTCCATGTACCAGGGGCAGTATCCATCTTTATTAAAATGTCATAAACCTTTTAAGACAGATGACTTTATGGATTTATATTATTTCCTAAGAACAGAACACATTCTCAATTCAGGCTTCTATATGCTTAAAACTATATGTATATTTTTTTTTACAAAACCTGATCAATTTTTAAAGTCTCAGTGCTTTAAATTATAATGAATATGAGATATCCCCACAGCAATAACAATAATTACATTTGTTTGCTTACCTTTATATTTCATAAAGCTTCCAAGTATGGAATAAAGGTAAGTTAAGGAAAGAAACTTTTATTAACCCTGACATCAGCAAATTGTCTCAAATTATAGCTTGCCTTCTATTTGTATTCTAGACATACTGAGGGTTGTTTTTGTTTTGTTTTTTTTCTGAGCTACATATTATACCTCATCTCTGGTTACAAGAAAATTACTTTATTTCTAATTTTTTAAAACAATAATACTAACTTTCAAAAACATAATGCTCCCAAGTGCACAGCTTCTGTATCTGGGAGGAATCAAAACGTTGTAACCAAAGTACTGTCTCTAAACCTTGGGAATTGGCTTGAGAAAGTGGATTCATTATTATAAAGTCACACAGTCTAAGGCCCGCAGCTACACTTCCTGATCTGTGATAGATAACATGCTTCCTGCCAGGTATGGATGTAGGTGGGAAGAGAAGGGATATACCTTTGGGTAAAGGATTGCCAGCACACTCACAAATTCAGATAGCTTTCTATTAACCTGTTTTGGGAAAACTAGAGCAGGCATTTTGCTATGGAAAATGTAAAGCTCAACTCATGATTAAAGAAAATGGTGAGGGTTCAAACAACATGGGTCACATTTTCAATGGTTCTACCCCAACCTCTGTGTGCCACTAATCACTGGAAAAGCACCAAAACCTGTCTTTATGGTGATCTGTATTTCTTAAATTTTATATTAGCCAACGAAAATTGAGACATTAGGTCTACCACCAAAGAACATAGGTGGGACATACTGCCTATGGAACTTTCTAAAGATAGATGAGATCCAAGCTTATACATTTAGGAAACTGCCACTTCTTTTTTGAGGTTAGGGATGAAAATAAACACATATTCCAAAGAGTTCTTTGTGTGAACAGGTGACTCCGTCCCACAGTCTCTGTAATTAATTGAGAAATTAAAGTTGGTTGGCCTTTGAGATCTCTTGTAAAACAGGCAGAAGGTCTTGGATATTTTGGAACAAGAGTCCACTATTCTGCCAAGACAGTATGTTATTGTTATTAGAGTGTCTCTCAACAAAACAGTATTGAGTAGTGAGGATGTGATTTTGATTAGGTGAAATGACTCAGCTCTTCCCCTTAAAGAAGAGAGGACTTGTCAGAGCCTTACTTATCTCATGATCTGGGATCTCAGAGGATAGTGTTTTCCCTAGGATGACCCCGGTCAAGTATGTCCAGCATCAAGCTGTGTTGGCAAGGTTATAGCCTCTTGTTTCCACCAAGAATTGTGAAGTTAGGAAAGAATAGTCACAAAACAGTAGGAGAGGGAAGAGGGGTAAGGAAGGAGAGAAAAATGTTTTTAAAAAAGGGCTAAAAAGACAATTTCAACTTGCAGAATTTCACTAAAACATACCCTTATATTTTTAAACCACCTGGTAGTCAGACTTCAGTATACCCAGTCAGACCATGCACAGTGTAGAACTGGGAAGTTCAAGGCCTATGGAGATTAAAAACATTCTAGTTTCAGAACAAATATGTACTTGAGGACTCTAAGTTCCTCAATTATATCAAGAGTAATCTGCAAGAATGAGATTCCCTGGAACCTAAATCTTTTGAGATAACATACCCAACATGAAGGTTTCTGAGATGAATTTTGCAACAATTCTATAAAATGACTGCTCGATATGGTTTGCATGTTAAATCTATTGGCAGATGTAGCTCTAGATATATGCTGGGAAGAGAAAAGGAAAATGCTAACAGAAACAAACTTCCTTGTTTTATCAGCATTCCTTTTCCCCACAAAATGCAGGCCTAGTAGCAGAGATCAAAGAGAATGAACTGAGAAGGGACTGTTGATTGATATTCTGATCCATCTTGTCAGATCCTGTCAGTCACCCAGAAGCCATATCTACTGGCTGCCAATCAGAATATTTTTGTTCTGAATAGATGTGTTCTACTATGCAAGCATTAGAATACTGGCCTTTAGATAAATTCCAAAAGTTTAAGGACAAAATAGAATGATTTCCCAACCTCAATGCAGCCTGAGGGAAATTGAATTTAGTATATTTTAGGTTAGTTAACCATAAAATTTATCATCCAAAATGGTATAATTTTAAGGGTAAAAGGAGATACTATTAACAATTACACCAGAGCCCAGCTGGCATGGCTCAGTGGTTGAGTATCGATCTATGAACCAGAAGGTCACAGATTCAATTCCTGGTCAGGGCATATTACCAAATTGGGGGTTTGGTCCCCAGTGTGCAGGCAGCTGATAAATGTTTCTCTTTCACCATTAATGTCTCTATCTCTCTCTTCCTCTCCCTTCCTCTATGAAATCAATAAAAATATATTTTAAAATAATTACACTGGGATAACATGTATAAATTGAGACATATGGTCACTCATTTCTTAAGCCTTTTTACTCCTTCAAAAGTAAGGGTTGCTGGGGCTTTTGGAATATGTCTCTTTTTTTTCTGGTTACCTCAAAATTTCTTTTTTCTTTTTTTAAATTTGAAAAAAATTACGATTATTATGATGTTTTATATGTGTACTCCCCCATTAACCCCCATCCCCAATTTGTGCTCCACTCCCCGCCCCCTGTTGTCTGTGTCCATTGATTAGGCTTATTGCACGTACACAAGTCCCTTGGTTGATCCCTCCCCCTTTCTCCCACCGACCCCCTCCTTCCCTGAGGTTTGAGGTTCTGGTCGATGTTTCTCAGTCTCTGGATCTGTTCTTTTTTTTTTTTTTTAAATCAAAACTTTATTTTTTTTCTTTGTTTTGTTTCTAATATATTTTTTATTATTAAATTATTATCTGTGTACATATTTTACCATTGCCCCCCCTCCCATACATACCCGCCCCCCCAGAGTTTTGTGTTCATTGGTTGTACTTATAAGCATGTATACAAGTCCTTCGGTTGATCTCTTATCTCCCCCAGATTTCCCTCCCCTCCCCGCTGTAATTTGACAGTCTGCTTGTTGCTTTACTGTTTCTATATCTATCTTTGGGTTCATCAGTTTATTTTTTTATTTTATTTTATTTTATTTTTTTTAATATATTTTATTGATTTTTCACAGAGAGGAAGAGAGAGACAGAGAGTTAGAAACATCGATGAGAGAATCATCGATCAGCTGCCTCTTGCACATCCCCCACTGGGGATGTGCCCGCAACCAAGGTACATGCCCTTGCCCGGAATCGAACCCGGGACCTTTCAGTCCGCAGGCCGACGCTCTATCCACTGAGCCAAACCGGTCCCGGCTGGGTTCATCAGTTTATAATGTTCTTTATTATCCATAAATGAGTGAGGTCATGTGGTGTTTCTCTTTCATTGACTGGCTTATTTCACTCAGCATGATGTTCTCCAATTCCATCCAGGTTGCTGCAAATGATGAGAATTCCTTCTTTTTTATGGCAGCATAGTATTCCATTGTGTAGATGTACCATGGTTTTTGAATCCAATCATCTGCTGACAGGGACCTAGGCTGTTTCCAGATTCTAGCTATTGTAGATTGTGCTGCTATGAACATAGGGGTGCATATATCCTTTCTGATTGGAGTTTCTAGTTTCTTGGGATATATTCCTAGGAGTGGGATTACTGGGTCAAATGGGAGTTCCATTTTCAGTTTTTTGAGGAAACTCCATACTGTTCTCCACAGTGGTTGCACCAGTCTGCATTACCACCAGGAATGCACGAGGGTTCCTTTTTCTCCGCAACCTCGCCAACACTTGTCATTTGTTGATTTGTTGATGTTGGCCATTCTGACAGGTGTGAGATGGTATTACATTGTTGTTTTGATTTGCATCTCTCAGATAATGACTTTGAGTATGTTTTCATGTGCCTCTTGGCCTTCCTTCTGTCTTCTTTTGAGAAAATCATATTTAGGTCCATTGCCCATTTTTTAATTGGATGATTCATTTTCCTTTTATTTAGTTGTATAAGCTGTCTGTAGATGTTGGAGATTAAAACTTTATCAGTGATAACATTTGCGAATATGTTCTCCCATACAGTGGGCTTTCTTGTTGTTTTGTTGATGTTTTCTTTTGCTGTAAAAAAGCTTTTTATTTTGATGTAGACCCATTTGTTTATTTTATCTTTAGCTTTCATTGCCCTAGGGGCAGTATCAGTGAAGAAGTTCTTTTGGCATATGTCTGAAATTTTGCTGCCTATGGATGCCTCTAGTATTTTTATGGTTTCCCATCTTATGTTTAAGTCCTGTATCCATTTTGAGTTTATTTTTCTGTATGGTATAAGTTGGTGATCTAGTTTCATTCTTTTGCATGTATCTGTCCAATTTCCCCAGCACCATTTATGGAAGAGACTGTCTTGACTCCATTATATATTCGTGCCTCCTTTGTCAAATATTAATTGAGCATAGTGATTTGGGTTGATATCTGGGTTCTCAATTCTATTACATTTATCTATATATCTGTTCTTGTGCCAGTACCATGCTGTTTTGAGAACAGTGGCTTTGTAATGCAGCTTGAAATCTGGTACTGAGATCCCTCCTACTTTACTCTTTTTTCGAAGAATTGCTGTGGCTATTCGGGGTCTTTTATTGTTCCAAATGAACTTTTGGAGAGTTCTTTCTAGGTCATTGAAATATGCCATTGGTATTTTAATGGGGAGTGCATTGAACCTATAGATTGCTTTGGGAAGTATGAACATTTTGATGATGTTGATTCTACTGATCCATGAACATGGTATGTTCTTCCATCTGTTTACATCTTCCTCTATCTCTTTTTTCAGTGTCATGTAGTTTTCGGAATATAGGTCCTTTACTTTCTTAGTGAAGTTTATTCCTAGGTATCTTATTTATTATTTTTTTTTGGTGCAATGGTAAATGGAATTGCTTTTTTAGTCTCTGTTTCTGTAAGTTCACTGTTGGTGTATAGAAATGCCATAGATTTCTTGGCGTTAATTTTGTATCCTGCTACATTGCCAAATTCATTTATTAAGTCAATTAGTATTTTAATGGAGTCTTTTGGGTTTTTTATGTACAATAGCATGTCATCTGCAAATAAGGATAACTTTTCTTCTTTTTGAATTTGGATGCATTTTATTTCCTCTTCTTCTCTAATTGCAATGGATAGTACTTCCAGTACTATGTCAAACAGGAGTGGCGAGAGTGGGCATCCCTGTCTTGTTCCTGTTCTTAGAGGGAATGGTTTTAGTTTTTGCCTATTGAGTTTGATGTTGGCTGTGGGTTTATCATATATAGCTTTTATTATGTTGAGGTATGACCCTTGTACTCCCACCTTGTTGAGAGTTTTTATCAGGAAAGGGTGTTGGATTTTATCAAATGCCTTTTCTGCATCAATTGATATGACTATATGATTTTTATCTTTCAATTTGTTTATATGATGTATCACGTTTATTGATTTGCGGATATTGTACCATCCTTGCATTCCTCGAATAAATCCTACTTGGTCATGGTGTATGATCTTTGTGATGTTCTGCTGTAGCCAATTTGCTAGAATTTTGTTGAGGATTTTGGCATCTATGTTCATGAGGGATATTGGCCTGAAATTTTCTTTCATTGAGTTGTTTTTATCTGGATTTGGTATTAGGGTGATGCTGGCTTCATAGAATGAGCTTGGAAGTGTTCCTTCCTCTTGAATTTTTTGGAATAGTCTGAGGAGGATAGGTTTTAGTTCTTCCTTGAACGTTTGGTAAAACTCTCCTGTGAAGCCATCTGGCCCTGGGCTTTTGTTTGCTGGAAGCTTTTTGATGACTGTTTCAATTTCTTCCTAAGTCATTGATCTATTAAGATTTTTAGATTCTTCCTGATTGAGTTTTGGAAGTTTGTATTTTTCTAGGAATATGTCCATTTCCTCCAGGTTGTCCAGTTTGTTGGAATAGAGTTGTTCATAGTATTTTGTAACAATCCTTTGTATTTCGGCGGGGTCTGTTGCTATTTCACCTCTTTTGTTTCTGATTTTGTTTATTTGAGTCCTCTCTCTTTGTTTCTTGGTTAGCCTTGCTAGAGGTTCATCAATCTTGTTTATCCTTTCAAAAAAAAACAGCTCTTGGTTTTTTTGATGTTATGTATTGTTTCTTTGGTCTCTATGTTGTTTATCTCCACTCTGATTTTTATTATTTCCTTCCTTCTGCTTACACTGGGCTTTTCTTGCTGCTCTTTTTCTAACTCTTTGAGTTGTAGAGTTAGATAATTTGTTACCATTTTTTCTTGTTTTTTGCAATAAGTAGCGATATGAACTTCCCTCTCAAAACTGATTTGCTGTGTCCCATAGATTTTGGATTGTTGCGTTTTCATTGTCATTTGTTTCCAGAATGTTTTTAATTTCTTCCTTGATTTCTCTGGTAACCCAGTCCTTGTTTAATAGCATGCTGTTTAGTCTCCATGTGTTTGATTTTTTTAGATTATTTTTATTGTAGTTAATTTCCAGTTTTATGCCACTGTGATCTGAGAAGATGCTTCATATGATTTCTATCTTCTTGAATTTGAAGAGACTTTGTCTATGTCCCAACATGTGATCTATCTTTGAAAATGACCCATTTGCACTTGAGAAGAATGTATATTCTGTGGCTTTGCGGTGGAAAGTTCTGAAGATGTCGATTAATTCCATCTGGTCTAGTGAGTCATTTAGGATTGATATTTCTTTGCTGATTTTCTGTTTAGGTGATTTGTCCAAAGGTGACAGTGGTGTATTAAAATCTCCTACTATGATTGTATTCCTATTAATCTCTCCCTTAATGTCCTCCAGCAGTTTTTTTTTTTAATGTATTTGGGTGCTCTCGTATTGGGTGGATATATATTTACCAGGGTTATTTCTTCTTGTTGGATTGCTCCCTTTAGTATTATGAAGTGGCCTTCATTATCTTTTGTTATGTCCTTCACTCTGAGATCTAATTTGTCAGATATAAGTATTGCTACCCCAGCTTTTATTTTTTTCATTTCCATTCACCTGGAAAACCTTTTTCCATCCCTTCACCCTCAGTCTGTATGCATCTTTTTTTTCTGAGGTGGGTTTCTTGTAGACAACAGATATATGGGTCTTGTTTTCTTATCCAATCTGTTACCCTATGTCTTTTGATTGGAGCATTAAATCCATTTACATTTAAAGTTATTATTGATAGGTACTTATTTGACACCATTTTTATTCTATACCCCTGTGTTCCTTCTTTGCTTTCTATTTCTTTAATTTTACAGTAGACCCGTTAGCATTTCTTGCATTGCTGGTTTGGTGGAGATAAATTCCCTTAGTCTGTTTTTGTCTGTGAAGCTTCTGATTTCACCTTCAATTTTGATTGATAGCCTTGCTGGGTACAGTATTCTTGGATTCAGATCCTTCCTTTGAATGACTTTGTATATTTCTTCCCATTCCCTTATGGCCTGATGAGTTTCTGTGGAGAAATCAGTTGCTAGTCTGATGGGGGTTCCTTTATATGTAACTTTCTGTCTCTGTCTGCTTTTAAAATTCTTAGTTTGTCGTTTTTGTTTGCCACTTTAATTATAATGTGCCTTGGGGTCGGTGTTCTGGGGTTCATTTTGCTTGAGACTCTGCGAGCATTTTGGATTTGTGTGGGTTTTTTCTCCTCTATCTCAGGAAAGTTTTCTGTCATTATTTCTTAAAATACGTTTTCCATGTCTTCCTCAGTTTCCTTTTCTTCTGGAACCCCTATTATTCTAATATTGTTTTGTTTTGTATTGTCCCAAAGTTCCCCATAGGCTCTCCTCCTGCCTTTTAATTTTTTTTTTCCAGAAGCTGCTCTAATTGGGTATTTTTTCCATCTTGACTTCTAGCTCACTGATGCAGTCCTCTGCTTCTTCTAGTCTACTCTTGATGCTTTCTATTGAGTTCTTTACAGTAGCGATGTCATTTTTCATTTCTTCTTATTTTTTCTTCATTTCCTCTTGGTTCTTACTCATATTGTCAAATTTGTCTTCCATTCTTATTAGACATTTTATGATCATTACTCTGAATTCTTACTCTGGTAGGTTGCTTGCCTCTAACTCATTTACTTCCTTTTCTGGTGATGCCTGCTTTTCTTTCATATGCAGGCTGTTTCTTTGTCTCCCCATGATCTCTCATTTTGGGATGTCTGGTTGTGTAGTTCTCTATCTCCTTTTCACCGTGTGGTGTGGCACTCCTATGAGTCCAAGTGTTCGTTCCCCCTGGGATCAGCGTTCTGAGGGTCACAGCTGCTTGGTGGTCGCTGCAGCTGTGAATATTCAGCCCTCTGACATGATCCAATTTCCCTTCAAGATGGCGAGATTTCCTTGTCCAAGCCTGTAGGGAGCTCCGGGAAGGGACTTAGCCCCGCAGTGGGTGCTTCCCTGGTCAGCGGCTCCCCAGTTTCTCCTGGTGTTCAGATGTGTTTTGGCTTGCTAATAGACACTCACAGCACGAGACCCTCAGCTACTCTCTCTTTCTGCTTCAGGACAAGGCTCAGAATCCTCCTATCTATTCTTCCACCATTTTATCTCTCTCTGGCTGTTTGTTCTGGGAAGCAGACTTGGTAATGCTTCTAGGAGAGTTTTCCACAAACCCAACTGCATCAGAGTCACCTGTGACTTGGGGAAGGGGAAAGAATCTCAAAGCACAGACTCCCACATGGGGAGGGGGACAGAGTCCTCTGGATCTGTTCTTGTTCATCAGTCTATGTCGTTCATTATATTCCACAAATGAGTAAGATCATGTGATATTTATCTTTCTCTGCCTGGCTTATTTCACTTAACATAATGCTCTCCCTCTCCATCCATGTTGTTGCAAATGGTAGGAGCTCCTTTTTTACTGCAGCATAGTATTCCATTGTGTAGATATACCACAGCTTTTTAATCCACTCATCTGCTGATAAGCATTTGGGCTGTTTCTAAATCTTAGTTATGGTGATTTGTGCTGCTATGAACATAAGGGTACATATATCCTTTCTGATTCGTGTTTCTAGTTTCTTGGGATATATTCCTAGAAGTGGGATGACTGGGTCAAATGGGAGTTCCATTTTCAGTTTTTTGAGGAAACTCCATACTGTTCTCCACAGTGGCTGTACCAGTCTGCATTCCCACCAGCAATGCAAAAGAGTTCCTTTTTTTCTGCATCCTCACCAAAACTTGCAGTTTGCTGATTTAAAAAAATATATTTTATTGATTTTTTTTTTTTTTTTTTTTTTTTACAGAGAGGAATAGAGAGGAATAGAGAGTTAGGAACATCGATGAGAGAGAATCATTGATCAGCTGCCTCTTGAACACCCCTACTGGGGATGTACCCACAACCAAAGTACATGGCCTTGACTGGAATCCAACCTGGGACCTTTCAGTCCTCAGGCCGATGCTCGCCATTCTGACAGGTGTGAGATGGTACCGCATTGTATTTTTATTTGCATCTCTCTGATGATTAGTGACTTTGAGCAAGTTTTCATATGTCTTTTGGCCTTTCTTCTGTCTTCTTTTGAAAAGTGTCTATGGAATATGTCTTTTGGCCTCAATAAGGTCCACTGAAGCTTGAGGCTTTGGCCATCTCCCCTAATTTTTTATGCATTATTGGTGGTTGAAAATTTAAGTGAAATAGTATAGGTATTACTTTAAATACTCTTGATGTAAAAAAAAAATCTAAATTTCTTTTTTTTAATATATTTTATTGATTTTTTACAGAGAGGAGGAGAGAGGGATAGAGAGCTAGAAATGTCTATGAGAGAGAAACGTCGACCAGCTGCCTCTTGCACACCCCCTACCGGGGATGTGCCTGCAACCAATGTACATGCCCTTGACCGGAAATGAAAATGGGACCTTTCAGTCCACAAACCAATGCTCTACCACTGAGCCAAACCGGTTTCAGGAAAAATCTTAATTTCTAAGGTTGACTTACTGGGAGTGATTCTTTGATTTCAAAAAAGATTCACTATAGGTTTTAAGTAATAGTTCTCTCTAGTGTACATATGGTTTCTAAAAATTCCATTTATTAACAGGTGTTTTCAGGAATACACGTTTTTCAAAAGCCAAACTTTGGTCTGGGGAAGCTAAGAGGCTTTAAAAATGCTAAGTATAGGTTGAAGCCTCAAACAAAAGTTGAATTTACACAGTTATTTTTTACAGAGAGGAAGGGAGAGAGATAGAGAGCTAGAAACGCCGATGAGAGAGAAACATCGACCAGCTGCCTCTTTCACACCCTGTACTGGGGATGTGCCCACAACCAATGTACATGCCCCTGACTGGAATCGAACCTGGGACCTTTCAGTCCGCAGACCGACACTCTACCACTGAGCCAAACCGGTTTCGGCTACACAATTATGTTTTATGGAAAGGTCTTTTGTTTTCTTTTCCTTAACTATACTTCTATCATAATAATCATTCTTTATGTTGGTAAGGAAAGTTATATGCCACACAGCACTTATCAATTTTATCTTTTCCCTGAGTTGAAGTTAATACATTTATTTCTGGCTTTTTATAAGAGGTTGGCTCTTGTAAACACCTTTAATTTTGATCCCTCTAGTTTGAGGCTGCCAAAGGACCAGCTTGTGTATTTGTATTGAATACTCATTCATAAGGCCTTCACATGGTTCCTCTAATTTTGTTTTTCACAACAGCCTGACAGAACCACAAACTATAATCTGTTCCATAATACATACATTTTAAGCTCAATCTAACTTGACCATGTTATTTTAACACATTAATGCCTTCGCCCAATAAAATAAAGACTCTGTCAGACAGAAAATTCTGAGCAAGGCATCTTCAAAGGTAGTTTACAGACAAGTAAATGTTTTTATTGAACAAACTCAGCTTCTGTAGGTTAAGTAATACAAAACATCAGTATACACTGAGGGCAAGAATGCCCAATAGACTCTTTAGATCTCTCAATTTTACTGTATGTAACAAATTCATGCATTTTTAGGATGTTGGGGGGCAGAAGTCATTCCTGATTTTAGCTTAGGTTTAATGAATTTATGTCTTTACTACATATATTCGAGTAGGATTAGAATTTTAGTGGTATGTTTCTATAACATTATTATTAGAGAGAGATATTTGAGAGAGATATATATAACATTATTATAATATTAGAACTGGGAGTCAAAATTACACTGAGAGAATATGGATCAAAATCCACTGTCAGCATTCTCTATCCTATATAATAAAAGCCTAATATGCTAAGTGTCCAGTCATCTGGTCAGCCATTCAACCAATCAAAGCATAATATGCTAGTGATATGTTAAGGCTGCTCAACTGCTCGCTATGATGTGCACTGACCACCAGGGGGAAGACACTCTGGCCTGTAGGTTAGCTTGCTACTGGAGTCAGCCAATCAGGACTGAGCAAGATGGGCCAGACATGTCCTGAGGCCCTCCTGTGGTCCCTCCCCAGCTGGCCCACTTCTTGCATCCCTCCCTGGCCCCAATCATGCACCTATGGGGGTCCCTCGGCCTGGCTGTGCCCTCTCACAATCCGGACTGAGGGGACTCCCCCACCCCTCCCCGCTTAGTGGATTGTTTTCATGCACCTGGCCTCTAGTTCTTAAGATCTGGTGTTACCTTTAACCTAAACATTTTGAACATTTTCTGTTGGAGTGCCAAGGAGTTAATGCATACACCAAACTGAGTAGAAATATATCAATACTTCCTTGTGCTGAGCTATGAAGGTGGCAGAATTCACTGAATCAGGCTTCTGAACCACAGACAGGTTGATATTATCTAATCTAAGAAAGTCAAGTCTTCCTCAGTGTCAATAAATAAAATATGGAAGAAGGTCAACAAATTCTCCTGGTGACCTTCCTTTGTACTCACCTCCTCCCAAAATGAGTGTTGCCAATTGTCACTGAAGGATGTAATTAAGACACCTGTCAATTTCTACTGGAGTCATGTTAAAGGAACACATGGGATCCCCAACTATTGTATCAGCCAGCTCTCAGCTGTAAGATCACTGCTTTGAGATTAAAGGCCATATATAACTCCTTTAGTACACTGTAGAAAAGAGAAATTATATAAAAGGTCAGAAAATTATAGTTATTTTGTTTTAGAGGTGGTGATGGTGATGGAGCCAGTAGGAGGTATAGTTGAATCAGGAAATACTGAAGGGAAAAAAATCCAACTTGTGAAACTCATCACACTTTCCATCTAAAAAGAGTGAATTAATTTGTATTCAATCAGTAAAAACAATTTATACAAAAAATTCTATCTAACTCAACTCTCACTAAGGACTGAATTTGTCCTGAGTTTTAGAACTCAGACTTCCTTGAAACTTTCAAAAATAATTTAACTTCAACAGACATAGTATATAGTGTACACAATTACTTCATTTTACAATCTGAGAAAATAAGACATATATAGTTGGTTATTAAGGATTATTTATCATAATTAAGATTGTCAACATATTTCGAGTTTATCACCTCATTATCACTGGGGGCTGGTGAAAAGAATTACATGTTTTGAAAGTATAAACATTATCAGCTTACTTTTTATTATGCTAAAGAACTTCTGGGTTATGAAATGCAGGCCTCCCCAATTCATTCATAACCAGAGTATTACAGGGAAGGGAACTGAAACAACTGATCCAAAATTATAAATCTGAAAGCAGCCTAAAGAACAAATTGTAGTGGGTAGAAATTAGCATAATTTTGGGTAGAATCATTCAATGTTATCAAATCAACCTAACAACTTTTTTTTCAAATTAGAAAAAGAAGTTGTCATTGTTACAGATGATCTTAGGTTTACAGTATTCGCATTAATTGAATACTGACAATGTCCAGAATACATTCCTAGGAGTTATAAGATCCTTGCTCTCAAAGGGCTTATAATATAGTTCCCAGACAAAACATATCCAGTATTTAAGGGCCTGAGTAACTCACAGAGACATATAAACATGGGCAAATTAACATACTTCATAGCTGAGAAAAAGCATAGTAAAAAAGTGATTAAAAATGCTGAGGTTAATACCCCTTCATAGTCAACATGTCAAATTACCAGTGCAGCAAAAACAGAAAAATCCCAGATCCTTCTGAAACTGCAAAAAGAATTCAGGGATATAAAATGCTGATCTCTCAAATCCATATGTAACAAGGGCATTGAAACTACTAAAAAGTGCTCAGCTGTAGTGATTCTTTGACTCAAAGGACTGTTTTGTTTTGATTTCTCATCTATATAGACAAATATTGAATGATTGTGGGGATTATAAGAATATTATAAAACTTATGATGACATATACTACTCGATTTAGGAATAAGCAGGCCTATCCTCTCTTTCATGTGCTTATCTCTTGAATGCAGAGGAATGATAAGCATCTGAATAGTGAGCCAACATTTATTGAGCATCTACATGTACCAAGCACCTTATTAGTTGCTGCTGTGAGACAAAGTGGAAGGAATGATTTTTTTTTTCTTAAAAAGGTTTACAGGTAATGTAGAGAAATGGGAGGTAAGGAAGACTAAGGTTTTCCTACTCATTCTTTCCCTCAGTGTGCACACATTAACTGAGCACCCTCTGTATGTCCAGCATAAATCTGTACCAGATGTTACAGGGACAAGATGAATGTGGCACAGTCGTTATCTTCATGTGGCTCAGAACAGAGGGAAGAGTCAGAATATGTCAATAAATATTTAAAATGCAATGATGAGCAAAATATCAGAAATGGCATAGGGGAGAGAGTAATCAACTTTTACAGATGATGTTAGAAAAGCCTCTCTAGGGGTACCTCTTGACTTAGGTCTCAGATGATCAGAAAAACTATGATGAGCCATATATAAAATGGCTAAAATGAAAAATAGTAATAGCATCAATTGCTTGTTAGGATGTGGGAAAAACAATATCACACATACCTTGTGGATGACAAAGAAAAATGATATAGCCATTCTGGAAAATATTTTGGCTATTTCCATCAAAGCTAAAAGTAGACTTACCATATCATTTAGCAATTGATTCTTAAACATTTCTTCAAGAGAAAACTTTTTTTCATATAGGAACTTACACATAAATGTACATAAAAGCTTTATTTGTAACAATCCAAATTTGAAACAACTCAGATATAATTCAACAAGTGAATAGTTAAACTATTTAGTACATCCATATCATTGGAAGATTGCTCAATAAAAAGAAACTACTGACACATGTAAAAGAACTTGGATGGGTCTAAAGGGAATTATGCTTGGTGAAAAAGGTCAATCCGCAAATATATATTGCATGATTCCACTTATATACCACTAGTGGTTGCTAGAGGTTAAGGATAGGTGTGGTTGCAGTACAGAATATTGTGGTGAGGGTACACTTTAGTATTTTGATTGTGGAAGTAGTTGTGGCTATACAAAGCCACATAGAGCCACACACACACACACACACACACACACACACACACACACACACTCACACACTCACACACACACACAACATGCATAACTGGTGAAAAGTGAATAAGCTCTATGGATTGTACCAATGTCAACTTCTTGATTGTACTATAATTGTATAAGATGTCAACATTGAAGGAGGATGAAGGAAAGGTGCACAAGACTTCCTTGTAGATTTCTTTGCAACCTCCTGTGAATATATGATTATTTAGAAATGAAAGTAAATAAAAGATTAGACTGTCTTGACTCCATTGTATTCACTTGCATCCTGTGTCAAATATTAATTGAATATAGTGGTTTGGGTCAATTCTGGGTTCTCTATTCTATTCCATTGGTGTATATGTCTGTTCTTGTTCCAGTTCCAGGCAGTTTTGAGAACAGTGGCTTTGTAATACACCTAGATATCTGATATTGAGATCCCTCCTATAATACTTTATTCTTCTTTCTCAGGATTGCTGCAGCTATTTGAGGTCTTTTTTTATTCCAGATGAATTTTTGGAGAGTTCTTTCTAGGTCTGTGAAATATGCTGTTAGTATTTTAATGGGGAGTGCATTGAATCTATAGATTGCTTTGGGCAGTATGGACATTTTAATGATTTTGATTCTACCAATCCATGAACATGGTATGTTTTCCCATCAGTTTACGTCTTCCTCTATCTCTTTTATTCAGTGTCCTGTGGTTTCTTGAGCACAGGTCTTTTACCTCCTTAGTTCAGTTTATTCCTAGATACCTTATTTTTTTGGTTGCAATGGTAAATGGGATTGTTTTTTAAATCTCTCTTTCTGTAAGTTTATTATTGGTGTATGAAAAAGCCATAGACTTCTGAGCATTAAGTTTATATCCTGCTACATTGCCAAATTCATTTATTAAGTCTAATAATTTTTTGATGGAGTCTTTAGGGTTTTCTATGTACAATATCTTGTCATCTGTGAATAATGACAGTTTTACGTCTTCTTTCCCAATTTGGATATCTTTTATTTCTTCTTCTTGTCTAATTGCTATGGCTAGCACTTCCAGTACTATGTTGAACAGGAGTGGTGAAAGTGAGCATCCATATCTCATTCCTGTTCTTAGGTAACATGGTTTTAGTTTTTGCCCATTGAGTATGATTTTGGCTGTAGGTTTGTCATATATGGGTTTTATTATGTTGAGGTATGATCCTTCTATTGCAACCTTGCTGAGAGTTTTTATCAAAAAAGGGTGTTGGATTTTGTCAAATGCTTTTTATGCATCAGTTAATATGACTATGTTATTTTTTTATCTCTCAATTTGTTTACGTGATGTATCACGTTTATTGATTTGCGGATATTGTACCATCCTTGTATTCCTGGGGATAAATCCTATTTGGTCGTGGTATATGATCTTTCTGAGGTAATGCTGGATTTGATTTGCTAGAATTTTTCTGGACAGATACATGCAAAAATATGAAACTAGACCACCAACTTACACCATACCCCTAAATAAACTCAAAATGGATAAAGGACTTAAACATAAGATGGGAAACCATAAAAATTTTAGAGGAATTCACAGGCAGCAAAATCTCAAACATATGCTGAAACAATTTCTTCACTGATATCACTGCAAGGGCAATGGAAACTAAAGAGAAAATAAACAAATGGGACTACATCAAAATAAAAAGCTTCTGCACAGAAAAAGAAACCATAATTTCTCTATAATTTTTTTCTTTATTGATTAAGGTATTACATATGTGTCCTTATTTCTCAATTACCCCCCACCCACTCATGCCCTCACCCTCCCCAAAAAAGAAATGCTAATGTAAAAATGACAACAGCTTAATATGTATTGGGAGAGAATTATAATGCCAGATTAACATATCCTGGCCAACAAATGATACATGCTTCAAATAAATTAAACTAACAATAAAAAAAGAAAAAGAAACAATCAATAAAACAACAAGAAAGCCCACTGCATGGGAGAACATATTTGCCAATGTTATCTCCCATAAGAGTTTAACATTTCCAGGGAGCTCACACAACTTAACAAAAGGAAGATAAACAACCCAATCAGAAAATGGGCAACAGATCAAAATAAATAATTTTCAAAAGAGGACATAAAGAAGGCCAAGAGGCATATGAAAACATGCTCAAAGTCACCAATCATCTGAGAAATGCAAATCAAAATGACAATATGGTACCAATTCACACCTGTGAGAATGGCTATTATCAACAAATCAACAAATGTCAAGTGCTAGTGAAGATGTGGAGAAAAAGGAACCCTTGTGCATTGATGGTGGGAGATAGTATGAAGTAGATTAAAAAACTGTGGTACATCTACACAATGGAATACTATGCTGCTATAAAAAGGAAGAAACTCCTACCATTTGCAACAACATGGATGGAACTGGAGAGCATTATGGTAAGTGAGATAAGTCAGTCAGGTAGTGATAAATATCACATGATTTCACTCATTTGTGGAAAATAATGCACAACATAAACTGATGTACAAAAACAGATCCAGAGACAGAGAAGAATCGATCAGATGTTCAAACTTCAGAGGGAAGGCAGGGGAGGGGGGTTAAGCGGGAAAGATCAACCAAAGGACTTGTATGCATGCATATACGCCTAAAAATGGACACAAACCAGGGGTGAGGGGCATGAACGGGAGTGCAGAAGGGGGCTTGGGGGGGGAAATGGGGGGATAAGGACACATATGTAATACCTTAATCAATAAAGAAAAATGATTAAGATGGGTAGAGAAAAAATAAATAGAAGATTTGAAAAAAGTAATGTATTTTGTATACAGTATAAATAGAGCAACTGAAAATGAGGACAACTATAGAGGGCTATATGGTGGACACAAATTCAAGACTGGAAATTTTCATTTGGTTTGACAGTCAAATGGGAGCCACTGGAAAAGTATGAGATAAGCACTGATGTTGCTGAAAAAGAATGATTAGAAAATCTGATTTTTGCTATTGCATGTAAGTCCAAAGAGAGAGAAAATCCGGAGACAGAGCAATTAGCAAAAAGGGTATTGAAGTATTCTAGGCACAGGAATAACAGGAAGCAAGGTAAGAAAAATTTGGGAAAAAAAGCTGAGAGGGATTGGTGACAGATTGAGTCAGGGGAGAGTGTCAAAGGAGAAAACACACTGTATGTATTCCTTCTGAATTCACAGGAAGAGAAAAGAAAAATTGAAATATTCCTTTTTCTATTGCTAGTTCCAAATCTAATATTCTTACCTGTCATCAATATCCTTTTGTGAGGTCAATGTCACTTTCTTACATTACCCAAATATTTTGAAATGTATCTATCTATCTATCTATCTATCTACCTATCTATCATCTATCTACCCATCATCTATCATCATCTATCTATAATATATTCTTTCACCTCCCTTGAGGATTTTAGCAACTGGTTCACAATTTTTCTCTCTCCTTTTTCTTCTCATCATTCTCAGCAGTTCAATATCCATCCACTCACTAAAACCTCCCTGCTCCTGCACTTTTTAATTTTTTTTAATTAAATTTATTGGGGTGGTATTGGTTAATAAAATTAAATAGGTTTCATGTGTACAATTCTGTAATACATCATCTATATACTGTATTATGTGTTCACCATCCCAAGCCAAGACCTCCCTTTACCAAGTCCTCCACTCCCTTTTTCCCTCTGGTAATCACCATACTACTGTCCGTGTCTATGAGGTTTTTTTCCCCTTAATCCCTTCACCTTTGTCACTCAAACCCCCCTCCCCTCTGAAAGTTGTTATTCTGTTCTCTGTATCTGTGAGTCCATTTCTATTTGGTTTGTTAGTTTATTTTGTTCCACATATAAGTGAAATAATGGTACTTGTCTTTCTCTCACTGGCTTATTTCACTTACCATAATGCTCTCTAGGTCTATCTATGCTGTCACAAAAGGTAAGATTTCCTTCCTTTTTATGGCCATCATTCAGTAAAATCTTGATTCAAGCACCTGTTATTCCCTATTCTAGGCATTAGAAATATAGAAATAAGACCCAAGGAGCTTATGATATAGAAGGGGAAGAAGACTCTTGTCCTCTCTTTTCTTCCTTCCTTCCCTCCCTCTCTACCTCCCCTCCCCTCCCTCCCTCCCTCCCTCCCTCCCTCCCTCCCTCCCTCCCTCCCTCCCTCCCTCCCTCCCTTCCTTCCTTCCTTCCTTCCTTCCTTCCTTCCTTCCTTCCTTCCTTCCTTCCTTCCTTCCTTCCTTCCTTCCTTCCTTCAACAAACATTGACTGAATGCCTACTAAATATCAGACACTAGTTTAAACAATGGATTTACTAGTGAGACCCAACTCTTCTAATTCTCTGACATCACAGTTTCTTCATGTTTTCAATAGTGATGTCCACATAAACTCCACTTTGGTTGTGTCTAGGTATAACCACACTTTTGGGCCTAGTAAGGAAGTACTTGGAATTGATCCACTTCTAAGGACTCTGAACTCTGGACTATATTTTCTTTATAAAATGTTCTATACTTCCATGTTTCTCCATTGATTTGTCTCTTTAGTCTCATTATAAATATTTTTCCCTAGTCTTTCTGCTATTTTTAAAGTCTACAGGCCTATTTTTTTTTTTTTTTTTTTTTTTTTGCCTCACTTCACTACTCTTTGGAGAACATGGTTAGTCATTTCAAAAACTTCTACTAACATACTTAATTCCCTCACACTTTTGTCATTCTTGCCTTGTCAATCCTTAAGCCCTTGGATAAAACACACTTTCAAAATTTTCTGCTCTTTTGCTGGAGAAAGCTGATAAACTAAATTAATTGTTTCTTCTACGGGTTGTATTTATAATTTCAATTCAACAAATGCCATAAACATTTATTGAGTGACTGATATGTGCCACTCACTCTTGTGTGGCTGGGCAATCCTTATCTTCACCTCCAATTGGTAAACAATTTCTTGTAATATCTAGTCTAATTTATAAACATACCTTACTGATTTTTTTTTTTACACAGAGGAAGGGAGAGGGATAGAGAGTTAGAAACATTGATGAAAGAGAAACATCCATCAGCTGCCTCCTGCACTTCCTCTACTGGGGATGTGCCCACAACCAAGTTACATGCTCTTGACTAACCTGGGAACCTTCAGTTCACAGGCCTATGATCTATCCACTGAGCCAAACTAGTTAGAGCTAGTTTAATTTTTTTTTAATTGGAGATTTATTTATTTATTTATTTATTTATTTATTTATTTATTATTTTTTTATCTTTATTGCTCCGATTATTACAATTGTTTCTCCTTTTTCCCTCCATAGCTCCCTTCCACAAGGTTCCCACCCCACCCTCTGCCCGTACTTCCCCCACCCCCCGCCACAGTCCTCGTCCATAGGTGTACAATTTTAATCCAGTCTCTTCCTGCACCCCCATACCCCTTTCCCTCTGATAATTATCAGTCCACTCCCTTTCTTTGCCCCTGATTCTATTATATTCACCAGTTTCTTCTGTTCCTCAGATTTTTAATTCACTTTATTTTTAGATTCACTTGTTGATATATTTGTTGATCATAATTTTTATCTTTTTTCTTCTTCTTCCTCTTCTTAAATAATACCTTTCAGCATTTCATATAATATTGGTTTGGTGGGTGATGAACCCCTTTAGCTTTTTCTTATCTGTGAAGCTCTTTATCTGCCCTTCAATTCTGAATGATAACTTTGCTGGGTAGAGTAATCTTGATTGTAGGTTCTTGCTATTCATCACTTTGAATATTTCTTGCCACTCCCTTCTGGCCTGCATAGTTTCTGTTGAGAAATCAGCTGATAGTCCTATGGGTGCTCCCTTGTAGGTAACTAACTGTTTTTCTCTTGCTGCTTTCAAGATTCTCTCTTTGTCTTTTGCCCTTGGCATTTTAATTATGATGTGTCTTTGGTGTGGTCCTCTTTGGATTCCTCTTGTTTGGGGATCTGTGCACTTCCTGTACTTGTAAGTCTATTTCTTTCATAAGGGGGGGGGGGTATTTTCTGATATTATTTCTTCAAATAGGTTTTCACTACCTTGCACTCTCTCTTCTTCTGGCACCCCCATAATTCTGATGTTGGTATGCTTAAAGTTGTCTCAGAGGCTCCTTACACTATCTTCAACTTTTTGGATTCTCTTTTCTTCTTGCTTCTCCAGAGGAGTGTCCTTTGGCTCTTTGTATTCCAAATCTTTGACTTGATTCTTGTGTTCCTCCAGTCTGCTGTTGGATCTCTGTATAATCTCATTAAATTTATCGGCCTTCTCTAGGAAATTCTTGAAAAACCTTATAACCATGGTTATGAACTCTATATCCAGTTCTCCATCTCTTTTGTTTGATATCTATTTCCTTGCCTCAGCATTTTCGCTGCTTCCCAGAGTTGGTAGGATGGCTTTGTGTGTTTGGCGTCCTATATGGCCCAGTGGGTCAGCCGCCCCAGTTACCTGAGGTAGACACTCTTGGTGCTTCCCTTTGTGGACTGCGTGTACAGCTTTGTTGTAGTTAAGTCTTGATTGTTGTTGGTATCCCTGGGAGGAATTGACCTTCAGGCCAATTGGATGTGAGTATCAGCTGTGTCTACTCCAGTATACCTTCTGTATTGGTGACAGTCTTATAGGATCAGACTTGCAAAATTGCAAAAGCCTCTGTGCTCAGCTTGGATGGGGCAGAGTCTCAGGACTGAGCTGACAGTCTTGGCTTCCCGTCAGCCCTGCCTTTGTGCGCTTGCCTGAGTTTCCGCCTGACCTCTGCCTTCTGCGGCTCCCCTGAGTTTCCGCCAGACCATCCAGATTCCCTGTGCAAAAGCGTGTGCCCCAGGGGCTTGCCTGGAATTGGGTTGGGTCTCTATAGTCTGGAGCTTCTGGCTCCTTCCACTATGGAGATGCCGCAGCAACCTCCACTGTCAGACCTCTCTGCACGCACTCACTTGTGCTCGACTATAGACCCTGCCCGCTGAGGCTCCCGGCTCCCCCAGTCTCCCAGTCTCTGAGTCTCTAGGTACCTTTCTCTACAGTCCAGACTCCACTCGTATGAGCCTGGGTCCACGGGATTTCGGCCAGGGTTGGGGTTCAGTACAGTCGGAAAGGGTTCAGTGCAATTGGGGACTTCCTTTTCCCTCCTGCCAGCCAGGCATTCGGCTGCACTTCCTCTCTGCAAACACATCACCCTACTTCAGTGCTTTGTGGCTCCCAATCTGATCCGTGAGCCTCTCTCCTTTTTTCTAGTTGTAGATTTTCCACTCCCCCAGCTTTCCTGTGATTTTGGATGATATCTGTTCTGATTTTAGTTGTTGTTTTGAAATTGTTGTGCTAAGAAGAAGCTTAGGTGCTTACCTAGGCCGCCATCTTGGTTCTCCCGAGCTAGTCTAATTTTTTTAAAAAATACAAAGATATGAGTATATTCTTCAGGCTAAAAAAAATCAAATATAAAGGTCTATGAAAGAAAAGTGAAAAATTGCCATCTCTTCATATCTGCTCCCTCTCCAAAGGTAACTGCAGATTCATTACACATAGTGATGACCAGTTTAGTCAGGTAAGAGGCAGAAAGTTTGATGTTTAATTTTCTAGATCAAACATTTTTTGCGTCAAGTTGGTTGAAAAAATGTGCAATAAATGCCTTCCTCTACAACTTTTCTTTACCTGAAAATGTCTTCTCTCATAGTCCCCCTCTTCCTTTAGGCTAATTTTGTCACCTGAGCACTAGATTCTCTTTCCTGTTACTCTAAGTACCATCTATCACTATAAATCTCTTTTTTTTTTTTTTACATCTTTAGTCTCTGTCTTCCTATTGATTCTGTTCCTTTAGGTCAGTGGTCAGCAAACTGCAGCTTGCAAGCCACATGTGGCTTTTTGGCTCCTTGAGTGTGGCTCTTTCACAAAATACCATGGCCTGGGCAAGTCTATTTTGAACAAGTGGCATTAGAAGAAGTTTAAGTTTAAAAATTTTGGCTTTCAAAAGAAATTTTGATTGTTGTACTGTTGATATTTGGCTCTGTTAACTAATGAGTTTGCCAACCACTGCTTTAGGTCAAAAGTTACCCATTTTCTCCTCCCCCTTTCAGCTGTGCCAAATTTATCCACTTATTGGCCAACTATACGTACTTCCTGCAAACCAGTTTCTGATTTTACTGTTCCCCAAAAACTGCACTCTTGAAGGAAAAGAGACCTCTGGGTCATGATATCCAAATGCCTTTTCTATGCTACCTTTTCAACTTTTCAGAAGGAACTGCTACTTTTGATACTACTCAAAAATCTGCAGTTGGCCATCAATGGGTACAGCTCAGTTAAGAAATACATTTAAAAAAAACTTTATTGATGTTCATATAACAAACAATTCCCCTTTTAAAGTGTACAATTCAACAGCTTTTAGTATATAGAGTTGTGGAACCATTCATCACAAAAAATTTTAGAATATTTTTATCATACCCAAAAGAAATCTTATACCCATTAGAAGCAACTAACCATTGCCAGCATTCTTTTATTCGCCAGCCCCTGGGAACCACTAATCTATTTTTTATGGATTTGTCTAATCTAACTTTTATATACATGTGGTCTTTTCTGACATGCTTCTTCCAATTATAATATTTTCAAGGTTCATCCATGTTGTAGTATGTATCACTACTTGATTACTTTTTATGGCTAAACTAGAGGCCCAAAGCACTAAAATTCATGCACTGGAGGGGGGCCTCTCTCACAGTCCAGGAGCCATCAGAGTGGAAGGCAACCCAATGATTAGGGGAAGGCAAAACCTCATCACACTTCTGCTGCTGCAACTGCCAGCAGCGCAAGCCTCAGTTGCCCCTGGTTACCTGAGCCTCAAGTGGCCCTATGATACTGGGCAGCCACCATATGAGGCTTGCCTGTGCCTCGGATCAGCTCTGGGTGGCTGAGGGAACTGGGTGACTCCAGAGGCCTGCCGCCCCAGAAGGGCTGAGGGGACTGGGAACCACCATCTTGTGGCTTTGGGCACCACCATCTTTGAGGGCAGTCAATTTGCATATCTTTTCCTTATTGGCTATGGGTGCTGCCATCTTTGCGACCGAGTGAGGGTCAATTAGCATATTCTCTCTTTATTAGATAGGCTATTATTCAATTATTTGTACATACCACATTTTCTTAATCAGTTGATGGACATTTGGGTTATTTCTATTTTGGGACTCATATGCAAAATGTTGCTATGGACATTTATGTACAAATTTTTGTCTGGATATATACCTATGAGTAGAATTCCTTGGTCATATAGTAACTCATGGTTAGTCTTTTGAGGAATTACCAGACTGTTTTCCACAGCACTTGTACCATGCTACATTCTCACTGGCAATGTATGATGGTTCTAATACTTCCACAACTTTATTTTCTGTTTTTTAAAAATTATTATTACAGCTATCCAAGGGGATGTAAAGTGGTATCTTATTATGGTTTTGATTTTCATTTAACTGGTGAATAATGATGTTGATTATAATTTCATATGGTTTGGTTATTTTGTCCTTTGTATATCTTCTTTATAGCAATGTCTATGCAAGTCCTTTGCCCATTTTTAAATTGGGCCACTTGTCTTTTTAATATTAAGTTGTGTCTATACATTTTAAATATAAATCCCTTATCAGATACATGATTTGAAAAAAAAATTCTCCTACTCTATGGGTTGTCTTTCACTTTGTTGTTAGTGTACTTTGAAGCATAAACATATTTAATTTTTATGAAATCCAATTTTTTTAATTGTCTAAAGTTCTACATATGTCTCTGTTTTCTCCAATTAACCCCTCCCCAGCCATTCCCATGCCAGGCAAGCCCCCAGCACCCCAGTGTCTATATCCATTGGTTATGCTAATATGTATGCATAAAAGTTCTTTAGTTGCTCTCTAACCCCCCCTCTCCAACCATTCATCTCTAGATCGATCTATTCTTGTTCACCAAATTATGTGTTTTTTAATATTAATAAATCTTTATTGTTCAGATTATTACAATTTTTTCTCCTTCCCCCTCCCAATAGCTCCTGTCCACCTGGTCCCCATCCCACCCTTTGCCCTTACTTCCTACCCCCCCCCAATCCCCTGTTGTCCTCATCCATAGGTGTATGATTTTTGTCCAGTCTCTTCCTGTACCCCCAACACAGACACCCCTTTCCCCCTGAGAATTATCAATCCCCTCACATTCTATGCCCCTGATTCTATTATATTCACCACTTTATTCTGTTCCTCAGATTTTTAATTCACTTGATTTTTAGATTCACTTGTTGATAGATATGTATTTGTTGTTCATAATTTTTGTCTACTTTTTTCTTCTTTTTCCTCTTCACAAAGAACGCCTTTTAGCATTTCACATAATACTGGTTTGGTAGTGATGTACTCCTTTAGCTTTTTCTGATCTGTGAAGCTTTTTATCTGCCCTTCAATTCTGAATGATAATTTTGCTGGGTAGAGTAATCTTGGTTGTAGGTTCTTGTTCTTCATCACTTTGAATATTTCTTGCCACTCCCGTCTGGCCTGCATGGTTTCTGTTGAGAAATCAGCTAATAGTCGTATGGGTGCTCCCTTGTAGGTAACTAACTGTTTTTCTCTTGTTGCTTTTTATATTCTTTGTCTTTTGCTCTTGGCATTTTAATTATGATGTGTCTTGGTATGGTCCTCTTTGGATTCCTTTTGTTTGGGGTTCTGTGCACTTCTTGAACTTGTAAGTCTATTTCTTTCACCAGGTGGGGGAAGTTTTCTGTCATTATTTCTTCAAATAGGTTTTCTTTGTCTTGCTCTCTCTCTTCTTCTGGCACCCCCATAATTCTGATGTTGGTATGCTTGGAAGTTATGCCAGAGGCTTCTTGCACTATCTTCAACTTTCTGGATTATCTTCTCTTCTTGCATCTGCAGAGGAGTGTCCCTTTCCTCTTTGTATTCCAGCTCTTTGACTTGTTTCTTGCATTCTTCTAGTCTGCTGTTGGGTCTCTGTATAATATTTTTTATTTCAGTCAATGTATGTTTAATTTCTAATTGGTCCTTTTTCATATCCTCAAGGGTCTCATTAAATTTATTGGCCTTTTCTAGGAAATTCTTGAAAAACTTTATAACCATGGTCTTGAACTCTATATCCAGTCTTTTGTTCTCCTCCATTTCTTTTGTTTGAGATCTGTTTCCTTTTCTTGGCATTTTTGCTGTTTTCCTGAGTTGGTAGGGTCGCTTTGTGGGCCTGGGTGTTCTATATGGTTCAATGGGTCAGCCTTACAGTTGCTTGATGTGGACACTCTTTGTGCACCCCTTTGTGGAATGTATGTACAGCCTTGCTGTAGTTAAGTCTTGATTGTTGTTGGTGTCACTGAGAGGAATTGACCTCCAGACCAATTGGCTGTGGGGACCTGCTGTGTCTATAATGGAAGAATTGCTGTGCTGGAGACACGTTTATGGGGGAGGACTTGTTCCCATAGGGCTTTGGTACTCACTGAGTCTGTCTCTTAAAAGTGTCCCTTATGAGAGTAGTTGAAATCTGGTGTCATCTCACACTGACCACTAGATACCCTAGTTTCCAGATCTCCAATGGGGTGCAGTTCAGCTACTGTCTGAGGCCACCCAGCAGGAGCTACCACAAGAACTACAGTTTTGTCCTCTTTGCTTGGGACTTGGCGGTTTTGTTGCTGGAGCTGCAATTTCTTTCATTAAGCTGCCACAATACAGGCAATTTATATGCAAAAGCAGCTATGTGGTGCCTGGGCGGGGTCTGTAGAATGTGTGGGGCAGGGCCTTGGGGCAGGGGCCTCAGGGCGGGGCGGGATCTCAGAATGTCACTAGGCTGGGGCATGGCAAACAGCGATGGCTGCTGTCAGCCTTCTCTGCACTTCAGTGTTTGCAAGTCTCCATATTTCCAGGTCCCCATGACCCAACACAGTAAACAATGATTGTTGCGTGCACCTCTGCAAGAGAGTCACCCTCACTTTCAGACCAGATGGCCGACAGACCAGCTTCTCCCTGTAGGCGTCTGGGTCCCCCGTGTGACCCCAGAAACTGGATTTCAAAGTGATTGGGAGCTTGTTTCTCTTTGGGTTGAAAAAAAGCTTTGTGCCCAGTCGCCTGCCACCAGCCCGATTCACGTGCCTGCGTACATAGGCTCCTTAGCTTTTCAGTGCTTGCTCTCCTTTCTCTTTCAGCCATCCTTCATGTGTTTTTGGGATAGATATCGTGTATAATAGTTGTAGTTTTGAAATTGTTGTGTGAGGCGGCAGACCAGTTTTTTACCTACACCACCATCTTGGTTTCTCCTCCACCAAATTATGTTGATCATTATATCCCACATGTGAGTGAAATCATGTGATATTTATTTCTCTCTGCCTGGCTTATTTCATGTAGCATAATGCTATTCAGTTCCATCCATATTGTCGCAAATGGTAAAAGTTCCTTCTTTTTTACTGCAGCATAGTATTCCATTGTGTAGATGTACCACTGTTTTTTAATCCACTCATCTGCTGATGGGCACTTAGGCTGTTTCCAAATCTTAGCTATGGTAAATTGTGCTACTATGAACATAGGAGTGCATATATCCTTTCTAATTGGTGTTTGTTTTCTTGGAATATATTCCTAGAAATGGGATTACTAGGTCAAATGGGAGTTCCATTTTTAACTTTTTGAGGAAACTTCATATTGTCTCCCACAGTTGCTGCACCAGTCTGCATTCTCACCAACAGAGCAGGAGGGTTCCTTTTTCTCCACATCCTTGCCAGCACTTGTCGCTTGTTGATTTGTTGATGAAAGCCATTCTGACAGATGTGAGATGGTATCTCATTGTTGTTTTGATTTGCATCTCTTAAATGGTTAGTGGCTTTGAGCATGTTTTCATATGTCTCTGGGCCTTCTGTATGTCCTCTTTGAAAAGTGTCTATATTTAGATAATTTGACCATTTTTTTTATTGGATTGTTTATCTTTCTTTTGTTAAGTTGTATGAGTTCTCTGTAAATTTTGAAGATTAAACCCATATCAGAGATATCATTGGCAAATATGTTCTCCATGCAATGGGCTTTCTTGTTGTTTTGATGATGGTTTCTTTTACTGTGCAGAAGCTTTTTATTTTTATGCAGTCCCATTTGTTTATTTTCTCCTTAGTCTTCATTGCCCTAGGAGCTGTGCCTGTAAATAAAGATATAGCTACGATTTATGACATATGTCTGATATTTTGGTGCCTATGGAGTCTTGTAGGATTTTTATGGTTTCCAGTCTTGCATTCAAGTCCTTTAGCCATTTTTAATTTATTTTTGTGTTTGGTGTAAGTTGGTGATCTAGTTTCATTTTTTTGCACGTATCTGTCCAAATTTCCCAGCACCATTTATTAAAGAGACACTTTTAACTCCATTGCATGCTCTGCCTCCTTTGTCAAATATTAATTGAACATAATGGCTTGGGTCGATTTCTGGGTTCTATGTTGTGTGTCAATGATCTATAGGTCTGTTCTTATGCCAGTACAGTTTTGAGAATTGTAGCTTGGTAATATAGCTTGATATTGGGTAATGTGATCCCTCCAACTTTTTTCTTCTTTCTTGTGATTGCTGTGGCTATTCAGGGTCTATTTTTATCCCAGATAAATTTTTGGAGAGTTTGTTCTAGATATTTGAAATATTCCATTGGTACTTTAATGAGGAGTGCATTGAATCTGTAGATGACTTTGGGTAGTATGGATATTTTAATGATGTTGATTCTACCAATCCATGAACATAGTATGTTCTTCACTTTGTTTATGTCTTCCTCTATCTCTTTTTTCAATGTCCTGAAGTTTTCAGAGTACAGGTCTTTTACATCCTTAGTGAAGTTTATTTCTAGGTTTCTTAATTTTTTTGGTGCAATAGTAAATAGGATTTTTTCATTTCTCTTTCTGTTAGTTCTTTAAAGGAGTATAAAAAGGCTATAGATTTTTGGGTGTTAATTTTGTATCCTGCTATATTGCCAAATTCATTTATTAGATCTAGTATCAGGTCTAGTAATAATTAATGTTGTTTTTAAACATTCGTTTAAAATCTTGCTTGGCGTTGACTTGTATTGACATAACCTTCAAACACGTGGTATCTACAGAACGTGTGAAGTGCAATTAACAAGTTTTGCTTGAAAAAGTTTGTGTTTGGTTTGGTTTTTGTTGCAAAACTAGGGCTAAGAAGATGGCGGATGAAGAGCATATTCGGCACTGCATGTTTTACGAGTTCCAATTAGGAAGAAAAGCAAGTGAGGCTGCAAAAAACATCTGTAGTGCTCTTGGTCAAGATGCAGTTAGCGCCAGAAAATGCCAGTGTTGGTTTGAGAAATTTCGCGAGGGAAATTTTTTGTTAGATGACAAGAGTGGTCGAGGCCGTGTGTCCCATTTTGATCAAGAAGCTCTTCAAGCTCTTTTGGTGCAAAATCCTCAAATTACCCAACAAGAGCTTGTGACAACTTTAAATTGTTCACAAAAAACAATTTCTAATCAATTGCGTGCACTTGGCAAAGTCCAAAAGTTTGGAAAATGGGTTCCTCATGAGTTGACCGACAACAACCGTAATCAAAGAGTCACAATTTGCAGTTCGCTCCTCTCTTGTCAAAACCGTTTGCTGTTTTTAGAGCAAATTGTTACCGGAGATGAAGAATGGGTGCTGTATGTTAATTTGAAAAGGCGGCCTCAATGGTTGGACAAAAATGAGGCTCCGCAGCCCACGCCAAAACCTGACTTGCATGCGAAAAAAGTGATGTTGTGTGTTTGGTGGAATTTTAAAGGAATTCTTCATTATGAACTTTTACCATCTAACCAAACCATTACAAGTGCAGTGTATAGTGCCCAATTGGAAAGGTTAGCCCAAGCTTTAAGAGAAAAAGAACCCGCGCTGATTAATCGGAAGGGCGTAATTCTTCACCACGATAACGCACGACCGCATACTGCAAGAATCACTGCTGAAAAACTGCGCCAGTTGGAATGGGAAGTTCTCCCTCAACCTGCATATTCTCCTGATATTGCCCCTTCCGATTACCATTTGTTTCGTTCTTTGCAAAACTTTCTTCTTGGAAAAAAATTTAATAATGAAGAATGCCTCAAAAATGCATTGACCGAATTTTTTGCATCAAAATCACAAGAATTTTATAACAGAGGGATTAAAATGCTTCCTGAGCGTTGGGCACAAGTAGTAGAAAACAAACAGCAACTATATTGTTGAGTAAATTTTGTTGTATTGTTTAAATAAATTCGATTTAAAAAAGTATTAGAAAACGACATTAATTAGTACTAGACCTAATAGTTTTTTGATGGAGTCATTGGGATTTTCTAAGTATAATATCATGTCATATGTGAATAAGGACAGTTTTTCTTCTTTTCCAATTGGATGCTTTTCATTTCTTCTTCTTGTTTGATTGCTATGGCTAGCACTTCCAGTACTATGTCAAGCAGAAATGGAAAAAGTGGGCATTCCTATCTTCTTTCTGTTCTTAGGGGAAATGAGTTTAGTTTTTGCCCATTGAGTATGATGTTAGCTGTAGGTTTGTCATATAAGGCTTTTATTATGTTGAGGTATGGTCCCTCTATTCCCACTTTGCTGAGAGTTTTTACCAAGAAAGGGTGATGGATTTTGTTAAATGCTTTTTCTGCATCAATTGATATGATTGTGTGATTTTTGTCTCTCAGTTTGTTTATGTGATGTATCACAACCCCTGGTTGGCAGTGTTTCTGTATTGATATCCGGTTCTAAAAGGCCTCTCCCCTACCCAATGGTTAGATTGCTTACCCTGCAGCACTAAATACTGGGTTGGGGGTACAGACTGCCCTTGAGCTAGTTTTCATCTCTCCCCTCTCTGAACCCCAGGTTCCACAAAAACAGCTTTCCCCTGCAGTCTCAGTGTGTGTGTGTGTGTGTGTGTGTGTGTGTGTGTGTGTATTATTGGAAGAGCCTATGTACTGTACTTATCAATCAAAAGCAAGGATTTAAAAATATAAAGAAGTGGGGGGGGGGGGAGCCACAGGATGCACGTAGATATGCATCTTTCTTTTTTTTTCTTCCTGGCACTCCGCAGCTGATATACTGGTAGATCTTCAGGCTGCCTTTCTGGGCCCAGCCCTGCTGTGGGTTAATTTCTATCATCCTCTTCTGCCAGCAGCCCTGTGGACACCCTTCCACATTTGAGGGCTACACTGATCCCAACAGCCAAGGATTTCATGGAGCGCAGTCTTCCTCTGAAACTCTATTACCAGCTGCGCGCCTCTCTCTTTCCAGCCTGGATCCCAGATCTCACCTTTCCCTAGGCCAGTGGTCGGCAAACTGCGGCTCGTGAGCTGCGGTTTGTCTCTTTATTTGCCACTCTAATGAGTTTGCCGACCACTGCTAGACTAAATATTACCGTATAGTTGGAAGCTGTGAGGATTAGTCAATTGTGGCATATTGTGTACAAAGAGGTTAAGAGTAGTATATGACAGTGGTTGGCAAACTCAGTCAACAGAGGGGCAAACCGGGGCTCACGAGCTGCATGTGGCTTGTGAGCCGAAGTTTGCCGACCACTGCCCTAGGCAATATCTGACCTTTCCATCCACAGATTGCCTCAACAGCTGAATTTAATTTGTCAATTCCGGGTGGATGTAATTGATGTAATCGATTCAGCTGTTGCTTCTTTCTGCTCTGTGAAAAAGTACAGGGCTCGTCCGCGTATTTGCTCCACTTTGTCTCCTCCTGCATAGACTTTCTAGGTGCCCAGGGTCATAGAGGCTGGAGTTTTGGTGTTCCTGAGTTCACAGCTGAGGCAGCTTGTCCCTGGGGATTGTGGTTGTAGGGTCCCAGGAGGTATCTGAGGTCTCCCGGTTTGAAAGTAAGGCTGGGCTTCACATCACCGCCACTCTCCCCTTCAAGATGGCGTGGTCTCTGTGCAGAGCCAAGGCTCTGGGAGAGATTTCAGCAGCAGCAGCAGAGGCTGCAGGGCCAGGGGAGCTCCGTATGGCAGTCCCCAACAATTCCTTGGAATATAGCTGTCTCTCCCTCACAAATATAGACACTCCCCGTGCATCCACACACTCTCTTTTTGTTCTCTCACTCCCACACTATCTTCCAGCCTGCTGTCTCATAAGCAGCCATCTTGGATTCCCCCCAAAATCCAATTTATCTGTTTTTTTATATTGTTGCTTGTACTTTTGGTGCCATATTTAAGATAATGAACATTTACATCTATGTTTTCTTCTAAGAATTTTATAATTTTAGATCTTATATTTACACTATATAGACTTAATTTTTGTATGTGGTGTGAGATAAGGGTCCAAATTCATTCTTTGCATAATGATATCCAATTGTCCCAGCATCATTTGTTGAAAAGACATTTCTTTCCCCATTTAATTGTATTAGTATATAATTTTTGTATAAAATAATTTGTACATATTTCTGGATCATGAACTTTATTCCATTGTTCTATATATCCACCCTAATGCTAGCAACACATTATCTTTATTACAGTAGCTTGGTTATAAGTTTTGAAGGTTGGAAGTGAGTCTTACAACCTTTTTCTTTCTTTTCAAGTTTTCTTGGGCTATTTTTGATTGAAGTTCCATATAAATTTTAGGATCAGCTTGTCGATTTCTTCAAAGTCACCTGTAATTTACTGCTCCATTTTGACCATACTGAACCTGTCACCTTACCTTTTCCTCTATTCCCCATCTCTGCTAATGGTACCCCATCCTTTCAGTCATCCACATTCAATACTCTGAGGCTTTTTCTGATTCCTCTCTTTTCCCTGTTCCTCTTCAGTTATAAGTCTTGCATCAATGTCTCCCATATTCTTTCTTCTTTACTCCTATTTCAGTACTCTAACCTAGCCCTTATGACCTCCTTTGTGGATTCCAATAACTTCCTAATTAATTCCACTGCCTCAAGTCTCTTACCTCTCCAATGCATCACATACATACTACCATTAGATTAATTTTTCTTAGGGGTGGTTATGATCAAGTCATTTCTTTACTCAAAAGCCTTCAATGTCACTCCATTTTCTTTCTATAATACTTAAAATTCTTAGCCTATGATTCAGTCTTTCATGATATGATTCTAGCTTACCTTTTTATCTTATTATCTGCTTAACCCATATTATTCTGCAAGCAAACTCCATGGTTTACCTCACTCAGCTTGCACATTAAAAAAAAAAATCCTTACACAAGGATATCTTTTTATTGGGGGGCGGGGGTAGGAAGGAGGGAGAGAGAGAGAGAGAGAGAGAGAGAGAGAGAGAGAGAGAGAGAGAGAAGAGATAAACATTAATCAACTGTCTCCTGTACAGGACCCTGACTGGGGATCAAACCTAGGTATGTACCCTGTATGTACCCTGACCAGTAACAAACCACAACCTTTTGGTGTATGGGACAATGCTCCAACCAACTAAGCCACCCAAACAGGGTGTACTTCCTTATGTTTTTCTTTTGTGGTATACTTCTTTGTGTCTGAAAGTCTCCTTTCTACATGTCTACATCATATCTATTCTTTAAAGGCTACGTTATGTTCCATCACTTTCATGAATAAAAATGATAATAATGATAACAGCTAACATTTATTGAGCACTGTATTCAAAATAGCACTGTTTTATGCACTTTATATGTATTAGCTCACCTAACTCTCATAACAATTTGTAAATAAGTATTATTAATTCTATTTTATATGAGAAATAGCAGCACAGGGAGCTTAAGAAATATGTACAAGTTCACACAGCTATTGAGTGGAAGAGCTAGTGTTTGAAATCAGGCAGCCTGGCACCAGAATCATGTTCTGAACCACTATAATATACTTGCTTGTACAACTTACTGAGCTACTATACATGAGGTGCTTAAGTTAGCCAATTTACGCACATTATTTTTTCATAATAGCAGTAGCAGCAACTGTTATTATTTTTTGAGTGTTTATCTTTCTGAGCAAATTGATCATATTATTTCCTCCTTCTAAAACCTTCAGTGGCTCCCCAAATGCTTATTGAATATAGTCCAAATTTTCATAGGTAAACATTCTAGCTCCTGCATGATGTGATTCCCAAACACTTTCTCAATATTTTTGGCAACTTATCCCTCTCATGCACTTTACAGTCCAGTCAAACTAAACCACTGCTCTTCTTTGTACATAGCTCATTCTCTCCTGGCTTTGATCTTGCTATACTTCCTTCCCTACACTCTTTGTATATTTAAACTTGACCCAGGTTTTATAAACACATATACATTCACACACTTTGTAAAGATAGAGTAATTAGCTACCTTTCAGAACCTAGATCAAATGTTATATCCTCAATTAAGCTTTTAAAAAAAGTATTTTTTTCCCTTTGAGTGCCCACAGCATTTTACCTGTTATGGTTCTTATAAGTTTCCATACTTTATTTTATTCAAATACTATGAATATAAATGTATATCTCTTTATGTATCTATAATTTTAATATCTCCACTAACTTCTTTAAGGGTAAAATCAAAACTTTATACATAGTAGGCATTCACTAAATAATAATTAAATAAAGAAGTGAATAAAATATCACTCCAGATTGCTTTTGGGAAAGTTTTCCTACCATTTTAACAGTTTTCTACACTGCAAATCATTAATTTTAGGTTTTAGCAAAGTATAAAATCTCTTATCCAGAAAGGAGGGGGAGGACAAGCATCTCATTACACTAGATTAGTAACTTCCCTATAAGCATACAAGATACTCATTTGAAATGAAGTTTTCTGGATGAGAAAGCTGATCTCTCAGTATTCAGCTGTCTGGTTTTCAGACAAGGCTATGCAAATGAGGAAGAGAAGCTGTGACAGCTGTTTCTATAGGCATTGCTTTGGGGAAGGTGGTTAGTGCCTGAGGAGGATAAAAGCCATTAATGATGCTTTTAGATAAAAGGAAAAGCCCAAGAACCAAATTATAAAGTTAACCCCTTTTCTTTTATTCCATCAGGGTAGACCACAACTTCTATTGTGTGTCTTGAGATGATTCACTGGTACCACTTTACATGTAATACCAGGGCAATGGAATGCCAGAGATGGTGTTATAGTTATCCTTAATTAATGTTGGTGGTAGGAGGTGGTTACTCAAACTTGTCCCTCTAGCTCAGTGGTTCTCAACCTTTCTAATGCCATGACCCTTTAAAATAGTTCCTCATGTTGTGGTGACCCCCAACCATAAAATTATTTTCGTTGCTACTTCACAACTGTAATTTTGCTACTGTTGTGAATCGTAATGTAAATATCTGTGATTTCTGATGGTCTTAGGCTCCACAGCAGTGGTTCACCTAAGGCCATGGGAAAACACAGATATTTACATTACGATTCATAACAGTGGCAAAGTTACAGTTATAAAGTAGCAATGAAAATAATTTTATGGTTGGGGGTCACCACAACATGAGGAACTGTATTAAAGGGTAGCGGCATTAGAAAGGTTGAGAACCACTGCTCTAGCTAGACCTTTGATCTGTGCAAGCTCCAAACAAGTTTGGTCTCTTGACTTCTAGCTTGTAAACCAGCTTAGAGTAGCCTTATTATTTGTTTTCCAACAAGCACTCTCAGAATCCTTTAGAGACTTCATCAACAGAAATGAAAGAAATGAGGAATTCAAAGTTGAAAAACCAAGAAGGATAGGATGTAGAAGAGAAATATTTGTTACTAATTCTGTGACCTCCCAAGGTCATGCCGATAAGTTATTGCCAGCAGTAAAGCCTTTACTATAATATAAATTTAAAACCTATTATATAGGATCGGACTCAGAGGGAAATTCTGTTAAGGATCCAAAGTATCACTAATCAGTCTCAAATGGGAGCTCTTCAACTTTTCACAGGTATGTTTTCTCTAAATTCTCTCAATCATATCTTAGTTTAGCACTGCTAACTTAATCTGCAAAAACTCAATGTGACAGGGCACACAACTTATGATAAATTCTCAGTGATTCCTGAGTGTCTATTACAAATGGTTCAAGGATGCAGGAAATTCAGGACCAGTCGCTGTGTCATTTTGTTTGGGGTCAGGGCTACCTCTTGGACATATTCAGAAGACATATTATTTCCTATAAGTTTCTGTTTCTACTTTTAGCATAAACAAGCTGTACTGGTCCCATTAAGATCTTTAGTATAAAAAAACAAAAACAAAAACTCCAAAGACACACAAAAATCCCCTCAAACTTCTAAACCCCCAGACCCTCCAAAAGAAACAAACAATCATCACATTCCTTTTTCTGTTTTAATTCTTTGAGAGGTAGTTTCTCAACATTTTACAGGGGCATCTTTTCTCTCGTTGCGGAGTCCATTATATGAAAATATATATTATAATTGGCATCTCTTTCTAACATGCCTTATAGTAAGTAATTCTACTCATCAATTTTATGTCACCTTGACAACAAAAAGGGCTGTATACTATTTTTAGTTTGTTATTGCTTATCTCTTTACCTCTTTGAAGTACACCATTCTCATTTACACAGGGGAAAGTGAGTCATCCAGAATTAAAGGACCTTGCCAGTGGCCTAGACTGAATCATCAGAACCGGAATTAAAACACTAATTCTAATTCCAATCCAGTGCTCTTTTCACTAAAGCTTACTGGTTTTTGGCTCTTATCATTCTGAAAGGCCAGAGGCCCTAGCTAGCAGAGTATATATTATTTGGACAGGACTTAGGGCAGGCTGAGAAGCAGCCTCCTTTGGATAAATAAGTTTAAAACACACACATACACACAAAAAATGAAAGAAGACTTAAAGAATAAAGGCCAGCTTTACTGATAACTCTTGATTTGATTGGGGGCAGGTCATTTCATTGTTCTGAAACCACCAGAACCACTCCCCATAGCAGAGATTGCATTCTGCTCTGTGTCACATTATTTGGGCATGTGTCTCACTCATCTCCTTTATTGCTTTCACAACATGGAGTTCAGGGAAAACGCTGCACTTGGGGTCAGATAAAGTTAGATCCAGAGCTTGCATAGGAACTTGGACAAGTCACTTCTCTGAACCTTGATTTTCTTCTCGGTAAAACAAGAATATTCTCTGCCTCACAGGGTTATTGTGAGGATTAAGTGATATAACATTTGCAAAAGTCTTCTTATAGCACCAGGCACATAACAAACAGTCCCTAATGATGAATGAACAAATGAATGGCCTTAAGTCAGGTCCTTGGAATGCTATGTTAATTCTTTCAGCCCACTAGGATACTGCTGAGTTCAGCATAGCACACCATAGCTGTGACTTCCTGAATAGTACTCTAATGTTCCCCAAAGGCAGAGAGAAATTTCATAGTGTCACTGCACGGTTATACCTGTTCTGGGAACACAGTAATTCATTTTCCAGTGCTGCCAATCTATTACCTTTTAACAAACACAAATTTCACTTTAAGAAGGGGCAGAAACACAACTGTCCTTCTGTTAGATAGAGGTAGGGAGAATATATTATTAAAACTGAAACCTACTTCTCTGATTTCTTAGGGGAAAAATCAGATTGGAAGCCAAATAACTATTTGGCTTTTGCAGACCATGGATAGTGATGCCCTTGGGGGTGAGGGGGAGGGAGAGCTGGAGTGATTCCAAACTGCAGTTACGACATTTGAGTGTATATTTACTTCTGCATATGATCCCTCTACTTAGTTTTTACTCTCTAAACTTTGAAGAAGTTACAATTTACCCAGAGCATAATTTAATACATACAGGTAGAGATACAGGCCTCTATCTCTGTTTTTCATTCCTTAATCATATTTTCTGCACTCCCTATATACCTGAAATGTCCTCTTTTTCAATTAAATTGCTCTGATATTCAAACTTAGGAAGACAATAATGATTTGTTAACAATAAACATGCCCCTAACCCTTCCCTCACCCTTACCCAGGAGGGCCTCCCTAAGACTCAAAGCTGAAATCCTGCCATATAGTTAGCACCTGGTGCAGCTCATCAAAATATAATATCCTTTCTCAGATGACTGGAAATCTCTGCAATGCCGTCACACAATGTGTGTAAGAAAGAGTTTGGGGATTGATTTTCATCATTAACTTGATATTGCATGGTTTTTGTGGGACTTAAAAATAAATGCATTTTTATTACTTTTAAGTACTGCACATAGAGTAACTCCATCTCATCATATTTTAATAGTTATTTTTCTGGGGCAGGATGTATTTTAAACATACCTACGTTAAAGTGTCTGGTGGATCATTTAGGATCAGTGTCCTGTTGCTTGATGAAGTCCAGATAACTTTAATTCAATCCAGATGGGGAAACTGGGTCTCTGGCAATGGTTGCCAGATCTTCTCCATATGAAATCTCTCTGGTCTGTATGCAAATTCAAAACCCCATATCCTGAAAATCCCAAACCAATCAAGTGGCGCTCCACTTTTTAGTTACTGGACTAATCACAGGGAAGCGATTCATTCTTCCCTGAGGAAATAAGCATTTCTTACATACATCTATCTTGGCATAAAAAGGGCTGGCTGAGCAAATTAATACTGTAAACAGGATTGCACTGGGGAATGTCTGTCTTAAGAGAATAAACTTTTTATGTACTTTGTACATACCCACTTATATACAAATAATGAATGTGCTAATTACAAATGATTCATAAAAACCTTCCTTGAGGTGCTGTTATTCTAGTTTGAATTACTAGCGGTGTTTAGTGCTTAAAAGTAATACAAATGCATTTTAAAATATTCCACTATTCAGACTTGCTTATCTCTAATTAGGCTGAGTTAGTGAGGCTTTTCTATATTTAAATAGGATAGATATTTTTCTACTTTAATCATCAATATATTTAACACCTCCCCCTTACTTTACCTTCCTTTTCAAGATTTTAACACCTGGAGTGGGCATGTACACACCCTTTCACCTCCAACTCACTCCTCAGCTGCACTTTTACGGTCTCTAGACAAATGTGCTGCCTTTATTTTTTTTCATTTTTTTTATTAAATTATTATCTGTGTACATATTTTAACATTACCCCCCTCCCATTCATACCCTCCCTCCCCAGAGTTTTGTGTCCATTGGTTGTACTTATATGCATGTATACAAGTCCTTCGGTTGATCTCTTATCTCCCCCAGATCTTCCTACTCTCCCTGCTGTAATTTTACAGTCTGCTTGTTGCTTTACTGTCTTTATATCTGACTTTTGGTTTGTCAGTTTATAATGTTCTTTAATATCCATAAATGAGTGAGGCCATGTGGTATTTCTCTTTCATTGACTGGCTTATTTCACTCAGCATGATGTTCTCTAGTTCTATCCAGGTTGCTGCAAATGATGAGAATTCCTTCTTTTTTATGGCAGCATAGTATTCCATTGTGTAGATGTACCAAAGTTTTTGGATACAATCATCTGCTGACGGGCACCTAGGCTGTTTACAGATTCTAGCTATTGTAGACTGTGCTGCTATGAACATAGGGGTGCATATATCCTTTCTGATTGGTGTTTCTAGTTTCTTGGGATATATTCCTAGGAGTGGGATTACTGGGTCAAATGGGAGTTCCATTTTCAGTTTTTTGAGGAAACTCCACAGTGTTCTCCACAGTGGTTGCACCAGTGTGCATTCCCACCAGCAGTGCACGAGGGTTCCTTTTTCCCCACAACCTCGCCAACACTTGTCGTTTGTTGATTTGTTGATGTTGGAAATGTGCTGCCTTTAGTGCCTGGCACACAGACATCCTTTCACTTTTAACTTGTTAGCTGGTTATTATATATATATATATATATATATATATATATATATATATATATATATGTGTGTGTGTGTGTGTGTGTGTGTGTGTGTGTGTGTGTGTATATATATATATATATATATATATATATATATATATATATATATATAATTTTGGAAGAGTCTTTTCTTTGGTTCTTCTTTAAGAACCAATGGGTATTGCCGAAACCGGTTTGTCTCAGTGGATAGAGCGTCGGCCTGCAGACTGAAAGGTCCCTGGTTCGATTCCAGTCAAGGGCATGTACCTTGGTTGCGGGCACATCCCCAGTAGGGGGTGTGCAAAAGGCAGCTGATCGATGATTCTCTCTCATCGATGTTTCTAACTCTCTGTCCCTCTTCCTCTCTGTAAAATTCAATTTTATATATATATATATATATATATATATATATATATATATATATATATATATATATAAAGAACCAATGAGTATGGCTCCAGCTATTTTTGGAAGAGTCTTTTCTTTGGTCCTTCTTTAAGAACCAATGAGTATGGCTCCAGCAAAACTTAATTTTGGGCCTTTTTGTCAGATGAGGGACACCAGATTTAACTTAATATTTGTATGGACCATGTCAATAGGACATAATGAGGCAGCTCATCAGTGTGAGCAGCTGTGGGTGAACAGCAGTGTCAGGAGCAGTTATTCAAAGTTGTAGCATGTGAAAGCACTGCATATAGGATAGTTTTCTCTAAGCCCGTTGTCGGCAAACTGTGGCTCGTGAGCCACATGTGGCTCTTTGGCTCCTTGAGTATGACTCTTCCACAAAATACCACGGCCTAGGCAAGTCTATTTTGAAGAAGTGGCGTTAGAAGTTTAAGTTTAGAAAATGTGTCTCTCAAAAGAAATTTTAATCGTTATACTGTTGATATTTGGCTCTGTTGACGAATGAGTTTGCTGACAACTGCTCTAGGCTAAACTGAAGGGACAGAGCAGTCCTGCATTAAAGGGTGCAATTCTCAAAATTTTCATTTATGAGCAAGTTCTTCGTGTTTCTGGATAGTTTCATATCATGTTCTAGCATCTGAAACAAACTGCTGTGGAAGAATCAGGTCACTTTCTTCAGGGGTCAAGGATCATTCAGCACTAAGAAGAAAGCAGGGAAGGTCCACATCAGAGTGACAGAACAAACCCACAGAATTTCAGAAAATTGTCTCCTTTATTTCAAATGAAAAAAATCAGTTATGAAGACTCTTTGCTGGGGTTAGGTGGTTATTGTGGTGTCAGGGCTATTTGGTGCAGGAGTTTAGGAACTTGTCATGAAAGACACTGGCCAAGAGGGGGATTACATAAGAAATACATAAGAACTGTGTCTTTAACCACATGGTTTTAAAATTCAAAAGATCGGGTAAAAACAAACAAACAAACAAACCAAAAAACAAAACAACAACATAAAAACATTTCTCTACTGTTCCACTAGCATGGCTCAGAGGTTAATTATCGATCTATGAACCAGGATGTCAGAGTTCCATTCCTAGTCAGGCAGGCACATGCCTGGGTTGCGAACCCGGGACACTTTAGTGCACAGACCGACGCTCTATCCACTGAGCAAACCGGTTTTGGCAGTATTGCTTAAAATATTAATGTACACATATGTGTTTGTGTTGCTTTTACCACATAACCAAGCTCCCAGGAGTAGGTTATAATTGTTGAATTCTCTTTCACCAAGGATCTATTTATCAAACTCCAGCAGGGGGCATGCAGGAGGCAGCCAATCAATTATTCTCTCTCATTATTGATGTTTTTATCTCTCTCTCCCCCTTCCTTCCTCTTTGAAATAAATAAAAATGTATTTTTTAAACAAACAAACAAAAACAAACTAACTAACAAAACAGTTTTCTACTGCAATTTTAACCAAGTACTGGAAACAGGCAGGGTAAGCTCACTGACAGAAGGTTCAGGACAACTCAGATAATTAAGCACAGTATTTCTTCTCCAGATTATCCTATATTCTTATCCACTTAGTGTATTTTGAATTTAATATTTTTAAAGGGAAATCAAACTAGGAACAATAAATGAATAGCCCACTCTGGCCTCATTTCTACCTGTGAATTTCATTGGTGTCTGAGTCATCCATTTTTTTTGAAAAAAATAGGCAATTTCATATTTGCCATACCATGTAGAAGCAGGATAAAAGCTTATCAAATAGAACAAAAGCACTTGATACAATACTTACAAAGTGCAAGGTTTATAAAATGAATTAGCAGCTTCTGGTACCTTTGTCGCTGGGCCAAAGTGAGCTAATGATGATCAAGGTGGTGCAGCTGTGACCTAACTGAAGCCATCTAGAAAAATTTTGTAAAGAATTTTCACCAGCTCTTAGGTTGTGATGAAAATGGGGATGAAGATTGAGGTAAGGCTATATAATTATTTGTTCTCAAATGCAAATTTCTAGAGAGTTTTTCCCTTTTCATCAAATGAAGGTGAATTTTAAAAAATTGTATTGCTTAAAAATTTTTTAAATATTTTTATTGATTTTTTACAGAGAGGAAGGGAGAGGGATAGAGTTAGAAACATCGATCAGCTGCCTCCTGCACGCCCCCTACTGGGGATGTGCCTGCAACCAAGGTACATGCCCTTGACCTGAATCGAACCCGGGACCCTTTAGTGCACAGACCGACGCTCTATCCACTGAGCAAACCGGTTTTGGCAGTATTGCTTAAAATATTAATGTACAAATATGTGTTTGTGTTGCTTTTACCACATAACCAAGCTCCCAGGAGTAGGTTATAATTGTTGAATTCTCTTTCACCAAGGATCTATTTACCTACTCCTAAAATTGAATGATAAGAAGTCTGGAGTCCCAAATGGCAGATAAATTCTTTCATTATTATAATGAAAGAAAAAGCTATTATCATTAAAACATCCCTTCTTTAAATATTAACATTAAAAGTCATAGTGTAAGGAAACATTTCACTTAAATGTCCTTTAGAGATGTCCCTTAGTTTTCATTTTATTCCATAGGGGATTAGGTGAATAACTTAGAGCATGGAGGGAAAAATCTCAAACCTCTATGTAGATATGGCCTTCTGCCAGAACCAAGAGATGATATAAATTATGTCTACAGTTGCAAAAATGCATAACGTCAAAATCTTTATTGATACTAGTCTAAAAAAAAAAAAAAAAAGACCCTGGATAGCCATAGCAATCCTGAGAAAGAAGAACACGTAGGAGGGATCTCAATACCAGATTTCAAGCTGTAGTACAAAGCCACTGTTCTCAAAACAGCATGGTACTGGCACAAGAACAGACATATATATCAATGGAATAGAATAGAGAATCCAGGTATCAACCCAAATTACTATGCTCAATTAATATTTGACAAAGGATGCATGAACATACAATGGAGTCATGACAGTCTCTTCAACAAATGGTGTTGGGAAAATTGGACAGATACATGCAAAAAAATGAAACTAGATCACCAACTTACACCATACACACAAATAAACTCAAAATGGATACAGGATTAAAACATAAGATGGGAAACCATAAAAATACTACAGGAATTCACAGGCAGCAAAATCTCAGACATTTGCCGAAAGAATTTCTTCACTGATACTGCCTCTAGGGCAATGGAAGCTAAAGAGAAAATAAACAAATGGGACTATATCAAAATAAAAAAGCTTTTTCACAGCAAAAGAAACTATCAACAAGAAATCCCACTGTATGGGGATTTAATCTCCAACATCTACAGCTTATACAACTTAATAAAAGGAAGATAAATGATCCAATAAAGAAATGGGCAAGGTACCTAAATAGAATCTTTTCAAAATAAGACAGAAAAAAGGCCAAGAGGCACATGAAAACATGCTCAAAGTCACTAACTATCCGAGAGATGCAAATCAAAATGGCAATGTGGTACCATCGGCCAGAATGGCTATCATCAACAAATCAATAAACAAATGTTGGCAAGGATGCAGAGAAAAAGGAACCCTCGTGCATTGTTGGTGGGAATGCAGACTGGTGCAACCACTGTGGAGAACAGTATGGAGTTTCCTCAAAAAACTGAAAATGGAATTCTCATTTGACCCAGTAAACCCACTCCTAGGAATGTATCCTAAAGAAACTGGAAACACCAATAAGAAAGGATATATGCACCCTTATGTTCATAGCAGCACAATTTATAATAGCTAGGATTTGGAAACAGCCTAGGTGCCCATCAGCAGATGACTGGATCAGAAAACTATGGTACATCTACACAATGGAATACTATGCTGCCATAAAAAAGAAGGAATTCTTACCATTTGCAGCAACCTGGAATGAATAGGAGAACATCATGCTAAGTGAAAAAATCCAGTCAATGAAAGAAAAATACCACATGATCTCACTCATTTATGGATAATAGAGAAAATTATAAACTGTTGAACAAAAAGATAGATATAGAGGCAGTAAAGCATCAGACAAAATGTCAAATTACAGCGGGAAGGTTAGGGAGAGGTAAGGGAGATAAGAGATCAACCAAAAGACTTGTGTGCATGCATATAAGCATAACCAATGGATGTAAAACTCTGGGGGGTGAGGGCATGCATGGTAGTGGGGTAGGGGGGACAGTGGTAAGATTTGTACACATATAATACCTTAATAAAAAAATGAAAAAAAACACACATAAAAAGTGTGCTAATTCCATGAGATGACCTCTATAAAATTACATGTGACACTATTCACTTTGTAAAGCAGGAAGTTGAGATTTTCTCCATTGAAAAGAAAAGAGACTTCAAGGAGGGAAGATAGTGGCGGAATAGATGGATGTGTCCTGAGCCTTTTCCTGGAGGAGCAGCTGAAACTAGTGGAATTCAGCCCGAATTTGGTGGGGAGATGCAGCTGGTGAGATATTTTGCACTGGGAAGGGCATAATAAGTCCCTGGAAGGAAGAAAACAACTCTGAGACCATGTGGATTCCGGCAACAGAGAGGAAGTGACAGGACTATTCCAACCATAAAGATAGAAGAGAAGCAGTTCACTGCCAATGCCCTGCCATAATAGCAGTCAGCAGCTGTGTATCACTGCAGGTTGCTCAGGACCAAACCAGAGAGGGTCTGACCTGCATTACCACCATTTGTCCACCATCCTGAACTGAAATATCATTGCTGACATATACACTTAAGGAACTATTTGATATTGAAATTGGGACTCAAAAGAACTGTTGGCCTAGAAAGAAATTCACTACAAACTGATTCATTTGCCTCTCAGCATAACCATTATTGCTTGTCTCATTTTTGATTCTTATAAGTATATTTCCAGTAGGACATGATCTCATTCATCTAGGGGAAATGGTGAACAACATAGACTGATGAACAAGAACAGATCCAGAGATAAGGAGCCATGGGTCAGACTGTTGGACCTCAAAGGGAGGGTGGGGATAAAAGGGAGAGATCAACCAAAGGACTTGTGTGCATACATATGAGCCTAACTAGTGGTCAAGGACAATAGGGGGGTGGGGGATTGGAATGGGGGGTTGAGGACAAATATGTGATACCTTAATCAATAAAGAAATTTTTTTAAAAAGAAAAAGATTTACAGAATCTCCATGTTTCCAAACTTTAAAACCCAAGTCTTAAAATCTGGAAATATTTATTCTTGGTTTCTGTCCATAAAATTGCAAATTAAATCCTCAGGATTAATATATATATATATATATATATATATATATATATATATATATATATATATATATATATATTTGGCGGGGAGCAAAAATCTTAATTGCACTTCCACAATCATAAACACAATGGATTGTGCATACTACAGATAATGTGGTTCATTTGCATAAACTTCAATAGTTTCTTTTTTTAGAGGTTCTCTGAAATCCTCTGAGATAAAATTTTCCAAGTCTTGGGATGATATATTTTCTTTGTGAAGAAATTTCATATTCCATATGACACTTTGGGGACAATGTAGTTGATCATTAGTAGGCAGAGAAACATGGATTCTAACTCTGGTTTTATCAGTTACTAGCCATGCAACCTTATGTAAATCAATCTTTCTAAGCTCCAGTTTTCTCACTTATAAGACAGAAGTGAGAATACCTATTGTAGGTATTGTAGACTGTGTGCTACTGTAAGGATCAAATAAATGTTTAGTGCTATGCTTGGCACAGGCAAGTGCTCCCTAAGAGCTGAACTACAGGGTGTGGGAGCCTCATCTGTCTTGTTTACCATCACAAGTGCCTAGGGACAGTACTGGCATAAAACAGACAATTAATATTTGCCAAGTGAATAAATAAAACAATGTCATTATATTTGGTGATATGAAAACCCTTATGTTGTTGCATGATAGTTCCCTCCTTTTTATTTTTATTAATTAATGTTTTTAAAATCCTATAAAGTGACTTAAGTGCTCTATGTTTTACAGAAAAGTCAGAGTGGCTTCAGAGAGGTGAATCTTGGCTCCAGACCCACAGGAATGGATCCTGTGCTTAAAACACCACTGGCTTGTATTTCAGAGGCCATGTCTGAGTCTAAGGAAAATTCTCACACAATAAATATATACTACAGAAGTATATGTGTATTAAGTATTAGCAATATGTTTTTCCCCCTCTTCCTTGTAGGATATCAGTGGAGCTCAGTATAGATAGACAAAATAATTCCAATAGGAATAAAAAATTAGGCTTAAATGAACTTTTCCTTTAATTAGCTTGCTGTTGTCCTTGAGAATAAGTTCTTTCTGTATAGGCTAGTTTGGTTAGCCCATGCACAGAATTAATGTTTGAAAAAAGCAGTTGAAGAGCTATAAAAATAATCTATAATAAAAAAAAACATAATATGCTAATTAGACTGGACATCCTTCCAAATGAAGCAGGAGGGAAGCCAGTGCCAGCAGCCAGAAAAAAAAAAAGGCCTATGCTTGCACAAATTTTGTGCATCAGGCCTCTAGCTTAAAATAGAAAACTATAATATTTTTCTAATAAAAGGAGGCAAAAATATTAGATTATGTTTTGTCTTTTTGTTTTGTACTTCTAGAATCTCTGAATTTTCCTTTAGATCATTGGTCTTTGATGGGGAAAAAGGGTTTATTTCCATTTTAATCATAGAATATAAGTTATAGGACACAAGGTAAAGGACCAACGACCAAATATAGGTAGATTCTTACTTTATTAACTACCATTATGAACCTTAGTTCTCTAGAATAAGATTATTCCTTTGGTTGGGTTGTAAGCTCTTAGCAGCCAAGTTTTGTATACGTGGATATAAAGACTGCTATTGAATGAGAAGTCCCTGTTTCTTCCTTTCTTCCTATCTTCTTTCCTTCCTTCCTTCCTTCCTTCCTTCCTTCCTTCCTTCCTTCCTTCCTTCCTTCCTTCCTTCCTTCCTTCTCTTTCTTTCTTGCTTTCTACTTTTTGTTAATCTTCATCTGAGGATATTTTTCCTATTGATTTTTAGAGAGAGTGGAATGGAGGGTGAAAGACAGAGATAAAGAAATATTGATGTGAGAGAAACACATCAATTGGTAACCTCCAGTATGCACCCTGACCAGGGACAAGTTGGCAACCAAGATACGTGCTCTTGACCAGAATTGAACCCATGACCATTCAGTCTGCAGGCCAACAATCTATCCATTGAGCCAAACTGGCTAGGGCAGAGGTCCTTTTTAATAGAGTCTTTCATAAGTCCATTCATTGAGAAGTCTGTTTAACAATGTGTTTTCATTTTGGTGAAATATTTATACGGTATCTGCACTTAATTACCTCACGAGGTTGAATAGTTGAATATTCTTAATAAAATATGAGAGATTTCCCCCCCAAAATATTGAACTGTCCACTTCAGTGTATTTTAAATCCATACACATTATAAGCCATCTTACCTAATAATAGAGAAACATGTAAATTGACGACGCCTCTGCTATGCACACAGCCAATCAGAGTAAGTATGCAAATTAACATGAGAGAGAGAGAGAGAGAGAGAGAGAGAGAGAGAGAGCACTTTCCTGTAAGATATTCTATATAATAAATAATAAAGATGTAATATGCAAATGGTCGTTATTCCGTGAAGTGTAATGACTGACCATATAATCATGAATCAGTAGGAAAGTGGGGCAGTGAGCTACACGTAGGCAGTGAAGAGCTACAGGAGGTAGCAGGGCAGTAAGCTATGAGGGCGGAGCAGGGGAGCATGGAGGAAACTACAGAAGGGCAGGGCAGTGGGTGGAGAGCTACAGGAGAGTGGCAGCAAGCTACTGGCTACAAGCAGGGCAGAGAGCTATAGGAGGGGGCAGTGCAGCAAGTTATGAGGGGGGCAAAAGGGGCGGAGGGAGCTACAGAAGGGCAGGGCAGCAGGCAGAGAGCTACTGGAGGGCAGCAGAGAGCTACTGGAGAGCTACTGGCGCACGGATTCATACACGAGCTACTAGTACACTAATTATTGGACATTGAATAAAAATTGTTCTCTGGTTGTTATGGCTGTAAAATTATAGGAAGGATACAAATTAAGAAGTTTAAGCACAACTCTGATTTTCTTCTTCAAATTATTCATATACCATGACAGTTCATAGTGGGTGAGTAGTTTGGTCATCCTGCAAGATTTAAAGTCCAGAGTGGTATCCCACTATTTATCAAAACCTCTCTTGAACCAACAGCAAGGAAGTACTTGTCATTGTCCTCTTCCACAGTCCTTAATTATAAATACTCACAAAGTAATCAACAAAGCATTTTGGGCAATAGCTTAAATACTATTAAGACTATCTTCCATTGTGTGTTATATGTGCATGTGGCTGAGGAGTGGTGTGAACTTCCAAACTAAATATACCTCTAGAATATAATATATCTCTATCATCTCTATATTGGGGCCCTAGCTTCTATCTAAAGGAATTTTACTTTCAAGGACAATGCTGATGTTCTTCTCTTCTAGTTAAAATAGGGTTCTAATTCTAATCCCAACTATAGTAGCTCACATGGAAATTATGGGAAGCTTTTGGCAATCAGTGACTCTTACCCTTCTAAATTAGTATTGAATGACATAGAAAGCTATGACTGTGAAATTCTTTTTTACATAAAATGGAACCCAAGGTCTTTTGGTGTTGAAAACATTCCTGTAAAAATTCCATATCTGGCCTATTAAAAAAGAAACCCTAAGCCATTTTTTAAATGAAGGGGGTATTTTCAACTTTAAGATGAAACCACTAAGTCCTGCTAAGTAGCTAGCAAAGTAAAGGATGTATAAGAGAAAAAAATGTTAAAGAAAGAAGGGAAAGAAGGAAGGAAGGGATGGAGTGAAGGAAGAAGAAAGGGTGGGAGGGAAGGAGAGGGGGAGAGAAGGAGGGAAGAAAGGGAGGAAAGAGGGAAAAGAGGCAGTAGGAAGTGAGAGAAAAAGGGTTCATGAATCCCACAGGGAGAAGCAATTACCCGAAACAAAGTACTACAAATCAGTGGCAAACAAAAATTACAGCATCTTATCAGTGAGTCAGCAATAAAGGGGTGCTTTATTTATCTCAGGTAAGAAGTGATCCAGAAAACTAGTGGGCTCATGAAACAAGAGATGAAAAGGAGATAGCAGATATACCAGATAACTTTTCTTATGTAAGTCACTCCTATGTCTACTATATCTTTTGTGGTAGGCAATGGGTCAGAAGTCAATGGCAAATGTGCAAGAGACTCTGGTTCCAAGCAACAAACTAGAAGTCACAAGCATAATGACTGGAACTAAGTGATACAGTTACCAGGATTCATCCTCTGCAAAACTATTTAGTTTGTAAAGATTGTTTTGTTTTTGTTTCCCTTCCCCTCTACTGTTCTGTTACCCATTCCTGCTCCTCTAAATGTGCAGGGTGCTCATGCTCTAACTCTTTCAAAATCTTCTGTGAAAAAGAAGTGCTATGAAAACCATACACCTAATGGTAGAGTGTGAGTAAGGAGGATAGATTGTACCAAAATTCCATTTTAAGGACCACTTCTAATTGTATAATAAAAATATGTTTCTGTTATAGAAACTTCAGATTATTAGTCTAACAGATGGGAGAGATGTTGGGTCAGAAAGGCTCCCTGCCACCTTTGAAATCAGGGGTGCTTTCATATAACACCCTGACCAGACTTGACTTCTGAAAGAAATCAAAGGGAAAAATTATTGTACATCTAATGAAAACCTGGAACCTGTTATCCTGGATAATCATTGTGCAAAAGGGGTCTGGGAACTACACACTGATGAGTGTCTAGTACTTTAGTAGGCAAGCTGAAAGAATCTTTAATAAATGCTGGCCTCCTGAACATTGAGGCTGGAGTGGTAACAGGATTTCTGTAAAGAGAAATCATGTATGATCTTCCATGAATCTTTTCCTTGGGGCTAAACTCACTGTTAAAATGCTTCTAATTAATTTTGATACCAAGGCTAATTTTAAATATGAATTATCATAGAACTTAAAATATTTTTCCTTATCATATCGTAGGAACTAGTTAAGAGACAGAGAAAAAAAGAAAATATAGGGGAGAAACAGATATTTTTGTAACTGAAGAAGGGTAAGTAGTAGACTTCCTTGGGGATAGCCACTGGGAAATCCTCAAGTCTGTCGATGACACACAGCATTTCCAGGAAGTGAAGTACCAAGCTCATGGGTGCTTAAGGAACGTCTCAGGAGGTTTTATGATCTGCACCTGGGCTTCAAATAGGGGCATACATAAGGTAGCCCATTTAGGAAGGGCCAATATTACAAACTACTAATGTAGGATGATGAGTGCTGACCTTTCAATGAAGATCCAGGACAGAACTCTAAGAAACTGTGCACAAAGCACTGAGGAGAACAACCTAGTTTCCTGTTATAGCATAAAAAAATGGTAACAAAATGTTGGGCACTCTCAAGAAGGGGATTAAGAGAAAAACAAAATAATTCTCCTTTTACACAGAACCACAGGGACATCTTCATTGGTGAAGTTACACAAGCAGCTATGATTTGCACGTCAATAGCAGAACAGAGCCTAAGGTGAACAAAAAAAGGTCAATTAAAACCATCAATATCCTGCTCAAAAAAAAAAAAAAAAAAAAGACCTTTTCAGTCCAACAATATAGAGGTAGCCAGGGGACATGATCAAAAACCTAAAGAGGCTAGAGCTGCTGCATGATTACTTGGCCTAACAAGTGTCTTCAGCTAAGAAACACCTTTGGACATAAATTTTTTTATTTCTTATTTAATTTATCTTTATTGTTGAAAGCATTACAGATGTTATTTATTTATTTATTTATTTATTTATTTATTTTTACCTTTTTTTTTCCTTTATTGATTAAGGTATTACATATGTGTCCTTATCCCCCCATCCCCCACCATGTCCTCACTCCCTTGGTGTCTGTGTCCATTGGTTAGGCTTATATACATGCATACAAGTCCTATGGTTGATCTCTTCCCCTTACCCCCACCATCCCCAGCCTTTCCTCTGAGATTTGACAGTCTGATCGATGCTTCTCTGTCTCTGGATCTGTTTTTGTTCATCGGTTTATGTTCTTCATTATATTCCACAAATGAGTGAGATCTATGTGATATTTATCTTTCTCTGACTAGCTAATTACACTTAGCATAATGCTCTCCAGTTCTATCCATACTGTTGCAAATGGTAAGAATTCTTTCTTTTTTTTTACCGCAGCATAGTATTCCATTGTGTAGATTTACCACGGGTTTTTAATTCACTCATCTGCTGACGGGTACTTAGGCGGTTTCCAAATCTTAGCTATGGTGAATTGTGCTGCCATGGACATAGGGGTGCATATATTCTTTCTGATTGGTGTTTTAGTTTCTTGGCATATATTTCTACAAGTTGGATCACTGGGTCAAATGGGAGTTCCATTTTTAGTTTTTTGAGGAAACTCTATACTGTTTCTCCACAGTGGCTGCACCAGTTTGCATTACCACCAGCAGTGCACGAGAGTTCCCTTTTCTCTGTATCCTCATCAGCACTTGTCATTTGTTGATTTGTTGATGATAGCCATTCTGCAGGTGTGAGATGATACCACATTGTCATTTTGATTTGCAAAGAAAGCATCAACAAACAATAAGAAAGCCCACAGCATGGGAGAACATAAATGCCAGTGTTATCATCAGTAAGTGTTTAATCTCCGACATTTACAGGGAACTCATACAACGTAATAAAAGGAAAATAAACAACCCAATAAAAAAAAATGGGCAACTGACCTAAAAGATACTTTTCGAAAGAGGACATAAGGAAGTTCAAGAGACATATGAAAACACGCTCAAAGTCACTAATCATCCAAGAGATGTCTTTTATTTTTTAATACTTCTACTTTATTTATACAACTGCCAGTGAGTGATGATGACCAGTGCAGAGTCCTTTGGGAAGTCCCTGTTTCTAGTAGAGTTTGGGAGAAATCTAAGCCCAGTGAGAGAAGGATCAAAAGCGCCTTAATCCCTATTACTTATCTTGAGTAATGTTGACTTGCTGACTTCTAGTCAGACTCACTTTCTCTACTGCCAATGTCAGCAATGAATTTATACCTGACCAATCTCAAATTTTAAAATATGATTTTAAAGAGGGAGGGAAGAAAGGAGAGAGAGAGAGAGAGAGAGAGAGAGAGAGAGAGAGAGAGAGAGAGAGACCAGTTGTCTCCCATCATGCCCTAACATAGATATGTGCCCTTACCAGGAATCGGACTTGTGACTTTCTGGTGCACGAGACAATGCTCTAACCAATTGAGCCCCACCGGACAGGGCCAACCTCAATTTTTATGAATATGAGTAGAGTGCCTGCCACCCTTCTCACATTCTGTAAGGCTTTTCATCCCCAATGGCCTAAACATTGGCAACAAACTGCCTACCAGTGGCTATAATTTAATATAATAACCATAAGGTAAAAAGAACAGATTTCTGACCCCTAGTTTAACACAGCAAATAGAACTGAAGAACTCATAATAAAAAACTCTAATATTCACACTAGTGGATGGAAGCAGATCTACATAACAGCGAACCCAAAAGGACCTTCCCAGGCTAATGAGATTATACACATGCAGGTTTTAGCTTAGAAAGTAATAGATAAGATACTTCAAAGGCAGCCTAGAAGCTCTGGTTTGAGGATGGTCTTAGTCTTATGGGGTAGCTCATAAGATCAAACCAAGAATGTGCCTCTGGCCTAAACACTTGGCTCTCCTAAACAGAAGATGGTTATCTGATACATTAAGGATAATGAACAGTGTACAAAAGCTACATAAATATACAGTACCTTTCCCCCCACAAATTGTTTTTTGAAAACAATAATTCTGTAAGATTGGGGTCATTTCATCTTACAGAAATGTAATACAGTTGTTACTGGCTCAGCATTACTACCATACCTTTCATAGATGTGGTGATACTTCTCATCTTGTATGCCATCTTGAATGGGAACATTCACACTGTAGTACTGTCCCTTCCCTAGGCCAACATCAGTCACATCACCTGTTCCTGTAAAAGAGAGGGGTACCATGAATAGTTTTAAGAACATGAGAATTAGAAAAGTTGAAGGATTCTCTGATTGGAATTCAGAAGGCCAGAAGGTGAAATAGAGCACTATCCTGTGATAGTTTTTCTAAGGGAATGAATTAAAATAATATGGAGAAGTGACTGTTGAAGACAATGTTGGGGAGCAGAAAAATTATAAGAAAATTGGAAAACCTTAGATTCATTCTGGCTGAGGGAAAAAAAAGATTAACTCCTGTACTTCACTTTCCATATGTCTAAGAGTAACATAGTATTAATATATCATGTAATTATCAGGATGTAGGGAATTCCACAGGATATCTGATAGTACATTAAGTATAAGTAAGCTATCTATTGGCTGTCCATAAAAGTCAGCTGTAATAAGAAATGGCATCACATTCCTCTTATCATTATCACCTGAAATGACTTGTCTTAAATTTTTGCTTAAAGTTGCACCAATAAGGTAATAATAGCATTGAACTATCCAAATATAAGAAATGTATAAAAGAACTGTAGTATATTATTCCTCAAATGTAATACTGAGCATACAGTTCATTTGCCTGGGAAAAATCCTGGGGAGAATTTGTGCAGGGACACCGTGATGACTTGGGAGGTGAAATTGCATTGTGTTTATTTTTTAACCCTTTTAAAAAAATGTGACCAGTATAAACATTAGGCATTATATAGTGAAAATCCAATTGTAAACTGCGTGCCTCCATACCTCTGCACTTCACTTCTGCACCTCTATGATACAGATTTGGTTATAAATGCAGTTCTCTCAAAGTGTGTACTAGGTAACTTACAGTACATACAATATTTGTAGCTAAAACATAGAAGACTAAAAATAGTCATGTACTTGTCCCTTAATAGTAGCTGGGAAATAGATGGGGGGAAATTTTTCTTTAAAAAGACTCCGCTTTCCATTTAAACAGAATAAGAAAATGAATAAGCAGTCAGCAGCTGTGCGTTGCTGCAGGTTGCCCAGGACCAAACCAGAGAGGATCGGACCTGCATTACCACCATCTGTCTATCATCCAGATATCATTGTTGGCATGTACATATAAGGAACTATTTGACACTGAAACTGAGTCTCAGAACTGTTGGACACTGAAATTGGGACTCAAACGTTTTTTGTTAAAATATATTTATTTCTAGTCTGCAGATGCAAGATTTTTCAAAAAAAAGAAATGGGAGAAAAATAGTTATAAAGAACCATTGAACAGACTGTCAAACTATAGAGGGAAGGCAAGGGAGGTTGGGGGCGGGGGGGGGCTATAAGAGATCAACCAAAAGACTTATATGCATGCATATAAACATAACCAATGGATACAAGAAACTGCGGGGGGGGGGGGAGGTGAAGGCATATGCAGAGGGGTAAGGGAGGCTGAGGGGAGGTCGGGCGGGGGGGGAAGGAGACATATGTACTACTATTTGTAATCCTTCAAATAATAAAAAAAAAAAGGGGGAGAAAAAGAAAATGAATAGAGACCTGGGAGATAATAGATGTAATTCTTAAAAGCCACTACTTATTCAGATAAACACACTGCCCACCTCTACACCTTTCTTCCCTGAATCACATATTGTCAGATAATCCCTCTGTAAAATGGAAGGAATACTATTAGCAAATTTTTGCCATATACTCATTTATACTTCAAATAAAGAAATTGTCTCTGTGTTTACTTAATGCATTCAGTCTTCATTAGAGATTGACTGTGACCTTAAAGAATAGGAGTTCTCTGACCCAGATGCAGGTTGTTAGTTAATTTTAGATTGCAAAAGGCCAGGCCATTCATATACAAATCCTCTGTGCACAGCTTGGGTGGGGTTGTAAATTGGATGAGGAGGGGTCTCAGGGAATCACCAGGGTGGAGCAAACAGCAATGACTGACTGTCAGCCCTGCCCCGAATAGATCTCCAGTCTCTGTGTCCCATGGCCCTGTGCAGGAATGATGATCGCTGCAAGCACCTCTGAGAGAAAGTAGCCCTCACATTCTGGCCCGATGCCAGACAGTCCAGTTTCTCCCTGTATGAGTCTGGGTCCCCAGAGTCTTGCCAGGAACTGGAGTTCAGAGCAGTCAAGAGCTTTTATCTCTCTTCTGATTGAAAAAGACTACAGCATACCCAGTTGCCAGCCCTTTTCTGTGCATGCCTCCGTACCTCTGCACTTCACTTCTGCATCTTTGTACATCTTACTGGACTCAATGCGCTTTTCTCTTCCCTTTTAGTTGTAGAATTTCCATTCAGCCAGTCTTCCTGTGGTTCTGGATGATATTTATTTTGTCTTTTAGTTGTAGTTTTGATATGGTTGTGTACGGCAGCAAGTTCAGATGTTTACCTATGCTGCCATCTTGGTTCTCTCCACCTTTTCTTATACTTAGTACCTATTTGTATCTCTTCTCACAAAAAAAACCCACCATTAGGAATTGTTAGAAAATTCTACTTTGCTCAGGCAGATAGGTGGAGGGTATGGGGCTTGGTGTGAATAAGAAGAATGGTAGGTAGTTGAAGAAAGAAGGTGAGGACAGGTATGAGTACAGTGAAGCCACCATAAAATGCTAGTTATGAAATCATGGGAGATTTAAAGTAAACTGAATGTGTAAGAATTTGGAGGTGGAGCAGGGGTCACAGGAAAGGAGGTGCTGAAGAGGGGAAATAAACTGAAATGAAACACACCATAAAAGTTGGCTAAAACAGGAAACTCTAAATGGTGTAGAAATAACACTGCAAATGGAAAAAATGGTTTCAGGTGACAGTCATTCTTACATGGTTCAACAGAGTTGATGCTATTCTTAAACTCTGATACTACTAGTTTGAATTTCATAATAATTCATGCATTCAACAAATATTTTCCTGAACTTCTACTATAACGCATGCATAATTCTGTTTGTTCAAGCCATTGTTTAGGACAGAAAGAAGTACACAATTTGATCTCTATTTTGGATAAACTGAAAGTTTCTACATGATAAGACATAGAAAGCTTAAAGAATTAATAGTATAAGACAATATATAATTAAATATCAAATCAGTAATATAAAAAATACAGTTGAGTAGGGGAGAAAACACTTGAGCTGGAGTGTTCAGAGCAAATCAGATACTCTTGAAACTTGAACTATGTAGAACTTGTAGGTCCAAAAGGGGAGGAAAAAACAAAACTAAGTTAGAAAAAGTGATGCCAAATCATGGAAGTGGGTGCAGTGAGATATGTTTGGTGATTATTCAGTAGATAAGCCTGCATAGCAACTTGTGAGAGAGAAGGTAGGAATAAGAGGTGAGGCCTCTTTGAGGCAGGCCTCAAAAGACAGGGTAAAAAGTGTGGACTTTACCATGAAGACCACTGCTTTTCAAAGTGTGGGCTGTGTAACAACTTGGGTGTTGTTAAAATGTTGATTCCCAGATTCCATACCAGGCCTATTATATCTAAATATTTGGTGGATATGGCCCAGAAGTCTGCATTTTAACACAAACTTCCCCCAGGTCATTTTGATATACATTTGAGTTTGAGAACCATTGCTATGGGCCAAGGGTTAGTAAACCAAGTGGCTACATGGTAAATATTTTAGGCTTTCCAAACTACATGGTCTCTATTGCATCCCCTTCTTCCTTAACAATCTTGTAAAAATATTTAAAAAATCATCCTGAGCTAGCTGGTCATACAAAAACAAGCCGTGGGCCAAATGTTACCCTTGTTATAGATGATAAGGAGCATCTGAAGATATTTTTTTAGCAAGGTTGTGTTTTTCACTGGCGGAGTGTTCAGATATTCAGTAGACATTGATCTTAAAGTAGTACCCTGATTGTTTTAACCCTTCTCTCTTCTCTCGGTTACCTTTAATTTTCTGTCATCATCTCATGCTAGCATCCATCTAGATGAATTACCTGGGGAGGTTTCCCCTGACAATTTCTTCCTTCTTTATCTATTTTGGCAGCAAAGCTGACTCTAGTCTCTATCATATATTATTTTCCCCTCTCTTGTCTTGATTATCCCTAGCAACAGGGAAGTAGCAATTCTTGATGTAGGATAGGGGAGGAAACTCCTTTAACTAATTTTACTAGGTAAGTGTTCCTAGATCAATGGAGATAGGTGCAACCCACATGATTTGTTAAAGAAACAGAATGTGGGTAACTGTCACTGAAGCTCCACATTGTAGATCGAAAGTTCAGAGGAGGGTTGGCTGCATCATTTCAGTGAAGTCTTCAAAGAAGAAATTAATGAAGTTAAAGCAAATTGTTAATGATTCTGCTGCTATTAAAAGTTAGAGAAGATGCCCTAGGTTTGTTTGCACAGGACTAAATATTTTAGCAATTCAAAAACAGTGGAACAGATTTTGACTGCTATGTAAGTTGGTATCCCTATTGGTGAAAAATTCACAATGATATTTCATCATGTACCCATTCTGATCTTGAGAGAAGTATAAAGACTGTCAGCTCTAACTACAGATTTCACTAAGAACATGTGAAAGTGACCTAAGGGAGGTTACTGAGCACTGGAGTAAACACTAGGTAATATTCCCACTTCTTATCATTTTCTACTGAAGAGCTTTGCTATTGGAAGAGATGAGAGGGGAGGATAAAAGAACCTGGTATATTAAAGCAGTAGCTTCATCAGCAAAGGAGGAATTGCATCAGTTAGAAGAATCTCTACCTATTTTAGGATTCTCAATTAGGAAACTTTCAATTGCAACAGGCATTTCTCCTTTTATCAGCCACCTAGAAGCAACTTTATCCTAACAGCAAAGCACCCTTGAAAGTGAAGGGCTTACCATCTCCATGGTGTAGATCCAAATCCACATAGAGCATACGGTCAAATTTCCATTGCAATAGTAATATTCCCAGGACAACATAATTGAGATAACAAAAACCAGATGCTTCATCTTTGCAAGAAAATAAGTTGCTGCAGCCAACAGCCAAAAGCAATCCAAGGGAGTTTTTAATGCCAAAGGATCTAACCCTGGAGATCTATTCCCTTTCAATTCCCCTTTATTTTTATTTTTATTTTTATTTTTTTATTAAATTATTATCTGTGTACATATTTTAACATTACCCCCCCTCCCATACATACCCTCCCTCCCCAGAGTTTTGTGTCCATTGGTTGTACTTATATGCATGTATACAAGTCCTTTGGTTGATCTCTTATCTCCCCCAGATCTCCCTACTCTCCCCGCTGTAATTTTACAGTCTGCTTGATGCTTTACTGTCTTTATATCTGACTTTTGGTTTGTCAGTTTATAATGTTCAATTCCCCTTTATTTTTAGAAAAACAAAAATCTACCTACAAAGATTGTATAGTAAATACGTCAGAATGATCAAGGAATGAAGTGTCTTAGTAAACTAAATATTCAGGTTGATTGGTAATATTTTACATGTAGAATCACAGATTTTCAAAGAATTAGAATGTTATAACTATATTCAACAAAACAGAACCCTTCTCCAATTATTCAGTAATCATTAAAAAATTGAAGTACCATGGAGTAATCATAATGATTATCACTTAGAGGACTCTAAGAAAGCTAGAGTCTAGAGGAGGCCTTAAAGACAATCTTGCTCAGCCAGATGTAGAAGATGTTGGAGATTGGATTCTCTGTATTGAACCTATGATATAACCTAAAGTTGTTTTTGTTTTAAGTAAGGCTTGGCACTTTCTGATCATAAAAGCAAAGTGTAGAATCTCCTGGGCAGCATAATGTGGTTACCTTTCTGTAAATGTAATTATTACAATGCAGACTAAAGCGGCCTCTTCTAAAGTTATTTTGTTTCCTTCACTAAAATTGTCTTCATTTACAATACTGGTGTCTTTTAATATTTTTGCTATTTGTGATACTGTGTTACTTTACCCTCTTGTAAACATTAATCTACTCTTTTATTATACTTCCATTAAGCCTTTTTGAGTAGATAGAAAACAACATTTTTTATTACCAAAAGTTTATTATAGAGAAGAGAAACCAAGATGGTGGCATAGGTAAACACCTAAACTGCTGACTCACACAAAAATATTAAAACTACAACTAAAAGACAAAATGGACACCATCCAGAAACACAGGAAAGCTGGCTGAGTGGAAATTATACAATTAGAAGGAAAGAGGAAAGTACATGGAGACTCAGAGGGGCTGCAAAAGGCTGAGGTACGAATACAAGCGCACGGAGAGGACGGGCGACTGACTGCATGGATGGCTGAGTGCACAGCTGGCTTTTTAAAGTGGGAGGGAGATGGAACTTCTGACTGTGCTGAACTCTAGTCCCAGGCTAGACTCAGGAAACCCAGACTCATTCAGGGGAATCTGAACTGTCAGGAAAAGAGAAAACACATAAAGACTAAGGGAAGCTGTGGAAGGCAGAGGTCCGGAGGCACACGCACAGAGAGAATTGACTGCTGAGTGCACGGACAGCTGAGTACACAGCTGGCTTTCTAAAGTATCGATAGGAGGGAGACAGAAGCTCCCAACTACGCTGAACTCCAGATACGGGCGAGTTTCTGGGAAACCAGACTCATTTGGAAAGGAACTTGACTGTCCAGCAGTGGGCAAAACTCGAGGGCAGCTTTTTCTCAGAGGTGCTTTCAGCGATTACTGAGGGACACTGAGACCCAGGGGCCTCATAGGGAAGGGCTGACAGGAAGCCAGGGCTGTCTGCTCTGCCCTCAGACTCTGCCCCATCCAAGCTGAACACAGAGGCTTTTGCAAGTCTTCTCCAATAAGGGTGTCTCCAGCACAGAAGTTCTCCCAGCATAGACACAGCTGATCCTCACAGCCATTTGGCCTGGAGGTCAATTCCTCCCAGTGATTCCAACAATAATCAAGATTTAACTACAACAAGGCTGTGCACACAGTCTACAAAGAAGTGCACCAAAAGTGTCCACTTCAGGTACCTGGGGGAGGCTGAGCCACTGGGCCCTATAGGAAACTTAGCACACAAAGCTACTCTACCAACTCAGGGAAGCAGCGAAAATGTGAAGTCATAGTAATAGATCACAAATGAAAGAAATAAAGGAAAGCAAAAGACTAGATATAGAGTTCAAAATCACAGTTATAGGGTTTTTCAAGAATTTCCTAGAAAATGCTGATAAATTTATCAAGAACCTCGAGGATATGAAAAAGGACCAACTAGAAATTAAACATACACTGACTAAAATAAAACATATTATACAGAGACCTAACAGCAGACAAGAAGACCACAAGAAACAAGTCAAAGATTTGAAATACAAAGAAGCAAAAAATAGTCCTCCAAAAAGGCAAAAAGAAAAAAGAATCCAAAAATTTGAAGATAGTGTAAGGAGCCTCTGGGACAACCTCAAACATACCAACATCCAAATAATGGGGGTGCCAGAAGAAGAGAGAGAGCAAGATACTGAAAACCTATTTGAAGAAATAATCACAGAAAACTTCTCCCACCTGGTGAAAGAAATAGACTTACAAGTCCAGGAAGTGCACAGAACCCCAAACAAAAGGAATCCAAAGAGGACCACACCAAGACACATCATAATTAAAATGCCAAGAGCAAAAAAAGACAAAGGGAAAATATTAAAAGCAGCAAGAGAAAAACAGTTAATTACCTATAAGGGAGCATCCATACAATTGACAGTTTATTTCTCAACAGAAACTATGCATACCAGGTAGGAATGTCAACAAATATAAGTGATGAATATCAAGAACCTACAACCAAGATTACTCTACCCAACCAAGCTGACATTTAGAATTGAATCAACACCAAACCAGTATTATATGAAAAGCTGAAAGGTATTCTTGAAGAAGAGAAGGAAGAAAAAGGTAAAGATAAAAGTTATGAACAGCAAATAGATATTTATCAATAAGTGAATCTAAAAATTAAGTGAATAAAATATCTGATGAACAGAATAAACTGGTGAATATAATAGAATCAGGGGCATAGAAAGGGAGTGGGCAATTCTTGGGGGAAAAGGTGTGTGGGGAGTGTGGGAAGAGACTGGATTAAAATTGTAGACCTTGGATGAGGACAGTGGGGGGAGGTAAGGGCAGAGGGTGGGTAGGAACCAGGTGGAGGGGAGCTATGGGGGGAACAAGAGGAACAATTGTAATAACCTGAACAATAAAGATTTATTACATTTAAAAAATAGAAAAAAAATAATTTATTTTCATGGCCTTGTAATAAGTGTTTCAGTTTATTTTGCTTCCCCTGGCTTAAAATATCCAGCCCCTCTTCCCCCCTAATTTCTCTTATATGTTACTTGAAATGAAATTCCAAGCATGAGCATCATTTAACATGTCATATTTATTATTATGAGATTACATGAACTTTCCAATGCCTACACAATACATAGACTTCATGAAATCTCTTCCAGTATAATGTTTCATATTCTGAATAATGCCGTGGTTCACAGGCTGAATCAAAGAGACAGGTATATTGGTGAGCAGGAGGTTGTTAAAAATATCACTAGACATTGATTTTGCACATAAAGATGAACTCAACTATACCAAAATAATAGCTTGGCCATACATGTGAAACCAGGGAGAAACCAATTAGAGAAAAATATTCATTCATCTGTGAATTTTCATAGGAGTGAACCATGTGACTTTGAATGTTCTTGGATGCTATTTTCAAATTCTGAAAAGCATATATCTTATAAGTCTACTGTCTTAGCACATCAAAAAAGAAATAATTTGTTTTCCTGCTGAATATGAATAACTTTTGGGTAGGTGGAATGGAATATTAAGTGTTAGGCAAAAAGAGGAGGAAGATGAAGAGGAGGAGAAATAGAAAACAATAGAAGACATACTTCTTTCCCTCAGAGAACCTACAATTAAATTATGGAGATAAGTCATAAGCATAGAAAAACATAATAAAAGAAAAAAGGCAAGCAGAAGTAATATGGCATATAAAGAATACAGAGAAATTCTATAGGAAAAAATTGACAAAGCAGAGTAATCTCACTACAGTATTAAACTTTTATGAGCCTTCTAGAAATCTAAAAATCATACAACTACATATAAGAAGTGGTTAAGACCCCTACCCTTCAACCCCACTTTAATGTTCTGAAAAAATACTTAACTGCAAAGGACCACATTGCCCTCACATATTCCATAGGAAGAACCATCTTTATGTTTCCTCATGACTTCTATAAGACTCATGGATGACTTCCTAGTTTACCTGCCTCTATAAAAACTCCTGGGTCCTACAACTAAATAAAAGGAAGATGAAGGATCCAATTAAAAAATGGGCAATGGACCTAAATAGAATATTTTCAAAAGAAGACAGAAGGAAGGCCAAAAGGCACATGAAAACATGTTCAAAGTCACTAATTGTCCGAGAGGTGCAAATCAAAACAACAATGCAGTACCATCTCACACCTGTAAGAATGGCCAACATCAACAGATCAACAAACGACAAGTGTTGGCGAGGTTGCAGAGAAAAAGGAACCCTCGTGCACTGCTGGTGGGAATGCAGACTGGTGCAACCACTGTGGAGAACACTGTGGAGTTTCCTCAAAAAACTGAAGATGGAACTCCCATTTGACCCAGTAATCCCACTCCTAGGAATATATCCCAAGAAACTAGAAACACCAATCAGAAAGGATATATGCACCCCTATGTTCATAGCAGCACAATCTACAATAGCCAGAATTTGGAAACAGCCTAGATGCCCGTCAGCAGATGATTGGATCCAAAAACTATGGTACATCTACACAATGGAATACTATGCTGCCATAAAAAAGAAGGAATTCTCATAATTTGCAGCAACCTGGATGGAATTTGAGAACATCATGCTGAGGGAAATAAGCCAGTCAATGAAAGAGAAACACCACATGACCTCACTCATTTGTGGATGATAAAGAACATTATAAACTGATGAACCAAGAGACAGATATAGAGACAGTAAAGCAACAGGCAGACTGTCAAATTACAGTGGGGAGGGGAGGAAGATCTGGGGGAGATAATAGATCAACCGAAGGACTTGTGTACATACATATAAGTACAACCAATGGACATAAAACTCTGGGGAGGAAGGGTATGTATGGGAGAGAGGGAGGGGGGCAAAAAAATCAATAAAATATATTTTTAAAAAAACCAAAAACAAAAAACTCCTGGGTCCTTTTCTCTTCTTTGAGATGTTCTTCAAAAATGAACATTCTCCTTATGGCAATAGTCTGGATGGTGATGATGATGATGATGATGATGATGATGATGATGTCTGGAATTCAGAGAGGCTATTGGGTGTAATAATTTCCTAATATTTTCTTAAATTTATGGAACTAATTCTTATTTATTTATACAATAGAAATAAATGTTTGAGTAAACAGGATATTCCTAAAATTCCCAGAAAATAAGGAAACTGAATTTTCAAGACTTTTAATGTGTTTTTAAAAAAGTATTTATATAACAGCAAACTCAGAGAGTGATGCCAGAGAAATGGTAGTGTGAAAGGTTTGAACAACTATAATTGAACAAAGGATTGCCTATTCTAGACATAAACACATCTGAGAGATTTGTGCATTAAAACATTTGAGGGTGGGCAAGTCTGAGTTAGCATGGGAGGAGGGAAAGAAGAAGGGCAGAGATAAGGTGCCACAGATGTAGCTGGAAGCTTTCTATAGGTCTTGGGAGAAGGGAGTAGTCAAGTGGCCACTGGCACTCTCTTCAGCCCAAATGAGCAGATAAATACTGTGAGTATTCCTGCAGGGCTGAGCAGTAGGCACTGTGGATAAACCCAGTTACCTGGGCAGAGACAGAGCACAGAGGTAAGGCCACAGTTGTCTGAAGGCTGCCATTTCCATGCACAAAAACAAAGCCATATAGCCTGGCTCCTTCCCACAGCTCCCCTACCTTAACCCTCCCAGAGCAAGCAGCAGGCCCCAGAAGAAGTGGTAACAGTCAGTGTTGGGCTACAGAGCACGTTATCTGCAGCCCTGAGTACTGGAGAAGCAGAAATATTTTTCCGTGTGTGTGTGTGTGTGTGTGTGTGTGTGTTGGGTTGGGGGGGCACACTGTAAATCTGAGTGACAGGGGTGAAGAAGCTGAGTTCTGGCAGTTGCCACTACTAGGAGGAGAACAAAGCCACAAATAAACCAAATGGCCTCTCCTAGCTCATCCCACTCATACCTTTTGTGGCTGCACTGCTGGAAGAGTGGTTGCAGGGGATATTGCTGGGATTTCACAGGCTCAGAAATCCACTGCTTACAATATTCCCTCACAGGAGTGGTTCCCTGAATGACCTGGGTCACTCCCACTGTGATACTGCACAGATGAGACACCCACCTCCACAGGAATACTAGGTATTTTCCACTCTCTACAAAGATCCAAGAGCTAGAGCAGTGCACGAGAAACTAAAAAACTTGCACTTCAGAGCCACCTACAGGAAAACAAAAGGAAGATTTCCTATCAACCTACTAAATAGAGAGATGCCACTTTTTAAATTAAAAAAGAGAGATTTAATGTTCATATATGCCTAGCAGAGAAATAATCCAACAAATTCCATGAATAAGCAAGGTAATGAGGCAGCTCAGAAAGAAAAACATTTAAAAATCTCAAGAAAATAAACTTAAAGACATAGAAACATGTGATTAACATGATAGAGAATTCAAGAGTGCAGTTCTGAAAAAATTCAATGACTTATAAGAAAACACAAATAGTTTAATGAATTCAGAAATAAAATTCAATGAACAAAAGGACTACTTTATCAAAAAGACTGAAACCTTAACAATGAACCAAATAGAAATTCTGAAGATGAAGAACTGAATAAAAGAAATGAAAAATGGAGAAACCAAGATGGCGGCATAGGTCAACAACTATACTGCTATCTCGCACAACAATTTCAAAACTGCAACTGAAAGACAGAGTGGACATTGTCCAGAACCACCTGAAAGCTGGCTGAGTGGAAATTATATAACTAGAAAGAAAGAGAAAAGGAGACTGAGAATCAGAGGAGCTGTGGAGGACAGAGGTGCAGAGACCCATGCATGCGGAAAGGGCAGGCAGCTGAATACGCGGCGGGCTTACTCATGGTGCACTGAGAAGGTGGGCAGCAAGTGTGTGGCTAGCTTTCTCGTTTGGGAGGGAAACAAAACTTCCCAATTGCCCACAACTCCAGTTCTGGGTGAGACTTTGGGTACCCAGACTCATTTGGGGAGAAATTAGACTGTCTGGCAGCGGGTGAAACTCAAGAGCAGCCTTATCACAGAGGTGTGTGCAGCCATTGCCACGGGACACTGAGACATGTGCCTCTTAGGGCAAGGCTGATGGGAAACCAAGGCTGTCTGCTCCACCCTGAGACTCTGCCCCATCCAAGCTGAGCACAGAAGATCTCCCAGCATAGACACAGCTGATCCTCGCAGCCCAGTGATACTAACAACAATGTAGGCTTAATTACAACAAGATTGCACACACAGCCCAGCCCACAAAGGAGCACACCAAGAGTGTTCACCTCAGGTAACTTGGGAGGCAAAGCCACTGGGACCTGCTAGCACACCTAGCTCACAAAGCCACTCCATCAACTCAGGGAAGCAACCAAAATGTGGAGACAAAGAGGCAGGTCACAAATGAAGGAAATGGAGGAAAGCAAAAGACTGAATATAAAGTTCAAAACCACAGTTATAAGGTTTTTCAAGAATTTCCTAGAAAATGCCAATAAATTTAACAAGACCCTCAAGGATATAAAAAAAGATCAACTAGTAATTAAGCATACACTGACTAAAATAAAACATATTATACAGAGACCTAAAAGCAGACTAGAGGATCGCAAGAATCAAGTCAAAGTTTTGGAATACAAAGGAGCAAAAAACACTCCTCCAGAAAAGCAAAAAGAAAAAAGAATACAAAAATATGAAGATAGTGTAAAGAGCCTCTGGGACAACTTCAAGCCTACCAACATCAGAATTATGGGGTTCCCAGAAGAAGAGAGAGAGAACAAGATACTGAATACCTATTTGAAGAAATAATGACTGAAAACTTACCCCACCTGGTGAAAGAAATAGACTTACAAGTCCAGGAAGTGCACAGAATCCCAAACAAAAGGAATCCAAAGAGGACCACACCAAGACACATCATAATTAAAATGCCAAGAGCAAAAGACAAAAAGAATAGTTCTTGTCTTATGTATTTGCACATCAGCCCTTTCTCCAAGTCTTTGAACCCAAGGCCACACAGGCCATGACTTCACATTTGGCGCCTTGAACTGGGACTTGGAGAAAAAGAATTCACCAGAAGGGAAAAAGAAATCACCATATCCATGGTGGTGGATGATTAACTGGGTGCAAAACTCTTGTCCACTGCGGAAGCCCATGAATCCATAAGTGCTCGAGTAATTTCTTTTGTTTACAGCCAGATCATAATGGGGCAGAATTTGTTGAAAGGAGAGAGACTTTCTTGTAGACTAGGGGTGTCGAACTCAATCAGAGAAGGGGCCAAAATCTAAAATCCAGCCTAAATCGCGGGCCGAATGGTTTACTGAACAGTCATAAACTGACAATGTCATAAACTGACAGTGGAGTGCAGTGATGACAGCGCGGTGTGGGCCACATTGCAAGGCCTGGCGGGCTGGATTTGGCCCGCAGGCCTTGTGTTTGACACATGTGTTGTAGACTTTTGGCATGCATGCTAAAGGATAAGGAAATTGCAGTGTCAGGAGATCTTTTACAGTTTATAGAGATTATTATAGAATATAATCCATGGTTTTCTGATGAGGGTACATTGGATGTTGAATGTTGGGAAAGAATAGGTCAGAACTTGAAAGAATCTCAGCAACAAGGGAAAAGTTTGCCTCCAAATAATTTCTCCTTGTGGAAAATGGTATTGCATTTGCTAAAGCCTATCATAGAAGAAAGACCTCCTCCCTTTATAGCCTTTGCTCCTAAAGAGGAGCAGAAAGATAAATTTGAGGAGTATCCTTCATGTCCTGCTTCTGAAACATTTAAATCACCACTAATAGAATCACCTATACAAAGAGCTATCTGAAAAGGATTGAAGTAAATGACAGTGGAGGATAGAATTATTTTTCCTATTATACAGGTAGGTAATCCACAATTCTCAAATTAAATAAGACAGCATGAAATATTTGACTTTAAAATGATAAAGGCCTTGCGTGATAGTGTGATATAGAATGGCCCCAATGATCCATTTACTGGAGAAATTATAACTAACATTTCTGATGCATTCCTAGCTCCCTATGATTGGTATTCTCTAGTGCATGCAATTCTGGATGGAGGAGATTATTTACTATGGAAAGGAGAATTTTTAGAGAAATGTCAAGAACAAGCTTCTTCAAATCTCAGACAGAATGTTCAAATAACTTTTGAGATGCTTGCAGGACAGGAGCAATTTAGTGATGTCCAGAATCAGCTCCAATACATCCAACAGGCGTATGAGCAAATTAGACTTTGTGGGCAAAAAGCCTTGTGGACTTTACCAGGGGGGGGACCTGAGGGAGCCTTTAGTAAGTGCATGCAGGGGCCCACTGAGTCATTCTCTGATTTTGTAGCTCACCTCACTCAAGCAGTGAGATGCAAATTCAACATGAGACAGCAGGCGGCATTTTGACTCAACAATTGGCTTATGAAAATGCCAATGCTGATTGTAAGAAATGTCTAACACCTCTGAGAAAAAAATAGTACCATAACAGAAATGATCCAAGCATGTCAGAATGTGAGGTCAGGCATTTTTCAAGCAAGCTTATTAGCTGCCACTAAATTTAATAGAAATGGACAACCATTAAATAAAGACATAGAAAATGGCCAGCCACTGGAAAACGGCGGGAGGGGCATCCCCCCACCCTGTTGTTAAATAAGGGGAATTTCCACCCTGCCAGGCCCAAAGTAGATTCCCTCATTCAACTCAATCCAGGAAGAAATGCTGGCTTAGATCTCAATAACACAATAACAATCATCCTGATCCCCAATATGGTTAGACAAGTTGTTCCTCCAGGAATTTGGGGGCCTGTGCCACCAGAAATGTCAAGTTTAGTCTTAGGAAAGAATGAATATATTCTGAAAGGACTGACTCTTCTTCCTGGAGTCATAAATTCATACTATGAGGGAGAAATTAAGGTAATATTAAAATCCAAACATATTATGCTAAATTACTCCAGGACAAAGAATTGCTCAGTTCCTGCTTTTACCTAATATTCAGCAAGGTGAAGTAATAAATAGGAAGAGAGGAACACAAGGATTTGGAAGCTCAGATATATATTGGATACAGAAAATTATCAATACCCATCCTATGATTAATCTAAGAATAGAGGGAAAACTATTTAAAAATTTAGTAGACACTGAAACAGATGTTAGTGTTATCAGTCAGGAATTCTGGCCTCCAAGTTGGTCCATGGTAGAATCTATAGGCTCTATTATAGGAGTTGGAATTCCTGATAACACGCAGTGCTGCAGTGTTAAAGTGGCAAGGTGAGGAAGGACAAACAGGATGGTTTCAGCCATATATAGTCTCTGGAATTGCACTCAACTTATGGGGCCGAGATGTTTTAGAAGGTTTACAAGCTTGTATTACTAGCAAGGGACTACAGTTCACAGGCAGACAAGGATTAGAATATCAGTCTTTTTAGGAGTGATCACTGCTCAACCTCCTCACCCCCATGTTAAGCCTATACAATGAAGAGATGATAGGCCTATATGGGTGTATCAGTGGCCATTAACCAAGCAGAAATTAGGTCATATTCATTAATTAATATAAGAGCAAATAGAGGCTGGCCACACAGAGTCTTCCAATAGTCCTTGGAATACACCTATATTTACAATAACCAAGAAGGTGACAGGAAACTGGCCATTATTGCATTATCTTATAGGAGTTAACGCTACTATGCATACCATGGGAGTTTTACAGCCTGGACTCCCAGTGCTTTCACAGATCCCTCTAGATTGGTCTCTTATAGTAGTAGATCTTAAGGATTATTTCTTCACCACTCCCTGGCGCCTCAAGATAAACAAAGATTTTCCTTTTCAGTGCCATCTATTAATAATATAGAGCCTATGAAAAGATATCCGTGGAAAGTTTTGCCTCAAGGAATGGCCAATAGCCCTACTTTATGTCAAAAACAGGTAGTTCAAGCTATTCAACCTTTAAGGGACAAATATTCCCAGTATTATATTGTCTATTACATGGATAATTTGCTCCTTGCAGTCCATGGGAAGAACAGACTTTAGCAATGTTTTCTCAATTAGAAAATGAACTTCCTAAATGGGACTTAAAAATTGCTCCAGAAAAATTACAGAAAGAAATGCCTTTCAAATATCTAGGAACCATAATTAAAAACCAATGTATCGATATTAGCCTCAAAAGGTGGAAATACAAAACGATTGCCTTAAAACCTTAAATGACTTTAAAAAATTATTAGGGACATTAATTGGTTAAGACCTTATCCAAAAATATCTACAAAAGAAGTGACAAATTTATTTAATATACTTAGAGGTAACTCTAATCTTTCCTCTCCCTCAGTATTGACAGATGAAGCTAGAAAGGAGTCACAAAGAATTGAGCAGGCAATCTCCTTAGTCCAAGTGGCATGGGTACAGCCTGAATTGCCTTTATTGGGACAGATTAATCCTACTGCCAATAATCCCACTGGAGTCATCTTCCAAAATAAAAACTCTCTTGCTATTATCAAATGGGTCCACCTAGGACACCAATCCTCCAAAACTGCAGTTACATATATAGAACTTATAGCTCAGTTAATTTTTCAATTTAGAAAACACTGCAGAAAGCTTAGAGGAGAACCCCAAAGTATTTACCTTCCCCTCACTGGGAAGCAGTTAGAAATGTTATTTCAGACTGATTTAAATTGGTAAATTGGACTTAGTGGATATTCAGGAGAACTTAATTGTCACCTACTAAAAGACAAATTATTACAATTTCTATATTATACCCCTATTGTTATATTAAAAAATACTAGGCAGGAACCTATTCCTGAAGCATTAACTGTTTTTACTGATGGATCGTCTCACAGCAAAATTGCTTATCATACAATGAATTTAGACCAAGTCATCCAAACTAGTCATACTTCTGTATAAATAATTGAATTAGAAGTTATTAAGGAGGCATTACATGATTTTCAAGAGCCTCTTAATATCATCTCTGACTCTTCTTATGCTGCAGGTTTAGTAAACAAAATTGAAACTACTTGTTTAATGGCTCAGTGACCAAAGTTTATTTTTACTATTTAAACAAGTTCAGCAGATTGTACAACAGAGACAATACCCTTTTTATATCACCCACATCAGGACTCGGTTTATTACCCAGCCCATTAACTAAAGGAAATGCACATGCTGATAAATTGGTTGCTTTTTTAAAACAGGCCTCAGAATCTCATCAGCTTTTACATCAGCCTGCCAAAATGCTATATAGACAATTCTCAATCTCTCCACAGCAGGCAAAACAGATTGTCAGAGAATGTTCCACTTACATGTTACATCTACCTCAAGGGTCTAACACAGGAGTCAACCCTAGAGGTTCGCTAAGGGAAAATATCTGGCAAACACATTATACTCCTTTTGAACGCCTTGGGACATTGCATGTCTCTGTAGACACCTTTTCAAACGTCCTATGGGCTACTGCATCTACAGGGGAAATGGGAAAGCAGTTTATTAATCATTGCCTACCTGCTTTTGCTGTCATGGGAATTCCAAAAATTATTAAAACTGATAATGGGCTTGCTTACACAAGCTTTCATTGCCAACAATTTTGTAAAAAGTGGAAAATTCAACACATTACAAGAATCCTATCTAATAAAGAGGGATATGCTAATTGACCATCACTCCATCACAAAGATGGCTGCAACCATAGGAGCCTTAATGAGCAATCAGCAGGGACCTGAGGCTACTCCCTCCCCCACCCAGTAGGGCTTGACAGGGGACCTCATGCTGAGCCCCCCTGCCCTGGCGTCAGGCCAGGGGACCTGAGGCCATGCCCCCTGCCTAGTGGGGCTTAATGGGGGACCTCAAGTTGTGCTTCCCATCCTGGTGCTGGGCTAGGGGACCTCAGGCTGATCCCCCTGCCACAGTGCCAGGCTGGGGGACCTCAGGACATTGCTCCCACCAGGTGGGGCTTGACAGGAGACTTCAGGCTGCACCCTCTACCCTGGCACCAGGCTGGGGGACTTCAGACCACACTCCCTGCCCAGAGGGGCTTGACAGGGGACCTCAGGCCATGCCACCCACCCAGTGAGGCTTGACAGAGGACCTCAAGGTGCACCCCCAGTGCTGAGTCAGTGGAACGCAGGCCATGCCCCCCACCTGAGCACCAGGGCTAGGAACCACAAACCACACTCCCCATCCAGTGGGGCTTTATGGAGGGCCTCAGGCTGTGCCCCCTGCCCTAGCACTGAGCCAGGGGACCTGAAGCTGCACCCCCTGCACCCAGTGGGGCTTGACAGGGGACCTCAGGCCATGCCTCCTGCCTTGGCACCAGTCTGGGGGATCTCAGGCCATGCTCCCACCCAGCAGAGCTTGACTGGGATCTCAAGCCTCACCCCCTGCCCTGGCACCAGTCAGGGGGACCTCAGGATGTGCCCCTCCACCAGGTGGGCCTTGACAGGGGACTTCAGGCCATGCCCCCCACCCCAGCACCAGGCCAGGGAACCTCAGACCACAACCCCCTCCCAGCAGGGCTTGACAGATGGCCTCAGGCCGCACCCTTTGCCCCAGTACTGGGCCAGGGAACCTGAGGCTGTTGGCTACTGCCTAGTAGGGCTTGATGGGGGACCTCAGGCCATGCCCCTCACCCAGTGGAGCTTGACAGGTGACCTCAAGGTGCACCCTGAGTGATGGGTTGGGGGACCTCAAGCTGCACCCCCTGCCCAGTAGGACTTGATGGGGTGCCTGATGCTGCACCCCCTTTGCTGGTGGGGCTTGACAGGGGACCCGAGGCTTTGCTCCTCTCCCAGTGTTGGGCTGAGGGAACTGAGGTTGCACCACCCCACCTGGGGCTTGATGGGGGACCTCAGGCCATGCCCTCACCCAGCGGGGCTTGACAGGAGATCTCAGGCCATGTCCCCCACCTGGCTGGGTTTGACGGAGGACATCAAGGCACGTCCCCCACCCTGGTCTGGGCTGGGGGACCGCAGGTCATGCCCTCTGTCCTGGTGCAGGGCCAGGAAACCTGAGGCTACATCCCCTGCAGGGCTTGACAAGGGTGGGACTGGCCAGGTCTGGATCTAGCCCAATGGGGGCGGGGGCCAGCCGGGTCTGGGTCTCACATAATTTTGGGATGCATGTGGGTGGGTGAACACTTGACTCTGGGTCCCTTGGTGTGCCCCAGACTCTGACAGGAGGAAGGTTTTCATATACATTTTACTAATTTTATTTCATCTCTGACACTTCTATTATAAAGGGCAAGTAGCAATATTAAATTATTTTCTCTAATTAATCCCCTTTTAATGTGCATGAATTTTTGCACCGGGCCACTCGTACCATATAATTCCCAAGGGAAGGCCATTATTAATCGCCAACATCAGTGGCTAAAATCCCAACTTGGAGAACTAAAAGGGGGAAATATGATGGAGAAATCACCTGTGGGTAGGCTGCATCAAGCCTTAATTACTTTAAATTTTTTTCACTTGTGACACTGATGGCACGACACCCATGTTGTCCAAATAAAACAAAGGGAAATGGTCTAGCTAAATGGAAAGATCCTGAATATGGTTTATGGAAGGGACCCGAGACATTGCTAACCTTTAAAAAAAATTATTTATTGATTAAGGTATCACATATTTGTCCTCAACCCCCATCCTCCTAACCTTTTTTTTGAGGGTATGCTTGTATATTTGCAGAAAATTTCTCCAAACCTGTGTGGATTCCTGCAAGAAATATTAAATTGTAACATGGATCCGAGAGAGGAACTGGCCTAATTAATGAGGACCTTGTGCCTAGAGCCACCTTGCAACTGTAGACAATTAGTTACCCCAGCCACAGATAGAAGCCCCCAGCAATACACTGAAGATGAAGAGTGGAAGACAACACTGCAGATGATAAACAGCTGGTATTTAAGTGCCAGAGGGGGAAAAAAATCTAAACGCTACCTAGAGAGGACCTATAGACCCGGAGGTCTATCCAGAAACAATGCCACCCAGAAGTTGAATCACAAATTGACTCTTGTTTAAACACAAATAAAGGAATACAAGCAATAAAGGTGTAATGTCTGCTTAAAAATTACGACTGGCTTAGAACACTGAGGATCAGTGGAACTCAGGGAACCTTAATACTGTCCTGACTAGGAAACAGAACAGTAGAGGAAGTGAATAACTACTGCACATTTTAATTTTAAATTTTTGAATATTTTACTTAAGAAACTATTTTTTTTTCTTTTTCCTCACTGGTATTTACCTTTTTAATTATTACATTTTTTATTTTCAATCAGTAATATTACTAATACCATTTTATCTTTTTCTTTAAGGATCATTTTATTTTCTCTTTATTTTACTTTGGGATTCGTGTTCTACATTCTATTTTCATCTTTCCTTTAGCATCATTTTATTCTCTCTCAACTTTACCTTTATGCTATCAATCTATTCCTCACTTTTCCCCTTTTGTTGTCCTGTTCCTTTTACCTTACTACTGCTTTAGATTTTCATATTCCTTCTTTTTACCTCTGTTAAAATTTCACCCTACTTATATATCTAATTTCCAATCCCCTACTCCAAGTCCATACTCACCTCTCTCTTCTCTTCACTATCCAAAAAATTTTTCTCTCTCTGTCCTTTTGTTGTTATTTGCTTGATTGTTGATTATATTGTTTTTTTAATGCTTGTTTGTGAGGTTGTTTGCTTATTCTTTTTGTTTTTGTATTGTTTTTGTTTGTTTTTTGCTTCTGTATTCCCTCACCTCACTTGATATTAGGTGTTTGTAGTTGGCAATCATCTGCAGTTAATTATTGCTGATATTTGTTGGGATTAGTGGCTGTTCTATTGCAGTTTCCCCTTTTCTTTCTTATTCTCTTTCTTTTCTCTCTTACTTTTTCCCCATTTTCCCAATTTCATTTTTGCACTTTTTGTCATTTCTCTCCTATGCTCTAATTAGCACTTCTCTGGTAGTCACCTTTATCTGGGGTTAATAATATCGTGAATACATTTCTGTTCAGAGCCTTGTGCGTTGTACCTGGTTGTGGTGTATTTTGTGCCTTTGAATCAATTAAGGAGAGAGAGAACTACATAATCAAACACCCAGAGAAGAGAGATCAAACACCCAGAGAAGAGAGACAAAGAAAGAGTCCACATATGAAAGAAAAGGAGGCATCACCAGAAAAGGAAGTAAAGAAAATGGAGGCAATCAACCTGTCAAAGAAAGAATTCAGAGAAATGGTCGTAAGGTGGATGAAGGGAATGGAAGACAAATTCGACCATATGTGTAAGAACCAAGAGGAAATAAAAAATGGCATTGCTGTTCTAAAGAACTCAATAGAAAGCATCAAGAGTAGACGAGAATAAGCAGAGGACTGAATCAGTGAACTAGAAGACAAGGTAGGGAAAAATACCCAAAATAGAGCAGCTTCTAGAAAAAAAAATTAAAAAGCAGGAAGAGAGACAAAATGAAACAAAACACATCCACATAATAGGGATAACAAAAGGAGAGGAAACAGGAAGGAATAGAAAACCTGTTTGAAGAGATAATGACAGACAACTTCTCTGATATAGGGAAGAAAAACCCCACACAAATCCAAGAAGCTCACAGAGTCCCAAGAAAAATGAATGGCAAAAGACAGAAAACAAGGCACATTTTAATTAAATTGGCAAACACCAACGACAAAGTAAGAATCTTATAAGTGGTCAGAGAGACACAGAAAGTTACCTACGAGACGATTCTCATGATAGGAGAAACTTCACACACAACTTTGTTGGGAAATGTGAATTACAGAAACTAGGGAGAGGAAGAGAGAGACAGAAACATCAATAGTGAGGGGAGACCAAGAGGGCAGGGTACGTAAACACACCTAAACTGCTGCCATGCACAACAATTTCAAAATTACAATTAAAAGACAAAACATCTATCACCCATAACCACGGGAAAGCTGTCTGAAAGGAACCTCTACAACTAGACTGAAACAAAAGAGCATTCAGGAAACAAGTGCTGAGAAACTGAGGTACAGGGGCACGCGATACAGGCTGGTGGCAGATCCCGGCTAGCAGAGAGCATTACTTTCTTCAATCCAAAGAGAGACAAGCTCCCAATCTCTCTGAAATCCAGTTTCTGGGGACAAGCTAGACTGCCTGCCATCAGGTTGGAAAGTGAGGGTGTCTTGCTTGCAGAGCTGCACGCAAGAATAATTGTTTGCTGTGCTGGGGCGCAAGACATGGGGAGACACGGTGACAAAGTCAGAGAAGCAGAGAAGGCTGTTGGGCATCCATTACTATTGGCCACACCCCAGCCTATAGATGTACTGAGACTCTGCCCTGAGACTCCACCCTGAGACTCCGTCCTGCACAATATATAAACACACCCAAGCTCCAAGCAGCGGCTTTTGCATATGAATGGCCTTCTCTATTGCAGTTTAATCTAGCAAGCTTGCAACCTGGTGCAGACAGCTCCTAAGCCTCCAAACTCCAAACAGGGAGGAGAGGGCTGTGGTTCTCACTGTAGCTCCTGCAGGGTGGCCTCAGAAAGTAGCTGAACTGCGCCCCATTGGAGATCCAGAAGCCAGTGTTCCTAGTGGTCAGTTTCAACTCCTCATACCCATAAGTGACACATTCAGGAGACGGATTCAGTGAGCACCAAAGCCCCACTGAAACAAGGCACGTCTCTAGCTCAACATGTCTTCCATTATAGACACAGAGGGTCCTCACAGCCAATTAGCCTGGAGGTCAATTCCTCCCAGTGTACCAACAGCAATCAAGGCTTAATTACACCAAGACTTTGCACTCAACCCACAAAGGGGTGTACCAAGAGCCACCACCTCAGGTGATTGGGGAAGCTGAGCTACTGGCCCCTATAGGTCACCTACCACACCAAGCCACTCCATCAACACAGGGAAGCAGCCAAAATGAGGAGACACAGAAGCATGCCACGAATGGGAGAGATTGAGGAAAGTGAAGTACTGAACAACACAGAGTTCAGAACCACATTTATAAGGTTACTCAAGAATCTTCTAAAAACCTTTGAGAAACTTGATGAGATCTCCAAGAAGCTTACTGAGACCTTCAAGGACCTTAATGAGAATACAAAAAAAAAAAAAAAAAGAAAGAAAAGAACCAATCAGAAATTAAGTATACACTGTCTGAAATAAAGAATATACAGAAACTCAACTGTAGATCAAAGTACCCCAAGAGTCAAACCAAAGATCTGGAATATGAGGAAGCAAAAAGCACCCAACCAGAGAGGCAGAAAGACAGAAAAATCCAAAAGTGTGAGGATAGTGTAAGGAACCTATGGGACGGCTTTAAGCGTACCAACATCCGGATTTTGGGGGTACCAGAAGAAGAGAGAGAGAGCAGGATATTGAAGGCCTAATGAAAAAAATAATGTCAGAAAACTTTCCCTACCTGGTGAAAGAAATAGACTTACAAGTCCAGGAAGCACACAGAACCCCAAACAAGAGGAATCCAAAGAGGACCACACCAAGACACATCATAATTAAAATACCAAGGGCAAAAGACAAAGAGAGAATCTTGAAAGCAGCAAGAGAAAAACAGTTTGTTACCTACAAGGAAGTACCTATACGATTGTCAGCTGATTTCTCAACAGAAACTATGCAGACCAAAAAGGAGTGGCAAGAAATATTCAAAGTGATGAACAGCAAGAACCTACAACCAAGATTACTCTACCCAGCAAAGCTATCATTCAGAATTGAAGGTCAGATAAAGAGCTCCACAGACAAGAAAAAAAAAAAAAAAAAAAAAAGCTAAAAGAATTTATCACCACCAAACCAGGATTACATGAAATGCTGAAGGGTATTCTTTAAGAAGAGGAAGAAGAAGGAAAAGGTAAAGGTAAAAGCTATGATCAACAAAAAGACATCAAATACATACCTACTAACAAGTGAATCTAAAAATCAAATGAATAAAAAATCTGAAGAACAGAATGGACTGGTGAATATAATAGAATCAGGTACATAGAAAGGGAGTGGACTGACAATCCTCAGGGGTATGGGAGTCTGAGGGGTACGAGAAGAGATTGGAAAAAAAATCTTACACATATGGATGAGGTCAGTGGCAGTGGGTAAGGGCATGGAGTGTGGTGGGGAATCAGGTGGAGGGGAGCTATGGGGGGGGGGGGGAAGAGGAACACCTGTAATAATCTGAACAATAAAGATTTATAAAAGAAAGTTACCTACAAAGAAACCCCCATCAGACTAGTGACTGATTTATCAACAGAAACACATCAGGCCAGAAGGGAATGGAATAAAATATACAAAGTCATGCAAATGAAGGGTCTGAATCCAAGAATACTGTATCCAGCAATGCTATTATTCAAAGTTGAAGTTGAAACCAGGAGCTTCGCAGACAAAAAAGGACTAAGGAAAATTATTATCAGCAAACCAGCAATGCAAGAAATGCTAAAGGGTCTGCTGTAAAAAAGAAAAGAAAGAAATAGGAAGCATAGAAGGAACACAGTGGTAAAGAATAAAAATGGCAAAAAGCAAGTACCTATCAATTATGACTTTAAATGTAAATGTATTAAAGGCTGCAAAAAAAGACATAGGGTAACTGAGTGGATAAGAAAAAATGACCCATATGCATGCTGTCTACAAAAAACACACCTCAGAAAAAAAGACGCACAAAGGATGAGTGTGAAGGTATTGAAAAGGTTTTTCAGGGGAATGGAAATGAAAAAAAAAAAAAAAAGCAGGGTACCAATACTTGTATCTGAAAAAATTAGATCTCAAAGTGAAGAACATAATAAGAGATAAGGAAGGCCACTTCATAATACTAAAGGGAGCAATCCAACAAGAAGAAATAACTCTGGTAAACATATACGTACCCAATACAGGAGCATCCAAATACATTAAAAAAAAAAAAAAAAAAAAAACTCTTAGAGGATATCAAGGAAGAGATTGACAGAAATATAATTATAGTAAGGAAATTTAATACCTCACTATCACCATTGGACAAATCCTCTAAACAAAAAATAAGCAAAGAAACATCAATACTAAATGACTCACTAGAACAGATGGAATTAATTGAAATCTTCAGAACATTTTACCCCAAAGCCAGAAAATATACATTCTTCTCAAGTGCACATGGGACACTTTCAAAGATAGACCATATGTTGAGACATAGGCAAAGTCTCTTTAAATTTAAGAAGATAAAAATCACATCAAGCATCTTTTCAGATCACAGTGGCATAAAACTGGAAATCAACTACAATAAAAACAATCTAAAAAAATCAAACACATGGTGACTAAACAACATGCTATTAAACAATGACTAGGTTACCAGAGAAATCAAGGAATAAATTAAAAACATCATGGCAATAAATTACAATGAAAACACAACCCAAAGTATATGGGACACAGTGAAAGCAGTCTTGAGAGAGAAGTTCATAGCTAAAAGCCTACTGCAAAAAAATAAGAAACAATAGTGATAAATTACCTAACCCTACTACTCAAAGAGTTGGAAAGAGAGCAACAAGAAAAGTCTAGTGTAAGCAGAAGGAAGGAAATAGTAAAGATCAGAGCAGAAATAAACAATATAGAGACAAAAAATATATATATATAAAAGATCAACAAAACAAAGAGCTGGTTCTTTGAAAGTATAAACAAGATAGATGAACCTCTAGCCAGGCTCACCAAGAACAAAGAGAGAGGACCAAATAAAAAATCAGAAAGAAAATAACAACAGAACCCACCAAAATACAAAGGATTGTTAAAAAAAAAATGGACAATATGGAGGAAAGGACATATTCCTAGAAAAATATAACCTTTCAAAACTGAATCAGGAAGAATCTAAACATCTCAATAGGCCAATAACTATGGAAGAAATTAAAGCAGTCTTCAAAAAGCTTCCAGCAAACAAAAGCCCGGGACCAGATGGATTCACAGGAGAGTTTTACCAAACATTCAAGGAAGAGCTAAAACCTATCCTCCTCAGACTATTCCAAAAAATTCAAGAGGAAAGAACACTTCCAAGCTCATTTTATGAAGCCAGCATCACTCTAATACCAAAACCAATTAAAGACATACAATGAAAGAGAATTACAGGGCAATTTCTCTCGTGAACATAGATGCCAAAATCCTCAACAAAATTCTAGCAAATCGGATCCAGCAGTACATCAGAAAGATCATACACCATGACCAAGTAGTATTTATCCCAGGAATGCAAGCATGGTACAATATCTGCAAATCATTAAACAGGGTACATCACATAAACAAATTGAGAGATAAAAATCACACAGTCATATCAATTGATGCAGAAAAAGTATTTGACAAAATCCAACACCCTTTCTTGATAAAATCTCTCAACAATGTGGGAATAGAGGAATTATACCTTAACATAATAAAAGCCATATATGATAAACCCACAGCTAACATCATACTCAATGGGCAAAAACTAAAACCATTTCCCTTAAGAGCAGGAACAAGACAGGGATGCCCACTCTCACCTCTCCTTTTCAATATACAATATTACTGGAAGTATCAACCATTACAAGTAGACAAGAAGAAGAGATAAAAGGCATACAAATTGGAAAAGAAGAAGTAAAACTGTCCTTATTCGCAGATGACATGATATTATAGATAAAAAACCCAAAAGGCTCCATAAAAAAACTATTAAACTTAATAAATGAATTCGGCAATGTAGCAGGATACAAAATTAATGGCAAGAAATCTGTGGCATTTCTATACACCAACAGTGAACTTACAGAAAAAGAAACTAGAAAAGCAATCCCATTTATCATTGCACCAAAAAAAAAAAAATTAAAATACCTAGCAATAAACTTAACTAAGGAGGTAAAAACCTATACATGGAAAACTACACAAAACTGAAAAAAATAAATAGAGGAAGACATAAACAGATGGAAGAACATACCATGTTCATGAATTGGTAGAATCAACATCATCAAAATATCCATACTACCCAAAACAAGCTATAAATTCAATACACTTCCCATTAAAATTCCAACAGCATATTTCACAGACCTAGAACTAACTTTCCAAAAATTCATCTGGAATAAAAAAAGACCCCGAATAGCTACAGAAATACTGAGAAAGAAGAACATATTAGGTGGGATCTCAATATCAGATATCAAGCTGTATTACAAAGCCACTGTTCTCAAAACTGCCTGGTACTGGCACAAGAACAGATATATAGATCAATGGAATAGAATAGAGAACCCAGAAATGGACCCAAATCACTATGCTCAAGTAATATTTAACAAAGGAGGCATGAACATACAATGGAGTTAAGACTGTCTCTTCAAAAAATGGTGGTGGGAAAATTGGACAGATACATGCAAAAAACTGAAACTAGATCACCAAGTTTCACCATACAGAAAAATAACCTCAAAATGGATACAGGAATTAAACATACGAACGCAAACCATAAAAATAATAGAGGAATCTATAGGCAGAAAAATGTCTGACATATTCCAAAGCAATTTCTTCACTGATACTGCTCCTAGGGCAGGGGAAACTAAAGAGAAAATAAACAAATGGGACTACATAAAAATAAAAAGCTTTTTCACAGCAAAGAAAACCATCAATAAAACAATAATAAAGCCCACTGCATGGGAGAACATATTTGCCAATGATATCAATGATAAGGGTTGAATCTCCAACATTTACAGGGAATTCATGCAGCTTAATAAAAAGAAAATAAACAACCCAATTACAAAATGGGCAACAGATCTATATATACAGGTTTTGAAAGAAGACAGAAGGAAGGCCAAGAGACATATGAAAACTTGCTCAAAGTCATTAATCATCAAAGAGATGCAAATCAAAACGACAATGAGGCACCATCTCATATCTGTCAGAATGGCTATTATCAACAAGGTAACAAATGACACGTGCTGGCGAGGATGCAGAGAAAAAGGAACCTTCGTGCACTGCTGGTGGGGATACAGACTGGTGCAGCCACTGTGGAGAACAGTATGGAGTTTCCTCAAAAAACTAAAAGTGGAACTCCCATTTGGCCCAGTGATCCCACTTCTGGGAATATATTTCAAGAAACTAGAAACATCAATCAGAAAGGATAGCAGCACAATTCACCATAGCTAAGCTTTGTAAACAGCCTAAGTACCCATCAACAGATGAGTAGATTAAAAAACTGGTATATCTACACAATGGAATACTACTCTGAGGTAAAAAAGTTCTTACCATTTGCAACAACATGGATGAAGATGGACATCATTAAGCTAAGTGAAATAAGCCAGGAAGAGAAAGATAAATATCACATGATCTCACTCATTTCTGGAATATAATGACCAACATAAACTTGTGTGGGGAAAAATCCAGAGACAGAAACATCAATAAGAATGTCAACCCTCAGGGAAGGTAGGGAACAGTAGGGGTAAGGGGTAGAGATCAACCAAAGGACTTATATGCATGTATATGAGCCTAATCTATGGACACAGACAACAGAAGGGAGGGGCATGAGTGGGATATGGTGAGTAATAGTGAAATTAGGACACATATGTAATAATAATAATAATAATAATAATAATAATAATTTAAAAATAAATTGTGAGGTAACCATAAACCTAAGAATGCCTGAGAATGTCTTTACTGCCATGCTAGCAGTCATCAGCTGTACAGTAATATTACTGCCGGCTAATGGGGAAGTATTTTTGACTTATGTTCCTGACCCTTCCTGGGTAAGAGCCCTTACATGGGCTGATCCCCCACCTAATGTAGTCACCAATGATATGAATCACCTTTGTCATCCAGGAGAACTATGGGTGGGGCAAGGAAGTATAATTACACAGGGGTCTCCACCCAGCTTCCCTTCTGTATGATATAAAATCAAACCACTGCCCCTTTGTATGTAAAATTAAAGAGAGGTTTCTGGCTTGTGTGGACACCAAAGGAAGGGCCTATCGCTACTTGCTCCTGGGAGAGCTACAGAAAATGTAACTAAGACCTTGTCTATAAAAATAAATGGACAGCCAGTTTGAAATGGAATTGCCATGGCCTAGAGCAGAGAATATCCTTATATGATATTATTCTACAATGTCATTATAATTTTTCCCAGATTTGAGTTACCCCCATTACCTATAATAGTACCTCACACCTTGAGAATCAATAAAAATCATCTTATTGGTGGTTGGAGATAAAGGTAACACATCTCTAGATATTTTAGAATTACAACAGCATAATGTACAATTATCCCAACCAAACCTACAAACCAATTTTTTTTAATGTCTGGCAGCAATTTACAAATGACATGAAAGGATTTAATCCCTTCCATTGTGTATAGGGCCCCCTGGGAAGGCACCTGAGCATTCTATATTGGCCCTCTTGCCCTTTTGGCCAAGAGGGACCTTCTTCTCACAACCCAATTGCCCACGGCTGTTGCCTGAGCTTTTTGTTCATGCAAAGGTTGGAGACTTGTGATGGCTGGTATCATGGATCTGTCTCTCGCCCAGTGGGGCGAGCTCGGCCCTCCCTGGAGAAGAAACCCAGGTTCCCCAAGGTATGTGATCAGTGCTGGGGCCCCGCCAGCAAGCAAGGGGATCCCAAAGCAGGTTCTGGGCATGGAGGCTATGGGGGCATAGGCTACCAAGGAGACAGAACTGAACCTCACATCACTCTGCTTGGCCCTGGAGGATGGCTGGTTAGCCAGAGATGGGTAAGATTCCTCAGGGAAGGAACAACCTAAGACAGGCACAGTCACAGAGAAAACTTGGTGGTCAACAGAGGTGGGACACAGACCTTTACCCCTCCAACTTTGCAGGGGCCTGAACCCTCACCCCTGCTGAGGGAGGTCTCCTGCCCCCATGGCTGCTTAGCTTCCCATGCCCAGCACAAATAGGGACCCAAGTAACAGACAGATACTTGGCCAATAGCAGCTGCCATCTCACTGCAACAAGACTTATTTGAGTTGTCTTGTACCCATGGTGTGGGGAAGTGGGTTTTTTATATCTAAATCCAGCCTAGCACCAGGAATGCTCAGGGCCTACTCAAGAAGGCAAATAATCCTTTCCACTAATATTTACAGGGTAAAATAAGATTGTTGTTAGAGTATCAAATTTGACAGTAAAGTAGTCAAGTTTTCAGGCTAATTTAAATTGGCTAATTGAAATAAGAGAATATTCTAGAAAAAAAAATTGTACTGGACAAAAAGCTGTTCCTAAAGTGTTAACTAAATTTTTTATTGATAGTTCATCTCATCGTAAAATTGTATAACATGTAATGAACCTAAAGCAATCATATTTTAGTGCAAAAATTAAAATTTGAAAGCTATCAAGACTACATTATAAAATTTCCAAAAGCCTCCTAATATTTAAATAAATAAGGGGGGTTAGTAGAAGAATATCATGTAAGGAAAAATATCCTGTAAGTAAATTACATCTAGAACATTTTTACTTTGGAAAATTAACTTTCATTTGTAATGCTAACAGCAAGACGCCCATGTAAAACATACATGGTATCAAAACAAGCCAGAGGAAAATCATTTGGGCAAAAAATGAAAAAGGATCGCAAGTCAAATTTATAGAAAAGATTCCTTTATTAACTTTTGGTCACGAATATATTTGTATATTTTCAGAAAACAACTCCAAGACCATGTGGATACCTGTAACAGAGAAGAATTGACAGGAATGCTCCAGCCATGAAGACAGAAGAGAAACAGTCCAGAGATGCAAGACACTGCCAATGCCTTGCCATATTAGCAGTCAGTAGCTATGTATTGCTGCAGGTTGTCCAGGACCAAACCAGAGAGGGCAGGAGCTGCATTACCACCATTTGTCCACCATCCAGAACTGAAATATCATTGCTGACATGTTCACATAAGGAACTGTTTGACATAGTAACTTGGACTCAAAAGAACTTTTGGCCCAGAAAGAAACTCACTGTAGACTAATTCATTTGCCTCTCAGCATAACCATTATTGCTTGTCTCATTTTCAGTTCTTATAAGTGTATTTCTAGTAGCACATGATTTCACTCATCTAGGGGAAATGATGAATAACATAGACTGATGTACAAGTACAGACCCAGAGACAAGGAAGCATAGATCTGACTGTGGGACTTCAGAGGGAAGGTAGGGAAGGGTGGGAATAAGGGGGAGAGATCAACCAAAGGACTTGTGTGCATCCATATGAGCCTAACCAGTGGTCATGGTCAACAGGAGGGTGGGACTTCCATGGGGAGGGTTTTGGAATGGGAATGGGGGGGGTGAGGACAAATATGTGATGCCTTAAATCAATAAAGAAGTTAAAAAATAATAAATAATGAAATAATAAAATAAATAAATAAGGAATGGATTACCAAGATCAAAAAAGAAATAAAAAACTTCCTAGAAACAAATGTAAATGGAACACAAAACAACTCCAAATCTGTGTGACACAGCAAAAGCAGCCCTGAGAGGAAAGTTCATAGCAGTACAGGCTTAAGTCAAACAACAAGAAAAGGTGATTTTAGAGGAATGGCCGCTTAAGGGCACATCTATCCTCTCCCCCTAACATATCAATAAAATAACCACCTAAAATTCAACAAAAAAGTCCCTGCTCAACATGGATGCACATTTCAGAGGCCTGCACACTAGAAAAACTACGGTGGGCTCCGTGGAATAAGTGGGGAGATGAGAAGTGAGGGAAGCCGAACACAGCTACAGCACAGCAGCATGTTTGCAGCGCAGCAGGGAACTGATAGCAGCAGTTAAAGGCAAGTTCCTCAGCCAGTCTGCAGGAACAGAGAGCTAACCAGGCAAGTGGCTGGCTGTTGGAATAGCCACAGGAGTGGCGGCATTGTGTGGTCGCGCACACAAACAGTGAGAGAGTGTCTGAACCGTGGGAGCACATTGTGAATGGGATCCGAGTTCCAGGCATGATCTGCGAGTCAGCAGACACCCTCCCTACAGAGTTGCTCCCCACAGCTGAGCCTGGCTGCAGGCTAAGAAAATAAATTGCAGAGCCCTGCCACTGATTAGACTCCCAAATCTCAATTCCCATTGCCCTTGGAGTTGGCTACAGGAGTGTATTATCTATAGGCCAAGAGCTATTGCAGTATAAGCACAATTTTCCTCTGTAACTGAACCCCAGGAGGGGTGCTTGGGCTGGACCCATGAAGGTCAGGGTCAGTATTACTGTGAGGGAAAACCAAACCTCACCCCCAAGCAACAGAAGAGATACAGTCCAACAGAGAGGTTCAAAACTGTGAGGCCACAGAGGATAAAAATTTGCAATTCAGCGCCATCTACTGGAACACAGTAGAAATACCTCCTCAGAGATATATGGGAAAACAAAGGAGAACAATGAATGTCATGAACAACCACAACAGCAATGAACGGAAATAAAAATGTAAAATCCCCAGAAAACAGGCTGGAACACGGAATTATGCGAGTTGAATGACAGAGATTTCAAGATTACGGTTCTGAAAATACTCACTGAGATGTGAGAAAATACCGGCAGGCAATTAAGCTCATTCAGAAAACAAATCAACGAACAAAGTGAGTATTTCTCCAAAGAAATTGAATTTTAAAAAAGAATATAGCGGCAGCGACCTTGGTGGGGGGTAGGGGGGAGAGTCGCGTCGCCCAGCACGGTGGTGTGGAGATTGGCTGCAGCAGCGCCTCCGCTCGGCCAGATCCGTAGGCTTCCTCTTTGCTGAAGAGGATGTTTGACTTACAGACGGAAGCGGAGCTCAAAGTAACCAAAATCCTCAAAGAAAGCTTTCCTAGAGCTACAACTTTCAAAGCTACAACTATCAAAGTCACTGATATTTCAGGAGGCTGTGGGGCAATGTATGAAATCCAAATCAAGTCAAAAGAATTTAAGGAGAAGAGGACTCTCCAGCAGCACCAGATGATAAATCAGGCCCTAAAAAAAGAAATCAAATGAATGCACGGATTGCAGATATTTAACTCTGTCTCCAAACACTGACCACACCCCAGCTGCATAGATGCTGCTGCTTAAAACCTTGGATAAACTTGACCATTCTTTTCTAGGCATTTGCCAAAAAAATGTATTTATTTTGTTCATAGACATTCCCATGTTATAATTATAGAACAATATGTTATATATTTAGATGTTAATTAAAGGCAACAGATAACTGAAAATAAAAAGAATATAGCAGAAATCCTGGAAATGAATCAGGCAGTTAAAGGAATTAAGAGTGAACTGATGAGCATAGAAAACAAAACCAATCAGTTCAGTGTTTCCCAAAGTGTGGTACGCGTACCCCCAGGGGTACAGGAAGAGTTTGGTGGGGGTGCACGTTGCACCGGAGTTTGGTGGGGATATGCACTGTACAGTGCTTAGCTGCGCCTAATTCTACATTCTCATGAGTACGAGGGGTACTCAGCGTTACAAAAATTATAGGAGTACACATATGTCAAAAGTTTGGGAAACACTGACTAGTGATATTGAAGACTAGAGGCCCATTGCACAAAGAGATTTGTGCAATAGGCCTTTCTTCCCTTGGCTTCCAGCACCATTTTTCCTCCAGCACTCAGGACCCAGGCCTTTGCTCAGGCCAGAATCTGCCTTCTTTGTCTTCATTTTTGCTGCTTCTCTGTAAACTCAAGCCAGAGTCTGCTGTCTGCCATCTTCATCTTCGCTGCAGACTCCGGAGTCTGCAGTTCTGTTTTCACTGTGGCACTCCGCTCCTATTGATCCCTTCACCCACCACCCTCCCTCCAATAGCAGGTGTCCTGCTCTGCCTGGCCACTCTGCACCTGGAGCAACTAGGTAGCAGCTATCTTTTGACTTCTAATTTGCATACTCACTGTGATTGGCTGTGGGTGTAGTGGAGGTATGGTCACTTTATATGTTTGTCTATTATTAGGTAAGATAGGAATCAATAAATGATGCAGAGGGAAGAAGAGAGAAACCTTAGAATAAAGAAATACGAAATAGTCCCGTAAGAACTCTCTCATTCCATAAAAAAAAAAAAAATAACATCAGAATCATAGGCAATGCAGAGAAGGAAGAGAGAGAGCATAGTATGACAGTATTAAAACAAATAGTGGATCAGAACTTCCCAAATCTATGGAAAGAGCTAGATCCTTGAGTCCAAGAAGCAAACAGAACACCTAGTTACCTCAATCCAAAGAGGCCCTCTCCAAGGCACTTGGTAATGAAGTTGTCAAAAATTAGTAACAAAGAAAAAATCCTCAAAGTATCCAGGGAAAAGAAGGAAGTGACCTAAAAAGGAGAGCCCATCAGACTTTCACACAACTTCTCAGCAGAAACTCTACAAGCCAAAAGAAAATGGAACCAAATATTCAAATGTCTGAAAGAGAGAAATTACCAGCCATGCATATTATATCAAGAAAAATTATTCTTCATATATGAAGGAGAAATAAGAACATTTCCAGACATACACTAGAAAAGTTCTATTGCAGGAAATACTCAAGGGAGTTATTTTATCTGAAACAAAGAACATAAGGTCATAACACTTCCAGTAGGATTGCCAAAAACTTGCAGCATAAAAAGGGATAATTTTTGACAATAAAAACATACAAGGGGAAGAGGAATAAGTATGAACAGGCAAAGGAAGATGAAAATCAGATACACTCAAAAGGGGAAAAACCTATGGTATATATGCAACTTCACTTTTTATAAAACTAATGGCAACCACACACAGAAATTCCCCAAACAAGACATATAGCTTAAAAAAAAAAAAAAGGAAACAGAAAAAAAGATGTAAGGAATACCGCCAAACAAAAACAACAGATAGAAGCATAAAGGAAAAGAACCAATGGAAGCACAGAGTTAACAGAAAACAAAATATAAAATGGCTATAGGAAATTCTCATACATCAGTAATTACCCTACATGTAAATGGTTTAAATTCACTATAAAGAGGTACAGAGTAGCAGACTGGATCAAAAAACAAAGCACAGCTATGTGATGCCTATAAGAGACACAACTAAACAGCAGAGATAAAGGTAGATTCAAAGTAAAAGGGTGGAAAATGACTCTCTCGAGTCTAAGCAAATAACATCCACAAAAAAGCAGGTGTACCTATACTTATATCTGACAAAATAGATATCAAGATAACAAGAGACAAAGATGGACACTTTATAATGATAAACGGAACATTACATCAAGAAAACATAAAACTTCTTAATTTATATGTGTCCAACCAGGGAGCACCAAAATATATTAAACAGCTACTCACAGAACTAAAGGGAGAAACAGATCAAAACACAATTATAGTTGGGGACCTTAATACTCCATTGACAGCTCTAGACAGATCAACCAAATAAAAAGTTAATAAAGAAATATCAGCCTTAAATGAAACACTAGACCAAATGGAAGTAATCGACATTTACAGAACATTTCATCACAGGACATCAGACTATACATTCTTCTCCAGTGCGCATGAAACATTCTCAAGGATATATGTTGGGTCAGAGTATAAACATCAACAAATTCAAAAAGATTGAAATTATTCCAAGTATATTTTCTGACCACAATGCCATGAAATTAGAAATCAACTGCAAAAAGGAGGGGGGGAAAACCTACAAATACCTGGAGATTAAACAACATACTACTAAAAAATGACTGGATTCAAGAAGAAATAAAAGGTGAGATCAAAAGATATATAGAGACAAATAAAAATGATAACACATTTCAAAACCTCTGGGGTGCAGCAAAAGCTGTAATGAAAGGGAAGTTTATAACACTACAGGCCTATCTCAAGAAACAAGAGAAATTCCAAATAAGCAACCTAACATCACACCTTAAAAGACTAGAGAAAGAAGGACAAAAGCAACCCAAAGTTAGCAGAAGAAAGGAAATAATAAAAATCAGAGCAGAATTAAAGAACAAAAAGAAATCGAGAACAAACAGACCATATAAAAATCAATAAAAAAAAGAGCTTGTTCTTTGAAAAGATTAATAAAATTGACAAACCCCTGGCTAGACTCACTAAGGACAAAAGGGAAAAGATCCATATAAAAAAATCAGAAATGAGAGAGAAGAAATCACCATAGACATCAAAGATATACAAAGGATCATACTAGAATATTATGAAAGTCTTTATGACACAAAATTCAATAACCTAGAAAAAAAATGGTTAAGTTCCTAGAAATATATAACTTTCCTAGACTTAAATCATGAAGAACTGGAAAATCTACATAGACCGATCAGCTGTGAGGAAATTGAAACAACCAGACACATATAGACTAATGGGATAAAATACAGAACCCAGAAATCAACCCAAACCACTATGCTCAATTAATATTTGACAAAGGAGGTAAGAACATACAGTGGCGTCAAAACAATCTTTTTAAAAAATGGTGCCAGGAAATTTGGTCAGATACATGCAAAAAAAAAAAAAATGAAACTAGAACACCAACTTACACCATACACAAAAATAAACTCAAAATGGATATAGGACTTAAACCATAAAAATATTAGAGAAATCCAAAGGCAACAAAATCTCAGATATATACCGAAGCAATATCTTCACTGATAATAGCTCCTAGGGCAATGGAAACTAAAGAGAAAATACACGAATGGGACTACATCAAAATAAAAAGGTTTTTCACAGCAAAAGAAACCATCAACAAAACAACAAGAAAGCCCACTACATGGGAAAACATATTTGCCAATGATATCCCCCATAAGGGTTTAATCTCCAACATTTATAGAGAACTCATACAACTTACCAACAGGAGGACAAACAACCCAGTCAAAAAATGGGCAACAGACCTAAATAAATACTTTTCGAAACAAGACATAAGGAAGGCCAAGAGACATATGAAAACATGCTCCAAGTCATGTTGGTGGAAATGTAGACAGGTGCAGCCACTGTGGAGAACAGTATGGAGGTTCCTCAAAAAACTAAAAATGGAGCTCCCATTTGACCCAGTGATCCCACTTCTAGGAATATATCACAAGAAACTAGAAACACCAATCAGAAAGGATATATGCACCCCTATGTTCATAGCAGCACAAATCACCATAACTAAGATTTGGAAATAGCCTAAATGCCCATAAGCAGATGAGTGGATTAAAAAAAACTGTGGTATATCTACACAATGGAATACTATGCTGCGATAATAAAAAGGAGGAATTCCTACCATTTACAACAGCATGGATGGAGCTGGAGAGCATTATGCTAAGTCAAATAGGTAAGTCAGAGAGATATATATCACATGATCTCACTCATTTGTGGAATATAATGAACAACATAAATTGATGAACAAAAACAGAACCAGAGACAGAGAAGCATCAATCACATGCTCATACCTCAGAGGGAAGGAAGGGGAAGGTGGAGGTAAGGGGGAGCAATCAACCAAAGGACTTGTATGCATGCATATAAGCATAACCCATGGATGCAGACAACAGGGGGTGAGGTGAGGGCAGGATTGAGGGAGTGGGGGGACAATGGTGGGATAGGACATATTTGTAATACATTAATCAATAAAGAAAAAGAAGAAGACAAAAACTCCCCAAAGCCAAAAGTCCAGGACCAGATGGCTTCCTCAGTGAATTCTACCAAACATTCAAGGAAGAATTAGAGCTTATTCTTTGCAAACTCTTCAAAAAAAAAATTGAAGAAGAGGCAATACTTCTAACACAGTCTCCAAGGCCAATAAAACCTTATTACCAAAAGCTGGCAAATTTAGCACACAAAAAAGAAAACTACGGATGCAAAAATCCTAACCAAAATACTAGCTAATTGAATACAACAGTACATTCAAAAAATAATACATCACGATCAAGTGGGATTCATTCCAGGGAAACAAGGATGGTTCAACATTTGCAAATCAATCAACAAAATACACCACATTAACAAAAGAAAAGATAAAAATCATATGATCTTGTCAATAAATGCAGAAAAAGCATTTGATAAGATGCATCTATTTATGATTAAAACACTCAATAAAGTAGGAATACAAGGAAAGTGCCTCAACCTAACAAAGGCCATATATGAAAAACTCTCAGCCAATATCATACTCAATGGTGAAAAACTGAAAGCTTTTCCCCTAAGATCAGGAACAAGACAAGGATGTCCACTCTCATCACTCTTATTCAATATAGTACTGGAAGTACTAGCTAGAGCAATAAGACAAGAGAAAGAAATACAAGGCTTCCAAATAGGGAAGGAAGAAGTCAAACTGACATTTTTTGTGGACATGATTCTGTATATAGAAAACCTTAAAGACTCTATCAAAAAACTATTAGAAACAATAAATATACTCAAGTTGCAGGATAAAAATCAATGTACAAAAATCCATTGCCTTCCTGTATACCAACAACAAAATTTCAGAAAAAGAAACAGAGAAAGCAATTCCTTTTGCAATTGCAACCAAAAGAATAAAATACCCAGGAATAAACTTAACAAAGAATGTAAAAGACCTATATACTGAAAATTACAAAACAGTATTAAAGGATTGAAAAAGACACAACGAAATGGAAAAATATCCCGTGTTCATAGATTGGAAGAATCAACATAGTTAAAATGACCATTTTACCCAAAGCAATATACAGATTTAATGCAATCCCCATCAAAACCCCAATGTCATTTTTTAAAGAAATAGAATGAGATGTAATCAGATTTGTATGGAACCACAAAAGACCCAGAATAGCCAAAGCAATTCTGAAAAAGAAAGAAAGAAAGAAAGAAAGAAAGAAAGAAAGAAAGAAAGAAAGAAAGAAAGAAAGAAAGAACGAACGAACAATGCTGGAGGTATCACCCTACCTGACTTTAAAATATACTACAGAGCTATGATAGTCAAAACAGCATGGTGCTGACAAAGATTCAGATTCATAGATCAATGGAACACAATAGAGAGCCCAGCTATAAAACCACACATATATGGACAGATATTTTTCTTTTATTTTTTTAATATAATAAATATTTATTGTTCAGATTATTACAGGTGTTCCTCTCCCCCCCCCCCATAGCTCCCCTCCACCTGATTCCCACCCCACATAATGCCCTTACCCCCTGCCACTGTCTTCATCCATAGGTGTAAGATTTTTGTCCAATCTCTTCCCGCACCCCTCAGACACTCATACCCCTGAGGATTGTCAGTCCACCCCCTTTCTATGTCCCTGATGCTATTATATTCACCGGTCCATTCTGTTCTTCAGATTTTTTATTCACTTGATTTTTAGATTCACTTGTAGGTACGTATGTATTTGATGTCTTTTTGTTGTTCATAGTTTTTATCTTTACCTTTTTCTTCTTCTTCCTCTTCTTAAAGAATACCCTTCAGCATTTCATGTAATCCTGGTTTGGTGATGATAAATTCCTTTAGCTTTTTCTTTTCTGTGGAACTCAGACAAGAAAATTCGGAATGATAGCTTTGCTGGGTAGAGTAATCTTGGTTGTAGGTTCTTGTTGTTCACCACCTTGAATATTTCTTGCCACTCCCTTCTGGCCTGCATAGTTTCTGTTGAGAAATCAGCTGATAGCTGTTTGGGTGCTCCCTTGTAGGTAACTAACTGTTTTTCTCTTGCTGCTTTCAAGATTCTCTCTTTGTCTTTTGCCCTTGGCATTTTAATTATGATGTGTCTTGGTGTGGTCCTCTTTGGATTCCTCTTGTTTGGGGTTCTGTGTGCTTCCTGGACTTGTAAGTCTATTTCTTTCACCAGGTAGGGAAAGTTTTCTGTCATTATTTCTTTCAATAGGCCTTCAATATCCTGCTTTCTCTCTTCTTCTGGCACCCCCAAAATCCGGATGTTGGTATGCTTAAAACCATCCCAGAGGCTCCTTACACTATCCTCACACTTTTGGATTCTTCTTTCTTCCTGCCTCTCTGGTTGGGTGCTTTTTGCTTCCTCATATTCCAGATCTTTGGTTTGACTCTTGGGGTACTTTGATCTACAGTTGAGTTTCTGTATATTCTTTATTTCAGACAGTGTATGCTTAATTTCTAACTGGTCATTTTCCATTTTTTTTTTTGTATTCTTATTAAGGTCCTTGAAGGTCTCTTCAAGTTTCTCAGCAGTTTTTAGAAGATTCTTGAGTAACCTTATAAATGTGATTCTGAACTCTGCGTCACCCAATAGTTTACTTTCCTCCATCTCGCCCATTCATGACATGCTTCTGTGTCCGCATTTTGGTTGCCACCCTCTGTTGATGGAGTGGCTTTGTGTGGTAGGTGACCTATAGGGTCCAGTAGCTCTTGGCACACCCCTTTGTGGGCTGAGTGCAAAGTATTGGTTTAGTTAAGCCTTGATTGCTGTTGGTACACTGGGAGGAATTGAGCTCCAGGCCAATTGGCTGTAAGGACCTGCTGTGTCTATAATGGAGGAATTGCTGCATTGCAGACACGCTTATGGTGCAGGCCTTGTTTCAGTGGGGCTTTGGTGCTCACTGAGTCCGCCTCTGGAATGTGTCACTTATGGATGTGAGGAGTTGAAATCTGGTGACTCACACTGACCATTAGGTACACGGCTTCTGGATCTCCAATGGGGTTCAGTTCAGCTACTGTCTGAGGGCACCCTGCAGGAGCTACAGTGAGAACCACAGTCCTCTCCTCCCTGCTTGGAGCTTGAAAGCTTTGGAGATGTCTGCACCAGGTTGCAAGTTTTCTAGGTTAAACTGCAATAGAGAAGGCCATTCATATGCAAAAGCTGCTGCTTGGAGCTTGGATGTGTTTGTAGATTGTGCGGGGCAGAGTATCAGGGCGGAGTTTCAGGGCATCATTAGGCTGGGGCATGGCCAACAGTGATGGCTGCCCGTCAGCAGTCTCTGCCTCTTTGACCATGTCCCTATGTCTCATGCCCAAGCACAGCAAACAATTATTCTTGCGTGCAGCTCTGCAAGCAAGCCACCCTCACTTTCCAACCTGATGGCAGACAGTCTAGCTTGTCCCCAGAAACTGGATTTCAGAGAGATTGGGAGCTTGTCTCTCTTTGGATTGAAGAAAGAAATGCCCTCCACCAGCCAGGATCCACTGACAGCCTGTATCACGCTCGCACCCCTGTACCTTAGTTTTTCAGCGCTTGTGCCCTGAATGCTCCTTTCTCTTTCAGTCTAGTTGTAGAGGTTCCTTTCAGCTAGCTTTCCCGTGGTTCTAGGTGATAGATGTTTTGTTTTTTAGTTGTAGTTTTGAAATTATTGTGCATGGCAGCAGTTTAGGTGTGTTTACATAAGCCGCCATCTTCGATGGACAGATAATTTTCAACAAAGGAGCCAGAAATGTGCATTGCAGTAAAGATAGTCTTTTCAATAAATGGTTCTGGAAAAATTGGAAAGCCACATGGAAATGAATGAAACTGGATTGCAATTTGTCCCATGTACAAAAATTAATTCAGAAATAGATGAAAGACTTAAGCATAAGACCCAAAACTATAAGTCACATAGAAAAAAAAATATAGGTACCAAACTTATGGACCTTAGTGGTAGAGAACATTTTATGGACTTGACCCCAAAGGCAAGGGAGGTAAAGGCAAATATGAATGGTACTATATCAAACTGAAGAGCCTCTTCACAGCAAAAGAAATGGACAACAAAACAAAAGGCAGCCAACAAGATGGGAGGTGATATTTGCCAACAGTAGCTCTGACAAAGATTTAATTTCCAAAATATATAAAGAACTTGTAAAACTCAACACCAAACAAATAAACAATCCAATCAAAAAGTGGGCAGAGGACCTGAATATATATCTCTCCCAAGAAGACATATAAAAAGCCGATAGGTATATGAAAAGATATTCAACCTCACTGGCAATCAAGGAAATGCAAATTAAAACTACAATGAGATACCACCTTACATCACTTAGAGTGGCCATTATCAACAACACAAGCAACAAGTGTTGGAGAGATTGTGGGGACAAGGGAGCCCTCATTCACTGCTGGTGGGAATGTAGAGTGGTACAACCACTATGGAAAGCAGTCTGGTGAATTCATAGGGCAGTTTTATTTTATTTTATTTTTTTAATTTTTAAAAAATAAATCTTTATTGCTCAGATTATTACAATTGTTTCTCCTTCCTCCCCTCCCCCCCATAGCTCCCTTCCACCCGGTTCCCACCCCACCCTCTACTCTTATCCCTCCCACCATTGTCCTCATCCATAGGTGTACGATTTTAATCCAGTCTCTTCCTGCACCCCCACACCCCTTTCCCCGCTGATAATTATCAATCCACTCCCTTTCTTTGCCCCTGATTCTATTATATTCACCAGTTTATTCTGTTCCTCAGATTTTTTATTCACTTGATTTTTAGATTCACTTGTTGATATATATGTATTTGTTGATCATAATTTTTATCTTTTTTCTTCTTCCTCTTCTTAAAGAATACCTTTCCTTGATGTCCCCTCAGTCTCTTTAAAAGAGTTTAAAGAGCCATTTTTATTAAACTTCAAAGATAATACATAAAAAGCATGGAAAATGAAGATTCTCAGAAGAAAAATCCACTAAATTCTAACAAAAATCAGCTACTAGCATTGAATGTAGCTTACTAGCATTTAGTGGTATCATTTATATACAAATATGTGTAGGTGATTGGATTAAGTATTTTAAAATATGTTGGAAAAAAGCCTAGTTTTATCTTGATAATAACACAATTTATATTAAAGATAGGTTGGAGCAGAAAGTTAAATTAAGGTAAAGTCATAGAACAACACATGGCTCTACCCAACTCTCATTCCTTCCTCTTTTTCTTCACAGAACTCTTGGTTTTTATATTTAAACTAGAGGCCTGGTGCATGAAATTAATGCACAGGTAGGGTCCCTAGGCCTGGCCAGCAATCAGGGCTGATTGGAGCCTTCTAGAGCCTCCCTTTCCCGGCTGCCAGCTGCCAGCCAGGCTTTTCTTTCCAGCTGCATGCTGCTGGCTGGGGCCTTCCTTTGTTCTGTGCCACCCCCTGGTGGTCAGCACACATCATAGCAAGCGATTGAACTCCATATCTCCTGGTCGAATTCCTTTTATATATTTGCCTTTTATATATATACTAGAGGCCCAGTGCACAAAATTTGTGCATGGGTAGGACCCCCCAGCCTGTCTGGCAATCAGGGCCGATCAGGGCCATTTTGCCCAGTCCCAATTGGAGCTGGTGGTTGAGGAGGGACCATGGGAGGTCTGAGGGAGGGCTCCATGGTGTGTTTGGCCCTGTCTTGCTCAATCCCAATCGGTTGGACCCCAGCAATAAGTTAACCTACCAGTCGGAGCATCTATCCCCTGGTGGTCAGTGTATGTCATAGCGACCGGTCAGTTGACTGCCTGATTGGACACTTAGCATATTAGGGTTTTTATATAGATAGATAGATAGTAAAATTGAAAATAAAGACTTTCACTAAAGTTCAGACATTAGAAAAAAATACAAAGTAAGACCAATTAGTTCTAGACACATACTTTGAATTTGCACCTTCAATTTCTATTTATTCAATTTCTACCTAGGTAGGCCATCAACAAATATTTATGGGTTTGTGTAGAGGGCCAAATGGGAAGACACCTGGATATTCTATAGATTGCTGTTGACTGGGCCCGGGATATTGGCAGAATCATGTCAGTTGCACTCCCGCCCTGGGAGTGCGGAGATGTTCTTAGTTCCTGATTAATGTGTTCGTTCAGGAGGAAGGAGTGGGTGGAACCTGGGCTCTCCCAGGCTCCTTGTTTTCCTGTGAAACCCCTTGTTGGATTGGAGTATAAATAGATGTGCTGCGTGGCTCAGGAGGTCGTCAGTCTGTCTCTCCAGCAGAGGAGGTCAGCGGCCCTCCCAGTTCCCAGCCTGAAATCAATTTCTATGTCTTCTCTCTTTATTTCTATTATTTATCAATCCCTGGGCACCTCCAATTAGAACTGGTATGCTCATCTCTCTTTCCATGTGGGACATGAAAAAGGGAGATCCCCGCAGCTTCAGGTCCCCACAGGTTTGGTTACTATGAGTAATAAAAAGAAATATTTACTCTGAGTGCATACTGCATTAGAAAATTTCACCAATGCTATAGACACTGTCCTTCTTTAGCAAGTACCAGCTTCAAGAACTATTCAGACTTATTATAAAAATAAGTGCTGGGAAGAACAATAAAATGGGTTGTATTTCTCAGGCTATTTGAAATGACTCCACTAAGTAGACTAAAATACACATTAAAATGCAGAAAATAGAGTGAAAAATATATAATACTGAGTACTATGACCAGTACTTCTCAAAACTATCCAGGTCCTCGAAGACAATTCTGATCCTCATAGCTAATTGGCTTGGAGATCAACGCTTCCCAGTGATACCAACAACAAACAAGGCTTAACAACAAGACTGCACACACATCCCACAAAGGGCTACACCAAGACTGTCCACCTCAGGTAACTGAGAGGCTGACTCACTGAACCATATAGGACACCTTAGCCCACAAAGCTACCCTACCAACTCAGGGAAGCTGTGAAAATGCCAAGACAAGAAAATAGATCACAAACAAAAGAAATGGAGGAAAAGAAGAGAATGGATATAGAGTTCAAAACCACGCTTATAAGGTTTTTCAAGAATTTCCTAGAAAAGGTCTATAAGACCTATGAGGAATGAAAAGGGATCAACAAGAACTAATAAGGGATCAACAAGAAATAAAGAATACATTGTCTGAAATAAAAAATATCATACAGAGTCCTAAAAACAGAATGAAAGATCACAAGAATCAAGTCAAAGATTTGGAACATAAAGAGCCAGAAGACACTCTTCCGCAGAAGCAAGAAGACAAGAGAATCCAGAAAGTTGAAGATAATGTAAGAAACCTCTGGGACAACTTGAAGCGAACCAACATCAGAATTATGGGGGTCCCAGAAGATGAGAGAGAGCAAGATATCGAAAACATACTGAAAGAAATACTGACAGAAAACTTCCCCCACCTGGTGAAAGAATTAGACTTACAAGTCCAGGAAGTGCACAGAACTCCAAACAAAAGGAATCCAAAGAAGACCACACCAAGACACATCATAATTAAAGTTTCAAGAGCAAAAGACAAAGAGAGAATATTAAAAGCAGCAAGAGCAAACCAGGTAGTTACCTATAAAGGAGCACCCATACGATTGTCAGCTGATTTCTCAACAGAAACCATGCAGGCCAGACGGGAATGGCAAAAAATATTCAAGGTGATGAATAGCAAGAATCTACAGCCAAAAATACTCTACCCAGCAAAGCTATCACTCAGAATCGAAGGCCAGATAAAGAGCTTCACTAATAAAAAAAAAGCTAAAGGGGTTCATCACCGCCACCCAGAATTATATGAATTGCTGAAGGGGGTTCTTTTGGAAGAGAAAGTAAATAAAGATAAAAACTATGAACAAAAAATATGTAACTATCAACAAGTGAATCTAAAAACCAAGAGAATTAAAAAAATCTAATGAACAATATTAACTGGTGAATATAATAGAATCAGAGGTATGGAAGGGGAGTGAACTGATGATTCTCAGGGAAAAGGGGAGAGGGGGTGTGGGAAGAGACTGAACATATGGACTATGCACCTATGGATGAGGACAATGGAGGGTGGGGAAAGGGCAGAGGGTGGGGTGGGAACCTGGTGGAGGGGAGCAATGGAGGGGGTGTGGAAATGAGGAACATTTGTAATAATATGAACAATAAAGATTTATTTAAAAAAAAAAACTATCCAGATCCTCAAAACAAGGAAAGTCTGAGAAAATTTCATAGTCAAGAGGACCCTAAGATGATATGATGAGTAAATGTAATGTGGTGTTATAGGTAGGATCCTGGGACAGAGGAAAATGACATTAGGTAAGAATTAAGGAAATCAGCCCCAGGCGGTTTAGCTCGGTGGACTGAAGGCACCAGGTTGCATTCTGGTCAAGGGCATGTACCTTGGTTGCAGGTTCCCTGGCCTGGTCTGGGTGCATGCAGGAAACAACCAATCAATGTCTCTTTCACATCAATGTTTCTCTTGGTCTCTCCCTCTCCTTTCCACTCTCTAAAAACCAATGGAAAAATATCTTCAAGTGAGGATTAAAAAAACACACTAAGGAAATCAGAATAAACTAAGAAATGTAGTTAATAATAATGTATCAATATTGGCTCATTAGCTGTAATAAATGTATCATATTCATGTAGATGTTAACAGTATGGGAAACTGGGTGTGGGATACATGGGAACTCATTAAGATCTACTTAGTTTTCCTGTAAATCTGAAAATATTCTAAAAAATAAGTTGTTAAAAATTGGTTATAGCAGAAACCGGTTTGGCTCAGTGGATAGAGTGTCGGTCTGCGGACTGAAAGGTCTCAGGTTCAATTCCGGTCAAGGGCATGTACCTTGGTTGCGGGCACATTCCCAGTGGGGGGTGTGCAGGAGGCAGCTGGTCAATGATTCTGTCTCATCGATGTTTCTAACTCTCTATCCCTCTCCCTTCCTCTCTGTAAAAAATCAACAAAATACTTTAAAAAATTGGTTATATTTCTCAGGCTGTGCTAAATGATTCCATTAATGAAAAATGCCTAATACTGAGAGCCCAACTCATGGGGACCAAAGGCACTCAAAGACTTCAGCCATCAAATGACAACAGGACAAGGACTCCACACAACCAGGGTAATCCAGCTCAGAAAGCTATAAATCCAGACACCCCAATTCCTTCAGAGAATTCCAATGGAAACAACTGATAACTAAGACAATAAATAAAGCCAGTTTAACTTTCTTTATCCCAAAAACCCTACAGCTCTAAAACACACCATGGACAGCAGGTTTAAAAAACAGTAAAAACTCTATTTGCATAAGTTGAGCTAACAATTCTAGGGGTGTGGGTGAGGATGCAGGTGGGGAGGCAGGCCAGCTCAGGTGACTCACATCCTCCATCAGCTACCAGTGCCTCCTAAAGGAGGGAGGAGCTGATGTGGTATCAGAAGCCACCCTGCCTTTCATAATACCCAGCTCAGGGACTACAATGTGCACTGTTGTCTAATACCATGATTTACACAAATAAAACACACAAAATCCAACTCAGACTCTTGCCCTTTCTTGCCTAAAGATTCTTATAAGTGCCAAGAACCATAGGTGCTATATTTAGCAGCCAAGTTATGAACCCTGAAGGATAATTTTTTAATGGAAATAGGGATCACCACTAATTAGTCAAGCACAAATTTCAAAGTGAAAATATATTGATTCTAAATAATTCATTTTCTCATTCAATTTATAAATATTTATTGAAGACCTATTTTGAGCTATATACTGAACTGATGAAAGAAATTAGCCCAGGAGAACATGCTGAACAGATGAAACAGTTTAAATGAACATCAGATCAATAAATAGAAACGTCGATGACTTTAATAGAATCCCATCAGAGAACATTCTTGATTTAATCTTGCACACCTTCTAGTGGTCCCTTGGTTAAAATGCAAAGCTTACATTACAGCCCACAGTTGAGTCATTGAATATGCTGGAACTCTGACATATGGCTTATTTTACTTTGTGAGCACTCAAACCTCTGGCAGCTGTATGGAGTTCTCTCTTTCCTCTACCTCTCCCTGTCTTCCTCTCCCTTCTCCCTCTCCCTCCTTTTCTCTTCCCTCCTCCTTCTCCTCCCTTCCTCCCTCCTTTCTCTACTGGTTGTGCTAATTTCATAATATCTGTTAAGATATTATCATGATTCCATACAACAAATATTTATTGATGGCCTACCATGAGAAAGTACTAACTAATCTTTGATCTTTCCAATTTAATAATTTCATTTTTTATTTCACAAACATTTCAACAAAGTGTTGGGAATCAATGTTTCTCACTCATCTCTCTCTAACCTATCCATTCCAGCTCTCACACTGCATCATTCATTCAACCAAATTTTATTGGTTTACTATATACAAGGTAGAATTCTAGGCAGTAGGGGTATAGTAATGAACAAAATTGATAAAATGCCTACCCCCTATGAAGTTTTTATTCTAGTGTGTGCGTGGGGGAGGGGGCAAAATGTAAAATAAATAATCATTGAATTAAATAATTATTTAGATGACCAATACTATGGAGCAGCAACTTGCAACTTTTTCATCTCATGACATACATAAACTAATTACTAAAATTCTGTAGCTCACCAATATATATTTTGCTGATCTGTCAAAAAATAGGTATAATTTTGATTCATTTGCACTGGATAGCTACTGTTGTGTTGGCTGTTGCTAATTTTCACTTGACAATCTAAGTTAATCTGAAAGAGATAAGTAACCCTGACTAAATAGTTAGGTACTGTATGTTTTAAAAATTCTTGTGGCAAGTCAGTTGAAAATTGCTGCTATGGCAAATAAAACAGGGAAAAGGCAATTTGCTCAGGGAAGGCCTGAAAGTGATATTGGAGCAAGTATTTGAAGGAGGTAAGGGGGCATTATTTGGGGTAACAGTATTTAAGGCAGTGGGAACAGCAAGGGGGAAAGCTTAGAGGTAGGAACATATCAGTGGCCAGAGAACAGCAAGGAAATAAATAGTAGTTCTACGGGGGCATGGGAGGAGGGGGCAGAAAGCAGCAGTGTTTTGTAGGCCATAATAGGGACTTTGGCTTTACTCTGAAAAAGAGCCATTGCAGTATTTGAGCAGAGGACTGATGAGAGCTAACTTCTGTTTTCATAGGATCACTCTGCTGTGTGGAGAATAGACCAAAGAATGGCAAGGCCAGAAGCAGGAACACAATTTGGGAGTTGGTTGTAAAATAATCCAAGAGAGATAATGGAAGCTTAGAGTAAGGTTATAGTGCTGGAAGTAGTGAAAAGTGATCAGATTCTAGATATATTTTGAAGACAGAGTTGACAGGGTTTTTTACGGATTGCATGTGAAATGTGAAAAAAAGAAAACAAGGATTATTTAAATATGTTTGGTTTAAATAACTGGGAGAATAGGGCTGCCACATGGGGATCAGGAATTATGTTTTGGACACATTAAATTTGGGATGTCAAGTAGACACCCACCATCTTCTCCCTATACAATCTTCTATTTACCCACTGTTTTTATGACACAAATCCCTTAATATTTCTACATTTTTTTGGTGTGCCATTTCCAATCTTAGTATTTGCCACCTATTTATGCAAGAAACTGGGTATTTTTGATATTTCCCTTCTTACCTCTACCAGCCAATTGATCTGTTAATAATGCCTTTAAAACCATTCTCAAGTGTTCTTTCCCTTTCACACCCACTATCACTACCTTTATTCATACCTTCAAAATCTCTTTATCTCTGAGCATAACAGATGCATTTTTCCCTTTATTAGTAAGATTGAGTAGAGTGGTCCAGCTGATCTAGGTTCAGGAGGTAGAGGTGGAAGTGGAAGCAAGGGGCAGGGCATAAAAAATAGTGTTATTTACTCCCAACTCTGGTACCTGTGCCTGTAAACAAACACCAGAATTGCTTCTAAGAGAATTCTGAGGTTGATCCGGGAAAGCAGATTATGAGATCAAGGTCCCCTTGGGTGGTCCTGCACACTATTTCCTGATCAAAAACCTTTGAAGGCAAACTGCAGTTCATGAGCCACATGCAGCTCTTTGGCCCCTTTAGTATGGCTCTTCCACAAAATACCACATGCAGGTGCGCACATACACTGTGAGTGAAACTTCGTGGCCCAGGTGCAGAAGCCGGTTTTCAGCTCTCAAAAGAAATTTCAATTGTTGTATTGTTGATACTTGGCTTTGTTGACTAATGGGTTTGCCGATCACTGTTCTAGGGAATCAGGCAGTGCGTCTATCATGATGTTTCTGGAAAGCTAGCACCTTTTTCATGATGAAACTTGTTTCTCACCCTTAGGTTACTGGGCTAATTGCAGGGTACACAAGTGCACCAGGAGGTGAATAATCATGGAGTAGGAAGGGCACAAAGTTCGAGAAACTGTTAATGTAGGAGTTTTATGGGTGGATGACTAAATTTCACTTCAAATATTTTTATGTGAGTACAATTTTTGGCATGGGCAGATGGGGCTGTGCCAAAAGGAAATCTAACCAGTGTCTCCCACCTGAATGATCCGATTAGTGTAGTTCAAATACCATTCATACATCAAACACTTGTTGGTGCTTAGTACATGTCAGGCATTATTCTATGTACTTCCATGAGCCTTACCAGCACAGCCAAGGGTTTGGTGAGCCTGAGGGAGGGCTGGTGAAGGATGAAGAAAAAAAACAGACATGTAGAATAAGATGGGTCTAAGTGGGTCTTCTGTGCCTGGCTGAGGCCACAGAATAGATCCAGACTGCAAAGCTGATGCTTTATTTATAGTCGGGGGTAAATAAGGTAATTTACAATGTTCTTGTAAGTTTTACTTGTTTTGGCAGCACTTGAGATTAGCTGCCCAGGAGAGATCTAGGGAGCAGTCACAAGATCAAGCTTAATTATGCTTAGAGGGCTGTGCCCTCCAAGCTGGGACTTGTTTTCGACTTTGCCAGCAGGTCAGTCTGAGGCTTAACCCTATAACCACTCCTTACATCTTGCCCTTCTTTTAATTTTAAGCTACTAATAATGGAAGTAAAACTTAAACATCAAGAACAAAGTTCTGACTATTAAAACATTAACAAAACAATGCCAATGCAAAACCCAAAAACAAAACAATGCAAATACAAAACCTAGACATGGTTCTTAATAAAACAATGCCAATGCAACACTACAATAATAGAGACATCAAACTACAGTAACATTTTCCTTCTAAATGAAAGTTTCTTTTGCTGATTTACTCAAGAGTCCTTGGACTTGGCTGCATAAGACTTTGCATAAGACTGGCAGCTAACCAATGCTAGCATGGCCAGAAACATGGTTGAGGAAATAGCTTCCATTTCTTGCTTTTCTGCCATCTGCTGGGCCTCAGTTGTTAACTTCTTCAGCTGACCCCATGTTGGCACCTCAGTCTTTTGTATAGCCTTCATCATCTTCCTTTTCCACTTTGCTGTCATCAGGGCAACTCTCAGTCCTTTGAACAATGGGAGAAAGAGCTTCTCTGGATCCATGGTGGTGACACATGTAATGCTCTGGCACCCAAATTGGCTGTGCTGCTCCTTCTGGAAAGATACAAACACAACCTCTTCCCCACATCATTACTGGATCTTGTCCAAACCATTGTCCAGTTTGTGCATCCTTCCATTGGGCTAACCCTGTGGAGGCTATTGTACAGGAGGCCCAATGCTTTTCAGCTGTTGTACAACCCTCTGCATCACAATTCAAAAAAATTTAAAGCATGTAGAACATGACTGAGTTTGTTTTGAGGTGACACATAACATCTATCTTTCCTTTCTAGTAATTGCATTTTAAGAGTATGGTTTGCTCTTTCCACTATTGCCTGGCCTTGAGGGTTGTAAGGGATACCAGTTTTATGACAAATTTGATATTGCTGACAAAAATGTTGAAAAGTAGAACTAGTGTATGCGGGTCCATTGTCAAATGTTGCCCTGCCTCTAGCTTAATTAAGAATGCAGGCGGCTACAGGCTTTTTGTCATTTTAAATTCTGCTGTTGGATTATAAGAGTTATTTAGTTACTTTATTTTGCCCTTCTTAGAGGCCAAAACCTTCATAACATTTAAAGTATATTTATTAATTTTTATTTGATAAGACTTTCCATGCAATGTCAAGTATATTAGATCTGTTAAGTTTAAAAAGATTTCCTTTAAGAAGAGAGAATAAATTTCTTGTATTACTCTGGGCCCTTGGAGCTTTCTAAAAATTATCTCTGTTAAAGCCTTGAAATTTTAACATGGAAAAAACCATCAAACAAATATCTACATATGACTTAAATATTATAATACCTTTTATAATTATCTTAAGATATCCATTAGATTTTAAATTAGTTTTTGCATAGAAAAATTTTGGTTGAGATCACAGAATTAATCCTCTTTTTTAATTAGCAAGCAACTTATTTTCAATTCCTAATTATTAGAGAAAACACATTTTATTTTCTCAAAAATAAGTTTTTATACTTTAGGCATTTAATTACCACAACTATATAATTTATCCCAATTTAATTTGCACTTTGAACTTTTAAAGCTGGCAAGTCAAATATATTTAGCATTTCCTAGATTAATAACACTTTACATTTCTAAAAAAAATACAAGACATAATCAAATAGTAGCTTCAATTCTGTCCTCTAGTTTTTTTATTAGGCAAATTTAAACTTTACTTTTTATTTGCTAGTAGCTCTGGAAAACCAGGTTTGGTTTATTCCAATGTAAATTACCACATTTTTCAAAGACGGTTCCTGGCAGGAAACTAGATTACCTGTCTACTGGGGGAATGGCATCTACCCCTTCCTCCATTAACAAAGGGCATAGCCAGTTACCTGGGCTATTTAGATCTTTGTAATTAATAAATTATTTATCTATATTTCAACAATTTTTGAGATTCAAATCCAATTCCAATTATTTTAAGGCATTTACTTTGGATAAATTCTATAACAGAAAATTTACTGATTTTCTTAAGGCCTTAAAAGTTAACTTTTTAACAAGGTTCATTAGTATAAATGCGAATTCTGTTGCTGGAATTAGCTTGAGTTCCTTTCGAGAAGACTTTTTCACAGTTTTTCTTAGGAAAAAAAAAACCAAAAACACAGTTCTGGGTTTTTCATTTTCTATAGCGTTTGCAGAGATATTCCAGCTTAAGACAATCCAAATGTCCAAAATCAGACCATGCACATATTCTATCTTACAGCTAGGCTCTTTCTCCATGAGCACAGAAATTCCAGACACATTTCCAAACTTTTAAGACTTTTTCATGGCGAAAAAGGAAACTTTAAATTAGCCTACTGAGAGAGTGGGCTTCCATATTGGATCGCCACATGTTTCCCTTCCCCCACATCGTGCTTACTTTGGGGGAAGTTTCAGCAATAGATCTGGCCGAATTTCTTTTCATGCTTAAAAGATAAAGACAGATCTTAAATTTTTTCTTTCTTTTTTGCTTTCCGAAGTACGTAATAACTAATCACCCAATTTGGCCAAGATTTGCATTTCCCTGCCACATTCCTCCAATCCCCTTCTGGAGTGGGCTCTAGGCAGTCCCGAATCAGGGACCACAGACTGAAAGTAAAGGCAGGCATTTTCCTCTGGCCCTTCAGCTAAATAATGATCACAAAGTTGTTTTCCTACCTTCTCCCATGCCTCTATATTTACCTTTTCTTCCTCAGAAAACCATGGGCAGGTTTTACTCACAAAATCCAAAAAATTGAAAAGCTGTTCATACTCACAGAACAGCCCCTTGCTTGGAGCATAGCCTTAAGCATGGATACACATACATTTTTTCCCTGCAATCCTAAATTTCCCATGTTTTACACCTAGTCAGTACTACACCCCTTTCTTACTTACTGCATGCGCACGCATTGGGGCCTCCTTTCACCTGACAATTGAGTTCCCTCACCCTCAGGTCCGCATTGAGTGCCACTTGGGCTGAACTCAGCCCCAAGTTGGGCGCCACTTGAGCCACGCCAGCACAGCCAAGGGTTCTGCAAGCCTGAGGGAGGGCCGGTGAAGGATGAAGAAAAAGACAGACAAAGATAATAAGCTGGGTCTAGGTGGGTCTTCTGTGCCTGGCTGAGGCCATAGAACAGATCCAGACTGCAAAGCTGATGCTTTATTTATAGTCAGGGGTAAACAAGGTAATTTACAATGTTCTTGTAAGTTTTACTTGTTTTGGCAGCACTTGTTGCACCTCTCACAACCCATTAGTTGCCCAAGAAAGAACTAGGGAGCAGTCACAAGATCAAGCTTAATTATGCTTAGAGGGCTGTGCCCTCCAAGCTGGGACTTGTTTTCGACTTTGCCAGCAGGCCAATCTGATGCTTATCCCTGTAACTGCTCCCTACACTTTCATATAATGCAATTTCTTTATGAGGTAGGTACTATTACGATATCTGCTTTATAGGTGAGAAAATAAAGTAATTGAGAATTTAAGCTATTCAAAGTCAGATAGAAAGTGGCAGTGCTGGGATTCAGATCCAGGCAGTGTGGCTTCAGATTCCTTGCTCTTAACCCCCATGCCATATTGTATGGTGAATGCTAATTGAATGTGCCCTTGGGTAGTCCACACTTGTGGGGCTAAGGTATTGACCAGACTCTAAGATACCAATGATTCCAGCCACTAGCCAAGGCAATAGTGGGCTGGAAACAATGCTATGAAGGGAAGAGGTCTGGATGGAAGGGTATAGTGAGCTAGAAATGAATTCTGAGGAGGCTGAGGCAGAAGATCAATTATGTGTTGGAAGTATAGCAGCAGTGTTACTCCCCCAGGACCTGGTTATCATGGGACAATGTATCATGGGTCTGACTTTGCCTCAATTGTAGGAATCATAGAGGTTACATCAGATATGGAACAACTAGAAGAACCCTGGGACCAAGAGTTCTTAAAATGTACTGCTATACTTGCCTATTGGAATGGTGCCCATGGGTACAGGCAACCACTGATCCTAATACAATGGGGTACTTTGAACATCATAAACCTTTGGGCTACACCAGTATGGACATGGATCTATATGTTCTATAATGCATATGCCTGCTTTGTGTGCCATGACTGGGATAAATGGCTGTCATTCTCAGGCTCGAGCCCATTTATACTGCCCCTTGATATTCTGAATTCTGCAACAGGATAGGTGCTTTGGGAAGGGTCTACTTCACCTGGTATGACCTGAGTTTAGAAGTCTGTGCTGGCTGCTCTGGTTTAAGCTTATGGTTACAAGCTGCCTCTCTTAAAGGAAGTGTCTCCTTATTTTGAAAGTAGCCTTGATCACTAAGAGCTTTTATTTCCATTTGGGGTAATTGACCTTGGTAAGGACTGATTTTCTGGGAATGTGGGTACAGGGGCAGGGATCAAAGCACCCAGGTCCTCCATATCCCTTTCTACTAGGATGTTGAAGGCATTACTCAATAGTACAGGACCGGGCTGAGGTGGACAGCCTTCAGCTACTGGAAGGTCATTTTTGTGTCTGAGAACCAAATTCCTTACTCTTAAGAAGAAAGGATATTGTGGTAGTGAAGATGCAGAGGTAATAGATAAATTGCTGATGGTATCAAGGGGTTGTTAACATCTTCAGTCATCTCAGGGAACTTCATTTCATAAAGGCTTATAGCTTATAAACAGAACCTTAACACTTTGGGGCTTGGCTTGGAGATAGTGCTACTGTCCTTATTCCATTACCATGTAGCTCAGAGCCTCTGTGAAGTAAAATTAAGTGAATTCACCAAAAATATTGCCCAGGCAAATAACTATTGTGGGAAGTGGTGCATGATCCCACTTACTGGAAGGTAGGAGCACCACACAGGAATTTTCCACTCTTTACTTTTCTTGACCTAGATGAGGTTATATCTATTCTATACCACTATGGTATACAATAGATAGCTCAGTGAAGGTCAGAGGCTTATGGAATTGAGTTAGGAGGTCCCAGGTTAACAGAAAGGATTTTGAATAGTATTTACATTGAGGATGGAGTAATCTTGACAAGGACTCCCTGCTTTTTATTTTCAGGAAGTCTCAAGGCCAATGTAGACGAGATGATGAATGTGATGAAACCTGCTGCAAGCTGTTGTCCAAAGTTGTTATTTTATTAGAAGGCCTTGATTTTAGGGTCAGAGAGCATTTGCTCCCTTGGTAGTGAGATACCTTGGTGTTAGGGGTGATCCTTCTGTCTCTTGGTAAGGAGTATTTCATTTGCCTTACAAGTATGGGTTGAACCTAGCCGTGTGAGGGGTGGGTCAAACAGGGAATTCTATGTGATGTTTAGAAGGGGGAAGGGGTCTAGGGAATGTTGACAGTAAAACTCAGACAAAGCAAAAGATATAAGTCTTGAGGACAATAGTGACTAGTCTATTTCTAGCTAGGAGCAGCTTATTGGCAAGGCAGAAGTGTAAGGTAAATGCAATGGGTAACAAACAGTACTAGGACTAACTTCAGCTGGACAGGCTGTGGAATCTGAATCATGGACTTGTCTGAGACACTAAACCCTTGAACACAGTCTGGTTATAATAAATTACTTTTATCTAACACTTACTGTATGCTAAGCTCTTTGCTAAGCACTTTAATGCAATTATCAGATTTAATCCTATAACTCTATAAGGTATGTACTATTATCATCTCCAATTTTTGCAAATGAGGACACTGAGGCACAGAAAGATTTTTATAGCTAGTAATTGATGAAGCTGAGATTCCCAGTGTGACAATGAACCACTATGATATACTGTCTTCCTCAGTTCTATAAGAATACATCTCATCCTCTAGAGCAGGAGTGGGGAACATCCATCCTGAGGGCCATATACGACCTGCAAAATCACTTAACCTGGCCCTGCCAAGGCATTAGGGGGGGTGAGTTAATTAAATGTTTGACCAAATATAGCAAGTTCATTTTTAAGTTGATAATTTTACATGACCTGCACATGATGTTATAAATATCCAAATGGCCCTTGGCAAAAATAAAGGTTCCCTACCCCTTCCCCAGAGGCCAGGGATGGGGATGCCATAGGGACAAAGCATGTCTTAGCTTGTTCCTAATTGGCTAGCTGGCTGGGCAGTTTTCTCATGGAAGGCCTGGTACCTAATGGGTTGGACACATACAGACAGAATGATCGAGGCCACAATGGTAAAGGTCTGTCTATTTTGTCTAATGATGTACCTACTGCAGGTGCCAGCATGGAACTGGTATGAGTAGGAAGTGATATGACATGCCATCCATGGTTGAAGGAGAGGTCTGCCTTGGAAGTGAGATGATACGACTGACATTGAATCCAGGCCTACTTTTTCATGCAATTATCTATTTGTTTACAAATGCTGGGTAGTGCACAGTGTGAATTGTTAACCTACCAGCCAGACCCCCTTTTCTAGATGCACTTTCTCCTCTCTTCTCATTGCTTTCCCTAAGTTCAGGTCCTCGACACTTGTCAGCAGGACAGCTGAACCTATTCAGTCTCCCTATCTCCAGTTTACACTTCCTTCAATCCATCCTCTATACTGCAGTCAGAGTTATTTTCCTAAAATACAAATCTGACCATTTTATTTCTTTTTTTAAATATATACTTTTATTGATATCAGAGAGGAAGGGAGAGGGAAAGATAGAAACATCAATGATGAGAATCATGGATTGGCTGCCTCCTGCACGCCCCCTACTGGAGGTGGAGCCTGCAACCTGGACATATGCCCTTGACCGGAATCTAACCCTGGACCCTTCAGTCCGCAGGCCAATGCTCTATCCACTGAGCCAAACTGTTTAGGGCTTACCATTTTACTTCTTAACATAATTTTTCTGTACACCCCCATTTCCTACTGCAGTTTCTCAAAGTGTGTGCATCAGAATCACTGCTCAAGTCTGAAAGTGAGGGTTCTGGCACACCATTCCAATCCTGCTTGATTAAGATCTCTGAGACCTAGGAAGCTGCACTTTTCAATTGGATGATGCCTATATACATAGAGCCCTTCATGACCCATTCTCTACTTTTTCACCTCAGCTTCTGCCATTGCCCACTTTGTACCTTAACCCTCCTGCAATACAAGATTGCATGTAGTTCCCCAAATCCATCAAGACTTGCAAACTCTTCTTTTGCAAAGGTGGCTATGGCCTTCTGAAATGCCTCTCATCTTCCTCTCACTGGCATACTTCATTCTTTGAAATCTTATTCATCATAATATCATGATTGATAAATCTCACTTTACTTCTCTACAGCTCAGTTTCTCAAACTTTTTTTTTTCCATTACTGCTCCCCCATCCAAAGAGCTTTTAGCACCTTTTCCCAATTGAGCCCTGTATGAAATTTTAATATCACAGATATGCTGTACATCTGTTTCTATACTAAGGCCCTTTGGAGAACCATAAACCATGGCATGTCTACACTATCCCTGGCAAAAATCAGTTTTTGCTCCCTAGGGGGACAATATTGTCTCTGTTGAGAATGCATGTTCTGCAGTGGCAGACACTGCTATCTAAACTGGCCTTGAGTTTCACTTTGGTTTCTGTGATGTCTATACTGATTTTTCCTATCTCTCTGATTATTCCTTCTCAAGACTCTTTCATAGGACTTTCTTCCTCCACCTGCCCTGTAAATACTGGCATTGCACAAGCCTCAAGACTTGTTTTTATTTTTCTGTGTTTTTCTATACATGCTTTTCAGGTGACTTGATCTTTTTCTTAAGTTTTGTGGGGTTTTTTTGTTTGTTTGTTTTTTTTTTGTGTGTGTGTGTGTGGTGTTATTAATCCTCACCCAAGGATATTTTTTCCCCACTGATTTTTATAGAGAGTAGAATGGAGGGAGGGTAGAGAAAAGGATAGGAGAAGAGAGGGAGAGGGAGAGGGAGAGAGAGGAGAGAGAGGGAGGGAGGGAGAGAGAGAGGAGAAAAGAGGGGGAGAGGAGGAGAGAGGAGAGAGAGGGGGAGAGGAGGAGAGAGAGAGAGAGAGCGAGAGCGAGAGCAAGAGCGAGAGGGCGCGCGCGTGTGAGAGAGAGAGAGAGAGAGAGAGAGAGAGAGAGAGAGAGAGAGAGAGAGAAAGAGAGATTTTGACTAGTTGCCGAGCAGGGATGAATCTAAAACTGAGGTATGTGCCCTTGACCAGGAATCAAACCCGAGATCCTTTGGTGGTGTGCAGGCACTGAGCCACAACGGCCAGGGCTGTTTCCTTCATTTTACTTCCCACCTATCATACTGGTGACTCCCAAGTCTGTATTTTCACTGGTCAATTTTCCTGAATTCTAGTCTCTTGTTAGTCTAAGTATGGCCTACAGACTGGCAGCATTTAATATCACCTGGAAATTTGTTAGAAATGCAGACTTTTAGGTTCCACTCCAGAACTCCTGAGCCAGAATCTGCATTTTAACAAGATCCCTGATATTTCATATGCACATTAAAGGTAGAGAAGCCCTGGGATAAACCCTACTGCCAGATCTCTAACAGATCTCTTTAATTAGATGTTCTGTAAGGACATCAGTTCTTATTCCCTGCTTTCCTTAGTTAACAGTTACACAATTTACTCAGTCCTGTACACAAGAAATCTAGATCACTCTGTCCTTGACATGTACAGACAGAATGAACTGTCTGAACTGAAAAGGCTAGGGCTCAAAATAATTATAATGAGTCAAAGTACCAGACAACAGAATATATCTTGCATGATTCAATTTATACTGATAATACAAACTAACCTAAATGTCAGAAGCAAATATGGGGGGGAAAAAAGGAAATGAGTGGTTGCTTAGGGATCGTAATTTATACTAAATTATAATTTATACTAAATTTGTACTAAATATAATTTATACTAAATTTGTTAGAATTTATACTAAATTAATAATAATTTATACTAAATTTGTTAGAATTTCTATCTAATCCAGCTATTAATGACGCTTGAATTTATTCCATCTTTTGTGTTCATTACCACTGCTTTCACCTAACTTTTTTTTATAACATACCCCCACACCCCCACAACTATTCCTAATTGCAAAACTTATCATGTTATCTCCCCATGGCTAGAAATTCTTTCAGTGATTACTCACTGTCCAAAGCCAAGGTTTTTACTCAGTGATTCATACATGGGCTTTAGGAGAGCACTAAACTTTCTGAAAATATAAGGAAAATTTTTGTGTATATTCACTTTTCTAAGGATAATGTATATAGCTTTCACCAGATTTTTCAGAAACATCCTTGACCAAAATAGGTCAAGAACCACTGACATGAAGGACCAACTCCAAACTACTTAGCTTGGCATATAAGGAAACGTTACACCTCTCTTCAATTATCTCCAGCCACTTGCCTATAGAAGCCATGGGTTCCAGCTTTAATTACAGACTTAGAAGTTTCCTCAGCTTTCACATCTCTGTGCCTGTACATATGCTGTTCCTGAAATAATCCCAGGGTTACCGACACAAACAGTAAGTGGTGCAGCCTTGCTTTGCACCCACGTCTTACTTCAAAGTCAGTCATTACACGCTACATTGGCTTGACATTTGCATCATGACCCACACACAAATACATGCACACACATTAGAACAAATTTCATGAAATCTATCTTGACATAAAAAATGCTGGTTGCAACCCACTACATGGATATATTTTTCCACTGATGAGTTACAACCCTTAGTTTGAAAAAATCAGGTCTTTGCTGATACAGGAAGTTTTCCTTACTGAGAACTGGTTATCTTAGCCCCAGAAGTACTAAGATTTTGAGGCTTCCTAAGGATACAAAGCTGTTATAACATAAAAGTATTTGCTAATGAATTGGCTACTTGTATCAGTCTCCATTCAAACAACATATCCTTTCATCTCTAGCACCTTTCCCCATCAACTTTTCCACCATCTTATCTCTTATGCATTCTCAAATATATCAGTGAGTAATTCAATGCATACCTATCACAAAGTAAAATTATAAATCTTGTAAAAAGATACTGAATATAATATAAAGTTAGCATACAAAACTGATAACAATGCTCTGGTAAGCCAGCTTTCCATTGAAGAGGATAAAAATAAATAAGGATAATTTTAAAGGTGATTCAAAAGAGGGATTGGAATACCAAATGATTAAGAAACCCTCAGGAAAACTGATGAAGCCCTTGAATATTTTGGCAAAATCAACCCACTAACTCATCATGCTCCTCTCCCAGGAACTGAAATGTACCATCTTGAAATATCATGCAATTTGTTAGAAAAACTGAGGTCAAAACAAGAACAATCAATTCTTGATACACTGATGTAAGAAGTACTTAACGTTCAAATTTATTAAAAGAGAGAAAATAAACATTTTAATAGCTTTTAGTTATTTAAGTCAACATAAATATTAAGCCCCACCCCCTCCACTACTTACTGGAAAAATTTAGTTCCCCCTTTAAATGGATTTACAAAGTGGCCTTTGGTCTGGTACCAACTGTCCTCAAATAATAACCTCTTGCACACCGCTTTGTTTCACATCACCTGGCATATGGCAGGAGCTTAAAAAATGTTTGTTAAATTAATAATTACAATAGCCTTCTCTGTCTCTAGTCTCAGCTCCTTTTGATTCAATTAGCACATTGACACCCACTCTAAAATTCTTCAGTAAATCCTCACCAGCCTCAGTGAAAAAAAACCAACTCCTCAGCATGGCTTACAGAGCCCTTAGAATCTGGTCCTACTCTATTTGCTTTTATACTTGGACCTCATTTAGTTACTTGTAGTTCTCTAAATGCCCCATAATTTCCTCCTACCAGATTTTTATCATTCCCTCTGTTTGGAATTATCCATCCTTACCAAGGGAAAGGCAGACTCCTTTTCCTTCTTCTGTACAACTCACTACCTTTTACACAACTAGCACATACCATCCACATTGTGTCTGTATTGTAGCTGCTTTCCAACTTGTTCCAAGCAATTTTCATTATAAAATGTTTTATTGATAAAATATAATCACATTAGAGAAAATCTAGGAAAAGTAGGGGAAATAGGAAAAAGGTACCTGTATATATATGTTTGAGAGTATATACATATATATGTATACTACATCCCCCTCCTTACAGTCACTGGTATCATTTTGTTGTACAGTTGACCCTCAAAAAACATGGATTGGAACTACACAGGTCCATTTATAAATGAATGTTTTCAGTTGACCAGAGCAGTTCAAACTCTTGTAGTTCAAGGTTCAACTCTATGGCTGGGAACCCATGGATGTGGAAGGCCCACTGGAGTTATATGTAAATTTGGAATTGCACAGGAGATCTGTGCCCCTGACCCCTGCATTGATCACAGGTCCATTTTTCCTTCTAAGATTTTTTTTTCAATATGCACATATTTTTACATGACTCTAACAAAAGTAAATATATGATGTTGTAACTACCTGCCTTTTAAAAACAAAGTCAAGCCGAAACCGGTTTGGCTCAATGGATAGAGCGTCGGCTTGGGGACGGAAGGGTCCCGGGTTCGATTCCGGTTAAGGGCATGTACCTTGGTTGCGGGCATATCCCCAGTAGGGGGGTGTGCAAGAGGCAGCTGATCGATGACTCTCTCTCATCGATGTTTCTAACTCTCTATCTCTCTCCCTTCCTCTCTGTAAAAAATCAATAAAATATATATTTAAAAAAATAATAAAAATTAAAAAAACATAAAAACAAAGTCAAAATTATATGATATGCATTTTTTCCTGTTATGCAGTTGCCCTAATCACTGTTTTTAATGGTTACATATAACTAGAGACCAAATGCATGATATTCGTTCATGGGAGGGAAGGGGATCCCTCAGCCCAGCCTGCACCATCTTGCAATCCAGGACCCCCCAGGGAATGTCTGACTGCCAGTTTAGGCCTGATCCTGAGGGGATCCCTGCAGGATTGGGCCTAAAATGGCAGTTGTATATCCTTCCCACAATCCGGGACCCTAGCTCCTAACTGCTCGCCTGCCTGTCTGCCTCACTGCCCCTAACCACTCTGACTACTTGCCTAATCACCCCTAACTACTTGCCTGCCTGTCTCATCACCCCTAACAACTCACCTGCCTGCCTCATTTCCCCTAACCACTCGCCTGCCTACCTGATTGCCCCTAATTGCTCACCTGCCTGCCTGATCGCCTCTAACTGCCTCTGCCTGCTTGCCTCATCACCCCTAACCATTCTGCCTGCCTGTTCACCCCTAACCACTCCCTGCCTGCCTGATTGCTCCTGACTGCTTGCCTGCTTGCCTGATCGCCCCTAACTGCCTCTACCTCCAACTCCCCCATCCCCAAGGCGGCTTTGTCTGGAAGGACATCCAGTTGTCCAGTCTAAATAACATATTATGCTTTTATTGTTATAGACTAGAGGCCCAGTGCATGAATTTGTGCACCAGTAGGGACCCTCAGCCTGGCCTGCGGGATCAGGCTACAACTGGCTCTCCATCATCCCCAGAAGGGTCCCGGATTGCAAGAGGGTGCAGGCCAGGTCGAGGTAGCCCACCAGTGCATTATCAGGGCCGGGGAGGAGTACAGAGGTTGGCCAGTCAGGGAGGGACTGCAGGAGGACTCCAAGGTGTGTCCAGCCCAACTCATTCATTCCTAATTGGCCAGACCCCAGTAGCAAGCTAACCTACTGGTTAGAGTATCTGCCTCCTGTGGTCAGTGCATGTCATAGCGACTGGTTGACTGTCTGCTCCCTGGTGGTCAGTGCATGTCATAGCAAGCAGTTGAGCGGCCTTAACATATTGTTAGCATATTACATTTTGATTGGTTGAACAGATGACTGGATGACTGGACACTTAGCATATTAGGCTTTTATTATATAGGATAGCCCAACAAATGGATATGTTTCAGTATACTACCTAACCATTCCACTGTTGTTAATATTTATTTTTTATTTTTTAAATATATTTTATTGATTTTTTACAGAGTGGAAGAGAGAGGGATAGAGAGTTAGAAACATCAATGAGAGAGAAACATCGACCAGCTGCCTCTTGCAACCCCCTACTGGGGATGTGCCCGCAACCAATGTACATGCCCTTGACTGGAATCGAACCTGGGACCCTTCAGTCCGCAGACCAACGCTTTACCACTGAGCCAAACCGGTTTCAGCCACTGTTGTTAATATTTAGATCTCCCTTCTTTCCTCTCTTTTTTGGGGCTATTTTGAGTAAGAGAGAACTTACCATCTTAAAATATATAAGCTTTTCCATATTTTGGATTGGTTTATTTCCTTAGAATTGATTACCAAGAGTAATAGATATTATAAGTTAGAGATTTTTTGTCTTGTGGCTCAAATTTTGTAGGAGAAAAATATATACATATCTATATGATGTTTAAATTTTAATTTTTCTAATTACTAATGATACTAAGTATTTTTTCATGTATTTTTACTATTTATTTTCTCTTCTGTGAATTGTCTGTTCATGTCTTCTGCCCATTTCTCTGAATATTAATGTTTTAAAAAGTCAATTAGAATAGTTAGAGTTTTTAACCATTTGTTTCATTTGCTGTTACTATTTTTTGTCTATTTTTATTTTGATAACATTTTAACTGTAAAGGTAATAAAACATCATTATACAACATTTGAAAACTAGAGAAACACATTTTAAAAAATCAATAATTCTGCCACCCTATCATAACCACCATTATCATTCTCTTGTTTGTTCCCCCATTTTGTTTTGTGTTTTATAAAATTGTCATTGCAGTGTGCATAGAATTTTAAAATCTGCTTTTTCATTAGCACATAAGTATTTTTCTGATATGCCCTGTAATTTTCATAATTATCATTTAAAATAACAGTATAATATTCCATGGAGAGGATTCACCATTTTCTTATTGCTAAACAATTCATGTTATTTATTTTTTTAGAGCCCTATTATTAATGTTTAAATTTTATTTTAATTAGTAAAAAACGGTGAGATGTAGAGAGCCGCCTGAGAAGGCACATGGACATTCTTTTAATTCTTATCAGCTGAGCCCTCATGTTATTTCTTTTTTTAATAAATAACACTGATAAACACCTTCATACATATAATTTATTCTATATTTTGAACTATTTTATTAGGAAACATTCTCAGGAGTAGGTTTACTCCATGAAAGATTATTAACACCTGCTGACTTCCAAACTGCTTTCTTAAGGATTGAACCAAACCACACTATTAATAACAAACTGAGTACCATCTTTTTCAATTCTATTAAATACAGGCTTTCCTGGTTGTTTTAATTTACATTTCTTTGATTAGTAGTGATGAATACTGTCCCATGTCTTCCAGTCATACTTAAACTCTTCTGTAAATTGTCTATTCATATTATTTGCCCATATTTCTTCTTATACATCATACTGAGTACCTTATATAAACCTATCATATTTCATCATATTTATGTCAACTATGCTTTTTCAATATGTGTTTAGATTTTGTTTTTAAAATGGCCACAAAACTTTTAAATTATTTTGGTTTTAAAATTTTATACAGTCAAATTTATTGATCTTATCCTTTGTGAGTTTCTTCTATTATTTCTAAAGCTTAGAAAACTATTTCCCCTCAGAGGCTTGATAAATATCCTCTAGTTTTATTTTTTTAATTTGCTTTTTTTATTTTTAACTCTTCATTCCAGCTGTCATTTATTTTAGTTTATTGCAGGAGATGAGAGTATAAATGCTTCACATCTTCATTTATTGAACAATCCTTTCTTCTCCCTTTCACTAGCAACACACGCTTTATAACAGTCTGAATTCCTATATATATCAACCATCTCTTTTGGGAGTTTGCTAGAATATCATATGTAAACTCCCCAAAGAGACATGCTACCAGTGATTTCATTATTTTAGTTTTGTATGTTTAATATATAATATCATTAGTCCCTCATTAATTTTCCTTTACAGAATTTTCTTTGAAAATCACTCTTCTTTAGCTTTCAGATTTAATTATTGCTGTCTTACCTCAGTGATATTAATTTCTTGAGGGCAGAATTGGTTTATTTCATTAGAATAGTTTGCTAGGAATAATATTACTGGATCAAGAGGTATGAACATTTTCCTCACTCTTTTAACACTTATTTCCAAACTTTTCAAAAAGAACATGACAATTTCATTATAATCTTCCAGTATCTGAATATTTTGAAGTAAAGATTTCTTTTTTTCAAAATTGTTAGGGGAAAAAATATAGCATTTTTAAATTTATATGCCTATCATTTTTAAATATATATGCCTCTGCTTACTAGTGTTGATAAACATATGCTTGACATATAGTAGGTTCTCAATCAACTCATGTTGAATTAATAAAATGCATGTATGAATGTATAGATATATTTGGGAATGGAGAGACATTGTCGTTATAACAGACAAACGCTGGGCTAGATGTAAATTTGTAGACTAAATGCCCATCTGTAGAGAGGTTCTAAAGGTGTCAAGAACCCCCTGAATTGGGGCAATCCCTAGAAACTCTCTAATTTTTATTTTTACCACAGGTGTGTCTGTTTAAAGTAGCATCAGCTGAAAGCTGTCTGGAGTAGTTATAATAATGGTGTGTGGGTATGCCCATATCTACACACAGCCCAGAAGCAGCCATGATTGGCTTAAGATAGAGTGCTCTTCCTTTGGCAGCAAAACAGTGATAAGAAGTATCAGGTATCTGGATATTCCACTGGAAAGTAACCCAGGCCCTAGCAGGCCTGAAGCAATGAATTTAAAGGCATAAGCTCCTCACTATACCATTTTTGTGTTTTGGGTTTTTTTGTTTTGTTTTGTTTTGTTTTGTTTTGTTTTTGTTGTTGTTCTTGAATCATGATGCCTATTACTGTGCTTAATAGTGCAGTCCCAATAAAATGTTGGATCTCTCTTGCTTATGTTTTCTGAATTCAGCATTGATGAATCAACTTCTGATGTAGCATTAAGAAGGTATTGTCATAGATTAGAAGCATTAAAATTCTTTAAAAAATAAAATAAATAGCCGGGACCGGTTTGGCTCAGTGGGTAGAGTGTTGACCTGCGGACTGAAAGGTCCCGGGTTCGATTCCGGTCAAGGGCATGTACCTTGGTTGTGGGCACATCCCCAGTGGGGGGTGTGCAAGAGGCAGCTGGTCGATGACTCTCTCTCATCGACATTTCTAACTCTCTGTCCCTCTCAATTCCTCTCTGTGTAAAATCAAAATATATTAAAAAAATAAATAAATACATAAGCTCCTACAAGTGTCACGAACTGGATTTGACTCATAGAACCAGGCATTTTCCATAAAACCACACTGTTTTTCTCAATTCACTAAACACAAGAAGGCATATAAGTTCTTGGTTCAGGGAAAGTGGTGGTTTCCCCTTTTATCTGGAGCTTCAAGGAGATAAGGCCTTTTATTTACTCTTTGGGATTGCTGAATTTTTTTAACCAGTTAACTGCCACTCATCCAAAATGGAAACCATCCCCACATGCCATGATATTTAATTTAAAAAATCAATTTGCAATGATTATAAAAATATATTACTCACAATTCAGGTATTCTTGAATATTTTCAGCTGAAAATTCTCATGAAAAATGATTTTAAATTTGGTCAGGACTGCCACTTAGGGAAAACACTTTTTAAAATATATTTTTATTGATTTCAGAGAGGAAGGAAGAGGGAGAGAGATAGAAACTTCAATGATGAGAATCACTGATCTGCTGCCTCCTGCATGCCCCACACTGGGGATTAAGCCCACAACCTGGGCATGTGCCCTGACCTGAATTGAACCATGACCTCCTGGTTCATAGACTGATGCTCAAACACTGAGCCACACTGGCCAGGCAACATTTTTTTTTTTATAGACATGTGTGGCATGTGAGGAAGGTCCACTTCTTGCATCTACAGACACTTATGGCCGTATAATGAGTTAATAGTGCAAAAACTAACAAAAGGCAGGTTGTTTCTCTTTGTTTTTAAGGTCAAACAAAACTTATATATATATTGCTAAACACTGGTTCTCTTTCCTCCATCACCTTGCAGATTTTAGGAGTAAACTTTCTCAAGGACTTCCATGGTTATGAAATCTGTCAATTTGATTAAAAGAATCCCATGTTATTATCTTAACCTGCATATGTTGAAATTGTGTTCAAGGTTTTATTCTGGAAAAAACAAAAACAAAACAGTGCTATTTTCTCCAGACTCAAGGACACTGGAGAGTATAAAGGTCATGACCGATGATGGTATGAACAACCAGTGTGTGGATGACACATTAGCATGTTGACTAATTCAGAGTTTTAGAAATCTTTCTTCTTCAACGTGTATTAAGTAGTACAGACATATCAAGCAAGATGCTGAATGCTGACTAAGGCCCAGCAATCCTTGTCAGATACAGAATGTAGCTGTTTGAAAGACTAACATGAAACTCCAAAAGGGCTTTTCCTTTAACTCCAAGTAGCATCTAAGAATAGCTGTTTCCCAAGCCTTTTCACCTCAGAGTGACACCTCTCAGCTGTTACTTTCCTTAGAGATGACAGCATAAGACTCCTTGATTCTTCACGCTTTTGTTTTAAATCTATTCTCATCATTTGCCCACTTACTTGAAAATCTTTCAAGACCTAGTTCTACAATGCATCTTTTCTAAGATTTCCATGATTAATTTCTCCCTGATGTTAAATTTCTTCAGCTCATATGTACATTCAATTGGTACCAAAACTGATGTTTCTCCATTATTATTCTAGTTTTGTTAATGTTTCTACAGTATAAATCTCTTGAAGATGGGGATTTCCAGAAAGGTGAAAAGGAATTTTGAGATTATATCCTTTGCCCTGCCCATTTTCCTGATGTCGAAACTGAGGCCTAGAGTGGTTTATCTGTCCTAGTCAGTTAACAAAATTTGCAGAAAAAGCTGAGCATCCTGACTTTCTATAGTTTGCTTTCCACTATATTATGTCATCTATATCACTTGCATCTCTTCAGAATGTCTAGTAAAGTGTTAAGATACATATATACATATATATGTGTACATATATTAAGGTCCAATGCATGAAATTCGTGCAAGAGTAGGCTTTCCTTCCCCCAACTTCCAGCACTGGCTACCCTCTGGCAACCGGGACCTGGGCTTCCCTCAAAGCCCCAGCTTCATCTGAAAGAATGTCCGGAAGGACATCTGGCCTAATTAGCATATTACACTATATAGTTAGATATAGATATAGATATAGATATAGATATAGATATAGATGTAGATGTAGATGTAGATGTAGATATATAGACACACACACACACACACACACACACACACACACACACACGTACGTCTCTCAATAAATGCCAACACAATAAGCATATGAGCTTACATAATAGAGGAACTGACTCAAGGGAAGCGGCAGAAAGCAGAAAGGTCATTTTCTTACTTCTTTGTATGATGCCGCCCTCCAGACCAGTTAATTGCTACTTTGCACATTCCATTAATCAGGCATTGGGCAGCTGTGATTGTAGCCCCTCCCACAGATGCTGCGTTGTCAAATATCCCTTTTGTAGCTGGACAGTCATAACCTTTGGGGAAACATCAAAAGAGCTTGTTAAAAGATGAATTGCAGAAAGAGGAGGTGTGATCTTGTGATTTATAATAAGAAATACTACTATACTAATATTTGACCTTTGTCCCCATTTCTGGTACAGAGCTCTTCAAACTCTTAGAATTTCTCCAGTGATGAGAGCAATCCATAAATGTGTCTGTGTTATGCTAATGAGGCAACCAGTATTGCACACCTAAGGATGAGTCTGATTGCCAGTGGAGACAACCATGTAATTAGAGGGTTGGAAATTTCAGTCTCACTCTTCGACCTCCAGAGAGGGGAGAGGAGCTAGAGATTTAGTTCAATCACCAACTGGCCAATGACTTAACCAATCATGCCTATGTAATAAAGTCTCCATAAAACCCAATAGGAGAGGGTTCAGAAAGCTTCTGGATTGATGAACATGTGGAGATTTGGGTAGGGTGGCATGCTTGGAGAGGGCATGGAAACTGTATTCTTCCCCCTATCTCTTGCCTTATGCATCTCTTCCATCTGACTTCTGAGTTACAGCCATTTACAGTTGACACTTGAACAACAAAGGGGTTGAGGAGCCAACGATCCTGCACAATTGAAAATTCATGTATTAACTTTTGATTCCCTAAAAACTTAATAATAGACTACTGCTGACCTGAAGCCTTACCAATAACATAATCAATTAACACATATTTTATATGCTATATATATGTATACTGTATTCTCACAATAAAGTAAGCTAGAGAAAAGGTTGTTAAGAAAATCATGAGAGAGAAAAAACATTTTATAGTATTTATTGAAAACATCCATGTATAAGTGGACCTGCACAGTTCAAACCTGCATTGTTCAAGGGTCACCTGAATAATTAACAGGTAATCTAGAGAGTAAGTGGATTACCTGAGTTCTGTGAGCTGCTCTACCAAATTAATCAAACCCAAGGAGTGGTCAGAAGTACAGGTAACAGCCTGGGCTTGTGATTGGCATCTGAAATGAGCAGCAGTCTTGAGGGACTAAGCCCTTTACCTGGGGAATTTGATACCATCTCTAGGTAGATAGTGTCAGAATTGAGTTGAATAGCAGGACACCCAGCTAATGTCATGAGCATTGCTTGATGGTGTGGAGGTAAACCCCTCCCTCCACACATTGGATTTGGGTCCAGAACCCTCTTAGAAGGAATAGGTTGAAGTACAACAACAATGTACCCTACCAAAAAGCTACTATGCAAAAAGTCAGTTCCAAACAAGAGAGAACTATTTCCAATATCAGGAAAAGAACTATTTAAAGTGTTAAGCTCTCTAAGCTAAACCTTTAAGATTAACTTGTCACATTCCATAGATGGAGATATTGAGGTTTAATAAGAGATATGTCTCCTCTATGACAAAGAGCCAGACCTGGGACACAGGTCTCTTGCCCTGCCCCCAGTCCAGTTCTTCTACTAAACACTGTTGTTTCTCTAGATTATGCTATTGGCCATCTCTAATTTATTTTAATGCAGCTGTTTAATGAAAGATAAAGTAGAAAAGTTAGCCACAACATAAATCTCTACTCAAGTTAAAAGATAAGGTAACAGGCCGAAACTGGCTTGGCTCATTGGTAGAGCATCAGTCTGTGGACTGAAGGGTCCCAGGTTCGATTCCGGTCAGGGGCATGTAAGTTGGTTGCGGGCACATCCCCGGTAGGGGGTGTGCAGGAGGCAGCTGGTCGATGTTTCTCTCTCATCGATGTTTCTAGCTCTCTATCTCTCTCCCTTCCTCTCTGTAAAAAATCAATAAAATATATTTAAAAAAAAAGATAAGGTAACAGGACAATTAAATCATCATAGATACAGCAAGACCCAAGCAACTAGAAGATTTTCCTCCATTTGATCCATCATTCAGTACTGCTCAACTCTGGTAAGTGAGATGTATGTGTCTAAACTGAGAGATTAAGTTTGGTTAACACATTAGTTCTTATTAAAACGTATTAAAGACCACCATGCAAGTTATAAAAGATTAAGTAGTATTGATATATAAATGGAGGTTGTACATCTCCCATCATTGCTTAGTAATAACATTACCCATGGAGTCTGGATGATCTTCATCTTCTTGGCTGACCTTCTGGAGATGCTGCAGATAGGCATCGGTATAGAAGGTGGACACCTCCCCTACGAAGGCCACTTTGGGTTTAACTATTCTAAAAATAACAGAAAGCAAGGAGAGGTGAGTAAGTCAGATCCAGAGCATACTAAAAACTAGAAGCAGGAACTAGTGATATGAGAAAGTATAACTAGCTTTTTGTTCCAGGGGCTGAAGTAATAAACATGTTCTGTTCTTCCACTCACAACTATGTAATGGCTCCATTAATGGGGGTGAGAGGATAGATTTTTTTCCCTTGAGTTTATTGGTAGTAAAAAATATATATATTTAAGTTAAATAATCAGATATTGGACATTACTCTGAGAGTTACAAATTTCATGACAAACCAGCAGGCTGAGATATTTTCATCTGAATCAGCTCCTAATTGGGCCATGTAATCCTTCAACTATATTTTTACTTTCATTGGCATATTCCTTTACTAACTATACTTAACAGCTCTATAACTTCAGATAAGAATTCTTCTGTAGTTCAGTTTCCTCATCTGTAAAGTGGGGAGATCTTATGGAACTTACATGATAACATACATAAAATGCTTTGTGGATAATTATCATTGTTAATATTGAAGGATTAAAAAAAGGCAACCCAAAACATAAAAGTTCCTGTGTTTGGTCCCTCACACCTGCCTCTGAGAAGGAGAGGAAGGGCAAACAGTTGGAGCTGGGCTTCACCCAGAAGCTCCCAACCAATTCCTCATAAGAAGTGACAAACAGGAGTGACTGAGAGATTACAGGATGCTAAGCTAATGACAAGACTTACCTACCACCTCTAACCTCTAGCTGCCTATTTATTCCTCATTTCCTATTCCTGATCCACCACTGCTGCTATTGCCCAGGCAACTCAAAGGGTGGTCTGTGACTGACAGCAGCATCACCTGGGGGCTTGTTAGAAAAGCAGAATTAAGCCTAACCTCCAACCCACAAAATCAGATTTGTATTTTAACAAGGTAATTCATATTCATATTTAAATTGGAAAAGCAATAACCTAGGCCAGTGGTTGGCAAACTCATTAGTCAACAGAGCCAATATCAACAGTATAACAATTGAAATTCCTTTTGAGAGCCAAAATTTTTAAACTTTAACTTCCTCTAATGCCATTTCTTCAAAATAGACTAGCCCAGGCAGTGGTATCTTGTGGAAGAGCCACACTCAAGGGGCCAAAGAGCCACAGTTTGCTGACCACTGACCTAGGCCACAGGGAGGCAGTACTGTTTGTGTGTGTGTGTGTGTGTGTGTGTGTGTGTGTGTGTGTGTGTGTTTTAATGTTTATTGATTGGGAATAGGGCCACAAGTTTCTCCTGAATTACTATGACTTCTCATGTTAGGACAAGCACTAAACAGGCCAGAAGAAAGGAGGTTCCACCTCAAAATTTAAATATACATACCCAAGATCGGAGGATTTGATTCTTGCTCCTTCTTCAAGAAAACATGTGTATATCCTTGGAGGTGACAAATCTGCCCATTAAAATAAAATTTTTAGTTCCTTGGACCATGTTTCCCAGCCCTAATAGCTCCCTCTTCTAGCAACCTTCCTCTTACTTAACAAATACTTACTGAAAGCCTCCCCATGTACCCAGCAAGGAAATGTGACAGTTTTACTTTGTCTTACAGTCAGTTTTTGATATGTTAAATGACTTTAATAGAAGGCATTAGTTTTTATGCTTATCAAATACTAGAGGCCTGGTGCATGAAATTTATGCATAGGTAGGGTCCCTAGATCTGGCAGCCAATCAAGGCCAATCAGGGCCTCCTGGCTGTCAGCAGGGGCCTTCCTTTGTTCCGCACTGCCCTCTGGTGGTCAGCAAACATCATAGTGAACAGTGGAAACTCCCAAAGGGATAATTTGCATATTAGCCTTTTATTATACAAGATATGGGTTTAAAAAAATGGCTGAAAAACATTCCCAAAGAAGGTGCTCAATAAATGATTTAGTTAATAAAAAGGATAAAGTCTGAAAGCCTGTTACAGTATGTCTGGGAGAGAAATGAGGCATATCACACTAACAGGTGTAAACAGACATTTATTTGGCCAGAAAATGTCATACATAATCTTATAAGTGTCAGGGTTTTATTCCTATTTACTCTTAAAATGACAAACAGTGAATTCACTTAAAAAAAAAAAAAAAAAGATGCACTTAGTTCTGTGTCTGGTCACAAGAGTTTTCTTTGGTTTTGACTTGTCTCCAGGCTCACTCATTAAAGTTTGGTGGTGGTTATGGTACACCTAAAAGTCTTAAGTTGAACCCGCACCCTCAGATCTTGCTCAGTGGTAAAACAAAAACAAAACAAAACAAAACAAAAAAAACAGAACACCTCCTAGCTGAACACCTATGTTTTAGTACCCAAATGTATTCACCTCAAAATCTCCACAAAGCACCTATCCCTATGAGACTTTATTTTTAATTTATTTTTATTGAATTTACTGGGGTGACATTGGTTAATAAAATTATATAGGTTTTGCCTGACTGGTGTTGATCAGTGGTTGAGTATCAAGCTATGAATCAGGAGGTCCCAGTTCGATTCCCAGTCAGGGCACATGCCTGGGTTGCAGGAGGCAGCCAATCAATGATTCTCTCTCTCCATTTATATTTCTCTCTCTCTCTCCATCTTCCTTCCTCTCTGAAATCAATAAAAATAATAATAATAAAAAGCTCCACTTCTTTCAGAGCAAACTTTAAAAAAATTATATAGGTTTCAGGTATAACATTCTACAACACATTGTGTGTATATTGTGTGTTCACCAGGATACTTTCCCTTTCAGCAGTCAAGTCCTGTTTGAAATGGATCATAAATGCTTCATGCACTTTTTCCAAGTTTTCTTAATTCTTAATGAGCTTTTACAGGCAAATTGCATACTCTGTGAGTCACAAAAAGCTTTAAAAGAAGCACCACTCTCTCCCTAATTAGTCCCACTGTGAAGCAGGATTTTAAGGCCAGGACTACGTGGGTTCAGGGCTTTGTTCATGAAAGATAACTTATTATCTCATTTGCTTATGTAGTGCATATGTGTCAATCAAAAAATGTACCATACTGGCCTAAAGACATCAGCAAAAACAAAAAAAAGCATAGCCCCTTAATGTTTAATTCAGAGAAATTGCGTGGACTTCATTATCCTGAACAAATGAACGAACTTTTAGCCCCACTCCTTTCGCTTTACTTAACAGTTACAAAGCACTGCAGACAATATAGATACAAAGTATCTAAATCGCTAAGGAGAAAGCTACTGGGCCTTATTAAGGTGATGGATCACTTTTTTCCTGCAGCTTCTCCACGACTTCAGGGACCCCTTGCAGTAGAGACGCTACCCATCAGTGCCAGACCCTCCTCCGGCCCTCCCGCCCCCACCTGTGTCTATTGGGCATCCTCGGAAACTGTAAGGGAACACTTTCTCCATCGCCTCGTACAACTGCCCAAATTATTGCTTAAGATTTCCCCCAGCCCGGTATTTTCTTCGCTTCCTAATGCCCTCCTGTCTAACCCTCCAACCCCTCCCACCCCCTCCACCACCACCGCAAAAACCCACGAACTTTCATCCCAAGTTCTCTTACCCGTTTGGGGACTTTGGCCAGGGAATCGCACATGCTGACATACTCGGGACTATAGATGTAAACCGGGGACAGGGAATGCCCACTGTCCGCAGGTTCCCGGGGCTCCTCCATCTTCCACTTCCAGCTGTTCCGGGGCCACCATCCGGATCCGGCTTTTTTCAGACTCAGCCCAGGCTCCAGTTCCAGCTCCTCTGTTCCGCAGCCGCGGTGCTCCCTAGTCAACATTCCCTCTTATTCTCAAGATCTCCAGAGTCACTGTCTTGGCTCTCTATCCAATTGAAGGAATGCATGGGCCTTCCTAGGCCAGAACCTCTTCATTTAGTGACCACGGTTCAAAAAGGTTGGCAGGAGGCAGATATAGAAGCCCAGATAACTGCCAATTAGGATTGATGCTTTAGGGCACAAATAAGCGCGGAATAAACTAACCATCCTTGTGGCCCTATAGGGCCATTTGAGATGAGGTCAGATGAGCTTCACAGCATGCCGGGAGATGTAGTTTAGAGGGGTTTGAGGAGCAGAAGAACTGGATTAATTACTAAAATAGCCGGGAATTTGAGTTTTAGCAAAAGAGAGAGAGAGAGAGAGAGAGAGAGAGAGAGAGAGAGAGAGAGAGAGAGAGAGAGAGAGAGAGAGAGAGAGAGAGAGAGAGAGAGAGAGAGAGAGAGAGAGAGAGAGAGAGAGAGAGAGAGAGAGAGAGAGAGAGAGAGAGAAGGAAGGAAGGAAGAAAGAAAACCTTAACTCTTTATGAATTGTTTCAATCTGAAAACATCCATGTAATTAAAGACAGACACAATGTGGCCACCAAGAGTAGCGCCCAGCTACCAAAATGACGTGTTTTTTTTGTAGTTTTTTTTTTTGGTGGATGACCCATTAATGCAACAAAGGGTTTGAAAAAGTTTACACAGTAAATTCTGTGCCTCATTGCTTTTCATCACCTATCCATGTTTATTAAGAGTTAATAATCTCATATGTATGGATAAAAGTGATCAATTTTTTTAAAAGAGTTAACACTCTCAAATTGACTCTGGCAAAGCTGATAGCACTTTCCCAAGAGGCTGGCTGGTACTCTGGAAGTTGCTTGGTAGACTCCAATTAAACAATGATGTCAAATTAGGCACTTCTTGAAAACTCATGTGCACTAAAGGTGTAAGCAGATACTTTCTGTAATGTTTGGAGATAGCAGTTATCTCTCCTCCTTCCCTTTGCTTTTGCAGCTATTGAAAAGTTAAGCAAATTGTTAGGGTTCATGTGAAGGTCCACATTAAATAATACTCTTAAGCAGTTTTAGAATTATTACCAGTATTTCCAAGTTCCTAGGGGATCCTATGCGCTAATACAAGCTGGTCAATGCTGAAGCCTAACCCCTAAGACAACCCAATATTTATACCTTCTTCAAAAATCTACCTTGTTTTTTACTCTCTAAACATTTATTGAGCAATGCAATATGCACATGTATGTATTTTCTCATTTTGTCCTTACAACAGTGCTGTGAAGGAGGTTGTAATACCCCATTTTACAGATACAGTTTACAGATAAAACAATAACAGTTCAAAGTCACACACTTGGAAAAGCAGGGATTCAAAACCAGGTTTGCCTGACACTGAATCCTTTACTGTATAAACCTGATTCATCCAGGATGACTGTGTTAAATCTAAATTTGTTCAACCATCCATTTAGTATCCCCACAATACTTCTATTTTGCAAACGTTTCTTTTCCCTGTAATGTGTTCTTTAACCAGAATGTAAGCTCTCCTGCTTCTTCTATACTTTCCCATAGCAACTAGTTCAAAGCTCTGCAAAAATTCAGTCATTTATCAAGCATTTATCTGACATCAACTAAGTATGGTTCAGCTAAGAATTCAATTTGATCTCTGTTCTCAGGGAATTTGCATGCTTATAGTGATGAGACAAACACACACACACAAAAAAAAAAAACCCCACAAAATCACACATATGCAATGCAGAGTCAGATAATGAATGTAGGATGCTTAGATTACTTAATAAATAAGCATCAAGTACTTGATAAATGGTACTTAAATGGCAACTGGGATTCTTATTCAGTGTCAATAGATGGGGTCTTAGTAGATGGACAGGATTTTACTTGGTGAAGATGGGAACCAGAGGAAGGCATGCAGACTAGAATCACCAACATAAGTGAAAATACAAAGGAGAATTTATCTAGTCTGGTTTAAATGAAGGGGATGGATAATGAAGGGTTTTGAATGCCAGGCTAAACAGACTTTTCATCCTGTGAAAAATGGGAAGACAGTTAAACAGAAATCTTAAAAAAATATTTCTATAGCAGTGGTGTGTAGGAAAGATAAGCTATTGAAAGATGAGAGGCAGGGAGAGTGTCACAATGGTCCAGACAATAAGTAATGATGATTTAAACTAAGGTAGAGGCAATGGAAATTTGGTTTGAAAGAGTTAAGAGGGAGAAACAATGGGGAGGGTAGGTTCAATAGGACCTCCTTACTACTTGGATATTGGTCAGAGAGAGATGGAAAAGAGTCAGTGAAAACTCTTAAATTTAAAGTCTTGGTGAAGAGTCTAGTAGTATTAATATAATGCAGACGAGAACAACGAGGAATAACTATAGGGTAAAGCAGAATGAACATGAGTTAGATTTTTAAAATGTTAAAAGTATTGCATTTCATAAATCAACAAGTTAAGCAGGTATTTAACCCATTTTTCCCCACATAAGAAAGAAATAGCTAAAGTCATGAGTGGCTGAGATTGTCAAGGAAACTATCTGATAGAGTCAAGAGAACTACACTGGAATGTCAGTTACACCTCACTTAACTCTTTCAAACCAAATTTCCTGATTTCCCCACCCAAGTCTTTCCCAATCCTTCCCCATTTTTCACAGCTCAGTAACAAGACCAACAGCTATCAAGTTGCCTAAGCCAGAAACCTGGGAGTTATTTATATTCACTCTTTCCTTCACTCTCAAATCTAATCCATCAGCAATTTACATTTCCACCTCCAAGACATGCCTTAAATACTGTACATCCACTTCCCTTCATCCACACTGCTGCTACCCCAGCTCTGGAACTCTAATCTCTCATTTGGACCTTCAGCAATATCCAACTAGTTTCTATTCCACTCCTGCTGGCCTACTAATACAATTCATTCTTTTTAGCAACCATTAGAGTGGGCTTAAAAAAAAACCCAACTCGCCGAAACCGGTTTGGCTCAGTGGATAGAGCATCAGCCTGCGGACTGAAAGGTCCCGGGTTCGATTCTGGTCAAGGGCATGTACCTTGGTTGCAGGCACATCCCCGGTGGGGGGTGTGTAAGAGGCAGCTGATCGATGATTCTCTCTCATCGATGTTTCTAACTCTCTATCCCTCTCTCTTTCTCTCTGTAAAAAAATCAATAAAATATATTAAAAAAAAAAAAACAACAACAACTCAATGAGATGTCACGTTTTAAAACCTGCCCCACACCATGGTGAGAAACTTTGAGCTAGGAATATAATGTAATTTTTGAGAATGCCTGTTTATGGAGGTTAGGAGGAGAAAAGATGCCAGAAATGAGATAAAAAAGAATAGTTGGGTGATAATTAGTATAGTGCAGTTTCATAGAAATCAAGGGATAAGAGGGTTATAAGGAAAAGGCAATAACAATGTCATGTATTGCAAAAGAGTCGAAGAATCCTTTGCCATTGGGAGCTCACTGATGTCTATGGAAAAAAAGAGAGAGGTAGGGAGAAAACCACATTGCAGGGGTTTCAAGAGTGAGGCCAACATTGTCAAGTGTAGTTTCCTTTGAAGAAGTTGTGAAAGAAAATAGTATATCAGCCTGGGGAAATGTCAGAGCCCAGGAATGTTTTTTAAGACAAGGGAGAAATGCATCTGTTTATAGACAGAGGGGAACAAGCCTCTGGGGCTTTAAGAATTAACTGATGGGAGTTCCAACTTCTAGGAATATATTCCAAGAAATCAGAAACACCAATCAGAAAAGATATATGCATGCCTATGTTCATAGCAGCACAATTTGCTATAGCTAAGATTTGGAAATAGCCTATGTGCCCATAAGCAGATGAATGGGTTAAAAAACTGTGGTACATCTACATAGTGGAATACTATGCTGCTATAAAAAGAAGTAACTCTTACCATTCGTAATAGCATTGATAGACCTGGAGAGCATTTTGCTAAGCAAAATAAGCCAGTCAGAGAGAAATAAGTATCACATGATCTCACTCATTTGTGGAATATAATGATCAACATAAACTGAACAAAAGTAGAGCCAGAGTTATAGAAGCATTGAACAGACTGTCCAACCTAAAAGGGAAGGCAGGGAAAAGGGGGTGGAGTGGGTAAGAGATCAACCAAAGGACTTGTATGCATGCATATAAGCATGACCAATGGACACAGATTGTAGGGGGGTGAGCATATGTTCTGGGTGCTGGGAGTGGCTGGGAAGGGATACATGGAGGAAAAGGGAGATTTATGTAATACTTTAAACAATAAAGAATTGAAAGATGAGATGAAGACAGGTGGATGCTATAAGGAGAAAATCGACCTTACTGGATAGGCAGTGGAAGGGAGAGGGCAAGGTTGACCAACTGACACCCCAAAATCTGGACTCCAATCAGATGACATGAAAAAAGATTGTTTTATGTGTTCTTTCAGATCTAGCAAACAAACAGGTAACTGAACACTTAAACGTAGGAACTTCACTTTTAAACTGGAAACCGTATCCTCAATTGGCAACAGGATTCAACAGTAGTGAAAGATAAACTGTTCCAGGAGTCTTTGGATCTGGCAGCATATTCCTGCAGCAAATCTCACAGGGAGTCTGGACCCTTGTTTATTATTAAGACAGAGCACAAACCTTGCCATAAGTCCCTAACCTCAGTTTTTCACATGCTTAATAACCATACAGTCTTTAAGTTGGAAGAAAACCCTTTCCAAAGCAAATGGGGTTGCAGCCAGAGTATGGGAGTTCAGAGGAACTAGCTTGAATCGTGGCTCCAAAGTTTACCATGTGTGGTGACACTGAGCAAGTTCCTTGACTGACTTTCCTCAGGCATTATTGTTAATGGTTGTTTTTGAACTAGTAGGTCAGGTTGGGCTGAGCCACTGTTGTTGATTTCTCCTGCCTTTACTTGCTCGCAGAAGCAGGAAGACGGGAAAGCAAATTTATTATAAAGGTACCTACCCCTTTGGCCATCTTCTTTTGTGTGTTTCACAATCTGCCTATTGATATGTCAACTGTACTTAACAGTCTGGCCCTTGTTTTCATACCATTTTCTAATGTCTTTTCTTTGAGGAATGTCTCAACAAATTTGAACTCTAGAATCATACTGCTTGGGCTCAAATCCCAGCTCTACCATGTACTAGTTGTTTGATCTGAAACAATTTGCTTAAAGGCTAAGTGCCTCAGTCCTTGCCAAATGCCCATATAACAATGTCTGGCATTATGCCAAATATTCCTTAATTTTTGGGAAAGTGTACCCCATTGTTGTTTTCATCCCCATGCCTTTACTACATGAGTATTGCTTTGAGAATAGGTTGTTGGTTTTTAGGCTTAACCTTAAAAGAAATCAGACTTCTGCTTAAGTGTTCTGCTTAAGGTGACCATATCATCCAAACTGGGACACTTTTGAGAGTGACAGAGAGTGCTATTAATAACTATGTCAGGACAACGGGCATAGATGGGGACTGTTCTGGGAAAACCAAGACCTAAGGTTATCCAAGTTTACTAGAAAGTGAAGACTATATGAGGAAAACACTGTATCTCCACTGCATTAGTAAAGATACTAGGTATTTGACAAGTGCAAAATGGATGGTAAATGTTTTGTGAGCTGGGGATAAGAACAACTTTTGCCCCACCAGCTGCATAAAATTCCTATAATGTAGTAAAACCTAACTAACCAAGATGGGACTACAGCAATTGTTCATCCTTACTGGGTGAACGCCCCCCCCCCCTTTTTTTTCCCTTTTACACAAAAAGCTAATTAGTACAAACAAGAATCTGCTGAATATTTATAATACTTACGAGAAAAAATTGTCCTTAGCCCTTCCAGTAGCACAGAAGTACCATTTACACACAATTGTTAATGCTGAGTAAAAATCAGTCTTATTCATTTATTAGAACAGGTAAAAATCAGTCTTATTCATTTATTAGAAAGATGTCAATAAACCCAATTGAATTTAGTGAGCCTAGTTTTAGTGGATATGTATTTGAATTATAAAACTGCCTTTTTTTACATAAATTATCCTATATAATAAAAGGCTAATATGCAAATTGACCAGTCTCTATGACACAATGAGTACTGACCACCAGGAGGCAAAAACTCAATGCAGGAGCTGCCCCCTGGTGGTCAGTGTGCTCCTACAAGGGGAACGCCACTCAGCCATGGCTGGTGAGCACAGGGGTTGTTGAGGGAGCTTCTCCTGCCTCCGCAGCATCTCTAAGGATGTCCCATGGGGAAGTGGGCCTAAGCCCATCAGTTGGCTATCCCCTGAGGGGTCCTGGACTGTGAGAGGGCACAGTCTGGGCTGAGGGACCTCCCCACTCCCCCAAGTGTATAAATTTCATGCACTGGGACTATAGTATAACATAATATAATGTATAATGTGTGATTAATATATTAATATTATTCTACTTTGACCTAACTAATGAGCTTAGACTGTAGTATATAATTAGATTACATAAAATAGAGCCATGAAATAAACTCCAATCACAAGAACACATGTTAAGCTTTACACATGATTTAATTGGAAATTCTATTTTTTATTCTATTTTAAAAACAGAAGTGCTTTAGAAATCTATCTTTTTTAGCATTACATGCTTAAAATGAGTAAAATACAAATCAAGCTTTCTAAAAAGTTGTTTTAAAAGTGAAACATAGTGAGAATGCAGCATAGTGCTGGACAACTTAGTAACCCAGAGAAATGCAGCCATTGGTGTCAACACAGGCTAATTTGTATGGGAGGGAGTGGTTGTTTTCATCTGTGCCACAGCAGATGCACTCTGTGTGGTTGGGGCACACTTGCAGCAAGTGAAAAGACAACGTTTCAGGACCGGTTGTATCTTTGTACATGACCAGAAAATCATGTAAGCAGAAAGCTACTTACTGTGTGTTTCCATTTGCTTTATAAGAGGTACTGAGAAGCTTGGCCATCCTCTCTTTGTTTCTGTTTTCTATCACCCTATTATGCCACTTATTCATGTGTACTCATAAGATTGTCAATGTTTCTGTAAAAAATTATTTACAGAGTCCCTCATCTCCATCTCCATTATTGGAGAAAAAAACAAAACAGAAAAATCAGGGGGAATGAGGGGATTGAAGTAGGAAATTCTTTGAGAGTAAGCAGAGAAATTAGGAGTGCTTTTATACAAAAATCAGAGGAAAGTTTCATAGACAAAATATGTCCCTCCCAAATTCAGAGGTTGAAACTTTTACCCCCAATGTTATGGAAGTTGGAGGTAGGGACCTTTCTCAGAGATACTGATAATTAAATGAAGCCATGAGCATGGAGTCCCCATGACAGGATTAATAGTCTTAATAAAAAGAGAAAGAGACCTGAGGTCTGTCTCTGTACCATGTGAAGACATCGCAAGAAGGCAGCCATCTGCAAACCAGGAAGCAGGCCCTGACCAAACACTGAGTCTGCTGGGACCTTGATCTTGGACCTCTCAGCCTCTAGAACTATGAAAAATAAATGTTTGTTGTTTAAGCCATACAGCCTGTAGTTTTTGTTATAGCAGCCTGAACTAAGAGTGAGAAAAAGCATTCTCCAAACAGGCTGCCTAAGCATGGGACTGGAGAAGAGGACTTAATATTTCTTCCACTATCCTTTGTATGTCAGTCTGAGGCCACAGTCACTGCCCTCTGCCACAAGCAACACTCATATTTACATACTTGCTTAGTCTGTCAAATATAGCTACAGATACACAACCACATAAAGGTACTTATATTCAGAAAATTTCCCGTGTATGCTTAGACACACACAAATGCAGTTGTGTGCAAGAAATGAATATATGCCCACAGATAGCAAGCTATACATCAACACTAGAATTAAGAAATGAAGACTTGAGATTTTAAGAATAAATGGGAGGGCCTGGAACTGGGGATGGGGTGGATGCTGTAGAAAGTAAGTAGGTGAGTGAGCTAGAGAACAGGTGAAAACAAAGAAAGAGTGCTCAGGAAAGCATCCAGAGACTGGACTGCCGATTCCTGGTTGCCAAAGACAGAAGCTTCAATTACTCTCTGTGTTGTGTGCCAGCCTACTCTTCAGAGGCCAGGAGTAGGTGCTAAAGGCTCTCTTCAGGGCATGGAGCCACCTCTGATTTCCTCTTCGTTTCCTAGGCATAATACCCCCTAGGCATCTTTTCTTCTGTCCCCTTTCCTCTCTGGAATTGGGCTCCTGGCTTCATTTCTCTGGGTCAGTGGTCGGCAAACTCATTAGTCAACAGAGCCAAATATCAACAGTACAACGATTGAAATTTCTTTTGAGAGCCGAAAACCGATTTCTGCGCATGGGCCACGAAGTTTCAGTCGCACTGTATGTGTGCGCCTGCACACGATATTTTGTGGAAGAGCCAGACTCAATGGGCCAAAGATCCACATGTGGCTCACAAGCCATGGTTTGCTGACCACTGCTCTGGGTTATTCTGCATTTTCTACTACAAATACACATCTGAGTCCTAGCAATCTTCACAAAACTAACTTCAAGCGTTAATGCACAAATCCTGAACTATACACCCTAGACTTTCAGTTTTTGACATTTCACCAAAGGGAGACTAGAAATCATGTGTGCGGATACAGAAAAGGCAAAAGCAGAATCAATAATTCTACACAGGAGGGAGCATATCATTCAGTGTGAGGCAACATGAGAATAAAGAAGAAAACTATGATTTGCTATGCTCTTTTTCCAAGAAAAGGCATTTAGAATAAATATTTGCAATTCATAGCAGCATAAAATGCAACAATTTAGGCTTTACTCATTTAAAATAATGTCTCAAAGTACCCACCACTCATTCACACAAGGAAACCACACATAGGAAAACCAAACTTGAAGAATACATTATTATTAATACTTGCTCCCTAAACAGCAGTTAAAACACTAAGTGTGTAACAGGTCTAGAGAATAAAAACACATGCATACTTTTGTGACCCATTAAAGAATTAAGAACCACAGTGAAGAGCTTGGTTGAACAAGGGTTCACTTCTTCTAAAGCAGTTAGTTTGTCAGAAAAGTTTACTCTTCTTGTGGTAGGGTGGGAGTGATTGGGCCATCACAGTTCAGTTCCATGCACAATCAGCAGAGGCAGGAACCAGCTGGCAAAAGGCTCCTAGTAGCCAGAGCCCAAAGGCCTCATTGCATGGCACATATGCTATGGGGCAGGAACTCCTGCACGTAGGTGGCGGCTGCCTTGGAGAGGTAGGTCATGGTGCCAAATCTGCCACTGGGTGCACTGTCGTACAGAAGAGTGCAGATGCCAGATGCAGGATCCTTTGCCAACATGATATCATCAGCGCCGAGGGTTTTCTGTTTATTTTTTAAGGGTGGAAGAACACAGGGGAAAGGAAAAGTTACTAAGCATACTAATTAAAGTCTGATTAGGGTAACTCAGAGCCTCTTCCCCATCACCAACTAGTTGGATCATAGGCTGTTTAGCTAGGAAGGGATCAGAGTGATGCACAAAGCAGGGAATATATTTTATACATGCATTTTTTCACTAGATCTGTCCACTAGATCTGTAATATATATTACATTTAAAGTATTAATTATTTAGAATTTTTGAGAGTTAAATAAAAGTGTTGATTAAATGAGTTATTCCTATTAAAATTCAAATGTTAATACTTACAAATCACCCTAGAACAGTGGTCGGCAAACTCATTAGTCAACAGAGCCAAATATCAACAGTACAATGACTGAAATTTCTTTTGAGAGCCAATTTTTTTAACCTTAAGCGTCTTCTAGCGCCAATTCTTCAAAATAGACTCACTTAGGCTGTGGTATTTTGTGGAAGAGCCACACTCAAGGGGTCAAAGAGCCGCATGTGGCTCTCGGAGCTGCAGTTTGCCAACCACAGCCTTAGAGGGACTTTAGTCTGAGTCTTTCTAATACTACTGATTTCAGCTGTGTATTGTTATATTGCATTTTACCAGTATTTCTTTCTACATTACTTAATTCAGGTATACTATAAACTTTCTAAGCTAGGGTCTATGTCTAAAAGAGATTGCATTTCTGATTCACAAACTGACTGGAACTCAGAATATTTAAAATCAGGATTATCCTAGAAAATCCCAGATAATTTTACTTTTTTTTTTTTTGCATCCCTCCCACCCCCCCACCCCCCCAGTGCTTAAGAGAATAAAACACCTGTCAATGTCTTAGAGATTTTTCTATGGACAACAGTGCATGTCCATCACCTTATGTGTTCCTACACTGAATCTAGGAAACATTTGGAAGGCTTTCTATAAATAGTTTATATTTTAAAAATATGGTTAATTTCCTGGAAGAAAATTTATTAAGAAAAAAATGTAGAATTAAAAGGTTTACTTTAATATTTTCCTATAGGTAAACATCAGAAGCAAAACCAAACCAAAACTAAAATATATTGTAATATTCTCTTTTCCTTAATACTTCAGAGAGGGTATGGCACCCAATAGTCTCTCATTAAATTCTTATCACAACAAAAAGTAGTATAATAAAAAATTTGAAATACAATGAAAAGCATAAAAGCTCTTGAGTTCCAGGCAACTTTACAATCTAACAGGCATATAGCATATGGTGAAAGGCAGGTCATCTCACAGCCTACTTCCTTTGCAATCAGTTCAGAGCCATCTCAAAAGGGACCCACAAAATAGCGATTAAGTATAGGGCACAGGAAAGTGACGGTGGCTTCAGGAAGAGTTCGCAATGCAGTCAGATTAGTGCCAGATATTCCCTTTTGAGAAAACAATAGGTTTGCCTACCTGTTCTTGAAGGAACAAGTCGTTGGCAATATGCACTATTTTTTCCACAGCAATAATGTTTCCGATACTATGAATTTCAATATCTACCATCATGGTGAGAACAAGAATGGCTTCAACCAAAAGCTGGCGGTATTCTGGCTGAGGCACACGATTTAGGACAGACTCCACATGAACAGAGAATTTAATCTCCCCTGGAGTCATCTGCAATAGAGAAAAAGAAAATCACTTCTGAAGGACCAATCATCAGGAGACATCAGTTCATCTATTCTGAAAGGCAGTAAAAACGCTGTAGCCAAAAGCACTGCTTCAGTATCTTTAAAGTAAGTAAGTAAATTGGTTTAATCTTTTTGGAAAACAGTCTGGCATTGCCTAATGAATCATGAAAGTATTGCTGCCCTCTAATCCCAATCCTATTTCTGGGAGTTCATCCTAACAAAATAACTCAAAAGGGAAAAAACAAAACAAACTCTATGTACAAGAGTGTTTATAGCAGCATTAGTCACAAGCATAAGACCAGAAGTAAGCTAAACATGGGAATGATTGTGTAAATAACAGCATATGGTATAGCAACTTCATGAGTTTTTATAGTCATTTAAAAGTAAATATGACTGGATAAATGAAAAAACTAAATAGAACTTAAAATCATATATATATATATATATATATATATATATATATATATAATGACTGGAGGAATGTCAATCATGAATATACTATCAGGTTAAAATGGGCATTAAGAAATCTAAAGTTTATTTAGCATGAAGGGATTGAAGAATATTTTTTGGCAAAATTATATTAAATATACAGTTTAAGGTGGCAATGCGGATTTGGAATCTAAAAACCTTGGTTCAGGTCCTCCCTTTGTCAGTTACTAGTTCTACCATAATCTCTTTCTTAGCTATCTCACATACTTGTGTTGAAGATAAAATTAAAGAATGTGTGAAGATACTTTGAAAAACTCTTAAAGTTACCATTCAGTTATGTATTATTACTAGAGGCCCAGTGCATGACATGCATGGGGGGGGGGGGGTGTCCCTCAGCCCAGCCTGCATCATCTCCAAACAGACAGTCGGACATCCCTCTCACAATCCTGGACTGCTGGCTCCTAATTGCTCACCTGCCTGCCTGCCTGATCGCACCTAACTGCCCCCCCGTCAGCCTGGTTACCCCCAACTGCCCCCCTGCAGGTGCAGTTACCACTCACTGCCTCCCCTGCCAGCCTAATTGCCCCCAAATGGCCCCCAGCTAGGCTGGTCACCCCCAACTGCAACCCCCCATCAGCCTGGTCACCCCTCACAGCCCCCCAATGCAGCCTGCTGTTCAGTCATTTGGTCATCCCTCATTAACCCTCCTACTGGCCTGGTCATAGGCAGCCATCTTGTGAGGCTGTGAGGGTCAATTTGCATATTACTTCTTTATTATGTAGGACTAGAGGCCCTGTGCATGAAAGTCATGCATGGGGGCAGGGGGGATCGGGCCTAAACGGTCAGTCAGACATCCCTCTCACAATCCAGGACTGCTGGCTCCCAATTGCTCACCTTCCTGCCTTGCTGATTGCCCCTAACCCACATATGTCAAACACAAGGCCCGCGGGCCAAATCCAGCCCGCCAGGCCTTGCAATGTGGCCTGCACCACGCTGTCATCACTGCACTCCGCTGTCAGTTTATGACATTGTCAGTTTATGACTGTTCAGTAAACCATTCGGCCCGCGATTTAGGCTGGATTTTAGATTTTGGCCCCTTCTCTGATTGAGTTCGACACCCCTACCCTAACTGCTTCAGCCTGCCAGCCTGATCACCCCCTAACCACTCCCATGCCAGTCTGATTGATGTCTAATTGCTCCCCTGTCAACCTGTTTGCCCCCAACTTCCCTCCTCTGGTGGCCTGGTCACCCCTAACTGCTCTCCCCTGCAGGGTTGATTGCCTTCAACTGCCCTCCCTTGCAGACCTGGTCCCTCTCAACTACCCTCCCTTATAGGCCTGGTACCTCCCAACTGCCCTCCCCTACTTTCCTGATCACCCACAACTGCCCTCCCTTGCAGGCCTGGTCCCTCCCAACTGCCCTCCCCTGCTGGCTATCTTGTGTCCACAAAGGGGCAAGATCTTTGACCACATAGGGGGCAGCCATATTGTGTGTTGGAGTGATGGTCAATCTGCATATTATTCTTTTATTAGATAGGATAGAGGCCTGGTGCACATGTGGGAGCCAGCTGGTTTGACCTGAAGGGTGTCCCAGATCAGGGTGGGGGTTCCCTTGGGGCATGAGGTGGCCTGAGTGAGGGGCCTGTGGTGATTTGCAGGCCAGCCATGTCCCCCAGCAACCCAAATTGAGGCCCTGGTATCTGGGATATATTTACTTTCTACAATTGAAACTTTGTAGCCTGGAGCAGAGCCAAGCCTCCTGCTCACCCCATGGCTGCAGCCGTTTCTATTTGGATTTGTTTACCTTCTATAATTGAAACTTTGTAGCCTTGAGTGGAGGTGTAGGCCGGCAAGGGCAGGCGGAAAGTTTGGCTTCCTCTGTTGCCAGGGAAATGCCTCCCTCCTGCTCTCTGTGGCTGTAGCCATCTTGGTTGGGTTTATTTGACTGACTGGTGGGTGTGGCTTGTGGGCGTGGCTTGTAGAGCAGAGTGATGGTTAATTTGCATATTACTCTTTTATTTATTAGGTAGGATTATTAACTAGAGGCCCTGTGCATGAAATTCGTGCACCAGAATGGGGGTCCTTCAGCCTGGCCTTCACCCTTTTGCAGTCTGGAGCCCCTCAGGGGATATCTACCTGCTGGATTAGACATCCCTCTTGGTGTCCAGGGATCTCGCAGGCCAGGGCCCCTCACTCCTTACTGCTCACCTGCAGCGGAGGTGGGTGAGGTTCCCACCACCACTGCTGTGCTCTTCAGCCGTGTGCCTGGCTTCTGGAATTGGGCTCCTGGCTTCCTCATCAGCCAAGACCCGTGGGAGTGCACTGACCACCAGGGACAGCTCCTGCATTGAATGTCTGCCCCCTGGTGGTCAGTGCATGTCATAGAAACCATTCATTACACCAGTTGTTCCTCCGTTTGGTTGATTTGCATATTAGGGTTTTATTATATAGGATTCTATTAACATTTCAATCTTGCTGGAAGGCAGAGAAAAGACAAAGAGAACACAGTGTTCTTTATTAGAGGAAAAACCTATAGGCAAGAATGAAGCCTTGAAGCAGAGCATTAACTTTCTATACCTGACTCTCCAGAAAATATCTGTAACAATTCTAGTGTTTTTGAGAATTTTCTACTGTCCAATTTACTATTTCTAGATTCCTAATTCTAACTTATTTATTGATTTTGAATACAAACCATTTCTTTAAATTTTCCATATGTTTGGGTGAAAATTCAAATGTGAAAGTACCTGATAAACTATGTCTGTGTTTCATGGCAATGTTTTCCAATCACAGTTATATATCAGAGTCATTCTAAGGATTTTTTAAAAGTGCAGATGCTCAAAAACAAAAAAAGTATAGGTGCTCAAGCCCTATCCCTGGAAACTATAATCCACTAAATTGGAGATGAGAGCTCAGATTGTTGTAACATATAATTGGAGCTAAGGATGCTGGTTTATGATCTAATAGTCTACAAGCATCTACCACAGAATAGTGGGGTTAAGAAAAATAGGGACATGAGAAATCATTCATTCTTAGGTGTTTATCTTGTCTGCCCTCCAACTCCAGTAACACTCACATAAATAAGCCCAATTTAATCATTAAAAGAAGCTGCCCTTATATAACTAATATAATACCTAATTATTCATTAATATTCTTGTTCTAGGGAGGAGGATCCAAGATGGCTGCTCGGGTAGAAACCTAACCACAGCAGCACACAACAATTTCAATGGAATACAACTAAAATGTAGAGTGGACATCGCCCAGAGCTACAGGTAGTCGATTGACTGAAAATTCTACAATAAGAAGGAAAGAGAAAACCAGAAGCAAAATCAGAGGAGCTGAAAAAAAGCCTAAGGTACGGAGACATGCTGCGCGCTCGCACGCACGCGCGCGCTGAGAGGTCGCAGCCAGAGAGGAGGAGAGGGCTGGGTGCTGCCCGGCGTTCCCTAACAGGAAGGAAATAAAACCCCCAGCCTGGGCTGAACCCCCGAACAGGCAGCGCTGAGCCCCAAGTTATGGGCCAGACCCTGGGGACCCAGGCTCCGGCAGGGGGAGACGGGGCTGTGAGGCGGAATCCCAGGCGAGCGGCGAAAAGCAGGGCTCCCGGAGTCGCTCACACCTTGCGCGCAGAGGACTGAATGTTGATTCTGATGCTGGATTACCCTAGCAGGAAGGAACAGGGGCTCCGGCGGCACTGAGCCTCAGTCCGGACTGCTCTGAACCCCAGTTCTGGGCCAATCCCTGGGGACCCAGGCTCAAGTAGAGGGAGACGGGGCTGTGAGGTGGAGTCCGGGGAGAGCAGCGAAAGGCCGAGCCCCCGAGTCGCGCACATTGCTTGCAAGGGAAGGAATGTTGACTCTGATGCGGGATTGCCCTGGAGGGAAGGAAACGGGAGCCCCAGCTGTGTTGGGCCCCAGTTTTGACTGCTCTGAACCCCAGTCCTGGACCAGACCCTGGGGACCCAGGCTCGAGAAGGGGGAGACGGGGCTGTGAGGCGGAATCCCAGGGGAGTGGCGAAAAGCGGAGCCCCCAGAGTTGCGTGCACTGCGCGCAGAGGACAGTCTGTTGACTCTGATCCTAGACTCCCCTAGAGGGAAGGAGAAAGAAGGCTCCAGACTGGAGGAACACGACGGAGAGCAGGATCCCCTGCCTGACACCGGCCAGCCGGGTGCCGGCAGGGAGCTGGGTGACGGGGCCCCCAAGGGGGTGTGCCCCTGAGCCTTCGACCTCTGAGCGCGGGCAACAGAGCCAAGGCTGTGGGCTGCTTCCTGGGCGGCGCCGACCCTGGTAACAGGCTGAAGCAGCGCGGGAGCCCGTGGAAAACAAAGGGGTGCCACAGGCCAACCTGCTGAGCTCCCAGGACAAGGAGGAAGAAACCAAAGAAGTTCTCAATGGGAAGAAATCAAGTGAGAGCAAAAGATAGTAAAATTACTTAAGAAAGAATACAAAGAAGATCTTGAAAAATCAAAGACTAAGTCAGAACTCAACGCACCAGCCAACATTGCAACATATATGCGTTAAAAAAAAAAAAAAAAAAAAAAAAAAGGACAGAATGTTGGAACAGCGGCGGCCAGGCCTAGAGAGCCCAGGCACACGGCAGTGGCAACCAGGCCCGGAGCAGCAATGGCCAGGCCCCAGAGCAGCAGCATCAGAACCAGAGCAACAACAGCCAGCACTGGAGCACCCAGACCTGGGGCAGTGGCAGCCAGGCCTGAGGCAGAGGCAGCCAAGCCCAAGGTGGCCAGTCCAGGAACACCCAGACCCAGAGTGGCCGGGCCCGGAGAAGCCGGGCCCAGAGCAGCCGGGTTGGGAGCAGCCAGGCCCAGAACAGCAGTAGCCAAGCCTGGAGCATCCAGGCTGGGAGCGGCCAGACTCGGAGCGGCCGGGCCAGGGGCAGCCGGGCCCAGAGCAGCCGGGTCGGGTGCGGCCAGGCCCAGAGCAGCAGCTGCCAGGCTGGGAGTGGCCAGGCCCGGAGCAGCCGGGTCTGGTGCAGCCAGGCCCGGAGCAGCGGCTGCCAGGCTGGGAGCGGCCAGGCCCGGAGCAGCCGGGTCGGGTGCGGCCAGGCCCGGATCAGCAGCTACCAGGCTGGGAGCGGCCAGGCCCGGAGCAGCCGGGTTGGGTGCGGCCAGGCCCGGAGCAGCGGCTGCCAGGCTGGGAGCGGCCAGGCCCGGAGCAGCTGGGTCGGGTGCGGCCAAGCCCGGAGCAGCAGTAGCCAAGCCTGGAGCATCCAGGCTGGAAGCGGCCAGACTCGGAGCGGCTGGGCCAGGGGCAGCCAGGCCCAGAGCAGCCGGGTCGGGTGCGGCCAGGCCCGGAGCAGCAGCTGCCAGGCTGGGAGCGGCCAGGCCTGGAGCAGCCGGGTCTTGTGCAGCCAGGCCCGGAGCAGCGGCTGCCAGGCTGGGAACGGCCAGGCCCGGAGCAGCCAGGTCGGGTGCGGCCAGGCCCGGAGCAACAGCTGCCAGGCTGGGAGTGGCCAGGCCCGGAGCAGCCGGGTCTGGTGCGGCCAGGCCTGAAGCAGCGGTTTCCAGGCTGGGAGCGGCCAGGCTCGGAGCAGCGGCTGCCAGGCTGGGAGTGGCCAGGCCCGGAGCAGCCAGGTCGGGTGTGGCTAGGCCAGGAGCAGCAGCTGCCAGGCTGGGAGCGGCCAGGCCCGGATCAGAGGCTGCCAGGCTGGGAGTTGCCAGGCTCGGAGCAGCCGGGTCTGGTGCAGCCAGGCCCGAAGCAGCGGTTGCCAGGCTGGGAGCAGCCAAGTCTGGAGCAGCTGGGTCTGGTGTGGCCAGGCCCGGAGCAGCAGCTGCCAGGCTGGGAGCGGCCAGGCCCGGAGCGCCCAGGCCCAGAGCAGCCAGGTTGGGTGCGGCCAGGCCCGGAGCAGCAGCAGCCAATCCAGAGCAACTAGGTCGGGAGCGGCAGTGACCAGACCCGGAGCAGCCGGTTGTGGAACGAACCAGAGCAACAGAGGCCAGGCTCGGAGCAGCCAGGCCCAGAATAGCTCGCTCCTCGCCTGCCCCTGCCCCACGGCTGCCTCTCAGACATGGCTGGAAACTTTTGTGGGAACTTGAGGGTCTGCTGAATCAAGTGATGAAGGCTTAGATCTGGATGTGTTGAGTTAGTATAGGGCTGGGGTGTTGATCTGTGAGTGCCTTGGGTGGGGACTGGATAAGGCTGGTTGACCTATTTGGAAATGTCTTTTGTGTGAAATGTATCATTGGGCATGTGGAGGTATTATTGATATGAGAAAATGCTAAGTAACTGATTTACTATCTGAAAAGGGATTTACTATCGGGGAAAGGGAGGGAGGAAGAGACTGAATATAAACTGCACCTATGGATGAGGACAATGGTGATGGGGAGGGGGCCGAGGGTGGGGTGGGAACCTGGTGGAGGGGGGAAGAAATGAGGAACCTTTGTAATAATATGAACAATAAAGATTGATTTAAAAAAAATATATTCTTGTTCTATTTGTTAAAAACATTTTCTCATTTCTTCAAACTTCATGTTCTTTTGATTTATAAAAGCACAGTTCTGTTATTCTGAAAAATGATCATTGAAATACTTTAGTCAGACAAGCTAGAAATCACATAAATGTGAATGACAGAATCTTACCTCTCTAGTGGTTGAAGAAGGTAGAACAAAACCTTCCACTGAAAGTCCATGACACTGCAAAACAGCAAAAACATGCTGTCAATAAGGCTATGCTGGCAACTGGGAGACTATAAGGAGATACTTAATATTTCTAAGTGTGCTTCACAGGAGCGATGCTAAGTAATCACAAGCCAGTGAAAGGCCCTGCAGCTTGACAAGGGGTTGTGATTACTATGTGGCAAGAAGCAGGGTTGAACTATAAGAGACCTAAGGTTCATACTCTACTTAGGGGAGTGGAAGGGGTAGGGAAGTTCTACCTTTGGCAACCAACTGGCCCCAAAGATTCAGAGACTACATGGAAGGATACCATACTCAATCCCAGAGCGATCACAAATTGGCTTTCAGAAAGATTTTTAGGTTGAAGAAAAAACTCAAGATATAAATTTATTGGACATACGCAGTTACTACATTTTCTATTTAAACATCCCCATCAATACTCTCTACATCTATAGTACTTGTGATTTTTTTTTAAAAAATCCTCACCTGAGGTTATTTTCCCATTGATTTTTAGAGAGAGTGGAAAGGAGGGAAAGAGACAAAGAGAGAGAAATATTGATGTGAGAGAGACACATTGATTGGTTGCCTCCTGCATGTGCCCTGACCAGGGCCAGGGATTGAGCCTACAACCTAGGTACGTGCCCTTGACTGGAATCAAACCCAGGACGCTTCAGTCCACAGGCTTGTCATCTTTTAACATTATATGTAATTACTTATTTGCTATGCTTGTTATTTATTTATTATTTATCTCTCTTAGTAGAATGTAAATTCTATAAGGTCAGTGATTGTTGTCTGTTTTGCTCTTTGTTGTATCACTGCCAGCACCTAGGGCACTGCCTAGTGCACAGCAGGTGCTTAAGACATACTATAGGAATGAATGATATTTTATTTTCCTCCTAAACATCAACTCAATTACTAAAAGCCAATAAGAACTAATGACTTGCCATTTTAGATTTTAAATCAATCAAAACATTATATATTACACCATAGATAAAGATTTCAATCCAATTGTTTCAGTGACTCTACCAGACACTTCTATTCTATGTTTCATAAATCAAATTCAACAGTCTTTGTATAATACTAGCCTTTAGGCATGTGTGCACTGTGAGTATGTTACATTCATAATCTGAAAAGAATTGAATGGAAAAAAAACAGGGCAGCTGAAACCGGTTTGGCTCAGTGGATAGACCGTCAGTCTGCGGACTGAAAGGTCCCGGGTTCGATTCCGGTCAAGGGCATGTACATTGGTTGTGGGCACATCCCTGGTAGGGGGTGTGCAGGAGACAGCTGGTCGATGTTTCTCTCTCATCGATGTTTCTAGCTCTCTATCCCTCTTCCTTCCTCTTTGTGGAAAATCAATAAAATATATTTAAAAACCAAACAAACAAACAAACAAAAAAACAAAACAAAAACAGAGCATTTGAATCAAGTCCAAGTGTTGATTCCACCACAAAATACCCAATCTCCCTCGTCAGATTTCAAATTTTCTTCTCTTGTATTCTCACAGCCTCATGGTTCTACACTTTTATCACACGTATCTTGGCCTTGCATTATAGCTGCTAATTAAGATAACTATGGGCTAAACTCTGTAGTGACAAGAACAGATATCTTCTATGGTATTTGGTGTAGAACAGTACCTAATATATGTCTGTGAAACTGAATTTTTATAAGCCAGGTACATATATGTCACCACTGTGCTCGAGAAGTTAGATGGACTGAAAGCAAGTTTTAGGTACTATTTGAGAGGATGATTGCAGGGCTGATAGTCTATGGACTCAACTTCCACCTTACCAAATGATCGCATGATTTTGTCACTGGAAGAATATTAATGTGTTAAGGGGAGAAATACAACTAAAGGTTCTGAAGTCCTGGAGGAAGTATTCTTAAGGTTCTTGCCAAGGGCAATGAAGCAAAAAGTGGCACCTAAGAGACTATGAATGAGGCCTATGAATGAGCACAATGGTCTTCCTGACCCTCTAAACCTGTCACAAACATAATGGTACATCCCCTTAAATGTCTTTGGCAAACTAAGCCTTTAAAAGAAAAACAAAATTGGTCATGCCAACAAAGTCTTTGGACTATTAACATCATTATGACTTTGCATTTATTTAGTAGTTTTCATCAAAAAAAAAAAATACGGGTAAGAATTTTTTATACAAACCACTCAGATGCTGCAATTATTTTACTATAGTGACATTTAGTTATTAACAACACAGTGTTACAAATTCATCTGATTAGCAGCAAATGCATCATAATGTCCTACAATGTCCAATTGTGGACAAAAACAGAGAAGTGATGATTTTTAAAAAATTTAATTTATAAACAACACCATGGCAATAACAGTAGAAAGAGACTAAATTATCAATACTGTCAAAATAACAAATCAACTCTTTCATTTTTAGGTTTTCTTCTAGGTTTCGTCATGTAGCATTTCACATCTATATAACTGTTATGATGTCACAGTCATGTTATATCTCAACCAAGGAGAATGAGGAATGCAAGGAGGAAAATAGAGACACCTGCAAAATGTGATGCTCACCTTCTGTAAAATTTTCCATACTTTTTGATAAAATCCAATTGGGACTCTGTTCAGTGCTCCATCCAGCCGTCTTCGACGTTGCCATTGACCTTGACGATTATCTTTAAATGTCTTTTGATTATATGCACTAGGAAAGGAGGCACTACTTGGAGTCACAGAGATTCCAGGTGACTTGGGAGTAAAGAAAAGGAAAGAATATAAATCAAAAGTTATCTCTGTTCCTCTGATAAAGTATTATAACACAGTGAACAATAAATACTCTGAAGAATTATAAACCAACTAGAGGCCCAGTGCGTGAAAATTCATGCACTGGAGGAAGGTGGTCCCTCAGCCTGGCCTTCCCCCTCTCACAGTCCAGGATCCCTCAGGGGCTGGAGGAAACCCAGTGATCAGGGGAAGGCAATGCCCCATCACACCTCTGCTGCTGCCACTGCTGCCAATGCAAGCCTCAGTTGGCCCTGGTTACCTGAGCCTTGGGCGGCCCTGGGTGGCTAAGTAGCCACCATCTGAGTCTTGCCTGCACCTCGGATGTCAGCTGGGCAGTTGCCATCTGAGGCTTGTCTTGCCTCAGGCCAGCCCTGGGTGGCTGGGGGGCTGAGGGGACTGGGTGCCACCATCTTGTGGCTGTGGGCACCGCCATATTTGAGGGCATGGAAGTCGATTAGCATATTACCTCCTTATTGACTGTGGGTGCTGCCATCTTTGCAATGGTGTGAGGGTCAATTAGCTTATTCTCTCTTTATTATATAGGATATTAAATGTAACATCTATGATAAAGATGTTACAATGAAGCTAGTAGACTCATGAGTAGATAACAGCAGTGTAACTGGTATAACCCATTTAGAAAACAATTAACTTATATGTAACAAGAGCTACACAAATACTAATATATGAAAGGCTTTTAGCTATATCTTTCTCTGGTTATTTGTTAAACTTCTGATTGATCTATAGCTTAGTTTGCTACAATCATAAACTGTAACACAGCCTAAATCAATTTAAAAGAATTGAAACCAGAGGAAGTATGTTATCTGACTATAATGACATCAAATTAGAAACCAATAACAGAAGGAAATTTGGGAAGGAAATTTATAAATACGTGGAAATTTGAAGACGCACCTCTATATAACTAGTGTATTAAGAAATAAATCACAAGGACTATTATAAAATACTCTAAGATGCATGAAAATGAAAATACAACATACCAAAACATAATGGATGCAGCTAAACAGTGCTCAAAGAGAAACTTATGAGTGTTTGTATTTAAAAAAAAGCTCTCAAATTAAGAACTAAACCTTCCACCTTAAGACAAGAAAAACAAACAAACAAAAAAACAAAATAAAGAGCAAACTAAACAAAAAGCAAGGAGAAGAAAGAAAATAATAAACTAGCATAAAAAAGTAAAATAAGGAAGAGAAAAATGGAGAAAATCAGTGAAACCAAAATGTTTCTTTGAAAATAAATATCAACAAAATTGAAAAATCTTTTGCTAGACAGACCAAAAGTTTTTTAAAGAGGAATTCAATGTATTAAAATCAGGATAGAGAAAGGGGACATCACTTCCAAGCTTAAAAAAATAAAAATGATTATAAGGATATTAATGGGGGTGGGGGTGGGGATAAGAGGATGCTCGGCCTGCATCCTCTCCAATCTGAGACCCCTGTGGGATTGGGCATAAACTGGCAGTTGGACTACCCTCTCGCAACCCGGGACTGCTGGCTCCTAACCACTTGCCTGTCTGCCTGCTTGATCACCCTTAACCATTCTGACTGCTGGCTGATTGCCCACAACTTAACCCCCTGTCACCTTGATCACCCCCAACTGCCTTCCCCTCCTGGCCTGATTACCCCTAACAGCCTCTGCCACCATGGCTTTGTCTAGAAAGACTTCTGGAAGGTCCCATGGTCTAATTAGCATATTACCCTTTTATTAATATATATAGGGTATGACATACTGCCATAACTATAACATATGTACCAGTATTACTCTATGAGAATACATACTTCATGTGATAGGTAGGCATCTAATACATTACATTGGATATGCTGTAAGTAGTAGGAAATACTGTATTCATAGCAAAAATATACAGCCTGTGACTTCCCTTTCTGATTTGGGAATGATTCCCTAGTTTATTGAATGTTTCCTGGCCCCTAATATTTTTTGTTTTTTTGTTTTGCTTTTTTTTGGGTTTTTTTTTTTTGGGGTTTTCTTTTTTTTTTTTTTTTTTTTTTTTTTTTTTTGTCATTCAGTGTAACTTTATTTACTGTTTATCACACATGATTTGAGGTCTTTAATTTCTAACCACCAAAGACTCAAAAGACTATTTTTTCCATGAAGTTTAACATTAACATCAGTGTATTCATGTGTTTTTGTTGTAAACATCTGAATTATTCACATTGTCATAGATCCTGAACTCATAAGCATGGACCATGCACAGGCTGGCAGCAAGCCAAGAAGCCACTCTAAGCAAACAGATACTCTGCATAAGGAGAAAAGTCATAGCATAACATTTAATGTCCAACCTGAGTCACCTCAGAATGTTATATATATTGACTTCTTAATTCATATAGTATTGGGAACTCAACTGCTTGGTTGGTGATGGGGTTGACCTGGTTTCAGGAGGATTATTCCTGAAATAATTAAGGAAAGGGGGGCTCAATCTTTTCTTGGTTGCTTGCTCCTCCCCAGCACCTTCATCTTTATTCTCATCCTCAGCTTCTTGGGCATCTTCTCCTTCACCTTCTTCTTCTTCCCCTTTTGCATCCCCAAATTCTGCCTTGGCACCTTCTTGCTCTTCCTCTTCCTCTCTTTCCTCCTCATCAGCCACTTCCTTCTCCTCCTCCTCTTCATCTTCTCTTCAAAGGGGTGTTCATCCTTGGCTTCCTGAGCTTTTGCAGCCTCAATGGTCTCCTACACTTCAATCTGCTCCTTCTGGATATGGCTGGTGTATTAAGAAGGGAAGGAGCGATTGGACATCAAGTAGGAGCTGGTCTGTAAACCACCTTAGGCAGATCGACCAAAGATCTGGGAACTTTGGGAGAAGCCACTGGCTATGCTTCCCACACTGGTGAAACTGAGCTGGGTCTCCTCACCTTCCAGGAGTTTCCTGTAAGCTGCAATGTCAATGTTCAAAGCCATATTGAGGGGGTTTTGGTATTCTTTTAAATATCATGCCATTTCACTCTCAGTAGTTCTCATCTCATTTTCTAATTTGTTGATTGTGTCCTGCATAGCACTAACATCAGAGTTTTGCTTATCCTCTAGCTCTCACAGTTGCTTTCCCAGAGCTTAGTTCATGCCCTGGAATGCTTTGATCTCCAGGGTCTTGGCCTTGAGCAGGCAGCAGCTTTCAGACACTTCATCCTTGGTGTCGTGCATCCGGTAGGTGTCTTGGCAGGACACCGCGGTCAGCATGGTGAGCAGCTCTTGTACCATTCTCCTGCATTTTGCATGTTCTTGGCAGCTAACTTCTCGTACTGGGTACGGATGTCCTTCAGCATGACAGACATGGAAAACATGTCCATCTGCATGGAGATCTGAGCATTCTGGATCTGCATCTGCAGCTCAGTGATCTCCTCTTCATGCACCTTCTTCAGAAAGGCGATTTAGTCCATCAGGCTGTTGGTGCACTTTCCAAGCTCAGCGTCAGTGAGAGCCACCTCATCTGCACCTTTGCGTGCCTCTATCAGCCAGCTCTGCGTCATAATGGTTAGCACCTCTTCTTGGTAGCATGCCTGCAGGTTGCTCCCACTCCCTGCCAAGCCCTGGTGCCTGCTAATTGCCAACTGCCTTCTCCTCGCCAGGGACTGGGCATGGTAGACCGGGGCACAGGCATCCCATTTTCATTAAAATGTCCAACCCCAGCCTGCTCCACTGGTGTCCACAGGTGGCCTGGGGTCAGACAGTGGTCCCAGAGACCCAGGCCACCCGAGCCTACCCAGGGTCCCAATGGCTGCATGGACACCGTGGGCGGCATCAGGTACTGCCTCCCCCCTCTTTACCCCATTACCTATCGAGGCCTCGACCCAGAAGGCGACATCAGGCTCTGCCCACCTGGCCTGCCGGGTCCCCCATGGTGGACTGAACACTGTAGGTAGCGTCAGGTGCTGCCTGCTCAGCCTGCCTGGTCTCCGATGGCAACCTGGACACCATTCAGGGAGTCAGGCACTGCCAGCCAGGCCTGCCTGGTTACCAATGGCAGCCTGGACCCCGCTGACAGCGTCAGGCTCTCCCCGTTACCTCCGCCCACTTACTTAGCTCAACCTTGCAGAGGATGTCAGGCGCTGTCTGCTTGGGCTGCCTGATCCCCCATGGTGGACTGGACCCAGAGGGTGGTGTCAGGCACTGCCTGCCTGGCCTGCCTGGTCCCTGATGGCTGCCTGGTCCCAGCTGGCAGCATCAGGTGCAGCCCGCCCCTCCTGCATATGCAAATTCACCCTCCATCTTTCTTGGCTTAATTTGCATATAACTTCTGACTGGCTGTGGGCGTAGCGAAGGTACAATCAATGAGCATTTTCCTCTTTTATTAGTGTAGATAGCATCAGCAGCCATTTGTCAGCAAATTACATAACTTAGATGAAATGGACAAGTTTCTAGAAAGATACAAATTATCCAAACTGACTCAAGGAGAAACAGAAATCTGAATAGATCTATAACAAAGAGATAAAATAAGTAATTACAACACTTCCCACACAGGAAAAGCCCAGGCACATATGCCTTCATTGGTTAATTCTACCACCAGCTTTTCACAGACCACTGCAAAAAAAGGAAGCAAAGGGAACTTCCTAACTTATTCTATGAGGCCAATATTACCTTTATATCAAAATCAGATAAAAACATTACAAAAAATCTACAGATGAATATCCCTTATAAACACACATATAAAAATCCTCAACAAAACACTAGCAAACCAAATTCAGCAACTAATAAATAGAATTATGCACCATTGATGAAGTAGAATTTATTCCAGGAATTGAAGGTTGTTTTAACACCCAGACATCAATTAATGTAATACATAAGAATAAAGGATTAAAAACCACATCATCCTAATTAAGAAAAATATTTACCATATTAAAATCTAACACCCTTTTATGATAAAAATACTCAACAAACTAGAAACAGAGGGGGACCTCTTCAATCTAATAAATGGCATCCACAGCTGACATAGTGAATGGTTGGAGATGGACTGTTTCCCCCCCTAAGATCAAAACAAGAGAAAGATGTTCACTCTTGCAACTTTTATTCAGTATTGCACTGGAGGTTCTAGCCAGGGCTATTAAGCAATACAAAGAAATAAAAGGCATCCAGAGTAAAAAGGAAGAAGTAAAACTACTCTATTTACAGAAGAAATGATCTTATATATAAGAAATTCACTAAAAAACAATTAGAACTAATAAATAAGTTCAGAAAAGTTACATGATAGAAGATCACTCTACAAAGAGGGGGAAAGGGGACTCCTGCAATAATGTCAACATTAAAATTTTTTCATTAAAAACAAGTTAAATAATAAAATTTTAAAATTGATCAGATTTCTAAACAGTAATAATCATCAAACTGAAAATGAAACAAAAACAACTCATTTTAAAATAGCATCAAAAAGAAGAAAATATTTAGGAGTAAATTTAACAAAACATCTGTGGAACATGTACTCTGAAAACAAAAGGTGTTGAAATTAAAGACCTAAATAAATGGGGGAAAATCATATGTCCATGGATCAGTTAACACTGTTAAGACAGCAATACTCTCAAAATGTATCTACAGATTGAACACAGTTTTTATCAAAATCCCAACTAGGTTATTTGAAGAAAATAATAAGTTTATGAGGGAGGGAGGGTCCCATCTGTAATAGTATCAACAATAAAAGTTAAGTTTAAAACAAACAAATGAAAAATTTAACACAATCTTAAAAAAGAAGACCAAAGTTGGAGGATTTATAACTTCTAATTTAAAAACTTACTATAAAGCTACAATAATCAAGATATTGTCATACAGGCATGGACTAGGCATGTAGATCAATGAAATAGTACTGGGAATTCAGAAATAAATCATTATATTTTTGTCAATTATTTTTCAACAAGGGTGCCAAGAAAATTAAATGGGGGCAAAGATAGCTTTTTTCAAGAAAGGGTGCTGGACAATGGAATACTACACTGCTATATAAAGGAAGGAACTCCTACCATTTGCAACAGCATGGATGGACCTGGAGAGCATTATGCTAAGCAAAATAAGTCTGTAGAGAAAGATAAATATGACATGATTTCACTCATTTGTGGAATATAATGAGCAACATAAACTGATGAACAAAACCAGATACAGAGACAGAAAAGCATCAATCATACTATCAAACCTCAGAGGGAAGGTAGATTAGGGTGGGAGTAAAGGGGAGAGATCACCCAAAGGACTTGTATGCATGCATAAAAGCCTAACCAATGGACACAGATACAGAGGGGTGAGGGCATGAGCAGGGGTTGGGGAGTAGGAGGGCAATGGGGGATAAGGACACATATGTAATACCTTAATCAATAAAGAAAAAAAAAGAAATTGTGCTGGAAAAACTGAATATTCACATGCAAAAGAATTAAGTTGAACTCCCTACCTCACATCATACAAGATAATTTAAGTCTAAATGGGTTATTGTGCGAAAAGAGTTACCACAGCAAGCCAGAAGTGCTATTCTTGGAAAGGCCTGCTTACAAGATTGACTCCTGGCTGGAGTTTGGAAACCTGGATTTGGGGAGGGCTCCCATCACTTCCAAAATTGATAACAGTGGTTTACTGTACCTAAATTGTGCAAACACTATGGTTTCTGTTGAACACTTGCTTTTTCTCTGGGAGTTTGGATTTTTAGTATGTTCCAGACAAAAGCTGTTTATGTGAGCAGCCCCAGTAAAAATCCTGGGTTCTGAGTCTTTAATGAGCTTCCCTGGTTGGCAATATTGTGCATATGTTCTCACAACTCATTTGCTGGGGGAATTAAGCACATCCTGTGTGACTCTACTGGGAGAGTACTCTGGAAATTGGTGTCTTTTTCCCTTGGATTTTGTCCAATTCACCCCTTTCCTTTGATGATTTTGCTTTGTATACTTTCGCTGTAATAAGTCTTAGTTGTGACTATGACCATATGACTTATTATGTCCTGTAAGTCCTCTTAGTGAATCATAAAACCTGGGGGTGGTCTTGGAGATCCCCAAAACAATTATAGACATAATTTTAAGATCTAAAACTATAAAACTCTTAAAACAAAAAGTAGGAATAAATCTTTGTGACCTTGGGTTTGGCAAAACTTTCTTAGATCTTGTCTAATAAAGAGGGAATATGCAAATTGACCGTCACACCATAACAAAAATGTCTGCGTCCACAGCAGAGGCAGGGATTCTGTAACACAAATGGCTGTGGCCACAGCAGAGGTGGGGATCCTGTAACACAAGATGACTGTGCCCACAGCGTAGGCTGAGTTCCTATAATGAGCCTTAACAAGCAATCAGTAGGAACCTAAGGCTGCATCCCCCTCCCACCTGGTGGGGCTTGACAGGGGACCTCAGGCAGTGCCCCCACCCTGGTGCCAGGATGGGGGACATCAGGCCATGCCCCCTGCCTATATGGGGCTTGATGGGCAACCTCAGGCTGTGCCTCCCTCCCATAGAACTTGATGGGGGACCTCACATTGCAACACCCCCCACAGAGCTTTACAGAGGACCTCAAGGTGCAACCCCCTCCCCGGTGCCAGGCTAGGGCTCCTGAGGCTGCACTCCCTCCACCCCCAGCGGGGCTTGACAGTGGACCTCAGGCCATGCCCTCCCATTTTAGCACCAGGCCAGGCAACCTGAGGCTGTGCCCCCCAACCTGGTGGGCCTTGATGAGAGTGGGGCTGTCTGTGTCTGGATCTAGCCAAGTAGGGGGGGGGGAGCCAGCCGGGTCTGGGTCTCATGAGATTTTGAGGCACACATGAGTGTGTGGGGATCTGACTCTGAGTTCTGTGGTGTGCCCCAGACTCTGACAGGAGGGAGATTTTCATATACATTTTACTAATTTTCTTTCATCTCTGACACTTCTATTATAGAGAAAGGGCAAATAGCAATATTAAAATTTTTCCTCTAATTCCCTTTTAATGTGCACAAATTTCATGCACCAGGTCACTAGTATAACACTAAAAGAAAAAGTAGGTAAACTGAATTTCATCAAAATTAAAAACTTCTGTTCTTCAAATAACACTATCAAGAAAGTAACTCAGTGGTTGATATTCTCTAGAGCAGTGTTTCCCAACCTTCTCTCATGATGAGAATCACCTGGTGAAGTTGTTAAAACAGATTCCTGAATCCCAACTAAGAAGTGCTAAACTAGAATTTTTGGGAACATATAGGTAAAATTGTATACTTAACTAGTGCTCTAAGACAGATTTTATATACAGAGCACTAAGTTAGGTATGCAATTTTACCTATATGTTCTCAAAAATTCTAGTTTAGCACTTCTTAGTTGGGATTCAGGAATCTGTTTTAACAACTCCACCAGGTGATTCTCATCATGAGAGAAGGTTGGGAAATACTGCTCTAGAGGGGAAAAAAGAAATTAAAGGGAAAAGACAACCCATAGAAGAGAAGAAAATATTTTCCAATTACAATACATATCTGATAAGGGATTTATATCCAGAATATATAAAGAACCTTTACAACTAAACAATAAAAAGTCAAATACCCAATTAAGAAATTGGAAAATAATCTGAAAGGAAATTTCTCCAAAGAAGATAAATAGCCAATGGAAACATGAATAGATGATCAATATCATAAACAATCTGGGAAATGTAAATCAAAACCACAATGAGATACTACTTCACACCCACTAAAATGGTTAGAATAAAAAAGGCCAAAAAAAAAAATAGCAATGTTTGGTGAAGATATGAAGAAATTGGGACACTCAAACATTGCTGGTGGAAATGTAAAATGGTACAGCTACTTTGCAAAAACAGTTTGCCAATTCCTCAGAATGCTAAACAAAGTCACTTACCAAATAACCTAGAACTTTGGCTCCTAGGTATATATGCAAGATAAATGAATACATATGTCTACACAAAAACTTGTACATAAGGTTGATAGCAGCATTACTCCTATTAGCCAAAAACAGAAACAATCCAGTTGTCCATCAAATGATGAAGTACTGACCCATGCTGCAACATAATGAACTTGGAAAAACTATAAGTATAATAAAGAAGGAAATATATTGGGGAAAGTGGTTCTTTAACAGTTTAGATTCAGAAATAAACATAGAAATATTTTATGAGAAAAACACCTCACATTTTAATTTGGGCCAAATGCTTATATCGCCAACCACTGCTAAGTAAAACAGAAAGTGTCTCAAGACATTTGTATTGGCCAGTGACTATCACACTAATGTACTAAGTAGATGATCTGCCATTTGTCTTTGTACCATTAGAATCCTAGGCTGCTGATAGTGGGGTCAACCCCAAAAAAGGTATTCAGACTATTTCCTAATAGCAGCAGTTTTTAGGTTTTTTAGTAACTTCACCTCTATGTCTCTGTCCTCCTTTATTAATGTGCATATGACAGAGTTGGCCAAACCTTACTTTACTAATTCATTATAGATTATTTGGTTAAGGTCAATAGAAATATCAATATTGTGTCCAATAGTTTCTTTCCAATTTTTTGTTTGCTTGCTTCTGAAATTATAGGCCAGTATGAATCACTGATTTAAACCAAGGAAAATTTACTACTATATTTCTAGTGTGTGGCATGAAATTGGCACTCACTTAATATTTATTAGATAATCAATAATCAGAGTAGCTACCCCAGTGGTTTTCAAAATTAAAAGTGCATCAGAATCACCTAGAAAGATGATTAAAATACAGACTATTTGGCCTCACCCCAGACTTTCAGGTCTAGAGAGGAGAACAAGATTTTAAATTTCTAACAAATTCTCAGGTGACACTGATGCTGTCTAGTACAGTGCCTGATGCATAGTAGACATGCAATTAATTATAAGTTATAGAATAAATGAACAAACGGCTACTTAACAAATAATTTTAAAATTGGATTTTGTTTTCGTGACCCCCTTTCTTGCCTTTATGGGAAATAAATGGAAAGATTTCACCTTCATACATAAACTTGATTTATATTTATTTTAGTTCTTCATTCATTTTGTTTTTCTTTTCAATCAATCAGTATATGTCACGATTTACATAACAGTATGTTCAAAGCACTGATAAATGGTATATAATACAAGATAACAGCCCTTACCAGAAAAGACGGTGACATCAAATCTATACCCAGGGTGTGACCACCGTTGGACTACAGAGAGAGAGAGAGAGAGAGAGAGAGAGAGAGAGAGAGAGAGAGAGAGAGAGAGAGAGAAAGGGAAAATTAAATTTTAAAAGAGATGAGGCAAAGCCCCCATTATTTGCATTTTTAAGTTATTAATAGAGTAAAATGACAAACTATTCAAGTAACTAGCCAGCATGTTATCATTTAAAAAGATGATGAATTTGCCTTATTTTAGAAGTAATGTTAAAGAGTAAAACAAAGAAAACTTCCTGGGAAATATTTTTCCATAAGAAAAGAGAAAATTGGTGAGTGGTAGAGAAATGGCTTAGAACACATGTGTCAAACACAAGGCCCGCGGGCCAAATCCAGCCCGCCAGGCCTTGCAATGTGGCCCGCACCGCGCTGTCATCACTGCACTCCGCTGTCCGTTTATGACATTGTCAGTTTATGACTGTTCAGTAAACCATTCGGCCCGCGATTTAGGCTGGATTTTAGATTTTGGCCCCTTCTCTGATTGAGTTCGACACCCCTAGCTTAGAACAATACAAAATATCAGACAGGCAGGTGATGATGGAAATCAATATTTAGAAATGAGAAAATAATGAATACTTATGGATCCCCATAGTCTAAAATAAACTTTTAATGATTTCGACTTTCTTGAAGTTCTATAGGTAATGAATGTGTAAAAAAACTTAAAGGATATAGCTGGGTATATTAATTTAGCTGAGAACATAGACTTCAAGTTCTAAATATATAATGGACCTGTAAGTAACACTGTGTGACTGTAAACAACTATGAACTGTTTAGCCAGTCACTTTCAACCAAAACTAGAATTGTTACCAACAATGTCAGTTTAACTCTTCAATATGAAATGTAAGTCTTCCACTTTTCAGATAGAAAAAATGTTCAAATTACACAATTTATCTGGGGGAAAAAACTGTAAAGTGAGCATTTTTCTATCACAAGACCCATTCTTACTCTAGTGCATAATATAAATGTGAAAGACTATCTGATAAGTGTTCTTACTCTTATCCTATATAATAAAAGCCCAGCAACTGAATGGAACTACTGAAATAACCAGAATGATCACAGCCCCTTACCCTGGCCAGTCCTGCCACCCTGGCAGGGATGGCCAGCAAACAGCACGCAGCCCCTCCACCCAGCCAGCCCAGCCCCCACCGAGCCTCCCCACCCCAATCAGGGGCGGGGATTGTCCAGGCCGGCCCCACCCCCAAGAGGGCCCACCATCCCAATCAGAGAGGGGCTGGCTGGCAAACTGCCTGCGGCCCCTCACTCCAGCCAGCCCCACCCCCCAACTGCCACCCAACCTAGATCAGGGCCATGGTTAGGTCCCAATGGCCCCATCAGGGTAGGCCGGCCAGACCCCACCTGTGCACTGAGCTTCTATCTATAATAATAAAACCACAATGTGGTAATTAGACCAGACAGCCAAACAACCTTCTGGACATCATTTTGGACAACCTTCTATCAATAGATGAAGTGCAGCAGCAGGGGCTGAGGCAGGGGCGGTAGGGGCGATTAGGCAGGCAGGCAGAGTGGTTAGGGGCATCAGTCAGGCAGGCAGAATGGTTATGATCAGGCAGACAGGCAGGCAGAGTGGTTGGGGCAATCAGGCAGGCAAGCAGTTAGGGGCTATCAGGCAGGCAGGCAGAGTGGTTAGGGGTGATCAGGCATCAATGTGAGATCTAGAGGGCAGTGTTAGTTAGGGGTGATCAGGCAGGCAGGCAGGCAGGCGAGTGGTTAGGGGTGATCAGGCAGGCAGGCAAGCAGTTAGGAACGATCAGGCAGGCAGGTAGGCAAGGGGTTAGGAGCCAACAATCCCTGTGGAATCAGGCCTAAACTGGCAGTCAGACAGCCCCTGAGGAGTCCTGGATTGCCAGAGGGTGCAGGCCCGGCTGAGGGACTCCCCCCACTACCACCACCCCCGTGCACGAATTTCGTGCATTGGGCCTCTAGTAGAAATATAAAACTCTACCCTGCCACCTCTCAAACCCAACTCACGAAAGGCTCCTGAAACCACAAAATTAGATCACAGATTCAGGCTAGCAGTTCAAAGTGTAAAGCCTTTCACACCTTTCTCCTTCCCCTTGGACTCCCTGTCTCAGAAGAGGCATGCATGGTAGGGACGCACAAATGAAAGCTCAGAAAAGTCATTCTTTTGGGGTCCTGTGGCGTATCCAGGAAGAGACAAATTGATCTCCAAAAACCAAGCACCAGACTCTGTCCCTTCCTCATCCCGAGGCCTCAGCTTCAGGCAGGCAATCCGTGTGACGGGAGACAAGGAGAGACCCCTCTCGAATTTTCACAGAGACAGGAATGCTTAGGAGGCCAAGATAATAGAAACCTAAGGACCCAAATGCTGGGGCCCATGCTGCCAGGACCCACACAGCACAAGGCCAAGAGGAGCTCGGACCAAGTTCTAAACAGCCATCCCGGGGCATCCAAGGCTACAGCGCATGCTGGATTGTGTAATGGCAGGAGCTTGGGCATTCTAGAAGTGGAGGGCTCACCCCAACCCCTGGGCCCCAGGGGCTCTTTGCCTGGGTGCCCTTCCCGCAGATGCTCAGCCCAAGCTGTGCCAGCAAAATTCCTTTGCTGGGGCAGGATCACAGGGGGTAGATTGGGGAGGGATGGTTGTGCACACATGTAATTAGCTCTAATTATCCCAGGCTTTCAGTTCACCTACTTGGGGCCTGGAGCTGCACCAGGGGTAAACGTGGCCACAGAGCTGCTGCTCCACCGAATGAGCCCTGTCACCAGGCCGGGAAGCTCTATCCCAGTCCACAGCACCCTGTGTTGGCTTGGGGATCTTTGTATGTCCTCGGTCGTGTGCCTACACTGGCCGCTGGCAAGATTCGAGAGTACTTGGCACTAATGAAAAAGGAAGGGGTGGTGGTGGGGAGGGGAGGATGAACTGGTTCTCAGCTGCGATTGAAGGAAGTGCTAGTGCCCAGCTCTCCTGTCTGTGTAAGTCCTACATAAATGTGAGCCCAGAGCAGTGGCCAAGGCCAAAAAATCCCTGGGATTTTGGATGTAACTGCCAAACTGAGGTGTCCTAGACCATGCTCTATCTTCTCGCCCCCAGTCATTTCGAGCCTCATCCACCAGCACTCCTCTCCTGCAGGTGACATAGCCAGGGCTCAGAGAGGTTAGGGAACTCACCCTAGGTGGCACAGCATGCCAGGGCCGCCACGAGAGCCACTGCATGGGATTTGAGATTCGCTCAAAAACAGGTGTGTGGGGACCTGGGAGGGAATGCTTCCAGGTCCTCCTCTCTCTGTCATCTCAGATCCCTAGCCCTCAGCAACCCTGGTCCCTGTGTACTTAGTCCATTACCCACCAGATCCTTCCAGCCAGTTCAGCAATGTCTATGCTAAATGGAACCAGAGCGCAGAGGAGAGCAAGCTCAGCCCCAGGGACCTTAGTTGGAGGTGGAGGGATTAGCCTTCCCAAAGCCGGATTTTTCAGCACACTTGCTGAGTCCCTCCCTTCGGCTTCCAGGCTCTCTGTGGCTGTCTATCTCACCCACCCTGTGCATCTCTCTCCTTGCTCCTTGCTCTTGATCCTGTTTGCTCTTCCCCATATCTCACTGGGCCTTTTGTCTCGGTTTCTCATTGGATCTCTGCCCGTGGAGAACAACCCTGCTTCCCCTGCAAAGGAACACACCAGCAGAATCTGCCTTTTCAATAAAAAAAGAAAACAAGAGGTGAATTAAAAAGCATTAACTTAAAAACAATCCATGTGTCTGCAAATGCATTCCAAATGGCAGCACTTTGGCGGGTGTGGCAGGGGCAGAGCATGTTGGCCACATGTTCTGGAGCCTCAGACACAAAGTGTAGGGGGCTCAGCACCTCGCTATGGACCCTTCCCCCTAGCCATCTGGGATGGGAGGGTCTGGGGAAGGGACTTAGTCTATACTCACCCTCCAAGACCCCCACCTGATTCGGTAAACTGTTTGCCCTGTTCTGGCATCTGCTGGTCCCTCTTACTCCCCCAGTACCTCCAAGCCTTCCTATGCTGACCCCAACTCTCCTTCTGCACCAGACCTCCCCCCAGAGATTTCACCCTATCCCTCCCTCAGCCCCCCAGTCTTCTATCCCATACTTCTTCCTGCCCTGCTCTGCCCCACCTTCATTCTGCCCTCCTGCCCCAGACCACCAAGCAGCTGTTTCTAGGAGAAATGGTTAGAACAAAGCTTTCCTTGGCCGGAAGAAACTCCCCAGGGAGCTGCATGCAGAAAGGCACTCCCAGTCCTGTACCTGCAACTGCTCTGTCCTACCAGATGCCAATCAGAAATGTGTCTCTGGCCAAAACCGGTTTGGCTCAGTGGTAGAGCGTAGGTCTGCGGACTGAAAGGTCCCAGGTTTGATTCAGGTCAGGGGCATGTACGTTGGTTGCGGGCACTTCCCCCGTAAGGGGGTGTGCAAGAGGCAGCTGGTCGATGTTTCTCTCTCATCGACGTTTCTAGCTCTCTATCTCTCTCCCTTCCTCTCTGTAAAAAATCAATAAAATATATTAAAAAAAAAAAAAAGAAATGTGTCTCTGGAGAGAGAGGGTAGCAGAAGTAGGCTGCTATCCTTTGAAGCCCCTCATCAGGAGAAAACTCTTCTGACCCCCCCACAAAAAAAAATCACCCTGCTGCTTCCCTTATCACTTTCAGCAAACCTCCTTTGCCTCTTTCCCTGGAAGTGGAAGGATTGGAGCACATCTATACATATAAAAGAGTAATATGCAAATTGACTGAATGGCAGAACCACCAGAAAGACTGCTCGACCAGTCTCTATGAGGCACACTGACCACTTCTTGGTTCCTTCCCCTGGCCAGCAGGTCCCATCACACAATGGAAAATAGGGAACTGTGGTTGGGTGGCGGGGGACATGGGCAGCGCCAGGCCACGGCCCCTTCCCTGCCAGTTCGCCACACACACAGAGGCTGACCCATGATGGGGGTGGGGCTGGACCTCTTGGTCCCCCACCAAGTCTGCAGGCTCTGATCACCTGATGGTGAATGGGGAACCAGTGGTGGTGGGGGTGGCAGGACCAGCTGCCAGCAGCTGGGGAAGATGGTCCTGATCACAGGCCAGGCCTAGGGATCATACTCATGCTCTGGGCCTCAAGTCTATATAGTAAAAGCCCAGCAACCTTTATGGTGGAACAACCACAACGACCAGTTGCGATGACCCGCAGGCTGCTAGGGCTGCCACAAGTGCCACTGCTGAGGCTGAGGGCCCTGGGGCCAGTTGTGCAGTGGCGCCAAGGTGCCTGTAAAGAAGAAGGTGAAGGCTGCCAGCGTGAGCATGTAGCTTGAGATGAAGGCCCTGTGAGACAAGTTCAATCAGCTGGACACTGAGATCATCCTCACCAAGGCTGACAGGTCAGGGCAACCCTCCCCACATGGCACCAGTATTGGGCAGCAGACTTTAGCCCAATCTACGTGAGCAAGACTGAGAACTGGGGTGAGTGACATGGCATGAAGACCTGAGGGTCCCTCTTGGAGTGGACCAGCTCCTTCGATCTCCGAGTCCCGGCTCTAGCGACAGCCACCTGGTGCACAGGGCTGGAGGGTACTGCTCGGGAAGTCAGGAAGGCAGCAGAGAGAAACCCTGTGGACCTGCTGCCCGACTAGCAACACAGGACCTGGCAGCACCAGAAAGAACTGGCTCAGAGCATATTGAGCTTGGGGTGAAGGCAGCTGCCTGTGAGGGGCCTTGCCACAAGCCGGCTCCTGGTGGCTCCCACCTCAAAGGAAACTTGATCTTTGGTTTCTTAATTCAGCCTATCCTGGCTAAAGAGGAGCAGCTGGGCACATTTTAGGGAGAATTAAGACTCTAAAACAGTGTGTTCTGTTCTGTGGAGATTGCTACCCAGTTGTCTTATGCCTACATTCCGGGTGATTGTGGGGCCAGGCTCTGCCGCTGGGGCCACATCTTCCAATTGGCCTGTATTTGTTGCAAGGGCCCAAAGAGAAGAAGGGGAACAAGTTTTTCCATGCAATGGATTTGACCAGCAGATAAACTCGAGCGCTGGCTGTGTCTAATGTACACACAGAGGCACCAGCTCTGAGTCCGCCTGGCCAAAGGGAGCTCAGGGCATGTTTGCAGAACCTTCTGGTGGTTTCTGTTTCCTTGCTGAAGCCATCCTCCCTGGGAAGCCTGGGACCCATACTCAGCACCAGATCAGTGGATCTTCTCCAGGCCCCTCCACCCAACCGGCCCCAACCTTGATTGTCCCCCAAACCCTGATAGGAGCTGGTGTGGCCAACCGCCCAAGGCCCCTCCCCCGAATCAGACCTGCCCAATCGGCCAATCAGGGCGGGCCGGCCAGACTCCACCTGAGCACAAATTCATGCACCAGCCTCTAGCATAATATAAATGCAAAAGGATATCTGATAAGACTACTCAAATGAAATTTATTTCAAAGTAAACTTCAAGCATTGGCTCATTCTTTTTCTAAATGGTTTGTGACTCCTTAAAAATTTTTTGATTTAATAGTACAAGCTATCACAAGTCTATTTTAAAAGCAGGAGCAGTAGATTTAAGATTTTTCATAAAAAAGTGCTAAAAGATCAAATTTGTACCTTCTCAACTTGGACTTTAAAATCATATGATTTCCCAGAGTCTTAAAAATAAGCTTTGGAAGTTTGTGTTAATTATCTCTTTGTATAATACAATAACTCATCTATTCTCACATGAAGGAAAAAACAAGTGAGAGATTATAATATGAAGTTTGTTGACTCCGACCAACTCCCAGTAATTTAAGTGTTTTTCCTATATGTGTCCACACCTTTCATAACAACAATAAAAGTCTAATTTTGGAACAATACCTGAAAACAAATTTTTAAAAAAGGCTGACATCTAATCTGGTGTTCTTTCTGATCTCTCTCTCTCTCTCTCTCTTTCTCTTTCTCTCTCTCTCTCTCTCTCTCTCTCTCTCTCTCTCTCTCTCTCTCTCTCTTTTATTTTTTTAGGTCAGTAAATTTTTATTCGATTTCTCACATGAGCAAGGAAAATATAGTTGCTTTATTTCTTTTATTTTTTATTGTTGAGAGTATTACATATGTCCCTTTTTCTCCCCATTGTCCTCACCCATCCTGGCCCTGGCCCTGGCCCCCCTCAGCCCCAACCTTCACCCCCACTCATAATCTGTCCCCATTGGTTATGATTATATGCATACAAGTTCTTTGGTTGATCTCTTATCCCTCCCCCCCGCCCAGCCATCCTCCCCTGCCTTTCTCTAAGGTTTGACAGTCTGTTCGATGATTCTGTGTTTCTAATCTATATTTTTTTTCAGAATATGTTGTCTTGATATTGAACAAATGAGTGAGATCATGTGATTCTTATCTTTCTCTGACTGAATTATTTCACTTAGCATAATGCTCTCCAGGTCCATCCATGCCATTGCAAATGGTAAGAGTTCTTTTGTTTTTACAGCAGCATAGAATTCAATTGTGTAGATGTACTATAATACTATTTTTTAATACACTCATTGGCTGATGGGCACTTAGGCTGTTTCTAGTTCTTAGCATTTGTAAATTGTGCTGCTATGAATATAAGGATGCATATATTTTTTTCTAATAGGTATTTCTTTTCTTATTTATTTATTTATTTATTTATTTATTTATTTATTTAGTGTGTGTGTGTGTGTGTGTGTGTGTGTGTGTGTGTGATATATATATTCCCAGGAGTGGGATTACTGGGTCAAATGGGAGCTCCATTTTTAATTATTTGAGGAAATTCAATACTGTTTTCCACAGAGGCTGCACCAATCTGCATTCCCACCACCAGTGCACAAGGATTCCTTTTTCTCTGTATCCTCAGCAGCACTTGTCATTTGATGATTTGTTGGTTATTGCTATTCTGACAGGTGTGAAGTGGTATCTCACTTTTGTTTTGATTTGCATACCGCATACCTCCAATGAGCATGTTTTCATATGTCTCTAAGCCTTCTGTATGTCCTCTTTAGAAAAGTGTCTATTTAGATTTTCACTAATTTTTTGATTGAATTGTTTATCCTCCTTTTGTTAAGTTGTATGAGTTCCCTATAAATTTTGGAGATTAAACCCTTAAGAGATGTCACAATGGCAAATATGTTCTCCCACACAGAAGGCTCTCTTGTTTCTTGATGGTTTCTTTTGCTGTGCAGAAGCTTTTTACTTTAATGTGGTCCCATTTGTTTATTTTGTACTTCATTCCATTGTCCTAGGAGATGTATCAGTAAACATATTGATAAAAGCTATATCTGATGTTTTCTGCCTGTGGATTTTCTAAGATTTTTATGGTTTCCTATCTTACGTTTAAGACATCGATCCATTTTGAGTTTATTTTTTTGTATGAAATAAGTTGGTGGGCAAGTTTCATTTTTTTGGCAAATATCTGTCCAGTTCTCCCAACACCATTTATTGAAGATGGTGTCTTGACTCCAATGTATGCTCTCTTATCCTTTGTCAAATATCAATTGAGCATACAGGCTTGGGTTGATTTCTGGCTTCTCCGTTCTGTTCCATTGGTCTATGTGCCTGCGTTAGAACCATGCTATTTTGAGAACAGTGGCTTTGTGATATAGTATGATCCCTCCAACTTTGTGCTTTATTCTTAGGATTGCTGCAGCTATTCGTGGTCTTTATTTATTCTATATGAATTTTTGGACCGTTTGTTCTGGGTGTGTGAAATATGCCATGCCATTTTTATTTTAATGAGTATTGTGTTGAAACTTTGAGTAATATGGATATTTTGATTATGTTGATTCTTCCAATCCATAAACATGGTACATTCTTCCACATGTTTATATCTTCTTCTATATCTTTTAAAAAAATAAATCTTTATTGTTCAGATTATTACAATTCTTCCTCTTTTCCCCCCCATAGCTCCCCTCCACCTGGTTCCAACCCCACCCCATTCCCTTACCTCCCCTCCCACTGTCCTCATCCATAAGTGTATGATTTCTGTCCAGTCTCTACCCGCACCCTAACACCCCTTTCCCCCCGAGGATTGTCAGTCCACTCCCTTTCTATGCCCCTGATTCTATTATATTCACCAGTTTATTCTGTTCATCAGATTTTTTTATTCACTTGATTTTTAGATTTACTTGGTGATAGATATGTATTTATTGTTCATAATTTTTATCTTTACCTTTTCTTCTTCTTCCTCTTCTTAAAAACTACCTTTTAGCATTTCATATAATACTGGTTTGGTGGTGATGAACTCCTTTAGCTTTTTCTTATCTGTGAAGCTTTTTATCTGCCCTTCAATTCTGAATGATAACTTTGCTGGGTAGAGTAATCTTGGTTGTGGGTTCTTGCTATTCATCACTTTGAATATTTCTTGCCGCTCCCATCTAGCCTGCATAGTTTCTGTTGAGAAATCAGTTGACAGTTGTATATGTGCTCCCATGTAGGTAATTAACTGTTTTTCTCTTATTGCCTTTAACATTCTCTCTTTGTCTTTTGCCCTTAGCATCTTAATTATACCAACTGTGGTGTGGTATTCTTTGGATTCCTCTTGTTTAGGGTTCTCTGTGCTTCCTGGACTTTTAAGTCTATTTCTACAACCAGGTGGGGGAAGTTTTCTGTCATTATTTTTTCAAATAGGTTTTCAGTATCTTGATCTCTCTCTTCTTGACACTCCTATAATTCTGATGTTGGTATGCTTGAAGTTGTCCCAGAAGCTCCTTACACTATCTTCACATTTTTTAATTCTCTTTGCTTTTCCAGTTGGGTGTTTTTGCTTCTTCTTATTTCAAATCTTTGACTTGATTCTTTGGATCCTCTAGTCTGCTGGATCTTTGTACATTATTCTTTATTTAAGTCAGTGTATGCTTAATTTCTAGTTAGTCCTTTTTCATATGCTCGAGGGTCTCACTAAATTAGTCAGTGGTTTCTAGAAGATTCTTGAAAAACCTTATAACTGTGGTTTTGAACTCAATATCCAATAGTTCGCTTTCCTTCATTTCTGTCATTTGTGACCTGTGTCTTTTTCTCTGCATTTTGGCTGCTTCCTGTGTTTATATAGTGGCTTTGTGTGCTAGGTGTCTTATAGGGCCCAGTGGCTCAGCCTCCCCAATTACCTGAGATGGATACTCTTGGTGCACCGCTTTGTGGGCTGTGTGCACAGTCTTGTTGTAGTTAAGTCTTGATTGTTGGTATCACTAGCAGGAATTGACCTCCAGGCCAGTTGGCTGTGAGGATCAGCTGTGTCTACAATGGGAGAACTTCTGTGCTGGAGACACCCTTATGGGGCAGGACTTGCTTCAGTGGGGCTTTGGTGCTCACATTGCATGTGTTCCTTATGAATCTGAGGAGTTGTAATTTGGGTGGTCCCACTCTGACCACTGGGAGATCTAAGGATGTGAAAATTTAGCCTCTGCTTGAGGCCATCCAGCAGGAGCTACGGAGAGATCTGCATATTCCTCTTCTTTGTTTGGGATTTGGAGGTGCCCAGATGAAGCCCAGCTATGAAGCAATGCAAGCTTCTGTGGGGCCTTGCGCCTTCTTTTGGTGGCTCTAGTGCTCTCTGACCCAGCTACAGTTTGTTAGGTAATTTTAGGTTGCAAAGAGCCATGCCATTCATATGCAAAAGCCTCTGTGCACAGCTTGGGTGGGGCGGGGTCTCAGGGTGGAGCAAAGAGCTATGGCTGATCCTCAGCTCTCCCCTAAGAGGCCCCTATGGCTCAGTGTCTCTAGGTAATTGCTGTAAGCACCTTTGAGAGAAAGCTGCCCTTGAGTTCTGCCCGAAACCAGACAGTCCAGTTTCTCCCTGTATGAGTCTGGGTTTCCAGAGTCTTGCCCAGAACTGGAGTTCAGAGCAGTTGGGAGCTTGTGTCTTCTTCCCAATTGAAAAAGACAATCATGTACTCAGTTGCCAGAGCACCTCTGTACCTCTACACTTTACTTTGCACCTCCTGTGAGTCTCAGTGTGCTTTTTTCTTTTCTTATATTTGTAGAATTTCCACTCAGTCAGCCTTCTTGTGGTTCTGGATGACGGCTGCTTTGTCTTTTAATTGTAGTTTTGAAGTGGTTGTACAAGGCAGCAATTTCAGGTGTTTACCTATGCTGCCATCTTGGTTTCTCTCTTCTTCTATAACTTTTTTCGAAGTTCTGTAATTTTCTGAATACAGGTATTTTACTTCCTTAGTTATGTTTATTTCTAGGTATCTTAATTTTTGTTACAATGGTAAATGGGACTTTTTTTTTTTAGTTTCTCTTTCTGTGAGTTCATTGTTGGTGTATAAAATTGCCATAGATATCTGGGTGTTAATTTTGCATCCTGCTACATTGCCAAATACATTTATTAAATCAAGTAGTTTTTTAATGGTGTCTTTAGAGTTTTGTATGTACAATATAATGTCATCAGCAACTAGTGACAGTTTAACCTCTTCTTTTTCCAATTAAGATGCCTTTTATTTCTTCTTGTTAGATCGCTATAGCTAGCACTTCCAGTACTATGTAAAACAGCAGTGCTGAAATTGGGCATCCCTGTTTATTACTGTTTTTAGGGCAAAAGTTTTTAGTTTTTGCCTGTTGAGTATGATGTTGGATACAGATTTACCATGAAAGGCTTTGATTATGTTGATGTATGATCCCTCTATTCCCACTTTGCTAAGAGTGTTTATCAAGAAAGAGTGTTGGATTTTGTTGAATACTTTTCTTCATCAATTGATATGATTGTGTGAGTTTTGTCTCTCAATTTGTTTATGTGATACATCATGTTTATTGAGTTGTGGATATTATAGCAGCCTTGCATCCCCAGAATAAATCCCACTTCGTCATGATGTATGATCATTCTAATGATCCAATGTGCTAGAATTCTGCATCTGATTTGCTAGAATTTTGTTGAGGATATTAGCAATTATGTTCATTAGAGCTATTGGCCTATAATTATCTCTTGTTAGTGTCTTTATCTGATTCTGGAATTAGGGTAATGCTGGCTTCGTAGAAAAAAATGTGAAACTGTGCCTCCCTCTTGAATTTTTTGGAATAGTCTGAGGAGGGTAGGTTTTAGTTCTTTGAATGTTTAGTAAAACTCCCCTGTAAAGCTGTCCAGTTCACAGCTTTTGTTTCCTGGAAGTTTTTTTTTATGACTGTTTCAATTTCCTCCATAGTTATAGGCCTATGCAGATTTTTTAATTCTTCATGATTGAGTTTTGGAAGGTCATATTTTTCTAGGAATATGTCCATTTCATCTAGATTGTCCAGTTTGTTGGGATAGAATTGTTCATGGTATTTTTTTTTAACAATTCTTTCTACTGTGTTTCCCCGAAAATAAGACATCCTCCGAAAATAAGACCTAGTACATGGAAAGATAAGACATCCCCTAAAAATAAGACCTAGTGCAACTTTGGGAGAAAAAATTAATATAAGACACTGTCATATTTTCGGGGAAACAGGGTATTTGTGTGTTTGGTTGTTACTGCACCTCTTTCATTTCTGATTTTATTTGGGTCCTCTGTATTTTCTTTTAGGATAGTCTGGCTAGAGTTTCATCAATCATGTTTATCCTTTCAAAGAACCAGAATCTTGGTTTTATTGATTTTTTTTTTGTCTCCATGTCATTTATTTCTGCATTAGTCTATTATTTTTTCCCTTCTGCTCATTCTGGCTTTTCTTGTTGCCCTCTTTCTAATTCTTTAAGTTGTAGAGTTAGATAATTTATTACTTTTTTATTTTTATTTTTTAAGTATGTCTATAGAGTTATGAACTTCCCTCTCAGGACTGCTTTCATTGCATCCGATAGATTTTGGATTTTTGTGTTTTCATTGTAATTTGTTTCCAGGTGGTTTTTTTTTATTTTTTCTTTAATCTCTTTGTTAAACCAACCATTGTTTAATAGCATGCTATTTAGCCTCCAAGTGCTTTATGTTTTTTATTTAGTTTATTTCTAATTTCATTCCATTGTGATCTGAGAAGGCGCTTCATAAGATTTCAATCTTCTTGAATTTGAAGTGACTTTGCCTGTGTCCCAATATATGCTCTATCTTTGAAAATTTCTTGTTTGCACTTGAGAGGAATGTATATTCTGTAGTTTTGGGTTGAAATGTTCTGAATATGTCAATTATTTCATTCTTTTTTATATATGTATTTTATTGATTTTTTACAGAGAGGAAGGGAGAGAGATAGAGAGCTAGAAACGTCAATGAGAGAGAAACTTCGACCAGCTGTTGCTTGCACACCCCTACTGGGGATGTGCCTGCAACCAATGTACATGCCCTTGACTGGAATCGAACCTGGGACCTTTCAGTCCACAGACCTACGCTCTACCACTGAGCCAAACCGGTTTTGGCAATTATTTCATTCTTATCCAGTGATTTGTTTAGGATTGCTGTTTCTTTGTGGTTTTGTTTTGTTTTGTTTTGCTTTGCTTTGTCCTTTTGTTTTGTTTTGTTTTGTTTTCGTCTAGAGAATTTATCCAGTGATGTACGTGGTGTAACAAAGTCCCCTACTAAGATTGTATTGCTGGTGCTATCTCTGTTGAAAACTTCCAGAAGTTTTTTTTTAATGTATTTGGTGCTCCTGTATTGGGTGCATATATGTTTACCATGGTTATATCCTCTTGTTTTAGTGATCCCTTTAATATCATGAAGTGGCCTTCCTTATCTCTTGTTATGGCCTTTAATTTGAGGTCTATTTTGTCAGATATAAGTATTGTTACCCCAGCTTATTTTTCATTTCCATTTGCCTGAAAGATATTTTCCCATCCCTTTACTTTCAGTCTGTGTGAGTCCCTTGTTTTGAGGTGGGTCTCTTGTAGACAGCAAATATATGAGTCATGTTTTTTATTCTTTCAGCTACCCCATGTCATTGGATTGGAATATTTAACCCATTTAAATTTAAATTTATTATTGACTAGAGGTCTGGTACACAAAATTTGTGCATTGGAGTGTGTGTCCCTCAGCCCATCCTACACAGTCTCCAATCTGGGACCCCTCAAGGGATGTCTGAATGCCTATTTAGGCCATATCCCAGTAGGATTGGGCCTGAATGAGCAGTCGGACATCCCTCTCACAATCCAGGACTGCTGGCTTCCAACTGTTTGCCTGCCTGCCTTCCTGATTGCCCTTAACGACTTATTCCTGCCAGCCTGATCACCCCCTAACCACTCCCCTGCCATCCTGATTGATATCTAACTGTTCCCCTGCCAGCCTGATGTCTAACTGTTCCCCTCATTGCTCTCCCCTGCAGGCCTGGTCACCCCTAACTGCCCTCCCCTTCAGGCCTTGTTACTCTTAACTGCCTTCCCTGTAGGTCTGGTCCTCCCCAACTACCCTCCCCTGAAGGTGTGATCCCCCCCAACTGCTCTCCTCTATAGACGTGGGTCCCCCCAACTTCCCTTCGCTGCAGGCCCAGTCGCCCCCAACTTCCCTCCTCTGCTGGCCTGGTCATCCTTAACTTCTCTCCCCTGCAGGTTTGATCACCCCAACTGCCCTCCTGGCCTGATTGCCCACAACTACTCTCCCTTGCAGGCCTAGTCCCTCCCAACTGCCCTCCCTTGGGGCCATCTTGTGGTGGCCATCTTGTGTCCACATGGGGCAGCCATCTTGTATTGGAGTGATGGTAAATTTGCATATTACTCTTTTATTAGATAGGATAAGTACTTGTTTGTAGCCATTTTTATTTTTTATGCCAGTGTTCCTTCTTCCTTTTCTATTTCTCCTTTTTACTAGTACAACAGTCTCTTACACATTTCTTGCATTGCTGGCTTGGTAATCATAAACTTCCTTAGCCCTTTTTTTTATCTGGGCACTCTTGATTTTCACTTCAATTTTGAATGATAGCCTTGCTGGCCAGAGTATTCTTGGATCCAGCCCCTTTCTTTGCATCACTTTGTATACTTCATTCCATTCCTTTCTGGCCTGATGTGTTTCTGTTGCGAAATCATTTTATAATCTAATGGGAGATCCCCTGTAGGTAACTCTCTGTGTCTCTTTTGCAGCCTTTAAGATTCTCTCTTTGTCATTAACTTTGCTATTGTAATTACAACATTTGTCTTGGTGTAAGTTTTTTTGGGTTCATCTTATTTAGCACTCTGTGTGCTTGTGTGACTTTTTTCTTCCCCAAATCAGGGACATTTTCTGTCTTTATTTCTTCAAATAAGTTTTCTAATCCTTCCTCATCTTCTTGTCCTTCTGGCACCTCTATTTTATGGATGTCGCTTCATTTCTTGTTATTCCAAAGCTCACTTAAACTCTCCTTCTTTTTAATTTTTTTCTCCAATTGCTGGGCAGATTGGGTGTTTTATTCTACCCTGTCTTCTAAGTCACTCATTTGGTTCTCCACTCTTCTAGTCTACTGTTGAAATCTTCCATTGTGTTCTTTATCATAGCTGTATCATTCTTCATTTCCTCTTGATTTTTACATCTGTGGGTAAATTTCTCATTTAACTGGTTTAGGAACTACAATATATGACTCTTACTCTGAATTCTTTCTCTGATATACTGATTGCCTCCATTTCATTTAGTTCTTTTTTTGGCGATCACACCTTTTCTTCCCTTTGGGGGTTGTTTTTTTGTATCTTTGTTTTTCTGCCTCTTTTTTGCCCTGGGCTCCATGCTTGGGGTCTGAGGGGTTTAATGACCTAGGACTTGCTAGCCTGGAGGCTTAGTCTGCCTTGAATTTCACACCTTTATTGTTTCTGCTCTGAGTTGTAGCCTCTTTCCCGCTGGTTCTTGTCTTTCAGTTGTCCAATTCACATTCTTGCAGTTGGCATGTTCACATGCACAGTTTTTCTGGTGTGTGACTCCCTGTGGGGGCCTAGAGTCCTCTGGCATGCAATTCATTGTGTGGCCCTAGTACCCAAGAAAGAATGGCATCCTAGGACCTTCTGGCAGCACACATATAGTGTGGTTCTATGACTTGAGAGTGGGCACAGCAGGTCACACCAGCAGCTCTCACCTGGGCTTGGGGTAGGGTGCATGCCAGCAGACAGCTCTGACTCTGCTGGGGGTGGAGTGCAAGCTGGCCAGAAGCCTCTGACCATGCCAGGAACAGAGTCTGTGCTGTTATCTCTTCTTAAAAGTAATAAATCTAATTCTAGTTTCATAAAGAAAATTAATTTTAAAATTACAGGATGATCTTAATAAGGGGATCTCTGAGTTTTAGTATCAGAAACAAATTACTCTTCACTTAAAATTAACAAAAATCATTTGGTTCAGTAAAAGGAAAGCTGTCTAGAAAATGATTGCTACAAAAAAAAATCAAACAAGCTATTATGTGGCTTGTCATCTTATTTGTTAAAAGGCCATGAGCTCATGAATATTATGTAGAATTTAGGCAGGTTAAACTGTTAAAGGATCTCTAGTTGTTTCCCCTGACTTAGTCTAGATACACAGTATATGAAATTCCACCTGAAAAACATGCAGCTCACTTTAAACTCAGAACATAAAACAATATATATAATCCCAACAAAATATGACTTCAAAAAATGTTCTTAAACATGTCAATTTCTTAGCGAATCACCCAAGTAATATCTTACCTGCTTTATTTCACTTTTTAACTGCATGATCCCAGTTCGTTCAGTTTTGGTAGCTCCAACAGCACCAATCTCATGAATAGAAATAGCAGGGCTGATATTTGAATCAGTGGGGCGCACTAGATAGCATGATAGATTAAAGATAGAGGGGACAATCAGGTTCATTTTTTTTCTCCACCACAATTAAAAGACTTCAATGTATATCTTCCTTTTATTTTAATTTTTAAAACACACACAGAAGTAAAACCTTGCTATTCAAAGTGTGGTCTATGGACCAGCAGCATCAGCATCACCTAGAAGCTTCTTAGTAGAATTTTAGGCTTCACTCTAGACTTTTGGTCCAGAATCAAAGACTGCATTTTAGCAAGTTCTCCAGGTGCAGAGTAAGGCTTGAGGAGCACTGCTTCAAAGCCTTCTTTTACCAATCCATGTTCTGGTATCCATCCAGCTGACATTATATATTTATTTATCCTAAGCCAAAATGTTGAGTGTGGGAGATAACCACTTTCATTTGCTCTGTTGATTAGGTACTCAACACCAAGTGCAGATGAAAGACTAATTTGTGATGGGACCCTTTGTTTGAATTTAAAGGTGCATCAGATGCACTGTAGCAGCTACACACACGTACATGTGAGTCGTTTGTTAATCCTAAAACAGAAACTTCAATTTAGGATAATTTAAGGTAATGGATAAAGCAGTTTAAAACAACACATGAGCCCAGCCAGTGTTGCTCAATGGTTAAGTGCAGACCTAGGAACCAGGGGGTTGAGGATTGATTCCTGGTCAGGGCATATGCCAAGGTTGCGGGCTTGATCCCCATTGTGGGGCATGCAGGAGGCAGCTAATCAGTGATTCTCTCCCATCATTGATGTTTCTATATCTGTCCCTCTCCCTTAAAAAATAAAACAACATATATTGCAATCTACTTAGTTGATACTATCATTTAAGGGGAAAAGTGAGACATACAATGGTTTCCAAATATTGTTCCAGAAGACAGTCATGCTTTTAACTGTTCATATATTAGGGTTCTATTTATTTGTGGGGAAAAGATTCCTCAGATAAAAAAATACACTGTAAATCAATGACATATTTAAATACTCTGAAATGAAAATTCAACCTTACCACTGCGTTCTACTCCAAACTCCTTTCCACTGAGAATGTGATGCAGGAGGCTCTTCATGGCTGAAGGGCTGAGATTCATCAGGCCATCTGTGGCTTCCTCAGCTAGTCAGCAGAAATGTTAGGGCAGAGATATTTATAATTGGCCTGTCATACCCACCCTACTTTTCTCTATTTTCTTTTTTGTTTAGAATTTCTTTCTAAGTCACTTAATTGGAAGAATAAAATAACAAACAAACAAACAAAAACATTTCTAGCACCATACTGCCTAGATATTAAGACTGTAATTGATTTATAATAATTTAATGATTATGTAGTTTATGGATTAGCCAGGTCCTTGATTTATTTTTTTTACCCCCCTCCACACCATTAGGATACTCAGCAGGACTTTTATTTGAAGGTGGGAAGAATGAAAGGAGAACAATAGGATTGGAACTAATCAGAGAAAGGCAATGAATGTAATGAATGAATATGCAGACGGACTAAAATAATTAAAATTTGTCAGCCTGGAAATACAGAGATATAAAAGGTAATAGATATGAATCCATAAAATTATAAAGAATGTTGAGAAGATAACTTAAACCTGTTAATCAGCATCAGACACTTATTAAGGGGTTTTCTACCTATGTATAATGATTTTATGCAATGTTCGTACTAACAAGTATGACATGATACTTGACCTTGAGTGGCTGACCAATTATTTGGGATAGATTGGATATGTAAACAAGATAGACAATAATAAAATATGGCTATGTAAGTGCCAAATTATGGTTGATTAAATTAGTGAGAAGTATTGCTGAAGTAAGAGGTAGAGGCCAGACTAATGAGGATCTTAAATATCAGACTCAGGGATCTTAACTTTATCCTACAAGAAATAAATAGCCATCGTTTTGATGACTTCACAGGAAAAAAAAGATCCATAGCAGCCACTTAAGGAAAAGTTAAAAATGTTTGTGGGTTTATCCCTCATTCAGGTCTATTTTTTTTTTTAACAAAATTTGTGCATGGGGGGGGGGATCCTCTCAGCCCACCCTGCACCCTCTCCAATATGGGATATCCCTCTCACAATCCTGGACTGCTGGCTCCTAATTGTTCACCTGCCTAACTGCCTGATTGCACCTAATTGCCCACCCCCCCCCACAGGCATAATCGCCCCCAACAGACCCTCCCCTGCTGGCCTGATTGCCCCTTACTGCACCACCTGCTGGCATGGTTGCCCCCAACTGCCCCCCCCCACCAACCTGGTAACTCCTCATTGCCCCCCTTTATCAGCCTAGCAACCCTTCACTGCCCCCCACCCTGCCAGTCTGGTCACCTCCAACTGCCCCCCTGTGAGCCTGGTCGCCCCACGCAGCCCTCTGTTCTGCCGTTTGGTCATCCCTTACTAATTCCCCTGCCGACCTGGTCGCCCCACACAACTTGTTCGGTCATCTGTTCAGTTGTTTCGGATGCAATGGTCACTTAGCCTTTTATATGTATAGATAATCAGACCCTCATAAACATCCACGATACTATAGCTAGAGAATACACATATATAATACATGTAGTCTGCATCAATGTGCTAACCTAGAATTCATTTGGAATCAGGCATACTTGGACTCAATTTCTACTACTGATTAGCTATGTAACTTTGGGTAAGTTGTTTAACCTGAGTTTGTCTCTTTATTGGTAGAAGTAGGACAAAAATACATTTTCCAGAGGGTTGTTGTAAAGATTAAATGAGATAATGCATGTAAATATAAAGCAGAAAGCACAGTATCTAGATATGGTAAGTGTAAAATAATCATTAACTCTATTCCTAGGGTTATTTAAATATAAATTATCATGTGTAATTTAGGTTAGACTCAAACCAATAAATTTAGGTACTTGCTAACAGCTCATTTAAAGATCTTTTAGGAAAATTTAACTGCAGAATGGCTAAAATTGAGTTTAGCCACTGTAATTGTGTTTTTGTATGTAATCCATAGTTCTTTGCATTCTTGTTGAAATAAAACAAATACTCATGGAGAAAGTAGACATGCCAAGGAGGTCCCCATTCCTCCCTTCACTTTATGCAATTCTGCTCTACAGAGCTTCAGAGAGTCTTGAAAAATAAATATTAACAGAAATATTACCTCCTTTTATTTAATCCTTATGTTGACTAGACAGAATACTAATACTATGATCAAACTGTGTTGACTTAGTGTGGCATCCAGAAGCTGCACTGACTGAGTCAGATCTAACCCAGCCTTTCACTATCAAGCTCCATGTATACTAGGAATTAGGAAGAATGTAGTAACTTGAAGCCCCCAATAGGGAAGTTTTGAAGTTACAGAACTAATTTAATTTGTCACAATATTAGTCTCTTTGTTTGTATAGAGACTGACTAACCAAGGAACAAGATTGTTACATGCAGCTTTTAAATATGTTTTAGCTTTCTTCCCCTCCTGATCACAGACTTATATTAAAAGTAAATTCTGCCTAAAATAGTTGCTAAATTGAATACCTGAGCATCGAAGGGAATGGGCCAGTTCTGTTGTCATAACTTGTATGATCAGACCAATTCGAAGTCGAAACATTTCAGCAAAAAGGCCAGGTTGAGTTCGCATATACATAGCTAGATATACCATTATTTCCTGTACATGGAATGGATATAGACAAAAATTATGACCCATGCTTCACAAGGCCTATTTTGTGGTCAAGTGCCAGATCAATTAAAAACAAAATTTAAAATATCAGTCACCAGATTAGGCTTTCTAATTCTACTCACCTGTGTCAGGATTGAAATGCTCATGTCCCCTTCACTGGCTTCATCTATCAGCTGAGTGAGCACTTCATAGGGCAGAGGTCTAAGGAAGAAGACAGTAAAGAAAGACAAAATCCTGTAATTACTTATACCTAATTCTATTGAGAAAATAAAAAAGCTCTTCCCAATTTCAAGCCACTGCCTCAATATCTCATCATTACTGGTAGCATATATGCTGATTCTTTCAGTCTTCAGAATTCATTGCCTCTCCAACCACTCTAGCCCATATGAACTCAAGAGAGTTCTGGTCTCTCTTATCTAAACTTGGATTGCCTTTCCCCTATAAAATTTTATGTAAACCCCACTAGATGGTGTCCTTCCAGACTACTTTTTCAGGATTAATTAACATTTGACAAGTAACTATTATGGCTAGAAATTTAAGCTGTGCCTTTTGGAAGCTATTTTATTACTTTACTAGAGGCCCAATGCACGAAATTCATGAAAGAGTAGGCCTTCTTTTCCCTGGCTGCTGGCACCAGCTTCCTCTGGCCACTGGCTTCTCTCACAGACAGAGGCCCCACCCACCAGCCACAGCCCACAGGTGGGTGGTCTGGGCTTTCTTCTTTGAGGCTCCCCCCTCCACCCGATTGATCACCCCACCTGCTGGTGGCCTGGGCCTTCCTCAGTGGGGTGATCATGGGATGATGGCTGGCCCCTGACCAATTGCATCACACCTGCCTTGGCTGGCCTGTTGCCAGTGGGTGTCATAGTGTGGTCCTGGATTGTTGTCCAGACAGTCGTTCCACTATTCAGCCATCTGGTCTAATTAGCATATTACTTTTTTATCATTATAGATAATCACACTTTATAAAGCTATATTGATTTTCTATAGTTCATCAGTTCTCTCTTTCTCTCTCTCTCTCTCTCTCTCTCTCTCTCTCTCTCTCTCTCTCTATATATATATATATATATATATATATATATATCCTTTTTTCTCTCTCTTTCCACACTTCTCACTCTCCTGTTGATACTAAGCACTTTGGAGGCATGGGGCATGGAGTATGCCATCTTCTTCTTTGGGACTGCCTACAGTACAGGCATACCTTGCTTTATTATACTACTTTACTTTATGGTGTTTCATAGATATTGAATTTTTATCAACATTGAGGCAAGACCCACCACCAGCAAAAAGATCAAAATTCACTAAAGGCTCAGATGATGGTTAGCATTGTTAATAATAAAGTATTTTTAAAATTAAGGTATGTACCTTTTTTAGACATAAAGGCTCTGGATATTCAATAGATTACATAACCTTTATATGCACTAGGAAATAAAAAAAATTCTGTGAGTCACTTTATTGTGATATTTACTTTATTTCAGTGGTCTGGGACTAAACCAAAATATTTCCAAGGAATGCCTGTAGTCACAAAATTAATCTGATTTGTAATAAAATATTGTTTTCCAAGAGCAAAGTATAATTGATTGAATGTGTCCCCTCAATGTTCATATGTTCAAATCTTAATCCCTAGTACCTCAGAGTGTGACCTTATTAGGCAAAAGTTATTGTGTGGACTCTAATCCCATAGGAATGGTGTCTATGTAAATTGTAAATCTGGACACAGGGAGACACACACAGAAGAAAGAAACATAAATAGACATAGGGAGAAAACAGCCATCTATACTCCAAATACAGAGGCCTGGTTTAACAAAATCCAAAGAATAGCTGATTTTTTATGGGTGTTAATTCCAGGTGCCCTGTTTTTTTTGTTTTTTGTTTTTTGCTTTGAATGAAAGGTTTGGAAAATCCAATAACAAAACAAAACAAAACAAAACAACCATAAAATTAAAATTAAAATACATTTGCATGTTACTCACTGTGAGTTTTCTTTCATTTATTCTGCTCTGTTATTATCAACATTCTCATGCTGAGATACTCACGCAAGTAGGACATTATTATCCATTGATATATTAGGGCAAGAGAACTGGGATCAGTTCCCAAAGCTCCTTAAAGACTAAGAGAAGCTTGACCAAACCTAGGCAAAAGCCATACTCACGAAGAGATAGTCTTCTCTCGAGGTTCTGGAGGGAGTCCCACCGTCAAATGTTTCTGGTGGGAGAGAAGGTCTGTGCAGGCCTAAGGAGAAACAGCATAACAGCATTATCTTTCCCATAACATTTCAGAGTTTCATGAAAATTAATCTTTTCTGCCTAGAAGCCTTTGTTCCCCCTTAATTTAATCACACACGAAATGTACTTTCTTAGGAAATACCAAGAAGATCAGAAAAGAGGGATTTTTAGAAAGGAACAATGAGGTATTTTATCTCCTAAGGGGTAGGAACATGGCCTAGTGCATATTTGTTCTTAAGATCTAGAATTCTTATAGTTTACAACACTTCCATAAGTCCACAGTTTACATGCTTCAGTATATTTGCAAACAAAAAAATTAACTGAGTATCAGAAATTTTATGTAGGAAAGAAAGCATTTCAAATGATCAGAGGTTGCTTTAAAAGATAATTATGAAAACCAACTTTTAAAATGTCCTCCATTTAGATTTGGTTCCAATTTAAGAAGAATTTATAGTACCTCATCGAGTGCTTCCACCTTCTTCCTTAAGATTCCAGAGATATACCGGATCAAGCCCCAGTGACGGATTTCTCCAACTTTGCTATATAGCTCAGTAAGAAGCTCTCTGACTGTTGCACTCCCTTCATCATACAATCCAGTGTCCCAGTCAGGTCCCCTGGAATGTTAAAGACAAGCCTACATTAATTGTAAGTAAAGTTGTCAGCAATAATCTTTTGTTTCAGTGTTATAATGGATATATCTGTTTTTGATAGGTCTCTCAATAGGAAATGAATGTTATTATTAACTAAGAATCCTTGTAAAATGCTAATTAGTAGTCAGTCCCGGAAGTAAAATACCTAAGCAAGAATAAGTCTTAGCCAAACTGGTTTGGCTCAGTGGATAGAGGGTCGGCCTGTGGACTGAAGAGTCCCGGGTTTGATTCTGGGCAAGGGCATGTACCTTGGTTGCGGGCACATCCCCAGTGGGGGGTGTGCAGGAGGTAGCTGATCGATGTTTCTCTCTCATCAGTATTTCTCTATCCCTCTCCCTTCCTCTCTGTAAAAAAATCAATAAAATATATATTTTTTAAAAGAATAAGTCTTAGTTTCAGCTGTGTTTTGACAAAATTGTCTTACCCTCTTCATGGACTTCAATGGTGCTGATAATAAAGTCAAAGATTTCATTTAACCATTGAAAGTTTAGAAAGCAGCCACTTAGGGAACTACTGAAGAAATAACAAGGAGTGCTTATTTTTAAAGGATACAGATATGTTATTGTAAAATTTACTATAATATTGTACAAATCAGCCGTGAAGTACCATAAAAGATATATACAGTACTGTGAAATTGGGAATTTAATATGTGATAAAGGTAGATCATTTATTAAATGATATTAAGACAAATAGCCATCTGAAAAAGAAGTTGGATCCATGCCAGAATCCCAAATGTATCAAATATTTAAATATAAAGGTACTAGAAAAAACATAGGAGAGTAACTTTGGAGGTAAAAGGACTTTTAAACTATGAACTATATACCAGAAGCCATAAAAGACTGATACATTTATATACACAAAAACAACCAAATCCTTACTGCAAAACTACAGTAAGCAGAGTCATAGGACAAATTTCCAACTGATAAAAATATTTGAAATTCATAGGCTAATTTTCTAATATGTAAAGAACTCCAAGAGAGTGGCCTCTTCTAGGAACTCATCAGCGCCACCACCCAGACAATGCTTGGACACTGCCCCAACCCGGCAGCCACTCCAGCCAAATTCTTGCTTCCTACCCACAGACCCAAGGACCCTGGGACCTCCACCTCCAAAGGTGCACTGCTCCCACAGCAGTAAGTGCAATTTCCCTGATCCCCAGCAGCAGACCTCCGGATACCACATTCATGTTTCCAGTGTGAAGGCTTACAGGACACACAGGCAGTTTTGGGGAGCTACTGTGAGCCCCCACTGGGTGTGATTGTGTACAGACAAGGGCACTCTGCCCTGCAGTAGAAATGCTGAATTCCCTTTGCCTGAATAACTGCCCACAGACAACACAGCTGTGCAACTTCAGCGACAGGGCCCCTCAGAGTGCATCAGAGTTCTGGGACTGCAAAGGCACTGCTACAGTTGTGCACCTACAAGAAGCAGGCCCCCTGAACCCATCTATCCACAGGGAACCCTGAGGAGCCGCAGTGAGCCCCAGCTGGGTGCAATCTTGGATAAACAGGAACGCACTCCCCCAGCAGTAGAAATTCTAAATTCACTCATCCTCGACAACTGCCCACAGACACCTCGATTACATGGCTTCAGTGCTAAGGTCCTTCAGAGTGCTTCAGTGCACGGCTCTGGCAAACACACCACAGGTGCCCCTGTGAGCAGTCACTGGGAGAGCATACCTAGCCAACTACAGGTGCAGTAGCAGAAACCGAGTCTTCCCACCCCACAGCTGCAGTACTCTAGACACTACACTCACACGATTTTCCAGTGTGCAGGCCTCCCAAGTCCACATCTCCACAGGCAGCCCTTGGGCATTGCTGTGAGTCTCTAGTGGGCATGCATTTATACTAACAGGGGTGCACTGCTGGGCTGTAGAAACACTAAATTCCCTCTTCTGGGATACCTACCCACAGATACCACAATCCTGTGGCTTCAGTGATAGGGCCCTTCAGAGTGCATCAGTACACCCTGCTGGCAAACACACTGTAGGTGCCCCTGTGAGCTGCCATGGGAGGGACATGTATCTAACCATGGAGGCAGTAGCAAAAGCTGAGTCTACCCACCCAAAAACTACAGAACTCTCTGAACACCACAGTGGTGCCTTTCCAGAGTGCAGGCCCCCTGAACACCACCAGCCCAACAGACAGTTCCTAGGTGTTATTGTGAAGCCCCGCTGGGCATGTGCGATTTCAACCAAGGGTACAAGACAGCAAAAATTGGGACACCCCCCTCCATGGCCACTGACTTCTAGAGACAACAGTTGCATCTTTCCAACCCACAGGCCTACATCAAGAGAACCCAAATAGCTCAAATAGGGAGCTACACTAGATTACCAAGCCCAGGAGACTTTAGAGATCACACCAGTACCACCATTCCCAAAAGAACCTGGGTAGCAAAGCAAATGGATCTACAAATAAAACATTACAGCAAAATATGGGAAGACAAAATAGAAATCCCCAAAGAAAAGAAAAACAGGAATCACCAAAAAGGGAGTTAAATGAAATTGAGACTAGTCACATATCAGAGAAAGAATTCAGAGTAATGGTTATAAGGATGCTCAAACATCTGGATGACAAATACACACAACTCAATGACAAATACACACAACTCAATGAGAATTATAAGGAGCTAAATGAAAATGTCACCAACATGAAAATAAACCAAAAGAAAATGAAGAATGGCATAACTGCAATAAAGAACACAATGGAAGGCTTTAACAGTAGACTAGAAGAGGCCGAGGACCACATCGGCAAATTAGAAGACAAGGTAGGAAAAAACATACAAATGCAGGAGCACCTGGAAAGAAAATTTAAAAAGTAAGAAGAGAACCTAAGGAACCTTTGGGACAACACAAAATGAAACAACATCCACATAATAAGGATATCAGAATGAGAGGAAGAGAAGCAAGAAATAGGAAACCTGTTTGAAGAAATAATGACAGAAAACTTCCCTGATATTGGCAAGAAAAACACTATGCAAGTCCAAGAAGCAAATAGAGTCCCAAACAAGTTGAACCCCAAGACCAATACCAAGAAACATCATAATTAAATTGGCAAACAACAACAACAAAGTAAGAATCTTAAAGGCTGCCAGAGAGAGACAGAAAGTTACCTACAAGGGATCTCCTATTAGAATAGCAACTGATTTCTCAACAGAAACACACCAGGCCAGAAGGAAATGGAAAGAAATATACAAAGTGATGCAAAACAAGGGACTGAATCCAAGAATACTATACCCATCAAGATTATCATTCAAAATTGAAGGTGGAATCAGGAGCTTCACAGATAAAAAAGAGCTAAGAGAGTTTATTACTACCAAGCCAGCAATGCAAGAAATGATAAAGGGTCTGATGTAAAAAGAAGAAACAGAAAGGCAAGAAGAAACACAAACAGTAATAACAAAAATGACAACAAACAAGTACTTATAAATAATAACATTAAATATAAATTGATTAAATGTTCCAATCAAAAGACACAGGGTAGCTGTATGAATTTAAAAAAAAACAAAAAAAACATGAACCACATATTTGATGTCTGCAAGAGACCCACCTCAGAACAAAAGACTCATATAGACTGAGAGTGAAGGAATAGAAAAAAAATGTTTTAGGCAAATGGAAAAAAGCAAAAAGCAAAAAGCAGTGATTGCAATACTTATATCTGTCAAAATAGACCTCAAAGTGAAGGCCATAACAAGAGAGAAGGAAGGAAACTACATAATACTGAAGGGAGCAATACAACAAGAAGACATAACTTTAGTAAACATATATGCACCCAATAGATACATAAAATACATAAAACCCAAATACATAGAACAACCTTTGGAAGATATTAAGGGAGAGATCAATAGCAATACAATCATAGTGGGGGACTTGAATACTCCACTGACATCACTGATAAATACTCTAAACAAAAAATTAGCAAAGAAACAGCAATCCTAAATGACTCACTAGATCAGATGGACTTAATTGACATCTTCAGAATATTTCACCCCAAAGCTACAGAATATACATTCTTCTCTAGTGCACATGGGGCATTTTAATAGATAGACCACATATTAGGACACAGTCAAAGTCTCTTCAAATTCAAGAGGATAGATTCATAACATGCATCTTCTCAGATCACAAAGACATAAAACTAGAAATCAACAACAATAAAAACAATGGAAAAAAAAACTTGGAGGCAAAAGAGCATGCTATTAAATAATAATGGGGTTACCAAAGAGATCAAAGAAGAAATAAAAAGCATCCTGGAACAAATGACAATGAAAAACAAAAACAAAAATCTATGGAACACAATGAAAGCAGTTCTGAGAGGGCAGTTCATAACTCTACAGGTCTACCTCCAAAAAAATCACAAAACAAACAAACAAACAAAAAAAAACCAAGAAAAACTGGTAATAAATTATCTAACCTTGCAACTTAAAGAATTAGAAAGAGAGCAACAAGAAAAGCCCAGCATAAACAGAAGGAAGGAAATAATAAAGATCAGAGCAGAAATAAATGACATAGAGACCTGACCCCCCCCCCAAAAAAAAATACAAAAGATCAACAAAACCAGGAGCTGGTTCTTTGAAAGGATAAACAAGATTGATAAACCTCTAGCCAGGCTCACAAAGAAGCAAAAAGAGAGGACCCAAATAAACAAAATCAGAAATGAAAGAGGAGAAATAACAAAAGACCCCACAGAAATACAAAGGATTGTTACAAAATACTATGAACAACTCTATTCCAACAAACTGAACAACCTGGAGGAAATGGACATATTCCTAGAAAAATACAAACTTCCAAAACTTAATCAGGAAGAATCTAAAAATCTCAATAGACCAGTTCAATTAATATTTGACAAAGGAGGCAAGAACATACAATGGAGTCAAGACATCTCTTCAATAAACACTGCTAGGAAATTTTATCAGACACATGCAAAGAAATGAAACTAGACCACCAACTTACACCAAACAAAAAAATAAACTCAAAATGGATAAATGACTTAAACTTAAGAGAAACCATAAAAATATTAGAGGAGTCCAAAGGCAACACAATCTCTGACATACGCCAAAGCAATTTCTTTACTGATACCACTCCTAGGACAATGGAAACTAAAGGGAAAATAAACAAATGAAACTACATCAAAATATAAAGCTTTTTCACAGCAAAATGAACCATCAATGAAACAAGAATACTCACTGTATGAGAGAACATATTTGCCAATGATATCTCCCATAATGATTTTATCTCCAAAATTTACAGGGAACTCATACAACTTAATAAAAGGAAGACAGACAACACAATAAAAAGAAAAATGGGCAATGGACCTAAATAGATACTTTTCAAAAGAAGACAGAAGGAAGGCCAAAAAACATATGAAAACATACTCAAAGTCACTAATCATCCTAGAGATGCAAATAAAAATAACAATGAGGTACCATCTCACACCTGTCAGAATGGCTATTATCAACAAAGCAATAAATGACAAGCGCTGGGGAGGATACAGAGACAAAAGAACCTTTGTGTAATGCTGGTGGGAATGCAGACTGATACAGCCACTGTGAATATCAGTATGGAATTTCCTCAAAAAATTAAACATGTTACTTCCATTTGACCCAGTGTTCCCACTTCTAGGAATGTATCTCAAGAAACCCGAAGCACCAATTAGAAAGGATATATTCACCCCTATGTTCACAGTAGCACAATTTACAATAGCTAAGATTTACAAGCAGCCTAAGTACCCATCAGCAGATGAGTGTATTAAAAAACTATGATACATCTACACAATGAAATACTATCCTGCGTAATAAAAGAGTAATATGCACATTAACCATCACTCTGCTACACCCACCAGCCACACCCACCAGCCAATCAGAGCCAGTATGCAAATAAACCCAACCAAGATGGCTACTGGCCACAGAGAGCAGGAGGGAGACTTGGATTTCCCAGTCAATGGTGGAAGCCAAGCTTTCTGCCTGCCCTTGCTGACCTAGGTCTCCACTCAAGGCTACAGAATTTCAATTATAGAAGGTAAACAAATCCAAACAGAAATCGCTGCCAGCCACGGAGCAAGCAGGAGGCTTGGCTCCACTCCAGGCTACAAAGTTTCAATTGTAGAAGGTAAATAAATTCCAGATACCAGGGACTCTGCTTGAGTCACCAGGGGGCGTGGCTGGCCTACAAAGCACCACGGGCCCCTCACTCAGGCTGCCTTATGCCCCAAGGGACCCCCCACCCTGATCTGGGACACCCTTCAGGGCAAACCAGCTGGCCCACACCCTTGAACCAGGCCTCTATCCTATCTAATAAAAGAGTAATATGCAGATTGACCATCACTCCAACACACAATAGCTGCCCCCATGTGGTCAAAGATGGCTGCCCCCATGTGGACAAAAGATGGCCAGCAGAGGAGGGCAGTTGTGAAGCATCAGGCCTGCAAGGGAGAGCAATTGAGAAGGACCAGGCCTACAAGAAAGGCAGTTGGAGGCGATCAACACTGAAGGGGAGGGCAGTTAGGGGTGACCAGGCCAGCAGAGAAGGGAAGTTGGGGGCAAACAGGCTGACAGGAGAGCAGTTAGACATCAATCAGGCTGGCATGGGAGTGGTTAGGAGGTGATCAGGCTGGCAGGAAGAAGCGGTTAGGGACAATCAGGAAGGCAGGAAGGTGAGCAATTGGGAGTCAGCAGTCTTGGATTGTGAAAGGGATGTCCGACTGCTGGTTTAGGCCCGATCCCAAACCAGCAGTTGGACATCCCTTGAGGGTTCCCATATTGGAGAGTGTACAGGATGGGGTGAAGGACCCCCCACCCCCACCCCTGCTCAATGCATGAATTTTGTGCACCGGGCCACTAGTGCTATTATAAAAAGAAGGAATTCCTACCATTGGCAACAGCGTGGATGGAGCTGGAGAGAATTACGTTAAGTGAAATAAGTCAGTCAGAGAAAGATAAATATCACATGATCTCACTCATTTGTAGATTATAATGAACAACATAATCCGATGAACAAAACTAGATCTAGAGACAGAGAAGCATCAATCAGATGCTCAAGCCTCAGAGGGAAGCAGGGGAGGGCAGGACTTGTATGCATGCATATAAGCATAACCAATGGATTCAGACACCGGGGGTAAGGGCATGAATGGGGGGTTGGGGAGACAATGAGGGGATAAGGACACATTTGTAATACCTAAATCAATAAAGAAGAAAAAGAACTCCAAACTAATAGATAAGAAAATAAAAAGAATAAAAGCAAATCTGGCAAAACAAGTAACAACAGCTTTTAAACATAGGAAAAGGTGATTGATGTCACTTATAATAAGAAACACTCAAATTAACCAAGATAATAGTTTTTTCATTTCTTATGTTGTCAAAAATCCCCAAATTTGATAATAAGCCATTGGTGAAGCTTTTGAAAAATAGGCAATCTCGATATGTTGCCAGTGGGTGTGAAAATTAGATAATCACTTTGGATGGCTATTTGGAAATATATACCAATATTAAAAATACCTATATTATTTAATCTAACAATTCTACTATTCATATATTTGTAGGACAAATTCCAAACACGAGAAAAGATATATGTGGTTAGGTTATTCACTATTTGCTTGTGACAATGATTGACTGAAAAGAGCCCAAATGTTTATCAATAGGAAATTATTCTATATTATTTCTGAGACTAGGTCATAAAAAGTAAAGCAGCTTCCACTTGGTCCTTTCGTGGGATGAATACTCTTAGAACCTAGACACCATGCTGCAAGGAAGTGGAAAGACAGGTCATTTGTGGATATTCCAGGTAATAGTTTCAGCTGAGTTTCCATCCAACAGGGATTATTAATCCCAACATTTATGAATGAATGAGTCTCATGAGGATTTCGGTCCCAGACACTATCAGACCACAATTGAATGAGGCCACAAGTGAGAACTGTCTAGCTGAGCCCAAGCAAGCCCTAGAATCATGACAGATAATTGAAATATACTTCTTGTTTTTTTTTTTAATTGTAAGCCAGTGAATTTTGAGGTGACTTCTTAAGCAGTAACAAATAGAGGAAATATGTAATGATTTTCAAAATATATAGTTTTAGTGAAAAAAGTATGGTACAGAGAAATGTATATACTATGCTAACATTTGCATAAACAGGTATAAAAATATACACATACATGCCTGAATTTATCTATATATGTATAAAATTAAAGTCAAATAGATTAAAAACCTAAATGTTAAAAATATATTAAAAGTAATTTAAAATATTTTGAAATTCTAAAGCAGTCATTATGCCTTATCTCTTTTCATCTTCTCTATTTTTTTATTACTCTGCTTTTAGCATTTTTCTTGGCATATAATAAATACCCAGCAGATACATGTTGAATAAAGTAACCTATATAAAGGAAAAAAATAAAGAAACAAAGGTATCAAAATAGTAAAACTCATGTCTCTTTGTGAGGAGGCAGTAGGTATAACAAGATTTATTGAGTGGCACTTGGATAGAGTTGTATGAGAGGGTATGTCCCCCATAGCCATAGACCATCCAGAGGCTTATGTAAGGCACACAATCTACCATCCAGAAAGAGAGGAGGGAAAGGAACTCCCAGGGGAGAGGGCCGGCAGGAGGGGGTTACATGTCTAGATGATGTCCTTAAATAGCATTGTGGAAAGTCTCTAGGTTAGAGAGTTCTGAATGGCAACAGGGGTTCAGGTATTCATGGCCCAGGGCTTATCTCTTGCTAACAGATGTGGGGTGGGTTTTGAGGAGTATGCAAAGCATGCAGGCCCTAAATGGCTAAAAATATGTTCAGATATTTCTGATACAATTGAATATATAAAATTTTGACTTTTGTGCTGGTGAGTTTTTCATCTGTCTCTTTCACTTACTCATTAAACACTATAATCTGATGGAAACAGCTTAGGCTTTGGAATCAGACTGACCAGGGGGACTTGGATAGTACCTGGAGGGAATGAAAGTCCCAGATGCCTAGTTAGTCTCCTATGAAAAGTGGGGAAGGTAGAATAACAGTGCCTGCCTTGTTATAGTTGGGCAAATGTAGAAGTGCTGGCTTCTCACTCAGGCTTTGTTAATAGGGGTAGGGCTAGAAAAAATTTCTATGGTGATTGACGGGAGTTAAGTAGTTATTGTCTAAAAGTTGTGTCTTGCCAAGCTGCTCTAGAAAGGAGCAGCTTGGCAAGACACAAAAGGTTTTTTGTTTTTTTAAATTTCTTTAAAATTTTTAATTACAATTGATATATATTAGTTTAAGGCAGTCGTTGGCAAACTCATTAGTCAACAGAGCCAAATATCAACAGTACAATGATTGAAATTTCTTTTGAGAGCCAAAAACCAACTTCTATGCATGGGCCACGAAGTTTTAATTGCACTGTACGTGCACACCGTACATGGTATTTTGTGGAAGAGCCACACTCAAGTGGCCAAAGAGCCGCATGTGGCTCTTGAGCCACAATTTGCTGACCACTGGTTTAAGGTATAGAACTTAGTGATTAGACATTTATATAAATTATGAAGTGATTACCCTAATAAATCTAGCACCATCTGATACATAGCTATTATACTACTAGAGTCCCGGTGCATGAAATAGTGCATGGGTGGGGTCCCTCAGCCTGGCTGGTGATCTGGGCCAATTGGGGCTGTCTCGCCCAGTCCCAATCAGGGCTGATCAGGGCTGATCAGCAGGGGGAAAGGGACTGCAAGAGGTTGGCAGGCCATGGGAGTTTGGCTGTGAGAGTGCACTGACCACCAGGGGGCAGTTTCTGCATTGAACGTCTGCCCTTGGTGGTCAGTGCACATCATAGCGATGAGTCAGTCAGTTGTTCTGTCATTCAGTTGCTTAGGCTTTTATATATATATAGACTAGTAGTATGGTGCATGGAATTCATGCACGGGGGGCAGGGGGGCTCAGCCCAGCCTGCACCCTCTCCAATAGGGATCCAATGATTTCCCCAAAGAGGGAGGCCCTTGTCACCAACCTGTGGGCTGTAGCAGGTGGGATTGGGCCTAAACCAGCAGTCAGACATCCCTCTCACAATTTGGGACCACTGGCTGCTAACTGCTCACCTGCCTGCCTGACTGATTGCCCCTAACCCCTCTGCCTACCTGCCTGATTGCCCCTAACTACCTTTTCCTGCCTGCCTGTTTGCCCCTGATGGCCTGATCTCACCCCCAATCGCCTCTACCTGCCTGATCACCCCTAACTGTTCCTCATACTGGCCTGATCTTGCCTCCAACTGCCCTCCCCTTCCACCTTGGTTGCCTCCAACTGCCCTCCCCTGCTGGCCTGATCTTGCCCCCAACTGCTCTTTCCCTGCTGGCCTGATCACCCCTAACTGTGCTGCCTGCCTGATTTCCCCTAATTGCCTCTGCCTCTGCCCCCACCACCATGGCTTTGTCCAGAAGGAAGTCAGACGTCCAGAAGAAGCTGGTCAACCCAGTCTAATTAGCATGTTACCCTTTTAGTAGTATAGATATATTATATAGGATAGGATTGCTTAAATGGGGTGGGGGAGCCTTTTTCATCAGGAGGAGATGGTCTTGGCAGACAAAAATACATAATCCCTATATCTGGACTGATAGCCAACCATATGCACTATACTGCTAAACCAGTCATTAAAAAATCGAACTGCTTTCTTACACCTTACACCAAACAGCTGTTGCCTTTAAAACCCCTCCTCAGCCCCCACCTTAGGTTCTGCCTTCACAGTTCACCCAGATTTGGTTCTGATTGGTTGGTTTCTATGCCAGTCAGCATCAAAGCTCCACCTCCTAGGCAGCCATTGGCTCTTCACCGTTCACCCAGATTTGGTTCTGATTCATCCATTTCTATACCAATCAGTGTCTCTGGGCCTATCTATGGGCCTGATCAGATAAACAAGGCTGATCAGCAGCCCCTGCGGAGGCCCAGAGAGAAAGAGGTGCGGCTACTAGCCAGGCCTGAAGAGAAAGAGAGAGGCAAGGGCTGATCAACATTTGCCACAGAGGCTACAAATCAGAGACTGCTTCTTTCTCCAGACCTCTCTCCAGGCCTGATCTGCAGCCCCCTTGGCAGTTAGTGCTAGGTCACTGCGCCCGCAGCAGCAGCAGTCAGTGCTGGGTTGCAACCCAGCTCGGACTGCAGGACTGACTTTCGGTCAGTTGAGCCTGCAGTCAATTTGGATGTTACAGACCCTGGGTTTTTATATATTAGAATTATTAGTACCCATCTGGTATACATAGTTGTTATACTATTATTAGTACCCATTACTATTATCTTGTACCCATCTGACACCACACCATAGTTAATCCCTATGCTGTATTTTACATTCCCAGGATTTTTTTTAAGACCTTCATTAACAATTGCCTGTAGTTTGCTGATTTTTTTTTGGGGGGGGGGTGGGGAATCTAGTTGTAAATTTTTATTACAAGTAAAAAATGAGGTTCTTAAAAATCTCAACTTGACCAGATATGAAACAATTTAAAAACCTTTAAAGGTATATTGAGAAAAACTAGGCTTCCTTAAAAAGCACGTTTGTCATTACCAAAAAGAGATGTCTTTAGATAAAACAACAAAACAAAACAAAACAAAAAAATCTACACTGTGTAGATAATGCAGCTATTTCTAGTTATCTGGTCAATGGGCAAAACAACAGCACTTAAGTTATTTAGCTCCAATCTTTTGTTCATTTCTTACTGTTGAAATTTTATATTCATTTCTTTTTGTTGGATGATTAACCTTGGGTTTCATCTCCTTCACTTTCCTTATTTTCTTCATTGTCATCTTCTGTAGGCTGTCTTTGGCGATGACAGCCCCTGTGGAATCATGGTCTACGGCCTCGATATTCTGTCTCACTGGTCTACCTTGTTCTCCTGCATTCTGGTTGTCAGCACCCTCCATCACTTCTCCCTGCACAGAATTATTGGAATACTGTGGTCGAGGCTCATAGGGTCTCCACATGTAATAAGTTGGAAACCTTCGCCTGCTATAGGGCTGGCACCGATGGGCCTAGCCTTTGGGAGCACTCACTGATACCTCATTTTATTCCTCATTCTCACTCTTCTGGTAATTGCATGGAGGACCCCTGCGATGTGGACAGCATCAATATAATGGTTACATTCTGCTGCACATTTACTGCCTTGCACTGGAACTCCACCATGGCTTGTAATATTTGCTGCCTCCACACCCTTTTCTTCTTCAACACCATCAGACTCCACAGTCTTTCCATCTTTTATACCATGAAGGTACTTCCTGGGATTATTCTTCTTTATGGCCAGTCTGTGTACAAATACATCTGCTTTGGTGTCATTCCTATTAATGAAACTGTATCCATTTTTTACATTGAACCATTTTACTGTTCCCCAATTCCTGTAGCATGGGCAGTGGGCAGGGTTGGCCTCATAATGATGTCATCGGCCAGCAGGGACAAAAAGTCATCACAATGGAGATTCCTCAAAAAATTAAAAGTAGAACTACCGTATGACTCCCCAATTCCACTTCTGGGTATTTACCTTAAGAAATCCAAAATACTAATTTGAAATTATATATGCACCCCTATGTTGATTGCAGCATTATTTACAACAGTTAAGATATGGAAGCTACCTAAATGCAATACATAAATGAATGGATAAAGAAGAGGTAAGGAAGATAATGAGGAGCTCCAACTGTGACACCTAGCTCTCAGGGTGTGATGGTAATTAGTCTGTGATGACTTTTTGTCTTCAGGTAAATATCCAGAAGTGGAATTGGGGTGTCATATGGTAATTATACTTTTAATTTTTTGAGGAATCTCCATTGTGATGGCTTTTTGTCCCTGCTGGCCGGTGACATCATTATGAGGCCAACCCTGCCCACTGCCCAGGCTACAGGAATTGGTGTTGGCAGCACTGATGGTGGGAGAAGCATGGGGTGGGGTGTGGCAAGTGGCTGTTGGGTTTCAGCCTCACTATTGCTGATTGCAGTGATGGTGACTGGGGCTGGGTGTCACAGTTGGAGCTCCTCTTGGGGTGTGATGGTAATTAGGCTGGAGGCCGTAGCGGGGCTATTTGGGGATCTCTAGGGTCTGTTCTCTCCTGTGACTGTTTTTTAAAAAAGAGGCAATTTGTTCATAATACTTTCAAGTTTTTGACCCAAACCTTCTCCCATCTGGTGATCACCAACTTGTTCTCTGTATCTATGGGTTTGTTTCTGTTCTGTTTGTTCATTTATTTATTTATTTATTTATTTATTTATTTAAGATTCCAATTATAAGTAAAAATCATATGGTAATTGTCTTTCTCTGTCTGACTTATTTCATACAGCATAATTCTTCTAGGTCCATCAATGATGTTGCTATTGGCAAGATTTCATTCTTTTTATAGCCAAGTAATATTTCACCTCTTTATATATGTACTACCTCTTCTTTATCCATTCATTTATGGATTGCATTTAGGTAGCTTCCATATCTTGACTGTTGTAAATAATGCTGCAATCAACATAGGGGCGAATATATAATTTCAAATTAGTATTATATTATATACACATAACTAATTTTAGACAAAAGAGTCAAAAACATACAATGGATACAAGAAAGCCCCTTCAATAAGTGGTGCTGGGAAAATTGAAAAGGCACATGCAAAAAAAAGAGAGAGAGAGAGAGAGAGAGAGAGAGAGAGAGAGAGAGAGAGAGAGAGAGAGAGAACCCACTTGCAAAAGAATGAAACTAGACTATTTGTCACCAAACACACAAATTAACTCACAATGTATCAAAAACCTAAACATAATACCTGAAACAATAAAATATTTAAGTACTAAACTTATGGACCTTGGTTTTACAGAGGATTATGTTATTTGGACCCCCTTTACCCTTTAATACCTAATACCTCTCCCCACTCTCCTTATCTCTGATAACCACTATACTGTTGTCTGTGCCTATGAGGTATATATATATATATATATATATATATATATATATATATATATATAGTCTTGTTTGTTCATTTGTTGCTTTCAGTTTTATATCCCATGCATGAATGAAATCATATGGTTCTTATTTCTGACTTATTTAGCTTAGCATGACAATGGATAGAACAAGGCCACAATTGTACAAACAGGCCATGTTGTTGCAAATGGCAGTATTTCATCTTTTCTTATGGCTGAACAATATTATATTGTATATATGTACCACATTCTTTAAATCCAATCATCTACCAAAGGATACTTGGGTTGTTTCCATGTCTTTGCCACCATGAATAATGCTGTAATTAGCATAGGAGTGCATATACCTTTATGAATAAATTATAGGCTCGGTGCATGAATTCATGCACAAGTGGGTTCCTTCAGCCCGGCCAGCGTTCAGTGCCTATGGATGGGGGCGGGGGGTGGGGAGGGCAGGCCAGCCTAACAGGAGGTTGGCCTCAATAGCAAGCTAATGAATGGCCAATTCCATGAGGAATTGGGCTCCCTTCTCCCTCTTGTCTGAGTTGGGGGTGCAGGTGAACCAGATTTGAGGTTGTCAGGGCCCCAGCAGCAATCTCTGGGTCAGTGCGCATCATAGCTACCAGCCAGTCGGTCATCTAGTTGTTTTGGTCCTAATGGTCACTTAGGCTTTTAGATAGATAGATAGATAGATAGATAGATAGATAGATAGATAGATATTTTCAGTTTTGGGTAGATACCTAGAAGAGGGGTGGCTGAGTTATTTGGTATGAAATCTGTTTTTTAAGAAAAGTACTTGACACTTCACTATTTAGCAGGTGAGGAGATATTTTTTTGTTTGTTTGTTTGTTTGTTTGTTTTTCCCAATAGGTGAAGTACAAGTTTTCATTTTCTCTTATTGCCAGGCTAAGGCTTCTGTGATTTGTGTGGGGTCTGTTTCCTTGGCTAAGGAAAATGCCTGCATATTCCCTGGGATGGGATGTCCCCTCTATGACCATGTTGCCTCAGTCTCAGGGCAGCACCTTTGTGGGAAAATGTGGTAGGGGATGGGCTCTAGCCCAGTGCTACCTCTTGCAATTAGATGCTGCCAGAAGTGCTGTACTACTCAAGGCGTCCCAGGCGCTTTTACTAGGCTCTGTTGGGATGTGTGGGGGTAGAATAGGCAGGGACAGGCCTTATTGTACGTTTGTGGCCTTGTTCTATCCCAGTGATAGTGGCTACCAGACCTCAGCAGCCACAATTCTGAATCTCCATTCCTGTCACTGGGTTTAGCCACTATTTGCTCATGCCTCTCAGCCAGAAATGTTTCTACTACCTGTGAGGTAGGTATACTCCAACTTTTATAAATGAGGACAATTGAGGCTTTGAGGTTACAAAACTGTATTCAAATCCAGATCAGTGAGACTCCAAAGCTATGCTATATTTACTATACTATTCTTTCTCTCCATATGAACATTAAAGTAGATTGATAATATCCATCACTTACTTCATAGTATATAGCATGTAGAGGATATCAGCTTGTCCCTGAAAGCTGGAGGTCTCCTTTAACTGTAAAACCAGTGCTTTGAAGTCCACCTCCCCAGACTGGTCTCTCGGAAGATGTATTTCTACATGAACTGAGGGAACCTTTAGTTCAAGAAAGGGTAAAAAAAATTAAGTCCACAAGTGCTCAAGTTAAATATTGCCCTAGAGTGTTGATCTTTTCATCTCTAAACTTTTCCCATAAGAATTTGTTAAATTTTGATGAAAAGTAAACAAACAAACAAACAAACAAACAAAAAACAATGAAATCATCAACACATATGATAAAGCAATCTAGTTTTCATAAAGCCCAGCTTGAAAAACTTACCTATTTTAAAAGTGAATTGACAAGGTCATGTATCTTCACCAGGGTAGCATTTTGCCTACAACCAGTTAGTAGCAGAAACCATAATGGCTAGTTCTGTTATTTTCCATTAGGATAGCATTTTTCAAAAAGCTGATAGAAAAATCTAATGTACAAGTTTACCTGGTCCTCTTGTGGGGGAGGAGGTGAGTCAAGTAAGTTGAATGAAGGCCGGGAAGCCTCAACTATCTTTGCAGGAAGATACATGTGAACATCTGCAAAAGGTTGACATTTATGATAAAGGTTAGATAATTCGGAGACTAACAAAAATGCACAGTTGATCTCAACAATTAAGTTACATATGTTTGGTTCTTTATAGAAGTTTATCTTTCTGGGTAACATCAAAGTAAAGAAATATAAAAATCAATTAATGTAAAGAATGTTCAACCAATCAAAAACATTTTTGTAGGGAATGTCCAGAATTGTAGAATCAGCTGATATTAAAGTCTTAAAATGTAACTAATATCATAATGGTACTATCACTGATGCTTAGGTATAATACCATGTATCACAGAAAGAACCTAGTTACGTTTTATATTTTCTGGACTTCCCTAGGAGAATATCTGGATACTCAAAATAGATAATTGAATGATCCTATCTAGGGAATGAAAATATGTAGTGGCTGATCAACTTTGAGATATTATTAAGAGTTTTACTTACAATCCATTGTTGAATTACTTACCATATATTTCTACATGAGGAGAGACTCTAAGGAGAGGCTCTCTTGTCATTTTCACCATTTACAGGTACAGAGATAGAGATACAGAGCTCAAACAACTGTTCAAGCAAGTAGCAGAACTGGAAATTAAGCTCAAATTTTGGAATTCATAATCTAAAAGTCTAACTTAATAAAGTTTATTTACTCACATAAGCCCTTTGTCAAGGAAGCTTACTTGAAGGGAATTCTAAACTTTCCCCAATTCTAAATGTTAAATGATACTCCAATGTTCATGTTTTAATATATAATATTTGGTTAGTAATGATCAATAAAGTTTTAGACAGCAAGAGCATGCATCTCAATCATTCTCATCATCTGTAATTTATTTTATTTTATTTTTTTTGCTTTTACAAACCCTTGTGTCAAGGACTGACTTTCAATAGATCGCAGAGAGGGAGCTGCCCTGCTACCTACAAAACCCTGACACAGAAGCAGGTCGTCTACTAATGGTTTAGCGCCAGAGGGGCATGGGGGCAGCCCCCTTTCCGGCCGCACCCCGTTTCCCAGGACCCTGGTCCGAGCGCTGTGGAGCACACCATGCCGCTGTGGGGAGGTGATTCGGTGTGACGGCCCTCCAGCAGGGACGGCGGGGGACCGGCTACCAGAGGCCAACTGAGGATCATCTATAAATATTAACATTAAGTCCTTTCAGGTGTGGCCAGTAATCTATCCCTTCAGTTCTTTCACATGAAGCTACTATAGAGGCACTGAGCACTCTTGGGGGCCATGACTACTATTCCTGGCAACGTGTCTAGAAGACATTTTCCACTGCAAATACTACTGAAGGAGGGTTGTGGTCACAGAGAGGTGAATGGCAAAGTTGTTGAAGAATGAGTGCTATTGTTGATAAACAGCTCTACACTGCTGGACCAACTGACTATAAAAGTGACAGCTGGCCTAAGGGAACCAGATGTAGTTCACTTAAGGGAGCATATCTCCTCCATTTCAAGGCACTCTTGTAATAGCTTGCAATGCTTTATCTTTAAATAAAATCATTACCAACGGAAAAAATACTTTCCACCAATTTGGTATTTTTATCTTACAATTAAATATGTCCCAAGTCTCTTATTTTGTCTCTTCTCACTATGTAACTGGTTAAGACAGACTACATAGCACTATATATAGCAAAATTATATCCAATTCATTAATTTTACAAATATTTGAGTGTCTAATATGTTCTCAGTACTGTCAAAGATGCTTGGGATGAAGCAGTGAACAAAATCAAAGTTCCTGCTCAGCCAGCACGGCTCAGTGGTTGAGCACCGACCTATGAACCAAGAGGTCACAGTTCGATTCCGAGTCAGGGCACATGCCTGGGTTGCAAGCTCCATCCCCAGTAGGGGGTGTGCAGGAGTCAGCCAATCAATGATTCTTTCTCATCATTGTTGTTTCTATCTCTCTCTCTCCCTCTCCTTTCCTCTCTCTGAAATAAATAAAAACCATATTAAAAACAAAAAAAAAGTTTCTGCTTACACTGTAATAAATGCTCCCTCCCATATACTGGGCTTCGCATCATTCACCTGAATCCAGTGAGTTCTGGCATTACTCACTCTGTACAAGCACCTCCGTGGCCTTGGTCACCAAGGACATTATATCACAAGTTGTTTGTACAGCAGCTTGACACCGATCTAGCCCTTCCTTCTGTGAGGTAGGGGTTAGTTTAGGATGGGGAGCAGTGTGCGCCAAAAGGTGATCTAAATAATGAGCAACATCATCACCACAGTGAACTGCAAGGTAGTAGGGGGTGGGTGAAAAGAAAAAAGTGAACCTTTTAAATTAAATATTTCAGTATTGATCCAAACACTGTGCTTTTCCAAGTATAAATGTTGTGAATGTTCATATAAAGTCTGAGATGTTAGGCATCCACAGGGGACATGCATTTTTTTAATTTCCATTATCCATAGCCAGAGATAATGTATTTGGATAATTTTAGTTACATCACAATCTAACTCACTAAACAAAATGACTGAATCCTGTGACCACAACATAGCACCAGAAGTAGGTTGTTTTAGCTCATGGGATAAAAAGTGTGTGATCATTATATAAACTCATAGCATTACCATTTAAAAACTATGGTCATTTACCAGGACCCACCTGTTCTTCAACTTTTCTGAGACAATATTAGGGCCCCTGGAAGCAGTATGAGGTTAATATAGGAGAGATGGTAAAAGCATTTAATATGCAAGCATATAATAGTTGTGGTGATGATGGTGATGGTGATGGTGGAGAAGGAGCAGAATAAGGTCCTTTGAGTCTCACTGGTATGATGCGGCTTTTGTGGGGGAAGGGCACAAATCTTCCAGTAAACATTGAGTCTAGTTAAAAACAGACAGATTTTACAAATGGCAAGCTACAATTGCTAACAACAACAATGAAATCTCTATGTGGCACTGGTGTTGAAAGGACTACAAACATCACATTTGTCTTTTTAGTCACCTCATTCATTTATTCACCAAATATTTATTGCCTACCAAGTACCACAAAGTATACTAGATGCTGAGTTCTCAGTGGTGAAGAACACATATGGTCCCTATGATCTTGGCCTCCCCCTCTTCCACATACATTATCTCTGGCTATGGATAATGGAAATTAAAAAAATGCATACCCTCTGTGGATGCTTAACATCTCAAACTTTACACGAACATTCACAACATTTATAATTGGAAAAGCACAGTGTTTGGATCAATACTGAAAACTTCTAGGTCATTTGTGCATCAACTGTTTTTGTTTTTGTTTTTAATAATCTTTGGTGATCTCTTAAGATGTCTTTCTGTACTCTGATATGACTAATGGGGACTAGGAAAGCTGTAAGAATGGGAACTCGTACTCAGGGATATCTTAATGGCAAATATTATAATCTTGAATACAATCTAGATCCTTTGGAGGAGGATTATAAAAATATGGGCTTGGAACGAATATTACTAATATAATATTGTATACCAACTATACTTTAAAAAAATGAATCTGGAGAGAAGTTTTCTTATCATATAAGGGCTGGCAAGCAATGGACACATCCATTGTGAAATCATGAATGAGTAAATTCAGAGAGGAAAAAGTGACTCAGGATGCATAATATCAAATTCAGTAACACATATTATTAAAAACATGTATTTTAGGAATTAATCTAAGAGAACATTTGTTACAGATGAAAATCCCAATTACCCATGGAATAACAAATGACCTCAATAAATAATCACTAGAGGCCTGGTGCATGAAATTTGTGCACGGGGTGTGTGTGTCCTTCAGTCCAGCTTGCACCCTCTCCAATGTGAGACCCCTTCAAGGGATGTATGACTGCCCTCACTGGGATCGGGCCTAAACGGGCAGGTGGATATCCCTCTCACAATTCAGGATTGCTTGCTCCTAACTGCTCACCTGATTGCCTGCCTGATTGCCCCTAATTGCCCTCCCCTGCTGGAATGGTCACCCCTAACTATCCTCCCCTGCAGGCCTGGTTTCCCACAACTGCCCACCCCTGCTGGCCTGGTCACCCTTAACTTCCCTCCCTTGCCAGCCTGGTTGCCCCTAACTGCCCTCCCCTGCAGGTCTGGTCCTCCCCAACTGCCCTACCCTGAAGGCCTGGTCACACACAACTACCCTCCCCTTCTGGCCTGTTTGCCCCCAACTGCCCTCCCCTGAAGGTGTGGTCCCCCCCAACTGCCCTCCCCAGCAGGTCTTGTCCCCCCCAACTTCCCTCCCCTGTTGGCCTGATCATCCACAACTGCCTTCCCCTGCCAGCCATCTTGTGGCAGCCATCTTGTGTCTACTTGGGGGTGGCCATAGGGGGTGGCCATCTTTGACCACATGGGGGCAGCCATCTTGTGAGTTGGAGTGATGGTCAATTTGCATATTACCTCTTTATTAGATAAGATTCTTGTCTGATTTTTAAAAAGTTCAGCTTATACCAAGCTAGATATCATGACTTTTGTTACTATTGGTAACAGGAAATAATCTTATATTTAATGCACTTTCCCAACAAAGAAACTCATACTACTTTAGATCTTATAAAAACAAGTACAGAACGAATTAAATGGTATTTAGGTGAGTAAATGCTGATCCAAAAGAAGAAAATATTCCTTCTGATTGCTAATGTGATGGTCGATTATACATGAGATTATGTTTTGCTACCACATTAAGGAAAGCTAATTTATTTATTTTTTCTTTTCTCTTTATTTATTAAGAAGTAAATTAGCTGCTTTAATATATAGGCTAACACTTAAGTACTCAGACAAATCATGTTTAGTTAGAAGAATAATTTTCTCCTACTGCCCTTTTTCCTTTGGGATTCAAGTACGGTAATGCTTGCCCTGTCTAGGTCAGTATTTTAACATGTTAGGGTTCTTTTTAGACATTTAGACATATTTAATATATGCCCCCATGATGTTTTCTGTCATCTTAGTATTCCTAACAACCAATTAGATGCTGTTGTGATTTATTTGTCTAGTTTGTAATATAAAAAAGCAACATGCATAATACCAAATAGGGTTTTTTTGTTTTTTTTTCAAACTATGCAGTCCTCCGAGGAGATTCTAAAGTACCCATATACTATTTTATATGGGGAAAAAGCACTCTAAGCAATAGTGTACATGTATAGTTTTATTAAATATCTCTCACTCATTACTGTTTCCTGCCATTTTGAAATCACTAGCCATTTTATATGCCCAGCAGAGAACTCTTCCCTAATCTTAGTAAAGGATAGTCCAATTTCATAGTCCACAATCGCAACAGAGATATTAGTCCAAGAACCAAAGGTAAGTAGGAGGATGAAAAGTAAAGCCAAACAAAAAGTGAATGTATTAAATAGGAGTAAGACTGCTGGCAGTGAGATATATTAAAGGGATACACAGCAATACTTTATATTCTTGTCCAGTAAAGCCAGTGCCTTTATGAAGCTTCCTTACCGTTACTGGTTGAATCATAGCTATTCATCCAGTCACAGGATTCTAGCTCACTATAATCATTGTAATCTTCACTGTACAGCTTATTTTCAGGTCCAGGGTCCATGAAACTCAAATGTGTGCAGCAAGATGTGGTCAAAAACTCTGATAATTTACCTGTTTGAACCCTGACAATTAGAAGGTAAATAGGAAACAGAAAATCAGACAAAAATGATTTTTAAAATAATACAATTTAGTAAAAAAGTTATGTTGGGCTATTACTAATGTTTATACATTAGTATAAATTATATAAAATTAAAATTGCACGGCACTCCTAGGTACAGTGCATTGTAGGTTATGGTACTGTGTTAACAAAAACTAAAATTATGAGTTCACAATCCACCAGATCAGTTTGGCTTTCTTTAACTGCTATGCTGCTCTGTTGATAACTATGCCAAACATCTGGCCAAAATTTCCATTGGCTACCAGAGAAGCTAGGAAAGAAAGAAGAAAAATTATCACTAATCCATCACACATCATTAAAAAAATACTCATAAAGACCATTTTGAAAATAAAAAGATGGTATTTGAAATTTTTATAAATTATAATAGACTACATCATACCCTCCCCCCTAATTATAAAGCCAATTGCAAAACCCAAAGGGAAAGTCAATAGTACTGATTTTCTAAAGAAGCCAGTTTGAAGAGGCTCCCAATGGCCAGATCTTGTATAATTTGAACATTGAAATAAATAATTATAGGAGTGAAGCATGATATAATAAACAAAATAAAATGCATAAACCTATGCTGACATTAAAACTACAAAACAAAAGGGGTAGGGGAAAGTTATTTTTTAAGGGAAAGGTTCCAAATAGTATATGTACACAGAATGATAGAAACAGAATCATCATTTTACCACTCCACTAACAATAAATGATTATCAATGGAAGTTAAGACCATTTGGTGAAATACTGCTGGACAAAGAATGTGGAAAAACCTGACAAATAGCACTTAAACCAAATTGAGGCATTCTGCAAAATAACTGACCTTCTGTCTTCAAAACTGTAATCAAATATTAATGAAAGATTGGGGAATTGTACATTAAAAGACATCACCCTAGTTGGGTAGCTCAGTTGGTTAGAGCATCGTCCCCATATGCCAGTGGTTCTCAACCTTTTTAAAGCCATGACCCTTTAATACAGTTCCTCATGTTGTGGTGACCCCCAACCATAAAATTATTTTTGTTGCTATTCATAACTGTAATTTTGCTACTGTTAATGAATTGTAATGTAAATATCTGTGTTTTCCGATGGTGTTAGGCTCTACAACAGCTGTTCTCAACCTGTGGGTCACATATGCCAAGGTTTGGGTTTGATCCCCAGTCAGGGCATATACAAGAATCAGGCAATGAAACAACAACTAACTCTCTCTCTCTCTCTCTCTCTCTCTCTCTCTCTCTCTCTCTCTCTCTCTCTCTCTTATAAAAAAGAAGGCATCAAGGAGGTAAATAACTAAATGCCAATGTGTGATCTTTGATTGGATCCTGTAGTGGGGGGAAAAGCTATGGGAAGACATTATTGGGACAAATTGAAAATTTTGAATATGAGCTCTATATTAGACAATGTATTGTATCAGCAATAAATTTACCCTTGTTCTTAGAAAACATCACAACTCTTCTTCCCTAAAAACTTCAGTTTCTGTTTTCTAAGAACAAGGGTATTCTCATACATAACTGAAATATAATCACCACACTCAGTAAATTTATTGCTGAAAAGAGGGAGGGAGAAGTGGAAGGAAGGGCATGGGGGAGAGAGAAAATTTCAATACTATTTCTGTTAGCTTGAATTTTTAAAAATAAAAACTTAGGGAAATAGAAAAGAAAAGCAGCCAGAATTCAATACTCCAATAACCATTTTTAAAAGAATAATGTTTTTTGTCCATTGAATTGTTAAGATCTAGGCAAAGGTCAGAGTGAGGAAAAATTCCAATGCTTCTATATTACATTCAATTCCTTCATTCAAGCTGTCAAACACAAGCTTCTCTGACTAGGATGAGATTGTTATTGAAGATACATAGAAATACTATCATGGTAAGTGAAATAAATCAGACAGGAAAATTTAAGAACCGTGTGATTTCACTTATATGTGGGCTACAAAACTGAAAGCAAAAATGAACAAACAAAAAAAATAAACAACACAAAAATATATAGACACAGACAACAGAATGGTGGTTACCAAAGGGTGATGAGGGTGGAGGCTTAGAAAAGGGTAAAGGTGGTCAAAGATATGGTGACAGAAGATGATTTGCTATGGGTGGTGGACATAAAATGCAATATACAGATATATAACTTTACACTTGAAACCTATATAATCTTATTAACCAATGTCACCCCAGTAAATTTAACATAAAAATGCAGCTATAAAAAAAATGATACACAGAAAGGCATAACAAGTCCAGAATTACTGTACCCACTTTCCAAGTTTCATTTCATTTCACTAAAGAGTATGTAGAGGTCACTTACCTTGCCCCACCAAAATAGCCATCCTGCATTTTTCGTAGTGCTGCCAGGATACTTGAATTCAAGCTGGTTCCATCTTCATCTTGAAGAGATTAAAAAAAAAATCTTTGTGGTTTTAACTTTTAAATAAGGGGAAGCTTTCACGTATTTCAAACCAATAGTCTGGAGTGAAGACTGTACAAATTAGACACTCCTCACTAACCACCCTATATTTCAACAATGCATCTGGGAGCCAGCAATACTGTAGAATGGGCAATTGGTAAGCGATGATGACCAATAGACAAAGTTCCTCAGACAGTCCATATCTTATTTATCATAAATACTTAGCACAGAGCCTGATAGCAGAACACTTGACTATTGAATGCTTTCAATAATAGCCGCAACCATTAGTTGAATATTATGTGCCAAGCATTGTGCTAAATATTTTATATATTGGTAATATTATGCTATCTAATGAGCTTTGGTTTATGTATGTAGGCATAAAAATATTTAGAAGACTAACAATTATCTGATACTACATTAAGGAGACCATATTACATATATTCTTTTGTGATCCACTTTTTCTAACATGGACTTTGTAAAAGCTTAAAAATTATTTCATAGTAGAAATTTAGATTGTTTTTATATTGTAAGTACACAGTGAGGAAGATCACCGTACCTACATCTATATGCACTAATTATACTATCTCCTTAGGGGAAATTCTTACAAGAACTGTTAGGGCAAAGGAGACACAAAACATTTTATAGAGATTGTGAAATTGCTCACTAAAAAAGTCTAGTCAATTATATTTCCATTATTAGTACAGAAAGTGACTGTTTCCCCACACCTTAAACAATAATAGACAAATAATTTCTTTAATCTGTATCTACTATGTTAATCTGTATCTAGTATGTTAATCTGTATCTAGTATGTTAATCTGTATCTAGTATGTTTAATCTGAATTTAGTATGTCACTGTTTTAATTTTATTACTAATAAGGCTGATTATGTTTTCATGTATATACTGGTCATTTCCATTTCTTTTATGAATTGCCTGTTCACGTCCTTTCCTCATATTTCTATTAAGTAATTTATCTTTCTTTTAAATTCATTGAATAGGATTTCACTTATATGTGGAATACAAAATTGAAAGCAAACAATGAACAAACAAGAAAAACAATATATGCATGCCTATGTTTATAGCAGCCCAATTTACAATAGCTAAGATTTGGAAACAGCCTGAGTGCCCATCAGCAAATGAGTGGATGAAAAAACTGGTACCTAATGGAATACTATGCTGCTGCAAAAAAAAATAGCTCTTGCCATTTGCAACAGCATGGATGGACCTGGAGAGCATTATGTTGAATAAAATAAGTCAGACAGAGAAAAATAAATATCACCCAATTTCACTCATGTGTGGAATATAATGAACAACATAAACTGATTAACTAAAATAGATACAGAGACACAGGAGCATGGAACAGATAATCAAGCCTCAGAGGGAAGGCAGAGGAGGGTGGAGGTAGGGGTAAGAAATCAACCAAAGGACTTGTATGCATGCATATAAGCATAACCAAAGGACACAGACAGTAGGGGGTGGGGACATGTATGTGGAGTAGGGGAGAGGTCAATGGGGGGAAAAAGAGACATGTAATAATTAGAGAATTAATTTTTTTTTCAAAAAGCAAAGCTATGAAGTGCTATGCATAATAAATGCTCTCTTGTATGACATCATATTAATAAAGTACAAACATTTTCATGTCAGAAAAAAAAATAGCGACATACAAGCATGAGCAGATTGTTGAACCTCAGAGGGAATGCAGGGGAGGATGGGTGAGAAGAGATCAACTAATGAGCTTATATGCACATATGCATAACCCTGGACACAAACAATGACGTGGTGTGGGGTTGAGGGATTGGGAGCAAGCTGGAAGAAGTTAATGGGGTATTGAAATAGGAGGACCTATGTAACTAGAGACCCAATGCACAAAGATTCATGCAAGAATGGGCCTTCTTTCCCCTGGCTGCCAGCACTGCCTTGGCTCCAGCCAGAGCTGCCTTTTTGCTCTGGCCTGGAGCTGTCTTTCTGCCTTCTCATGCTACATAAAGGCCCCGGAGGAGCTGGGGCAGTGTGGAGCGCCTGTGTCATAGCCAAGGGGACGATACAAGCATCCTGCCTTGCCCCTGGCTGCTTGGCACGGCACCTGCATGTGCAAATTAACGCACCATCTTTGTTGGGTTAATTTGCATACTCATTCCTGATTGGCTAGTGGGTGTTGCAAAGGTATGGTCAATTTGCATCTCACTCTTTTATTAGTGTAGATACTTTCAATAATAAAGATTTAGGCCAGAACAGCATGCACCAGCAGCCACCGGACGCGTTCCTGCCCCCTGGAGGCATTAGGCCAGTGCCTAAGCCCCCCGTAGAGCACGCTGGGTGTCGTCCCATGAGTCCTGCGACCTTGGGCCTCACCTGGGAGTTGGAGGTGGTGCCCGGGCAGCCAATCAGGAGTGAGTATGCAAATTAACCCAACAAAGATGGTGGGTTAATTTGCATACACAGGCACCAAGTGGTGGGGGGCAGGACCATGGCGACCACACAGGTGTTCCACACCACCCCAGCTGCTCCAGGCCTCTGGGCAGCATGGGAAGGCAGAAAGGCGGCTCCAGGCCAGAGCAAAAAGGTGGCTCTGGCCAGAGTGAAGGTGGTGCCAGCAGCCAGGGGTAGGAAGCCCCATTCTTGCATGAATCTTCATGCATTGGGCCTCTAGTAATAATATAAGTGTAATATGCTAATTATACCAGGCAGCCAAATGACCTTCCAGACATCCTTCTGGACAACCTTCTGGATGAAGCCGGGACTGTGAGAGCTGAAGGCAGCTGCTGTGGCTGTGAGGACTGAGGGCAGCCACCGCAGCCTCAACAGCCAAACACCTTGTATGAATTTTGTGCATCAGGGTCTCTTGTAATGTAATAAAAGTTATGTGAATGTAGTCTCTCTCTCACTCAATATCTGATAACTGAAGATTATAAAGTAACTAAGGAGTGGATAGCATAGAAAGCGTGGGTACAATTTAAAACTTATGAATTATTTATTGCTTTGGCTGGGTCGCTCAGTTGGTTGGAGTGTAAACCTGTACACCAAAAGTTGAGGGTTCTATTCCCAGTCAGGGAACATACGTAGGTAATTTTTAGGTATAATTCCAGGTCAGGCTGTATACGGGAGACAACCAAGCAATGTTTTTCACATCGATGCTTCTCTCTCTCTCTCTCTCTCTCTCTCTCTCTCTCTCTCCCTCTCTCTCTCTCTCTCTCATCAATAAACATATTCTTTGGTGAGGATAAAAAAACTTATGAATTATTTATTTCTGAAAATGTTTTCTTTTAATTTATCTTTATTGCTGAAAGTATTAAAGATGTCACCATTCCCCTAACCCCCCATTTACCTTCCCTTCTCCCTATTCCCTTCCCCTCCCAAGGTATTCACCCCACTATTGTCTATTTTGGGGCCATAGTTGACTTCAGGTAGCTGGACCCAATGAAAGCAAAATCAAAGAAAGATAGATGGAGACCAATGAATTTGGATTGCTATCACATGAATGTTTTAATGTTGATGGATCTATATTCTCTTATTGTTTTTAGATTTAATAAGTATTCTTGTACATTTCTACTCCCATAAGAAATTTAGATTCAGCTTATACATATAAATATGTGTTCTTATTTAGATTTCAAACTGCACTGAATTGATAGATTAATTTAATGAGAATGCAGATCTTCTCAGTATTAACTATTTCCATCTAGCAACATGGTAGTTTTCCTCCTTAGTAATTAAAATATTCTTTTATGCTCTTCTTTAGTTTTATAATGTTCTCATCTAGTTTCATGCATGTTTTCTTAATAAGCTTATTCTTATATTATTTACTTGTCTAGGAATCTGGCAATTTTATCTAGATTTACAAATTCTAATTGGTATTCTTTTTTAAATTTTATTTTATTGATATTTTAGAGAGGGAGAGGGATAGAGAGCTAAAAACATCGATGAAAGATAAACATCCATCAGCTGCCTCCTGCACACTCCCTACTGAGTATGTGCTCACAACCAAGGTACATGCCCTTGACCAGAATCAAATTTGGGACCCTTGAGTCTGCAGACCGACGCTCTATCCACTGAGCCATATCAGTTAGGGCTAATTGATATTCTTTTATAATTTTTATAGTCTCCTCCATTTCTGTGGCAATAATACCATTCTCATTCCTAATGTTGTTTTCATTACATATTTTTTCCTTTTTACTGTGAAATCTACTTTACCAGATATTAACAAAGCCACTTATTAATTTTAAAAATTAATTTTACATGGTATATCTTTTCTCATTATTTTCATTTCTGTTTACCTATACTACTATATATGAAATGACTTTCAAGGAGACAGTATATGTGTGGGTTGTTTTTTATCCTACTCTGCCCATCTCAGTCTTTTAATTGGTATATTTAAATTTTAATTTACAGTTAATTTATATATTTGAGTTAAGTCTGGCATTTTACTTATTGTTTTCTGTTTATTCCTCTATTATTCATTTCCCTATTTTCTTCTCCCAGCTTTTCAAAACACATAAACGAAATCCATTTTGATTTATCTATGTGTTTTTTATGACACATTTTTAAAAATAACTGTGTAATAGTCTATGGTGTGGACTTGTCTAATTAAAAAAATTATTGAAGTATAGTTGGCACATCTTATTATATTAATTTCAAGTGTGCAACATAGTAATTTGGCAATATCATTACCTTCTGTCACTGTGCAGCTCTTAGGATACTAGAGGCCAGATACACAAAATTCATGCACAGAGGGGTGTGTGTCCCTCAGCCTGCACCCTCTCCAATCTGGGATCTCTTAGGGATGTCTGACTGCTCATTTAGGCCCGTTCGCACTGGGATTGGGCCTAAATGGGGAGTTGAACATCCCTCTCACAATCCAGGACTGCTGGCTCCCAACCAGCGGCCTATCTGCCTGCCTGATTCCCCCCTAATTACCACTCCCCTTCCAGCCTGATCGACACCTAACTGCTCCCCTGCTGGCCCGATTGCCCCTAACTTCCCTCCCTTACTGGCCGGGTCACCCCTAATTGGACTAACCTGCAAGCCTGGTCACCCCTAACTGCCCTACCCTGCAGATCTGGTCGCCTCCAACTTCCTTCCCTTGCTGGTCTGGACACCCCTAAATTCCCTCCCTTGCCAGCCTGGTTGCCCGTAACTTCACTATTCTGCAAGCCTGGTTCCCCCCAACTGCCCTCCCCTGCAGGCATGGGTTCCCCTCAACAGTCCTCCCCTGCAAGACTCATTGCTCCCTACTGCCCTCCTCTGTAGGCCTTGTTGTCCCCAACTGTCCTCCCCTGCAGGACTGGTCCCCTCCACCCCCAAATGCCCTCCCATGCAGAACTGGTCCCCCTCAAATACCCTCCCCTGCTGGCCTGGATACCCCACAACTGTCCTCCCCTATAGTCCTGGTCACCCCCAAATGCCCTCCCCCTTTAGGCCTGGTCCCCTTCAACTGCCTTCTCCTGGAGGCTTGGTCACCCCTAACTGCCCTCCCTTGCAGGCTTGTTCCCTCCCAAATGCCCTCCCCTGCTGGCCTGATCATTCACAACTGCCCTCCTCTACCAGCTATCTTATGGTGGCCATCTTGTGTACACATGGGGGTGGCCATCTTTGATCTCATGGGGCGGCCATTTTGTGTGTTGGAGTGATGGTCAATTTGCATATTACCTCTTTATTATATAGGATTATTGGCTATATTTCCTGCTCTGTAAACTATATCCCTGTGGCTTATTTTGTAACTGGAATTCTGTACCTTTTAACTGCCTTTACCCATTCCTCCATCACCCTTCACTAAGTTTCTTCTTTGTATCTGTGATTCTGTTTCTCTCTTATCTATAGTCTTTTTAACTTTATGTATAAATTTCTTAGGGGTTATTCTAGGTATTACAATATACATAGAAACATACATTATACATACATCACTGCCTACTAGTGTCAATGATAAAGTGATGTCTAGAAATTACTTCCCTTTTAGTTCCTTACCTTCATCTGTTTATAATATAACTAGAAACCTGGTGCATTAAAGTTCATACATCTGTGGGGGGCAGGAGGGGGGGCTGTCTCAGACCTCTGGAAGCCTGGGAGCCCTCAAAGGATGTCCACTTGCCAGCTTACACCTGCTCCTTGGGAGATCAGGCCTAAGATGGCAGTCATCCTTCTGGCAGATGGGGAGCCTTGGGTGAGTTGGCCTAAGCTGCAGTCGGACATCATTATCTTTGCAGTGGAGGTGGGAGAGGCTTGCACCATCACTGATGCACTCACAACCATCAGCCTGGCCTGGGGAAGCACACTGACCACCAGGGGCCTCTCCTGTGTTCAGCATCTGCCCCCCTGGTGGTCATTACATGTCATAGCAACAGGTCATTCCCAGTTGGTCTGCCGTTAGGGTCAATTTGAATATTACCCTTTTATTATATAGGTCTAGAGCCCCTCATGCATTGGTAGTGTCCCTAGCAGCTGCCAGCAGCTGGCCAGGACATTCCTTCTTTCCATGCTGCCCCCTAGTGATCAACACACGTCATAACAAGTGTTCAAACTCCAGGGGTCACTTTGTACATTAGGCTTTTATATATATAGACTAGAGGCCCAGTGCATGAAATCATGCATGGGGAGAGGAGGGTGTCCCACAGCCCAGCCTGTACTCTCTTTAATTTGGGACCCCTTAGGGGATGTCCAGGAGTCAGACATCCCTCTCACAATATGGGACTGCTGACTCCTAAATGCTTGCCTGCCTGCCTGATTTTCCCTAACTGCTTCTGACTGCCAGCCTGATGGCCCCCTAGCCACTCCCCTGCTGGCTTTATTGACACCTAACTGATCCTCTGCTGGTCTGATGGGCCCCAACTACTCTCCCTTGCCAGCCTGGTCCCCCAAACTACTCTCCCCTGCAGGCCTGGGTCCCCCACAACTGCCTTCCCATGCCAGCCTGGTACCCCCACCTGCCCTCCCCTGCTGACCATCTGGTTGTGACCATCTTGTGGTGGCCATCTTGTGGTGGCCATCTTGTGATGAGATTAAGGCAGCAACTTTGTGAAGATGCCACCTAGTCTTTTAGTATATAGGACTAGAGGCTCAGTGCAGGAAATTTGTGCATGGGTGGGGTGTCCCTCAGTCCAGCCTATATCCTCTCCAATCTGGACTGCTGACTCCTAACCATTTGCCTGCCTGCTTGCCTGACTGCCTGTAACTGCTTCTGCCTGCTAGCCTGATCACCCTCTAACCACTTCCCTGCTGGCCTGATTGATGCCTAACTGCTATCCTGCCAGCCTGATTACACCCAACTGCCCTCTGCTGCCAGCCCAATCACCCCCAACTGTCCTCCACTGCCAGCACAATCGCCCCCAACTGCCCTCCCCTTATTGAAACCTGCCTCTTCCACTGGGACTCTCCTCCTCCACATGAGGAGGCAGAGATGCCAGGACAGGCCTCCTCCACACCACACAGAGCCACAGGACTCCCAATTCTGCTGAGCATGCAGGCATAATGAATAAAAATGGCAACAAACAAGTACCTATCAGTAATAACTTTAAATGTAAATGGATTAAATCTCACAATTAAAAGACATAGGATAGCTGAGCAGATTAAAAAGAAAAAAAAAAAAAAACACGAACCATATATCTGCTATCTAAAGGAAACCCACCTCAGAAAAAAAGGACTCATACAGCCTGATGGTGAAGGAATGGAAAAAGGTTTCTCAGACGAATGGAAATGAAAAAAAAAAACAACAAAAACAAACAAACAAAAACAAAAAAAAAAAACCTGGGGTAGCAATACTTGTATCTGACAAATTAGATCTCAAAGTGAAGGACATAATAGAGATAAGGAAGGCCACGTTATAATAATAAAAGGAGAAATCCAACAAGAAGAAATGACACTAGTAAACATATACACACCCAATACAGGAGCACCCAAATACATTAAAAAACTTCTGGAGGATATCAGGGTAGAGATTGATAGCAATACAGTCATAGTAGGAGACTTTAATACCCCACTATCATCATTGGGCAAATCCTCAAAATAAAAAAAATCAGCAAAGAAATACCAATTGCAAATGACTCACTAGATCAGATGAAATTAATTGACATCTTCAGAACATTTCAACCCAAAGCCACAGAATATATATTCTTCTCAAGTACACATGGGTCATTTTCAAAGATAGACCACATATTGGCACACAGGCAGTCTCTTCAAATTCAAGAAGATATAAATCATATCAAGCATCTTCTCAGATTACAGTGGCATAAAAACTAGAAATTAACTACAATGAAAACAATTTTAAAAATCCAACACCTGGAGACTAAATAGTATGCTATTAAATAGTGACTGGGTTACCAGAGAGATCAAAGAAGAAATAAAAAGCATCATGGCAACAAATGACAATGAAAACACAACAATCCAATATCTTGGGACACAATGAAAGCAGTCTTGAGAGGGAAGTTCATAGCTCCTCAAGCCTACATCAAAAAACAAGAAGCATTGGTAATAAATTACCTAACCCTACAACTCAAAGAGTTAGAAAGAGAGCAACAAGAAAAGCCCAGCATAAGCAGAAGGAAGGAAATAATAAAGATCAGAGCAGAGATAAATGAAATAGAGACGAAAGAAAACCCAACACAGTATACATAAGTTCAATAAAACCAAGAGCTGGTTCTTTGAAATGATAAACAAGATTGATGAACATCTAGCCAGGCAAGAAGCAAATAGAGAGGACCCAAATAAACAAAATCAGAAATGAAAAAGGTGAAATAACAATCAATCCCACAGAAATAAAATGATTAGGAAAAAATACTATGAACAACTCTACTTCAACAAATTGGACAGCCTAGATGAAATGGACATATTCCTAGAAAAACACAAGCTCCCAAAACTCAACCAAGAAGAATAAAAAAACACAAATGGGCTGATAACTATTGAAGAAGTTGAAACAGTGATCAAAAATCTTATAGCAAACAAAAGCCCTCATCCAGACGGGTTTACAGGGGAGTTCTTCTAAGCACTCAAAGAAGAATTAAAACCTACCCTCCTCAGACTATTCAAAAAAATTCAAGAGGAAGGCACACTTCCAAGCTCTTTGTTTGAAGCCAGCATTACCCTAATCCCAAAACCAGATAAAGACACCACACACACACACACACACACACACACACACACACACACAAAACAAACAACAAACAAACAAAAAACACACAAACAAACAAAAAACCCTACAGGCCAATATCCTTGATGAACATAGATTCTAAAATTGTCAACAAAAATTCTAGCAAATCAAATTCAGAAATACATTAGAAAGATCATACACCATGACCAAGTGGGATTTATACCAGGGAGGCAAGGATGGTACAATATCTGCAAATCAATAAATGTAATATATCACATAAACAAACTGAGAAACAAAAATCACATAATCATATCAGTTGATGCAGAAAAACATTTGACAAAATCCAACACCCTTTCTTGATAAAAGCTCTCAGAAAAGTTGGAATAGAGGGATTACACATCAACATAATAAAAGCCCTACATGACAAACCTTCAGCCAATATCATACTCAATGGGCAAAAACTAAACTCATTTCTTCTAAGAACAGGCAAAAGACAAGGATGCCCACTTTCACCACTCTTATTCAACATAGTATTAGAAGTACTAGCAATAGCAATCAGATAATAAGAAGAAATAAAAGGCATCCAAAGTGGAAAAGAAGTAAAACTGTCATAATTCACAGATGACATGATACTATACTATACTTAGAAAACCCCTAAGACTCTATCAAAATACTACTAGGCCTAATAAATGAATTTGTCAATGTAGCAAGATATGAAATTAATGCCCAGAAATCTATGGCCTTTTTATACACCAATTTTGAACTCACAAAAAGAGAAATGAAAAAAAAAATCCCATTTACTATTGCACACACACACACACACACACACACACACACACAAATAAGATACTTAGGAATAAACTTAACCAAGTGCGTAAAAGACCTGTACTCGGAAAACTACAGGACATTGAAAAAAGAGATAATCAAATGGAAGAACATACCATGTTCATGAATTGGTAGAAGCAACACCATTAAATTGTTCATACTACCTAAAGCAATCTATAGATTCAATGCATTATCTATTCAAAGATCTAGAACAAACTCTCCAGAAATTCATCTGGAACAAAAAAAGACCCAGAATATCCAGAGCTAACCTGAGAAAGAAGAACAAAGTAGGAGGGATCACAATACCAAACATCAAACTATATTACCAAGCCCTGGTTCACAAAACTTCCTGGTACTGGCACAAAGAACAGACATATAGACCAATGGAACAGAATAGAGGACCCAGAAATGGACCCAAGCCATTAAACTCAATATTTGACAAAGGAGGCAAGAGCATACAATGTATCAAAACAGCCTCTTTAATAAATCGTGCTGGGAAATTTGGTTAGATACAAGCAAAAAAAAAAAAAAAAAAAAAAAAAAGAAGAAGAAGAAAGAAAGAAAGAAACTAGACCACCAACTTACACCATAGGCAAAACAAACTCAAAATGGCTAAAGGACTTTAAAGTAAGACGGGAAACCATAAAAATCCTAAAAGACTACATAGGCAGCAAAATTGCAGACATAACAGCAATATCTTTACAGACACAGATCCTAGGGCAAGAGAGACTAAGGAGAAAATAAACAAATGGGATTACATCAAAATAAAAAGCTTCTGCACAGCAAGAGAAACCATCAACAAAACAACAAGAAAGCCCACTGCATGGGAGAACATTGCCAATGTTATCTCTGATTAGGGTTTAATCTTCAAAATTTATGGGGAACTCATACAACTTAACAAAAGGAAGATAAACAAGCCAATCAAAAAGTGGGCAATGGAGAAGAACCAAGATGGCGGCATAGGGCAGACACCTGAATGCAGCCTACCACAACAAGTTTGAATTTAGAACTGAAAAACAGGAGAAATATCACCCTGAAGCACCGGACGGCTGGCTGAGGGGAGGCTCTACCATCTGGGAAGGAGAAAGAAGGCCCCCTGAACCTCAGGAACTGTGAAGGTTCAGAAAACTGTGCACATGAAAAAGCAGCCACAGAGTTTGCTGACGGCTTGCTTGCATAATGCGCGGCTGGCTTTCTGGTGGGGAGGAAAACAGAACCACCCTATTGCGCTGATAGATGGCCCCAGACAGGGAGTGGCCAGACTGTCGGGCAGTGGGCCCGGATCTCTTGGAGGTGTGTGAAGCCAGCAGCCATTACTGTGGGACTCAGAAACCAGACCCTCGTAGGGAGGGGCTGAATAAAGCTTGCCTGCACCACCCGAGACTATGCCCCATCCAAGCAGAGCACAGAGGCCCTTCCAGTGGCTAGCTTCCTCGTTCGCTGCCAATAGAACTCTCCTAGGGAGGGGCAGACAGGAATCTAAAGCTTGTCTGCGCCTATACCAAAGAGGTGCGTGCCTGCAACCAATTGTGCAGGATTCAACAAAGTTTGTCTGTGCCACCCTGAGACTCCGCCCATCCAAGCAGAATTCAGAAATCTTCCTAGCTGAGACACTTCTGATCCTAATAGCCAAATGGCTTGGAGATCAACGCTTCCCAGTGATACCAACAACAAGCAAGGCTTAACTATTATACAAGACTCCACACACATCCCACAAAGGGCTACACCAAGACTGTCCACCTCAGGTAACTGGGAGGCTGACTCACTGAATCATATAGGACACCTTAGCACACAAAGCCACCTTACCAACTCAGGGAAGCTGTGAAAATGCCAAGACAAGGAAATAGATCACAAGCAAAAGAAATGGAGGAAAAGAAGAGACTGGATATAGAGTTCAAAACCACGCTTATAAGGTTTTTCAAGAATTTCCTTGAAAAGGTTGATAAGACCTATGAGGAGATAAAAAGGGATCAACAAGAACTAATAAGGGATCAACAAGAAATAAAGAATACATTGTCTGAAATAAAAAATATTATACAGAGTCCTAAAAATAGAATGGAAGATCGCAAGAATCAAGTCAAAGATTTGGAACATAAAGAGCCAGAAGACACTTCTCCGCAGAAGCAAGAAGACAAAAGAATCCAGAAAGTTGAAGATAATGTAAGAAACCTCTGGGACAACTTGAAGCGAACCAACATCAGAATTATGGGGGTCCCAGAAGAAGAGAGAGAGCAAGATATCGAAAACTACTGAAAGAAATAGTGACAGAAAACTTCCCCCACCTGGTGAAAGAATTAGACTTACAAGTCCAGGAAATGCACAGAACTCCAAACAAAAGGAATCCAAAGAAGACCACACCAAGATATATCATAATTAAAATTCCAAGAGCAAAAGACAAAGAGATAATATTAAAAGCAGCAAGAGAAAAGCAGGTAGTTACCTATAAAGGAGCACCCATACGATTGTCAGCTTATTTCTCAACAGAAACCATGCAGGCCAGACGAGAATGGCAAGAAATATTCAAGGTAATGAATAGCAAGAACCTACAGCCAAAAATAATCTACCCAGCAAAGCTATCACTCAGAATCGAAGGCCAGATAAAGAGCTTCACTAATAAAAAAAAAAAAAGCTAAAGGAGTTCATCATCGCCAAACCAGAACTATATGAATTGCTGAAGGGGGTTCTTTCGGAAGAGAAAGTAAATAAAGATAAAAACTATGAACAACAAATACCTAACTATCAACAAGTGAATCTAAAAACCAAGGGAATTAAAAAAAATATGATGAACAATATTAACTGCTGAATATAATAGAATCAGAGTTATGGAAGGGGAGTGGATTGACGATTCTCCGGGAAAAGGGGAGAGGAGGGTGTGGGAAGAGACTGAACATAAACTGTGCACCTATGGATGAGGACAATGGGGGGTGGGGAAAGGGCCGAGGGTGGGGTGAGAACCTGGTGGAGGGGAGCAATGGAGGGGGGGGATGGGGAACATTTGTAATAATATGAACAATCAATTTTTATTCAAAAAAAAGAGTGGGCAATGGACCTAAATAGACACTTTTCAAAAGAGGACATTCAGAAAACCAAGGGACACATGAAAACATGCCCAAAGTCACTAACCATCCAAGAAATGCAAATCAAAACAACAATGAGGTACCACCTCACACCTGTCAGAATGGCTATCATCAACAAATCAACAAAGGACAAATGCTGGAGAAGATGCAGAGAAAAAGGAACCCTTCTTCACTGCTTGTGGGAATGCAGACTGATGCAGCCATTGTAGAAAACAGTATGATATTTCCTCAAAAATTTAAAAATGGAACTCCCATTTGACCCAGTAATACCACTTCTAGGAAAATATTCCAAGCAAACAGAAACACCAATCAGACAGGATATATGCGCCCCTATGTTCATAGCAGCACTATTTATAACAGCTAAGATTTGGAAACAGCCTAAATGCCTATCAGTAGATGACTGGATTAGGAAACTATGGTACATTTACGCAATGGAATACTATGCTGCTATAAAAAAGAAGTAATTCTTACCATTTGCAGCAGCCTGGATGGAACTGGACAGCATTATGCTAAGTGAAATAAGCCAATCAATGAAAGAAAAAATACCACATGGTCTCAGTCATTTATGGATAATAAAGAATATTATGACCTGATGAACAAAAAGATACAGAGTCAGAGAAGCATTGAACAGATTGTCAAATTACAGCGGGAAGGCTGGGAAGTATTGGGAGGGGGTGTTAAGAGATCAACGAAGGACTTGTATGCATGCATATAAGCATAACCAATGGACACAAGATACTAGGGGGTGGGGTGAGGGCATGTGCCAGGAGGTAGGGGAGGCTGGGGGAGGGTCAATGGGGGAAAAAGGAGACATATGTACTACTATTTTTAATACTTTAAACAACAAAAAAATTGACATGGAGAATAGTTGCTATATTTATACATATTCTTACCCTTTCCACTATTCCTTTTTTTCTAGATGTTTCAATATTCTATCTTGCATTATTTCCTTTTCATTTCAATATCTTTCTTTAAGCCATTCTTTTAGGACAAATCTACTACAAACAAATTCATTGAGTTTTCTTTTTATCTGAGAATGTATTCTTCCCCTTTATTATTTTTTTAAATTTACCTTTATTGTTGAAAGTATTACAGATGTCCCCCTTCTTCCTCATTGCCCATCTTCATCCCACACCCACCCATCCCAGGCCTTCACCACACTATTGTCTGTGTCAATGGGCTGTGTATATATGCTTATAAGTTCACTAGTTAATTTTTCTGCACTCACTCCCACCTTTCATCTGAGATTCGTCAGTTTGTTACATGCTTCTATGCCTGGATATTTTAGTTATCAGTTTATTTTGTTCACTAGATTCAATAAATGAACGAGATCATATGATACTCATCTTTCTTTGACAGGCTTATTTTGCTTAGCATAATACTCTCCAGGTCCCTCCATGCTGTCTCAAAGGGTAAGGGATCCTTCTTTTTACTGATGTATAGTATTCCAGTGTGAATATACCACTGCTTTTTTATCCACTCATCTTCTAATGGGCACTTGAACTATTTCTAGGTCTTAGATATTGTAAATAGTGCTGCTATGAACATAAAAGTGCATATGTTCTTTCTGACAGGTGTTTCAGGCTTCTTAGGGTATATTCCTAGAAGTGGGATAACTGGGTCAAAGGGCAATTCCATTTTTAATGTTTTGAGGAAACTCCATACTTTTTTCCATAGTGGCTGCACCAGTCTGCATTCCCACCAGCAGTATACTAGGGTTCTCTTTTCTCCACATCCATGCCAGCACTTATCATTTGTTGATTTTTTGATGGTAGCCATTGTGACAGGTATGAGGTGATACCTCAATGTTGTTTAATTTGCATCTCTCTGATGATCAGTGACTGAGCATTTTTTCATGTCCCTTGGCCATCTGTCCACTTTGGTGAGGTATTTATATAGGCCCTTTGCCCATTTTTAAATTGGACTTTTTTCATTTTGTTAATTTGTATGAGTTCCTTATATATTTAGGAAATTAACCCATTATCAGGTGTGTCATTGACAAGTATGTTCTCCCATAGAGTGGGCTCACTTTTCTTTTTTCTTTTTTTTTTTAATATATTTTATTGATTTTTTACAGAGAGGAAGGGAGAGGGATAGAGAGAGTTAGAAACATCGATGAGAGAGAGTCATCGATCAGCTGCCTCTTGCACACCCCCTACTGGGGATATGCCTGCAACCAAGGTACATGCCCTTGACTGGAATCGAACCTGGGACCTTTCAGTCTGCAGACCGACGCTCTACCACTGAGCCAAACCGGTTTCGGTATCACTTTTCATTTTGTTGATGGTTTCTTTTGCTGTGAAGAAGCTTTTTTAATGTAGTCCTGTTTATTTATTTTCTCCCTAGTTTCCTTTACCCTAGGGCCATGGTCGGCAAACTACCTCTCTCGAGCCACATGCGGCTCTTTGGCCCCTTTAGTGTGTCTCTTCCACAAAACACCACAGCCTAGGCGAGTCTATTTTGATGAAATGGTGTTAGAAGAAGTTTAAGTTAAAAAAATTTGGCTCTCAAAATAAATTTCAATCATTGTGCTGTTGATATTTGGCTATGTTGATTAATGAGTTTGCCGACCACTGCCCTAGGAGATGTATCGGCAAACATATTTCTACCAGAGATGTCTGAGATTTTGCTGCCTATAGTTTCTTCTAAGATTTTTATGGTTTCATGACTTATATTTAAAGCTTTTATCCATTATGAGTTTATTCTTATGTATGGTATAAATTTCATTTTTTGCATGTATCTCCAATTTTCCAAACACCAGTCTCCTTTTTGAAGAGACTATCTTGACTCCATTGTGTGCTTTTGCCTCCTTTGTCAAATATTAATTGAGCATAATGACTTGGGTCAATTTCTGGGTTCTCTGTTCTGTTAGACTGATATATGCCTGTTCTTGTGCCAATGCCAGGCTGTTTTGAGAACAGTGGCTTTGTAGTGTAACTTGATATCTGGCATTGTAATCCCTCCAACTTTCTACTTCTTTCTCAACCTTGTTTTGGCTATTCAGGGTATGTTTTGGTTCCATATAAATTTTTGGAGTGTTTGGTCTAGATCTGTGAAATATGTCATTGGTATTTTAATAGGGATTATATTGAATCTATAAATTGATTTGGGTAGTATGGATATTTTGATTATGTTGATTCTACCTATCCATGAACCCAATATATTCTTCCACTTGTTTATTTCTTCCTCTAGCACTTTTTTCAACATCCTGTAGTTTTCTGAGTACAGGTCTTTTACCTCCTTGGTTAAGTTTATTCCTAAGGATCTTACGTTTTTGTTGTTATAATGGTATATATATATTTTTTTTAGTTTCTCTTTCTGAGAGTTTGTTATTGGTGTATAAAATGGCCATCAATTCAGGGTCTTAATTATGTATCTTGCTATGCTGTCAGTTTTATTTATTAAGTCTAGTAGTTTTTTGGTTTAGTCTTTATGGTTTTCTATGTATAATATCATATAAATAATGATATTACTGTGAATAATGATAGTTTTACTTCCTCCTTTTCAATTAGGATGTTTGTTTGTTTGTTTTTGTTTTTGTTTTGTGTTTTTTGGTGTTTTTTGGCTGATCACTGTGACTGAGACTTCCAGTTGAATATGAATGGTAAAAGCAGAAATCCCTGTATTGTTCCTGTTCCTATTGGGAATAGTTTTAGTTTTTGCCCACTGAATAGGATGTTGGCTGTAGTCTTTATTATGTTCAGTTATGATCCCTCTATTCCCACTTTGCTAAGAGATTTATCAAAAATGAGTGTTGGATTTTGTCTATCACCTTTTCTGCATCAATTCATATGATCATGTAATTTTTGTCTTCTAACTTTTTATGTGATGTATCACATTTATTAATTTGCAAATATTATACTAGCCTTACATTTCCCAGAATATATCCCACTTGGTAATGATGTAATGTATTTTTAACGCACTGCTGGATCTGATTAACTACTATTTTCTTGGGAATTTTAGTATCTATATTCATTGGTATATTGGCTTGCAATTATTTTTCTTTGTAATTTCTTTATTTGCTTTTGGAATTGTGCTAATGCTGATCTCATAAGAAGAGCTTGGAGGTGTTCTTTCTTGGATTTTTGGGAATAGTTTGAGGAAGATAAGTGTTACTTACTCATGGAATGTTTGTTAAAAATTCCCTTGTGAAGCCACCCAGAGGAGGGCTTTTGCTTGCTGGGAGGTTTTTAAATTACTGTTTTAAATTCATCAGTAGTTATTGGCCAACTCAGGCTTTTTTATTCTTCCTGATTGAGTTTTAAAAAATTGTTATTTCTCTTGGAATAGGGCCATTTTTCCCAGCTTGTCAAGCTTGTTGGAATATAGTTGTTCGTAGTATTTTTTTACAGTCTTTACAACTGGGGGTGGTTGTTGCTTCACCTCTTTCATATCTGATTTTGTTTAGTTGGGTCCTCCCTCTTTGTTACTTGATGAATTTGGCTAAAGATTCATCAATCTTGTTTATCTTTTCAAAGAACTTACTCTTGTTTTCATTAATCATATATATATATATATATATATATATATATATATATATAAAAATCAATAATATATATATATTATTTCTATGTGATTATTTCCACTCTGATCTTTATTATTTCCTTCCTTCTACTTGGGGCTTTTCTTATTATTGGCTTTCTATTTCTTTAAATAGTAGGGTTACATCGTTTATTAGAAGTTTTTTCTTGTTTTGTGAGGTAGGACTGTGATGCTATGAATTTCCCTCTCAGGAACACTTTAACTGTGTCTGATAGATATTGGGTTGTTGTGTGATCATTTTGATTTGTTTCCAGGAAGTTTTTTTAAATTTATTCTTTGATCTCTTTGGTAACCCATTCCTTGTTTAATAACATGCTATTTAGCCTCCATGTGTTTGAATGTTTTTTAGTCTTTTTATTGTACTTGACTTGTAGTTTTATTCCACTGTGATCTGAGAAAATGCTTAATGGTATATCAGTCATTCTCAAAGATATACCAGATGTTAGTATATTTCAATCTTCTTGAAATATACTAACATCTGGTATATCTTTGAGAATGACTGATGGGCATTTGAGAATAATGCATATTCTGTAGCTTTGGGGTGAAATGTTCTGTAAATGCCAATCAATTCCATCTGATCTCGTGTGTAATATAGGATCTCTGTTTCCTTGTTAATTTTTTTGTCCAGTAGACTTACCCAGTGATACCAATGAGTGTTAAAGTCCCCTACTATGATTGTATTGCTGTCCATCTTTCCCTTAAAATCTACCCGAAGTTTTATATATATGCACTTGTACTGGGTGCATATATATTTATCAGGGTCATATCCTCTTGTGGTATCAATACCTTATCTCTTCGTATGGCCTTCATTTTAAAGTCTATTTTTTTCCAAATATGAGTGTAGCTAACAGATTTTTTTTCATTTCCATTTGCCAAGAAAAATTTTTTCCATCTCTGCACTTTCATCCAGTGTTGAGTATTTTGTTCTCAGTTGGATATGTTACAGATAGCTTATACATGGGTCATGTTTTCTTTTGTATTCAGCTACCCCATCATATGTCTTTTAATTGGAGTATTTGAGTTATTTACATTTAAGGTTATTATTGATAGGTACTTATTTATTTATTTATTTATTTATTTATTTATTTATTTTTGCTATTCTTTTTCTTTATTCCTGTGTTCTCTTTCTCTATATTCCTTCTTCTTACAACAATACCTTTAGCATTTATTGCTGTGCTTGTTTGGTGTTAATAAATTCTTTCAGGTTTTTTTTTTTTTTGTATTGTGTTTTTGTTGTTGTTTTAGTTTTGTAAAGCAAAGCTCTTTATTTTACCTTCACTTTTGAATGATTGCCTTCCTGGATAGAGTACTCTTGGGTTCAATAACTTGGTTTTCATTATTTTGTATACTCATGACATTCCTTTCTGGCCTGAAGTGTTTCTATTGACTGACAGTCTAATGGGACCACCCTTGGAGGTAACATTCTGTCTCTCTCTTGCCCTCTTTAAGATTCTTTCTTGTCTTTGATGTTTGGAATTTCAATTATGAATCGCCTAGGTGTGAGCCTTTTGGGGTTCATTTAAATTGGGACTCTCTGTGTTTTCTAAACTTGGGTGACCTTTTTCTTCAGCAGGTTGGGGAAATTTTCTGCCATTATTTCTTCAAACAGGTTCTGTATTCCTTGCCAAGATTCTTCTCTTTTCAGCTCTCTTATGATGCTAATGTTATTACATTTAATGTTCCAAAGTTCCCTTACACTGTCCTCCTGCTTTTTTAATTTTTTTCCAATTGATACTCTGAGTGGGTGTTTTTCTACCTTGTCTTCTAATCCACTCCTTCAGCCTTTAGCTTCTTTTAGTCTACTGTTGAATCCTTCCAGTGTGTTTTTCATTTTAGCTATGTCATTCTTCATTTCCCATTCATTCTAAATGATTGTTTCAACCTCTCTTTTTATGTCCATGTAGTTGTCACTTATAATTCTCATTAAGTTGCCTATAGCTATCACTGAGTTGTTTGAGCACCCTTATAACCCTTACTGTGAATTCTCTATTTGACAAATTGCTTCCTTCCATTTCATTTGGTTTCTTTTCTGGTGATTCTCCCTTTTCTTTCATTTGGTGATTGTTCTTTGTCTCCTCATATTTTCTGTCCCTTTGTATTTTTTTCTATGTACTAGATCAAACTGCTATGTCTCCTAGACATTGTAGAATGGCCTTATGTAGTAGGTGATTTGTGGGACCCAGTGGTACAGTCTCTTAGATCTCCTGAGCTGGGTCTTCTAAGAATGCCTCTTGTTTGAGTTAGTTGGTTTCTCCTGTTGTTTATGGGTCTTGAATGGTCTTGTCCCTTTCATGGATGGAATCTCCTCTCAGATTGGCTCATTATGTGGATTACCCCTGACCACATGTGAGCTTTTCTGGAGGTGCTGACAGACAAGAACAAAATGTAACACAAAACACTAAACAAAGAAACAAAACAAAACATACATAATATCCCTATAGCAACAACAAAAACAACCACCAGAGGAGAGAGCATTAGGAATGAGAAAAGCTAGCAAAAATGATAGAAGAAAAGAATGAAAGGAAAAATACAAGAAAAAACAACCAAAAAAAAAAAGCACAAATAAAAACAAAAAAAGGTGGGGGTGGTGTAGAAAAAGAAATATGAAGGCACAGAGATCAAAGAAAGAAAATAAAGATAAAGGAAGAAGAAGAAAATTAGAAAAAAATTAAAAAGAAAAACAGATAGACCTAAAATTAGAAAAGAAAAAAAGATAAGGGGGGGGGGGGGTAAAGTAGTAGGCAAAGGGAAGACAAAGATGAGACATATGACTGATAAAACAGAGAATAAAATAACCAATCAATAAAGCAGATAAAGAAGATAAATAACAATAAAACAGAAAAAATGGAAAAGAATTTTCAGAAAGTGAAGCAGTGTTCATCTCAGCAGAGTTTATTGCCTCTGGAAGCTACCTTTGGATCCTGCTCTTCTGCCATCTGTGGCTAACTATTCTGTCTTCCAATTCTGGGCTTCCCTGGAGGCACTTAATTGCTAACCACTGTCAGAAACTGTCCTCCTTTGGCTTTTAGCAACCTACTTGAAGCTCCAAGAGACCCACATTTTATATCTGTCTCCACAGTACTTGGCTGCAAGTAGCAGGATTCAATCTGCCCTGTAAATCAGGTTTGTGAGCAGCATAGAGGCCCAGCGCTAGATCAGCAAACTTCCCCAATTTCCCCAGGCTCCACCTCTGCCCACCTTTGTCTGCCATCCAGCTGTCAATTTTAATCACTCAAAAGTCTGTTTCTAAAGCAGATTTAGGAGGAATCAGGAGTCTAGACCTCTGTGTATCCTGTAAGGGGGGAGATGCCATTAAGATTTCAGGGAATATGGTGGGTGTGTTTTCCTGTCCCAGAGCTATTCCTCTATGAGTGGCCCAGAATATTTTTCTGCCCTTGGCTGGGCAGAGATGCATGTATGCAATCCAGTGGGATCAGCTGGAAACCTGGCGTTTCTATCAGCTCTCCATGTAGGAAAGCACCAGTCAGGTTCCAGCCTCCCTTGCAGCGAGGAGCCCTTCCACCTTTCATGGCTAGATGTTATGTGGACCGCTGGTCAGGACTCTGGTTCTCCGGGCTGTGGAGCCCAGCCTGGGTTTTTGGCCTCAATCTTCTAATGGAAGAAGGTTACCTGGGACAGTAGGACAGATGGCCCCACCTTCAATCCACTCACTGATGCTTCCTGAGATTGTTCACATCTATAGGCTTGGCCTCTGCTATTGTCTCCACTGAAAAGGTCAAAATTTAAGGTGTGGCAAGCAAGGCTCCTGAAGGTAAGGTGGGATGTATAACCTAGGGAAGGTTCCCCACCCCCACCCCCCTTTACCTGAGTGTGGCTTCTGGGAGCAGCTAGCTCCTCTCAGGAAATATGGCCTAATCAGTTTTGGGGAGAGGGTAGGACCAAATGCAGGACTCCTGGCTGCTGCCTCTCCATGTCTCCCTGCAATGCTTCCTACCCCAACCTCTCCTTCGGCACCTTGAGTCCTTACCAACCTCCCTGCATCAAAGCCTCGGTTGAGGAACTGCAAATAAAACTCCTGTGCTCTGGGTTCAAAAAAATAACCTACTGGCGTGGCTCAGGGGTTGAGCATTAACCTATGAACTAGGAGATCACAATTCAATTCCTGGTCAGGGAACATGCCCAGGTTGTGGGCTTGATCCCCAGAGGGGATGTAAAGGAAGCAGCAGATGTTTCTATCTCTCTCCTTATCCCTTCCTCTCTGAAATCAATAAAAATATTTTTTAAATAAACTGAAACTGAGTCTTTCCATCTAGCTCTGGTCTACTGGCTCCAGCCTCCCTGGCATCTAGGATCCCTTCTACCTTTCATGGCTAGATGTTATATGGGCCCCTGCTCAGAACTCTGGTTCTCCGGGCTGTGGAGCCCAGCCTGGGTTTTTGGCCTCAATCTTCTAATGGAAAATACCCTCCAGTAGTCAAGAGATCCCTCCTCTCTCTCAGCCTACAGCTCATGGAAGCTGGGTCAGCTCCTATCATGACCTCACCCTTCTCATTAGTCTCCAGGTGTGTGTGTGTGTTTTTAAAAATATATTTTATTGATTTTTTACAGAGAGGAAGAGAGACGGAGAGTTAGAAATGTCGATGAGAGAGAAACATCGATCAGTTGCCTCCTGCACACCCCCTACTGGGGATGTGCCTGCAACCAAGGTACATGCCCCTGACTGGAATCGAACCTGGGACTCTTCAGTCCACAGGCCGACGCTCTATCCACTGAGCCAAACTGCCTTTTCTGTTCTTCCTTGATATGTCACCTCCTCAGCTGAACCTCAATTGGTAATTCCAGGTGAATGTTCTCCAGTTCAGTTGTATTTACAGTCTGGCTCTGGGAGGAGGTTCAATAATGGTCTGCCTATTTGGCCACCATTTTCTCCATCCTGCACCCATTTCAGTTACTGTAGTTTTGAGCTCTAAAACTTTCTTTTCTTTGCTAAGAATTTCTTTGTTGAGACTGCCTACTTTCATGTTTCAAGGGTGGCCATGATTGTTTGTTAAAGTATTTTTTATGATGATTGACTTAAAATCTTTGTCATAATTCTAATATCTTTCTCATCACGGTATCGGTGTATGTTGATCATGTTTTTTTCATTGAAGATTTTCCTGGACATTGATATGAGTTATTTTCTATTGTATTCTGGAAATTTGTGCTGTTATCTTATGAGATTCTGGATCATTCTGAATCTTCTGATTCAGCAGGTCTCCTCTGACACTGTACAGCAAGAAAGGGAGCCCTAGGTAGGTGTGAAAGGGGTTCCTTTACCTTAGGGTAAGGATGAAAGCTTAAGCTCCCACCAACACCTATTGAACACCCTTCCCTAAGGAGGGAGATAAATGGGTGTCTTTTCACAATTATGGAAGGTAGGAATTCCATTCAATTTGTAGATTGCTTTGGGAAATATAGACATTTTAATGGTGATAATAGTTCACCATTATAGTTCCTATATAATAGTTCCTATATATAATTCCTATATAATAGTTCCTATCAAATAAACATGGTATATGCTTCCATTTATTACTATATTCTTTGACTTCTTTATTCAGTGTCTCATAATGTTTTTAGTACAGGGCTTTTCCTTCTACATTTAATTCATTCCTAAATATTTCTTTTTAAGAAAATGTAAATGAGATTGTTTTCTTACTGTCCCTTGCTGAGAGTTCATTATTGGTGCATAAAAATATACCCAATTTCTGAATATTTATTGTATCCTATTACTTTACAAATTCATTTATCAGTTCTAGTATTTTTGTACATTTAGGGTTCTCTATATACAATATCATATCATCTGCAAATAATGAGAGTTTTACCCATTCAATTTGGATACTGTTTTTTTCTTCTTCTCTAATTGCTGTGGCTAGGCTTCCAGTATACATTGAATAACAGTGGTAAGAGTGAACATCCTTTCTTGTTCATGATCTTAAGGAAGACACTTTGTTTTTCCCTGTTAAATATGATGCTCGATTTTATTGTGTTGAATGTATATTCCCTTTATTCATACTTTTCTGAAAGTTTTTATCATAAATAGATGCTGAAATTTATCAGATGCTTTTCCTGCATCTATCGATATGATCAATGATTTTTATCCTTAATTTCATTGATAAGGTAATTATGGATTTGAAGATGTTGAGCCATTCTACTTTTCATTCTTTATTTCCATTCTATTCAACTTATTTTTAAATCAGAACACATATGTACACATATTTGCTTTCACAAAATACTTTTAAAATGGATAAAGTAAATTCAATTTTAATATTTCCCCCAAACATGTCTTTACTGTTTTAGTGTTCATAAGAGGAAATTTCCTAGAAAAGGAAATTACATCTTATGAATAAATTCCACTTGATCATAGTGTATGATCTTTTTAATATATCGCTAAATTTGGTTTGCTAATATATCATTGAGGATTTTTTGGATATATGTTCATCATGTATTTTGACCTTATACTTTCTTTCTTTGTAGTTTTGGAATCAGGATAATCCTGGTCTTTTAAAGTGAATTTGGTAGTCTTCCCTCCTCTTGTATTTTTTGGAATAGTTTGAGAAGGATAGATATTAGTTCTTCTTTGAATGTTTGATAAAATTCACCTGTGAAGTCATCGGTCCTGGGATTTTGTTTGTTGGGAATTTTTTTAATCACTGCTTCAATTTTGTTGAATGTATTCAGTACTTTTCAGATTTTCTGTTTCCTTTTGATTCAGTCTTCGGAGCTTGTATGTTTCTAGGAATATATTAATTTCTTCCAGATTGTCCAATATGTTGGCATATAGTTGTTCAGAGTATTTTCTTACAACCCTTTGGGTTTTTGAGGTGTCAATTGCTACTTCCTCCTTAATTTCTGATTTTATTTATTTTGTCTTGTCTCTCATTTTGTTGATGACCCTGGTTAAAAGTTTATTAATCTTGATTATCTTTTTAAAGAACCAGCTCTTGGTTTTACTGATCTTTTCTTTTCTTTCTTTTTTTTTTTTTTTTTTTAGCAGGTGCACATTTTATTTTTATTTTATTTTTTTTTCTTTTTAATATATTTTATTGATTTTTTTTTGCCCCCCACCCTCCCTCCCACACATCCCCTCCCTCCCCAGAGTTTTGTGTCCATTGGTTATACTTATATGCATGTATAAAAGTCCTTCGGTTGATCTATTATCTCCCCCAGATCTTCCTCCCCTCCCCGCTGTAATTTGACAGTCTACTTGTTGATATACTGTCTCTATATCTATCTTTTGGTTCATCAGTTTATAATGCTCTTTGTTATCCACAAATGAGTGAGGTCATGTGGTGTTTCTCTTTCATTGATTGGCTTATTTCACTCAGCATGATGTTCTCCAATTCCATCCAGTTTGCTGCAAATGATGAGAATTCCTTCTTTTTTATGGCCGCATAGTATTCCATTGTGTAGATGTACCAAAGTTTTTGGATCCAATCATCTGCTGACGGACACTTAGGCTGTTTCCAAGTTCTGGCTATTGTAGATTGTGCTGCTATGAACATAGGGGTGCAAATATCCTTTCTGATTGGTGTTTCTAGTTTCTTGGGATATATTCCTAGGAGTGGGATTACTGGGTCAAATGGGAGTTCCATTTTCAGTTTTTTGAGGAAACTCCACACTGTTCTCCACAGTGGTTGCACCAGTCTGCATTCCCACCAGCAGTGCACGAGGGTTCCTTTTTCTCCGCAACCTCGCCAACACTTGTCGTTTGTTGATTTGTTGATGTTGGCCATTCTGACAGGTGTGAGATGGTACCGCATTGTTGTTTTGATTTGCATCTCTCGGACAATTAGTGACTTTGAGCATGTTTTCATGTGCCTTTTGGCCTTCCTTCTGTCTTCTTTTGAAAATGTTCTATTTAGGTCCATTGCCCATTTTTTAATTGGATTATTTATCTTCCTTTTATTTAGTTGTATAAGCTGTCTGTAGATGTTGGAGATTAAAACTTTATCAGTGGTAACATTTGCAAATATGTTCTCCCACATAGTGGGCTTTCTTGTTGTTTTGTTGATTGTTTCTTTTGCTGTAAAAAAGCTTTTTATTTTGATGTAGTCCCATTTGTCTATTTTCTCTTTAGCTTCCATTGCCCTAGGGGTAGTATCAGTGAAGAAGTTCTTTTGGCATACGTCTGAGATTTTGCTGCCTGTGGATGCTTCTAGTATTTTTATGGTTTCCCGTCTGATGTTTAAGTCCTGTATCCATTTTGAGTTTATTTTTGTGAATGGTGTAAGTTGGTGATCTAGTTTCATTCTTTTGCATGTGTCTGTCCAATTTTCCCAACACCATTTATTGAAGAAACTGTCTTGACTCCATTGTATATTCGTGCCTCCTTTGTCAAATATTAGTTGAGCATAGTGATTTGGGTTGATATCTGGGTTCTCGATTCGATTCCATTGATCTATATGTCTGTTCTTGTGCCAGTACCAGGCTGTTTTGAGAACAGTGGCTTTGTAATATAGTTTGAAGTCTGGTATTGAGATCCCTCCTACTTTACTCTTCTTTCTCAGGATTGCTGTGGCTATTCGGGGTCTTTTATTGTTCCAAATGAACTTTTGGAGAGTTCTTTCTAGGTCGGTGAAATATGTCGCTGGTATTTTAATGGGGAGTGCATTGAACCTATAGATTGCTTTAGGAAGTATGGACATTTTGATGATGTTGATCCTACCAATCCATGAACATGGTATGTTCTTCCATCTCCTTACATCTTCCTCTATCTCTTTTTTCAGTGTCGTGTAGTTTTCCCCATATAGGTCCTTTACTTCCTTAGTTAAAGTTATTCCTAGGTATCTTAATTTTTTTGGTGCGATGGTAAATGGAATTGCTTTTTTAGTCTCTGTTTCTGCAGTTTCTCTGTTGGTGTATAGAAAAGCCATGGATTTCTTGGCATTAATTTTGTATCCTGCTACATTACCAAATTCATTTATTAAGTCAATTAGTTTTTTAATGGAGTCTTTTGGGTTTTTTATGTACAATATCATGTCATCGGCAAATAAGGATAACTTTACTTCTTCTTTTCCAATTTGGATGCCTTTTATTTCCTCCTCTTGTCTAATTGCAATGGCTAGTACTTCCAGTACTATGTCAAACAGGAGTGGTGAGAGTGGGCATCCCTGTCTTGTTCCTGTTCTTAGAGGGAATGGTTTTAGTTTTTGCCCATTGAGTATAATGTTGGCTGTGGGTTTATCATATATAGCTTTTATTATGTTGAGGTATGATCCTTGTACTCCCACCTTGTTAAGAGTTTTTATCAGAAAAGGGTGTTGGATTTTATCGAATGCTTTTTCTGCATCAATTGATATGACTATATGATTTTTATCTTTCAATTTGTTTATGTGATGTATCACGTTTATTGATTTGCGGATATTGTACCATCCTTGCATTCCTGGAATAAATCCTACTTGGTCGTGGTGTATGATCTTTGTGATGCTCTTCTGGAGTCGATTTGCTAGAATTTTGTTGAGGATTTTAGCATCTATGTTCATGACGGATATTGGTCTGTAATTCTCTTTCATTGAGTTGTCTTTATCTGGTTTTGGTATTAGGGTGATGCTGGCTTCATAGAAGGAATTTGGAAGTGCTCCTTCCTCTTGGATTTTTTGGAATAGTCTGAGGAGGATAGTTTTTAGTTCTTCCTTGAATGTTTGGTAAAACTCTCCTGTGAAGCCATCTGGCCCTGGGCTTTTGTTTGCTGGAAGCTCTTTGATGACTGTTTGAATTTCTTCCCAAGTCACTGGTTTATTGAGATTTTTAGATTCTTCCTGATTGAGTTTTGGAAGATTATATTTTTCTAGGAATATGTCCATTTCCTCCAGGTTGTTCAGTTTGTTGGAGTAGAGTTGTTCATAGTATTTTGTAACAATCCGTTGTATTTCGGTGGGGTCTGTTGTTATTTCACCTCTTTCATTTCTGATTTTGTTTATTTGGGTCCTCTCTCTTTGTTTCTTGGTTAGTCTGGCTAGAGGTCCATCTATCTTGTTTATCCTTTCAAAGAACCAGCTTTTGGTTTTGTTGATCTTATGTATTGTTTCTTTGGTCTCTATGTCGTTTATCTGTGCTCTGATTTTTGTTATTTCCTTCCTTCTACTTACACTGGGCTTTTCTTGTTGCTCTTTTTCTAACTCTTTGAGTTGTAGAGTTAGATCATCTGTTACACTTTTTTCTAGTTTTTTGCAATAGGCTTGTAAGGATATGAACTTCCCTCTCAAAACTGCATTTGCTGTGTCCCATAGATTTTGGATTGTTGTGTTTTCATTGTCATTCGTTGCCAGGATGTTTTTAATTTCTTCCTTGATTTCTCTGGTAACCCAGTCCTTGTTTAATAGCATGCTGTTTAGTCTCCATATGTTTGATTTCTTTGGATTATTTTTATTGTAGTTAATTTCCAGTTTTATGCCATTATGGTCTGAGAAGACGCTTGATATGATTTCTATCTTCTTGAACTTGAAGAGACTTTGCCTATGTCCCAAAATGTGGTCTATCTTTGAGAATGTCCCATGTGCATTTGAGAAGAATGTATATTCTGTGGCTTTGGGGTGGAATGTTCTGAAGATGTCAATTAATTCCATCTGGTCTAGTGAGTCATTTAGGATTGATATTTCTTTGCTGATTTTTTGTTTGGATGATTTGTCGAAGGGTGACAGTGGGGTATTAAAATCTCCTACTATGATTGTATTGCTGTTAGTCTCTCCCTTAATGTCCTCCAGCAGTTTTTTTTATGTATTTGGGTGCTCCCGTATTGGGTGCATATATATTTACCAGGGTTATTTCTTCTTGTTTGATTGCTCCCTTTAGTATTATGAAGTGGCCTTCATTGTCTCTTGTTATGTCCTTCACTCTGAGATCTAATTTGTCAGATATAAGTATTGCTACCCCAGCTTTCTTTTCATTTCCATTTGCCTGGAAAACCTTTTTCCATCCCTTCACCCTCAGTCTGTGTGCATCTCTTTTTCTGAGGTGGGTTTCTTGTAGACAACAGATGTATGGGTCTTGTTTTCTTATCCAATCTGTTACCCTATGTCTTTTGATTGGAGCATTTAAACCATTTACATTTAATGTTATTAATGATAGGTACTCATTTGATGCCATTTTTATTCTATACCCCTGTGTTCCTTCTTCGCTTCCTATTTATTTATTTTTACAGTAGACCTTTTAGCATTTCTTGCATTGCTGGTTTGGTGGAGATAAATTCCTTTAGTCTTTTTTTGTCTGTGAAGCTCCTGATTTCCCCTTCAATTTTGATTGATAGCCTTGCTGGGTACAGTATTCTTGGATTCAGACCCTTTCTTTGCATGACTTTGTATATTTCATCCCATTCCCTTCTGGCCTGATAAGTTTCTGTTGAGAAATCAGTTGTTAGTCTGATGGGGGTTCCTTTATATGTAACTTTCTGTCTCTCTCTGGCTGCTTTTAAGATTCTAACTTTGTCATTGGTGTTTGCCAATTTAATTATAATATGTCTTGGCGTCGGTCTTCTGGGATCTATTTTGCTTGGGACTCTGCGAGCATCTTGGATTTGTGTGGGTTTTTTCTTCTCTATCTCAGGAAAATTTTCTGTCATTATTTCTTGAAATACATTTTCCATGTCTACCTCGGTTTTCTTTCCTTCCGGAACCCCTATTATTCGAATATTGTTTTGTTTTGCATTGTCCCAAAGCTCCCGTAGGCTCTCCTCCTGCTTTTTAATTTTTTTTTCTAGAAGCTGCTCTAATTGGGTATTTTTTTCCATCTTGTCTTCTAGCTCACTGATGCGATCCTCTGCTTCTTCTAGTCTGCTCTTGATGCTTTCTATTGAGTTCTTCATAGTAGCGATGTCATTTTTCATTTCATCTTGAGTCATCTTCATTTCCTCTTGGGTTTTTTTCATTTCCTCTTGGGTCTTACTCAAATTGTCAAATTTGTCTTCCATTCTTTTTAGCCATCTTAAGATCGTTACTCTGAATTCTTGCTCTGGTAGGTTGCTTGCCTCTATATCGTTTACTTCCTTTTCTGGTGAAGCCTGCTTTTCTTTCATATGCGGGCTGTTTTTTGGTCTCCCCATGATCTATGATGTCTGGTTGTGTAGTTCTCTCTCTCCTGCTTTGATTTAAAGGCACAAAATACAACACAACCAGGTACAACACACAAGGCACTGAATCGAAATGTGTTTGCGATATTAATAACCACCAATAAGGGTGACTAGAACCCAGCTAACAAAAACATACAATCAAACAAAAAGCATAGGCAAATCAATCTTATAAAAGAAAAGCATACAACTTCAGTAAAGTTAACATTCAACATACAACTTCAAAGAGTTAGAGAGTAAGACTGTTTTGTTTTTTTTGTTTTGTTTTGTTTTTAGGACAACTGCGAGGGAGGTGTGAATGGGTTTGGAGCAGGTAGTTGGAAATTAGATATATACAAGTAGGGTGAAATTTTAGGAGGGGGTAGACAGATGGAATGGGGGAAATCTAGAGCAGGAAAGGGTTAAGATAAACAGGGTATCAAAGGAAAAGATTGGAAAGAGGGTGAGGGCATAAAGGTAGGGTTGAGATAGAATAAAGCGTTGGAGAAAGAAGGATAGATAAAGACTGTAGAACAGTAATCCTGAAATTAAAAAAAAATATATATATATATATATATATATATATATATAGTCAAATGGAATAAAAATAATAAAAATAAACAAAAGAAAATAAGATGAAAAAGGTAAATTAGTAGTAGTAATAATGTTGATTACATATACAATGTAGTAATTATCAAGATAAAATCAAGTGAGGAAAAAGAAAAAAAATAGTTTCTTGAGTAAACGTTGCAAATAATGAAAACAAAAGTAAAAAACAAAAATTTAAAAATTAAAAAAAAATAATAATAAAATTTTAAAAATTTAATTAAAATTAGCAGTAAGAAAGGTCATTCGCTTCCTCTATTGTTATGATCCAGTCCTGATTTTTAGGCAGGTTTCGCTTTGTTTTTATTACACTAGAGTCAATTTGTGAATTAGCCTCTGGGGGCAGTGTTTCTAGGTTGACTTCCCAGACTCTAAAGCCTCTCCAGCTTTTTTTTTTTTTTTTTCGTCCTCTCTGAAGCTGGAACTATGGAGGGGGGGAGGGGGCAGGTCCGAGCAACTGCAATCTCCTGCAACTCTCCGATATCCCTCCGAGCCGGATCCAAATGTGTTGCTCTTTAGATATCTCCCCTGTTAGGAGCCCCGTCCACTTTCAAGGGTGACAACCGCCCAACAGCGGGGGCTTCTACTTGTAATCACCACCCCTGTCCTCCAGCTTCCGGGAGCGCGCTCTGTGCGCACAGGCTTTTTGTTTTCGCTGCAAGCGCTCTCCACCCTCTCCCCGCGAAATCTGACCTTTTCGCTGAGCAGTGGGGCAATCCTGTGAGGGCAAGTGTTCGCGCCGCTTGGGATCCGCGTTCTGGGGGTCACAGATGCTTGGTGGTCGCTGCGGCTGTGGATATTCAGGCCTCTGACACGATCCTATCTTCCTCTCAAGATGGCGAGGTTTCCCCATCCAAGCCGGTAGGTAGCTCCGGGCAGGGACACAGCCCGCGTGGGTGCTTCCCTGTGAGGGGCACCTCTGTCAGCAGCCCCCCAGCAGTTTCTTCTGGTGTTTGCTGTCTCCCAGCTTGCCAATAAACACTCACAGCACAAGACCCTCAGTTGCTCTCTCTTTCTGCTTCGGGAGAGGGCTCAGAATCCGCCCATCTATTCTTCCGCCATCTTACCTCCTATTCTTCCGCCATCTTACCTCCTGATCTTTTCTTTTCTTTTCTTTTTTACATTCTAGTTAATTTCCACTCTTATCTTATTTATTTCCTTCCTTCTACTCACTTTGGGCTTTGTTTGTTACTATTTCTCTAGTTCTTTCAAGTAAAAGATTAGATATGAGATTTTTCTTGAGGTAGGTGTGTATTGCTATGACTTTCCATCTTAGAATTGCTTTCACTGTGTCCCATAGATTTTGAGTTGTCATAGTTCCATTTTCATTTGTCTCAAAGTATTTTATAATTTCTTCCTTGGTCTCAGTGTCAACTCATTCATTGTTTAGTAACATGTTATTTAGCCTCTATGTGCTTTTTATTTATTTCTTGTAATTGATTTCTAGTTTCATACCATTGTGTTAGGAGAAAGTGCTTGATATGATTTCAGTCTTTTACATTTATTGAGGCTTATTTTATGGCCTAAGACATGGTCTCTCCTGGAAAATGTTCCATGTATATATTTTTTAAAATATATTTTATTGATTTTGTACAGAGAGGAAGGGAGAGAGATAGAGAGTTAGAAACATCGATGAGAGAGAGTCATCGATCAGCTGCCTCTTGCACACCCCCTACCGGGGATATGCCCGCAACCAAGGTACATGCCCTTGACCGGAATCGAACCCGGGACCCTTCAGTCCCCAAGCCGACGCTCTATCCATTGAGCCAAACCGGTCGCGGTTCCATGTATATTTTTAAAAATTCAGTTTTAGGGTGTAATGCTCTGAAAATATCAAGTAAATCCATCTGATCTAGTGTGTCATTTAATGCCATTGTTTCCTTATTGACTTTATGTCTGGAAGATCTACCATTGATGTCAATGGAGTGTTAAAGTCCCCTACTATGATTCTATTACTGTTGATTTCTCCCTTTATGGCCATCAATATTTGCTTACTTTATTTAAGTGCTCCCATATTTGTTTCATAAATTTCTATAAGAGTTATTTCATCTTGTTGGATTGATCTCGTGTTATTTTTTGTCTCATGTTATAGTCTTTGTCTTAAATTGTATTTTGTCTGATATGTGTATTGCTACCCCAGCTTTTTTTCTTTTTTTCCATTTGCAATGATATATTTTTTTCCATCCCTTTACATTTAGTCTGTGTATTTTTTGTTGAGAGATGGGTCTCTTATAGATAGCATATATATGGATCATGTTTTCTTACCCATTAAGCTACCCTTTCTTTTGATTACAGAATCAGTCCATTTCATTAAAAGTGATTATTGATAGATATGTATTTATTATCATTTTATTGTTTATCATTATATTCATCTTTATCTAATTCATCTTCTTTTTAAAGAAGTACCTTTAGCCCTGGTTGGTTTGAATTGGTGAATGGAGCTTCAGCCTGTGGACTGAAGGGTCCCAGGTTCGAATCAAGTTGGGGGCATGTGCTCAGGTTGTGGGCTTGGTCCCCAGTAGGGGGCATGAGGGAGGCAGCTGATCAATTATTCTCTCTCATCATTGATGTTTCTATCTCTCTCTCTCCCTCTTCCTCTCTGAAATCAATAAAAAAAAATTTTAAAAAAGAAGTACCTTTAGCATTTCTTGTAATGCTGGTTTGTTGTTGATGAGCTGCTTTAGATTTTTTAGCTGTTGATGAACTGCTTTTGTGGGAATCATCTTATTTCTTCTTCAATTTGAAATGATAGCCTTGCTGGGAAAAATAGTTTTGGGTGTAGGTCCTTGCTTTTCATCACTTTAATAGTTGTGCCAATCCTTTCTGGCCTAAAGTTTTTGTTGAGAAATCAGCTGAAAGTCTTATGAGAGTTCCTAGACCTTTCTTATGGTTTCTATGTCTTTCTTATGCTTACTATCTCTTTAAGTTCTCACTGAGTTCATCCATTCTTCCCCTACATTCCTTGAGCATCCTTATCACCATTGTTTTGAACTCTGCATCTGGTAGCTTGTTTCCATTTAATTTTGTTCTTTTTCTAAGCATTTCTCCTATTTTCTTTAGGATCTGTTTGTCTACCTATTTTGGCTGCCTCTTTTCATTTGTTTCTGTATATTAGGTAGATCTGCTATGTCTCCCAGTCCTGGTATGATGGCCTTATGTAGTAGGTGTCTTGTGGGTCTCAGTGGCGCAATATTCTTGATCACCTGGGCTAGGTGCTCTAGAATTTTCCATTTTTTTTGTTTGTTTGTTATATGGGTCGTTTTAAATTTTTCCCCCTTTATTGATTGTTAGAGAGAGAGAGAGAGGCACAGGGTTAGATAGAAACATAATTGAGAGATTAAACAACATTAATCACCTGCCTTCTGCACATGCCTCCCTCCCCCCAAATGGGTACAGCCTTGTTGTACTTAAGTCTTGATTGTTGTTGTTGGTATCAGAGGGAGGAGTTGACCTCTAGGCCAATTGGCTGTGAGGATCAGCTGTGTCTATGCCAGGAGACAGCCTTATTAAACTAGACTTGCAAAATTCCAAAAACCTCTGTGCTCAGCTTGGATGGGGTGGAGTTTCAGGGTGGAGCCTACAGCCTTGACTTCTTATCAGCCTAGCCCTATGAGGTTCCTGAGTCTCAGTGTCCCTCAGTGTCCCTCAGTACTCACTGCAAACACCTCTGAGAGAAAGGCATTCTCGAGTTTCGCCTGCTGCCAAACAGTCTAGCTGCCAGACAGTCTAGACCAGTGTTTCCCAAACTTCTCTCATGATGAGAATCACCTGGTGGAGTTGTTAAAACACAGATTCCTGAATCCCAACTAAGAAGTGCTAAACTAGAATTTTTGAGAACATACAGGTAAAATTGCATACCTAACTTAGTGCTCTGTATATAACATCTGTCTTAGAGCACTAGTTAAGTATACAATTTTACCTATATGTTCCCAAAAATTCTAGTTTAGCACTTCTTAGTTGGGATTCAGGAATCTGTGTTTTAACAACTCCACCAGGTGATTCTCATCATGAGAGAAGTTTGGGAAACATTGCTCTAGACTCTCCCCCAATTAATCTGGATTCCCAGATTCTAGCCTAGAACTGGGGCTCAGTGCATTCTGGAGCTTTTGTCTCCTTCCTGCTAGGGCAATCCAGCAGCACAGTCAACAATCTGTCCTCTGCATGCATTCACATGCGTGAATTCACATGCGCACCTCTAGAGCTCTGCCTTTCGCCCCCCTGAGTTTGTGCCTTACAGCCCAGATTTCCTCCGTATGAGCCTGGGTCCCCAGGGTCTCGCCCGAAACTGGGGTTCAGTGCAGTCAGAACTAGGGTTCAGCGCAATCCAGAGCTTTTATATCCTTCCCGCTAAAGAACGCCAGCCAGGCTCTCAGCCGACCCCTCCTATCTGGCTCTGTCCTCTCTAAATGCGCGCACCTGTGTCTCCATACCTCAGGCTTTTACAGTTGCTCTGATTTTCCTTGTGGTTTTCTCTTTCCTTCTAGTTGTAGAATTTCCAGGCAGTCAGCTTTCCTGTGGTTCTGGATGATGTCCGTTTTGTCTTTTAGTTGTATTTTTGAAATTGTTGTGTGAAGCTGCAGATTAGGCATTTTACCTATACCGCATCTTGGTTTCTTACTTAACAGTTGCAGATGGCTCTTCATTCTGAAACGCCAAAAGGGAGAGGCAAATCTCCCACTAGGAGATTTCTATACCGTGTGGCACAGGACTGCAATGTGCACTTATTGTCTTAAATAAATAAGAAAGACAAAAAGAAAGAATACCCTACTTCTTCAACTCCTGCGCTTTTGAAGCACTTTAAGAGGTGACATAAAAATCCCTGACAGTCTGTCTGAACTTGGAATGATTTATGACAATGGGTGCTTCTCTAATAAAAAGGAATTCTATGTACTTTGGAAATACAAATAGGCTTTTGGAAGCAACAACAGAAACACAGAAAGGAAGCAATGCTTCATCATTGACTGTATTCCTTCAGGAACTGAAAACAATAAAGCCTATCACCCAGTTTTAAGTGAGTAATGTCAGGAAGCCCAGACAATAAAGGAAAGATAAGTGGAAAGCCTTTTCATTTTTCCTTGCTAGATTTTCTTATAGTCCATTATTATATTTAATATTGAAAGGTATTTATACAGTTTTCCCATAAAATAAGGACCATAGTGAACAATCATCAATTATTTTTACATTTCTTTTTGATAAATTTTCCAACTTTTTTTTTTTAAATTTCTTTATTGATTAAGGTATTACATATGTGTCCATATCCCACCATTGCCTCTCAACCCCCACTGATGTCTTCAGTATTTGATTTCTGTGTCCATTGGTTAACTTTATATGCATTCATACAAGTCATTTGGTTGATCTCTCCCCCTTACCGCCACCCTCCTCTACCTTCCCTCTGAGGTTTGATGGTCTGATTGATGCTTCTCTGTTTCCTGATCTGTTTCTGTTCATTAGTTTATATTGTTCGTTATATTCCATAAATGAGTATGGGATCATGTGATATTTATCTTTCTCTGACTAGCTTATTTCACTTAGCATAATGCTTTCCAGTTCCATCCATGCTGTTGCAAATAGTAAGAATTACTTCTTTTTTACTGCAGCATAGTATTCCATTGTGAAGATGTAAGACAGTTTTTTAATCCACTCATCTGCTGATGGGCACTTAGGCTGTCCAAATTTTGGCTATGGTGAATTGTGCCACTATGAACATAGGGGTGCATATATCATTTCTGATTGGTGTTTCTAGTTTCTTGGGATATATTCTTAGAAGTTGGATCACTGGGTCAAATGGGCGTTCCATTTTTAGTTTTTTGAGCAAACTCCGTACCGTTCTCCACAGTGGTGGCACCAGTCTGCATTCCCACCAGCAGTGCACAAGGGTTCCTTTTTCTTTGCATCCTCGCCAGCACTTGTAGTTTGTTGACTTGTTGATAATAGCCATTCTGACAGGTGTGAGATGGTATCGCATTGTCATTTTGATTTGCATCTCTCAGATAATTAGTGACTTTGAGCATGTTTTCATATGTCTCTTGGCCTTCCTTCTGTCTTCTTTCAAAAAGATTCTATTTAGGTCTGTTGCCCATTTTCTATTGGGTTGCTTATCTTCCTTTTGTTAAGTTGTATGAGTTCCCTGTAAATGTTGGAGATTAAACCCTCAGACTATTCCAAAAATTCATGAGGAAGGAATATTTCCAAGCTCCTTCTACGAATCCAGCATCACCCTAGTACCAAAGCCAGATAAAGACAACACATTGAAAGAAAATTACAGGCCACTATCCCTCATGAACATAGTTGCCAAAATCCTCAACAAAATTCTTGCAAATAGATCAGCAGTACATCAGAAAGATCATACACCATGACCAAGTAGGATTCATCCCACGAATGCAAGGATGGTACAATATCCACAAATCAATAATGTGATACATCACATAAACAGAGATAAAAATCACATAGTCTTATCAATTGATGCAGAAAAAGCATTTGACAAAATCCAGCACCCTTTCTTGATAAAATCTTTCAGCAAGGTGGGACTAGAAGGATCATAACTCAACATAATAAAAGCCATATATGACAAACCCACAGCTAACATCATACTCAATGGGCAAAAACTAAAACCATTTCCCCTAAGAACAGGAACAAGACAGGGATGCCCATTCTCACCACTCCTGTTCGACATAGTACTGAAAGTACTAGCCATTGTGATTAGACAAGAAGAAGAAATAAAGGGCATTCAAATTGGAAAAGAAGTAAAATTGTCCTTACTCGCAGATGACATGACAATGTACTTAGAAAATCCTAAGGACGCCATCAAATAATTATTAGACCCCATAAATGAATTTGGCAATGTAGCAGGATACAAAATTAACGTCAAGAAATCTATGGCATTTCTATACACCAATAATGAGCTTATAGAAAGAGAGTAAAAAAAGCAATCCCATTTACCATCGCACCAAAAAAATTAAGATACCTAGGAATAAACTTAACTAAGGAGGTAAAAGACCTATACATGGAAAAACTGCAGGACACTGAAAAAAAGAGATAGAGCAAGACATAAACAGATGAAAGAACATACCATGTTCATGGATTGGTAGAATCAACATCATTAAAATGTCCATACTACCCAAAGCAGTCTATAGATTAACGCACTCCCCATTAAAATACCAACAGCATATTTCACAGATCTAGAAAGAACTCTCCAAAAATTCATCTGGAATAATAATAATAATAATACCCGAATAGCTGTAGCAATCCTGAGAAAGAAGAACAAAGTAGGTGGGAACTCAATACCAGATATCAAGCTGTATTATAAAGCCACTGTTCTCAAAATAGCCTTGTGCTGGCACAAGAACAGACATATAGACCAATGGAATAGAATAGAGAACCCAGAAATCTATCCAAACCACTATGCTCAATTAATATTTGACAAAGGAGGCATGAACATACAATGGAGTCAAGACAGTCTCTTCAATAAATGGTGTTGGGAAATGAAACATACCACCAACTTTCACTATACACAAAAATAAACTCAAAATAGATAAAAGACTTAAACATAAGATGTGACAACATAAAAATACTAGAGGAATTCACAAGCAGCAAAATCTCAGATATATGACAAAGTAATTTCTTCACTGATACAGCTCCTAGGGCAATGGAAACTAAAGATAAAATAAACAAATGGGACTATATCAAAATGAAAAGCTTTTGCACAGCAAAAGAAACCATCAACAAAACAACAAGAAAGCCCACTGCATGGGAGATCATATTTGCCCATGTAACCCTGCTAGTTTATACTGGTTCAGTTAGATAAGCCTTAGAGGGAGATTTCTTGGAATTTATCTCTAAAATCTTGATGCTTCACTGGAGTAAGACAGATGAAGAACGTAGTATTACTGTAAATGAATTGTACTTACAAAGTTTCTGTAAATTGACCTAGAAACCAATTATCTGAAGTTGCTCCGAACCAAGTTATTTTATTACATTTTTTAAAATTATAGCTCTCAAACTACCTGAAATAATCTTTTGTATTGGGTTATTTGCTATGTATCCTATATAATTAAAGCAAACCAACTAAACAGCAGAATGATTGGTCAGCTGTATGCCAGCAGGCAGGAGGAGGGGATGGTGGTGTGTGGGGGGTGGCAGCAACCAACAGTGGCAGTGGGGAGATTGGGGGTGGGGTGGGGCCAGTCGCTTGCCAGCTGGTGCCATCCCCTAATCAGCTTGCCTGGTCACCTACCACAGAGGGAGTCCACCAGTGGGGCAATCAAGGGTGGGGCTGTCCACTCGCCAGCCATGCTGTCCTCTGATTATTCCACCTAATCAGACATTCCTGAGGGCTCCCAGACTGCAAGAGGGCACAGGTTGGACTGAGGGACCCCCCTGCGTGCACAAATTTTCGTGCACCAGGCCTCTAGTTTATTATAAAATATAAGGTCCATGAGAGTAGAAACCTCATCTGCCTTATTCACTTCATGTGTCCCCCATCCTTAGAAAATTGCCTGGCACAAAGTAGAAGCTAATATATAACTACTGACATAATAAATGATAAGAAGTAGCTCTTCAGTGACTCCAAGATTTTAAAGTTCTAACCACATGACTTTTTCAAAATAAACATTTATTCCATGCTTCATACAACCTTACCAAGCATAGTGTGTGAGATAGGGAAGGTGATGGTAGGCTGTCCTGTCATCCTCCAGCGGCTACAGAGATAGGAGAGGTCTGTTCTAAGCATTTCAACTATCATACTATTGTCCAGAGCCAAGTAGAACTGTTGCTGGTCTATAAACTGGGGAAAATAAAAATAACAGCTCAGAATAATTCACTCTCATAACTATCAAATAAAGCAATTTTAAAGCAATCTCATATTCAAAAGGGCATATATAATGTCATAAAGGCAACAATACCTCTAAATGTAATTCTTAATTCTTCTGGTGGTCCAATGACGCATATGATAATTTTTACATTTTACAGTATGTTATAATTTACAAAGTGTTTTCAAGTACACAATTATATTTGTGTAACAACCCAATAAGGGCCTTTCTTCTTTTAATGGGTAAAAATAAGGCCAAAGAGACATGAAGCAGATTAGTAGTTATATAGCTAGCAATCGCAAGATAAAAAATATAACCTATGGTCCAATATTTTTTGCCTATATCTCAGCTGCACTAATTCAGATGTCAGATGACAAATGGAGAGCTTAAGCTTTCTTTCCAGAAAATGGTTTCTCTGTCTCATTATATTATGCTGTTCTCCTTTAGAAATAATTGGACAAATAATTGGGCTTACTATTATAATGTGGTTAATAAACATCAGGGAAACAATCATGGCTAAAATAGTATTGACATTTTTGTTTAGAAGAGGATATCAAAGATCTCCAGGCTTTTTAAGAGGCCCCTGCCCACTCCCTATCCCCCCAAAAAAGAGAAGACATAATTTAGCAGCTGAATAAAAAGACTACTTTTTTTTTTATAAAGGATAAATACAAATAAAAAGTAAGTAGTACTTTTTAAAATACGCAAACATCTGTAAAATCTCTAGTCACTACTTCTGCAATACCCAGGACTACTCTTGGTAGCTATAATCGCTGGGCATAACTCTGCTAGAAATTCAATTCAGACCAACTCAACAAATATTTACTGAGCAATTTAATATGTACAAGGCCTGTGGAACTCTGACACATGTTCAAACTCAAGTAAATACTTTATTTCTGAAATGACTCTTTCCTATTTCATTTCTATGCATGGAAAAGCTCATTCCACACACCTGTGGAGTGAAGGTAAAGATAGTTTTCCGAATGTCGTAGAGTTTTGATGTTCCAAGGACTCCCATATGTCTATAGGGTCGGCCACTGAGTTTCATTTTACTGTTACACCCTGAGAAAGAATTGAGAAAAGGTCAAGATATTTATAGTGCAGAAATCCAATCAGCAAACTTTTTTCATATTAGTTAACACGTTCTGATTGAACAAACTAAGTTCTGTGTCTCAAAGTTAGTGTCCAGATCATTTGCAGGATCATACTAAGCTCTTAACAAACTTTATGCTATTCTAAAGACTCCACATCATCATCTACACATGAGAGACAAGAATGCACATAAAATTAATAGTCTATGAATAATAGAATTCTATTACCAAATGTCATAAATTAGATTTATTTACAGCTCATAAAAAGTGCAAAAGATTACCGGTTATCAAACTTTTTAATGTAAACTATGTCTCAACAAAGCTGAACGAAAACTTCATCAACTTAAAGGTGGCAAGCTAGTCTGATACTTCTATGTATCTTGATCTATTTTTACTCATCAGTTTATGTTGCTCATTATATTCTCCATATGAGTGAGATCATGTGCTATATATCTTTCTCTGACAAACCTCAGAGGAAAAGCAAAGGAAGTTGGGCGGGTAGGAAGAAATCAACCAATGAACTTGTTATTCATAACCATGGACCCAGACAATAGGGGGATGAAGGCATGGGGTGCGGTCAAGGGGCAGGCTGTGAGAGTCAATGGAGGAAAAAGGAGACATATGTAGTAACTTCAACAATAAAGAATTTAAAAATAAATAAATATGGCATGCTAAACTGAGGAACATAAATAGAGTATAGCTTGATCTTCTTCTATGGCATAGTACTGAAAATTAGCAGCTAAGGGTGACAGAGAAAATGGTGACCAAATAGGCAGCCATGTTGTGGACCTCCTCCTAGGGCCAGGCCAGAAAAGCAACTAAATCAGAGAACATTCACCCTAAATTAACAAATTAGACACAGCTGGGAAGACAATTTTCAATAACGAAGGAAGGAGGATGCCTAGGGAATGCTGCTTTCTAGCCATAACCTGTGTGAAACCACCACCGTACTCTGGCAGTGAGTGGCATAGTACCTCCCATCAGGCTTCAGCTCCCCATTGATATCACTGGAAAAATCCTCAAAGAAAATCAACAGAGAATCAGGAATCTTAAATGACTCACTAGATGAGATAGACTTAATTGATACCTTAAGAACATTTCACCCCAAATCTACAGAATATGTATTCTTTTCAGGTGCACATGGGACATTTTCAAAGATAGACCATATATTGGGACACATGCTAAGACTCTTCAATTTCAAGAAGACTCACAGAAACATAGTATAATGGTGGTTGCCAGGGGTTAGGGATGGAGGAAATAGGGAAATGTTGGTCAAAGGGTACTAACTTTAAATTGTAAGCTGAATAAGTCCCAGAGATCTAATGTACAGCATGGTTACTAAAGTTAACAATATTTTATTGTGTGCTTGAAAGTTGCTATGATAGTACAGTTTCATGTTCTCACCATAACAGCAACAAAATGGCAGTTATATGAAGGGAAAGATGTGTTAACTAACCTTATTGTATTATACATTTCACATACCTAAAACATATATAATGTTACATGTCAATTATATTTCAATTCTATTAAAAGATAAAAGGTTTGTTTGTTTGTTTTGCCAGAGGGTAATAGAGAATTATTGTTTAACTAGAGGCCAGGCGCATGAAAATTCATGCACTGGAGGGGGGAGTCTCTCAGCCTGGCCTGCCCTCAGGAGCAGGAGGCAACCTGGTGATCAGGGGAAGGCAACACTCCTTCAAACCTCTGCTGTTGCCACTGCCAGCAGCTCAAGCTTTGACCAGCCCTGGTTACCTGCGCCTTGTGCTGGCCCTGGGTGGCTGGGGGGCTGAGGGGACTGGGGGACTCAGGAAGCAGGCACATGGAGCAGCCACGCCCACCTGGAGGCAGACCCAGCCTTGCTGTGTGCCTGCCACCCTGGTGGGACTGAGGGGACTGGGCACTGCCATCTTGTGGCTATGGGAGCCACCATCTTTGAGGGTGTGGCAGTCAATTAGCATATCCCCTCCTTATTGGCTGTGGGAGCCACCATCTTTGTGATGGTCTGAGAGTCAATTAGCATATTCCTTCTTTATTAGATAAGCTTCATATAAAGTTTCTGTTAGGGATGATAAAAATATGCTGGATATGGTTGGTGGTTATGGTTGCAAAACAATGTGAATGTACTTAGTGCTACTGAACTATTTGTTTTAAATGGTAAATTTTACTTTACATACATATTTAATACAATAAAAATTCATTAAAATGTTATATTGAAACACAGACAATTCACATTTTTGAGATATTAGACAGAATTTTTATAAATTGTTTTATAAACTATTTTATAAACTAATATATCCAAAAATAAATTTAGAAGATGAATTTCACTGGAAACCTGGAATGTATGAAAAATCATCAAACCAAATCTCCAAACTAAATAATACAAAAACTAAAATTAGGAAAGTAATGGATGGGATTAATAGCATATAATACACAGCAGAAGAGAGTATTAATGAACTGAAAAGTAAATCAGTAGAAAATATCCAAATTAAAGCACAGAAAATAAAGGATGGAATATTGAAAGAGCATTAAGAAATAGATATAATGAAAAGCTCTGGAATCTAAGAACAAGAGGAAAAAATGAAACAGAAACTATTTAAAGAGATAATGACCAAATTTTTTTCAAAACTAACTAAAGATATCAAAGTCACACAAAGGCAAAAAATTTGTCTAGATAAATACACTAAAATAAATACTAAAGGAATTTCTTTCGGCAGAAGAAAAATTACCACAGGCAGAAACAAGAATGCAGAAAGAATCAAAGGGAAATGGAAAGTCTAAATATAAAAGACCACGGATTGCTTAAAGCAGTGAACACTAATAATCATGCCTTGTAAACAAAATAGCAAAAGAAATGAAACAAATAACAAAAAATAGCAAAAAATATATTCATGTACTTAACTTCATGTATATTATAGTATAATAAATCACCAAAATAAGACCTAGTATCCAATAGTAGATGAAAAGATAAACAATGTGATGTATACATACAATGGAATATTATTCAACCTTAAGAAGAATAAATTTAGACAGATATACCATATAGATGACCCTTAAAGATCTTATGCTAAATAGAATAGGTATGTTACAAATGGACAAATATTGTATGATTCCAAATATGAGTTACCTGGAGTAAGCAAATTCATAGGGACAAAAAGATGGACTGGTGGAAGGGGAGCACAGGAAGTTATTGTTTAGTGGGCACAGTTTCAGTTTGGGATGATGAAAATATTATTACCTGCTCCACCATCCTGCTGCAGTCCTGCTCTCATTGGGACCCATCAGGGCCAGCAGCATCTGCACTGCCACCCACTGCCAGTGCCGTGTCACTGATGCCCACCATGTTCCATGCTGCCTCCTGGTGGTCAGCACACATCATAGCGAGTGGTCGAATTCACGGTTGAAGGGACAATTTATATATTAGGCTTTTATTACATAGGACTAGAGGCTTGATGCATGAAATTTGTGCACAGAGGGGAGGGTTCCCTCAGCCTGGCCTGCACCCTCTCCAATTGAGGACCCCTAGGGTGATGTCTAACTGCCGGTTTAGGTGGGCCTAAATCAGCTGTTGGACATCCCTCTCACAATTTGGGACAGCTGGCGCATAACTGCTCACCTGCCTCATCACCCCTAACTGACTCTGCCTGCCAGCCTGATCACCCTTAACTGCCCTCCCCTGCTGGCCTGGTTGCCCCTACTGCCTCTGCCTGCCTGCCCTAACAACCCTCCCTGCTGGCCTGATCTCACCTCCAACTGCCCTCCTCTGTTGGTTAATTTGGTTCTGATTGGTTGGTTTCTATGCCAGTCAGTGTCAAAAGCTCCACCTCCTAGGCAGCCATTGGCTCCCCAGAGCACCCAGATTTGGTTCTGATTGGTCAGTTTCAATGCAGTCAGCATCAAAACTCGGCCTCCTAGTCAACCATTGGCTCCCCACAGCACCCAGATTTGGTTATGATTGGTCAGTTTCTATGCCAGTCAGCATCAGAAGCTCCGCCTCCTAGGCAGCCATTGGCTCCCCATGGCACCCAGATTTGGTTCTGATTGGTCATTCCTACGCCAGTCAGCATCTCTGGGACTATCAATGGGGCCTGATAAGAAAGGTGAAGCTGCCGGAACTGGTTTGGCTCAGTGGATAGAGCGTCGGCCTGCAGACTAAAAGGTCCCGGGTTCGATTCCGGTCAAGGGCATGTACCTTGGTTGCGGGCACATCCCCAGTAGGGGGTGTGCAAGAGGCAGCTGATCGATGATTCTCTCTCATCGATGTTTCTAACTCTCTCTCCCTCTCTCTTCCTCTCTGTGAAAAATCAATAAAATATATTTAAAAAAAAAAAAAAAAAAAAAGGTGAAGCTGATCAGCAACTCTGCTGGAGGCTTGGAAAGAAATAGAGGCGTGACTGCTGACCAAACCGGGAGAGAAAGAGGGAGGCAAATCCTGATCAAAAGCTGCCACAGAGGCAACAGATCAGTCCCTGCTTCTCTATTCTGGCCTCTCTCTGGCCCTGATTCACAGCCACCTCAGCAGTCAGTGCTGGGGCATTGTGCCTCCAGTGGGAGCAGTCAGTGCTGACCACAGAACTGACTTCTGGTTGGTCGAGCCTTGCTCCTTACTGGTCATTACAACCCAGTGGCTTTCTGTGAGTGGTAGAATTATAGGTGATTTTAATCCTCTCCTTTTGTGCTTTTCTCTATTTTCAAGTACCATGAAATGCAGTCACAATGTGCATTTCGATTTATAACCAGATCACTTATTTATGAAAACTAGAGAGAACAAAAATAGCATATCTATTCCAATAAAATGAGGAGATAAATTCAACAAGTCCTAAAGAAAGATATAGGCAATAAAATGGGTGTATTTGTTTAAAAATTTGCAAAGGCAAGAAATTAATATCTAAAAATTTATAGGACACACATTATAAACCTCATTGGTAAAAGCTTACCATAAAATATATTAAAATTGATAAATATATATGAAAATGTTCAATTCCTGCTAGATATGCAAGTAATATGAGACACAATTTCTAAAAACAGAAAAATATATACTGGGAATTAAAGAAAAGAAATGAAAATAACAGGTATATTAAAATGATTAATCTTACAAAAATTATTTAAAAACAATGTTGCATGGGTAGTAAAATTTTGAAAGGTATATTTAATATTTATTGATGTCACTAAAAATGGGTTGTTCTTTTGTAAATATAATCTGGCAACAGGTAAAATGAGCAACAAAGTTGAACCTTATCTAGAATTTCCTTCCTGAGGATATACTCTAAGGAAACATGTGTATATGTATGAATGCCTATAGGCATTCATAGAAGGATAAAAATTTTGGAAACAATTCAAGTTACCCAATAATAAGGGAACAATTACCTTAATTTATGCACTAATGCATAGTTCTTTCAATAAGTGAAAATATTTACATGAAAAATAAGTGAAAAAAATAACACAAGTTAATATGTACACACTAAATATAATCATTAAAAAGTACAGTATCTATGTGCACTAACAGATTAGAAAAGAATTAGCACTATGTAAAGATCTGAGTTTCTAAATTTATAAAGTCCTTAAGTTCCCAAAGTTGATTAACTTCATAACATAAAAAAATAAAGACATTATGGAACTGAAATATATGAAATAATGAGTGCTTGAGGTGAAGCAGAGAATCCAATTTAAATAACACATATAAGTGAACATATCTGATGGAAAAATAACTTTTATTGGTGGAATTATAGTTTCATTCAATGTGTGCTTAAAGCAATTTTCTTATTGTGCAATTGATGCAATAATAGAATTTTGAAGTCACTTATTTAATAACTCATCAAATCAGGCCTTTCTTGACTTTTCCAGGGAAATCTATCCTTTTTCTCCTGAATTTTGCATATAACACCATTGTACAGCATTTATAAAATTGTATTATAATTATTTGATTATATGTCTATGCCTTTTACAGCATCTAGCCCCATGCTTGTTACATAATAAGTGAGCAATAGATTCTTATGAATGAATGAAATGAATGAAGGACTATTTGAAAAATAAATGTAGTTTGCTACTTGAGGCCCTGAAATGTTTGATCATTAAAACTCAAGACCCATCAGTCCTTATTTCTTTTGACTAGGAAATAATAACTTTGTAAGATGCCCTAAAACTGAGTATAGACTTTGAAAAAATAATCAATAAGGAATTTGTTTCTGTTTGTTGGAGGGATCCAATGTGATGCGGGTTGATTCCAGGAATAATGGCCCAGAGATTGAAAGCTACCTAAGTTCTAGTAAGATTATTCTGAGCTTAGAAGAATGGATGTGAAAATCAAAGGGTAAAATTAGCCTGTCCACTTCTGTGAGAGAATCAGAGAGAATCAGGTCAAAGGTACCAATAGGACTTGCATGAACCCCAAACTATAGAGACTTTTCTGAGGGGCAAAGAAGGCGACTACAAGATCAACTAATGCTCAGGGAGTAGGAATTAGCCTACATAGAGAAATATGTTTCTTGTATCCAGGGTTTAGAAATAATGGATTGAAATCTGGAGACTAGGAGCATATTGTAGTCTGAGGCTGGGAAGAATGGTCAAGGAAAAATTTTTAAATACCCTAACAGGAAGCAGGTTCTGGGAAGGACTGAGGTACCCATCCCACCTAGTTTAAGTATCAACCCAAATCAATATCAGAAGTTTCAAAGTCTTGATTTGGCATTACCTCAGATAGGGTTGAGTAAGGGTAGGGAACTGGGTGCTCATAATTTTACAATATTCAAGCTAAATTGTGGCCAGATTATAGAGGTTAATTTAAGGTGACCAAACGTCCCGCTTTTGGCGGGACAGTCCCCATTTTTAACAATTTGTCCCGCGTCCCGAGGCGTTTTAAAATGGGACTTTTTTAAAATGCCACCGGGCGCGGGACAAGTTGTTAAAAATCGGCGATTGGGACTTTTTTAAAATGCCGAGGGACGTGGGACAAATTGTTAAAAAGCGGGACATCTGCTCACCTTAGTTAGGATCTGAGACCTATATTCAATAAATTTATTAATTTCTAAGTGTTTATATTTTAGTTTTCCAGTTTTTAGTAAAGTTTCTTTGGAAGATTCTAACCTTTCACTTTAATAACAAAGAAAATATATTTTCTATATTAAAACTAGGATAAAAGAAGGGGGCAAATCCATAGATTCCTAAAGCCAGATGAATGTTAATAGCTCTGGGAGTTCAAGTCTTGCTGGTATAAAATATGTGTGCCTAGGACTGTTTATCCTTTCCTCCTTGATTGATTCCCTCTTAATTTACATCTATATTATTGCCATAGTAATTAAGTGTCTGGAGTAGGTATGTGTAAAAATGAAAGGAAGCTGGTTTTGAGCTGGACAAGATTTGTGAGAGGCAGCAAGTATAGGTAGGTGATTACCTATGCTGCCATTTTGGTTCTCTCAATATTCTGATCTTTTAATCTTTCCAAAACCTTAGCAAAAGGTTGACCATTTTTCTAGAGTATGCTTTCCTGACAGAAGTCTAGTTTAATCATCTTTTCCAATGTAGATAGGCTTAGAATGTCATGAAGTCCTGGTTTTAATTTTTTCCTTTATTGTTCTTCCCTCAATTTACCTCTTTCCTCTTGCATCTACACTAATAAGATAAATATGTAAATTTACTGTCACTCCATGACACCCACTGAGTATGCAAATTAACCAGACAAAGATGGCAGCAGTTCCTCCCCCTCTCACCCCCCACCCCACCCCCAGCTGCTCTAGGCATCGGGGCAGCATGCCTGCAGGCGTGGAGCAGCTGGGCAGGGCAGGAAATCTGCTATGAGGGGGAGGGCAAGGGGTGGAAGGAGCTATAGGAGTGGTGTTCCAGCTGGAGTGAAGACTGAAGACTCCTGTTGGAGTGAAGATGGAAGGCAGTGGCCAGAGCGAAGGCCTGGGTCCCAGGTGCCAGAGGAAAACCAGTGCTGACAGCTAGGGGAAGGAAGGTCTATTGCATGAATCTTTGTGCAACAGGGTTCTAGTTATACTATAAACAGCAAGAAAAAAAATAAGGCCATGATTTCAACACTTTGCTTGAAAATCACCTCAGTTTAATACCCAAATTCATCCTTTATAGCTCTGTTTTCCACAAAACTATGGGGCATAGTTCAGCTAAGATTCTTGTAACTATAGAACAAAGATCCTTTTAAGTTTCCAATAACATGTTCCTCATTTCCTTCTGAGCCTTACCATCAATGCCTTTATAATAGTTTGTAAAAGGCAATCTAGACTTTTTCTGTTGTGTAACGAATTGGCTGACAATATTAAAAAAATATATTTCTTGTTTTTCCAAAGTATATTTTATTTTTTCTGTCATCTGACCCAAAATTCTTCCTGCCTCTACCCATTACCTGATTTCAAAGCTACTTCTACACTTTTATATCCACTACAGCATCATCACACTTCTCAGAACCAAAATCTGTATCACTTTCCTATTTCTTTTATAATAAGTTACCACAAACTTAGAGGCTTAAAACAACATACATTTATTATCTTACAGTTCTGGAGGTCTGAAGGTCAAATGAATTTATATGACTAAAATAAAATCAAGGTGTCAGCAGGATTTGTTTCTCCTGGAAGCTCCAGAGCAGAATCTGTTCCTTGCCAATTCCAACCTCAAAAGGCTATGGGCAATCCTTGAAAATCTTTGGTTCAAAGTTACATCACTCTGATCTCATTTTTGTTTTCTCATCTCTGTTTGCCTTCCTTTTATAAGGACACTTGTTATTACATTTAAAGTCCATCTGGATAATACAGGATAATACTCCTCATCTCAATCCCCTTAATTTAATGATACCTACAAAGTCTCTTTTGCCATATAAGGTAATTTTCACCGGTTCCAGGAACTACGATGTGGGTATCTTTGAGTGCCATTATTCAGCCTTCCACAAGGGTAGTTTAAAAATTCTTCATATCTTTTTTTAGTTAATAGTGTAGTAAATTTGTTTAATGTGAAATCTTTAATAAGTTGTATAAACTTGTAATTTACAGTAATTTGTTTAATGTATCCATCACTAAGTTTAATATGTAAATTGAAAAAAATAAGTACTAATTAAAAATAAGTATTATATTAAGAAATAGAATTTCTTCAACAGCATGGATGGACCTGGAGAGCATTATGCTAAGCAAAATAAGCCAGTCAGCGAAAGATAAATATCACATGATCTCACTCATTTGTGGAATATAATGAACATTATAAACTGATTAACAAAAATAGAGAGACAAAGAAGCATCGAACAGACTGTCAGACTTCAGTGGGAAGGCAGGAGAGGGGAGGGGGTGGGGGTAATAGATTAACTAAAAGATTTTCATCTTTCATGCATGCATATAAGCATAATCAATGGACACAGACACTAGGGGGGCAGGGTTAGGGCATGTGTGGGGGTGGCGGGGGTGGGATGGTGGAGCTGGCCAGGGTAGGGGGAAGTCTATGGGGAAAAAAGAAGACATATGTAATGCTATATGTAATACTTTAAACAATAAAATAAAACTTAAAAAAATAAAATATACTTTGGAAAAACAAGAAATATATTTTTTTTAATATTGTCAGCCAATTCGTTACACAACAAAGTATAAAAACCTAAACACAAGTTCTTTGGCTACTACTCTATGTAAAGTTAGCATGTATTCAAAACAGAAATATAGGTCCCAAGAAAGGAGAGAACATGTTAGTTAAGCACACACTTGGAATGAAGATACAATATTGCCTCATAACAGTCACACAATATGTACCAAAGAGTTGAGAAAACACAGCTAAAATGATCAAGCCTGCTCAGTATCTATAGGGTTAAAAACTTAGATTCCAGAGACTCAAAATTCTTTTTAAGATCCAGTTTAATAAATCAATATGAGATAAAGATAAAAATAAAAATGAAAGAATCCCTGGCTTGTATCAAATACTGCCCTAATTCTAACAGAAAATTCAATATCCTTACCTAGGCTGGAATAAATGTGGCTGAGAATACGAGCTGGTTGTACTCTGAAGGGGGACACCTCAGCAATGGTTTCCACATCGATTCCCTTGTCCTTTAAAATGGCCTTAATTTCTTCTGTCTCAGCTAGAATGGAAACTGTAAGGAAGAAAGATGAGATCAACAGAAATTTTATTTCAGTAAGAATTTAAAATCCCTCAAGCAACATAATTTTTTTTGAAGGGAAGAGAAGGAAAGTAGAGGAAATCAGTAATTGTTGGGAAACATTCATAAAACAATTATCATGTTAGGTACATAATGATTATTATCTAAATAGCAAAGGAAAAAAAAAAGACTTCATGACCAGAGTATCATATTCTGTTTTTTGGTCAAGTATTGTGTTCCTAGAGAATGCCACACACTCTTTATATCTGGGATTCCATGTTTAAATATGAAAAATTCTAACATGTTGTGTGTTATAGCTTTGGTGAAAATTAATTCCCCAAGATTCTCTCATATCCATACCCTTAAGACCAGGGCTAGGATTACAAGTGTAATAAAGAATACACTAATCAGAATACACTAATAAAAATTGCTCTATAGCTAAAGAATGGTAGAAGGCAAGGTAAATTGAAAATAAAAAATTGAGATATGACCGTTGAAATTGTGTGTGGTTATTTTTTTTTTTGCAAGGGGGAGGGAGTAGGGATAAATTCTTTTCTAGACTCAGAGCCTGCTAAGCTTGGACAGCTCCATTTTGTTCCTCTTACACTAGCAGGGGTCTTCAAACTACGGCCCGTGGGCCACATGCGGCCCGCAGAGGAGTCTGATCCGGCCCGCCAGGTTTTTTGGGCAGTGAGCGCAGCCGAGGTGTTACAGTAGGAATTAGTAGTTCATATAGTCCTGCCCTCCAGCTCTCTGAGGGACCGTGATCTGGCCCCCACTTTAAAAAGTTTGAGGACCCCTGCACTAATGCCTCTGATGTAGTCATTGTACTTACAAAAGAGGAGACCAGGCCAGCTCCCTGTTTACTCCCCCTCTATGAGACAGATATTTGATACTAAGTACCAGGAACAAACATGTACCCAATTCCTGTTCCACTAGTGATGATATATGTGTTGAATTGGGTTCATGGGAAAATGAAGGTACCACTTGATTCATTCCAGCTTACCAGTATTCTTTATGTTGAGGGGTTTTTCTTTGTTGTTTTTGTTTGTTAGTTTGTTTTTGTTGTTGTTGTTGATTTGTTTATTTACTTGTTTTTAGCAAAAGCCTCGTTAACAAAGTGATGATTGGCTCTCCTTTGCCATTATATTTTGTGTATTTTTCAAGCTTGGGAACATTATGGTGTTGTGTTGCTGTGGTCTGAGTTAGGATATGCAGAATATGGTTATTACAGAGGCTCCTGGATATAACATAATCTTGATTACTTATTTTTTTAAATTTTTATTGAATTTGTTGGAAACATAAAGAGAACAAAGATTCTCCAGGGAACATATACAGAGAAAGAACGATAATAGGCTGAGAAAAATCCAGGGGAGCACATGTGGTCACCCATTCATTCATTAATAAACATTTACTATGCACATAAATGATGAGGTACTATGCTTGGCACTAGGGATATGGAGATGAATAAATTATTCTCTCCCCTAAGAATACATAGTGTAATGAAAGTGGCATACACATAAACTGATTCTAAAATAACCTGCTAGGTAAATAGAGATATATACAAAACATGAAACCACCCAAGAGTGATACCTAGTCTGGGGTTGGCAGGGAATAGTTTCAGAAAGGGCTTCCCAAAAGAGTTATTTAAACTGAGTTTGAAGGAATGAATAAGTTAGCCAGAGAAAGAAGGAACTAGGAAAAGGAAAGCCATTTTAGGTACAAGATCCAGAATGATCATAAAGCATAGAAATGAAAAAGAATGTGGTTGCATTGGGGAGGAGGGGTACAGTGGAACTACTTGCACTTCAATATTGCCATAGCATAAAGTACCCATAAAGTGGCAAAAAGAAAAATATAAAAAGGCAAACATAATGGAGGGCATATGTGTCACTTTAAGTATTTTGTTAAATATATATATATATATATATATATATATATATATATATATATATATATTTTTTTTTTTTTTTACAGAGAATTAGAAACATGGATTAGCTGCCTCATGCACACTTCCCACTGGGGATATGCCCGCAACCAAGGTACATGCCCTTGACCGGAATCGAACCTGGGACCCTTCAGTCCACAGGCTGACGCTCTATCCACTGAGCCAAACCAGTTGGGGCACTTTAAGTATTTTTAAAAACTTTATTCTTGGGTAATGATTTTTGTACTGTATTCTACTGAGCCTCATGGGGTCTGCACTGGACAATGCAATTGGTAGCAGGAGTAGAGGAGACTGAATAAGAAGCAATTGAACAACACTCTGGGGCCCCAGGAATGGTTTCAACCCCAACAACTCAGCTTTTTGCTTATTTTATGTTTTATAAAACATTTAGAAAATGTGGGGGGTTTTGGTACCACTTGGTAGGCACTAACAAATGCTAGTGATACAAAGATGATCTCTGAAGAAAATGAAGTTGACACTGTGTCCAGCTAGAGGGATGAATAGGACTTAATCTGATAAAGGTGACGGTAAAAGTAAGGGAGAAATTGTTCCAAACAGAAGAAACAGCATAGACAAAGGTTCAAGGGCAACTAAGAACAATGCAGATCTAGGAATTATAAAAAGTTCTTACAGGAGTGGCACGGAGTATGAAAGAGGAGTGGTGAGAAAGGATACTTGGGATAGAGTCAGGAACCAGGTCATAAGGAGTATGGTAAGCCATGTTAAGGAGGTTGGCAATGTGAAGCCCCTGCAGAGTTGAATCAGGGTAATAACATATATATATATATCTTTAAAAGAATATGTTCATGTTGATGATTACAGAATAAAGTAATAGACTATAGTGGGCTTAGACTGAAGTCTGTGAGACCACTTAAAAATTTATTATAGACTAGAGGCTGGATGCATGAAATTCGTGTAAGAGTAGGCCTTCCTCCCCCTGGCTGCCAGCACTGGCTTCTCTCTGGCACCTGGGACCCGGGCTTCCCTTGCAGCCCCAGCTTTATCCAGAAGTTCATCTGGAAAGACATCCAGTCTAATTAGCATATTATGCTTTTGTTATTATAGATTAGGATCATGCCATTGGCACTGGAGAGAACTACACGAATTTCACAACTATTTAAGAAGGAAAGTAGGACTTGTTAATTGGTTTCTTTAGGAGATGAGAAAGGGAGATATATAAAAAATGATTCTCCAAGTACTTATGTGTATAACTGGGAGGATATTGTACCATCTAATGACACAGGCACATATGGAGAAAAGCAGGTATAAGTAATGTAATAAGAGGAGTCAGCTGATTAATTTTAGCTGTGCTGAGTTTAAAGTGCATGTGAGACATCTGAGTGGGGCTTTCTTAAAGGACACCTACATAAATTAAAGAGTATTAGCATAGAAAGAGATGAGATGGGTCAAGGAGAATATATAGAGAAGATAAGAGAATCTAGACTATAACCATGAAAAACTGCAACATATAAGAAGGGAGCAGATAGCCGAGACCGGTTTGGCTCAATGGATAGAGCGTCGGCTTGGGGACTGAAGGGTCCCGGGTTTGATTCCGGTCAGGGGCATGTACCTTGGTTGCGGGCATGTCCCCGGTGGGGGGTGTGCAAGAGGCAGCTGATCGATGACTCTCTCTCATCGATGTTTCTAACTCTCTTATCTCTCTTCCTTCCTCTCTGTACAAGATCAATAAAATATATATCAAAGAAAAAAAAGAAGGGAGCAGATAAAGAAAAGCCTGGGGTAGGAGTAAGGGGTTTTTATCTCATAGCTTATATTTTCTTTGTAATAGGAGGTGAGGTCATCTTCTGAGAGGGAAGAAGGAGGCAGAAAAAGAAAAAAATATTTGAAATAGGAGGACCCTGAGAGACAAGAACAAATATTCTCAGTTAGAGGAACAGTGGTCTACAGAAAGAACTCTCAGGAAGAACAACAATTAGGGGGCAAAGAAAAGAAGAAAGCCCAAAATGAAACAAAAACGTGAAATTTTTAGGTTGAAGGAGAACTAAGAGAGTATGGTATCACAGAAGAGTTAAGAGTGTCCATAAAGATAAACAATAAATGAAACATAAAGATCAACTAATATATGAATTAAAAATGATCTATTGAGTTTGGTAATAAGTTAAGCAAAAGAATTTTCCAAGGAGTAATGAGCTACTATAAGGGATTGCAGAATGAATGAAATAAAAAGAAGGGGAAGTTTGGTTGAGAAAGGGAGGATAGGATAACTAGAGGGAGATGAACATGTCAATAGACTAAAAAACAGAACCAACTTAAATTTTTTGAAGATTAAAGAGTTGTATTTTAAGAAGGCTAAGGAAGAGAATAGACTCAAGCATCTGGGGGGGGGGGGAAGCTGGCCTTGAAGATGAGAACAGACACCTTTTCTGAGACTGGAGGGAAGGAGGCAAAGATGGGTGGAGATATAAGTAAGATTGTGGTGTGGGAAGAGGATGGGAAACTGACACAGATCCAAAATATTAAGATTATCCAGCATGAAGTAGAAGGCCAAAAATGTAGCTGAATTCAAGAAGTGGTATTGAAAAGATAAGGTTTGGAATAGTAGTTGAGAAGAGTGAAAATGCTGGCTAACAATAAGAACAAGGCACTGTGGATCTAGCTGAGTTGGGGACCATGAATTTACAGTGCTATCACTCTGTTCATTTGTGTGACTTTTTCTAGTAACTTTAGCAGGTCAGGTGTAGGATCAGAAAATGCTGATTGTCCAATTGATCTGGAGCTGATTTTTCTGGTGGGTGTAGTAGAAGTATGGTACAATGGTGTTTAAGATATTCAGATGATCAGCCAAGAAGTAGGACAAGGCAGATTAGAAGAAAATAGAGACAAGTATAATGGGAGGAAAAATAAAACAAATAATATGTAACTATGACTGGAGGCGGGGATTTTTTGAAGTGGAAAATATCTGAGGTGGTTCTAAAGTTTTGTCCTTGCTCTTCAAACTGAGTGGCTAACGTAGAAGTGGAAGTAAACGTTAGTACGGCTATGTATATCAAAAAAATTTGATGCTAAAATGTTTGGGGGCACTTCCTCTAATGCTGAAATTTAGCACTATAGTAGGAGCTGGAGAAGAAAGCTGTGAGCCAAGCATCAATGTCTTCAATGAATGAATTAGAGCAACCAGGAGATCAGTATAGCCAGATGGCATAGGCCTCAAAGGAGAACAAGCTTTCTCATGGGAGGGGAAGAGGAATGATTTTTTTTTATTATGTTTGCTATATGCATTTATAAGCAAAAACTACCTATATGTCCACATAGGTGTCAAGTATAAGAAAGTTTAGAACACACACAAGATTATTTTGGATATATAACCAACCCTAAAGTCAAGTGACTGGAGACCTTTCAGAGAAGGGTCACAGAGAGACTTAGTACCATGTTAGACTGTGTTATTGGAGAGTCAAAACCACCTCAAACTTTCTACTCTAAGAGACTAGGATAGCAGTGAAGTAATTGAGACAGATAAGGAAAGTAGAAAGATCTGCTTTTCTTGGGAGAGGTGATATGAGGGGATGGAGTCAAGGTTTGCATTTGAAGTGGAAGTGATAAAGATATTTTATAGGTATTGGGACTAGAATTCTTAATACCTTAGAATTTAGCCCAGTGTTTTTTTATAGAATAGGTACGTCAACATTTTTTATGATTGTTAGGAACTAAAGGTTTGGAGGCAATAATTGAAGCCATATAAACAACTTTATTATGAAAGAGGAAGCCCTAACACAGGGTGTAAATCCTGAAAGACAATAATATAAGACTAAGTACACAACCATTAGGAGGATATGAGAAGAAAGGAGTAATAGCAGAAAAAATCATAGAAGGAATGCTCAAAAAGAAAGCAGATATAATCAGGAAGCTATAGTATCACGATGATGAAAAGAAAAGTGCTTCCAGAAGCAAGGAGTGGTTAAGTGTCAAACAACAAAATTTATTAAGCATTTGCTCATAATTAAGATTAATAGCAATTTTGAAAAGAAACAGAACCACATTCATTCTATACTTTTTATTTTTATTTTTTATTATTTTTTAATATATATTTTATTGATTTTTTGCAGAGAGGAAGGGAGAGAGATAGAGAGCTAGAAACGTTGATGAGAGAGAAACATCGACCAGCTGCCTCCTGCACACCCTCCACCAGGGATGTGCCCGCAACCAATGTACATGCCCTTGACCGGAATCGAACCCGGGACCATTCAGTCCACAGACCCACGCTCTACCACTGAGCCAAACCGGCTTTGGCATCATTCTATACTTTTTAAACCCTTATAAAATACATGATAAAGAATAAAGTCTGACCAGCTTGTATGGCTCAGTGGTTCAGTATAGACCCATGAACTAGAATTCCTGGTCAGGGCACATGCCTGGATTGTGGGCTCTATCCCCAGTAGAAAAGGAGCAGGAGGCAGCTGATGGATGATTCTCTCTCATCATTAACGTTTCTATCTTTCTCTTCCTCTCGCTAAAATCAATACAAACATACTTTTTTAAAAAAAATAAAATCATCATTTACTGGCCAAACCAGATCTTTAATATACAATAGCTTCTGTTTCTGTGAATAAAAATACATACCTTGAACCACAACATCTGGCTTTGGTACAGTTGAAAACCTACGATTCAGGGGATCAATTTCTCCAGGAGCTAAAAATCCCTAAAGAAAAACAGTAAAAAGACAACTTATTACATTTCAAAAAAGCTATTGTTTAAGGATAAACAACATACAAGTGCCACAACCCTGTACCATAACGGATAAAAGGTAGGCATGAGAAGGAAACAAATACCTTCACAGTATGAAATGTTTAAACTCCTGAATTCTTATCCAAATTAATTTTAGCTGGAGTTAATTTTTAGAGGCAACCACAAATCCATTTTTGGAAATAGACAGGGTATAAATAACATACAAAAAGTTTTCTAGTTCTACTTATACCTTCTTTTGATGTATATGATTAGACAATAAGACCACCATGCTTATTATCAATATTTTAACTCATTAGCCTGTTGATTCCTCAATAATTTGCAATGCTTTCTGCTTAGCAGATATGTTTTAATTTTGAACATATATATATATATATATATATATATATATATATATATATATATATATATTGTTGATAATATTACTGATGCCACCCATTTCCCCCCACCTTTTTGCCCTTCCACCCTGCCCCTATCTACTCCACCAGGTCTTCACCACCCTATTGCCACTATCCATGGACTATGCACATAAGTATGTAAGTTCTTCGGTTTATCTCTTCTCATCCATCCCACACGTACATCGAGAAATGTTGATCTGTTCTATGCAACCATGATTCAGGTCTTATTTTCTTGGTCAATTAATTTTGTTCATTATATTCCATGAATAAGTGAGATTATTTGATATTTGTCTTTCTCAGATTGTCTTATCTTTCTCAGATTTTCATGGATCCAAGTCCATCCATGTTGTCCCAAAAGGTAAGAGAACTCTCTTTTTTATAGGTGCAAAGTATTTGATTGTGTAAATGTCCCACAGGTTTTTTTTATTATTATTCATTAATCTACTGATGGGCACTTGAGCTGTTTCCAAATCTTAGTTATTGTTAATAATGCTACTATGAACTTAGGAGTGCATATATTATTTCTGATAGGCATTTCAGATATATTCCTAGAAGTGTGATCACTGAGTCAATTAGAAGTTCCATTTTAAATTTTTTAAGAAAACTCAATACTTTTTTCCATAGTGGCTGTACCAATCTGCATTCCCACCAATAGTACACAAGGGTTCCTTTTTTCTCGGCATCCTTGCCACCACTTGTTTGTTGATTTGTTGATGATAGTCATTCTGACAGGTGTGAGGTGATATCAGATTGTGGTTCTAATTTGCATTTATCAAATGATCAGTGACTGAGAATTTTTTCATATGTCTCTTGGCCACTTGTATGTCCTCATTGGAGAAATGTCTATTCAGATCCTCTGCCCATTCCCCCACCCCCATTAGATTGTCTTCCTTTTGTTGGGTTGTATAAGTAATTTATATATTTTGAATATTAATCCCTTACCAGATGTATCATTGACAAATATGTTCTCTCATACAGTGAGTTCCCTTTTCATTCTGATGGTGGTTTCTTTTAGTGTACGGAAGCCTTTTGTTTTGATATAGACTCATTTGTTTATTTTTTCTTTGTTTCTCTTGCCCTAGGACAGTGGTGGGCAAACTGTGACTTACAAGCCACATGTGGCTCTTTGCCCCTTGAGTGTGGCTCTTCCACAAAATACCATGGCCTGGGTGAGTCTATTTTGAAAAAGTGGCATTAAAAGAAGTTTAAGTTTAAAAAATTTGGCTCTCAAAAGGAATTTCAATCATTGTACTGTTGATATTTGGCTCTGTTGACTAATGAGTTTGCCGACCACTGCCCTAGGAGATGTAACGACAAATATTTTTCTATGTGAGATGCCTGAAACTTTACTATATATGTTTTCTTCTAAGATTTTTATAGTTTCATGGTTTACATTTTAGTCTTTTATCCATTTTGGATTTATTCTTGTAAATGGTGTACTAAGTTGGTGGTCTAGATTAATCTCTTTGCATGTGTTTGTCCAATCTACCCAGCATCATTTGTTGAAGAGACTGTTCTTACTCCATTGTATGGTATGGGTAAACTTTGGGGGGCTCTGTTCTGTTCCATTGATCTATGTGCCTATTCTTATGTCAATACCAGGCTGTTTTGATTCTAGTGGCTTTATAGTATAGTTTAATATGTGGTATTGTGACCTGCCAATTTTATTCTTCTTTTTCAAGATTGCTGCAGCTATTTGGAGTCTTTCATGGTTCTATATAAATTTTTGGTGTATTTGTTCTAATTGTGTGAAGTATGCCATTGGTATTTTAATAGGGACTATGATCAATCTATAAATTTCTTTGGGTAGTAAGGGCATTTTAATGATGTTAATTCTACCAATGAATGAACACAGTATACATTTATATTTGTTTGTATTGTCCTCTACTTCTTTTTTCAACACCCTATAGCAGGGGTCCTCAAACTTTTTAAAGTGGGGGCCAGATCACCATCCCTCAGAGAGCTGGAGGGCCGGACTATATGAACTACTAATTCCTACTGTAACACCTCGGCTGCGCTCACTGCCCAAAAAACCTGGCGGGCCGGATCAGACTCCTCTGCAGGCCGCATGTGGCCCAAGGGCCATAGTTTGAAGACCCCTGCCCTATAGTTTCCCAAGTACATGTCTTTTTTTTCTTCCTTGGTTAAGTTTATTCTTAGGTATCTTTTTGTTGTTGTAATGGTAAATGGGATTTTTTGTTTGTTTGTTTCTCTTTATGAGAGTTCATTATCTATACATATAAAAGGCTAATACGCTAAGTGTCCAGGTAATGATATCACATAGCAATGCCCGGCTTCCTCTTCCTAGCAACTAACCTCCTTGTAGATTCTTCAGCTCAGGAACCCGACTTGCTTTATAGCCAGGTGCAAACATTTCACAGTTTAATTAAATATTTGTGAAACGTGTTTATGTGCCTCATCTCATTTAATCCTCACAGAAGTCCTAGAGTAGGTAGATAGGAGACTCTGTAGAATTCTATTTTATTTTCATTAGTTGGAAAATGGAGATTTAGAAAGCTTAGAAACTTGACCTGACTGAAAAGAAGTAAGAAATGGTGGACCTTGAAAATGACTTCAGATTTTCTCACTGCACAGAATATAGTCAATCATTGCTGCAGTTAAATATTTTAACCTTTGTTCTCCCTGCATGATCTACAATAATATCTGCTTTGTGTTAATATTTACTGCTATGTTGCTAACAATTACCTGAAAGAGAAGTTGGGATGCTTCACTGGGCTAGAAAAAGATTGGCTAAATTAGAAAGCAGGTCTAGTTAAGCAAGTTTATTCCATATCTATAAAAGGCTAAGTTGACTCGCACATGTACAGTACATATAAAGCTCTAGCTAGCGCCAATTGCGTGTGTGTGTTTCCATCTGTCATTGTTGATAGTGAATTTGGTTGACACTTCTATTATAGAGAAAGGATGAATAGTGATATTAAAATATTACTTCTAATTAATATCCTTTCAATGTGTGCAAAATTGTGTACCAGGCCACTAGCTGGAATATAAAACTATCATCAATTTCAGGATGTTAATTTTGTATCCTGCTATTTTGCCAAATTCATTTATTAAATCTAGAAGTCTCCTGGTGGAATCTTTAGGGTTTTCTATGTACAATATTATTTCATCTATGAATAATGACAGGCTTACTTACTCCTTTCCAATTTGGATGTCTTTTATTTTATTTCTTGTCTCATCCCTGTAGCTAGGACTTCCAGTACTATGTTGCGTAAGAGTGGTGAAAGTGAACATCCTTGTCTTGTTCCTGTTCCTAAGGGAAATCATTTTTGCCTATTGAGTATTATGTTGCTTGTAGATTTAACATATATGGTCTTCGTTATATTGAGGTATGATCCCTCTATTCCCACTTTACTGAGAGTTTTTATCCAAAAAGGTGCTGGGTGATTTTTTCAAATGCTTTTTCTGCATCTATTGATATGATCATGTGATTTTTATTTTTCACATGTGATATATGACATTTATTCATTTATAAATATTGTACCAGCTTTGCATCCCTGGAATAAATACCACTTGATCATAGTGTATGATCCTTTTAATATATTACTAGATCCTATTTACTAGCATTTTGTTGAGGATTTTAGCATTTGCATTCTTCAGGGATATTGGCCTGTAATTTTCTTTCTCTGTAGTGTCTTCACCTGGTATTGGAATGAGGCTAATGCTGGCTACATAAAAAGAGCTTGGAAGTGTTTCTTCCTCTTGAATTTTTTGGAATACTTAGAGGAGGATAGGTATTAGTTCTTTTTTTATTATTAAATTATTATGTGTGTACATATCTTATCATTCCCTCCCTCCCATTCATACCCTCCTTCCCCAGAGTTTTGTGTCCATTGGTTGTACTTTATATGCATGTATACAAGTCCTTCAGTTGATCTATTATCTCCCCCAGATCTCCCTACCCTCCGCGCTGTAATTTGACAGTCTGCTTGTTGCTTTACTGTCTCTATATCTATCTTTTGGTTCATCAGTGTATAATGTTCTTTATTATCCATAAATGAGTGAGGTCATGTGGTGTTTCTCTTTCATTGACTGGCTTATTTCACTCAGCATGATGTTCTCCAATTCCATCCAGGTTGCTGCAAATGATGAGAATTTCTTTTTTTTATGGCAGCATAGTATTCCATTGTGTAGATGTACCATAGTTTTTAGTTCTTCTTTGAATGTTTAGTAAAGTTCTCTTGTAAATCCATTCAGACCAGGACTTTCATGTGCTGGGAGTTTTAAAATCACTACATCAATTTCATCAGTTGTCTTATTTTGGTTTTCTGATTCTTCCTGATGGAGTTTTGGGAGATTGTATGTTTCTAGAAATTTGTCCATTTCACCCAGGTTGTTCAGTTTGTTGGCAAATAGTTATTCATAGTATTTGCTTACAATCATTTGTATTTATGTGGTGTCTGCTGTTATATTGCCTCTTTCCTTTTTGATTTTATTTACTTGTGTCCTCTCTGTTTCTTGATGAGTCTGGCTAAGGGTTCATCAATCTTGTTCATTTTTTCAGAGAACCAGCTCTTGGATTCACTAATCTTTTGTACTTTTTTTGTATCTGTCATTTATTTCAGTCTGATCGTTATTATTTTCTTCCGTCTACTTCCTCTGGGCCATTCTTGCTATTCTCTTTCTAATACATTTAGTTGTACGGTTAGGTAGTTTATTAGTGCTTTGTATTGTTGCTTGAAGTAGGCCTGTAATGCTATGAACTTCCCACTCAGGACTGCTTTCACCTATCCCGTAGGTTTTGGGGTGTGTGCATTCATATTTATTTGTTTCCAGGAAGTTTTTAATTTCTAGCTTAATCTCACTTGTAACCCATTCACTGTTTAATAACATGCTAGTTAGCCTCCATGTATTTGAGGGGTTTTTATGGTAGTTGATTTCTAACTTAATGCCATTATGATCTGAGAAGATGCTTGATATGATTTCAATCTTCTTGAATTTGTATAGATTTGTTTTATTTTCCTGAAATGTGATCTATCTTTGAGAATATTCCATGTGCATTTGAGAAAAAATATATATTCTGTTGCTTTGGAGTTAAATGTTCTATAAATATCAGTTATATACATCTGATCTAGTGTGTCATTTAAGGCCTCTGTTTCCTTGTCGATTTTTTGCGGGGGAGTCTGGAGATCTATCCATGGAGTCAGTAGGGTGTTAAAGTCCCCTATATGAGTGTGTTGCTGTTGCTCTCTCCCTTAAAGTCCAGAAAGAGTTTTTAAATATATATTTGGATGCTTCTATACTGGGTGCATATATGTTTACAAGGGTTATATTTGTCTCCTGTTATGGCCTCTATTTTGAAATCTATTTTATCTGATAGGAGTACTGCTACCCCAGCTTTTGTTTTTTCCTTTTCATTTGCATGGAATATTTATCCCATCCCTTCACTCTCAGTCTGTGTGTTTTTTTTGTTCTGAGGTGGCTCTCTTATAGACAGCATATATATGGATCGTGTTTTCTTATTCAGTCACCCTATGCCTTTTCACTGGACAATTTGATACATTTATATTTAAGGTTATTTTTAATATATTTTATTGATTTCAGAGAAGAAGGGAATAGGAAATATAGAAAGATTAATGATGAGAGAGAATCATTGATCAGCTGACTCTTGCTTGCCCCACAGTGGGGACTGAGCCCTCAGCCCAGGCATTTGACCTTGACTGGAATTGAATCTGGGAGCCTTCAGTCCACAGGCTGATGCTCTATCCACTGAGTCAAATGAGCTAGGGTTCTTATTGATAGGTATTTATTTACTGCTATTTTTATTTTCTTTATGCAGATGATCTTCTTTCTTTCCTTTTCTTCTTAAAGCAGTCCCTTAAACATTTCTTGCATTACTGGTTTAGTGGTAATGCACTCCTTTAACCTTTTTTTTATCTGGAAAACTTTTTATTTCATCTTTAATTTTAAATGATAGCCTTGCTGGATGTAGTAGTTTTGGAATTAGGCCCTTGTTTTTCATTACTTTGAATTCTTAATTCCACTCCCTCTGGCCTGAGGTGTTTCTATTGAGAGTCAGCTGAAATTCTAATGGGAACTTCTTTGTAGGTAATTTATTTCACCAGGTTGGTCAAATGTTCTTTTGTTATTTCTTCAAATAAGTTCTCTGTTCCTTGCTCACCTTCTTCCCCTTCTGGTATTCCTATAATATGGAAATTGTTATGTTTCATGTTGATCCTGAGCTCCCTTAAGCTATCTTCCTGCTTTTTCATTCTTTTTCTATTTGTTGCTCTAATTGGGTATTTATTTCTACCTTGTCTTCCAAATCACTGATTCAATCCTCTGCTTCATTCATTCTACTTTTAATTATTTCTAGTGTGTCCTTGATGTCAGATATGTTATTTTTCATTTCTGTCTGGTTCAGGTTCATGATTTGTGTTTGCTTCCTCATGCTGTTATAGTTCCCACAGAGTTCCTTGTAATGTGCACTCAGCTCCTTAAGCATCTTTACAACTATTACTTTGATCTCTATGTCTGATAGGTTGCTTGTGCCCATTTCATTTAGTTCTTTTTTCTGGAGATTCCTCTTTTCTTTCATTTGGGCGGTTCTTTGTATCACCATTTTAGTTGTCTATTTGTATTTGTTTCTATGTATTATATAGAACTGTTATGCCTCCCAGGCTTTGTTGGATGGCCCTATGTAGAAAGTGTCTTGAGGGGTCTCCCCTTGTGTGCATTATTTGGGCTCTTTCTATTTTAATTAGGTCTTGATTGTTGATGCTCCATTCATGAGAGGGATATCCTTTCTGACTTGCTGAAAGTGAGGCTCATTCCTAATCTCATCGTGCTAGCTATTATACAGGTGTTGACAAAATAGAACAAGACACAGCAGGACCAAACCAAAACTAAAATCAAGCCACACAAAGCAACAACAACAAGAAAGTCTAAGAAGTAAAAAGAAGAGAAAGCAAAGAAAAAAATAAAGAGAATACTAAAAGACATGCAATCAAAGACTTCGATGGTATATAAAGAAAGGGAGAAAGAGGAAGAAAATGGCTATTAGAAAAGCAAGGAGGAAGCTACAAGAACTAGTATAGGAAGAAAAAAGAAAAGGAAACAAAAAATGAAATAATAATAATGAACTTAAAATGTAGTAATAAATAATATATTAAGCTATACATAGATAAAGTAAAATGAAAAAAAATAGAAATGAGAAAAATTAATAATGAAAAGTGATACAAGGAGAATAGAATCAAAGGGAAAAGAAATTAGAGATATGAGAGAAAAAATAAAAAAAGGGGAAAAACAAAAAAGCCACACACACACACAACAAAACCACACACACTCACACTCAAAAACCTTTGGGTCTGCTATTTGTGGAGTTCACTGGATTTTGCTCCGATGTTGTTGAATCTGGTCACTTTGTGTGTCTATCCTGGGCATTCTTGGAGATTTCTGGCCAGGTCAATGTGAGTCACTGCCCCTTTCTGGCCTTGGGTAATTTGATTGAGGCCCAATAGGTGAGAGACCCTAGTTGTCCAGTGGGTGAGGACTCCTTAGTCCAGAGACTTAGTCTGCCTTAAGTCTCATGCCTTGAGCTATTCTCTCTTCCCACTTGGAGTTGGGCTCTGCATGGATATCCTGGTCTTGGCTGGGATGGTTTGACTAGACTCATGTTGTCGGTAGTGCCAGTAGCTTGTAGGAGGTGGGGCTGGGCCCTTTCTGTCCTTCTAATACCTCTGCTCTGCCTGGTTAGTTGCCACCTTCTCTTTGCCACCTGCAGGGGCACAGATTTCCTGCCCTAAGCTATTTCCCCTTGTCTCAGGTCGCTGCAAGTTTAGTAAGAAGCAGCTCTTTTGCTGGTGAGAAAGAGGGCACCTCCTCTGCATTCCAGGTGGGCAGGGCTGATTCTACTTCCTGGACTATTTTCAAGCTCCTTTTCTGCTCACCAGCAAGAGTTTCTCCAAGAAATATAAAGTACCCCAGGTTCAATGTTGTGTGTGTCCTTCAGACCACTCCAATGTAGGCTGGCCCTGAGTTCCACTGCAAGGTCCTTCCCACTGATCAGGAGGAGCTTCCCAGGCAGTGTTATGGCAGGGTGCTAACACTACTCTATCAAGGGACTTCAGCTCCACTACTGCACCACTCTTCAGTTTCCATGGCCAATGTTCTCAGGGCCTCCTCTTTCAGTCCCAGGCACTCCTGTTTCACCCATAATCTGCAGCCTCTTCAGTCTCCTCAGGTCCTCATTTTTAATAGTTCCAGTTCAAGGGAGGCCACATCCACCTCCTGGCCTTCAACACAGTTCCTGTCCTCAAAACCTGACTTCATAAAATGTGACTAAGTCACCTGTTTTGCCCTTAAGAGAACCATTCATGTCCTTTTTTCATACCATTTAATGTATTTGACTTGAATAAGAAAATTACCAGGGAAGGATTATTTTAACTCAATCATGCTGCCCATTATTGTTATACTAGATGCCCTGTGCATGAAATTCGTTCATGGGTGGGGTCCCTAGGCCTGGTCTGTGATCAGGGCCAAGCCAATCAGAGCCAGAAGACCCTGGCGGGGTTGGGAAAGGAGGTGACTGTTGCCAGGCCAGGCACGGAAGAAATGGATGACTGACGCTGATGCTGCCCTCAGCGCCCCCCCACCACACGGTTCCCTGCCTCCCCCTCTCATCTTTCCCTTGCTGCCATACTGCCACTAGGGCCTACCAGCTATGGGGAGGGACAGGGCCTGCTGGCCCGGGGAGGAACAGGGGGAGGGACCATGGGAGATTTGCCACCCAGGGAGAGGGACCACAGGAAGTTGGCCACCAGCCCCAAGAAGGGAGCTGGCCCTTAGCCCCCCTGGGAATGGGGCCAGATCCGCCTCCACTGACCCTTAGTTTCCTATCCCAGCCCAAAGGGGCCCCTGGCAGGGTTGGGAGAGAAAACAATGGTCACTGGGCCAGGCAGGGAAGGAACGGGCACCAGATGCCAACGCTGCCCTCAGCACCCCGCCACTGTGCAGTTCCCTGCCCCCCCCACCTCTGTCCCTCATTGCCACTAGGGCCTGCTGGGTGGGGGAGGGACAGGGCCTGCCCACTAGGGGAGGAATAGGGGGAGGGCTGCAGGAGGTTGGCCACAGCCCCCCTTGGAAAGGGGCCACATCTGCTGCCACCCACTCCCAATTCCCTGTCCCAGCCTGGGGCCCAGCCCGATCAGGGTCTGCTGACCAGGACTATGGGAGGTTGGCCAGCCAGGGGAGGTTGGCTGTGGGATCGCACTGATCACAAGGGAGCAGCTCCTGCATTGAGCATCTGCCCCCTGATGGTCAGTGCGCATCATAGTGACTGGTCATTCCATTCATTCAGTCATATCAGTCACTTGGACTTTTATATATATATAGATAATGTCAATGACAGATAATCAAACCTTTATGCTTGTGAACCCTGAGAAAGAAGATACCTATCAAGAAGGGCTCCTGGTGGCTACCTGGGCTCAACCTTAAAAGAAGAGCCTAACAGCTGTTTCTAAACAGTGGCCTCTCACACTTCAAAGAAAAGCCTCCACTGAACTGCCTTTCTGCATCATGTGCCTGCATCTGTGCTAGTCCTTAGAAAAGAGTTTCTGGAGCTGTATTTCAAGCAATAGGACTAAGGCTTTCCCCATCCAATCAGAGCTGCACAACTATATCTCCATCAGTATCTTCACTGACCAATCAGAGTGGCTCCATTCTGACCAATCAGGATAGTGCCTTTGGACCAATCAAACTGAGGATTTGGTATCCTCATTTTCATGAGGACAGACCAATCAGGGGCCATGAGTGGGACTTCTCTCAATGTAACTCACTCCCCTCTGTCTAGGAGAGTTCACATTCCAGTTCCAAGGAAGACTGAGACCATGTTTCCTGGATGGAGCTGAAACACTAAAGATAAAACACTGAAGACATCTCAGGGGACCAGAGCAGAGAAGAGTAAGAAGAGGAGAGCAGAGAAGAGCAAAGCAGACTAGTGTATAGAGGAGGAGAGCAGGCAGAGTAGAGATGAGCTGTCTTGAAGGGAGAGGGGCTCACTCAAGGGCCTCACTCAAGGGCCTCCTCACAGCCCTGCAGTTTCACAGCTGTACTACTCCATAATTGAGCTGTAACACCATTGAGCTATTCCACAGCCATACTATTCTCAAAGCTGTGCTACAGTATATCACAATGGAGATGTTTGCACTAAGTAAAGTTTCCTTCTTCACCATACCCCAAATTGGGAATTTCTATTGGTATTAAATTAACAACTATCGACCTGAAATTCTTAGTGATGTATGTCAATCATATCTCAATAGAATTGAGGAAAACAAAACAACAAAAATAGCTGCAGAAAATCAATAGTCATATGTAAGCAGTTCATAGAGTATGGCTCAGAAAAGATATCTTAATCCCACCCTATATCCTCTAGGAGCCTAGGTTATAGCTCACCATAATAACCTACAATGTGGAAATATATTTGTCGGTAAATCTGAAAAACTGTGAGAAAGATAACCCTTCCTATATACTCAAAATATCAATAAGCTGACAGAAATTCCCGAGTGCCCCATTAAAAGCTGTCTCGACAAAATTTAATATATGAAACATTTAAAGAGCCCCTTTCCAAAAAACAAACAAATCAATATAAACTATGGTGTTCATAACCAGTTGTCATGTTACCTAAAATTTTCTCATCAGTTTATTCAATTAAAGAATGATGTTGCTCAGAAAAGTTAGCTCTTAAATCCATTATAAGTCATGCTGTATAAGCACGACTGCATTCGTCAGTCACCAGGCAAGACACTCAGGGGTGTTCTGAGAGGGAAAGGTCAAGGTAGGGCCTATTCCAGAGCAGCTATAGGTACAGTGCCAAGGTAGGAAGCTCTGGGGGCATGAGGGACAAGGTTTTCAGGGGGAAGATTTTTATCAAGGACTGGTCACAGTTCCACTCTAATGACCTGGAGAAAAATATATAATTAAGGCAGAATACAAAAAGCAAAAGATTTAATGAGCTATTTACAAATCTGATTACTATGGTGAATAAAGTAAAAAAAAAAAAAAAAAAAAGAGAGAGCCTTAAAGTTTCTCCTTACCTCTGCCATCAAAGTTCCTAAAATGTATAGAGACTGACCCCACATATGAGGCAATTTTCCCATGGGGACTCGGTCCACAGTGTGGGGATTTTGATATTCTTCATCAACCTAAAAAAAAAAAAAGATTTAAAGGCTACAAGAAGGATAATAGAAGGTTTTAAATACTAGACAGCAAAAAGGCTGAGTTTGGATTGTGATTTACACCCTATGAAACAGTCACATTTGCAATGCACTGAAAAGTCAAGCAGTGTTCCTCTAACTGTAGGGTGGATACAGATTACCTGAGGATTGTGTACAAAGACAGATTCTGACTTGAGTAGGTGTGGGGGAAGGCCTGAAACCTGCATTTCTAACAAGCTCTCAAGTAATGCTGTTGATGTTGCTGGGAGCTTATTCCACCCATCCCTACTAGAACCAACGGCTGCATCTCTCCCATGGTTAATACTCTTTTGCAATAGAGAAGAACAGTAATATTTCTGACTGGAATTTTGGGAAAATGGAGACCTACTTCATTTTCAAAGATTGTCTACTCAAATAATCCCAAATTAGTGGTCTCAGAGAAAAAACATATCAAATCCTGAGAGTTCACAGAGAACAACACTCTGGTTCTGACTACTGATGTCCATATCATTCTCAGCCTTAAGGTTTTTTGTTGTTGTTTTTTTTTTTAATCAACCTCTAAACAATTTATTTGATTTTTTAAATTGAGTTATGGTTGACATACAAAAATGCTATACATTTTTAATGCATCTTGGTAATTTTGAGGGTAAGTATAATATATACCCTTGAAACTACCACTGTTAAGTTAGGTCTTACCCTTGTCTTGCTGTGCAAGTGTCATAACTGTGAGTGCTTTAAAATCTTTCAAGGGAACAAAATTGTAATTTTATTGTCCTATACTGAAAGACAAAATTTTAGAACATGAAAATCATAAGAAAGTAACAATTATTTGACTCAAACAGGGCAGACCTATCGAAGTACTCCTCCTCTTCTCCCAGCCCCATACTATGGCACTGTCTAGCTCACCTTGTCAAGGGGAACACTGTATAGCTCGGGCAGAAGTGGGACTCCATTTTTGCCCTTGATGAGGACTTCTTCAAGAGCCTCTCTATATTCTTGAACCTGTGAGTATAAGAAAGGGAGAAAAAAATTATAGAAAGGTCCCTTTGGGGACCCAGAGGAAACTGTTGCCAAAGAAAATCCTATTTAAAAGGAACACATTTACCTAGTAAAAGGAAAAAGAGGAGGAAGTAGCACCTACTACATGCTTATTATAGGCAAGATAATATATTAGGTGTTTTGCATACTTTAACACATTTAATTTTAATAACCATCCTAGGAAGTATGTATAACCATAAACTTTTTATAGGGAAACTAAGGCTTTAGCAGGTTATGAACTTATGGAAGATCACACAAGAGTGCAAGGTTGAATCCAGATTTGAGTCCAAGTCAACCTGCCTCCACAGGCCTATTTTTATCCACTATGTACTACCCTAAGGATAGATTTGTCACATTACATGTACTGGCTTTTAAAACTATATTTTGCCTGCAAATTAAGTTTCTTTTATGGCCAAGTTTATGTGTTTTTTGTTGAATAATTTTTATAGATTAATAATACATAAAAAGTAAAAAAAAAAAAAAAAACACTATAATTTATGGTGAAAAAATATATAGTTAGTTCTGCTATAACAGTTGTTTAGAAAACACAAATTTGTTCCAATGTCTTTGATATATTAGGGAAAATTTTGAGCATAACATGAATTTCACATACGCTCATGCACCATTTCAACTGAGAACACATATAGCTAAAATGAGCCGTGAAAGATTATATAGGAGGACAATAAGCCATATCCATCTGCATGCAGGGTTATAACTTTCTGTCAGATTTCAGATAACTTCCTGTCCACCACTAATAAGGTGCTCTTTTCTCATGGCCATTAGCTGAATGGCTCTGTGCCTTTCCTTCTCCAATTCCCCCTCTTTATTCGCAGCATATGTTCTTTGTTCATTTTATCTTTTCTCAAAAAAATCTTTATTGTTGAAAGTATTATATATGTCCCTTTTTTCCCCCATTGACCTCTCCAGCCTGCCCCAACCTCCCGCTCCAGGCCTTTACCATGTGTTATGCATATATGCATACAAGTTCAGTGGTTGATCTCTTCCCACCAACTCACCCTCCACTGCCATCCCTCTGAGGTTCAACAATCTTGTTTGATGCTTCTATGTCTCTTCATCTATTTTTGTTCATCAGTTTATGTTGTTCATTAGATTCCACATATGAGTAAGATCATGTGATACTTATCTTTCTCTGATGGGCTTATTTTACTTACAATAATGCTCTCCAGGTCCATCCATGCTCTTGCAAATGGTAAGAGTTCTTTCTTTTTTACAGCTGCATAGTATTCCATTGTATAGATGTACCAGCTTTTTAACCCACTCATCTGCCGATGGTCACTTAGGCTGTTTCCAAATCTTAGCTACTGTAAATTGCACTGCTATGACCATAGGGGTGCATATATTCTTTCTGATTGGTGTTTCTGATTTCCTAGGATATATTCCTAGAAGTGGGATCCCTGGGTCAAACAGGAGTTCCATTTTTAATTTTTTTAGTAAACTCCATACAGAATTTCAATAGAGGCTGCACCAGTCTGCATTCCCACCAGTAGTACAATATATTAGGGTTCCTTTTTTCTGCATTCTTGCCAATACTTGTTGTTTGTTGACTTGTTGATGGTAGCCATTCTGACAGGTGTGAAGTGGTACCTCACTGTCATTTTGATTTGCATCTCTCTGATGATTAGTGACTTTAAGCATTTTTTCATATGCCTCTTGGACTTCTGTATGTCCACTTTGGAGAAGTATCTATTTAGGTCCTTTGCCCATTATTAATTGAATTGTTTATCTTCCTTTTGTTTAGTTGTGTGAGTTCTCTATAAATTTTGGAAAATAAACCCTTATTAAATGTATCATTTGCAAATGTGTTCTCCCATCAGTGGGCTTTCTTGCTATTTTGTTGATGGTTTCTTTTGCTGTGCAGAGGCTTTTTATTTTGATGTAGCCCAATTTGTTTATTTTCTCCTTAGTTTCCATTGCCCTAGGGCAGTGGTCAGCAAACTCATTAGTCAACAGAGCCAAATATCAACAGTACAACGATTGAAATTTCTTTTGAGAGCAAATTTTTTAAACTTAAACTTCTTCTAATGCCACTTCTTCAAAATAGACTCACCCAGGCCGTGGTATTTTTGTGGAAGAGCCACACTCAAGGGGCCAAAGAGACACATGTGACTCACGAGCTTCAGTTTGATGACCACGGCCCTAGGAAATGTATCAGTAAACATTGCTATGAAAGATGTCTGAGATTTTGCTGCCTATGGTTTCTTCTAAGATTTTTATTGTTTCGTGTCTCAGAGTTAAGTCCTTTATCCATTTTGAATTTATTTTTGTGTATGATGTAAGTTGATGGTCTATTTTCATTTTTTGCATATATCTGTCCAATTTTCCCAACACCTTTTATTGAAGAGATTGTCTTCACTCCAGTGTATGCTTTGTTTCCTTAGTCAAATATTAATTGAGCACAATGGCTTAGATTGATTTTCTTTTGATATCTGTCTTTTGCTCTCTTCCTCTGGTACACAAGGTGGTGGGCTGGTGGGAATGTGAGTGCACATATCCAAAAGCAAATTTCAGGTATTTTTCAAGGTACAAGTATTATATTATTGTATTTCTTAACATTTGACTTGCATACAGCTACAGTATAATTTTTTTAGGGCCTTTTCATTTTATATGTTTTTCTGACCAACTTTTTAAATGTTGTTCTCCAATCCTATTTTCCCACAAGCCCTATAGTTTTTATTTCTCAAATATGCCGAGCAAGGTAATTTTAAAGAAACATATATGTCTCATTATATTGTAGCTTAAGTGATTCTACTTTGCATGTACAACATGCCTTTACCTGTGAAATTTAAACAATTTTAGTGATATCTTCTTCAATTAATGGAGAAAAAAAACTTTTCATTATATGCACAGAGAAACTGAAGAAGTCAATGACTACACTTGGATTACTCAATGGTCAATAGTGAAGCCAAAAAAAATTCCAGGTATTCCAACTCTTCCCCCTCCCAAGTTCAAATAACCTGAATGTGCTTTATACTTAGTAGGCATATTTGATAAATAATCTCTTTTGAGCAAGAAAAGTTTTTTAATAAACAATTTCATAGAATTTGAGAAGGACTGAGAAAAATGCTAGAATCACATCAGGGTGATCAAAACAGGCAGGTTATTTTTATTATAGCTTATCTTATTTGCTTGCTCAACAATGGATACTTTATGAATTATTAGAATTTAGAGTAAAATAGAACTTTGTGGCCCCTGTAACTTTAGTGAAACCCTATTATTTAGACTCATATTGGTAATTATGTATTAATATTAGCCAAATCATTAAAATTACACAAAATTTTATTTTAAGTAGCAAAGTATAAATGACTTCTAAACGCATTGGATTTATGTCCAATTTTAGACCATAGCCAATTTTTAGAATGCCTGACATTAAATTTACTTAACTAAGATTCTAAATCTCACTGTTTTTCTGTTTTTTTTTCTTTATTGATTAAGGTATTAAATATGTGTCCTTACCCCCTCATTGCCCCCCCACCCACCCAGTCATGTTCATGCCTTCACCCCCTGGTATCTGCATCCATTGGTTATGCTTAAATCTCACTGTTTTTCAATGATGATTTCTAAACTACTTTATTCATGTAGCCAAAAAGGCAATGATGAACATGTTTTTGGGGGTGAGGACAGGGATGAGTGGATTGTTGGGGTTTTATTTTTGGGGGGTGGTCTAACATGAGAACATCATATCTAAGATTTATTTTTTAAAAGACATACAAAGTCAGGAAGGAAATTTCGGTACTTCTAATGACTGTGACAAGTAGACAGAATTTGCTGTTTTGCTTTGCATATTTGTTAAAAGCAAAGTATTAGATATGGCAATATCTAGATCTTCCAAGTCCTAACTTAGTGCCCTCAACTATTAGCCTCTAGGAGACAATGTTATCTTCTCCCTATTAAGGAAGATTTTCATTTGGGCACAGGGTTGGCACAGCTGTTAGCTGAAAGGAAGACATAATAAGAACATTTTGCTAAAAAGCTCTTTCCCCAGTTCATTACCTGTTCAACATTGCCAGTGAAGACCCCATCGAGGATAAAGTATGTCCAGAACAATGGCCATTCACACTCTATATTTTCAAATAACTTCAGCTCAGCTGGTTCATAGTATAAGCGATTGGGATCCTGATAAAAGCATAATAAACACAGTCTGTCTTATCACTCCAAGATCAAATATACATATTTAGACCAGGGGTATATAACATAGCCTTTCATTATTGATAGTTTCAGAGAAGGCAGAAAATGTCCATACCTCTCTGCCTTAGCAAGTACTTTGTGATATGACTTCTAACTACTAGAACAGGAATAATAATGACATTATAGGCAGGTGTATGAAGACATGAGATTAATCTGTAATAAACTTGAGTTTTATTTTATACTTTATAAGTTTTAGGTAGCAGAAGAAAATGTGGACAGAAATATTTAGCAGATGGCAAGAGATGAGAGTTTGGGAATCACCATTATGAGTGACAAATGAAGCACAAATTGTAGATGTAATAACTATATATAATGAAGGAATGGCTCAAGAACAGAATCTGTAAAACCCTCTCAGTTTCATGAGTGAAGGAGAGAAAGAGAAAATAATTAGGACAATGTAGTGTTGTGAATATTAAAATAAGTAAAGAATTTCAAGAAAACATAGAGATAAGTAACAGTGATGTCCTACAAAGAAGTCAAGCAGAATAAAGATTGTGGAGAGGCAATTGGATGGGTCATTTAGAAGATTATGATGATATTTGAGAGCATAATTTTCATAGATTGGTAGAGGAGGAAGTTAACAAGGCTAAAGAATAAAGTTAAAGAGAGGAAGTAAACCAGAAGAGTTTGAGCTCAATGATTTTAAAAAATTATTATAATGGCTCTCGACCAGCAAATTTAAACCTTAAACACATTGCCAATGAAAATGCTTCTTATTGATAACTCATTGCCTTCAATAATACTTAATTTTTTCCATTGATACTTCCAAGGAGAATTTTGACAACTGTAACAAATGGAAATTAATTTTTCAAGATCAAAAACTGTTTACAACTAACCAACAGCAAAAGCTAGAAGGAGCCAGGAAGAGCTAATGATGGAAAGATTTTTTTCCTATAACATTATTAAATACCAGAGGCCCAATGAATGAAATTCTTGCATGGGTAGGGTTCCTAGGCCTGGCCAGCAATTGGCCTATCTGTGGGGCAACCAGTGGGGTAATGGGGCTCCCCCTGCTAGCACCCACCTTGGCTAGCCTGGGGCATGTGGGCTGGGGGCAGTTACTGCATTAAGCATCTGCCCCCTGGTGGTCAGTGAGCATCATAGCAACTGGTCGTTCCACAGTTTTGGTCTATTTGCATATTAGCTTTTATTATATAGGATTTAGGAGGGAAAATACTTTGAGGCTATGCAAATACTCTGTTTCTGCCTAAACTTTCATTCACTGGTTTAAACATACAACTTAAAAATAAACAAATGCAGAAAGGCTTACAAACAGAACTTAGCTACTAAACCCAACAAAATTAGCAACTATCATTTATTATTATCCTATTTAGTGATTATTTTAAGTACCATGAGTGAAGTAACTGTTTACTCTGAATAAGACTATAGATAGCCTTGGAATCATTTTGGAGAGAAGGAACCTACCTCTTTAGGGGTTTTGTATCCATCTCGTAGAAAGCGACAGCAGCCATAACGACCCTGGGAATGCAGAGAAAAAAGGTCAGAAGTTTATACACTGGTTCAGCCATATATTTAATCGGAAATACCTTCTTTGCTATAATCTTTATAAACATTTATGCAACCAATATAGGAGCACCTAAATATATAAAGCAAATCTAGATGAATATAAGGGGGAGAACAATAGTAATAGAGTCATAGAAGTGGGTTTTAAAACCTGATTGACATCAATGGAAAGCTCTTCTAGACAGAAACTCAACAAGAAAACAGGGGCCTTAAATGACATACTAGATCACATAGATTTAACTGATATCTTCATAGCATTTCACCCCAAAGCAGCAGAATATATATTATTTTCAAGTAAATATAGAACACTTTCTAGGAGAGACCACAAAATAAATCTCAAATTTTAAAAACTGAAATCATATTAAGAGTCTTCTCTGACCATCTCAGTATGAAGCAGGTAATCAATCACAAAAAGAGTGAAAAACACACAAAGACATGGAAGCTAAATGACATATTACTAAACAATGAATGAGTTCACAATGAAATCAAGGAAGAAATCAAAAGATACTTTGAAACAAATAAAAATAGGAACACAACAACCCAAAATCTACGGGACACGGTGAAAGCAGTAGTAAGAGGGAAATTCACAGCATGACAGGCCTACCACCAGATATAAAAATAATTTCAAATAAGCTATTTAACTACACTCTTAAAGGAACCAGAAAAGGAACAAACAAATCCCAAGGTGAGTAGAAGAAAGGGAATTATATGCATTACAATGGAAATAAATGAAGTATAAACTAAATATATATATATATATATATGAAAGATCATATATATATAAATATATATAAATATATATATATATAAATATATATTTATATATATAAATAAATATATATTTATTTATATATATATAAATAAATATATATATTTTATATATATTTTTTATATATTTTATATATTTTATATATATTTATATATATAAAATATTTTTTATATATTTATATATATATAAAAATATATATATTATATATATAAATAAATATATATATTTATATATATATAAATATATATAAATATTTATATATAAATATATATATATATATATATATATATATATATATATATATATGAAAGATCAATAAAACTAAGAGCTGGTTCTTTGAAAAGAAAATGGTCGTCAAATAAGCAGACCTTTCTTGCACCTCTTCCCAGAGCCAGACAGGAAATAACACTAAAGTGGGAAACATTTACCAGGAATTGCCAACTGAGGTCCAGCTGAGGAGGAGAGTTATATCAAGGAAGGACATAAAACATCTGGAGGCTGATAGGAAGGATAAGGTCATAAGAAGAGGTGACCCAGCTTCCATGGGCAGCAGACCGAGTGGGAGGAGTGAGTTCTGGGCTATTGGAGGGTGTGTTCCCTCAGAAGATTGAGGCCTGGAACCCAGGCTGGACTCCATAGCCCAGAGAACCAGAGCCGAAACCAGTGGCCCATGTCACATCCAGCCGTGACTGCTGGCCCTCAGGGAATCTGGTAGGAGAGAAAGCCTCCACATTTTGTTTGTGTTTTATTGTTTGTTTTGTTTTTAATTATATATATTTTTTACTTCAGAGAGGAAGGGAGGGAGGGAGGGAGGGAGGGAGGGAGGGAGAGAGAGAGAGAGAGAGAGAGAGAGAGAGAGAGAGAGAGAGATTGAGAGAAACATCAATGATGAGAGATTCGTTGGTCAACTGCCTCCTGTATACCCAACACTAGAGATCGAGCCTGCAACTGGGGATATGCCCTGACCAGTAATCAAACCATGACCTTTTGATTCATAGGTTTACACTCAAACACTTAGCTATACCAGCTGACCTCATATTTTTGGCTTTTTTTTTTTTTCCTTTATTGATTAAGGTATTACATATGTGTCCTTATCCCCTCATTGCAGCCTGACCCCACTCCCATTCATGCCCTCACCCCCCTGGTGTCTGTGTCCATTAGTTATGCTTATATGCATGCATACAAGTCCTTTGGTTGATTCCTGCCCCTTCCCCTCACCCATTTGACCCAATGATCCCACTTCTAGGAATATATACCAAGAAACTAGAAACACTAATCATAAAGGATATACACTAAGTGGCCAGATTATTATGATCTCTGAATGCATAATAATCTGGCCACTGAATGAATATATATATATATATATATATATATATATATATATTCCGGTGCATAAATTCATGCATGGATGGGGTCCGGCCAGCCTGGCCAGGGGGAGGTGACATGGGCAGTTAGCCAGCCTGCCTGCTGATTGAACTCCTGGTCGAGAGGACAATTTGCATATCAGCCTTTTATTATATAGATATACACTGAGTGGCCAGATTATTATGCATTCAGAGATCATAATAATCTGGCCACTCTGTATGCACCCCTATGTTCATAGCAGCACAATATACAATGGCTAAGATTAGGAAACAACCTAAGTGCCCATCAGCAGATGAGTGGATTCAAAAACTGTGGCACATCTACACAATGGAATACTATGCTGCTATTAAAAGGAAGGAACTCCTATCATTTGCAACATCATGGATGAAGCTGGAGAGTATTATGCTAAGTGAAAAAAGTCAGTCAGAGAAAGATAAATATCACATGATCACATTCAATTGTGGCTTTTTTTAAAGCCTAGAACACAGGAGTTTCATTTACAGCAAGCATACAAACTCATGGCCCACAATGAATATTTTTGCAGCCCAGCCAATATAACGGCATGTAAGAAATATTTTAATAAAAATTTCATAACTTAATTTTTTAATATCCTGTTATACATAATTATTAATAACAAACTACAATGTTCTCTAATAACTTATTATTATAATCATGTTGTTTTCCTTTCCCTTACACACCTTGCACGTAGGCACACCATTTCTCTCCACTAATACTAGCAGCGAATATTTTAGCAGCTGATTGCCACATCATTAGTCTTGAACTGACTTGCTTGATGTGCACAAAAGGAAATATTTCACTTTTGGAGAATAAGAAAAATAGGTTTATTTGCGTTACTTATTAATTTGTGCACTTATTTAATGTCTGGTAAGTTAATGTTCAAGAAAAAATATTAACTTTTATTAAAATGTTCTATTATTTTATGTTAACAATTACTCATTTATTTCAGCCCTTGTATTCAGCATGTCTCTATCAAAATAAACCTACATTTCTATGAAAATTTAAGCCTTTTTTTTTTTTTCCTGGCCCACATAAACTCAAACCTTGTTTATTTGGCCCATATTATCCTTTGAGTTTGACATGCTCAATTTACAGCTACTCACATGAGAATTGGTGGAGAGAGAATGGTAGGAACTCAAGGTGCCTGAGGAAAAGATGGGGTTGGAAGCATTGTGGGGAGACATGGGAGAGCAGCAGCAGGAGAACTGCATTTGGCCATACCTCGGGTCCAGTAATAATTAATGTCGTTTTTAACATTCGTTTAAAATCTTGCTTGGCGTTGACTTGTATTGACATAACCTTCAAACACGTGGTATCTACAGAACGTGTGAAGTGCAATTTACAAGTTTTGCTTGAAAAAGTTTGTGTTTGGTTTGGTTTTTGTTGCAAAACTAGGGCTAAGAAGATGGCGGATGAAGAGCATATTCGGCACTGCATGCTTTACGAGTTCCAATTAGGAAGAAAAGCAAGTGAGGCTGCAAAAAACATCTGTAGTGCTCTTGGTCAAGATGCAGTTAGCGCCAGAAAATGCCAGCGTTGGTTTGAGAAATTTCGCGAGGGAAATTTTTCGTTAGATGACAAGAGTGGTCGAGGCCGTGTGTCCAATTTTGATCAAGAAGCTCTTCAAGCTCTTTTGGTGCAAAATCCTCAAATTACCCAACAAGAGCTTGCGACAACTTTAAATTGTTCACAAAAAACAATTTCCAATCAATTGCGTGCACTTGGCAAAGTCCAAAAGTTTGGAAAATGGGTTCCTCATGAGTTGACCAACAACCGTAATCAAAGAGTCACAATTTGCAGTTCGCTCCTCTCTCATTAAAACCGTTTGCCATTTTTAGAGCAAATTGTTACCAGAGATGAAGAATGGGTGTTGTATGTTAATTTGAAAAGGCGGCCTCAATGGTTGGACAAAAATGAGGCTCCGCAGCCCACGCCAAAACCTGACTTGCATGTGAAAAAAGTGATGTTGTGTGTTTGGTGGAATTTTAAAGGAATTCTTCATTATGAACTTTTACCATCTAACCAAACCATTACAAGTGCAGTGTATAGTGCCCAATTGGAAAGGTTAGCCCAAGCTTTAAGAGAAAAAGAACCTGTGCTGATTAATCGGAAGGGCGTAATTCTTCACCAAGATAACGCACGACCGCATACTGCAAGAATCACTGCTGAAAAACTGCGCCAGTTGGAATGGGAAGTTCTCCCTCAACCTGCATATTCTCCTGATATTGCCCCTTCTGATTACCATTTGTTTCGTTCTTTGCAAAACTTTCTTCTTGGAAAAAAATTTAATAATGAAGAATGCCTCAAAAATGCATTGACCGAATTTTTTGCATCAAAATCACAAGAATTTTACAACAGAGGGATTAAAATGCTTCCTGAGCGTTGGGCACAAGTAGTAGAAAACAACGGCAACTATATTGTTGATTAAATTTTGTTGTATTGTTTAAATAAATTCGATTTTAAAAAGTATTAGAAAACGACATTAATTGTTACTAGACCTAATAGAAACAGCCATTTTTTCCTGAGAGGAGCTAGCTGCCCTCAAGAAGAGAAAAAACCCCACCTTAAGTGATAGGGCCTGCCAGACCCTCAGGCACCCTGCCTGCCATACCCTGCATCTTGACCTTTGCAGAAGACAACAAAGTCCAAACCTTTGTGTTAGAACAGTATCAGGAAGCATCAGTAACTGGATTGAGGGTAGGGCCATCCACCCAACTTTCCTGTGAACCTGATAGTTGCTTCCCCCATACAGGAGAGCTAATAGAAACTCCAGGTTTACAGCTGAGCCTACTGGACTACATATAGGATCTCTGTCATGACAAAGGCAGAGCAATATTCTGGTCACTCCCAGAGGAGTAACTCTGGGACATGGAAAAACATCCAGCACATTCCCTGAAATCTGAATAGCACCATCCCCTCAAGGGAAACCCAGAGTTCTAGACTCCCAATTCTGCATAAAGTGCTTTCAGAGCTGACTGACAGCTAAAGGAGGGTAGAGGTGGAACCCTGATAATGTGGGAAGCTTACTGACCAAACACTAAGCCCCATGCCACTAACAAACCTGCTTTACAAGGCAGATTAACTGCTCCCACGTGTAGACAAGTGCTGTGGAGACAGAAACTGTGGATCTCTCGGAGCTTCAAGCAGGTTTGTTGAAAGCCAAAGGAGGACAGATTCTGACAATGGTTGGTAGCTAAGTACCTCCCAGGAAGTCCAAAATTGGCAGACAAAATATTCAGCCACAGTCATCAGAAGAGCAGAGTCCAATAGGAGCTCCAAGGAGGCACTAAACATGGCCAAGACAAATGCCACTTCACCATTTTTTTATTCTCTTCCCTTTCTGTCTGTCCTTTATTTATATTCCTTATCTGTTTTATTGATTGTCTATTATTTTGGTCTCTATTGTATCTGTCCTATTTTAGTCTTCCCTTTTCCTACTCAATATTTTTTTTCCTTTTTCTCCTGCTCTCTCATCTTTTTTCCTTTTATTATTTTGGGTCTATCTGCTTTATTCTTTATTTTCCTTTTCAATTTTTTTCATCCTCTTTAATTTTAAATCACTTTCTTCCCCTATTCTTTATTCTTATTTTCTTTATTTCACCTCTGCCCCTTGTTATTCCTCTCCCCCTTTTTGTTGTTTGGGGGGGTGCTTCTTTTAGTTAGTTAGTTTGTTTTTTCTCTCCATAGTTTTAATTTTCTTCTACCATTAGGACTCTCTTTCCTAATTTTCTCTTCTCAGGGGGTGGCTTTAGGTGTTTTTGTAGGGGTATTTTGAATGTTTTTGCTTGGTTTCTTCTTTTGTTGTGTTATATTTTGTTCTGTTCTGTTAGCACCTCCACAACAGCTCAGATGACATAATGGCAGGTGAGCCACAAAGTCACCCATGAGAGGGAAGTTCCCAGCTATACTGGCATACCTCAGAAAACAAGAAGGACTTCTAATAAACTATCTAACCATACAAGTTAAATAATTAGACAAAGAACAAAAGGAAAAACCCAGAGGAAATAGAAGGAAGGAAATAATAAAGATCATAGTTCAAATAAATGACAAACTAAAAAAACAAACAAACAAAAAAAACCCACAAAAGATCAATGAAACAAAGAGCTGTTTCTTTGAAAATAAACAAGATTGATGAACCTGTAGCCAGTATCATCAAACAAAGAGAGAGAGAGAGAGAGAGAGAGAGAGAGAGAGAGAGAGAGAACACAAATAAACACAACCATAAATGAAGTAACAATACCAAAGAAAAACAAAAATTGTAAAAAAAAAAAAAATTAGCATGAATAACTATATTCCAACAAGCTGGACAAGGTGGACGAAATGGACCTATTCCTAGAGAAAAACAATTTTCCAAAATTGAATCAGAAAAAAAAAAACTTGCATAGGCCCATAACTACTGATGAAACTGAAGTAATAATAATAATAATAATAATAATAATAATAATAATAAAACACCCAGCGAACAAAAGGCCTGGTATGGATGCCCTGACAGTGAAGTTATACCAATCAAAAAAAGAACTAACATGTATTCTACTCAAACTATTTTAAAAAATAAAAAAGGGATGAAAACTTCCAAGCTCATTTTATAAGGCCAGCATTATCTTAATTTCAAAACCATATAAAGACGTAACAAGAAATTACAGGCCAATGCTAATATCCTCAAAGAAATATTAGCATATAGGATTAAAAATATATTAGAAACATCATACACCATGACCACATGGGGTTTATTCCATGGATGCAAGGCTGGTACACTAATTGCACATCAATAAACATAATACATCACATAAACAAGTTGAAAGACAAAAATCATCTGATGATATCAATTAACACAGAAAAAGCATTCAAGCCCAGCCAGCTTGACTCAGTAGTTGAGCATCACCCTATAAACCAGGATGTTACGGTTCCTGGAGAGGGCACATGCCTGGATTGTGGGCTTGATCCCCAGTGTGGGGTGTGCAGGAAGCAGCCAATCAATGATTTTCTCCCATCATTAATGTTTTCTCTCATTTTCTCTCTCTCCCTCTCCCTTCCTCTCTGAAATCAATAAAATATTTTTAAAGAAAAAGCATTTGACACAATACAACACACTTTCTTGAAAAAAGAATATCAGCAAATTGGGAATAGAGGTATCATAACTACGTTTTAAAAAGGACATACATGACAAACCTACAGCCAATGTCATATTCAATGTGCAAAAATTACAACCATTTTCCCTAAGAATAGGAATAATACAGGGATGTCCTATTTCACCACTCTTATTAAACATAGTACTGGAAGTCCTAGCCACAGGAATTAGACAAGAAGAAAAAGTAAAGGCATCCAAATTGAAAAGTAGAAAGTAAAACTATCATTATTTCCAGATGTCATGATATTGTACATAGAAAACCATAAAGTATCCAACAAAGAAAATACTCGATTTAATAAATGAATTTGGCAACATAGCAGAATACAAAATTAACACCCAGAAATCTATGGCATTTTTATACAGCAACAATGAACTCTTAAAAAGAGAAACTAAACAAACAATCCCATTTACCATTGAAACAAAAAAATTATGATACTTAGGAATAAATTTAGCCAAGGAGGTAAAAGACCTGCACTCAGAAATCTACAGGACATTGAAAAAAAGATACAGAGAAATATATAAACAAGTAGAACATATCTTGCTCATGGATTCATAGTATAAACACCATTAAAATATCCATACTACTCAAAGCAACCTATAGATTCATTGCAATCCCTATTAAGGTACTTATGGCATATTTCACAGATCTAGAACAAACATGTGAAAAATGTATATGGAACCCAAAAAGGCCCCCAAAGGGCCACAGCCATCTTGAGAAAGAAGAACAAAGTTGAAGGGATACAATACCAGATATCAAGTTATACTGCAAAGCCAGTACTCAAAAGAGCCTGGTACTGGCACAAGAAAAGGAATATAGATCAATGGAACAGAACAGAGAACCTGAAATAAACCTAAACATTATGTTCAATTAATATTTGACAAAGGAGGAAAGAGAATACAATGGAGTCAAGGCAGTCTCTTCACTAAATGGTGTTCTGAAAATTGTACAGATACATGCAAAAAAATGAAACTAGAACACCAACTTACACCATATACAAGAATAACTTCAAAATTGATAAAAGATTTAAATCTAAGTTGTGAAACCATAAAAACTTTAGAAGAAAATAGAAGTAGCAAAACTTCGGACATCTCTAGTAGCAATATGTTTTCTGATAAATCTTTTAGGGCAAGGGAAACTAAGGAGGAAATCAACAAGGAAGAATATATCAAATAAAAACCTCCTGCACAGCAAAGGAAACCATCAACAAAATAAAAAGGAAGCCCACATTATGGGAGAACATAGATCTGATAAGGGGTCAATTTCCAAAATATATAAGGAACTCATACAACTTAACAAATAGAAGACAAACAATTCAATTTAAAAAATGGGCAAAGAACCTAAGTAGACACCTCTCCAAAGAGGACATACAGATGGCCAACAGACATACGAAAAAGTGTTCAATGTCCCTAATCATCAGAGAGATGGGAATTGAAATGAAAATTAGATATTACCTCACACCTGTCAGAATGGCTACCATCAACAAATCAATAAATGACTAGTGCTGGTGAAGATGTGGAGAAATGGGAACCCTAGTACACCACTGGTGGGAATGCAGACTATGCAGCCACTGTGGAAAACATTATGGAGGGTCCCCAAAACACTAAATATGGAACTGCCATTAGACACAATGATCCAACTCTAGGAATATATCCTAAGAAACCCGAAACACCAATCAGAAAAAAATGTATGCACCCCTGGTTCATAGCAGCACAACTTAGAATAGGTAAGATCTGGAAATAGCCCAAGTGCTAATCAGTAGATGAGTGGATAAAAAAAATCTGTGGCACATTTACACCAAGGAAAAAAAGAAGGATCTCTTACCCTTTTGAGACAGCATGGAGGGACCTGGAAAGTATTATGGTAAGTGAAATCATTGAGGCAGAGAAAGACAACTATCACATGATCTTACTCATATTTGGAATTTAATGAACAAAATAAACTGTTGAACACAATAAATCCAGGGACAGAGAAGCACAGAATAGACTGAGAAATCTCAGAGAAGAGGTGGGGGAGGATGTGTGGGTGGAGAAGGATTAACCTGGGGAACTTCTATGCATATATGCATAACCCATGGACACAGACAATAGTGTAGTGAAGGCCTGAGGAGGCTGTGGTGTGGAGGGTTTCAATGGGGGAAATGTAATACTCTCAACAATAAATGTACATTAAAATAAAATACACCTAAAAAAAGAAACAAAAAAAAGATTGACAAACCTTTAACTAAACTCATCAAGAAAAAAGAGAGAGAGAGAGAGAGAGAGAGAGAGAGAGAGAGAGAGAGAGAGAGAGAGAGGATCCAAATAAACAAAATTCGAAATGAAAAAGTAGAAGCAACTCACTCCACAGAAATACAAAGTATTGTAAGAAAATCTTAAGAACAGCTATATGCCAATAATTTGAACAATCTGGATAAATTCTTAGAACCATTCAATGTTCCAAACTGAATTAAAAAGAAAGAAAAAGAAAATCTGAACAGACCAATTATAACTAACGAAATTAAACAAGTAATCAAAAACTTCCAATAAACTAAAATCCTTGACTAAATGGCTTTACAGGTGAATTTTACCAAACATTGAAAGAAGTACTACCACCTATCCTCAAACTATTCCCAAAATTCAAGAGAGAATACTTCCAAGCTCGTTTTACAAAGTAAGCATTATCCTGATTCCAAACTAAATAAAGACAAGATAAATAAAAAAAAATTATATGTCAATATCACTGATGAACATGATGGAGAAATCCGCAACAAAATATTAGTAAACCAAAGCCAGCAATACTAGTACACGAAAAAGTTCATACACTATGATCAAGTGGGATTTATTCAGTGGACACAAGGTTGGTAAAATTTGAGCAAATAAATAAATGTGATATACCACATATCAAAATGATGGATAAAATCATATGATCATAGAGATAGTTTCAGAAAAATCAAATATCCAGCACTTACTTATAATAAAAATTCTTAGCAAAATAGGAACAGAGGGAACATAACATAATAAAGAATAAATATGACAACCCCATAGCTATGATCATACTCAATAGGGAAAAACTAAAAGTGTTCCACTTTGTATAACAATACAGAGAAGTCCACTTTTGCCACCCTTATACAAAATAATACTGAAGTCCTACCCACAGCAATCATACAAGAGAAAATAAAAGGTATCCAAATTTGAAAGGAAGAAATAAAATGTTCATTATTTGCATATGACATGATACTGTATATTTAAAAAAGCCTAAAAATCCACAAAAAACTACTGATAAATTTAGTAAAGTAGCAGGATACAAAATAAACATTGCTTTCATATACACTAATAGTAAACTATCAGAAAGCAAAACTAAGAAAACAATCCCATTTATAAATGCATAAAAAAGATACCTAGAAATAACTTTAACCAAGTAGGTAAAAGACCTGAACTCAGAAAATTATAAGGCAGTGAAGGAAGAAATTGAAGAAGATACAAATAAATGGTAACTCATGAATAGAAAGAATTAACATTGTTAAAATGTCCATACTGCCCAAAGCAGCCTATAGAGTCAATGCAATTCCCATCAAAATACCAGTGGCATACTTCACAGATGTAGAACAAATAATCCAAAAATTGATATGGAACCACAAAAGACGCCTAAAAGCTACAGCAATCTTGAAATGGAGCAAAGTTGGAGTTATCACATTACCTGATGTCAAGATTTTGGTAATCAAAAGTACATGGTACTGCCTTTAACACAGACATATAGATCAATGAAACAGAATATAGAGCACAGAAATAAACCCACCTATATGGGCAATTAATGTTTTACAAAGGAGGCAAGAACATACAGTGGGGTAAAGACAGTATCTATACTTATAATAGGGTAATATGAAAATTGATCAGGACACCATCACATAACAACCGATCAGCAGGAGAGCAGGGCAGCAAGCTATGTGAGGCAGAGAGCTACAAGCTGTCATGGGAGGGGCAGCCAGATGAGGCAAGCAGCAGCAAGCTACTCATGCAGGGCCACTAGTATTCAATAAATTGTGTTGGGAAAATTGTAAAGTTACATGCAAAAAATGAAATTAGACCCATCTTCTCACATGATATACTAGAATAAACTCAAAATGGATTTAAGACTACATAAATTTGAAATCATAAAACTCCTAGAAGAAATCCTAGGCAGTAAAATATCAGACATTTCTCCCATGAATTTTTTTTCTGATATGCTTCCTCAGGCAAGGGAAACAACAACAAAAATAAACTACATCAAATTGAAAATGTTTTCTACAGTGAAGAAAACCATCAACCACTTAGTGAGAGAACATGTCTGCCAATGTTATATCTGATAAGAGGTTAAGAGTTAAAATTTATAAAGACCTTATACAACTCTACCTGGCTGGATGGTTCATTTGCTTATAGCATCATCTTGTAGATGAGTGGTTCTCAACCTTTCTAATCCCAGGACCCTTTAATACAGTTCCTCATGTTGTGGTGACCCCCAACCATAAAATTGTTTGCGTTGCTACTTCCTAACTTTAATTTTGCTACTTTTATGAATCATAATGTAAATATCTTGTGGATAATAAAAACAGTATAAACTGATGAACAAAAAGATAGATACAGTGTCAGTAAAGCATCAAATAGGCTATCAAATTATAGCGGGAAAATTAGGGAGAGGTGGGGGAGATAAGAGATCACCTGAAGGAATTGTATGCATGCATATAAGCATAACCAATGGATGCAAGACACTGAGGGTGGGGACATGTATGGGAGTGGGGTGGGGTAGGGCCAATGGGAAGATATGTACACATATAATATCTTAATAAAAATGGAAATAAAATAAAAATAAATACATAAAAATAAAATAAAATAGCTCATTATAATAAAAACAAAACAAAAAGAATGCCCCTCAATTTGATTTTTGTCTGTTGTCTTCCCATGATTATATTGAGGTTATGCATTATTCAGAAGGATGTCACAGAGGTGCTATGCACTTCTCATTGCACTATATTGAGAGTACATGATGTCAAAACACCTTATTTCTGGTGATATTAACCCTGATTACTTGGTTAAATCACAGACTCGGGTCATAATGAAGGCCTAAAAAGATAATTTCCCTTTAAAGTAAGAATCCTAAAGGAAAGAAAGGCACATGTACACATACCTGAAGTTTGGTAATGATTTCCTGTTTTGTGACCTCCACCAACTGATTATCTTCTACTGCAAAGGCTGGGAAGGATATAACTGAAAGTAGACTAGCGTCAACCTCTTTGGATGTTGAAGCCCGGGGAAGTATTGAATTAAGGATAGACTAAGAGAAAGAAAATCAAATGTGGCACATTAGTGAATAATTCACGTTTGTAAAACTTACAAATTTAATTTCCAAAGATTTATGTAGAAGAGCAACATTCAGATGAAAAACTAAACATCATTCAATAGTGAGAGCTTTAAAAACTAGCTATTTCTGTACATTATCCCTTGTTTCAATACTGCTCTCAATGTTTTCCAATCCTGATTGTTAAGCAGCTGCTAATGGGTGAATACTCTTAACATCATTATCCCACCCACAATCCTGTTGCTCAATTAGCAATTATTTCCACCAACTGCCCTCCCCTGCTGCCCTGATCACCCACAACTGCCATCCCCTGCTGCCCTGATGACCCCCAACTGCCCTCCTCTGCTGCCCTGATCACCCACAACTGCCCTCCCCTGCTGGCCATCTTGTGGCGGTCATCTTGTGATGGCCATCTTGTGACAACATAGGAACGGCCATCTTGTTATGACATGAGGTCGTCACACGTGGGAACAAGGGCCACCTAGGCTTTTATTAGTATAGATAGAATGTCTGATATTTTTGGCACATAGTAATACATAAGATTTTCTATTCTCAATCAGGTCTCTGTATTCTAAAGTCCACACTAAGTCTGAATCTGAGTAAGAATAAAATTATTTATAATATGGTCTATTATTTTCTTACCTGGCAGTGTTGTACTTCATCAGCAAGGACATGAATAACTGATTGGGGCCCACCTTTCACACCGAACAGATCCAGTTCATCTAATGCTTCTAGGGCTGCCTGTGAGGAACAAAGAAGGAAAGGTCAATTTCAGTATTACATATATTACACCCTATACCTCAGTATCACATCAAAGCACACAATGTAATTTTGAATATGTTCAGAACATAAAATACAATAACAGTATTTATTCTGAAAAGCCTCTGAGTTGTTCTTTTGCTTACATACTAACCCAGAGACAATTAAGATGAAGGTTGTAGCCATTCTTTCATGATAAAACGCTGCAATAAGTTCAATATAGAAAAAATATACCTCAATATAATAAAGACCATTTATGACAAACCCACAGCTAACATTATACTCAACAGTGAAAAACTGAAAGTTTCTTCTCTAAGATCAGGAACAAGAAAAGGGTGCCCACTCTTACCACTCTTACTCAACATTGTTCTAGTAGTTGTAGCCAGAGCAATTATGCAAGAAAAAGAAATAAAATGCATCTGATTTGGAAAACTGTCATTATTTACAAATGATACGATCTTATATAGAGAAAACCTTAAAGACTCAACAATCAAAAACACTAATAAATAAACACAAAAATTTGAAGGATATAAAACCAGCATATAGAAATCAGTGATATTTTTGTACACTAACAACGAACTATCTGAAAAAGATAAAAAAGAAACCATCCCATTCACAATAGCATCAAATTCAGTCAAATACTTAAGACTAAATTTTTTAAATAAAACTTTATTGTTCAGATTATTACAAATGTGTCCCTCTCCCCCCCCCCTCAATTGCTCCCTTCCACCAGGTTCCCATCCCACCCTCTGCCCTTTCCCCACCCCCCACAGTCCTCATCCATAGGTGCACAGTTTTTGTTCAGTCTCTTCCCGCACCTCTCCCCTTTTCCCCAAGAATCGTCAGTCCACTCCCCTTCCATAACTCTCATTCTATTATATTCACCATTTAATATTTTTCATCAGATTTTTTAATTCCCATGGTGTTCAGTTTCACTTGTTGATAGTTAGGTATTTGTTGTTCATAATTGTTATCTTTATCTTCTTCCTCTTCCTAAAGAACCCCCTTCAGCAATTCATATAATTCTGGTTTGGCAGTGATGAACTCCTTTAGTTTTTTTTATTTGTGAAGCTCTTTATCTGGCCTTCGATTCTGAGTGATAGCTTTGCTGGGTAGAGTATTTTTGGCTGTAGGTTCTTGCTATTCATCACCTTGAATATTTCTTGCCATTCCTGTCTGGCCTGCATGGTTTCTGTTGAGAAATCAGCTGACAATCGTATGGGTGCTCCTTTATAGGTAACTACCTGCTTTTCTCTTGCTGATTTTAATATTCTCTCTTTGTCTTTTGCTCTTGGAACTTTAATTATAATGTGTCTTGGTGTGGTCTTCTTTGGATTCCTTTTGTTTGGGGTTCTGTGCATTTCCTGGACTTGTAAGTCTATTTCTTTCACCAGGTGGGGGAATTTTTCTGTCACTATTTTTTCCAATATGCTTTTGGTATCTTGATCTCTCTCTTCTTCCGGGACTCCCATAGTTCTGATGTTGGTTCACTTGACATTGTCCCAGAGGTTTCTTTTTTTTTTAATATATATTTTTTATTAAATTATTATTTTTGTACATATACCAATACCCCCCCTCCCGTACATACCCTCCCTCCCCAGAGTTTTGTGTCCATTGGTTGTACTTGTATGCATGTATACAAGTCCTTCGGTTGATCTCTTATCTCCCCTTGATCTCCCCAACCTCCCGCTGTAATTTGACAGTCTGCTTGTTGCTTTACTGTCTCTATATCTATCTTTTGGTCTTCAGTTTATAATGTTCTTTATCATCCCAAAGGTTTCTTATACTATCTTCAACTTTCTGGATTCTCTTATCTTCTTGCTTCTGCAGAGGAATGTCCTCGGGCTCTTTGTGTTCCAAATCTTTGTCTTGATTCTTGCAATCTTCCAATCTGTTTTTAGGACTTTGTGTAATATTTTTTATTTCAGACAAAGTTTTCTTTATTTCTAGTTGATCCCTTTTTATTTCTAGTTGATCTCTTTTCATATCCTCATAGGTCTCATTTATTTTATCGGCTTTTTTTTTTTTAGGAAATTCTTAAAAAAACCTTATAACTGTAGTTTTGAACTCAATGTCCATTCTTTTATTTTCCTCCATCTCCTTTTGTGTCCTGTCTCTTTGCATTTTTGCTGCTTCCCTGATTTGATGGAATAGTTTTGTGTGCTAGGTGTTCTGATAGAGGCCAGTAGCATAGCCTTCCCAGTTACCTGAGTGGACAGTCTTGGTATAGCCCTTTGTAGCCTGTGTGTGCAGTCTTGTTAATAAGCCTTGCTTTTTGTTGGTATCACTGGGAAGTGTATATCTCCAAGCCAAATGGTTGTGAGGATCAGCAGTGTCTCAGCTAGGGGGACTTCTGTACTCTGATTGGATGGGGCGGAGTCTCCGGGTGGTGCAGACAAGCTTTGTTTCCCTGTCAGTCTCGCCTTAGGAAAGTCCTATTCGTGGTGAGTCCTGCAAGATTGGTTGCAGGTACGCACACCTCTTTGGTATAGGCACAGACAAGCTTTGGATTCCTGTCAGTTCCACTTTAGTAAAGTCCTATTCATGGTGAAAGAGAAAGCTAGCCTCCGGGAGGGCTTCTGTGCTCAGCTTGGATGGGGCAGAGTCTCAGGGTGGTGCAGACAAGCTTTGGATTCCTGTCAGCCCCTCCCTGAGTCTCACAGTAATGGCCACTGGCTTCACACACCTCCGAGAGATCTCTGCCTGCTGCCTGACAGTCCAGCCTCTCTCTGACTGGGTCCATCTATCAGAACAATAGGGTGGTTCTGTTTTCCTCCTGAACAAGAAAGCCAACTGCGCATTAGCTGTCCGCCCTCTCTGCGCACCTGGAGTAAGCCAGCAGCAAACTCGTGGCTGCCTTTTTGCTTGAACAGTTCTCCACACCTTCACAGTTCCTGAGGTTCAGCGTGCCTTCTCTCTCCTTCCCAGATGGTAGAGCCTCCTCTCAGCCAGCTGACCGGGGCTTTAGGGCAATGTATCCCATTTTCCAGTTCTAAATTGAAAATTGTTGTGGTAGGCTGCATTCAGGTGTCTACCCTATGCCACCATCTTGGTTTCTCCTCACTTAAGACTAAATTTAACCAAGGAAGTGAAATATCTGTACAATGAAAACTATATTTTGATGAAAGACATTGAAGACATGAACAAATGGAAAGATATCCCATGTTCATGAGTTGGAAGAATTAATATTGTTAAAATGTCCATATTATCCAAAGCCATCTATTGATTCATTGGAATCCCTTTCAAAATTCCAATGAAATTTTAAAAAGAAATGCAAAAAAAAATCCTAAAATTTGTATGGAACCACAAAATACCTCAAATAACAAAAGCAATTGTGGAAAATAAAAACAAAGCTGAAAGCACCACATTTCCTAATTTCAAATTATACTGCAAAGGTATAGTAATTAAATAGTATGGTATGGCCATTAAAATAGGCACAGACATCAATGGAACAGAATAGAGAGCTCATAAATAAATTCCTGGATTTATGGTCAATTAATATTTGATAAGGGAGTAAAGAACTCAATGAGGAAAGAAAAATGTCTTCAACTATTCAATAAATGGTGTTGGGAAAATAAGATAGCTACTGGGACTGACTGGCAGACTCTGAATAATGGATGAATGATTACTCTAACACACGTTTCTCTGAAAGAAAGGGCTAAGGCACTACTTGGCTATCACACCCAAGTTGCCCCATTCACCTGCCTCCTTTGACTTTTATTGGCATAACAGTTTGAACTAAAATTAACCTCTAAATATATTCAGCAAGGTAAGCATCCTTAAGAAACCACATGTTTCTACAAGGTCAGTCTTTAAAGACTAAACATAGATATTTTAGCAAACACCCTGGGGGATCAGACTTGTTTGAAAAAGTCAAGGTAGGGACTGCCACCTTTAGCAAGATCCCCTCAGAAGCCCCGACCTTTCAGATAATCCTCCTTACAGACATCCCAACCAAGTCCAGTGCTTCCCCACAGATAGTCACATGCAAAGCAATAAAATTAGATCCCTATCTTACACATAAAAATTTGCAACAGCATGAATGGAACTGGAGAGCATTATGCTAAGTGAAATAAGCCAGTCTGAGAAAGATAAATATCATATGATCTCATACTCATTTATGGAATATAATGAACAACATAAACTGATGAATAAAAACAGATCCAGAGACAGAGAAACAATGATCAGACCATCAAATCTTAGAGGGAAGGTAAGGGAGGGTGGGGGTAAGGGGGAGAGATCAACCAAAGGACTTGAATGCATACATATAAGCCTAACCAATGAACAGAGACAACAGGGGAGTGAGGACATGAGTGGGGGGGTTGGGGAGTAATGGGGAGATAAGGACACATATGTAATACCTTAATCAATAAAGAAATTAAAAAATAACTTAAAAAGGATTAAACATAAGACCTCATACCACAAAAACTCCTAGAAGAAAACACAGGGAAGAAGTTCCTTTGCAATGATTTTTTAGATAACACCAAAAACTCAAGCAACTAAAGCAAAAAACAATAATTGGGACTACATCAAACTAAAAAGTTTATGCATCCCAAAAGAAATAATTTATAAAAACCTGAAAGGCAACCTATGGAATGGCAGAAAATATTTGCAAAAACATATCTGATAAGGCGTTAATATCCAATATATATAAAAACTCATCTGACTCAAAAACAGCAACAAAAAAGAAATGATAACTATATGATGTAATCAAAAATGCTTGGGTAATAAATATTTGTATCAAATCAACACATTGTATTATTCCTCTAATATACACAATGGCATATGTCACTTATACATCAATAAAAATAAATTTAAGGACTTGGAATGATGTCCATACCATGGTGGAGTGAGAAGACTCCTTTGTTTCTCCCCTTAAATTTACAGGTTGAACAACTATAACAACAAAGGATACTCTCTTCAACACACACACATACTGAAAAATACAAATCATTGGAACATCTGAATGTGGGTGTATTGGGATTAGTAGGAAGATGGCATAAGGAACAAAGTCAAAAATGGTGGTCATAGATGCAATTGGGTGCCCACTACAGTTCCAGTGAGTTGGTAGCCATGGAGAAGTAGGGCTGCAGCCCTCACACATTGCTTAGATTTTAAGAGAGGCAGAAGCAATGGTCTCTTGGGGGAAAAAATCTCTTTCCCCCTTTCCCCATCACAGCAGATCTGGTAGAGGTGGTGGGAAGACTAATAGTACAGTGATGCCATCATCCACCTCATACCAGCAGCCATTGCTGGCATGAGGTGGATGATGTACTTGCTTTTCTTGCCCCACTCAACCTGGCAGAGCTTGATAAAGGTAGTGAAGACACCTCTGAAAACACACCAAGTGACTTTAGTAAAAAGGAGGTAGTACAGAGAATTTGAAAAGCCAGTTCTCTACTACCAGCCACATTCCCCTACCAGAGTAGTAGTGCTCCATAACCATGGAAAGTGATCATAGAAGGGACATCCACCATCCCAGTGGGTACATGGCATTTTCCTTAACCTAAGAAATACAACTCTACCATGATCCCAGAGGCACCAAACCTTGTGATATACCATCATCTGCTGGAAAACAAAGAAAAGTACCCTACCTATCAAGAGAAAAACAGTATCTAAACAACAAAAAGAACTCCTTACCTGAAATGTGCAGGCAGAGAAACAATTCATCAAATACAATGGACAACCACGTAACATGGGATATAGAAAGAAAATGAAAAGTATCTAAGAACCAAAGTCATGGAAGATGGTGACTTTAATGACAGAGAATTTAAGATTGCAGTTATAAAGAACCTCAATGTAATACAAGACAACTCAGAAGGAAAGTTCAATGAGCTTTGGAATAAATCTAATGAACAAATGAGTACTGTACCAAACAGACTGAAATTTTGGGGCTCAAGAACTCAGTAAATGAGGTGAGGACTGCATTAGCCATCACTGGAAACAGAACAGACCAGATAGAAAAGAGAATTAGTGAGCTCAAATATAGAAACTTAAAAATAACCAAGGAGGAAAAAGATAGAGGGTTAAGGATTAAAACAAATAAAAGAACTCTACAAGATCTATTTGTCTCCATTAGAAAGAGCAATATGAGAATAATGGTTATACCAGAAGGCGAAGAGAAGAAAAATAGAACAGAGAGCCTACTAAAAGAAATAATTGATGAGAACTTCCAAATCCTACGGAAAGAACTGGACTTTCGTATAGAAGACACCAACAAAACACTTAATTATATTGTATTACTGCAAAAAGACCTCTCCAAGACACATATTATTCAAATTGTCAAAAATTAATGACAAAGAAAATATTCTCAAATAGCCAGGGGGGAAAAGACTAACCTACAAGGGAAACACTATTAGATAATAACCAGATTTTTCAGTAGAAACATTATAAGCCAGGAGACAATAGAAGGAAATATTCAAAATATTGGAAGAGCGGAACCATCAGCCAAGGGCAATATACTCTGCAAAGACGTTTCTTAGATATGAAAGAAAACTAAATCCTTCTGCAGATAAATAACGGCTGAAATAATTTATCACTATAAGACCTGCATTACAAGAAATGTTGGAAGGATATATTCTACAGGACAATTGTATTTGTGTAAAATATGAAAATACTTAGACCCAATAAGAGTGTACACTCTGCTACCTGTTAATGGCCTTTCCAGGGAGAGGAGGAGTCTGGTGACTAAGGGGCCTGTGAAGGCACCTCTGATATGACAAGAGCTCTGCCATTGATTTTGGAGGAATGTGTATTACAGTTGGTGCTTATAAATTTTGTAAACAGGATTCAAACAAGCCACTCAACCTGTAGAACCATGCACCAAGGGATCATGTGTAGTCTTATTAAAAACTAATTTACTGTACAATCTCAAAGGGAAGGCAGGTGCTGGGTGGGTGGGTGGGAAAAGATCAACCGAAGACCTTATTTGCATATATGCATAACCCATGGACACAGACAATAGGGTGGTGGAGGCCTGGGGAGGGGGCAGGAGGGCTAGAAGGGGTTAATGGAGGGAAAGAGGGACATATGTAATACTTTCAACAATAAAGAGTTAAAAACAAACAAAAAAAGAAACATAATAACAGCCAAAACCGGTTTGGCTCAGTGGATAGAGCGTTGGCCTGCGGACTGAAAGGTCCCGGGTTCGATTCCAGTCAAGGGCATGTACATTGGTTGCAGGCACATCCCCGGTAGGGGGTGTGCAAGAGGCAGCTGATAGTTGATTCTCTCTCATCAATGTTTCTAACTCTCTATCCCTCTCTCTTCGCTCTATAAAAAATCAATAAAATATATTTTTTAAAAATAAAAAAGAAACAAAATAACAAAAATATACAAAACTTTGAGTAAAATGGCTAGAAGACAAACAGAAGCAAGAAATTGCAGCTCCATTTTAGAATAAGATATTAAACAGTTATAACATAAAAAGTTAAAGGGGAAAAGGGACAAAAAAAACTATACTACAAGTTGTGTAAGTTGGTAATAAATGAACAGCATAAAAAAGATAATCTTTGACAACAAAATCATAAAAGGGGAGGAGGAATTGATCTAAAATTATACAGGTGAATAAAGATAAGAGGCAATTGGAAGAAAAAGGACTATTGTATACAAGGGTGGGCAAAAGTAGGTTTATAGTGTTCATATGGAAAATAATACAATAATCTATAATAATAAAGGATAATATGCTCATTAGACTGGATGTCCTTCTGTATATCCTTCAGGATGAAGCCGTGGCTGGAGGAAAGACAATCCGGGTCTTGGGTGCCTGCAGGTGGCCTGAGGGAAGCCATGCCGGTCCCAGGTGCCTGTGGGTGCTGGAGGGAAGCCAATCCAGGTCCCAGGTGCCAGAAGGAAGCCAGTGCTGGCAGCCGGGGGAAGGAAGGCCTACTTTTGCATGAATTTCATGCATTGGGCCTCTAGTTAATCCTATGTAATAAAAGAGTGATATGCAAATTGACTGTCACTCCAACACACAAGATGAATACCCCCATTTGGTCAAAGATGGCTGCCCTCATGTGGGCACAAGATGGCCACCACAAGATGGTTAGCAGGGGAGGGCAGTTGGGAAGAACCAGGACTGCAAGGGAGGGCAGTTGGGAGTGATCAAGCCTACAGAGGAGGAAGTTGGGGATGACTGGGCCTGCAGGGAAGGGCAGTTGGGGTGGGACCCAGGCTGGCAGGGGAACAGTCAGGCATAAATCAGGTTGGCAGGAGAGCAGTTAGGTATCAACCAGGCTGGCAGAGGAGTGGTTAGGGAGTGATCCGGCTGGCAGGCAGAAGAAGTTAGGGGCAATCAGGAAGGCAGGCAGGTGAGCAGTTGGGAGCCAGCAGTCCTGGACTGTGAGAGGGATGTCTGGCTCCCCATTTAGGCCTCATCCTAACAGGAACAGACTTAAACGGGCAGTTGGACATCCCTTGAGGGGTCCCATATTGGAGAGGGTGCAGCTTGAGCTGAGGGACACCCACCCCCATGCACGAATTTTGTGCACCGGGCCTCTAGTAAATAATAATATAGAATAAACTTTGTTTCACATACAACTATAAACCTACTTTTGCCCACTCCTATATATGAGACATTCTACACAAATCTAATAATAACACACACACACACACACACAAATTCAGAGCTAAGACAAGACACATAAAATGTGATGAAACAGAAAACAAATCACAGAAAACTACCAAACTAAAATAGCAGACAGAAACAGAAGCATGGGGAAAAACAATGGAGATACAGAGCAACCAGAAAACAAAAGATAAAATGGCTATAGGAAATTCTCATACATCAATAATCACCCAAAATGTAAATGAACTGAACACACTGATTAAAAGGCAGAGTGGTAGAATGGATTAACTAATAAGACCCAACTCTAATTTGCCTGTATGAAATTCATCTCAGCTCTAAAGACAAAGGCTTAAAAAGATTTAAATAAATAAAATCAGAAATGAAAGAGAAGGGTGAGGAGACAAGATAGTGACCGAACAGACGGACTTGTTCTGACCCTGGTCCCAGAACAGATAAAAGCAACATCTGAGTCGCTCAGGGAATATTGATTCGCAGCTAAGGGGCAGCGGAACTCTAAAGGAAGGTAAGGAAGGGTCCACTGGACAGGATTTCCTGACCAAGCAACCAGCACTGCTGCTACGGAGACCTCTCCCAGAGCTAAGGGCTCAGAGGGAAGGCTGCGCCATCTTACCAGGAAAGAAGGATCTTCTCTGAGGCCTGGAAAACCCACAGCAGAGGCGACCATCGAGCAGCTGTGACGCCCCAATCAGCGCAAACACGTGGATTCAAGGGAGTTCTTCGATCACCCACGGAAAGGTCAGAGTGTGAGGGGTAGCATGAGGGTTCTGGGTCCCCACTGCACCGGCAGCAACTGCAGCCGCTGTGCGCCCAAGCGGCCCCCTGCGCCAAGCTGCGCCTAAAGAAGGCTGCGGCTGCAGTGAGAATCCTGCCCAGCGACACCCAGTGCTGGGTTTGGCGTAATCTTCCCCAGAAGCGGGACTTTTTTTTAAAACAGATAGTTAAGAATCGGGCCTGTCCCACCAAAGGCAGAACATCTGGACACCTTGGCGCCTGATCCCTTTCACCCCCTTGCTTCTGAATACTAGGGAAGGACTGACCAGTTGGGCATATCCTGGGGACTGCAGGGGAAATTGCCTGCTTGGAAACGGGGGATCGGAGCCAGAAGAGATAGTCTGGGAGCCAGCTGGCACCCTGGCAGCTAGAACCATAGAGAAAGAAGGCCAGAGCAACCAAAAAGACAAGGAGGTCAAACCAGAAACACTGCCACCTAGGGGCTGAATTACAAACTGCTTTTTTTTTTTACTTTTAATTAATCAAAAATAAACGGACACAAATAACTAAGATATACCCTACTTAAAATTAAGGACTACCTTACAAAACTGAGGTGCAGTGGGATGCTGGGAACTGCAAGACTGTCTGGTCCGAGAATCAGGTGTGCCAAATAACAGAGGAAGTGAATGACCACTACTGGACATATTTATGCTAATTTTACTATTCTTTATTTTATTTTCATTTTTTACATCTTTTATTTAATTTTCATTTTTTACATCTTTCACTTAAAAAACAAATTTTTTTTCTTTTTTCTTTACTTGATTTTACCTTTTCAATTATTACATCTTTCAATCTCAATCATCACTATTACTACTGCTATTTTGCATTTTTTGTTTCCTTTCTCTTCTTTTTTTTTCTGAATACCATTTTATTTTCTCTTTATTTTACATTAGGATTAGTCTTCATTCTATTTTAATCTCTACTATAGCATTGTTCAACCTTATCACAACTCAACCTTTACACCATCACTCTCTTACTAACCTTTACCCTTTTTGTCTCCTGTTTATCCTATCCCTTTCTGGCTTTAGTTTTCCCCCTATTCTTTCTGTATACCCCCTGCTAAAGCTCTCACCATACTTATAGACCTAATTTCCAACCCCCTGATCCAAGTGTATAAATACCACTCTCTGAACTATATTAAGTAGTTAAAAAAAAACAAAAACTGTTCTCCTCTCTATCCTTTTGTCATTGTTTGCATGAATGTTGATTATAGTGAATTTTTATGCTTTTTAGTGAAATCGTTATACTTATTCTTGTGTTGTTATTTTTGCTTTGTATTTTTTTAATCCTTTGTTTTTGTTTGTTTTTTACTTCTGTATATCATAGCCTTACTTAATAATAGTGGATATTATAGTTCATATTAATCTCCAAGTATTGTTGCTGGCATTGGCAGGGATTAGTGGTTGTTCTATGGGAATTTTATATATATATATATATATATATATATATATATATATATATATATATATATATATAATTTGTTTCCCCTTTCTCTCTTAGTCTGCTTCTTGTCTGTCTTTCTCTCTTTCTCTCTCTCTTTCTCTCTCTCTCTCTCTCTCTCTCTCTCTCTCTCTCTCTCTCTCTCTTTTTCTTTTTTCCCTGTTTTCCAACTTAATTTCGTCATTACTTTTTCTTCCTTTTTTATGTCTTTTATTTATCCCTCTTTTTTAATTTTTTTTATTTTTCTTTATTTTATTTTTACCTTTCTTCCTTCTCTCATATCCCATAATTTGCCTTTCTCTAGTGGTCACCTTTATTAGAGGTTATTAATATCATAAATACATTCCTGTTAAGTGCCTCTTGTGTTGTACCTGGTAGTGTTGTATTTTGTGCCTTTAAATCAATGCAGGAGAAGGAACACCACATAATCAGACATTCTGAAAAGAGAGACCATGGGGAGACAAAGAAATAGCCCACAGATGAAAGAAAAGCAGCCATCACCAGAAAAGGAAGTAAACGAGTTACAGGCAAGCAACCCAGCAGAGCAAGAATTCAGAGTAATGATCATAGGATGGCTAAAAAGAATGGAAGATAAATTTGACAATAACCAAGAAGAAATGAAAAAGAACCATGAGGAATTGAAGAAGAACCAAGAAGAAATAAAGATGAACCAAGAAGAAATGAAAAATGAAATCGCTACCATGACGAACTCAATAAAAAGCATCAAGAGTAGACTAGATGAAGCAGAGGACCGCATCAATGAGCTAGAAGACAAGATGGGAAAAAATACCCAACTACGAACTCTATTCCAACAAACTGAACAACCTGGAGTAAATAGACATATTCCTAGAAAAATACAAACTTCCAAAACTCAATCAGAAAGAATCTAAAAATCTCAATAGACCAGTGACTTGGGAAGAAATTGAAACAGTCATCAAAAAGCTTCCAGCAAACAAAAGCCCAGGGCCAGATGGCTTCACAGGAGAGCTTTACCAAACGTTCAAGGAAGAACTAAAACCTATCCTCCTCAGACTATTCCAAAAAATTCAAGAGGAAGGAACACTTCCAAACTCCTTCTATGAAGCCAGCATCACCCTAATACCAAAACCAGATAAAGACAACTCAATGAAAGAGACAGGCCATTATCCCTCATGAACACAGATGCCAAAATCCTCAACAAAATTCTAGCAAATTGGCGCCAGCAGAACATCACAAAGATCATACACCATGACCAAGTAGGATTTACTCCAGGAATACAAGGATGGTACAATATCCGCAAATCAATAAACGTGATACATCACATAAACAAATTAAAAGATAAAAATCATATAGTCATATCAATTGATTCAGAAAAAGCATTTGATAAAATCCAACACCCTTTCCTGATAAAAACTCTCAACAAGGTGGGAGTAGAATGATCATACCTCAACATAATAAAAGCTATATATGATAAACCCATAGCCAACATCATACTCAATGGGCAAAAACTAACACCATTCCATCTAAGAACAGGAATAAGACAGGGATGCCCACTCTCGCTACTCCTGTTTGACATAGTACTGGAAGTACTAGCCATTGCAATTAGACAAGAAGAGGAAATAAAAGGCATCCAAATTGGAAAAGAAGAAGTAAAGTTATCCATATTTGCAGATGACATGATATTGTACATAAAAAACCCAAAAGACTCCATTAAAAAACTAATTGACTTCATAAATGAATTTGGCAATGTAGCAGGATACAAAATTAACACCAAGAAATTCATGGCATTTCTATACACCAATAGTGAAATTATAGAAACAGAGACTAAAGCCGAAACCGGTTTGGCTCAGTGGTAGAGCATCGGTCTGCGAACTGAAAGGTCCCAGGTTCGATTCCGGTCAAGGGCATGTACATTGGTTGCGGGCACAACTCCGGTAGGGGGTGTGCAAGAGGCAGCTGGTCGATGTTTCTCTCTCATCGATGTTTCTAGCTCTCTATCTCTCTCCCTTCCTCTCTGTAAGAAAAATCAATAAAATATATATTTTTTTAAAAAAAGAAACAGAGACTAAAGAAGCAATTCCACTTACCATCGCACCAAAAAAAATTGAGATACCTAGGAATAAATTTAACTAAGGAAGTAAAGGACCTATATGCGGAAAACTACATGACACTGAAAAAAGAGATAGAGGAAGATGTAAACAGATGGAAGAACATACAATGTTCATGGATTGGTAGAATCAACATTATCAAAATTTCCATACTTCCTAAAGCAATCTATAGGTTCAATACACTCCCCACTTAAATACCAACGGCATATTTCACTGACCTAGAAAGAACTCTCCAAAAGTTCATTTGAAACAATAAAAGACCCCGAATAGCCACAGCAATCCTGAGAAAGAAGAATAAAATAGTAGGGATCTCAATACCAGATTTCAAGCTGTATTACAAAGCCACTGTTCACAAAACAGCCTGGTACTGGCACAAGAACAGACATATAGATCAATGGAATCAAATCAAGAACCCAGATATCAACCCAAATCACTACCCTCAATTAATATTTGACAAAGAAGGCACGAATATACAATGGAATCAAGACAGTCTCTTTAATAAATGGTGTTGGGAAAATTGGACAGATACATGCAAAAGAATGAAATTAGATCACCAACTTACACCATACACAAAAATAAACTCAAAATGGATACAGGACTTCAACATCAGACGGGAAACCATAAAAATACTAGAAGCATCCACAGGCAGCAAAATCTCAGACGTATGCCTAAATAACTTCTTCACTGATACTGCCCCTAGGGCAATGGAAACTAAAGAGAAAATAAAAAATGGGACTACATCAAAATAAAAAGCTTTTTTACAGCAAAAGAAACCATCAACAAAACAACAAGAAAGCCCACGGTGTGGGAGAACATATTTGCAAATGTTACTACTGATAAGGGTTTAATCTCCAACATCTATAGACAGCTTATACAACTAAATAAAAGGAAGATGAATGATCCAATTAAAAAATGGGCAATGGACCTAAATAGAATATTTTCAAAAGAAGACAGAAGGAAGGCCAAAAGGCACATGAAAACATGCTCAAAGTCACTAATTATCTGAGAGATGCAAATCAAAACAACAATGCAGTACCATCTCACACCTGTCAGAATGGCCAATAAACGACAAGTGTTGGCGAGGTTGCGGAGAAAAAGGGACCCTCGTGCACTGCTGGTGGGAATGCAGACTGGTGCAACCACTGTGGAGAACACTGGAGTTTCCTCAAGAAACTGAAAATGGAACTCCCATTTGACCCAGTAATCCCACTCCTAGGAATATATCCCAAAAAACTAGAAACACCAATCAGAAAGGATATATGCATCCCTATGTTCATAGCAGCACAATCTACAATAGCTAGAATCTGGAAACAGCCTAGGTGCCTGTCAGCAGATGATTGGATCAGAAAACTATGACACATCTACACAATGGAATACTATGCTGCCATAAAAAAAAGAAATTCTCATCATTTTCAGCAACCTGGATGGAATTGGAGAACATCATGCTGAGGGAAATAAGCCAGTCAATGAAAGAGAAACACCACATGACCTCACTCATTTATGGATAATAAAGAACATTATAAACTGATGAACCAAAAGATAGATATAGAGACAGTAAAGCAACAAGCAGACTGTCAAATTACAGCAGGTAGGGTAGGGAGATCTGGGGGAGATAATAGATCAACCGAAGGACTTGTATACATTCATATAAGTACAACCAATGGACACAAAACTCTGGGGAGGGAGGGTATGTATGGAAGGGGGGTGATGTTAAAATATGTACACAGATAATAATTCAATAAAAATATGTTAAAAAAAATTTTTTTTAAAGAAAAGAAATGAAAGAGAAGTTACAACACCATGAGATACAGAGGATTATTCCAGAATACTATGAAAGTCTACATGCTACTAAATTCAATAACCTAAAGGAAATATATAAATTCATAGATGTATACAACCTTCCTTGACTGAATCATGAAGAATTGGAAAACCAAACAGATTGAATACTCCTAAGAATATCCAAACTAATGAAAATCCTCTTGGGTTTAAAATAAAAATATATATTTGTACCATAGAACAGAAATATGTAAAACTATGTTGACTCTAAACAGGTATTTTCATAGTTTTGACTTGTTTTTTTTTTGTTTGTTTGTTTTATTTTAATTAATTTCAGAGCGTAAGGGAGAGGGAAATAGAGATAGAAACATCAGTGATGAGAGAGAATCATTGATCAGCTGCCTCCTGCTCACCCCCTACTGGGGATTGAATCCACAACCTGGGCATGTGCCCTTGACTAGAATTGAACCTGGGACCCTTCAGTTTACAGGCCAACACTCTATCCACTTAGCCAAATCAGCTAGGGCTTGACTTGTTTATTGATAAACTTGTTAAGACATTAGAGAAAGTTACACTTTATAGAAATGAATGGATTAAACTAAATGAGACCTAAGAATTAGCCTTTGTTTTTTTTAAATATTTGTTCATATAAATCTTGTTTAAAAAAATAACATTTTTTTAAAAAGCTCCAAACAAAACAAAACAAAAGCACAGATGACTTCACTGGTGAAGTCTACCAAACATTCAAATACTTAATACCAACCCTTTTCTAGCTCTTCCAAAAAAATGAAGTAGAGGGAATGCTTCCCAACTCATTTTACTAGGCCTACATTGCCCAGAAACTAAAACCAGGCAAGGACAACACACAAAAAGAAAATTACAGGCTAGTAACTCTAATGAATATGGATTAAAAATCCTAAACAGAATACTGGCAAATAAAATACAAAAATAAATTAAAAGGATCATACAACAGAATCATGTGGGATTCATTCCATAGATACAAGGATGGTTAAGTATCCATGAATCAATTTGATCCATCACATCCTATCTAATAAAGAGGGAATATGCGAATTGACCATCACTCCATCACAAATATGGCTGCACCCACAGCTGAGGCCAAGTCCCCATAAGGAGCCTTAACAAGCAATCAGCGGGGATCTGAGGCTATGCCCTCACCTGCCCCTGTGTGGCTTGACAGGGGACCTCAGGCCATGCCCCCCACCCTGGTGTCAGGCTGGGTACCTCAGACTGCACATCCCCGCCAGGGAACCTGAGGCCATGCCCCCTGCCTGGCGGGGCTTCATGGGGGACCTCAAGGTGCTCTTCCTGTCCTGGTGCTGTGCTAGGGGACTTCAGGCTGCTCTCCCCACACCGATCACGCTGGGGGACCTCAGACCACACCCCCTGCTCAGGGGGGCCTTGACAGGGGACCTCAGGCTGCACCCCCTGCCATATCACCAGTCCAGGGGTCCTGAGGCTGTGCTCCTCTGCCTGGTTGGGCTTGACAGGGACCTCAGGTCATGCCCCCCACCCAGCGGTACCTGAGGCTGTGCCCCCTCCCTGTGCTGGGCCATGGGACCTGAGGCTGCGCCCCCCCTCCCCAACACCTGGCAGACTTTGATGGGGGACCTCAGACCATGCCCCCCACCCAGCATGGTTTGACAGGGGATCTCAGGCTATGTCCTCCACCTGGCGGGGCTTGATGGAGGACCTCAAGGCATGCCCCTGCCCCAGTCTGGGTTGGGGGACCTCAGGCCACGCCCCTCATCCTGGCACTGGGCCAGGGGACATGAGGCTATGACTCCTGCCCTGTAGGGCTTGACAAGGGTGGGACTGGCCAGATCTGGATCTAGTCCAATGTGGGGGGGGGGAGGGGGCTGGGTCTCATGCAATTTTGAGGTGCATGTGGGTGGGCAGGGACTTGACTCTGGGTCCCGAGGTGTGCCCCAGACTCTGACAGGAGGAAGACTTTCATATACATTTTACTAATTTTCTTTCATCTCTGACACTTCTATTATAGAGAAAGGGCAAGTGGCAATATTAAATTATTTCCTCTAATTAATCCCCTTTAAATGTGAACAAAGTTTGTGCACTGGATCACTAGTTAAAAAAATAAAATATAAAAATCATATGGATGCAAAAATGCCTTTGACAAGATATAGCATTAATTTATGATAAAAATTCAATAAAATGGATATGGAAGAAAAGTAAATCAACATAATAAATGTCATATATGAAAAACCCACAGCTAAATTATATTCAATGGTAAAAAAAAATGAAAACTTTTCCTCTAAGATCAGGAACAAGACAATACCCACTCTCATAACTGCTATTCAGCATAGTACTGGAGAAATAAATAAAAGGCATCCAAATTGGGAATGAAAAGGTAAAACTGTCACTATTTGCAGATTACATGATCCTATATATAGAAAACCTTAAAGACTCCACCAAAAACTATTAGAAACAACAAGCAAAGGATGTTGTAGAATAAAAAAAATCAATGTACAAAAATCTGTTTAATTCCTTTATATGAACAATGAAGAGAATGAAGAAAACAATTTCAACAACAACAAAAAGAAATAAAATACCTAAGAATAAACTGATAAGGGAGTGAAGAACCATACACTAAAAACTACATGACATTGTTAAAAGAAATTGAAGACAAAGAAAGGGTAAGATATTCCATGTTCATGAATTGGAAGAATTAACATTGCTAAAATGGGCACAATATATAAAGCAATATACAGATTTAATGCAATCCTTACCTCAATCCCAATGTTATTTTTCATACAAATAGAACAACAACAAAAAATTCCAAAGTTTATATGGGACCACAAAAGATCCCAAATAGCCAACACAATCCTGAGGGGGAAAAAAGAATAAAGGCAGAGGCATAACACTTCCTGACTTCAGTAATCAAAACAGTATGGCATTAGAGAAAGGCTCTTCCTTTCAGTCTGGCCATAGCCAAACGGTAAGGCAAGATGGGCACTTACAAGTACATCCAGGAGCTATGGAGAAAGATGCAATCTGATGTACTGTGTTTCCTTCTCAGGTTGTGCTATTGGCACTATCACCAGCTCTCTGAGTTCCACAGGTGTGTAATGTAAGTTTGGCTTTCTAACTTTTAGGGACTTTAATTTGTTCTTCCCTGATTTATGATTTTGCTGTGCTAGGTTAAATTTTTAAGATTCTAAGATTAATTTGAAAGTGTAAAATTTATGAAGGTTGCAACCCAGGGACGTTTAAATAAAGGCCCCCTAATTCCAAACCTGCCTGTAATTAACAAACCATTATCTTCCCACCTGAGGCAAGCAGGAGAGAGAAGTTAAAAGAAAACAACAACAACAAAACAAAAAACAAAAAAAGAGGGCTATTTTACTTTGAGCATAAAAACTCCCAAAGTTTCAATCTCCAGGCTAAGCAGAATGAGAGGCAATACTTGCCGAACTCAGCAGGGTGGAGAAATTTACAAAGCCCTGCCCAGCATCAGGTCCATTAAACATCCAGTAGGCAGCATTGTTATTATGAGGAGACCAGGTGGCCTGTGCCTGCTTGTGACATCACAAACCTGCACAGGCTAGAGGAAGCAGAACTGAGGCTATGGGGTGGGCATAGCTTGTAATTACCACTCCCTTGATGGCAAGGCAGCAAGAGAATAGGCAGGCGGTACGCATGTTCTCCCTGCATTTTCTCTACAATTCAAAGTATATTCTGTACTTCTTGGTATTAGAATACTAGTGGCCCATTGCAGGAAGATTCCTGCAATAGAGCTTCCTGCTGCAGTCGCGGCCCCGCCTGCTTTCCTCCCTTCTGCCTGTGCTGCCTGATTTCCTCCCTTCTCCCAGGCCCACCTGCTTCCCTTCCTTCTCCACCGCCCCTGCTTGCTTGCTTCTCCACAGTTTCGCTTTCTTCTGCAGCGCTTGACTTCTTTCTATGCTGTCTTCAGTCCTTGCTCTGGCCTGGATATGCAAATTAACCGCCATCTTGGTTGGGCTAATTTGCATACTTGCCCTGATTGGCTGGTGAGCAGGGCTTTTTGGCATAGCAAAGATGTAATCAATTTGCATGTTTCTCTTTTATTAGGTAGGATAACAATTTATTAGCCAGATGGAAAAGGATTAATTCTGTAGTCAAAACCAAATCTTGAATGGGTATATTTTACAGCTTTTCTGAATGTAATATTTCAAGAATTTAACAGAGAGACAGCTTTGTGACATCTAAAGGGCCCTGAAGTGACACAAAGATATACTCTCTCCTAAAATAAATATTTTTGAACTAATTTAGACCAATACAATATACTTTAAATAACATAAGGAAGTAATCTATGCAGGCTGGGTTAGACAAGAAGATTTATGCTTCCATGATAATGGGCAGTTGTTGAATGAGGATGGACCGCATTCCAAGAGTGGTTCCTGAGTCCCAGGGAAATATGCCTCTCAGCCAGATTAGCTTGTACTTTGCTTGAACAGAAAGGGCAATCATGTTAACAGAATAATTAAAAGTAAAATGGTACTTTAATAAAAGTCCAGTCACTCAAGAGGAAATTGACTGTGCTCTCTGTTGGAGGAAGGGGCCAGTCGCCCCTCTCCCTGTAACAGTAGAAAAGCCTAAAAGAGAACAAGGGCAGACAGAGAAATGGAATCTCTTGTCCTGCCTTCCCCTTCCTATGGGACTGGGTAAGAGGGGGAATGATCTGAGGGAACAGTCAAGATGGGGATTAATAATCCCAGCCTCCCCCTAGGCTCCAATCGGCCCTGAGGCCACTGAGCCACCAGAAGCCAGCTTTTCTAGGCTGTGAAAGGAGTTGGAGCAGTAAAAAAAAAAAAAAAAGAGTTAAAACCTCTGCTGGAAGATCCACATGGCTTAGCTGACTAGGTAGACTCATTTTGGGCCCACAAGTGTATATGTAGACCTGAGTTAATGTCTATCTTTGGAATACCATTCTCAGGAAAAGAAGGGGGAATGATTTGAAAGTCGGCTATGGCTATCTGAGAAAGGGAGCGCCTGGCTGGCCCTAGTGTGCTTCCAGCAGATGTAAGATTTCCAAACCTGGGAGGCCCAGTGGGACTCAGAACCTAAATAAAGCCTTCAATATTCAGCAAGGCAAAGAAGAAAGGCCTTCTAAATTTACCAAGACTACAAGATCAAATAAGAAAGTACTCTGGGTCAGACCCTGAGGACCTGTTGGGCCAAGAAATATTAAAAATTGCATTTTGTATCCAGTTGACCTGACATCTCAAGAAAACTGCAAAGTTAGAGAACTGGAAGGACAGAAGTGCAGAAGAGCTGTTAAAAAGAGGCTGAGAAGATCTATGTAGATAAAAAGAAGAAAGGCAAAAACAAAAAACTAACATAATGTTCACAACTGTAGAACAAATGGCCTAGGGAAGGGCTGGCCCAGAGGGCCAGAAACAGAAGCCACAACAGTAACCTTAGCATGTTATCTCTGAGGAAGATTGTAACAGTTTAAATCCAAGCTACTAGAAACTGAGAACAGGATGCTGGGCTTGCTTCCTCCTCTCCCTGCCTTTACTCCAGCCTCATATGCATATACATAATTTTACAAAGTCTTTGGTAACTAAGAGACTTTGTATCATTGTTGGGTTAAATAATATACATCTAAATATTATAAAATACTGAAACATTAACTGCTAGACACGTTTTAATTTGCCTGCTCTTAGTTTATATTACAGAAAGTCTCTTATACTTCATTGAAGGTATAGTTTCTTGAAAATAAGAGTGCATTTAAAGTGTGTTCATAAATGTTAATCTACTAAATGTTGGCTGTTTACTTTTTTTTGGCTGTTTACTTTTTTGTTATCATTGAAAAATTAAGATTTCTAAGAGTGAAGAATTCTAATACATTTTAAAGGAGGAAAAAGTCTGTACAAGTTGCTGAAGGTATGACAGAAAGAAAGAATATTAGAGTAGAAATACTTAATGGAAGGACTGAGGCATGGGTATGCATTTTGAAGGAAAAAGGTGATTTCTAAAGGTAGTTATTTCTGAAAGTTGTAATGTTTCTGAAAGTTGTAAGAATGTCTGTGGAAGTTATAGGAAGTTTGTAGAAAGAAATGTTAAAAGGAAACATAAAATGGTACAGGCCAGTAAGCCAGGACAAGCAGAACAGGGAAACAGATATTAAAACAGCAATTTGCAACCATCTAGAAAACTCTATCTTCCCTAAACAAAGGACACTTAAGAGTCAATGATTTGTATTTTGCCTCCCTGAACAAAGGGTAAATAGCTTATGTCAAAGTACTCAGGGAGACATGGGAGAAATCCAATTAGTGTCATTTGCTATCCACACCCAAGGACAAATGAAGTTAGAAAATAAGCCTCGTTTTGGTTAGTATTTTCTAATAAAACAATTATATTAATCAGATATTTAATGGAAAAGGACCATCTTTTAATCATGTTAACTGAAGTTTGCTAGCCTATGTTTCTGTCTAATACACTTTAATATATAATCTTTTGGTAAAATCAAGTTTGACAATCCTTCAAGAGTTTGAATTTTAAGAAACTCTTTTTTGATCTAGAATTGGCTTTAGATCATCCCAATAGGCTCTGAAATGCCTCAAATGTTTGTTTTCTCTCTCATGAAGGAAAGTTTTATATTGAAGGTACATAGGAACCTTTGTCAACAGTTATAACTAATGGTTATCTTTAATAATAAAAGTGTAATATGCTAATTAGACCAGATGTACTTCTGGATGCCCTGAAGCTGGGGCTGTGAGGGAAGCCCAGGTCCCAGGTGCCACAAGGTAGCCAGTGCTGGCAGCTAGAAGAAGAAAGGCCTACTCTTGCACGAATTTCATGCATTGAGCTTCTAGTTAGCTTTAATATTACTAGAGGCACAATGCAAAAAGATTCATGCAAGAACAGGTCTCCCTTCTCCTGGCTGCCAGCACCACCTTTGCTCTGGCCAGAGCCAACATTCCGCCTTCCCACTTTGCCTAGAGGCCCGGAGTGGCAGGGGTGGTGTGGAATGCCTGTGTTGTCGCCATGGCAATGGCACAAGATTCCTGCCCCGCCTCCAGGCCACTCAGCACCTGTGTATGCAAATTAACCCACCATCTTTGTTGGGTTAATTTATATACTCACTCCTGATTGGCTGGTAGGCATCATGAAGGTACAGTCAATTTGCATCTTTCTCTTTTGTTAGTGTAGATAAAATGTTGGGTTTACAGAAAGGACAACATTCCATGTCATCTGCATTATAATGAAATCTCTAACCATGTCATTTTAATTTTCTTCTTGTCATTTGGTGACAGTTACTATTTTGTTATAATACATTTGGGAAAATATTACATCTTCTGAAGAGTCCATGGAAAGGACAGGCAAGGAAAATCAGAAGATCTTAAAGCAGTTTAGTATATTTTTCTCCCTATATTATCCCTCCAAAATTTGGCAATTCTTACTAAATGAATCATGGCAATCCATTTCTTTGCATAAATTCAATAAGACTGGTTTCCAGTGGTGTTTTTATTGACTGAAAACTTTGACTGGAGTGTCATGTTTTAGAGCAGGGGTCCTCAAACTTTTTAAAGTGGGGGGCAGATCACGGTCCCTCAGAGAGCTGGAGGGCCGGACTATATGAACTACTAATTCCTACTGTAACACCTCGGCTGCGCTCACTGCCCAAAAAACCTGGCGGGCCGGATCAGACTCCTCTGCAGGCCGCATGTGGCCCGCGGGCCGTAGTTTGAAGACCCCTGTTTTAGAGAGTCTGTCTGGACTCTGAAGACTTGAAGCCAATATGAGTGCCATGAAGAAAGCAACCATGGTATCTTGCTTGATAACCTGAAAATGGATGGCACTAGAGCATCAGGCCCATACTCTTCCATTGATGGCAGTTGGTCAGAGTGTAAGGGGAGTAACCAGGGTACCTCTGTGTCCCTAGGGAGCCCCCATGCTCTCTAGGCCGCAACAAGTAGAAGGGCTGCTGAGATGGGCCTTGAAGCCTAGGTTACAAGTCTGGATGTAGCCACTGCAGGTACAGATTTTGGTGAGGAATTCACCTAACCCAGCAGATACTGCAGGCAAGCCTGATGGCAGCTAGATGGCTTAGCTTCCCAGTCCTTTGTGGCACCTTGAGACTCAATCATGAAATTCCAGCAAAGGTGGTCAGTTATCATTCTTGTGTTTATGCAAACAATCAGGTCAAATTGAATGCAATAGATAAATTGGTCTTAATTTGGCTCTTTAATAAACATAAGGGTGATTTTAAGGAGAAAAATTCTATTTCAATAGGAGTTATTATAACTGAAATGTTTTCTTTGCCTTCCACCAGATCATTTGTTGTAACTCTTGCTGTTCTAATTGTTCAAAATACTAAATTTTATAAAACAGTTTGTCTCCGCTAGGACACAAGTCCTCCTCCTTCTGTGCCCAGGCCTCATCATCCCTCTGACAGAGAGCAAGGATCTCTTGGCTCTAAAAGAAAACTTTGTTCCTCTTCAGCATATAAATAGCCAGAGAAGCCCACCAACGCCCATTTTCCCTAAAAGAATTCAGAGCCAGAATACTTGAGGGAATGTCTTAGGCAGTTAGACAGACATGAGCAGAGCAAGGATTATGGGAAGAAATAGATGGAACTCTGAGATGTGCTTCTCACCACTTCAACTACTTTAAAGCCAGAAATGAAGAAACCTGTGTAGACTCATTCTCCCTTCTTCCAAGGTTTTAGAACAGCTAATAAGGATAGAATCAGTAAGCCCTGAAGCCCCAGATGTTACTCAGACCAGATCTCTGGACTGCCATTACAATCCCTTGGGTGATGGTTAAAAATACTTCAGCTGCTAAGCACCCTACTCCCCAGGTTTGAGTCTTCTATTGAATCCCCAAGGCTGAAAATCAGCTTGAGGATCAAGGTGGGGGGGGGGATGATAAGGAATATAAGGCATTTTGGGGGGAGATAGCAATCTGAATCTGTGCCAGTAACCTAATGTATGTTCCTGATAGCCTCTAATTAAGTCACTGTTCCTTTCTGAACAATCTGGTCTAGCAAGACCTATTTACCTAAATACTCCCATTTTATAGAGGCCATAAAACATAAACCATATACAACCCATGGAGTTTATCAGCGTTGGCGCCAGGCCAGGCATTTGAATGTGGTCTCAAGTCCCCCATCCCAACACATGGGGCTTTTTACAAAGCCTGAGAAAGGTTCAGAAGCCTGATCCATATTTGGGAACAAAGAAACCAAAGGGTATAAACGAAAAGCTTCCTCCATATTCACTCACACAAGAATTTGGAGAACTGGTCCACTGAGTCATTGTACTAGTCCATCTGAAACATCTGAAAATAAATGGGTTTATCCTGGACCTCTGAGTACTCCCTGTGTATTTTTCAGTTGCCTGGTAAATTCTGTAACAATAGAGCAATGTATTATTGTGTAGCCAGGGCTTTCTGGAGAAGTTGAATTTTAAGAATTGTATTTTAGATCTTAAATAAAATTTGTTTCTAAATTTAAGAAGAAAAAAAAGAACAGTATGGTATTAGCAGAAAAACAGACAGAGACCAATGGAACAGAATTGAATGACCAGAAATAAAACAAGTGTATGACAATTTTCAAAGGGAAGGTGGAGGGTGAGGCGGGAAGAGATTAACCAAAGAACTTATATGCATAACCCATGGACACAGACAACAGTGTGGTGAAGGCCTGGGAGATGTTAGGAGTGGGGAGGAGATGGTCAATGGGGGAAAACTGGGGCTATTTATAATACTTTCAACAATAAATATTTAAAAAAAAAAAAAAAAACCAAAACAACAATAAAGAGAAATGGTTCCATGATGTCAAGCTTTGTCAAATGGTGTACAGAAGGACCAAAGACCTCCTTTTTTTGTTTTTGGAATAGTAGAGATGATGAGTTTACTTTAAGATATGTTCTCTTAGGTCCTTGTAGGATATGTAGGTAGAGATAAGCTACAAAACTAATTTGGATATATAAATCTGGAGCTTATGAAAGATGTCCTCACCTATATGTTCACAGTTCTATGGTAGAATCTGAATTGTACCTGTGGTTTCAAAGAACAATTATTTTGACAATGGTCCATATTCACATTAAGCCTTTATCTAGTGCAAAGGTGTACCAGACTTCCTTACCCCATACCTGGGACAAACAAAGCAAGGAAAATTACCTTGGCCATTCCAACTGAACTGGCATTCAATTCTGAGATCCCTTGGTTGGTCTTGTCTCCACGTTCCCATATACCGAAGTCCTGCCATAAAATAACCAACATAACATTAGCAAGTCCTCACTACTAAATGGTTACTAGATGCACAACCCTTGAATAAAAGGCACACATAGTAGAAAATTTGGCATACTTATGTGTACCTACAATGCTGATTAAGGATATGCCAATGAGGTGCGTTGCCCAGTAAGTTTAAATTCTTGTGGGACTTCCAAGAAGTTGGCAGACTCCTGATCAGTTGATCAGTACTAAGAACTGCAGTTTGGTCCATCTAGAGAGGGACTTCTTAAATTTTTCCATCAAAGCAGATACCCAAGTGTTCTAAGAAATGGAGCCTAAACCACACCCTGGTATTTTATTTTAACTATCCATTCTAATTTTACTCTATATTGGCATTGAAAATACTATGCACTCACCTATGCACTTTACACTATTATCTTCCTTAATCATTACATTTTATAGATGATAAAACTGAGCTACAAAGAGAGGTTAAGTGATTCACCCAAGGATACACAGCTAATAAGTGACAAAGCTAGGATTACAGTTCAAGTACTCTGATCCAAAGCCTACATTCTTAACCATTAATCTATATGGCCCCTAGAAAATATAAAGATAACAGTTAAAATTAATTTTAACAAACTTTATTTTGAAATAACTTTAGACTTCCAGAGAAGTTACAAAAATAGTACAGTGAGTTTCCATAAACCTTTACTTCAGCTTTCCTTAATGTTAACACCTGACATAACCATAGTACAACTGTCAAAGCTAATAAATTAATGTCAGAACAACACTAGTTTACTTCTTCACTGCTCCCTTAACTGGGGATTCCCATTGCTGTTAAATTGGTGCCCAGATCATCAGTTGACAGCATACATTACTGTGAGTCCTGCCAGCAACAATTATTAGTGGTGTTTCAATGGTGATTTTCTAGTTTCTTCCTTACCTTTGCAATTCATCATTAAGGAAGAGCTATCATTTCTCCCCTATTTCGATATTCAGTTGTTCACTTATATCAGTAGGAAATTATGAATATTTAGATTTTTCTCTTGGTTGTAATAAAATATTTTGTTGCTTGAATTGTTCCAACTTTGGCCTTAGAGAGTTCTTCCAGGTTTGACATGCCCCATTCTTTTTTAACTCTTCCACACTTTTGTCACTGCATGATGCTCCAGTCTCATCTTGTGTTTTTTATATACCAGCCCAGGAACTGACTATATGAATCTTGGTTTCTTTTACTAGAGAATTACAGTTACAATCCAAGACTTGAATAATGGCCAAAACCGGTTTGGCACAGTGGTAGAGCGTCGGTCTGCGGACTGAAAGGTCCCAGGTTCAATTCCGGTCAAGGGCATGTACATTGGTTGCGGGCACATCCCCAGTAGGGGGTGTGCAGAAGGCAGCTGGCCAATGTTTCTCTCTCATTGACATTTCTAGCTCTCTATCCCTCTCTCCTCCTCTCTGTAAAAAATCAATAAAATATATATGTTTAAAAAGACTTGAATAATGGTGCTCATTGTCACTATGATGTTATTGCTTCTAGACCCTCTCACTAAATAGAACTTGAACATACCCATGTACATACATACATGTACATGCAAACATACTTACACACAATATACCTTACACACCTGTATTTATTTCCATATGCATCTTAAATTACTTTTTATGCCAGATCTCTGAGTTAAAGCTTTAGGAAGGTAAACCATATTTATCCCATAACTAGTTTGACCTGCCCCAAACTCAGCTGTACCCTTGAGTGTGCAGTAGAGATTAGACTCTCAGAAGACACATATTAATTCTACTGCTGCAATCCTTACCTGTAATGGAGAGGAAAGAGAACTCTAATTTTTACCCTGGACTGCAGAGTACAAATTTGTACCCAGGCCTATGATATTGGAAGGCAAAGTGATCAGTCAACAAATAATGTCTGCTTGCATCAAATATTGATAGGGGCAGAAATAGAATGTTGGGGAACCAGCTAGAATTATAAGAAATATAAATCATGCTCTGTTAAATGCGATTGTTTTGTTCTGATTAAAGAAGGCTGCTGGCAGCTGCACTTGGGGCCTGGGAGCTCACCTGGAGCATCCCATCCTCCCATTTGGAGCTGCCTATTATCATGGAAAGATTAATAACTTTGCTGCAGAAACCAGAATCACCAACCCTTTGAAGACCCCCAGCCCTTGCATATCACTAAGCCCTTTGAAGATGCCCAGCTCTCTGCTTACCGGTTAACTGCCGATTTGGTATGCCCTTTGGCTACTTTCCAATGTAATCTTTTGTCCTTTTTACCCAATATAAGCAGCTGGCTTATGGGGCGGGGAGGGGCACAACAGATTTTTGTGGATGATCTCTGCTCTCCCCATACTGCTGGCAGTACTGAAATGGTGGATGGAAGGGGCCACATGCTAACCTGCCAAGCTCAAGGAAGGCCTGCATGGCAGTCTTGCAAACTCAGAGACCTAAAGTAACCACAAAGGATGGTCTGAAATTAAACTTTAACTAAAAGCAGTTATGGTGGGTAGTTACATACCAGGTTGGTTTCTTCACTGACAAGGTCAACCTTTACCTTAACTGAGCCTATCTCTCTTTTTGCATCTATAATAATATACCCTGGAAATGTCTGGGTAACTTGTAACTTCCCTTTTTCTGAACCCCTTGGGACACAACCTAATGTGCTGGGTGTCAGGACACATACCACAAATTCCTTCATTATTATCATGCTAATTGTTCCTGCACCCACCTAAGTATGTGTACAATGTACACTGTACATCATTTTACTTTTTATCCAATCCCAGGGGTCCCCCCGGCCTTTGCTTTCTCAGGCCTCTCTACTCTATCACCAGTGGATTTCATGTAACCCACCCATGTCCCTTCCTTTGATTGCAAAATATAAATATAAATGTAACCTGCCATTCTCCGGAGCATTATCTCAATTCCTTGAGGTTCTGTTTCCCGGCATATGTCAACAGTTTGGCTCAAATAAACTCACAAAAATTCTTTATAGGTTTCAATGGTTATTTTTACATTAACAGAATAAATGCTCATATATGATTCAACCCTGCCTCTGTCTAATTGACTCAAGTAGTGACATGCAGTATGGATCCATTGATTGTCTAGTTATAACATGTCTATGTTACACTTACCCTTCTGGCAAATATAGAGTGACAGGTTCCAGATTTACCCTCCCACCTAAAACAACTAAAAAACTAAACAATTAAATTTAAAAACTGGATTATTTATGACACATCCATTTTTCAATACAGTGAATATCAAGTAATGAAGAACAGTGATCCCTGAGAGAACAGATGTTAAATATTTTGATTTAATATAAATTTATCCCATATAGTAGTTGTAAGAAAAAATAACTATTTTGTATTGTAAATACTGAATCAATCAATGTCTACAAATATTATTATACACATAGAAATGTTATTTCTAAGTAGCTAACTGGCCCATAATACTCCCTAGCAATCTTGCTCCTGCTTAAGACCATAAGTCATTACAATAAGACTACAATTTATCCCCAGATTACTAAATACATACCATCAGATATTATACAGTTTGAAAGAAATGAAAACATAGCATCTTGACTCTCTTAACTCCCTTGGGGAGAAGATAAACAGAAGATGACAGAGCTTAGCAAAGAAAGAGACTGAAGATAATTACTGCCAGAAGCATTACAGATTAATTCACAATGAGGTGTAGCTATAAGACAATGATCAGCAAATTCATTAGTCAACAGAGCCAAATATCAACAGTACAACCATTGAAATTTCTTTTGAGAGGCAAATATTTTAAACTTAAACTTCTTCTAACACTACTTCTTCAAAATAGACTCGCCCAGGCTGTGGTATTTTGTGGAAGAGCCACACTCAAGGGGCCAAAGAGCCACAGGTGCCGACCACAGCTATAAGAGAAAGAATCAGTTGTCCAGAATTTTAAAATCACCATATCTTTAAAATCCACTACCAAATGAGCACTTACAGCAGTTTTATATGCAGCTTCAATGTAAAACACAAGGTTCTGGATGAAATTGACTTCATCTAGGCTGTGAATGATATGAAGTCCTGAGAAAAAAGAGAATAAAGACAAAGAGGTGGTCAATGTGATACTGTTATAATTAATGTAGTTATTAATTAATTGACAGGAAAGGAGTACAGGGAAGGCTGGATAATAATAAACACATTATCTGGGACCACCGGGGAAATTTAAAATGATTGTGCTGTCCAGATTTCGAGACCACTGAGTCAACCAAAACTCAGTTATCTGTCACTACTGAGACAATTTAGGATAATTGAGCTATCCTGGGTCCGAGAAGAATGTGCTTCGATGGCCAGTGAGATCGCAATTCAAACCATCATCATTGGAGTATTGGGATAGCATACATAAGTTCAGAAAATCAAAATAACTTTTAAATGAGTACAGAACCCAAAACAGCAAGGTTAAAATATTAAATGGCAATTTTTACCCAAGAATGGTTACTACTATACTTTATCAGTAATACCTGGAAACAGGGCATCGGCCAGAATAGGTGTGTAGACATGGCCACTGAAAGCAAGGCAAGATTTTATATTGATATTTAACATCCTAAACAAAGGGGTTTCCTCTTGCTCTCTCTTCCTTGTTGATAGTGTCTTGACTCCTGGCTTATGGGACTCTCAGGCTCTGCACTTGTCCACATCGCCCATAGCATGGGGTTCCTAGACACAATGGACTAATGAATAGACTTGAACTAGCCCCGTGGTTGGCAAACTGTGAACCACATGCATCTCTTTGGCCCCTTGAGTGTGGCTCTTCCACAAAATACCACGGCCTGGGCAAGTCTATTTTGAAGAAATGGTGTTAGAAGAAGTTTAGGTTTAAAAAATTTGGCTCTCAAAAGAAATTTCAATTGTATTGTTGATATTTGGCTTTGTTGACTAATGAGTTTGCCAACCACTGAACTAGCCTGATATTACAGTGGACTCAACTCCACTATGGAACAGAAACTCTGGACACTGGCTTCAATTTTCACTCTGCTGGAACCCCAGATACACAATTTCAAGGACTGCTTTAAGAGAAATGGTACTTTGGAAACGGAGGAATATAACACCGTGCAAATAAAAATCACTCATTCTCTCATGCAAGTCTTAGAAAATTCTTTTTCTCATCCTATATAATAAAGAGATAATATGCAAATTGACCATCACTGCAACACACAAGATGGCCACCTTCATATGGTCAAAGATGGTGGCCCCCATGTAGACACAAGATGGCTGCCACAAGATGGTCGTCACAAAATGCCACCACAAGATGGCTAACAGGGGAGGGGAGTTGTAGGCAATCAGACCAGCAGGGGAGTGCAGTTGGGAGGGACCAGGCCTGAAAGGGAGGGCAGTTGGGGTGATCAGGCCAGCAGGTGAGGGCAGTTGATAGCAATGAGGCCTGCAGGGGAGGACAGTTTGGGATGACCAGGCCTGCAGGGGAGGACAGTTTGGGATGACCAGGCCTGCAGGGGAGGGCAGTTTGGGGGGACCAGATCAGAAGGGGAGGGCAGTTAAGGGGAACTAGGCCTGCAGGGGAGGGCAGTTAGGGGCAACCAGGCCAACAGTGGAGGGCAGTTGGGAGCAACCAGTCCTGCAGGGAAGGACAGTTGAGCAGGGACCAGGCCTACAGGGGAGGGCAGTTAGGGGGGACCAGGCTGGCAGGGGAGAGCAGTTAGGGGCAACCAGGCCAGCAGGGTAGGGCAGTTAGGGGCAACCAGGCCAGCAGAGGAGGGCAGTTGGGGGAGACCAGGCCAACAGTGGAGGGCAGTTGTGGGCAATCAGGCCTGCAGGGGAGGGCAGTTGAGGGTGACCAGGCCAGCAGGGGAGGGCAGTTAGGGACAATTGGGCCAATAGGGGAGCAGCTAGGCATCGATCAGACTGGCAGTGAAATGGTTAGGGGCAATCAGGCAGGCAGGCAGGCAGGCAAGCGGTTGAGAGCAAGCAGACCTGGATTGTGAGAGGGATGTACAACTGCCCGTTTAGTTGAGGGGTTCCAGATTAAAGAGGTTGCAGGCTGGGCTAAGGGACACCCTGCCCCCGGGCACAAATTCCATGCACCAGGCCTCTAGTGATGTCATAAGAACCTGACTCCCAGCACCCAGTAGAGAAAGGGATGCCCTACTTTCACCAGTGGATACTCTAAGGCCACTGATAACAAATGACCACTATAGGCTTTACAGGCAGTCATAATGACTAAATGACCCCACTACTCCCAAGTAATCCTACTCTTCTTAGATACTTTGATTCTTAAACCATAAATATATCACAGATCAGTCTTAGGCTATCTTCAACTAAGTGAGATACCAGCAGATTTTAACATGGAAGAATTTTAACTGTTATTTGTAGGTATTAATAAAAAGTCTCAGACTCCTGATTCTATAGATAATTAATTTATAATGTCCTTTAATGTCCAAACCTAGGCATTTGGAAAAAGATAAATCATAAAAGAATTGGAAAGAATCTAAATACTGAGGAAGAAGTAGATAAACATTATGATTCTAAGGAAAACTTAAAACTATATATTTTGAGTAATGATGAGAATTGATTTAAATATAAGCTACAAAAAGATAGTATATCTATCTATACAATAGAGGAATATGCAAATTAGCCAGGACACCATAACATCAGGACCGAACAGCAGGAACCTGAGGCTGCATGGCACCTCCCTGGGGCAAGAGACCTCAGTTTGCACCTCCCGCCCCATGGGGCTTGACAAGGGACCTCAGGACATGCCCCCCACCCAGCACTTCTTGCAGAACACATTTGAATACACAGAGATGAAATGAGGTAAGACACGGCAAAGCCCAAGATGGCAGTTTTATATAAAGCAAACTAAAACATTCAGGGCTCTAGAAATGAGGTCAACTAAATGGTCTACTCCACAGTAGATTGATTTATGCTCACTTAAAATTAAGCCTCAACACCCTCATTTTTAAAAATCACAGTATTGATATATAATTCACATACAATACAATTCATCCATTTCAAGTATGTAGTTTAATAATTTTAGGGAATGCAGTATTTTGCAACCATCACCATAATTTAAAAACATTTTAATTACCCCCAAAAGAAACTCATTAGCAGTCACTCCCCATTTCCCTTCAACAATCACATCCAATCACTAAGCAATCACTAATCTACTTTAAGTTTCTATAGATGTATCATACTGGACATTCATATAAATGCAATCATACAATATGTCTGGGTTCTTTTACTTAGCATGTTTTCAAGATTCATCTATGTAGTAGCATATATCAATACATCATTGCATTTTATTGCTAAACATATTGTGTGGATGCATCACATTTTATCCATGCAATGATTACTTGATGGGCATTTACTTGGAATTTTTTTGCTATCCTATATAATAAAAAGGAAATATGCAAACTGACCATCACTCCACCACAAAGATGGCGGTGCCCACAGCAGAGGCAGGGTTTCTGTAACACAATATGGCTGCGCCCACAGCAGAGGCAGGGTTTCCATAACACAAGATGGCTGCCCTCATAGCTGAATCCAAGTTCCCCTAATGAATGAGCAATCAGCAGGTACCTGAGGCTGCGCCCCGCCCCCATGGGGCTTAACCGGGGACTTCAGGCCATGCCCCCCACCCTGGCACCAGGCCAGAGGACATCAGGCCACAACCCCCTCCCAGTAGGGCTTGATGGGGGACCTCAGGCCACAATCCTCACCTGGCAGGGCTTGATGGGGAACCTCAGGCCATGCCCCCCACCCCGGCACTGATAACAAATGACCACTATAGGCAATGCCCCCTGCCCCAGTGCCAGGCTGGGGGAATTGAGGCCATGCCCCCTGCCCTGGTGCCAGGCAGGGGGAACCTCAGGCCGTGCCCTCCACCCAGTGGGGCTTGAAGAAGGACCTCAGGCTGTGACCCCACCCCAGCACCGGGCCAGGGGACCTGAGGCTGCACCCCCTTCCCTAGCACCAGGCTGGGGGACCTGAGGCCACATCCCCTGCCTGGTGGGACTTGATGGGGGACCTCAAGATGCACACCCCTACCCCAGTGCTGGGCCAGGGAATCTCAGGCTGCTCCTTTCACCTCGGGCCAGGGGATCTCAGGCCATGCCCACTGCCCAGCAGGGCTTGACGTGGACCTGAGGCTGCACCTCCCTCCTGACAGGGTTTAACAGAGGATCTCAGGCCATGCCCCCCACTCAGCTGGGCTTGACAGGAGACTTCATGGCATGCCCCCCATCCCAGCCCAGGCTGGGGGACCTCAGGCCATGTCCCCCACCCAGGCGCCAGGCTAGGGGACCTGAGGCTGCACCCCCCGCCTGGTAGGCTTGACAAGAGTGGGACTGGCCGGGTCTGGATCTAGCCCAATGAGAAAGAGGGCTGGCCGGGTATGCATATCATGCAATTTTGTGGCACATGTGGGTGGGCGGGGACTTGACTCTGGGTCCCATGGTGTGCCCCAGACTCTGATAGGAAGAAGATTTTCATATACATTTTACTAATTTTCTTTCTTCTCTGACACTTCTAGTATAGAGAAAGGGCAAATAGCAATATTAAAATATTTCCTCTAATTAATTCCCTTTTAATGTGCATGAATTTTGTGCACCAGGCCACTAGTTGTAGATAATATATTATAGGAACTCTATAGATATTGATACTCTCTCCTCTCTGGAGACTGCTTTTCTTTGCTTATTTATTTGTTTAGTGACTTGGCTGGACAACTTCAGTGAATTTTCTCCATAGTATGCAGCCTCTGATGTTGTTCCTCAGAGGTTGTGTGCAGCCTTGGACATAAACACTGTCACTCCAGGAAGACAGTAGTTTCAGTTTTAGCAATTGTCTCTTTCTCTGATCTATTAAGTGTCTGCCTCTGCTTGTATACCCAGTTGTTTATCTCCCCTGATTACCAGCTGATTGTTCTACTAAATTGTACAGTGCCCTGAGTTATAAATTGTTCCATCTAATTAAATTCAGGCCCAATTTCAGGTGGTCTTTGAGACTTCTTCTGACCCTAGAGAGGGCTGTTTGGGGCTGACCCTTCTCTGTAAAAACTTCTAGATAGTCTATGGGTTAGCTTGTTGCTTTTTTAAATTTATTAATTTGAGAGACAGAGAGAAAAGTGGAAAGAGGAAGAGAGAATGAGACACAGAGAGAAACATTGATTTGTTGTTCTGCTTATTTATGTATTCATTGGTTGATTCTTGTATGTTACCTGACTAGGATTGAACCTTCAACCTTGGCATATCAGGATAATGTTCTAACCAACTGACCTACCCGACCAGAGCTCTCCAGGTTTTGTAATGGGACTCCTGTTCTGACCCTGGGGTGTCTGCAAGCTAACCCCTTCCAGAAGCACTGCCAGGATTAGCTTCTTAGTCTTATTGAGCTACCAGCCTCCTCTTCATTTCTTGAAGGCAAAATCTAGTTTTTTTGTGTAGGCTTCAACTTTTCCACACTCTTTTCCAAATAATGTCAGTTCTCTTGGGAAGAGTGATGATGGAGCTTTCTGTTATTCCTGTCTCTTCTCCCAATGCTACTAGAAAGTTGGGCCAGGACTATTATTCTGGGCCTGCTCTGCTTAGTGTTAACTTCTACTCCCTGAGTGGGCCTGGGGGATAGATAGGGAATTCCAAATCTCTTAGTTATTCTTGGCTAGACTACAGCTTCTGCAAGATAGAGTTGGGGAGAATGCTGGCAACCTCCCAAGAAGATCTCATAGATCTAGAATGGAAACTAGAGGAAAGGGAAGCTTTTAATCTTATCTATATCAACCTTGAGTATTGCTTCTGTCATGATGCATTTGGGGCAGGGAAGGGAGTAGATGGTACCCCAAATACCACAATTTCTCACTGCTCTTACCAAAATTTTGATTTCCTTGAATAAATGATTCTATTCTCTACTTGCTTTATGTCCTTAGGACAATTTCCAGTAAATATACAGTAAATGTTTTTTTTAATTAATTTTCATTATTTATGGTCATTTTGCTGGAGAGAAGATCTGTTGCAGTCAACTTCTAAGTCTCTAAGAATTAAAAAATGTACAGAGGACCAGCTGGTGTGGCTCAGTGGGTTGAGTGTTGGCCTATAAACCAGGAGATCACAGTTCAAGTCCCAGTTAGGGAACATGCCCAGGTTGTGGGCTCAATCTTCAGTAGGGTAAGTGCAAAAGGTAGCCAATCAATGATTCTCTCTCTTCATTGATGTTTCTATCTCTCTCTCCCTTTCCCTTCATCTCTGAAATCAATAAAAATATGCATTTTTAAAGGTGCACAAATTACTAAAATTTCCATGAAAATCTCTCATATTCTACCAGTAAATTACCTCTTACATTTATCTTTTTCATCCTAAAGACAACTGCCTTTCATGAGTTCTCCATCATTTCTTGCCTAAATTATTTCACTAACTTTCTACATAGTCCTCCAACGTAATTTTCTTCCCCATTCAATCTATCCTCCTTCTAATGGAGTTAAGCATCTAAAACTTTCTAACTATTTAACTTGAGTGGCACTCTACTGATTCTAATATAAAATCCAAACTACTTAGCATAATACACAGGCACTTAAACAGCTAGCCCCAACTTTCTAGCTTCATCTCTTGCCATTTTTTCATATCTATCTTTCACTCTAAACATAGAAGTACCTTTTAAACTTCTGTGCTTATAGTCATGCTATTCCCTTACCTTTTCTGACTTATTAATATCTATTTATTCCTACTTATTTCTTAAAGGCCTGATAAAAAAAATATCTACCTTATTCTAAGAACCTATCAAAGTCAACTAATTGAGTTAAAAATCAAATGTTAAGTCAGGAACCAACAAAATGGCATTTATTGCATGAATGTATATATGTCTTATAAGCCTCTATAGTACATTTCTGCTGCTTTCCTGGGCTCAAAATACAAAACCACAAGGAATATTTAGACACTTTTGCTTTGTAAAAACATATTCCAGAGTTGATATTAAAAGGATATTAGAAATGAAGTTATAGTTGCCATTCTATTTAAATAAGTACAACTTAAAAGTACATTTATTCGGTAAGAAACCACCCTTCCAAAAGAAGGGAGTATATAGGTAGCCATATTATAATTTTAACAAAAGGTTATTCAGCCTCTGAGCTGTTTGTCCAGGGAGCGGAGGGTGGGGGGAGGCTTTATTACCAAAAATATACAAGAAAAGGAGAAGAATATTCTGGGGTAATTCTCACCCTGAGTGCTTTTAGTACAAAGGAGCCCTTGGTGCTCAATGCTTTTAGTAACCAGATAGGAAGATAAAGAAATTAAAATATTAAAAATTCGGTATTGTGACAAGTGTTATTTACTACCTCAGGAAAATCTGGCAAAGGTCCTGTTTCATTTACAAACTGAATATAATTAGATTCACTATCTTCCCCAATTTGTGAGAAATCAAAGGGAATTATGTTGATTCTTATGTTTTCAATTTTCAGGTAAAGCATCTAAAAGTAGTAACAAAACCATCCAAAAAGGGTATGATATTCAATAATAAAAAGTAAACATTTAAATTCTGATTCCTAAATTAATTCCCTTAAATACAAGTTAGTTGCCTAGAGAAAGATGCCTTGTTCATAATCCTATATAATGAAAGTGTAATATGCAAATAGACCAAATGGAGGAATGACCAGTTGGGGGGTGGGGCCAGCAAGCAGGTGGCACCAAGCTAGCCAAGGAGTGTGCCAGCGAACAGAGGGAGGGGACAGAAATGGGATTGGGGGAAGGCAGCAACCAGTGGCAGGGCATGGCACCATCCTGATTGCCTGCCCAGTTGCCTCCCACAGAGGCCATGGGCAGCAGTGGGGCGATTCAGGGTGGGCCTGACTGCTCACCATCCCCAGATAGGCCTACTGGGGTCACCTCCCACAGAGGGGAGCCAGACTAAGCCATCATTTGGACATCCCCTGAGGGCTCTTGGACTGCGAGAGGGCGCAGGCTGGGCTGAGGGGCCCTCCCCAGTGCACAAATTTTTATGTACTGGGTCTCTAGTGTATATATGTGTGTGTACAGAAAGCTTAAGTGACCAGTCAACTGTTCAACTAATCAAAGGAGCCCTGTGACACACACTAACCAGGGAGCAGATGTGCAATGTAGAAGCTGCCCCCTGGTGGTCTTTATGCTCCCACAGCAGGAGTGCTGCTCAGCTGACCAGGATGAGCGGAGCCAGGATGAGTGGGAGCAGCTCCTCCCTGCTGCCTGCCATTTCCCTCACTACTATATACCTCAGGGGATGTTGGATGCCAGTTTCAGCCCAATCCCCACAGACCACACCAAGGGACCCCACTGGTGCACAGATTTGTGCACCGGGCCTCTTGTATACTGATAAAGAGTTGTATAAAGTAGGTGATTCAGTTTATGTTAATATTAACTATAGGCTTGTCAGTGCATAGCATGAGAATAAGCAATAAACTTAGTCCTTACCCATTTCATAGTATCTGAGGATTAATAAAAGATAAAAATATTCATCTAATAAAAATCTACCCCCAAATTTCATTATTTTCAATGAAAAATATTAACTACTATCACAGACTTGTTTTTCAATATAAAAGAATACCAACTTAGATCTCAAAAAAATTGTTTCTCTTTATAAAACTTGCAAAATATTATGCTTTCAATGTGCATCTTTGAGCAATGTAAAGAGCTTTGTTGTTTTCTAGAGAAGCCACGTGTGGTAGAGCAAGTACTCCACACTGCTGTGGCTCCCACTACTCTGTCCTTGTACTGACCTGAGGCAGTCATTTGTGCTAAGAAGAGCAGGTACACAGAAGTAGCATCCAATTGCAGGTGTCCCCACTGGTCGTCACCCACTACAGTGGCACAGGTTTTTGTGTTGTACTTGGCATGGAGGCTATCCTGGGTACTCTGACTGTATTTGAAGGACTCTACTTTATCCACCTGAAACAAAAAAAAAAGAAGTCATAGAAGGCTCTGCCAAAAAAGCAACCCATATGACACACTTCTGTAGTACTCTAACTAAAACAATTAGTTCCTGAAGCTTAGATTTGATTATGTGTGCACCTGATATATAATAGTAACTATTATACCTTTAAATGTGGTTCATTAAATTAGTGGTTTTAAACCTATTTGATAAGGTAGAAAATGAAAATATCTAAAAATTTGAAAAGTAGCAAAGAAGGGAAAAAAGAAGAAATGATGGCTGTGAGATAACCATAGAGAGAGCACTAGTAAAAAAAAAGTTTAGAAGTCTAGAGTTTATTTCTTTTATTTTAGACTTGTTACATGACTGTGGTCATTTTATTAATCTGGACCCCAACTGCTTCTTCTAATAAAATATTGGTTTCAAGAAAATTAATTCAGATTCAAGGTGTGCAACTTATGTAAAGTTCTTTTACGACAAAGGGAAAACACATTTTTTTGTAAAACACTTTTTAATGAAAAAAAAATATCATAAACCCCTAAAAGATAAATCATGGCCTGCTAAAATTATTTGCAGTATGTTCAGTAACTCCTCAAATAGGCAAGAAAGAGACAATCCAAAAGAAATAGTCAAAAGACCTAACAGGCAATTTAATTAAAGACAAATGCAAAGTTCTAATATGCACATGAAAGGATGCTCAACTTAACTCAAGATGAAGAAAATGCAAATTAATGCAAGGGGATATAAATCCTTGGCTCCTGATCTCCAATCATAAAATCTGAAACACTTATAAAGGATTTTTACCCTAAGTTTGTAACCAACATTTATTTTATATGGAGCTATTTATAGTTTTTATTAATTTTATTAGTGTGAAAATGTGTGTTTCCCTTCAGAGAGATTAATGTTTTTAATAACAGAGTGCTGCTCTGGACCTGCTGAGGGCATAACATACTGTATCGTATATAAATGGTAGAACCTTCTAAAATCTGAAAAATTCTGAATTCTAAAATTTATCTGGCCCCAAGGATTTCAGATAATGGCTTATAAAACTATCATATTTTACTCAATATACATAATTGCATGTACAGCAATGCAAAGTATACTAAAAAGCATTTGCAGAGGGGCATATAAAAGACCATGAGGAAGCATTCCAGTGGTACCTGGATGGTAAAATCATGGGTGACATTGCTGCCTTCAGTTCTACAACTTTTCTAAAATTAGCGTCTACTATTTGTGAAAGAGTATATATATATATATGTGTGTGTGTGTGTGTGTGTGTGTGTGTGTGTGTGTGCATTATGAACATCCCCTAAGGGGTAAAAATACTATCACAATGTGCTTTTATTAGAGAGGGAGCTATTAACAATAGCATACCTGTCTGATCATGCAGTGCAGCAGTCCCCTCATCAGCTTCACTACACTCTGCAAAAATAAATGGAAGGAAGACTATTATAAATATCCCTGGATGCAGGAGCACTTACTCAGCAACTGCAGTTGGTAGATGACCTTTTGAGAACAAGTAACCCTATCCTGGGCTCCTATTTACATGGCATTTACTTTATATAAATACACAGAAGAGTAGATTGCAGCTAAAAGGGGAATCAAAAGCTACAGTTGGCGCCTCCTTCAAGTTAAATAGTTCAAGTTCCAACAGGTTTATATAAAACTAAAACAACCATCCTATTAGAGGACATGCCACCTGGAGATAATGGGCAAGTCAGCTCAAAATTCATAGGCTATAAGGATATTCTAAAATACATCCTATAAAAAAAAATACATCCTATGTCCTAGAAAAGCCAACATAATCACTATTATTTTTTTCTAAACTAGTCAATTCTTATCTTCAAGAGTCCTCAGCAATACTTTTCTGGACATTTTCCTTAAAGAAGAAAATGATCTTCAATTCAGAATAATTGTAAAGAGGAATCATTAGTACAATTCAACTCCTTTTCTATTAAAAAAAAAAAAAAGCCACAAACTACTTAAGACTTAAGTCATTACTTTACTTATAAGGGCCTGGCAATTTCTAAGATAGTTTTCTAATCACAGTACTCCAAAATAATGATTAGCAACTATGTACATACTAGTTGGTATAATATAATATAATATAGTAGTAATAATTATATTTCATTATAATATAGTATATTAATATGATACACTACTACATGATACTATACTATACTATATATACTATACTAGTTATACTACATGACACCAGAAGGACCCATCACCAATGGCATGGATAGGCAATATGTTTTGGAAGAATATCACCAAACAGCTTCTCCATTTCTCTAAGTTTTCTGTGTCACAGTTCAGAAGAAATACAACCAGGATACTCTAAAGAATGTTGGCTCAGCGGTGGCTTAAGGACACCTCTGCAAAATAATTATTCTTTCAAAACATTCAAGCAATAGGCATGATAAAGATAAGTACCTATTAATTATGCTCTAACTCTTTATGAAGTACATTATTGAGGAAGAATAATAATGTTTCCTTGGGAAAGTACCTTTTAAAAGCCATTTCTACCTATTAATGGTTTCCTCCCCTTACAGATGAAGAAATGAGAGACAAAGAAAAGAGGTGGGGAGAGAGAGGGAAAGAGAGGGGATGAAAGTGCATGATTATGTCACCTTTTAAAGCATGAAGCATTTATTATAAAGTAATGAAAATGATTGCAACCTCTATAATAAAATCCCTATCACTATTTTGACCCTAATTAAAGACATCTTTTAATATACCCTGTTACAGAAAGCATTTAACATACCCCTCATTCTGCGGGGAGACTTCATTGAATTCCAAATTATCTTCTACATGTCAAACATATAGACTTCCATAAAATCCTTTCAAATCTCTTTGCCATCTAGCTTTGCTATTCCCATCTACATGTTCTTTAATTTAAACAGAAAACCTGGGGAATCACAGACCAGGCAGAAAATTCCTCATTGCCATCCATTTTTGTCTTCCAGAAATGGCCATTGTCAGCCATTTCTGTCATCAAATTTCAACTTTCAAGTTGGAATAGGATAAAATTAATAGGAAGCATGGAAAGATAAAAATAAGAGGAGGTATCCGTACGTTGGATTCCCCAAAACTGGCCATATTATCAAGCAGGGGTAGGAGGTGGTATTGATTATGTTTATTCATATATCAGGGATTGTAGCCACATCAGATTACACCCTCCTCTCACCTACTTTTTTTTTTTTAGGATAATAGATCTATGTATTTGTGAATTGATTATGTAAGGGTATAGAATAGAATCTCAGTTCTCAAACTTAATTCATACCGCAAGGCTAGTCGAGGAGCTAATTGTTCTAAAACTGAATCATTTTCCCCCATGAGAAATAATGTAAATGGAATTAATTTGTTCCAGACCTCCCAAATGATTCTGTTTAAACTTTCTTATATATAGAACATGTCTAATGTATTATTTAATATAGAAATGAATACTTCTTTTCTTAAATTTATCGGACTAACCCTGCCAGCCTTAAGCGAATAACTTTCAGCACTCTTTCCAGGACTATGTTTCAGGAGGTCAGCATTCAGCATCTCTGCTTGCTGACACTGGCTAATTTATATCAACAACAGGTTTTCTGCCTCTTCAATTGCCTATGATCATTGTTTCTTTCACTACATTAGCAACATTAGCACACTTGATGGTCTCCTTATGTTTTAAAATTGTGTTAATCTTCCATTTTGCCAGCAACAAATAAAACCCATAAAAATATTCATGGCACAATTTTCTGGGATATTAGCAGTAAAATTACTCATACTGGCACATTCTCTCCTTTGTTTGAGACATGTTTTCCATGAACTTGGTCAATAACTGAATTGTTGGAGATGAAAGACATTTGAGAATTGAGGTTTGACTCTTCAACTATGTACAACCATTATCTATGTAAATATTAGTATCTCTCTCTCTCTCCAGGTATATATATAATCAGATGTATAATGTTTCAGCATCTAAAACATTCAAAGCATGAGGATGGCAGCAGATGAAAACATGGTACTTGGATATTCCAATAACCCCATCAAAATTACAACTAAAATACAGGACAACCATCATTCAGAACCCCTTGAAATCTGGCTGAATGGAAGTCCTACAATTACAGAAAGAAAGAAGAAAACACACAAAGACTGGCAAGAGGGGTGGAGGTGAGGAACAACTTGTCTAACACCCACATGTGGCATTTTTTTTTAATCCAGAGGGATATCTTGACTGTGGAGGCCAGCTAGGACTATGGCTGAGTGAAACAGAGACTGCTAAAGACCCAGACAGTTTCTCTTAAAGGACCAGCACATGGACTTAATCAGACTCACTCCCTCTGAGCTCTAGCACTGTGGCAGCAGCTTAAAAGGATACAGGGACATATGGGGAGGAACTAAAATACCTGGCATCACAGCAAGAACTTGGGGGCAGCTTTCTCCCAGACAAAATTGCTTGCAGAGATCATTCTTCCTATGCTGAGACCTCCCATGCAACAAAGATGACTGCCAGGTAGCCATATCTGACTCTTCATCAACCTGGCTCTCACTGTTTACCCCCCTGAGATTCCATGGTGATTCCATGGTGATTCCATGAGACCCCCATCCTATCCAATTTGCAGCCCTACCCAAACTGTTTGCAGAGGCTTTTCTGTACGAATGGTCTGTCCTGGCTCAGGCTTCAGACTTACCTAAAATCTCTCAAACAAGTAGCAGCTGGACTCAGCATGCCCCACACCTCTTGATAAGCAAACCCAGGCCCAGCACTAGCAGCATCCTCCAAGGTTCACAGTTTGGCTTCTCCTGAGCACCTTCAAGCTCAACACAAGTAACAGCCTTATGCAGGTCACTCTGTAGCTTGTGCAGGGTGGCCCCAGGCAGGATACAGGCAATGGTAGACTCTGCATCTTCCCGAAGGCCCCAGAGCCAATACATCTGGTGGACAGCTTCAGTCCACGCAAAATTACAACTCTACACATCCACAAGAGACATGCTCAAGGGGCAGACTCGGTAAGCACCAAAGCCCCACTGAAGCAAGTCCTGCTCCATAGGGGTGTCTCCTGCACAGCAGCTCTTCCACTGTAGTAGCAGCTGGTTCTCACAGCCAATTGGTGGGGGCTCAGTTTCTCCCAGTGATGCCAACAGCAATCAAGGCTCAACTATAACAAGACAGTGCACACACTCTAGGGTAGGGGTGTCGAACTCAATCAGAGAAGGGGCCAAAATCTAAAATCCAGCCTAAATCGCGGGCCGAATGGTTTACTGAACAGTCATAAACTGACAATGTCATAAACTGACAGTGGAGTGCAGTGATGACAGCGTGGTGCAGGCCACATTGCAAGGCCTGGAGGGCTGGATTTGGCCCGCGGGCCTTGTGTTTGACACATGTGCTCTAGGGGTACACCTAGAGTGCCCAGCTCAGGTGACTGGGAAGGGTGAGCCACTGGACCATACAGGACACCTAATATACAAGGCCATTCTACCAATTCCAGGTGACATAGCAGTCCTACCTAATACATACTAGGTGTACCAGTTAATAATGCGGATTTTTTTCAACAGATGGAGTTACACATATGTTGATATATATGTGATTTGATATGTATGCTATTTTGTTGTATAGATAGCAAGCTTCAAAACTTCATATGTCAAATTTGCTAAAGGTATTAACATCATAGATATTTTTACACTTAAAAATGTCAAATTTTGTGTAAAAAAAAAAGCATTTCTGGGAAGTTTTAATTCATTACTTTATTTTGAAGAAAAAGTTATCGTATACTTTGGGAAGCTTATAGTGAATATGCCCCATCCCATGATACTTGTGAACACTGATTTAAATGCTTTAAAAGTGATTATTTCTATATGAAAGACAAAAAGAACGTCCAGGTCAACCGAAAAAGTTTGAAGACCAACCATTACAAGCATTATTGGATGAAGATGCATGTCAAACTCAAAAACAACTTGCAGCAAGATTAAACATTGCTCAGCAAACAATTTCTGATCATTTACAAGCAATGGGAAATATTTTAAAGGAAGGAAAATGGGTGCCACATCAACTAAATGAAAGACAAATGGAAAACTGAAAAGTCATCAGCAAAATGTTGCTTCAAGGGCATGAAAGAAAGTCTCTTTTGCATTGAATTGTGACTAGCGGTTATAGTGGATTTATTTTGAGAATCCCAAATGCACAAAATCATGGGTTGATCCAGGTCAAGCATCAACATCGACTGCAAGGCCAAATCGCTTTGGAAAGAAGATGCTCTTTGTTTGGTGGGATTGGGAAGGTGTGGTGCATTATGATTTTCTAATACCAGATGAAACTGTTTTTGTTTTGGGGGTTTTTGTTGTTGTTGTTGTTGTTGTTTATATTTTATTGATTTTTCACAGAGAGGAAGGGAGAGAGATAGAAAGCTAGAAATGTCAATGAGAGAGAAACATCGACCAGCTGCCTCTTGCACACCCCCTACTGGGGATGTGCCCGCAACCCAGGTACATGCCCTTGACCGGAATCAAACCTGGGACCTTTCAGTCCGCAGACTGACGCTCTACCACTGAGCCAAACCGGTTTCGGCTAATACCAGGTGAAACTGTTAATACTAATGCCTACTTACAACAAATAATCAAATTTGAACCACACTTTGATCATGAAATGACCAGAATACATGGCAAAGTAATTTTGCCTCATGATGACTCATATCACACACTTCAAAACCAGTTAAAGACAGATTAAAATATCTTGCCTGGGAAGTATTAACCCACCGGCTGTATTCACCAGACCTTGCTCTTTCAGATGACCACTTGTTCCGATCAATGGCACGCACACTTTCTGAGCAGCACTTCAAAACATACAAAGAAGTGGAAAATTTGGTCTCTGAATAATTTGCCTCAAAACAAGGAAAGTTCTATTAGGACAGTATCCACAAATTACCGAAAAGATGGGGGAAATGTGTAGCTAGTGATGGACATTACTTTGAATAAAGCACTTTTGATGTTTCTCTTGAAATTATCATGTTTTCTTTGATTACAATATCCACCATTATTAACTGGTACACCTAGTAGAAACCAACACAGGGAAACAGACAAAATGTGGAGACAAAGAAACATGTAGCAAATACAAGAGCAGAAAAAATCTCCAGTAAAAGAACTAAATGAAATAGAAGAAAGCAAATGATGAGATACAGAGTTCAAAGCAATGGTTATAATGATGCCCAAGGAACTTAATGAAAGCTTCAAGGGACTTAGGAAGAATTTCAAGGATCTTAATAAGAACATCAAATATATGAAAAAGGACCAATCAGAAGTAAAGTATACACTAACTGCAATGAAGAATAATTTACAGGGAATCAACACTAGAGTAGAGGAGACTGAGAATCAAATCAGTGATTTGGAATATCAGGAAACAAAAAATACCCAATCAGAAAAGCAAAAAGCAAAAATATGAAGATAGTGTAAAGAGCCTTTGGGACAACTTCAAGGGTATGAACATTCACATCGTGAGGTGATAGAAGGATAAAACAGGGAGCAAGAAATTGATAACCTATTTTGGGGGAAAAAAAATACAAAACTTCCCCTACCTGGTGAAAGAAATAGACTTACAAGTCCAGGAAACACAGAGTCCCAAAAGAAGAGGAACCCAAAGAGGCCCACGCCAAAGGTTAAAGACAGAGAATCTTAAAAGCAGCAAGAGAGCTAAGATTTGGAAACAGCCTTAATGCCCATCAGCAGTTGAATGGATTAGAAAACGGTGGTACATCTACACCAGTGTTTTTCAACCTTTTTTGGGCAAAGGCACACTTGTTTCATGAAAAAAATCACGAGGCACACCACCATTAGAAAATGTTAAAAAATTTAACTCTGTGCCTATATTGACTATATATAAAGTAATTCTCTTGAATAGGAATCAAATAAACACAAAGAAAGTATTTTATAATTACTTTATTATGAAATATTAAGTAAACAAAACAGTGAAAAATTATAAAATTCTTGTCTTGTCTGCACCTACGGCACACCAGGCAACATCTCACGGCACACTAGTGTGCCGCGGAACAGCGGTTGAAAAACGCTGATCTACACAATGGAATACTATGCTGCTGTAAAAAAGGAATTCTTACCATTTGCAACAGCATGGATGGATCTGGAGAGCATTATGCTAAGTGAAATAAGCCAGTCAATGAAAGATAAATACCACATGATCTCACTCATTTATGGATAATAAAGAACATTAAAAACTGTTGAACAAAAATAGAGGCAAAAAAGCATTTAATAGACTGTCAAACTACAGTGGGAAGGTAGGGGAGGGTTGGGGCTGGGGGTAAAAGATCAACCAAAGGACTTGTATGCATGCATATAAGCACAACCAACAGAGGCAAGACACCGGGGGTGGGGGATGAGGGCAAATGCCAGGGATAGGGAAGGCTGGGGGGAAGTCGGTAGGGGGGAAAAAGAGAGATATGTACTACTATTTGTAATACCTTAAACAAAAATAATTTTTTAATTAATTAAATTAAATTAATTTTTTTAAAGCAGCAAGAGAAAAGCAGTTAGTTGCCTACAAGGGAGCACCCACACGACTATCAGCTGACTTCTCAACAAAATTATGCAGGCCAGAAGGAAGTGGCAAGAAATAATCAAAGTAATGAATAGCAAGGATATATTATACACCAAAATCACTCTACCCAGCAAAACTAACATTTAGAATTGAAAGTCAGATAAAGAGCTTCACAGACAAGAAAAAGCTAAAGAAATTAATCACCACCAAACCAGTATTAATTACATGAAATGTTGAAGGGAGGAGGAAGAGAGGAAGAAGAGAAGGAGGAGGAAGAAAAGATTAAAAATATGAAAAATAAAATGGCAATAAATAGTAGCTATCAACAATTGAATCTGAAAATCAAATTAAATAAATAATCTAATGAACAAAATAAATTGATTAATAAAATAGAATAAAATGGAAACATGGAACAGGCTGATGAATTTCAGAGAGAAGGTGGGGCAGGGGGAGATTACGCAAAGAATTTATATTGCATATTTACATTACCTATGGTCAAACAATAGGGTAATGAAGGCATGGGAAGGATCGGGAACTGGGTAGAAGGGCACAATGAGTAGAAAAAATGGAGACATCTGTAATACTCTCAACAATAAAGCTTTTAAATAAATAAAAATAAATATATAAAGCACATGTTTTTTATAACACATGCACACTCATGCACACACCAAACTACACTACAAACATGTCTATTTAATAATTCCTAGTTATCCTTTAAAACCCAACTCCTCTGAATCTTTGCTTGCCTTGTTTAAGAGAATTGGAAACTCACACCTCCCACAGAACTTTGTACTTATCTCCACTATAGATAGTACCTACAATATCTGTCCTAATGTTTTGTAACTATTTGTCTGTCTCCCCTATCAAACTCTGAATTCCTTAAGAAAAATGCTCCAAGACAATATTCAGAAATACACCTTTAAATCAATGGACTAAGCAGATTATATTTTGAAAAAATATATATATATAGTATATTTTTCATGCCTGCAAGTAACTCTCAAATGGCTTGTCAAATAGGTGGTATGCATATACACATGCTTAAAGAAAAGGAAGATGCAAATATATAAAAATGTTAACAATTAGTGAATGTAGGTAAAGAGTACATGCAAATGTGTTCACTTTACTCTTCCTACAACTTTTCTATACATTAAAAATTTTAAATATAAAAATTCAGAGTTAAATATAAACATTTTGTTCCATTTTATTTTTTATATCTATCACAGGACCTGGCACATGACAATTACACAAAATCTTCTACTTCAAAATGGGAGGGGGAAAACACACAGACCATAAGTAATCTAGAAATCCCAAGAAAGTAGTCCTGAAAAAGAAATTATCACTGAGTATTCTGTGAGGACAGGAGTTACAAAAAAATAGGATTGGAGCTGAGCTTTGAAAGGAGTGTATTAGTTCAGATTAGAAGGGAACATGCATTACAAATGGAAGAAGTTCATTAAAAAAATTTGGTGGCCTCCATGTAGGAAAATTTTTAAAAAGACTCAATCAATCTGAAGTCATTAAACTGAGGTTGTATTCATACCACCACTAAATTCCAACCTGCTTCATTCCCTTCACTTGTAAATTTGGGAAAATAATACCTAATTTACCGGGTGTTGTGAGAATAAAATGCTAGTAATTATGGGGAAGTATGTAGTACAATGAAAAGTATTTACACAAATGTCAGGTATTTTTATTAAGGAATTGTTGAAGTAATAAAGAAACTAATCTGGTTGGAACTGAGGGTATAATGCATGTTACCAGTATCCTACCTAATAAAAGAGTAATGTGCAAATTAACCATCACTCCTCACAAGCCATGCCCACCAGCCACATCGACCAGCCAATCAGAGTGAGTATGCAAATTAACCCCAACCAAGATAGCTGCCACCACAGAGAACAGTTGAGAGGCTTGGGTTTCCCCAGCAATGGAAGCCAAGCTTTCCACACACTCTGGCCGGCCTAGGCCTCCACTCAAGAATACAAAGTTTCAATTATAGAAGATAAATCCCAAGAAAAATGGCTGCAGCCACAGAGATGGAGAAAACAGGCTAGGGTTGCCCTCGGCAATGGAGGAAGCCAAGCTTTCCACCTGCCCTGGCCAGCCTTGGTCTCCACTCAAGGCTACAAAGTTTCAATTGTAGAAGGTAAATAAATTCCAGATACCAGAGCCTCCGTGTGGGTTGCCGGTGGGGGGCATGGCCGGCCTGCTAACCACCTCACTCAGGCTGCCCCATGCCCCAAGGGAACCCCCTCCCTGATCCAGTACACCCTTCAGGGCAAACCAGCTGGTCCCCACCTGTGCACCAGGCCTCTATCCTATCTCATAAAAGAGTAATATGCAGATTGACCATCACTCCAACATACAAGCTTGCTGCCCCCATGTGGTCAAAGATCCTGCCCTCATGTGGACACAAGATGGCCACCACAAGATGGCCAGCAGGGGAGGGCAGTTGGGAGGGACCAAGTCTGCAAGAGAGGGCAGTTGGAGGCAATCAACCCTGCAAGAGAGGGCAGTTAGGGATGACCAGGACGGCAGAGGAGGGAAGTTGGTGACATACAGGCTGGCAGGAGAGCAATTAGACATCAATCAGGCTGGCATGGGAAGGGTTAGGGGGTGATCAGGCTGGCAGGCAGAAGTGATTAGGGGCAATCAGGCAGGCAGGCAGGCGAGTAGTTGGGAGCCATCAGTCCTGGATTGTGAGAGGGATGTCCTACTGCAACATCCCTCTAGGGGTCCCAGATTGGAGAGGGTGCAGGTTGGGCTGAGGGACACCCCACCCTCACCCTGTGCAAGAATTTCATGCACCGGGCCTCTAGTGGCATAAAATTGGCTAGGACTAAACTCTAGAGTTTTGCCTATCAATTCAAAACATTTAGATTTTACTTGATGGGAAATGAGAGCCACAGAAAGATTGTTGAGAGTGGAAATAATATATTTTAAGTGTTGTTTTTCACAACGGTGTTAATTGATCAAGGTTTAGACTAGAGTTGATGCAGAAGGGACAAGAAAGGAGGGGATGGATTCAATAAAAATCATAAGAATCAACAGACTTTGGTCTACATGTATCAAAAGTCAAAGGGGGGTCAGTCAAAAATCACCCTAATGACAGCATTTTTTTAACACTGTTTTATAGAACGCTAGTCTAGGAAATTCTTAAAGGCTGTAAAATCCATTCCTATCTTAGATTCCAAATGCACTTTACTATGCATTAGCATATCAAAGGCTCTGAGAAATTATGGAGTAAAGAAATCTGCCATTTAACATAGCCCCAAACTTAATTGACCTAGTGTTCCTTGGAACACACTATGGAAAATGCTCTAAGTAATGTTGTCCAGGTGACCAGTACACTGAAGACACAAGAGAAAATACAATGCTTAGAGAGTTGCTGTTGTTTGATAGTCCATTTTGTTTGTTGAAGGCATTTCAGACATAAAGAGTTTGAGAAGCTACAGGATATGCAGGGTCAACTGGTCAGAAGACTAATGAAAATCAGGGTTTGACATTAAAATGGGGTCAGAGTTAAAAAGATGAAACTTTGTAAGTCATTCTCATAAAGAGTAACAAATGCCTACTATTATGGAGGATAAAACAATGAAACTTCCCTATTGTCAAGAATTACAACCCAGAACATGTTGGTGCCCTTAATCTCAATATCCTATGCTAGAGGCCTGATGCATGAAGGTTTGTGCAAGAATGGGCCTTCCTTCCCTTGGCAGCCAGCACCACCTTCACTCTAGCTGGAGCCACCTTTTTGCTCTGGCCCGGAGCCACCTTTCTGCCTTCCCACGATGTCCAGAGGCCCAGAGTGGCTGGGATGGTGTGGAACACCTGCGTCATCACCATGGTGACGGTGCAAGCATCACACCCCGCCCCCAGCTGCTCAGCACCTGTGTATGCAAATTAACTCACCATTTTTGTTGGGTTGATTTGCATACTCATTCCTGATTGGCTGGTGGGTGTCTTGAAGGTATAGTCAATTAGCATGTTACTCTTGTATTAGTATAGATAATAAAAGGGTAATATGCAAATCAACCGAATAGTGGAACAACTGGTCGCTATGATGCACACTGACCACCAGGGGACAGACACTCCCATGGGGGAATGGGGTGCGGAGCCATTTAGCCACAAGCTGGGCTGACAGCTAGTGAATGCAACCAACGGCCCACCTCCATAGCAGTGCTAAGGATGTCTGACTTTGGCCATCAATCACACTTCCCCTGAGGGCTCCGTGTACTGCAAAAGAGTGCAGGCTGGGCTGAGGAACACCCACACACACACACACACACACAGTGCACGAATCTTATGCACCAGACCTCTAGTTCTGATCTATAGAAAATTAAAGCTCAGTTGCCTACATCTGAAAGACATCACTTGAGAAAATGGCTGGTATAGAGAGAATCTTACCCACTTTGGAAAAGAATTCACATGCAACTTACAACTGACAGCAGACTATCTTAACATTAAGATTCCTATTAGCCCAGAATATTGTTTTTTTGGCCATTCAAAAAGACAAAGAACCCTCTGTTTAAACAATTTTATAAAGGATGCTTCTTCATTGAGGGAAGGGCCTTAAAAGTTGGCTTAAAGGAATCTGTTGACTGGTGACTTTGCCAGGGAAGGGGAGCATAGCTCTGAAACAGTGGTCATAAGTATAACAATCAACAAATAAACAGCCTTTACTTGTGTCCAGTTGGTAAGGTCTGAAAATTTGTCAGTCACTCTCCAACAAATATCACTATCATTTTAAGAAATGAAGTAAAATGGTGTATACCTGCCACGAAACATTCTTCTCAATTAGAATAAATATGCTGGAGACTGCGAAAGACATTTACTTAGAAAAAGGAGATACATTTTAGCACAGGCACAACAGTATTTTCCACTGCAACAGAACAGACTGTACCCACTTCCCCTGAATCAGCAAGTTTCAAGTTTCCACTTCAAAAATATTCAGTACAATACAGGAAAGAGTTTTGAAATGTAATTTTAGGAAGGTGGAAAAAAAGGGGCAGGGCGGGTGGGGGGAGAAAGGCAAAATACAGTTCTATTATTCCTGTGGGCTAGGCTACATGTTTCTTTCAATCCCCCCTATCCTACATACATACCACACAGCCCCAGATCTTTTTATATTTTTATTTTGCATACCTGCTCCAGTTCATAGGCCTTTGCCTTATCTTCATCCCGATCTGCATTCTTCCGATAGGCCAGGCCCAAGCCCCACACAGCCAAGATGCTGTACACATTATCCCGGACCCAAGCATCTTTCTGATCATAGCTGGCTGGAAGCAAGCCAGTCACTGGATTCTACAAAGCCAAGAAAAAGAGGACAGGCAGGTATCCATGGGATGTTAATATTAGGAAACAATATCAAATGGCATATTTAGGAACTTTGATCTAATTTCTACTTCCCTACTCCTGAGTATTATACCCTCCTTTTTTCTGACCAAGTACAAGCAAATGTTATCTTGAATAAGGGGGAAGAGCTGTTTGAAAACTTACAAGTCTGAAATGTGGGTAAAAGAAAGTCAGTGTTTTAACTTTCCAGTTAGAATGAGCTACCAAACAATAAACCAGCATTAAAGAAGTATTAAAAACATAATTAACAGTATATACAAAGTACTTCAGGTCTTCACAATAGTCTAGTCTTAAAATGACTAAATCTTTCCCTGATTTCTTTGACAGGAGGGGAAGAGTCACACACACACACACACACACACACACACACACACACACACACGTTCACCAAAGGTCTCCATCCAAGCTCTCACGCTGCACACATCTTCAGTGATTACAGGCAACACTTAACTTACCTGATGGCACAGGATGGTCTGATGCACCAACCTAGCGTAGCCGTCCAGCCGAACCCCCGAGTTACTCCGGCTCCTCATCTTGCCACCTCTCCAATCCCCTCAGTGAAACCGTCCTGGGTATCGGGTGCCCGGTGCCAGGTGCCAGGTACCAGGTGCTGCAGGGGCCTTCGGTCCACCAAGGAAGGAGGCTCCAAAGCAGCTGCACCCTCCCTGTGGGAAGCCGAGTACCAGGTTCCTGCAGAGCCGTCCCAACGCTCAGGCCTGGGCCAGCTGTCTGGGCCACGGCGGTCTCTGGAGCCCACCACACGCCCTCCCCCGCAGCCTCCTGCAGTCTGGAGCCCTAGTGCTGCCCTCTCCCAACCTTATGCCAGTCAGGCCTCCACGGGAGACTGCCCTGGCCTACAGCATACACAAACATAGACACAGCGTTCAGCACCGCCTCCACTAGCTGGAGCCGCCAGCGGGAGGCGGGGCGGGCTCCTGGGGTCCTGGCAGCTGCGAGCTGTGCCCGCTGGGCTTGCGCGCCTGCCCCGCCCGAGTGGTCCCCTGCACACAAGCATGCCCGACCCGCAGCAGAGTATGTGTCAAGGTTAGCAATGTGATTTCAGAGGTTTATTTTTGATACTTAGAGTATTTCAGTTTTCCCCACTTGCTGTGTAGTTAGGATGTTAAGGCGGCTGTTTCTTTTTGTTTTGTGGGGTGTGTGTTTTTTTTCTACTAAACTACTTTAGGAAGCCCACGGTGAATTCAAACCTAAGAAGAAAAGCGCACGTTTGCATTCAAGGCCTAAAGAATTGAAATCTCCAGAATGGTAATTTTTGGGTCTTTAATGTATTTTATACTTTTGACTAAAAGCTTAGATTAAATTACTCTGTGGGCCTGGGAAGGCGGGCGCAGCGGTGAGCTTTGAGGAAGCCAGTGACTACCGGAACCTGGGCTGGGCTGGGGTGGGGAGCGGTGCCTCAGGATGACCTTGAATGAAAGAGATTTTTATAACTGATTTGGAAGTTTACCTCGTGTACACGTAAGTCACACGGGCCAGGCAACAGACTCAAGTGAAAATAAAGGGGTGGGGGAGGAGACAGAGTCTCAGCCTCGCCACCGCTGCTGCCCAGAGACTGCTGATACCCCGTCCATCCATCCGTCCGTCCACCTGCCTCCACCCACTCTGGCTACAGAAAATCCAGTCATGGATAAAAATGGCCGGGCAAGCTGAGCAATATGATGATGACATGGCAGCCAGCGTGAAGTCTGTAACTGAGCAAGGAGTTGAATTATCCAATGAGGATAGGAATCTTCTCTCAGTTGCCTATAAAAATGTTGTAGGAGCCATAGGACATCTTGGAGGGTCGTCTCAAGTATTGAGCAAAAGACAGGTGTTGAGGAAAAACAACAGATGGCTCGAGAATACAGAGAAAAAATTGAGGTTGCTGCTGGGGATGACAAGAAAGGGATTGTGGACCAGTCACAGCAAGCATACCAAGAAGTTTGGAAATCAGCAAAAAGGAAATGCAACCAACACATCCTATCAGATTGGGTCTGTCCCTTAACTTCTTTGTGTTCTTTTATGAGATTCTGAACTCCCCAGAGAAAGCCTGCTCTCTTGCAAAGACAGTTTTTGATGAAGCCATTGCTGAACTTGATACATTAAGTGAAGAGTTATACAAAGACAGCACACTAATAATGCAGTTACTGAGCGACAACTTGATATTGCGGACATCGGATACCCAAGGAGATGAGGCTGAAGCATGAGAAGGAGAAAATTAACCAGCCTTCAAATTTTTGTCTGCCTCATTCTAAAATTTACACAGTAGGCCATTTGTCATTCATGCTATCCCACAAATAGTTTTTTGTCTACAATTTATGACAGGTTTATGTTACTTCTATTTGAATTTCTATATTTCCCATGTGGTTTTTATGTTTAATATTTGGGGAGTAGAGCCAGTTAACATTTAGGGAGTTATGTTTTCATCTTGAGGTGGCCAATATGGAGATATAGAATTTTTATATGAGTTATAAATGTTTGGTATAGTACTTTTGGTACATTGTGGCTTCACAGGGCCAGTGTTAAAATTGTTTCCATGTCTAAGTGGAAAAAAAACAAAAACTGCCTATATATTGGTTTATCCTGGAGGGAATAAAAGGGATAATTAGTTCCAGTCACAGATGTAGTTGTTGTGGGTACTTTAAGTTTTGGAGCACTTCGAGTGCTGTATTAGAAGTGGATATCCCAATGGGTAGTCCATGTGTGTATCTGTGGAATACTCAGTCACAGTTCACACACCTTCGACCACAGCTGCAGAGTGTTCCTTTAGTTGTGACCCAATTCACTCTGAATAAGGGCAGAAACGGTACACATTCCATTATTTGTAAAGTTGCCTGCTGTTTGCTTTTATTATTTTTGCTTCACTCATTTTATTTGTATTTAAATGTTTTAGGCAACCCAAAAACAAATGTACAAGTAAAGATGCAGTAAAATGAAATGCTTGGTATCCATTACTTCATATATATCAAGCATAGCAGTAAAACAAACAAACAAAAACACACATGTATTTAACTTCTTTACATTGTTGTTTTTTGTGTCGTTGTTGTTGTTTTGCTTTTGTGATTTTTTTTTATACTTGCCTAACATGCATGTGCTATAAAAAACAGTTAACAGGGAAATAACTTGAGATGATGACTAGCTTTGTTTAATGTCTTATCAAATTTTCATGAACAATCTAAGCATAATTGTTAAGAACACGTGTATTAAGTTCATGTAAGTGGAATAAAAGTTTTATGAATGGACTTTTCAACTACTTTTCTACAGCTTTTCGTGTAAATTAGTCTTTTGGTTCTGAAATTTTCTCTAAAGGAAATTATAGATTTTTGGAAATGTATTCCTTATTCCCTCTTGGCAGCTAATGGGCTTTTACCAGGTTTCAATACAAAGTTTATCATAACAAAATACTACTAACAGAACTACTGTTCCCAACCACATCCCATACTCCCCATCCTCCCAGCCCCCAAACTCCCTAAAAAAAGGGTGTTGTGTTTATTTGTTTGTTTGTTTTTAGAGGTGTGGGGATTGATTGGAAACAATAATATGTTCCATTTAAAATTTTAGTATATGGCATTTTCTAACTTGGAAGCCACAATGTTCTTGGCCCATCATGACATTGGATAGCATTAACTGTAAGTTTTGTGCTTCCCAATTGCTTTTGTTTTTAAGAATTTCTTGATACTCTTATAGCATGCCTTCAACTTTGATCCTTTATTCTTTCCATTTGTCAGGTGCACACAGGATTATCTTTTTCAGTCTTCTGTCACCAACCATTATTACTTGGTGGCCATGTACTTGGGAAAAAAGCCTCATGATCTTTCTGGCTTCACTCAATGTCTAAGGATACCCTAGTTCCTTTGCTTGCATCCCATCAACTATTTCCCTCATCATATTTGCTGCAGCAAATGTCTCCTTGTTTTATCTCCCTGTGAAACTTTACCTATGAATGGTCTGACATTGGCTGCCTTTCAAACCGCTCTTCCTTTCTTCTTTAAATAATGGGGCTAAATTATATCCAAAGTTTGCCCTACATACTATTTCCTAAGTACCTTTCAAAAACACCAAATAAAAATACCATTTTAAAAGATGTGTGTTTTTTCTTTTAGAATGTAAGCTCCTCAAGAGCAGGCACAATGTTTTCTTATATGTTCTACTATGCCTAGTACACTGTAAATGCTCAATAAATATTGGTGATGGGGAAAAAAGTAAAGGGAGGAAAAGGGGGCTAGAAAAGAAGCCTGCAAACAATGCTCACTCCTCACTGGTCGCCATTTGTCACACACCCCTGGTTTTTGCTACCTCTGTTTACTGCTCCAAACCCCCACCTCTTGAGCTCAGTTCATTTCAAGACCCTGCAGGCCTTTCAAGGCTTGGTATAAATACCACCTACTCTCAAAATCGCAGGGTTAAGAGAATTAGGCCTTTCAATTCCCAACTCTAATAATCTATTATTCTAAGCCTTCCCTAGCCACCTCACCCAGGCCACAGTGATTTTGCATTTGTTTACATTTTTATTTCTCTAAATTTAGTCTCTCCTTCTAAGCTTACTCCACCCCAACCCCCACTGTCACCAGCTCCCAAATTAGCATAAAGGCAGTCACTCCAGAGGTGACTAGCAAATAATTGGTAATGATGATAGTTATACACAGTAATGACAGAATTCTCAGGCAAATACTTTCCATTGTAGTCATTAGCTACGCAAATGCTGTGACTGACACATAACAAGCCACTTTAAGGCCCAGATGCACAGGGGATGAACAAGTCTTTCCTAGGAAAGCTAGTTCATTTTGGATGAAAAAACACTTCTCCAACCCTCCTCTGCCCCTAACTCCCTGATATCTTCCCCTTAGCCTGTAGCTTCAAAAACCCTTTCTCTATCCTTGTCCACTTCAAGCTACTGCCCTCTCTTTTTCTTTACCTCACCATCATGGGATGGGTGGGAGAAATCAACCAAAGAACTTGAATGCATATATGCATAACCTATGGACATAGACAATAAGGTGGTGGGGGTCTAGGGCAGGGGGCAGAGGCTGGATAGAAGGGGTCAATGGGGAAAAAGGGGGACATATGTAATACAACAATAAAGTTAAAAATGGTTCATTGCATTGAATTTAGAAATAAAATTTACATTTAATAAATAAATAAGTGGGTTTTTTAATATTAAAGTATATATATGGTCACTAAAAAAACTTGGAAAGTATAGAAAAGTAAAGCAAAATCACAATTCCTTCATACACACATATGTGATAGATCCTCCCTTCCCCCAACTGGTGGACAGAGTATGACATAACCTGCACCTGTGGCCCTGACATTCCTGAGTACCTAACCAGGTACCTTATATAGACTACACATTGAAGCACCAATCAGCACCTGCCAAATATCCTAAGCCAGTGGTCAGCAAACTCATTAGTGAACAGAGCCAAATATCAACAGTACTACGATTGAAGTTTCTTTTGAGAGCCAAAAACCGACTTCTGCGCATGGGCCACGAAGTTTCAATCACACTGTATGTGCGCCCACATGTGGTATTTTGTGGAAGAGCCACATTCAAGGGGCCAAAGAACCGCATGTAGCTCGAGAGCCACAGTTTGCTGACCACTTTCCTAAGCCAGTGATTCTTAAGTACCTAAGTGCCTAATCATGTGCCTTATATAAAGCCACCAATCAGCATGTGCCAAGTACCCTAAGCCCGATCCCTTCCCATTCCTCCCCTCAAAAAGCATGTTCACATCTGCACGTGTTGCTGTTCTCTCCTGTGAGACAGTCCAGCAGGGTCCCTCTCCTCTAATAAAGTCTGTAGTCCTGGGGTTTTTTTGTTTGTTTGTTTGTTTGGTTGGTTGGTTGGTTGTTTTTTTGTTTGTTTGTTTTTGTTTTTGTTTTGTTTTTTGTCTGTTTGTGTGGGGGGTTTTTGCCCTCTATCTGATCTATCACTGCACACCTGATACTAATACAAAATAATATTGAATATAAATTGTAATTGAAATTTTTTTTTAAGTTTAAAGCTGCTATAGAATTAAAGGAAAAGACAACATTGGGGGGAAAAAATTATCTACAGCCTGGCAGTGCCCTTCTCCTCTAATAGTCTGTAGTTCTGGTTTTTCAGCTTCTGTCTGATCTTTTATTTGCTGCCAAAGTCTGGGAGAGGTGCATGGGAGTGTGGACGATCCTTGAACCTAGCCTTGAGCTTCTGACTTCTGTTCTTGCTCTGCTCGGTGGTATGGTTCTGAGTTGACTGGCCCTCTCCAGACACCTCTCGAACGCTTCCTTACCAGGACACATGGGGATCTCCTCACTTCCTTCTCACCAGTAGGCTTCAGGGATTTTCCCAAAACCCTCCCGCCCCATCGTTCCCTTGACCTATAAGGGCCTCAGAGTTTTCTATCTACTCGGCTACACGTTCTATGTTCTACGAAAGCCTAGTTACCTGGCCTGGAAACTGCTCTACTCCATGGGAAAGGTCTCGGGGTAATGACCTTAGAACCTTTTCTCGTCTCTTTCTCTCTCTCTACAGGTTGGCTGAGGGCAAAGGAGGACGCTTCTTGTTTCTTCCCCAACTTCCCAGTGGCCCTTCTCTCTGGGTCATGGGGACCTCTCAGTCCAAACCCCCTCGAAACACACCCTAGAGTGTCTCCTTGCCAATCTCTTGACCCTTGGTCTATCTGGCTACATAAAACTAAAGAAGCTCATTTTTTTTTTCCTGTACCTCTACCTGGCCACAACATAAACTTGGCAATGTCTCTCAGTGGCCTGAAAATGGCACTTTCAATTCCAATATCCTCCAAGACCTAGATAATTTTTACCACCAGACAGGGAGGCCTCAGAGATCCCTATGTACAGGCTTCCTCCCACCATCAACCCCCTGCTCTCACCCCTCCCTTTACTCCTCATGTTACACCCATCAGATCCTCCTCACAAAGTCCTCTTCACCCTCTCAAACTGGTCTTCAGCCCCTTTCTCTGTCTTCTTATTCTTTTGACCCAGCCAATCATTCCTCTCCACCTCTCCCACTCCAGCCACTACCCCTTACAACCCCACCACAGAATCCGCTCCCCATGCTCTATCATCTGAGAATTCTAAATGCCCGTTTTTCCTTGTGTGCTCTCCATCGAATCTATGGCCCCCATGATTACCAGCAACTGAATTCACAGGTGGCTGGCCAGTTTCCCTTGCATGAGGTTGCATGGGTGAAGGGCATCATCCAAGTAGCCATTCCCTTCTCACTCTCTGATCTTTCTCAAATCGAAAAATGCCTCAGCTCTTTCTCTACTGACCCTCTTAACCAGCAGCCTCCCTCTCCCCAATCCCTGAGAGCCCAAATCCTGAGAAGGTGAGCTCCAAAACAGCCTTTCTAATCTAACATTCATTCTCAGGCCACCCAAAGACTGACTTCCTTCCTCAACAGCCTCTTCTATTCCTGCATCCATTCTACCCCCTGAGGGAGGCAGCAGGAACTGAGAGCAAAGTCTGAGTCCATGTCCCATTCTCTATGTCCAGCCTCACAGATTGAGAGGCATCTGAGGTTTCCTTTTCCACTGACCTGACCACCTTTATTTCCCCAACATACACTGCAACTTCAAAAAAATAGATACAGGTCCACAAACCCCTCAAAAAAACCTCCTTAGCCTGACCTTTAAGGTCTTTAATAATAGAGATGAGGAGACCCAAATCCAAAATCAAAAGCAAGATCAGGCAAAGAATGAGGCCCAGAAGGAGGCCTTCCAGCTTCTAGCCACCACTCTCATGAACCCCAAACAAAGTGCCAGTCCTCCAACTACGAGTTAGTCAGGGGCTAAGCCTCCTCCAGGCCCATGCTTCAAATGCAACAAGGAAAGACACTGAGCCAAGTCCTGCTCAAACCCGAGACCCCTGCCTGGGCCCTGCCCAAGGTGCAGAAGGGAAGGCCACTTGGAAATCAGACTGTAGTCTGGCCCCTCTGGTTCAGGCCTCAGCTAGTCCAGCATGGCCGCCCTTTGGATCCAGTTTGGAGCTCCCAGACCCTCTGGGACTGGACACCAAAGAAACTTTCCAGGTCCTGGCAGGGGCCCACAGACTTACATCACCAGGACAGAGCCTCGGGTAACGACTGGTGGCAGGTAAGCCAATCTCCTTTTTAATTGACACTAGGGCCACTTATTCTGCCCTCTCTAAATTTGCTGGGACCCTTGTCCACTCCTCAGTCTCTATTATGGGGGTTGACAGATTAGTCTCAAGCCATTAACCACCTCACCTCTACAGTGCATCTTTCTAAATTCCCCCATGCACTCTTTTCTCATTCTACCTCGGTGCTCAGCCAGGGCTAGCATGCATCCTATCATAAAACCCAAACCACAGTCACCTACCTCAGTTTCACTCTCATCCCACAAGATTGAGCCATTCCTTGGACTGTAAATGCCTTCTCTCCTGTAAGATTGTCCCCTCCTCTGAGCAATAAATTTTCTTTCTCAGGCTCACTGGGTACTCTCACCTCCAGGTTCACAACTTTAGTCTTCTTGCAAAGCTCCTCTATGACATGACATGGTGAAATGACCCCCTCACTGAGACTAGATCTCAAGGCCAACATTCTCACCCCTTTAATACTCTGAAAACTGCTCTCTCACCTCAGAGCCCTCTCACCCTGCTCCCTCCCCCACTCCAACCTTCCCAAAGAACTACTTCCTTGATCATCATCTCTATGAAAAATGCGGCAGTTTAAAATCCAAGCGGCTAGAGGTCAGGGAACAGGCTGCAGGGCCTGCTCCCTCCCCCCCCCCCCTGCCTTTTCTCCAGCCTCATCTTCCACTGCTCCTTTATTTCCCTTTCCCTCCCACTTTCACTGCAATACAATCTCAATCACTCATCTGTCACCCTTTATTGATAGTGCCATGGTGACTACCCTTTCAGCTTGGAGTGCAGAACTAGAAAAAGGAATCTCATATCCTTTAGACCACCTCTTCTTACATCTTTCAGCTTGTCTCCATGATCAGGGATTTTTCTTCCTCTGTGGAGAAAACATATACATCTGTCTCCCCATCAGCTGGACAGAAACCTGTATTCTCATCTATCTCTCACCCAATGTAGATGCAGCTCCCAATAATCACCGGTAGGTTTCAGGGACTCCCCCCACCCCATTTCATAAGACAGTCTTTACCTGTCCCCATAACCCATCATATCTTCTGACACAAAAGAGGAGTCCAGATAATCCCTCTCCTCATAACCCTCGGCATCACAGCAGTGGTTGGAACTGCCATAGGAAACATAACCACTGCTCTAACTATTTTGAAACCCTGTCTCAGGACCTACAAGAAACATCTGGATGCCCAGCAAGGGGCATAACTGGGAAAACAAGAACCTTATCCCCAGGGTAACCTATTCTCCCCCTTCATATCACTAGTGAGGCAACTGAGACTCCTACTCTCCCCCCCCCCAAAAAAAAATTACATCTATGTCTCAGTTGTATTTCAGCTCCAAGCATATAAAAGCAACAAAACCAGATGATGCTGTGGCAGCCTCAACACCAGCTTTTACCTCCCAAGTGACTAAACAGGATTGCTCTTGAGACTTCACCAACCAGTCTCCTGGGGAAATCATGCTGCTGCACCCCTCATCCAGCATGGAAAACACTACCTATTTACTCCTTAGCAGTGGTAGCCCTACAGAAACTGCACGCTTTATATCTCTTGACAGCAGAAAAAAGGGGTACCTGTGTCTTTCTTGGGGAGGAATGCTGCTACTTTGTAAATGAATCAGGAATTTCCAAAGATCACATTAAATCCCTCTGGGACAGGATTGACCAAAGACGACATAACCAGCTAGAAGGGGGGTATGCCAGCTTTGGCTCATTTACCCCATGGCTCCTCTCACTATTAGGCCTGCTGGTATTTATTCTTTTAATCTTGCTCTTTGGCCCCTGTCTCATGTGCTATTTCACTAGTTTTTTGCTGAACAGAATGCAGGCATTTGCCAACCAGAAGGTAGGAGAGATCTATCTGGCCTTGAATTCAGAACCTAAAGGCACCTATGTCACCAGAATCCTTGAGACCCCTGGTAGATGCCCCTGACGACATGCCCTCTCAGCAGGAAGTAGATATGGAAGACAGACCTTCACCTCCTGACCTTGCCTGAACTCTCAATTTTTAAAAATATTACCAAAAACTTGGAATGATAGATCCTCCCTTCTCCCAACTGGTGGACGGAGTATGATGTAACCTGCACCCGCGGCCTGGACGTTCCTGAGCATCTAACCAGGCACCTTATATAGACTGTACATCGAACCACCAATCAGCACCTACCAAATACCCCAAGCCCTTAATTCCTAAGTACCTAAGTGCCTAATCATGTGCGTTATATGAAGCTACCAATCAGCGCATGCCAAGTACCCTAGGCCCGATCCCTTCCCATTCCTCTCCTCAAAAGGCATGTTTGCCTCTGCACATGTTATTGTTCTCCCCTTATGAGACAGCCTGGCAGGATCCTTCTCATCTAATAAAGCATGTAGTCCTGTTTTTTCACCCTCTGTCTGATCTTTCAATATGTTAATATTTTAGTTTATTATTTCTAATCATTTTATTCCTCTGCATAGACTGCCCCCCCCAAAAGTTATTTAGAAACATGAGTAGATAAGAATGCCAGAGGTAAGTTGTCAAAAAGAAAGGTAACTGGTTGAATTTCAAGAGGCCTTGCTGGATGGCTTTACCTTGGTATTTTCAACATTAGTCCAGGCTGGGCCTTCAGTCATGCAGTATCAGAAACTCAATCTCCTTGGGGCTGGTGTTGCTCAATGGTTGAGTGTCAACTTCTGAACCAGGAGGTCACCTTTTGATTCCCAGTCAGGGCACATGCCCAAGTTGCAGGCTCAATACCCAATATGGGATGTATAGTAGGCAACTGATCAATGATTTTTATAATTGATGTTTCTACCTCTCCCTCTCCCTCTCCGAAATCAATAAAAATACACAAAGGGTTTATCATGAATTGTTGAACTACACCTTGTCATGCCATCCTTGGCTACATCTGCCTGGCAGGAATAGTCATAATACTACTCTTTATCCTAGCAGTGAATTGTTGTGGAACCCCACGGAACAAAAATAGAGGGAATAGCCTGCTCCCACTAATAATATTAGCTAGCACATACTTGCCTCCCATAGGGGCCACTGCCACATGTCCTTGCTTAGAAACTCGCTACCCAAATATGCTAAACCGAGTAGTCTATGGGAAAACCCTTTCAAGCCAGATATTTGTTAGCTATACTTATCAGCCTGAGTTATGTTATGACTCCGCTACCAAATGCATGTGTGTGGGGAGAGTGGGGGAGATGTATTGGACAGAAAAAAATAAAAGGACCTGTCACGGCCCATGTGCAGCTAACTAATGTTGATGTTGCTCCTATTTGTTTCAGCAGTACCCAAGGCCAACATCCAACAGGTCATCTCCCAGATGAACTATGCAACTCTACCCTCAAGGCTGAAAACACCAACTACCCCTGGTGCCCCCCTGCAGGAACAATCTACATGTGTGGGACCACTGCTTACCCGTGCCTGCCTGCAAACTGGATAGGAATGCCTTTAAACTTCAGATGGCCTACAAATCAGAAGAATTCCCTACAAACCCTTCCAAGAGGAAGAAACAGGATACTAACCCCTTTGTCATCATCCCTTTTCATCTGGAAGCAGTTAAGAGCGGTCATCATCCATGTTCACCATAACATTCTATAGTTATTATACCACAAGGCTAAGAGAAGCTTGTGGGACAAGTGTGTGTGTGTGTGGGGGGGGGGGGATGAGAAGGCTAAAATTACAGCTAATTCCAATGTAACCCTGGTATTTGGGTGCTTGAATCTGAATCCATGCCAGCAAGCTCAGTGTACATTCTTGATAACCTATAATTAAGTCACTACCTCCTTCCCAGATACTGGTCTTGCAGAACCTGTTATAGAGGCCATAAAGCTGTGAACAGTGCACTGCCCCGGAGGGTTATTAATGCTGGTGCCAGGCCAAATCATCAGATATGGCCTAGAGACCCCCAACATCTGAGGGCCTTCTTGCAAGGCCTGCGAAAAGGAACAGAAGCATAATCCATATTTGTGGGTCAAGACCACAGGGAGATATAAAGAGAAGCCCCCTGCATGTTTCTTCACTCAGATTTGGAAAGTTATTCCCTGAATATGCCAGTGTATTAAACAGTGACCCTCCTTTTCTTTTAAAGCATTGCTTGGTTTTCTTTGATCTTCTGCAACACTTCCAATACATGAACACAGAATATCTTTCCATTTCTTTGTGTTTTCTTCAATTTTTTTTTCTTCTTCTTCATCTTTTAATAACGACATATAGTTTTCAGTGTATAAGTTCTTCCCATAGGTTTTTTTTATTATTATTATTCCTAGGTATTTTGTTGCAATTGTAAAAGGAATTATTTTTCCATTTCTTTTTCTGGAATTTCATTGTTGGTATATAGAGATGTAATAGATTTTTGTACATTTATTTTGCATCCTGCAACTTTACTGTTTTTGTTTACTGGTTCTAAGATTTTTGTGTGTGGAGTTTTTAGAGTTTTCTATATAAAGAATTATGTCATCTGCAAAAATGACTATTTCATTTCATCATTTCCAATTTGAGAGCCTTTTATCTGTCTTGCCTGTATCATATCCTAAATTTCAATATTTGTTTCTACTTATGATTGGTATGTATGTCTATTTATGTGCCAGTGCCCTTTGTTTTAAATATTTGAATCTTTAGCTTGGCCAGTGTGGCTAAGTGCTTGAGCATCAACCTATAAACCAGATTTCTGTTCAATTTCCATTCAGGGCACATGCCTGGGGTTGCGGGCTCGATCCCAAGTAGGGGGTGTGCAGGAGGCAACTGATCAATCATTCTCTCTCATTATTGATGTATCTATCTCCCTCTCCCTTTCCCTTCCTCTCAGAAATCAATAAAAATATATTTTAAATAAATATTGGAGCTTTTAAATGTTTGAATACCTGGTAGATGTAACCAGCACTATTCTTCTTTTTCAGAATTTCCTGGTTATGTTTGTTTACTTATTTTTTCATATCAGTTTGTATAATTAAAAAAGTAGATTCTGTTGATATTTTTCTTGGGATGATGTTAAATTTACAAATTACTTTGTACAGGCTAGCAATACATAGGCAACTACACATAATAATTACATTATAATGCATGATATTTTTAGTGTTTATTATTCATGGTAATGCGTAGTTCAATGAACACAGTAGTGCTATGAGCACAGTGCATTAGTGCAGCATATACAGCAATCTTTGTACAATTCAATGCTTGGATGTTTTGTATCTGATTTTCACAGAATAAACTTAAGCCTTTAGCATATTCCAATAGTATTTGCTATGTATATTACATATAATATTTTCAAAAGTTTATGTTTTCAGAAAAACTAGGAAAGATTGAGAAACTGTCACAGATCAAAGATCAAAGGACAAATAAATGCAATGAGGAACACTAGATTGGATCCCAGAACAGCAACAAAAAAGGACATTAATGGAAAAATTGGTGTAATCCAGATAAAGTCTGGGATTTAGTTAATAATAATATACTAATGCTGGTTTTTTAGTTCTGACAAATGTACTATCATGATGTAAGATGATAACAGGGAAAACTAAAACTGGGTGATGGGTATGCAAGAGTTCACTATACTTATCTTTGCAACTCTTCTGTAATCCTGAATTATTAAAAAATAAATAAATAAAGAGTTTATTATTTATAAAATCTTTTTCTAGATTTTACAGTTATTCAATAATATATATTATATATATAATAATACACACACACACACACACACACACACACACACACACATATATATATATATATGTATTTAGCTTCCTCACTAGACCAGTGGTCACCACTGGTGGTCCATGAGGTCCAAAAGGTTGGCGACCGCTACACTAGACTGTGATAAATGCTAGAGCATGGACCATTCAGCACTATTCACACGCTCACCAAAAGTTATTGAGGACAACCCTAGAATGATTAAGACAAGCCAAGAAAACAATGAGAGATTTTGACAAAAAGTGCCAAATTGCTGTCTTCCCTACTTTACATAACATATCATTCAATTAAATAAACCGAATGTGTTACTGATAAACAATTTTTAACATCTCTATCTTTCATCCAGGTAGACTTAAAGAAAAACATATTTGGGAAACCTGCCCTAAAAGTCTTGAGTTCTCCTTTTCCTTTACCTACTCACCTTCACTCATTTTTAAAGTGTTCTTCCTGTTTACCTCAAAGTCTTTAACACAGTAGCGTTTAAGAAGTGGAAAGAACAATGAGCTTGGGATCTAGTCTAGGCTCTCACTTCCTGGTTGTGTAACTTTAGGTAAACTACTTCATCTCTATGAGCCTATTTTTAATCTTCCTGACTAACAGGATTAAATAAGCAAGTAGATGTGATGTGCCCAGTTGGTGTGGCTCAGTGTCAACCTGTAAACCAGGAGGTCATTGTTTGATTCCCAGTCAGGGCACATGCCCATGCTTCAAGCTCCATCCCTGGTAGGGGGCATGTAGGAGGCAGCAGATCAATGATTCTCTCTCATCACTGATGTTTCTATCTCTCTCCCTCTTCCTTTCTCTCTGAAATTAATTTTTTTAAAGGGAGGGAGGGAGGGAAGAAATAGACACAATATACTCTATAAGTCTAGGAGACTAGGCTGCTTTTTGTACTTCCTTGTGAATGTGCAATTTTTTTCCTGCCAAACTTAGTCTTTCACCAGTGTTCCCTCTGTAAATGGTACCACCCCCTACCCACTTTCCCAAACTACAGCCCCAATCATGCTTAACTCCTTTTTCTCTCTAATACCTCCTTCCTGCTTTTCAAAATTATCACCAAGTTCTATAGATTCTACTTTCTAAATACCTGATCCACCCTCTGATCTTGATCCCCACTATTACTGCTCTAGTTTCTCCATGAAATATAGTAACAGATTCTTAATTGGTCTCCTTACTTGTTCCTCATTTTTCATATTGCTCCCAAATTCACATTTTAAATATCAATTTGGCTCCGATATTCCCCAACTTAAAATTCTCCCATGGACTCTTATAGCCCTTAAGATAAATCCAAACTCTTTAGCATGGCACTGTGCACTGTGATCTAGGCTACATGTATCCATCCAGCTATATTTGATCTTGATCCCTCAGCCCAGCCTGCACCATCTCCAACCTGGGTCCCCTTGGGGGAAGTCCGACTGCCTAAACCAGACATCCCTCTTACAATCTGGAACTGCTGGCTCCCAACTGCTCGCCTGCTTTCCTGCCTGATAATCCCCTAAACATTCCCCTGCCAGCCTGATCAACACCTAACTGCTCCTCTGCTGGCCCAATTGCCCCCAGTTGCCCTCCCCTGCTGGCCTGGTCACCCTCAACTGCCCTCCCTTTAGGCCTGGTTGCCCCTAACTGAACTCCCCTGCCAGCTATTATGTGGCAGCCATCTTTAACCACATGGGGGTGGCCATCTTGTGTGAGGGCATGAGGGTCAATTTGTGTATAATCTCTTTATTATATAGGATTTTAATTTTTTAATTCTATTTCTTCCATCACTTTTTATCCACTCTAGGCCTTCTATTGAAGGAGAAAATAAGACATTTGGGGGGGGGGCTAGTTATCTGAATCTGTGCTGATATCCTGCCTATCTGAATCTGTGCTAGTATCCTGCCTTCTGATGTACAGTCTTGCTTGCTGACAAACTCCATTTTTATCTTTGATGCCTGTCCTGCCTTGAAGAACCGGTTTTCCAAATACTCTCATTTTATAGAGGCCATAAAACTGTGAACCATATACAACCTCGGAGGGGCTGGCACCAGTGCTGGCAAGCCTCTGGGTGTGATCTCACTTCCCCCATCCCAACTCATAGGGGGCTGCAAAGCCCATGAAAAGTCTGGAAGCCTGATCCATATTTGGGGGACAAGGGAACTAAAGGGTATAAAAGGAAAGCTGCATCACTCAGGATTTGGAGACTGACTTCCCTGAGTCACGGCACTAGTGTAATCTGCAATAAAGGCTACTTTTCTGAAAATATCCTTTTGAGTGCCCTGCTGATTAATTCTCCAATGCCACCTGGCATCTTATCTGCAACATTAATTTGGTACATTGGCTGAAAATACCAGTTGTGCTGCCTACTTAGGGCACCACTGGGAAAGTTCAATAGCTGGTCCATTCACCTGGGCCCCCCTGAAGACAGGAAAGATGCACCTCCAGTGATTTGCTGAATTCCAGTCCTCATTGGGCCTGGATGACCAGGATCCATGCTCATGCCCCAGTGGACTCCAAAGAGGACAGAAATGCCCTTTCTGGAACTAGACATCTGACTGGTGAATTTTCCCCCAGGGGACCAGTCCAAGTTCAAGCCTATCTTTCAGGACAGAAGAAGTGGCTAGTAACTACTTAGGCAAACTATCTTCCTCAGTCAGGGACTTTTCATGGATGGAAGTCAAAGCTGGGACTGACTGGTATGTAAATGTGAATGTAAGAATCTATGTGAAATGAAAGCTACCATGTGTCTGTCCTGTGTCTCTGTTAACTGGAAGAGATTACACTGTTTAACTGCAAACATTGGAAGTAGTTCCTCCAAACTACTTTGTTTTAAAATGCATGTTAAAGAATTTTAACAAGAGTTTTACAGGGGACGATGAGGTGATGTTAGTTCCCTGGAAATTAAGAAAGATGTGTGAAATAGATTGGCCATCTTTTGGGGTAGGATGGCCAGCAGAGGGCACATTGGATGTACCCACAATCAAGAATGTTTAGAGTTATAACAGGAGACCCAGATCATCCTGACCAGTTCCCCTACATTGATAAGTGGCTGGAAATAGCTCAGCTCAAGCCGCCTTGGATCTGACTCTGCATATATAAGAAGGGACAGAGTAAAGTTTTACAGGCAGAAGAAAAGAGACAGGCAGGAGAAGAAAAGTAGGAACCTCTTGAGGAAGCCCCACTAGTTTTGCCAGCCCCCCTCCCCCCCATATATGCCTCAAGTGGCACTCGGTGCTCCTTTGCCCGGTCAGGAAAGCTTAGATACACCACCTCGTTCTATCTCTCCCCAACTAGACTCTACAGAACCAGTTAAACAGCACTTGCACTTAGCTGATCAGAGACCCAGGCCACCCCCAGTCTTCCAGATGCCTCTCTAGGAGATTCGGGGTCCCCAAGTGCTTAGACTATGGGACCCTACAAGAGGGATGGTCCGACTTTTACTACTAGTCCTTTACCACGACTAAGCTCCTGAATTGGAAATATCACACTCCCACTTATTCTAAAAAACCTCAGACCATGGTAAACCTCCTAGAGTCAATTTTCCAGACCCATAAGCCCTCCTGGGTTGACTGCAAGCAACTCCTTCTTGTAAAGTGTGCCTGGGAAGGCTCATGGACATTTCTTTAATTATTGTCAGCTGAATCCAGTGGTGTTGGCAAAGCCATGTCCTGGAAACACTCTTTGCCAGAGGCAAGAGTGTTGTCAGCTTGACCTTCAGCCCAGGTGCCATGGGGTGGATTTTGTTATTCAAATCCAGCCAAGCATCAGGAATGAATATGTCTCAGGCCCATCCAAGAATGCACATAATTTCCTTTGTCTTGACTTTTAGTAAAACTTCCTGTTGTTTTTTTGTTTGTTTGTTTGTTTGTTTTTCTGCATAAAATAAACACACTGTATTGGCTCTGGGTCCCTGTCCCTGTCAGGGGACAGTGGTCTCACCTGGCCCCAGCTTTTTCCTTATACCTTTATGTCTGTCTCTTCCTTTCATTTTCTCAATCCCCAGCAGCCCCTACTCAGGAACCGGATCGCTCTCTAGCTGCACTCAATGTGGAGAAGAGAGAAATATTTACACCTTCTCACACTCTTTACTGAGGAGGTCATGAGAATAGTAATAGAAGCTCAGAAATGGCTCTAGACCCAGGCTCTGGCAGGAATATTAGACACAAAGAGATGGGCCAGGGAAGCCCTCCCAGATGAGGAACCCAGTGGAACCCGAACTCAGAAGATGGAAGGGTCAGACTAGAGAGATACTGACTGGCCTTCCCCCAAAGGCCCAGGGTTGGGGTCAAGAAGCCCACCAATAATGCCAAGATCTCCAACGTCTTCCAGAAACCTGATGAAAGTCCAGCAACCTTCTATGAGAGACTCTGTGAGGCATATTGTATCTACACTCCTATACATCCTGAAGCATCAGAAAATCAAACTATGGTCAATGGAGCCTTTGTATGTCAGGCTCAGCCCAATATAAGGAGAAAGCTGCAGAAGCTCAAAGGATTTTCGGGGGTGGGGGCTGGGGGAAGAATGCAACCAAGCTGCTAAAAATAGAAAACAAGGTTTTCATCAACCAAGACAGGGTAGTTAAGGAGAAAGTGGAGGAGAGACTGGAAAAGAAAGTAACTGATAGTGGCAGCTATTAAGGAATCAAGCTCCCAGACAAATAAGGGAAACAAAAGGACCCAGGCCAGGGGGAAGGAAGACAAACCTTAAGCAGGATCAGTGTGCCTGTTGTAAGGAATCTGGACCCTGGAAAAATGAATGTCCAAACTGCCAGAAATGGAAAACAGGGTTGTCCAACCCATTCAGCCACTACCGGCCTAAGGCAGATCTACTCAGGCTGGTGGCAGCCGACTCCAACTAGGATAGAGTAGGCTCTTTCTAAGTGGGCCCCCACAAGCCCATGGTCAGAATGAAAATTGGGGGCCAGACTGTGGACTTTATGGTCGATATGGATGAGGGCTGATCACTTGGTAGTCACTCAGAAGGTAGCTAGCTCCTCGCTCAGGAAGAAGGTCACCATTATTGGAACTACCAGGGACCAGACCCATAGACCATTCTGTCAGCCTTGCCAATGCCAACTTGGCAGCCACCAAGTGATCCATGAATTCCTGTACTTGCCAAATTGTCCAATGCCTCTAACAGGTAGAGACCTTTTTGCCAAAATTGGCGCAGAGATCACCTTTACCCCAGATGGCTCAGCACAGCTGCGCTTAGGTGAGGATACCTCTCCAATGATCCTATCCTTAGCAGTGCCCAGAGAAGAAGAACAGAGACTTTGTACATCCCTAAGGACTCGCCATTAGAGCCTGAATTAGAGGGAAAATTCCCACTGGTCTGGGCAGAAGGAAATCCCTGTGGCCTGGCCAAGGACTACACCCCAGTACTAATTGACTTGTAGCCTGGGGCACAGCCTGTCAAAATCCACCAATATTCGATTATAAAGGATGCATGCCTAGGAATCCAGGTCCATTTAGACCAGCTGCTTCAGTGGGGACTTTTCAAACGGTGTCAGTCTCCATGGAACACCCCTCTCTTGCCTGTCAAAAAGCCTAGGACTAATGATTACCACTCAGTGCAGGACCTGCGGGTTGTTAATGAGGCTGTTATAACACTGCATTTGGTGCTGTCAAACCCCTACACTCTTCTGGGACTCATTCCATCAGTGGCAGAATGGCTTACATAACTAGGTCTGAAAGATGCCTTTTTCTGCCTTCAGTTGGCACCCTCCAGTCAACCACTGTTTGCCTTTGAATAGAAAAACCCAAATATGGGGACCAAGGAACAGTTCCCCTGGACCAGACTGCCACAAGGATTCAAGAACTCCCCAACTCCTTTTAGCAGAGCACAAGCATCTGATCTGTCAAAATTCCTAGGACAGGACTTGTGGTGCATTCTACTCCAATATGTATATGACCTCCTACTGACTAGCTCCACACGAGCTCAGTGCTGGGAGGGAACACGAGCCCTTCGGAGACTCATAACTGAAACAGGTTACTGGCTGTCTAGAAAAAGGCACAAATCTGTCAGAGAGAAGTCAAGTACCTAGGTTTCGGATTCACCCGAGGGAAACGAAGACTAGAAACTGAAAGGAAGCAGGCAGAATGTACTATTTGGCCCTTGTTTGTTTAACCTACCTGTAAAATTTACCTCTTCACAATTATAACAATTTCCCCTGCAAATGATTATTTGCCATGGTTTTAAACCCTTCCCCCAGACCCCCTGCCCCCACAGAGACAACTCAACCTCTTGATCAAGCTGGCCAAAGAGTCTGAGAAACCTACCAGCAACAGAATGAGACCTCACCCCCAAATTTGCCCATTTGTCAGCACAGAGTAGCCAAATTATTTTATATGTACATAATATCCCAATGAATTGGGTCTTAAAACTCTTGAGGGGGGAATTAGAGTAGGTAGTTAGATAGATATGAGTAGGGCAGAGAAAAGACAAACTGACAAAATAAATAAATAAATAAATAAATAAATAAATAAATAAAAACCTGCTTAAAAAACAAGGGAAAGAGAGAATAGAAAACTAAAATAGCCATCAGATTTGGACAAAAAGAGGGACAAAGAAATGCAGTAAAAATAACTCCAAGCACCAAAAGGACAAAATCTTACAAGACAACTGCAGATCCACAAAATTCTAAGTAGTCTACCAACCAGTTAAGGAGACCCAAGAAATTATTCAGAGCCCACCAGCTAAAAGATGAATGGTGCAGGGAGATTAGGACAAAGCATGGGAGGGGCAAAAATAAGACAAAAGCCAAGGCCTAGTAGACCCATTGGGTCACTCCAATGCTGGAGTTGCCTATTCAAGAGTCCTTAAGGATGTAGTTTAGCTTAAATAAAGCTTTATTGCTTGTTGTAATTACTGACTCTCATGTTAAACTTTTCCTCTTGGAGACAAGAACCTGGTCTTACTGATAACCAATGCTGCTGACAAGTTGGTTTTAGCGGTGTTGTGGGTCAGGGCACATACAAGAATCAATCAATGAATGCACAAATAAGTGAAATAACAAATTGATGTTTCGCTCTCCTCTCTCTCTCTCTAAAAATCAATTTTTAAAAAAATAAAAAGAGTATGTCTCAAGAGTGGATACCCGATTCCAGTGGGCATCGGGCTGTATCTCATGGCCTCCTCCAAAGGAGCCTGCCTTACATGCTTGCTGGACCCTTCATCCCTTCCTCCCTGACCATGTTGTACAGGGAGGGGTTCACTTGTAGGGTGGTGGTGAAGCCCTGGGACAGGCACAAGGCAGCCCCAGGAGCCCTTCTGATCAGAGTAGAGGCTAGGCCTGCAGGGGCATCACGGGGCCCCAGCACCTGGACATCCAAACTAGCATACTAAGTAACTAATTAAACAACTGCTCCATGATTTAGAGCAGAATGTGTCACTGTGGCCTTTAGGATCATAACCTGGGGTGGGAGCTAAGTATAGATGGCCTGGAGCTGTGTACTGGAAGATTATGAATTACCCTCTTCAGGTTCAGTGGCCTCTGCCTATCTAGGAAACATGGGCTTCAACAGAGCAGGCAATGAGGATAGCCTGATCTGGCAGAGGTACTAGTACTCATGTGTCCGGTGGGTACAGAGAAGTGGGATCCTTCCAGAACCTTGAAGTCTGGCTGGGGGTGAGGGGTAGTCTCCAGGCTAGCCTCTCAGAGCACAAGGCAGCACCAGTCACAGAGGAGGGGAATTCATTGCCCATTTTCTTGATGAGCAAACCAAGTCCCAGAAGTCACACAGCAAGGTGGGCCAGAAGCACTTGACTAGGGCAGCCAAATCATGCCCAGAAGACGTCTCTTTGGCTCCTATAGATCCCCAACCCTCCTGGGGTTGCCTGAAAGTGGGAGAAGAGTCCTCTTTCTTGTGAAGGTGGGCACAGAAGTCCCATTCACATTGGGTCCTCCTCAGACAGCACACCTCAGGCCACCTCAGGCTCTGCCACCGGCTTCTCTTGTGGTCCTTCCTCAGAGCCCCAGACCCTACTCTCCATTCTGATGCTTGGCAAGCACCTGATCTCCAAATTTATGCCTCCTGGGGGATTGAGGTAATGACCCCCTTTGACAAGGAACTCAGGCAACTTAGCTATGTGTGTGTGCCACAGCTGCTTAATAATGCAGCAGTGAATTTCTGGGAAATAAGCTTCTGGGGGTTCAGTCACCTCGAATTTTGCCCCTGGCAAACAGAGCTATCCTTCTCCTCAGACCATTCACAGAGCACCCATCCTCCTCCCTCTAAGAGGTGAGTTCCTGCACTCCGGCACCTGAAGACTGGCTGCTCACACTCAGGGTTCAGCTTGAGAAGCCCCAGTTTTTTTAAGCCTGTCAGACATGCTTCACCCACAGAGACCACCCTGAGCCCCAGATTAGCCATTCGGAGGTAACCACTGTGTAAATAGAGGTCTGTGCTTGGACTTCCTATGCGCCCAGAGGTACATTGAGGACCTCACTATCCTAGCCTTGGCTCTCACGCCCTCCAAGACCGGCCCCCCACCCCCTCAAATCCCCTCAACTGGCTGGGAAGAGCCAAGCTGGAACCCAGCCTTCAAACCATATCAAAGTAGGCGTGTGTCCCCTCCCACGAAGTATCCTGAAGGGCATGGCCTATGGCCAGGCAGGTAGGAGCAAGGAGCAAGGGCTGGGCAGACAGGGACCAGCCCCCAAAGCTGCAGCATGCCATGCTGTACAACGAAGTGGGCAGCCGGCCCTGCGAGGGCCTGCTGAACTGGGTATACGGGCTTACAGGCAAGGCCAAAGGGGTGTGAATAGGGCGCTGGGAACCTCCAGATCTGTGGGCAGCAAAGCCAGAGCATGCAGCACAGCTAGCTCAGAGTGGTCCCTGCAGCAGGGCCCTAGCCAAGGTGCGCACAGCCTGCTCTGGAAAGTGCTGCCACGACCACCTGGGAGGATTCTAAAACAGCCAGGGAGAGAAGGAGGAGGCCTGCAGCAGGCAGCACAGGAGCGGAGCCTTGGGCAGTGCCGACGGGCGGGGCGATTGGAGGGTCCACTCTAGCAGACTCCGGAATGGCGCCCTTCTCCCACAGGTGCCAGTGCAGGGCCATCGGGGTAACATGCCAGCGCGCACCGCCTGAGGACACCGTCGTCCCCACCCCCACCGTTTCTGGAGCCAAGGCTTGGGCTCTTTCGTTCTGAATGGCCCTGGCGGTCTTTACCGTTGCCTCAGCGTGCCATAAGGAGAATAGCAGAGGCAGCCTTCAGGCTGAGCTGCAGTGAGCCCACAGCAGCAGCTAGTGATGGGGGATGGATCCCAGCTAATGCTGCCCGCAGGGGAGGAGATGGGTCCGGGGACATTGGCAGGGGGCTGGGGGTGGGGAGCAAACAGGCACTTGCTAATACTGCAATTTGAGACTGGACGAAGTCCCAGGGAAAGCCCACAGACCATGTCCAATGGAACCGTCCAGGGCGACTGAGGATCCGGGGTGCCTGGTGTCTAGAACCAGCAGGGGGCTCCAGGGAGGCGGGGACCTGTGGGCAGCGCCCCCACCCCCGCCCCCAGGAGCCGCGAGAGGGCCGGTTGGCTTTAGGGTTTGACGTCATCACCTACCTGCGGAGGGGCGGGTGGGTGGAACAGATTCCCCAGACCAGAAGTCCTCTGCCTTACCTACTGCCTGCGGGGAGGAGCCGAGGGTGGAGCTGGAAGCTCAGAGGCCAAGAGGCCAGAAGGCTGTCCACCCACTGCAGTAGGAGGACGTGCCGGCCAGCCACGCCAGGCCCTCAGCGCGCCGCGCCGCGGGTGTGATTCCGGGTGAGGGTCACGCAGGGCGCAGGAGAGCTGGAAGTCCTTGAAAGGGCAAAGGGGAAGGGCTGCTCTTGGACAGGCGGTGACTGCGCAGGCTGCGCGAATTGGATCTCCCCAGCTGGACCGAGTGCAGCACCGCCTTCAAGGCGGGTCTTGAGGAGGAGCCAAACACTCGCTGGGCAGTTCACGACTTCTGGCTGTGTGCAGGACGCTGGAACTCCATATTCCGGAGTTCTTCGCGGGGACTCCACCTCCGAGAATACCTCTCCTGGTTCATAGTGGGACTCCATCTTCCAGAGCACTGCGCTCCAGCCCGACTTCCACCAGACCAGGAAGCTCTGGCCAGTTGTCCAAGCCTTGGACGGCGGTGGAGCGAAGGACAGCCCCAAGGTCACCTTCACTCTGGCCGGTGTCCCTCTGGTTGGCGGAGGTTGCTGGTCTGGTTAGGGGCTCTCGGGCCACCTCCCTCTGAGAAAAAAAATTGAGGGAGGGTGCCAGGACCCCGCGTCTCCATGAGCACCAAGGCTGGCAGCAGCTGGTCGTTTTCAGGTAGCAGATGCAGGCTCAGAGTCTGGAGAGGGTATGCTTCGCCCAGCTGGGGCTGGTCGCGAAATGTTACATGGGCGGCAGGAGAGGGGCATAAGTTAACTGATTCAGACAGGTAGAAGGTGGCCTTGGCCCAGGCTTTGGAAAGTGAGTGTGGGAATGGCAGGCAGAGATGGGTGATACCACTTGGGGGATATCACAGGTGCAGAGACTGGAAAGCCTGTTATGTGGCCAGGACACTCAGACTTCGTCAAGGGGTTGTGCTGGGCAGTGATCCAGGTGCTAGCTGGCCTCTGGGAGGCGAATCTGTCAGCTGATTGGTCAGGAGGAGGCTGAAGAATGGGGATATCTGAAGGATATGGGGCAGAACCAGGTCTGGGACAGCAGGTGGCTGGTGCCTGCGGGAAGCAGCCAGGAGAGGGCTGGGCTGAGGCCAGAAGTGCATAGGGGCTGTATGTGGAAAGCCAGAACTTAGGGAACAGATGATTCAAAAAGGCCACACCTAAAGGAGTTAGTGGAGCTTGCCTTTAATAATTTTTTGTATCTTTCAATTACAGTTGGTGTACAATATTATATTAGTTTTAAGTGTACAACCTAATGATTAGATATTTATATAACTTATGAAGAGATTACTCCATATGTCTAACACCTACCTGGCACCATACATAGTGTTTTTTTTGTTTGTTTTTGTTTTTTTAATAAACCTTTATTGTTCATATTATTACAAAAGTTCCTCATTTCCCCCCCTCCACCAGGTTCCCACCCCACCCTCTGCCCTTTCCCCACCCCCCATTGTCCTCATCCATAGGTGCACAGTCTATGTTCATTCTCTTCCCACACCCCCCACTCCTCTTTTCCCTGAGAATCATCAGTCCACTCCCCTTCCATACCTCCGATCCTACCATATTCAACAGTTAATATTGTTCATCAGGTTTTTTAATTCCCCCCCTTCTTTTTTTTAATTGGCTTCCAAAGGGGAGTTTAAGGTCAAAAGGAGTTTCGGGTGTGCCCAGATCCTATTCATCAAAATTTGGGTAAGCTCCTTATTTTTTGGTATAAGATTTAGCATATCGAGACCTGGGTGAGTCAAGGTCCTATTTGTTCCTCATTCCAAGCACATGGATTAAGAAATCAGTACTGATAAGAGGATTCTGCACGTGCCCTCGGGCTCAGCTGATAAGAATTAAAAGAATGTCCATGTGCCTACTCAGGCGGCTCTCTGCATCTCACCCTTTTTTACTAATTAAAATAAAATTTAAACATCAATAATAGGGCTCAAAAATTAAAAACAATTGCAAACAATGCCAATGCAAAAACTAAACCACATACATGTTATTTTCAAAACTTGGATGTCAAGAGCATAACTCTGGCTATTAAATAATAACAATGCCAATGCAAAACAACAAAATGAGAAATAAGAATTATGGACATATTAATATTTTTAGCTACTAAATGAGTCTCTTTTGTTGCTGGGGTAGATTTACTCAGAGTCCTTGGACTTGCTGCACAAGACTTTGCAGAAGACTGAAAGCTAACAGATGCTAGCATGAGCAGGAACATGATTAAAGAAGTAGCTTCCACTTCAGTCTTTAATTTCTTCAGATGACTCCATGTTGGCACCTCAGTCCCTTGCGTAGCCTTCAGTTTTCTTCTCCCACTTAGCTGTCATCTGGGTGAAGGGACTTTTGGGTGAAGGGACTCAGGAGCTTCTCTGAGTCCATTGTGATGACGGACATAACACTCTGGTACCCGAATTGGCTGCATTGCTCCTTCTTTCCTTTCATTTTGAACCCAGGGTTCAACCCCACAACACTCCGGGCCTGGCTGCTGCTGCTCCGGGCCTGGATGCTCTGGGCCTGGATACTCTGAGCCTGGCTGCTTTGGGCCTGGCTGCTCTGGGCCTGGCTGCTGCTGCTCCGGGCCTGGCTGCTTCGGGCCTGGCTGCTCCGGGCCTGGCTGTTCCGGGCCTGGCAAGCACCATACATAGTTATTGCAATGTTTATCAACTATATTCTCTGAACTGTACTTTACATCCTGGTGACTATTCTGTAACTACCAATGCGTACTTATTAATCCCTCACCTTTTCACCCAGCTCCCCCTAACCTCCCCTCCCATCTGGCAACTGTCAAAATGTTGGTGAGGCTTATCTTGTGGCCAGACACAGGGCCTTCTTATTTTTTCAATTTGTTTTGAAAAGCTTTGAAACTTGATAGACATAATATCTATTGTAACACAACAGATTATCCTAAAGTATAGCAACTCAACCAATAGTAAATGTTTACTGTCAATTTTGCAATCTCGAACCTGCAGTGAAGCCCTTTACCATCTACTTCATTCATTTCAGCATACAAATTGGCCCTGGTCTGGCCCGCCATGGGCCAGGCACTGGCTCCCATGTTGTTGTGACATGCCCCCATCCTTCTTTGCTTACTATCTGGCATGTGATATCCCAGCCAGGGTGAACCATGCTCAGATCTTCTCCTCAAAAGGAGTGGGGTCAGGGAGTGGGGACAGCCAGTGGCCAGCTCCATGTTGGGTAACACCAGATCCTTGCATTTATTTTTGCTTTTATAGGTTTTGCTACTTTTTTTATTGCTCACATGTATAAAATTAAAGTGGCAGATTAAAAATGTTTCTTCCTTTCCTATGGTATCACTGCTGTGGACAAGGGCTGAGCAGAGCCAGCTGTGGGTAACAGTTGGGGAGAAGCCATCTTGAAAATAGCATTGTATCCACTTCAAAGTGGGTATTTCTTCAGAATAAGGAAGAAAAGGGAGGTGGGTACTGTAAGAACTTTCTACATCTGGGGTGACCCTTAGTTCTATCCTATTCAAATGATGGTCCTGTTGGGAGACAGCTGGAGCAGAGGGCCTCTTCAGTCAAAGATCATGAGTGGTTCTAGCCCATGTCCCCTTTGAGACCCAGGACAGTCACAGACCAAATGACTAGGCTCCTTACATTTGGGACATGGTGTTTTTTGTTTCACCTTAAAGTCTCACTTCTAATGTCCAGGCTTTCCACAGGGATGGCAGTTTCCAATGGACACCTTTGGATTTCCCCCATTCTGAAAAGGCTGGGTCTGAAATGCAGCAATGAGCTGAGCCTGCCTTTTGTCTGTGCTTTTCTTTCTCCTTTTTCCTTTCCTCCTCTATTTCTCTATTAAAGTAACTAAGGATGCTGACTTTAGGATCTCAGTCGCCAGTGTTCCTGGGCCTAAGGCTAGTTTTTATAATTTGTGCCAGATGTCTGGGACTGCCTGAGTTAGAAATCGATCTTTTAATATTAGATGTCCCTCAGGTGAGTTGGGATATAGGTTAGTGTGTTTAAGAAGAACCTCTTTTCTAATCTTTCTAAAAATGGAAAAGGATTTTCTTGGGAAACTTGATCAGTAGTTAATAGTTTATTATAACTTATGGATTTTTTTTAATTCCTTCCATTAAGCATGTAGAAAGTGATCTCTTAGACCCATGTCTCATTAATTGTTATAATCCTAATGGGTGTCCATATTTGGCACTGAAATAGTTCCTTCAGTGTATATTTGGGACTGAGTTAGGTGGGTATCATCCCCAAATCTTTGAACTGCTTCAGTTATTTCAGTTCCTTGCTCTGGTGAGAGATTGATCTCAACAGCTCATGCCACTGTTGACTCCTACAGGGTCCTTCCTCAGGCTCACCTGGAAGCCCAGCACCTCAGACTGGGCCTTTCTTAAGACTTGGGTGATCACCTTGTAGGCCCTGGATACCCAGAGAGGAGGGGAGGCTTCACAGTGGCCCACAGTACCCGCATACTCACATCCATAGTTTCTCCTCTGTGTGGGCCTTCAGCTCCTGGTAACTCTGGCTTTCCTTCTGGATCCCATTGATGCAATCCTCAACACACTTCTTCAGGCACACTTCTTTCTTTAAGGAGTGAAGGGGCATTACTGCTGACAGCTTATTACTCTGGGAGATGGGCTTCAGGATCAAGTGTGAAGAGATCCCTGTTGAGGCTTTCTGGGGCATTCATAAAACAGCAGCTCAGACAAGGAAGGCCACAGGGAAATAGCAGTTTCCATTTGTCTTTTGGAGAAAACTCAAACACACACAACCCAGACCTCCCCATCCCTGTATACCAGGCCTGACCCCTGATCTCTCTGGCTGCTATTACCTCCATAGGCCTTTTGTCCGTCCCCTCAGCCTGCCTGGCACCAGAGCTATCCCTTGCCTGTCAGCCCTGTGTGTGGCCCAGACTCCTGCATGCCCCCTCCACGGTGGTCTGTGAGGTTGAACTATGTAGGCCTAGGCCCTCCTCCAGAAGGCAGCTGCTAGCTCCTGTCACTACTGTCACTGGGGTATCCCCTGGCCTGTATGATCCTGCCTCCAGGCTGTGCCCTACAGTTCCTCTGCTCACATGCTCTGCCTTCCCCAGCTGACAACACCCTCACTCTCACCCTGGAACCATCAGTAGGACTGGCCTCACAGCCTTGGAACAGGGCAAAACTCAGCCAGGTGCCAAGTTTAAGGGATCAAGGCACACTGGGGAGGGCAGCCTACAGCTCAGTGGGCTTGGGTTAAGCCATGAAAGGTGGGTACACAAGTCAGCCCAGATTGGTCACTGACTGCTGTCCATTAGAACCTGCTTCAGGAGGATGGGCACTGCCACACCTACTGTACAGTAGCCTTCAGTCACCTCCTGCTTCTCAAACTACTTGAAGAGATCAGAGAATGACTTCCATGGAGTGCAGATCCACAGTTGGTTGGTATTTTTCTTTTCAGAACCTTCTTGATCTTGGCTTTGGCAAGGTCCTGTTATTTCTGAGCCTTCTCTTGAAAGACTCCATGCTGGAACCACTGGTGACCAAGAACATGAGGCAGAAGACAACATGATGGAGGAAAGGTGGGCAGTGTCAACCATAGCAAGCCAAGGCCAAGTTAGAGGAAGGTGACAAAGCCCCTCCCCACACTGCTCTCTCAGAGCAGGACCTGGGAGCACAAGTGACCAGAATACAACCATTTCCACAATACCAGGTCCACTGGAACCCAGAACCCAAAAGCAGAGCCTTGCAGTAACACCCGTCCCCACTCTTAGAGACCTCTGGAGCCTGAGTCTGTTGCCTGGGTAGAAGCAAGGTGCTCCTATCCTCCAGCCCTAGCCTGTATATACCCAGGGCCTGGTACCCACAGAGGCCGAAGCCGAACAGGCAGCCATAAGAGAAATCCTATCTGTCCACTGCTAGCTCAGGTTCTGGCCAATTTGGGGTCAATGAGCCTCAGCCATGCAACCTGACCCAGTTTTCCTGACTCCAACTGCTTCCACACTGGTCTTGGTTGCTCTACCACTAGGAGCTGTGGCTGCCTAGGTGGGAGCTGCTATTAGGAAGAGGATCCCATGGCTCCCATAGGCCCCCACTTACCCATGGCCTGATACATGAAGAAGCTCTTCTTCATGAAGAAACCCTCATACCTGCCCATGAACTTGCTGTTGGAGGAGCAGATGTATGTGAACACTGTGGATGAGTGCTGTGGTAGATCACAGTAGCAGACCACCCCGACCTTCATCCCATCCAGCCCTGCAGGTGCTCCCAGGAAGTCCAGGTCCACCAGCTTGGCCTCAGGCAGGCTCCCAAAGAAGGTGCTTTGGGGCCCTGCATCCTGAAACCAGAATAGAGGTACATGTGCCCCATTTTCCTTCAGAACAGGGTCTGCCCAGGCTTTCCCCACAGGACCAGAGTGAACATTTTAGGAATTGTGGGCCACATGGCCTCTTGTGTCTGGCAACCCTGCTGTTCTAGTGCAAAAATAGCCAGGCAGACATGTGCAGAAAAGTGTCCCTGTACCCAAAGAGCTTATGTAGAGGAGAAGGCAGTGGGCCAGCTGACCCTCACCTATTCTGGTTCAGATCTCTGACTTTTCAAGTCACACATGGGTGTCAGAATGAGGCAGGTTAGTAAAAAGCTAGGAAAATTCCTTAGCAAGTGGGGAAACTGAGACAGCCAAGCAATTTACAGTCAGAGACAGAAATTCACCTCTGTAGAGATAACATCTAGGCCTCAGTTGTATTTCAGTTCCAGGAAACACCAGGGCTGATTTCAGGACCAGCTGCATTAATGAATCCTGCCCTGGTACTGACCAATCAGTGGAGAACACAACTCTAAAAAGGCCCTCCTGGAAAGCTGATGAATATTCTACTGAGACCCTCCCCTCAGACCTCTAAAAACTTTTGGTATAGAGAACTCAGTGCACTCCCAACCTCAGGAGTATATCTGTGCCTTTACCCTCCTCTTCCTTCTTTTCTTCCCCCACAGGCACTCACCTCCTAAACTCTAAGGGACCTCATGAGGCTTGCAACGAGGGCAGCAATGAGCAGTCCCAGGCAACCCCCCTGAACCTGTCCCCAAGGCCACATTTTCTCAGCTTTAGTGAGCCCATCCTAGGCTCATTTCCCTAGCCCTTTCTTGATCCACTGTCCCTAGCTTTTATAAATGTCCTCTAAAATTCACCTAGACTCATGCGAAATTTTTTTTCTTCACGAAGTCAGGAACCCACACACTACCGGCTGGCCCGAGGCAGACCTGCTCAGACCAGATCTCCCCTTTCCAGTAACATTCTCAGAACTTGCTATTCAAAAGCCTAGTCATGATTGCCCCCTCACTTAGTCTAGAACGCCATCACAGAGGGTTGGTGTACCCGCTGGTCTCAGGCTGCAGGTGCATGGTATCTGAAGACTGTCCTTCAGGAGCCAGTAGAACTTGAGGTATAAGGAGTGCTTCTTGGGGCTGGCTCCTTAAACTGAAGGGGCAAGGCACATCAGCAGGGGCCCTGCAGTCCCTGACAGACAACAACCCAGAGCATGATGTGACCAAGGGGCCCAGGGAGAACACTGCATGCTGAGACGACTCCTGGGCAAGACCAAACCCAGCACAGAGCAGTGTGCTCTTGAGTTCACTCTGATTAACCTGGATAGACTCTGCAGAGACTGCAGAATCTGGCTAAGAAAAGTGGCTGCAGGGAGAAGCTCAAATAGCCATGGTGCTGCCAGTCCAGGCTGCCTAAGGGTGACAACTGATCTAGGGAAAGTCCCTCCTTGAGACACACCCTCAGGAAAGGCTGAGACAGGTGCAGGTACTCACCAGGAAATTCTCAAACTGCTCAAGGTAGTCTACATTGTCCCCTGTACCTAGAACTAAGAGGAGCACATCAGCTCTGCTGCTGCCAGCACACCACATGCAGTGGACTGCTTCCTTGTAAAAACAAATGTCAGGAGAATCCAAGATGGCTGCTTGGGTAGGCACCTAGCCGCAGCCGCACGCAACAATTTCAATAAAATACAACTAAAATATAAAATGGAGATTACCCAGAACTACAGGAAAGTCAACTGACTGGAAATTCTACAACGAGAAGCAAGGAGAAAACCAGAAGGAAGCGCAGAGGAGCTGTAAAAGCCTAAGGTACGGAGGTACACGGCGCGAGCGCGGAGAGGACGGAGCCGGAGAGGAGGGAGGCCGAGTGCCTGGCTGGTGTTCCCTAGCGGGAAGGAGATAAACACTCCGACTGTGCTGGGCCCCCAACTGCTCTGAACCCCCGTTCTAGGCCAGACCCCGGGAACCCAGGCTCATCCAGAGGGAGCTGGGCTGTAAGGCGGTACCCGGGGAAGCGGCGAAAGGAGGTCCCAGAGGCGCGCACACAGCGCGCAGAGAAGGGACGGCCGGCTGTGCCGTAGGACTGCCCTGGCGGGAAGGAGACAGGCTCCAGACTGCTCTGAATGCCATCTCCAACTCCACTTCCAACTGAACTGAACCCCAGTTTCGGGCCCATTGCGGGAGAGCTTACACTGTTTGGTAGCAGGCGAAAATCGAGGGCACCTTTCTCTCAGAGGTGCTTGCAACAAGTACTGAAGGACCCTGAGTCTCAGGAGTCGCATAGGGCGGGGCTGACGGAAGCCGAGGCTGTAGGCTCCACCCTGAAACCCCGCCCCATCAGGAAAGCTGCCAGCGAAAATGCCTAAACCAAATAGATCACAAAAGAAAGAAATGGAGGACAAAAAGCGACTGGATATAGAGTTCAAAACCACACTTATAAGGTTTTTCAAGAGACTCCTAGAAAAGGCCGATAAAATAAATGAGACCTATGAGGATATGAAAAGGACTCAACAAGAAATGATAAGGGATCAACAAGAAATAAAGAATACATTGTCTGAAATAAAAAATATTATACAGAGTCCTAAAAACAGAATAGAAGATCGCAAGAATCAAGTCAAAGATTTGGAACATAAAGAGCCAGAAGAAACTCCTCTGCAGAAGCTAGAAGGCAAGAGAATCCAGAAAATTGAAGATAATGTAAGAAACCTCTGGGACAACTTCAAACAATCCAACATCAGAATCATGGGGGTCCCAGAAGATGAGAGAGAGCAAGATATCGAAAACATACTGAAAGAAATAGTGACAGAAAACTTCCCCCACCTGGGGAAAGAATTGGACTTACAAGTCCAGGAAGCACACAGAACTCCAAATAAGAGGAATCCAAAGAGGACCACACCAAGAAAAATCATAATTAAGATTCCAAGAGCAAAGGACAAAGAGAGAATATTAAAAGCAGCAAGAGCTAAGCAGGTGGTTACCTATAAAGGAGCACCTATACGATTGTCAGCTGACTTCTCAACAGAAACCATGCAGGCCAGACGGGAATGGCAAGAAATATTCAAGGTGATGAATAGCAAGAACCTAAAGCCAAAAATACTCTACCCAGCAAAGCTATCACTCAGAATCGAAGGTCAGATAAAGAGCTTCACTAATAAAATAAAGCTAAAGGAGTTCATCATCACCAAACCAGAATTATATGAATTGCTGAAGGGGATTTTTTCAGAAGAGAAAGTAAATAAAGATAAAAATTATGAACAACAAATACGTAACTATCAACAAGGGAATCTAAAAACCAAGGAAATTAAAAAAAAAATCTGATGAACAATATTAACTGTTGAATATAATAGAATCAGAGGTATGGAAGGGGAGTGAACTGATGATTCTTGGGGAAAAGGGGAGAGGGGAATGTGGGAAGAGACTGAACATAAACTGTGCACCTATGGATGAGGACAATAGGGAGTGGGGAAAGGGCAGAGGGTGGGGTGGGAAGCGGGGGGGGAAGGAACACTTGTAATAATATGAACAATAAAAATTTATTTAAAAAAAAAATGCCAGGGGCGGAGCTTGAAGATGGCGACCGAACAGTCGGACTTGTTCTGACTCTGGTCCCAGAACAGATAAAAGTAACATCTGAGTCGCTCAGGGAGGGTTGATTGGCAGCTGAGGGGCAGCAGAGGTTTCAAGGAAGCTAGGCAGCGATCCGCTGGACAGGATTTCCAGCTGGTGGCCAACACTGCCACAGCGGCGGCCGCGGCAGTGCTGTGAGAAAGGAGTGGCTTCTCTGAGGCCGGGAAAGCCCACTGCGGAGAGGTCCATCCAGTAGCTGAGACGCCCGAGTTGGCGCTGGCGCGTGGATTCAAAGGAGTTCTTCGGTCACCCACGGAAAGGTCAGAATTTGCGGGGAAAGCCTGAGAGATCGCGGTCCCGCGGTGCCGGCAGCCACAGTAGCCGGGGAGTTCCGGCCCTGCCTCCATGCAGCGCCCGCAAAGCTGAGCCCTAAGAAGGCTGCAGCGACATCTAGTGCTGGGTTTGGCATAAGCTTCCCCAGAAGCGGGAATTTTTTTTTTTTTTTTTTTTTTAAAAGCCAGGGGACACGGGACAGAGTGTTAAGAATCGCGGCTGTCCCGCCAAGGGCGGAACATCTGGACACCTCGGCGCCTGATCCCCTTCACCCCCTAGCTTCAGAATACTAGCGAAGAACAGCCTAGTTGGGCATATCCGGGGAATTTGCAGGGAGAAAGTGCCTCCCTGGAAACAAGGGATCGGAGCCAGAAGAGATAGTCTGGGAGCCAGCTGGCACCCTGCCAGCTAGAGCCATAGAGAAAGAAGGCCGGAGCAACCAAAAAGACTGGGAGGTCAAACCGGAAACACTGACACCTAAGAGCTGAATTACAAACTGCCCTTTTTTTTTTTTTTTTTCCTTTCTTTTCTTTTGTCTTTTAATTAATCAAAAATAAATGGACACAAATATCTAAGATATAGTCTACTAAAAATTAAGGATTACCTTACAAAACTGAGGTGCAGTGGAAAGCTGGGAACTGCAAGACTGTCTGGTCCGAGAATCAGAAGTGCCAAATACATTAACTGAGGAAGTGAGTGACCAGTACTGGTCATTTTTATGCTAATTTTGCTATACTTTATTTTATTTTCATTTTTTACATCTTTTATTTAATTTTCATTTTTCATATCTTTTACTTAAGAAACAATTTTTTTTCTTTTTTCCTTACTTGATTTTACCTTTTCAATTACTACATTTTTCAATCTCTATCACTATTACTACTGCTATTTTGCAATTTTTTTAAAAAAAAATTTTTTATTTATTTTTTTTTCTTTCTTTCTTTTCTTTTTTTTCTCTCTCTAGTACCATTTTATTTTTTCTTTATTTTACATTGGGAGTAACCTTCATTCTATTTTAATCTCTACTATAGCATCATTCAACCCTATCTCAACTCAACCTTTACACTATCACTCTCTTACTAAACTTTACCCTTTAGTCTACAGTTTATCCTATCCCTTTCCGGCTTTAGTTTTTCCTCTATTCTCTCTCTATACCCCCTGCTAAAGCTCTCACTATACTTATAGACCTAAGTTCCAACCCCTGATCCAAGTGTATAAATACCAATCTCTGCACTATATTAACTAGTTAAAAAAAAAAAAATCCATTCTCCCCTCTATCCTTTTCGCATTGTATGTGTGAAGGTTGATTATTGTGAATTTTTATGCCTTTTAGTGAAATTGTTATGCTTATTCCTGTATTGTTATTGTTGCTTTGTATTTTTTTTTAAATCCTCTGTTTTTGTTTGTTTATTTTACTTCTGTATATCATAGCCTTACTTAATAATAGTGGATATTGTAGTTTGTATTAATCTCCAAGTATTGTTACTGGCATTGGCTGGGTCCAGAGGTTTTTCTATGGCAATTTTCTCCACATATATATAGTTTGTTTCCCATTTCTCTTTTAGTTTGCTTCTTCTCTCTCTTTCTCTCTCTCTCTCTTTCTCTTCTTTTTTTCCCTGTTTTCCAACTTCATTTTGTCATTACTTTTTTTTTCTTCTTCTTCTTTTTCTATCTCTTTATCCCTCTTTTTTTTTAATTTACTTAATTTTTTTTAATTTTAATTTTATTATTATTATTTTTTTAATTTTTCTTTATTTTATTTTTACCTTTATTCCTTCTCTCCTATCCCCTAAGTTGCCTTTCTCTAGTGGTCACCTTTATTAGAGGTTATTAATATTGTAAATACATTCCTGTTAAGTGCCGCTTGTGTTGTACCTGGTAGTGTTGTATTTTGTACCTCAAAATCAACGCAGGAGAAGGAATACCACATAACCAGACATCCTGAAAAGAGAGGCCATGGGGAGACAAAAACATAGTCCGCACGTGAAAGAAAAGCAGGCATCACCAGAAAAGGAAGTAAACGAGCCAGAGGTAAGCAGCCTGCCAGAGCAAGAATTCAGAGTAATGATCATAGCATGGCTAAAAAGAATGGAAGAGAAATTTGACAAAAGCCAAGAAGAAATGAGAAAGAACCATGAGGAAATGAAGGAGAGCCATGAGGAACTGAAGAAGAACCAAGAAGAAATGAAAAGTGACATCGCTACCATGAAGAACTCAATAGAAAGCATCAAGAGTAGACTAGATGAAGCAGAGGACCGCATCAGTGAGCTAGAAGATAAGATGGAAAAAAATACCCAAGTAGAGCAACTTCTAGAAAAAAAGATTAAAAAGCAGGAGGAGAGCCTACGGGAGCTTTGGGACAAAACAAAACAAAATAATATTCGAATAATAGGGGTTCCAGAAGGAAAGGAAACTGAGGTAGACATGGAAAAAGTATTTCAAGAAATAATGACAGAAAACTTTCCTGAAATAGAAAAGAAAAAACCCACACAAATCCAAGATGCCCGCAGAGTCCCAAGCAAAATGAATCCCAGAAGACAGACTCCAAGGCACATTATAATTAAATTGGCAAACAACAACGACAAAGTAAGAATCTTAAAAGCAGCCAGAGAGAGACAGAAAGTTACATACAAAGGAACCCCCATCAGACTAGCAACTGATTTCTCAACAGAAACTTATCAGGCCAGAAGGGAATGGGATGAAATATACAAAGTCATGCAAAGGAAGGGTCTGAATCCAAGAATACTGTACCCAGCAAGGCTATCAATCAAAATTGAAGGGGAAATCAGGAGCTTCACAGACAAAAAAAGACTGAAGGAATTTATCTCCACCAAACCAGCAATGCAAGAAATGCTAAAGGGTCTACTGTAAAAATAAAGAAATAAGAAGTGAAGAAGGAACACGGGTATAGAATAAAAATGGCGTCAAATGAGTACCTATCAATAATAACCTTAAATGTAAATGGATTAAATGCTCCAATCAAAAGACATAGGGTAACAGATTGGATAAGAAAACAAGACCCATACATCTGTTGTCTACAAGAAACCCACCTCAGAAAAAGAGATGCACACAGACTGAGGGTGAAGGGATGGAAAAAAGTTTTCCAGGCAAATGGAAATGAAAAAAAAGCTGGGGTAGCAATACTTATATCTGACAAATTAGATCTCAGAGTGAAGGACATAACAAGAGATAATGAAGGCCACTTCATAATACTAAAGGGAACAATCCAACAAGAAGAAATAACCCTGGTAAATATATATGCACCCAATACAGGAGCAACCAAATACATTAAAAAACTGCTAGAGGACATTAAGGGAGAGATTAATAGCAATACAATCATAGTAGGAGATTTTAATACCCCACTGTCACCCTTCGACAAATCATCTAAACAAAAAATCAGCAAAGAAATATCAATCCTAAATGACTCACTAGACCAGATGGAATTAATTGACATCTTCAGGACACTCCACCCCAAAGCCACAGAATATACATTCTTCTCAAGTGCACATGGGACATTCTCAAAGATAGACCACATTTTGGGACATAGGCAAAGTCTCTTCAAATTCAAGAAGATAGAAATCATATCAAGTATCTTCTCAGACCATAATGGCATAAAACTGGAAATTAACTACAATAAAAATAATCCAAAGAAATCAAACACATGGAGACTAAACAGCTTGCTATTAAACAAGGACTGGGTTACCAGAGAAATCAAGGAAGAAATTAAAAACATCCTGGAAACAAATGACAATGAAAGCACAACAATCCAAAATCTTTGGGACACAGCAAAAGCAGTTTTGAGAGGGAAGTTCATATCCTTACAAGCCTATTGCAAAAAACTAGAAAAAATAGTAACAGATGATCTAACTCTACAACTCAAAGAGTTAGAAAAGGAGCAACAAGAAAAACCCAGTGTAAGCAGAAGGAAGGAAATAACAAAAATCAGAGCAGAGATAAACGACATAGAGACCAAAAAAACAATACATAAGATCAACAAAACCAAGAGCTGGTTCTTTGAAAGAATAAACAAGATAGATGGACCTCTAGCCAGGCTAACCAAGAAACAAAGAGAGAGGACCCAAATAAACAAAATCAGAAATGAAAGAGGTGAAATAACAACAGACCCCACCGAAATACAACGGATTGTTACAAAATACTACGAACAACTCTATTCCAACAAACTGAACAACCTGGAGGAAATGGACATATTCCTAGAAAAATACAAACTTCCAAAACTCAATCAGGAAGAATCTAAAAATCTCAATAGACCAGTGACTTGGGAAGAAATTGAAACAGTCATCAAAAAGCTTCCAGCAAACAAAAGCCCAGGGCCAGATGGCTTCACAGGAGAGTTTTACCAAACATTCAAGGAAGAACTAAAACCTATCCTCCTCAGACTATTCCAAAAAATTCAAGAGGAAGGAACACTTCCAAACTCCTTCTATGAAGCCAGCATCACCCTAATACCAAAACCCGATAAAGACAACTCAATGAAAGAGAATTACAGGCCAATATCCCTCATGAACATAGATGCCAAAATCCTCAACAAAATTCTAGCAAATCGGCTCCAGCAGAGCATCACAAAGATCATACACCATGACCAAGTAGGATTTATACCAGGAATGCAAGGTTGGTACAATATCCGCAAATCAATAAACGTGATACATCACATAAACAAGTTGAAAGATAAAAATCATATAGTCATATCAATTGATGCAGAAAAAGCATTTGATAAAATCCAACACCCTTTCCTGATAAAAACTCTTAACAAGGTGGGAGTACAAGGATCATACCTCAACGTAATAAAAGCTATATATGATAAACCCACAGCAAACATCATACTCAATGGGCAAAAACTAAAACCATTCCCTCTAAGAACAGGAACAAGACAGGGATGCCCACTATCGCCACTCCTCTTTGACATAGTACTGGAAGTACTAGCCATTGCAATTAGACAAGAGGAGGAAATAAAAGGCATCCAAATTGGAAAAGAAGAAGTAAAGTTATCCTTATTTGCAGACGACATGATATTGTATATAAAAAACCCAAAAGACTCCATTAAAAAACTAATTGGCTTAATAAATGAATTTGGCAATGTAGCAGGATACAAAATTAACACCAAGAAATCTATGGCATTTCTATACACCAACAGTGAGTTTATAGAAACAGAGACTAAAAAAGCAATTCCATTTACGATCGCACCAAAAAAATTAAGATACCTAGGAATAAACTTAACTAAGGAAGTAAAGGACCTATTTGCGGAAAACTACACGACACTGAAAAAAGAAATAGAGGAAGATGTAAACAGATGGAAGAACATACCATGTTCATGGATTGGTAGAATCAACATCATCAAAATGTCCATACTTCCTAAAGCAATCTATAAGTTCAATGCACTCCCCATTAAAATACCAACGGCATATTTCACTGACCTAGAAAGAACTCTCCAAAAGTTCATTTGGAACAATAAAAGACCCCGAATAGCCACAGCAATCCTGAGAAAGAAGAGTAAAGTAGGAGGTATCTCAATACCAGACTTCAAACTGTATTACAAAGCCACTGTTCTCAAAACAGCCTGGTACTGGCACAAAAACAGACATATAGATCAATGGAATCAAATCGAGAACCCAGATATCAACCCAAATCACTATGCTCAATTAATATTTGACAAAGGAGGCACTAATATACAATGGAGTCAAGACAGTCTCTTCAATAAATGGTGTTGGGAAAATTGGACAGATACATGCAAAAGAATGAAACTAGATCACCAACTTACACCATACACAAAAATAAACTCAAAATGGATACAGGACTTAAACATCAGACGGGAAACCATAAAAATACTTGAAGCATCCACAGGCAACAAAATCTCAGACGTATGCCAAAAAAACTTCTTCACTGATACTACCCCTAGTGCAATGGAAGCTAAAGAGAAAATAAACAAATGGGACTACATCAAAATAAAAGGCTTTTTTACAGCAAAAGAAACCATCAACAAAACAACAAGAAAGCCCACTGTGTGGGAGAACATATTTGCAAATGTTACCACTGATAAAGGTTTAATCTCCAACATCTACAAACAGCTTATACAACTAAATAAAAGGAAGATGAATGATCCAATTAAAAAATGGGCAATGGACCTAAATAGAATATTTTCAAAAGAAGACAGAAGGAAGGCCAAAAAGCACATGAAAACATGCTCAAAGTCACTAATTATCTGAGAGATGCAAATCAAAACAACAATGCGGTACCATCTCACACCTGTCAGAATGGCCAACATCAACAAATCAACAAACGACAAGTGCTGGCGAGGTTGCGGAGAAAAAGGAACCCTCGCGCACTGCTGGTGGGAATGTAGACTGGTGCAACCACTGTGGAGAACAGTGTGGAGTTTCCTCAAAAAACTGAAAATGGAACTCCCATTTGACCCAGTAATCCCACTTCTAGGAATATATCCCAAGAAACTTGAAACACCAATCAGAAAGGATATATGCACCCCTATGTTCATAGCAGCACAATCTACAATAGCCAGAATTTGGAAACAGCCTAAGTGTCCGTCAGCAGATGATTGGATCCAAAAACCATGGTACATCTACACAATGGAATACTATGCTGCCATAAAAAAGAAGGATTTCTCATCATTTGCAGCATCCTGGATGGAATTGGAGAACATCATGCTGAGTGAAATAAGCCAATCAATGAAAGAGAAACACCACATGACCTCACTCATTTGTGGATAATAAAGAACATTATAAACTGGTGAACCATAAGATAGATATAGAGACAGTATATCAACAAGTAGACTGTCAAGTTACAGTGGGGACGGGAGGAAGATCTGGGGGAGATAATAGATCAACCGAAGGACTTGTATACATGCATATAAGTGCAACCAATGGACACAAAACTCTGGGGAGGGAGGGGATGTGTGGGAGGGAGGGAGGGGGTAAAAAAAAAATCAATAAAATATATTAAAAAAAAATAAAAAATAAAAAAAAAAAGAAGGAAGTACAGTAAAAGACCTATACATGGAAAACTACATGACACTGAAAAAAGAGATAGAGGAAGACATAAACAGATGGAAGAACATACCGTGTTCAGGGATTGGTAAAATCAACATAATCAAAATGTTCATACTACCCAAAGCAATCTATTCAATGCACTCCCCATTAAAATATCAATGGCATATTTCATAGACCTAGAATGAACTCTCCAAAAATTCATCTGGAATTTTAAAAAAGGCCCCAAATAACTGCAGCAATCCTGAGAAAGAAGAACAAAATAGATGGGATCTCAATACAAGATTTGAAGTTGTATTACAAAACCACTGTTCTTAAAACAGCCTGGTACTGGCACAATAACTGACACATAGATCAATGGAATAGAATAGAGAACCCAGAAATCAACTCAAATCACTATGCCCAATTAATATTTGACAAAGGAGTCATGAACATACAATGGAGTCAAGACAGTCTCTTCAACAAATGGTGTTGGGAAAATTGGACAGATACATGTAAAAAAAAAAAATGAAACTAGATCATCAATTTTCACCTTACACAAAAATGAACTCAAAATGGATTAAGGACTTAAACATAAGACTGGAAACCATAAAAATACTAGAGGCATCCACAGGCAGCAAAATCTCAGACATATGCTGAAAGAACTTCTTCACTGGTACTGCTCTAGGGCAATGGAAGCTAAAGAGAAAATAAACAAATGTGACTGCATCAAAATAAAAAGCTTTTTCACAGCAAAGGAAACCATTAATAAAACAACAAGAAAGCCCACTGCATGGGAGAACATATTTGCCAATGATATCAACAATAAGGGTTAAATCTCCAACATTTACAGAGAACTCATACAACTTAACAAAAAGAAGACAAACAACCCATTCAAAAAGTGGGCAACTGATCTAAAGAGACACTTTTCAAAAGAAGACAGAAGGATGGCCAAGAGACCTTATGAAAACCCGCTGAAAGTCACTAATCATCAGAGAGTTGCAAATCAAAACAACAATGCGGTACCATCTCACACCTGTCAGAATGGCTATCATCAACAAATCAAGAAACAGCAAGTGTTGGCAAGGATGAGGAAAAAAAGGAACTCTTTTGCACTGCTGGTGAAAATGCAGTGTGGTACAGCCACTGTGGAGAAAAGTAGGGAGTTTCCTCAAAAAACTGAAAACGGAACTCCAATTTGACCCAGTGTTCCCACTCCTATGAATATATCCCAAGAAACTAGAAACACAAATCAGAAAGGATATGTGTACCCCTATATTCGTAGCTGCACAAATTACCATAGCTAAGATTTGGAAACAGCCCAAATGCCCATCAGCAGATGAGTGGATTAGAAAACCATGGTATATCTACACAATGGAATACTATTCTGTGGTTTAAAAAAAAAAAAAAAAAAAAGATCTCCTACCATTTGCAATAACATGGATAGAGATGGAGAGTATTATGCTAAGTGAAATAAGCCATAAAGATAAATATCACATGATCTTACTCATTTGTGGAATATAATGAGCGACATAGACTGATGAACAAGAACAGATCCAGAGACTGAGAAATGTCGACCAGAACTTCAAACCTCAGGGAAGGAGGGGGTCGGTGGGAGAAAGGGGGAGACATCAACCAAGGGACTTGTGTACATGCAATAAGCCTAATCAATTGGCACAGACAACAGGGGGTGAGGCACGAATTGGGAATAGGGGGTAATGGGGCAATAAGGACACATATAAAAAAATAATCATAATTTTAAAAAATTTAAAAATATATAAAAGAAATTGTGAGGTAATCAGAACCCCAAGAATGCCTGAGAACATCTTTCTTGCCATGCTAGCAGCCATCAGCTGTACCTGGGGCAAATGGGGAAGTATTTTGGATTTATGTTCCTGACCCTTCATGGGTTAGAGTCCTTACGTGGGCTGATCCCCCTCCTACTGTAGTCACCAATAATACCAAACACCTTGGTCATCCAGGAGGACCATGGGTGTAGCAAGGAAGTATAATTACACAGGGGTCTCCACCCAGCTTCCCTCTTGTTTAACACAAAATCAAACCATTGCTCCTTTGTATGTAGAATTAAAGAGAGGTTTTTGGCTTGTGTGGACACCAAAGGAAGGGACCATCACTACTTGCTCCTGGGAGAGGTGTAGAAAATGTAACTAAGACCTTATCTATACAAAAAGAAATTGGCAGACAGTTTAAATTGGAATTGCCATGGCCTAGACTAGAGCAAAGAATATCCTTTCATGATATTATTCTACAATGTCATTATAATTTTTCCCAGATTTGTGTTATCCCCATTACCTATAATAGTACCTTGCACCCTTGGGTATCAATAAAAAATCATCTTTTTGGTGCTTGGAGACAAAGGTCACCTATCTCTAGATATTTTAGAATTACGACAGCATAATGTACAAAGGTCACCTATCTCTAGATATTTTAGAATTACGACAGCATAATGTACAACTATCCCACACAAACTTACAAACCAATTCCTTGAATGTCTGGCAGCAATTTAAACAGGACATGAAAGGATTTAATCCCTCCCATTGTGTAGAGGGTCCCCTGGGAAGGCACCTGAGCATTCTATATCGGCCCCTCTTGCCCTTTTGGACAAGAGAGACCCTCTTCTCAAAATCCAATTGTCCACAGCTGCTGCCTGAGATTTCTGTTCATGCCAAGGTTGAAGCCTTGTGATAGCTGGTACCATGAGTCTGTCTCTCACCAAATGGGGTGAGCTGGGCCCTCCCTGTAGAAGAATCACGGGTTCCCCAAGATATGTGAAGAAAAACAGTCCAGAGATGGAAGATGCTGACGACACCTTGCCATACTAGCATTCAGCAGCTGTGCATCAATGCAGGTTGCCCAAGACCAAACCAGAGAGGGTCGGACCTGCATTACCACTGTTTGTCCACCATCGAGAACTGAAATATCATTGCTGACATGTACACATAAGGAACTTATTGACATAGAAATTGGGACTCAAAAGAACTGTTGGCCCAGAAAGAAACTCACTACAGACTGATTCATTTGCCTCCCAGGATAACCATTATATCTTGTCTTATTTTCGGTTCTTTTAAGTGTATTTCTAGTATCACGTGAGCTCACTCATCTAAGGGAAATGATGAACAGCATAGACCGATGAAGAAGAACAGCATCGATCAGACTGTCGGACCTCAGAGGGAAGGTAAAAGAGGGTGGGGATAAGGGAGAGAGATCAACCAAAGGTCTTGTGTGCATGCACATGAGCCTAACCAGTGATCATGGACAACAAGAGGGTGAGGGCATACATTGGGAGGAGTTTGGGATGGGAATGGGGGGGGGGGGGGGTGATGACAAATATGTGATACCTTAATCAATAAAGTAATTTAAAAATATAAGAAAATAGATTAAATGTTCCAATCAAAAGGCATTGAGTGGATGAGAGGATAAGAAATAATGACATATATATATATATATATATATATATATATATATATATATATGCTGTCTACAAGAGACCCGTCTCAGAACAAGGGACTCACACAGATTGAAAGTGAAATGATGGAAAAATATCTTTCAGGCAAATGGACATCAAAAAAAGCAGGGGTAAAAATACTTATATCTGACAAAATAGACATCAAAGTGAAAGACATACCAAGAGATAAGGATGGCCACTTCATAATACTAAGGGGGTTGATACAGGAAGAGGATATAACTCTAGTAAACATATATGCACTCATGCAGGAGCACTGAAGTACATAAAAATACTTCTGGAAGATATCAAAGGAGAGGTCAATAGCAATATAATTATAGTAGGGGACTTTGATACTCCATTACCATCAATGAATAAATTCTCTAGACAAAAAATCAACAAAGAAACAGCAATCCTAAATGACTCATTAGATCAGGTGGACTTATTTGAAATCTTCAGAACATTTCACCCCAAAGCTACAGCATATACATTCTTCTCAAGTATACATGGAACATTTTCAAACATAGACCACATATTGGGTCACAGGCAAAGTCTCTCCAAATTCAAGAAGATTGAAATCATATCAAGCATTTTCTCAGATCAAAATGGAATAATATTAGAACTCAAAATAAAAGCAATAAAAAAATCAAACACTTAGAGGCTAAAAAGCATGTTATTAAATTATGATTGGGTTACCAAAGAGATCAAAGAAGAAATTAAAAACACCCTGTAAACAAATGACAATGAAAATACAACAATAAAAAAAATTTATGGGACACAGTGAAAGCAGTCCTGAGAAGGAAGTTTATAGCATTACATGTCTACCTCAAAAAAACAAACAAAAAACAAAACAAAAAAAACCTGGTAATAAATTGTCTAAATCTACACCTTAAAGAATGAGAAAGAGAGCAACAAGAAAAGCCCACAGTGAGCAGAAGGAAGGAGATAATAAAGAGCAGAGCAGAAATAAATGATATAAAGAAAAAAATATATAAAGATTAATGAAACCAAGAGATGGTTCTTTGAAAGGATAAACAAGACTGATGAACCTTTAACCAGGCTCATCTAGAAGCAAACAGAGAGGACCCAAATAAATAAAATCAGAAACGAAAGAGGGGAAATACAAAGAAATACAAAGGATTGTGGGGGGAAAATACAGCAAACAACTCCATTCCAACTAACTGGTCCAAGAAGAAATGCACATATTCCTAGAAAAATGCAACGTTCCAAAACTTAATCAGGAAGAATAAAAAACTCTGAATAGGCTGATAGCTATGGCGGAAATTGAAGGAGTCATCAAAAAAAATTCCAGCAAACAAAATTTCTGGGACAGAGGTCTTCACAGGTGAGTTTTCTTATAAATTCAAAGAACTAGCATCAATACAACTCAAACTATTAAAAAAAAAATCCTAGAGGAAGGAATATGTCCAAGCTCTTTTTATGCAGCCAGTATTGTCCTAATTCCAAAATATTATAAAAACAGTACAAAGAAACAGAATTACAGGCCAATATCCTTGATGAACATAGATGCTAAAAATCCTCAACAAAATTCTAGTAAATTGGATCCAGCATTACATTAGAAAGATCATATACCATCACCAAATGGGATTTATTCTGGGAGATGCACGGATGGTACAAAATCCACAAATCAATAAACATGATACATTACATAAACAAATTAAGAAATAAAAATCACATTCAATGGCATGTTTTACAGACCTATAACAAACTCTCCAAAAATTCATAAGGAATTTAAAAAAGACACTGAATAGCTGCAGTAATCCTGAGAAAGAAAAACAAAGTAGAAGCTATCTCAATACCAGATGTCAAGCTATATTATAAGGCCACTGTGCTCAAAACTACCTAGTACTGGCACAAGAAGAGATATACAGACCAATGGAATAGAACAGAGAACCCAGAAATCAACCCAAGCCATTAATGCTCAATTAATATTTGACAGAGGCAAGAGCATACAATGGAGTCAAGATAGTCCTTCAATAAATGGTGTTGGGAAAATTGGAAAGATACATGCAAAAAAAAAAAAAAAGAAAGAAAGAAACTTACAACATACACAAAAATAAACTCAAAATGGATAAAAGACTTAAATGTAAGATGGGACGCCATATCATCTTAGAGGAATACACAGGCAGCAAAATCTCAGACATGTTGAAGCAATATCTTTTCAGATACAGCTCCTAGGATGACAGAAATGAGGGAGAAATTGAACAAATGGGACTACATCAAAATAAAAAGCTTTTGCACAGCAAAGAAACCATCAACAAAACAAGAAAGCCAACTGCATGGGAGAAAATATACCATTGTTATCTGCAATACGGGTTTAACCTCCAAAATTTACAGAGAACTTATACAACTTTACAAAAGGAGGATAAGCAATCCAATAAAAAAAAATGTGCAAAGAAGTTAATAGATACTTTTTGAAAGAGGACATACAGAAGGCCAAGAAACATCATATGAAAACATGCTCAAAGACAATAACAACTATGAGGTACCATTTCACACATGTCAAAATGGCTACCATCAACAAATCAACAAATGACAAGTGCTGGTGAGGATGTGGAGCAAAAGGAGCCCTCGTACACTGCTGGTGGGAATGCAGACTGGTGCAGCCACTGTGGAAAACAGTATGGAGTTTCCTTAAAAAATTAAAAATGGAACTTCCATTTGACCCAGTAATCCCACTTCTAGGAATATATCCTATGAAATCAGAAACACCAGTCTGAAAGAACATATGCACCCGTCTGTTTATAGCAGCACAATTTACAATAGCTAAGATTTGGAAACAGCCTAAATGCCCATCAGCAGATGACTGGATTAAAAAACTGTGGTACATCTACACAATGGAATATTAATTTGCTTTTTACAAAGAAGCTCTTTCCATTGACAACAGCACTGATGGACCTGGAGAGCATTATGCTAATGAAATAAGCCAGTCAGAGAAAGATAAATATCACATGATTTCACTCATTTGTGGAATATAATGAATAACATATAAGGATGAACAAAAATAGATCCAGAGACAGAGAAGTATCAAACAGACTGTCAAACATCAGAGGGAAAGTGGAGGTTTGGAGGGGATGTAAGATATCAACCAAAGGATTTGTGTGTATGCACAATGGACACAGACACTAGGGGGGTAAGGGCATGTGCTGGGGTTGGGAGTGTCCAGGTAGAGGTCAATGGGGGAGAAAGAAGACATATGTATTACTTTATTCAATAAAGAATATTAAAAAAAGAGAAAATTCTATGAACAACTATATGCCAAGTGGACACTGTGGATGAAATGGACAAATTCCTATTGTTTTTGTTGATGGTTTCTTTTGCTGTAAAAAAGCTTTTTATTTTTATGTAGTCCCGTTTTTTATTTTCTCTTTAGCTTCCATTGCCCTAGGGGCAGTATCAGTGAAGAAGTTCTTTTGGCATATGTCTGAGATTTTGCTGCCTGTGGATGCCTCTAGTATTTTTATGGTTTCCCGTCTTATGTTTAAGTCCTGTATCCATTTTGAGTTTATTTTTGTGTATGGTGTAAGTTGGTGATCTAGTTTCATTCTTTTGCATGTATCTCTCCAATTTTCCCAATACCATTTATTGAAGAGACTGTCTTGACTCCATTGTATGTTCATGCCTCCTTTGTCAAATATTAATTGAGCATAGTGATTTGGGTTGATATCTGGGTTCTCGATTCGATTCCATTGATCTATATGTCTGTTCTTGTGCCAGTACCAGGCTGTTTTAAGAACAGTGGCTTTGTAATACAGCTTGAAATCTGGTATTGAGATCCCTACTACTTTACTCCTCTTTCTCAGGATTGCTGTGGCTATTCAGGGTCTTTTATTGTTCCAAATGAACTTTTGGAGAGTTCTTTCTAGGTCAGTGAAATATGCCGTTGGTATTTTAATGCAGAGTGCATTGAACCTATAAATTGCTTTGGGAAGTATGGACATTTTAATGATGTTGATTCTACCAATCCATGAACATGGTATGTTCTTCCATCTCTTTACATTAGGGGTGTCGAACTCAATCAGAGAAGGGGCCAACATCTAAAATCCAGCCTAAGTCGCGGGCCGAATGGTTTACTGAACAGTCATAAACTGACAATGTCATAAACTGACAGCGGAGTGCAGTGATGACAGCGCAGTGCGGGCCACATTGCAAGCCTGGCGGGCTGGATTTGGCCCGCGGGCCTTGTGTTTGACACATGTGCTTTACATCTTCCTCTATCTCTTTTTTCAGTGTCCTGTAGTTTTCCGCGTATAGGTCTTTTACCTCCTTAGTTAAGTTTATTCCTAGGTATCTTAATTTTTGTGGTGTGATGGTAAATGGGATTGCCTTTTTAGTCTCTGTTTCTGCAAGTTCACTATTGGTGTATTGAAATGCCATGGATTTCTTGGCGTTAATTTTGTATCCTGCTACATTGCCAAATTCATTTATTAAGTCTATTAGTTTTTTGATGGAGTCTTTTGGTTTTTTTATGTACAATATCATGTCATCTGCAAATAAGGATAACTTTACTTCTTCTTTTCCAATTTGGATGCCTTTTATTTCCTCTTCTTGTCTAATTGCAATGGCTAGTACTTCCAGTACTATGTCAAACAGGAGTGGAGAGAGTGGGCATCCCTGTCTTGTTCCTGTTCTTAGAAGGAATGGTTTATTTTTTGCCCATTGAGTATGATGTTGGCTGTGGGTTTATCATATATAGCTTTTATTATGTTGAGGTATGATCCTTGTACTCCCACCTTGTTGAGAGTTTTTATCAGGAAAGGGTGTTGGATTTTATCAAATGCTTTTTCTGCATCAATTGATATGACTATATGATTTTTATCTTTCAATTTGTTTATGTGATGTATCACGTTTATTGATTTGCAGATATTGCACTGTATGGGAGAACATATTTGCAAATGTTATCACTGATAAAGGTTTAATCTCCAACATCTATATACAGCTTATACAACTTAATAAAAGGAAGATAAATGACCCAATTAAAAAATGGGCAATGGATCTAAATAGAATCTTCTCAAAAGAAGATAGAAGAAAGGCCAAGAGGCACATGAAAACATTCTCAAAGTCACTAATTATCTGAGAGATGCAAATCAAAACAACAATGCAGTACCATCTCACACCTGTCAGAATGGCCAGCATCAACAAATCAACAAACGACAAGTGTTGGCTAGGTTGCAGAGAAAAAGGAACCCTTGTGCACTGCTGGTGGGAATGTAGACTGGTGCAGCCACTGTGGAGAACAGTATGGAGCTTCCTCAAAAAACTGAAAATGGAATTCCCATTTGAACCAGTAATCCCACTCCTAAGAATATATCCCAAGAAGCTAGAAACACCAATTAGAAAGGATATATGCACCCCTGTGTTCATAGCAGCACAATTAACAATAGCTAGGATTTGGAACAGCCTAGATGCCCATCAGCAGATGATTAGATCCAAAAACTATGGTACATCTACACAATGGAATATTATGCTGCCATAAAAAAGAAGAAATTCTCATCATTTGCAGCAACCTGGAATTGGAGATCATCATGCTGAGTGAAATAAGCCAGTCAATGAAAGAAAAACACCACATGACTTCACTCATTTATGGATGATAAAGAACATTATAAACTAAAGAACCAAAAGATAGATATAGAGACAGTAAAGCAACAAGCAGACTGTCAAATTACAACAGGGAGGGTAGGGAGATTTGGGGTAGATAAGAGATCAACTGAAGGACTTGTATACATGCATATAAGTACAACCAATGGACATAAAACTCTGGAGAGGGAGAGCATGTATGTGAGGAGGGGGCAATGGTATTTGTACAAATATAATAATTTAATTTAATTTAATTTAATTTAATTTAATTTAATTTAAAAAAAAAAATTTTAAGTAATGGACAAATTCCTAGAAATGGACAAATTCCTACAATCTCCCAAAACTGAATCAGGAAGAATCAGAAAACCTGAATAGACCAATAACAACTGATGAAATAGAAGCAGTAATTAAAAATCTCCCTACCCCTTACTCTCCTACCCCATCATCCTCATCACCACTTTGCTTAATCCTGCTTCCCTAATCTATCACCAATGAATTTTATGTAACCCATTCACATCCTCTCTTTTGCTTGTAATATATATATATATATATATATATATATATATATATATATATATATATAACCCTAATATGCAAATAGACCAAATGGAGGAACAACCAATCAATGGAACAAACAACTGGTCACTATGATGTATGCTGACTTTCAGGGGGCACACACGAAACTTGGCAGGTGTTGGTAGCAGGCAGCAGAGCACAGAACATGGTGGGTATCGACCACAGCGGGATGGTAGAACAGGTGAGTGGGGATGCCAGACCAAGGCTGGGCACCAGTTGCTATCATCAGGGCAAGCCTCTGGTGGTTACTGAAAATTCTTTGCTCCCATGCACTGTTGCTGGTGCTGGCCCTGCTTGCACCCACTGCCAGCACCAGAGCCGCTACTTGCACCCACTGCTGGCACCCAGTGCTGGCCCCAATCACTTGGTGCCATCAGCGGGTGCAATAGCAGCTGCTAGCTCAAATTGCCCCTCAGGGCTTCTTCACCTCCTCTTGCTCTTGAGGGGTGATAGGGGCTGGCAGCCACCTCTTGTACCTGCTGCCAACGATGGCCCCATTCTCACCTGCTGCTGGTGCTGGGAGCCACCACTCACACCTACTGTCTCTGCCAGCCCTGCTTGCACCTGCAGCTCATGCCAGAGCTACTGCTCGCACCCACTGCCAGCACTTGGCACCTGTCCCAATCTCTCGGCACCATCAATGGCTGCAAGCAGCAGCTACTGGTCCTAATTGCCCCTAAGGGCTTCTCCACCTTTCCCTGCTCCTGAAGGGTGATCTGGGCAGCAGCCACCTCTTGCACCTGCTAGCGGCACTGGCCCTATTTGCACCTGCTGTTGGCATCGTCCCAAATTGCCCCATGTTGTTAGTGGATGTGAGCAGGGCCAGCACCATCAGTGCATGGGAGCAGTGGTGGCAGGAGTGGTACTGCTGGCAGAGAGTAGGACCAGGGCCTGCAGTGGGAAGGACTGAGCGGGGGCACGGAGGATGGACCGAGACCCACCCCTGTGCTCACTTTAGCCTCGTGGCCCATAGTTCCATTCAAGGTGCACGAATTCATGCATTGGTTCTCTAGTGTATAAAATAAGGTGTAAAATTGCCATTCTCTGGAGCACTTTCTCACTTGTTGAGGTTTTGCTTGCCAGCAATTGTCAGTTTGGATCAAATAAACCCATAACAAACTTTTATAGGTTTGGACATTTCTTAAGTTGAAAATCCCTCAACACCAAGTTTGCAGGTTTGATCCTTGGTCAGGGCACATACAAGAAACAATCAATGAATACATAAATTAGTGGAGCAACAAATCGATGATTTTCTCTTCTTACTCTCTCCTTCCTCACAATATAAACTCACAAAACTGAAAAACACATGAGAAGTGGACTAAAGTTTTATGTGTTTTGAATGTCTGGTTTTCTTTCCACCTGGAGCCTTCTCTTCACTGTCCAGGGCTCTGCGAGGTGAGGTATAGGTGGAGGTTAGCACAGGAGGCAGAGCTGAAAGTGGCATAAATGAGCCGGCAGGGTAGCAAAATCTGATGAAGCATGGGGCGGGTAGCCTACATGGTTGACAAGCTTCCACAGCGTTGTGATGTAAGAAGACAGATTTTCTGCACCGCCCATCATGGCCTAGCGCTGCCACATTGCCACCCCTTTCTGATTCCCTTTCCCACCAGTATGGAAAATGCCACTGCCAGCAGGCCAATTGGAGAAGGCCCCACTCAGGCCAGGCATGCTACTTGCATCCCATGAAAGCCCACTCACCTACTTCTGAATATCCCGCCAGTGCCCCTACCCCACCAGTGAAGGCAAGTCCAATAAGCGTTGGAGGGCCTCCAACCACCTCTAGTCCCAGGGTGGGAGTGACCTTTCCTTGGGCTCAGTCAGCCCCACAGTGTTGACACATCTGTAGCAGGCAGCATCTGGGCAGCAGCCTCGCATCTTCTGTGGTCCTAGGCTGCTTGCACAGCATGTGTCTGAGCAAGCTTACCCCACAGGTCGATGGTCTTGCCTGGTAGGGTCTGAGCAGCAATGGGGCAGGGTTGGGCAGGGCAGATAAAGAGCACTGGGGGAAGGGCATGCAGTCTGTATGCGGGGCTGCAAGGACTTGCTGGCTGCCACCACCCCAATGTGGACTGCAGCCTGCCCCTCCTAACCCCCCAGTTACCGGAGCCACTGTGTGTCTATTGCCAGGTGAGGCCGGGCCACACCTTACAGGCAAACAGGCAGGCTGGGGTCCAGGCAGGTGGCCTCTGACTGGTGGAGGGGCATGCCCTGCTCACCCTGACATGGCCTCGTTTGCCCCCTGCCACACACAAGATTGAGCCTCGGGCACTAGTGCGGAGCCCAAGGCCAGCACCGGATGGCCGATGGCCTTTCAAAGCTAGCAAGTAGGTCCTGGGAGCTTAGGAGAGGGACCTGCACATTTGGGGAAAGGGTAGTCCAACCCACCTGCTCAAGGTGCCTAAGCCTCCCAACATGACTGCAAGACATCTGAGGAGGTATCCCAGTGATAGGTGTCAACACTTCAGTTAGCCACCCCATTGTGTTCCAGGACAATGCAGGGCTACTGCAAAGTTCTTAGAAGGTTCCAGTGCAGCTAGGTAGGTTCACCCTTGTAAGAGTCAACTCAGAAGTAAGGTTTCATGTTGTTGTCACAGAGTTGCCCACTAGCATTCAAGCCATTAAAATGTAAGTCCAGATCCATCCTGATGCTCCCTCTCCAGTGAGCTTTTTGCAGCATTTTCATATTTTCTGGACCTGCCAGGTGATGGAGATAGTGGTCAGGACCCTGTGCCAGGTAAGGTTCCACTTTTTGTTATGTCTATGTCCTGATGGGTTTAGGTTACTCAGTGAGACATGGCATTCAGAGGGAGAATGACTGGCAGAAATATGCCGGGATGGCATGAAGGCAGCAAGCTGTTAAGAGCCCATGCTTCATGGAAAGTCTTTTTGTGGTGATTGGGATGAATCTGAAGGTCATCGTGGTGAGGGTCCAGGGACCGAGATCTGCAGGTGAGGATGCATTTGTCCTTCAGGAGGCCTGCTGCTAAGTTCAGGGTAAATGGGTGCTAGAAGACTGGGCATAGGTGGTAGAAAATGTGGTTTAATTCCTTTTTTTAACAATGTTAGGGTGGGACAGAGGGGAATTGCAACCCAACCCATCATTCTTTTGACATAGTTTCTATAAATGCTGACTCTGACTAATATGTAGCTTATAGATAAACAGAATCATACCTAATAAAAGAGTAAAATGCAAATTAACCATCACTCCACTACATCCACAAGCACACCCACCAGCCATGCCCACCAGCCAATCAGAGCGAGTATGCAAATGAACTCAACCAAGTTGGCTACAGCCACAGAGAACAGGAGGGAGGCTTGGGTTTCCCAGGCAATGGAGGAAGCTAAGCTTTCTACCTGCCCTTGCCACCCTAAGCCTCCATTCAAGGCTACAAAGTTTCAATTATAGAAGGTAAACAAATCCAAACAGAAATGGCGGCAGCCACCAAGCTGGAAAGAGCGGGAGGCAAGAGTTGCCCCTGGCAATGGAGGAAGCAAAGTTTTTCACACACCCTGGCCAGCCCAGGCCTCCATTTTAGGCTGCAAAGTTTCAATTATAAAAGATACATAAATTCCAACAGAAATGGAGGGAGCAGGAGGCTTGCCTCCGCTCCAGGCTACAAAATTTCAATTGTAGAAGGTAAATAAATTCCAGATACCAGGGCTTCCACTTGGTTCATAGGGGGAGTGGCTGGCCTGAAAACCACCACATTCCCCTCACCCAGGCTGCCCCATGCCCCAAGGGAACCCCCACCCTGATCCAGGACACCCTTCAGGGCAAACCAGCTGGCCCCCACCCATGCACTAGGCCTTTATCCTATCTAATAAAAAAGTAATATGCAGATTGACCATCATTCCAACACACAATAGCTGCCCCATATGGCCAAAGATGGCCATCACAAGATGGCCTGCAGGGGAGGGCAGTTGGGAGGGACAAGGCCTGCAAGGGAGGGCAGTTGAGAGGGGCCAGCCCTGCATGGAAGGGCAGTTGGAGGCGATTAACCCTGCAGGAGAGGGCAGTTAGGGGTGACCAGGCCAGCAGAGGAGGAAAGTTGAGGGCAAACAGGCTGGCAGCAGAGCAGTTAGACATCAATCAGGCTGGCATGGGAGTGGTTAGGGGGTGATCAGGCTGGCAGACAGAAGCAATTGGGGCAATCAGGAAGGCAGGCAAGCAGTTGTGAGCCAGCAGCCCTGGATTGTGAGAGGGATGTCCAACTGCCCGGTGGGATTGTGCCTAAACCGGCAGTCAGACATCCCTCAAGGGGTCCCAGATTGGAGAGGTTGCAGGCTGGGCTGAGGGACAGCCCCCACCCCCCGCCACGTGCACGAATTTTGTGCACTGGGCCTCTAGTATTTAATAATTTGGAAAGATAAGACCAATTATAGGGGTACTCATTCAAATGGAATATGGCTCCAGCAGCAGAGACATCTGGGAAATGTTGGACCCTTAACTCTCTGTAGCCTCAGGCTCAGTTGACTACCCAGAGCAGTGGAATGCTGCGCAAAGATAAACATCATGCACCCAGAAAGGATGTTAATAACTGTATAGTGTGGTAATGTTGATGTTGTCTGTTGAGTTAGGAACACATTGCTCTTTCTGGCGGTCTAAATGACTACCCACCCCTATACAAAAGAGACCCTGTCCTGGGAGGAGTGTGAATTCTTCCCAGCTGGCCACTACTGGCAGCAGCTGTTTGCCCATATATGTAAGTTTCTCCAATTAAAGCTTTTATGCATTTGAATAGGGCTACATGTCAGTTCTTCAGAATTGATCCTGAATTTAGACTTCTGTAATTTTCCCCCAATATCAATTATAGTGTAAATATCCAACAATAAAATCATACATATTATATTTTGAAGGTATTATTTATTTATGTACCTATTTCATATGTTTTAATTTTTTTGTTGTTAATTGGTAGAATTTGGAGTGATTTTGACTTTTTTCTTGCCAATTAAAATGTTTTTATTTGGTTATTTTATTATTCATATAAAAATAAATTTGAGAATAAATAAAAATAAATACGTACAGTTCATCTTATAAAATTTGGGATATTGCAAAAACAATTGCAATGATAAGTCCAGAAAATTGTCCAGGTGTTCAGGACCTGTCACAATATTTGAGAACCTAATGAGGGTACATTAATACTATGTTTGCGAACAGTCATTTAAAAATAAATGAAAACAATCACCAGAATTTAATCCTTCAATTCCTTTTTTAACAATGTTTGTTCAAGAAATAATCTTGAATGTAAGAAGGTATGTGAACTATGATATTATTAGCAGTTTGGGTTAGGATAAGGAAAAAAAAACACACACACAAGTAGAAAACACTTAGATGTTCTACAATGAAGAAGCAGTGAAAAACACCCTCATATCTAGAAGTATAGATATGCACACATACATACATGTATCTATACCTTTATCTAACACATTAATGGAACACTAAACAGCCATGGAAACTATTTTAGAAGAATATTTAATGACATGAAAAGAAGTTCAAGAATTTCTAATTATACATCCATATCTATCTATATTATATATTTATATATGAAAAAGCAGATATTGAAACAGTATATACATTAAAATTCAAGTAAATTAAAAATACTGTGCAGAAACAGATAAAAATGATTCAGGAAGGCATGGTTGTTCATGAGGATTCATTACTGGTGAGATTAGTTTGCTTTTGCTAACTGGTCCACTTTTGATTTTTTTCTGCAATAAAGCTGAATTATTTTTTTGACAATGGGGAAAATGGAAGGAAGTAGGCACAGGGGAAGTGATAAACAGTATTTAAATCCAGCAAAACAACCAAGGACAGCAAAATGCCATTTGCAGCACATAAAGCTGGCCAACACACACACACCCACGAGCACACACACCCACGAGCACACACGAGCACGCACATACACAAATCAATCACAGTGACCAGGAAATGGACATACTCTGTTTTACTGGCTGCACTGACTGGCATGAATGCAAATCGGTACAATATTTATGAAGGGGCCATTTGGCAACACGCCGGGAATGTCTTTAAAATGTCCCCATGTGGATCCTTCAAGTCCACAGTTAAGATGACCGTAGGGTATGCCTGCGGAGATTTGGCTACACAAGCGAGGAGTCATTCATCAGAGAACTCAGCTTTGGGTTTAAACACCGGGAAAGAACTAGGCACCACCTGAATGTCCAACAATGAGGGAACGGTTACAGAAATGTTAAGGTGCATGGATACACTCTGCAGGCACTGAAGATGAGTTTCAGAAGCCTGTTGAATAACATGGAAAGACGTTCAGTTGGTTGTGTCTTGTTTGGTTTTAGTTTCTGAAAAAAAGCAGGTTAAGAAACACCACACACATGAACCATTGTATTGTTATATGTATGTACGTTAAGAGGCAAGGTGAGGTGGGGGTGAAAACGGAAGGGAGAGAGAGAAAGAGAACCTGGAAAGGCAGCACAGCAAAAAGGGAAAAGTAGTTGTCTCTGGGTAGCAGGATCATGGGTCATGGGGAGCCATTATTCTCTTGGTTTTCCCTCATCTGATTTCCTTCTCCTTTCTGAGGTTTCTACCATGAAATTGTATCACCTGTACAGTAAACAAAGAGAGAAAGTGCTTTTAAAACCAAACCGCTAGAAGAGGCAGTCTCTATCAAGTGGCAGAGAGAGCAAGATTATTCAATGCCCTTGGTTGAGGGGGGGGGGGAGAATGAAGGAGTGGGTGAAAGGGGAGGGGAGAGGGACAAGGACAGGGAGGAGAGGGAGAGGGAGAGGGAGAGGGAGAGGGAGAGGGAGAGGGGGAGGGAGAGGGGGAGGGAGAGGGGGAGGGAGAGGGAGAGGAAGAGAAAGGGGGAGAGAGAGGGAGTGGGGAGGGAGAGGAGAGGGAGAGGAGAGGGAGAGGAGAGGGAGAGGAGAGGGAGAGGGAGGGGAAGAGGGAGAGGGGGAGAGAGAGGGGGGAGGGAGCTGCACTCTCAATACAACACACTGCTGGTGGGTTAGGGGGGCAGAGAGGGGGCTGTAAGCCGGGTGGGAGCCAAAGTTTGGCTCTGCTGGCTGACTCGCTCCTGGGTTGTCTTCATCGGAAGGCGGCCTCGTCGGGGTCTTCCTCGAAATCATTGAAGTTAACACTGGCGGGCTGCCTGGCCCAAGCTCCTCTTTCAGCTTCTCGTTCCTTATGCGATTTGAATCTCCCAACGAAAATTTTGCGGTAGTTCAGGAACTGGCCGTTCATCATATCAATGGCAAGCTCAGCGGATTCCTGCTTCTGAAAGTGCACGAACCCATACCCCTTGGGCCCGCTTTCGTCGCAGGCCACTTTGCAAGAGAGGATGTCGCCAAACGCCGAGAAGATGTCGTACAGTGCCTTGTTGTCGATGGCCTTGCCCAGGTTCTTGATGAAGACGTTGCCCACCCCGCTCCTGCGCAGCGAAGGGTCCCGCTGGGACCACATGATGCGCACTGGCCTGCCTTTGATGACATCAAAGTTCAAGGTCTCCAGGGCCCGCTTGGCATCCACAGGTTGCTGGTAGTTGACATATGCGTAGCCCAAGGAGCGGTGGGTGATCTTGTCTCTGCAGAGGCGGATTGAGAGGATAGGCCCTGCCGGGCTGAACTTCTCGTACAACATTGCCTCTGTCACCTCAGGGTGCAGGTCTCCCACATACAGTGAGGCCATTGGAAAGTCCGGGTTCTCCTTGGGACTCCCGCCCCTCTCTGCATTTGCGGCGGCAGCCGCCGCTGCCTCAGCCACCTCCGCCTCTGCATGCTCATCCCCACCCTCTTCCTTCAAGGGGGGTGCCACAGCCTCTGCTGCTGCAGTGGCTTCAGCAGCGCTGGCCTCTGCCACCACCGCGGCTGCTGCCGCCAGAGCGGCCTCCGCCTCCTCCCCGGCCAGGGCGGCTGCCGCCTCCCCCGGGATGGCCTCCACCACTGCCTCCTCCACTGAGGTGTGGGCCTGCACCTCGGTCTGCACCTCTGCTTCCGCCTCCGCCACGGAGGCCTCCGCCACCGCCTCTGCCACGGTCGCTGCCGCAGCCTCCGCCGCTGCAGCCGCCGCCACCGCTGCCGCCGCTGCCGCAGCTGTCGCCACGGTCGCCGGTGCTGCCGGGCCGCTGCCGCGACCTTCCTTCCAGCAAGCTGGGGGTCTGAGAGGCGGGAGAGGGCAGGAGGCCAGATGGGCGCAGGAACCCGAGCCGGGGGCGCGAGCAAGAGCTGCGGCGGCGGGGGACTGGGGCGGGAGAGGGGGGGGGGGGCAGCAGATCTGGCGATACCAAGGCGTCTGGGATGACGAGCCCTGCCAGGAGCGCGCCTCTGCGAGTCGCCGCAGCTTACAGCTTCCTGCTGCCGCCACCGCTCAGTTGTGGATTACCGTGCGGGGCGCGCGCGGGCGGGCTAGCTGGCGGGCGGGCAGTGTGTGGTGAGGGGCAGGAGCTGTTGGCATCTGTGTTCCGGGCAGCTGGGAAGGCTTCTGTCTCTTTGGTTCCCCCTGAGGGGGCTATGGGGGCTACGGGGGCTGCGGGTGGTGGGAAGGGGCGTGGCCGGGAAGCTTAAGGGGGGGTGGGGGTGACCTGAGTGTGAGTCTTCAGCATCTCAGGTCGCCTACATATTTATACAGAGGAAGCAGGGAAAGGGCTCCGCTGTGAACTGAGGGAATGCTGGTTAGATTTAGGGAGTTTTGTTTGATCCCCCCTCTCCCCATAGAACATTTAAGTGATTGGATCAAGTATGTTGTAAGAGGGGATGGGTGGCATCGTGAATACAATTGCCTGGCCTAAACAAAGCCAAGCAAAATGTTTTTCTCACATTCAGGTGTTCTTCCCATCTCAAGTCCAGCACGCGTGCGAACACACACACACACACACACACACACACACACACACACCACACTCCAACATTGCTGCCTCCAGGGAAACAACTCTTTTTTGTTTTGTGTTTTTTGAGTGGGAGCTGGGGCAAGTGGGGCAAGCTCCTCCTGCAGCCTGAGAGATCTTTCTCAAAGATTTCTCCCCTTTTTACCATCTCTTTCCCTCCCCTGCAACACTTGCAAAAGAGGGAATAGAGAATACAAGAACACGTATTCATTTATTCATAATGCCATGCCACAAATACTTATGGAGCAGGTTTTGTGCTGGTCCTTGGGGATATGGGGGTCTGGGAGACATTAGGACACAGGCTTGTTCTGAGCTTATGAGCACATAGGTTGCGCTGGAAACCCTTCCCCTGCTCCAGACTATGGGAGAACTAGGGACCTGGGGTTCTTCAACCCTCCAACTCCTCCCACTCACCCAGCTTCAATAAATGCAACCTGGAAGCGGAGGAGTCAAGAACACCTTGTCCATAGTGCTGTCTTCAATGACACCCTTAGGAAAGCCAAGCCAAGGGCTGGGACATGGCCTGGTCCAGAGCCAGGCGCTTGTTTCTTCTTGGCTCTGCACTCAAGTTGCTGATGTTCCTAACATGAAGCAAAGCATGCACAGCCATGTTCAAGACAGAACCAAAACCTGAAATCTCTCTAGAATGAGGTGCCTGGTCCCGGTTCATCAGCTAGTATTTATGGGAGCCTTATCAAGTACTTGGCACTGGGGACTAAGGGACAAGCAATGTCATAAGTGAGCAGTTGAGTGTTGCTGTGCTGTAGCTAAGAAAAGGTGAGCAGTGTGTGTTGTAGGGGCAGAGAGACTACACAGGGCTAAATGGTGAGGGGATGGACAAGTGAGCAACTATTAGAGTAGATTGTAACAGAGACTAGAGTCTCACTTCCTCTGGAAAGAAGGGCCCAGCTACTAACTGTTCCTGGTAGGAATCAAGTGAGGCTGCATAGAAGATGAAACCCTGAACGTGAGCTCTGAAAGATGAGTAGCAGTCCACCATGTTGGGGCAAGAGGGAAGGCATTCCAGACAGAAGGATCAGTCTGTGTCCAAGGCATGCTAGCACATGCATGGTCACTTCTGATCATGCCTAAAGTCTGGAGTGGACAGAGCCCATGGTCTCCCAGAGTCTACGGCAGGAGATGGGGCTGGAAGGCAAGGTGCGGTGTGTGGCCCTGAAAAGCAAGGTGCGGTGCTTGGACTCCATATCCACGCCAGCGGGCACCACTCAGCATGTTCAAGGAGGGAATCGGTATGATCACATCTTTAGAAAGGGTACAAATTGAACGTCAATATAGAAAGTAGCTAAGAGAATAGATCTTAAAAGTCCTCATCACAGGGGGAGGGAAATGTGTGTTAACAAAACTAATTCTGGTAGCCATTTCACAGTATATATGTGTATCAAATCATTATGTTGTACACCTTTAAATTATACAATGTTATATGTCAACTATATCTCAATAAAACAGGGGGGGCATCAATACACGTATAAATGCACATGTGCCCCTCCCCACACAATTGACAGAGAGCTGATAGAACAAAGAGAAGACACTTGGATGTGACCAGTTCCTGTGAAGAGTCAGAACAACCCTTGCCTTTGTTCCTCCATTCCCGTTCATAAATAGGGGTTTCAGGCTTACCTTGAGCCAGGCATTGAACTGTAGGAAGGGGGTCAAATATAAAAAAAATGTTTTCAAACCATAGTGCCCTCCCTCAGGATGCCTCAAGCCACTAAAGTTCAACCTGCCCATACAAATAACAGAAATGTCAGCAAAAGGGCTGTAGGTGCCATATGAATGGACCATAGTGGCCAAGGAACTTCATGTGCTTCTCTCTTCCTCCCCTCTCCCACCCATGCACCTTCTTTGGCTGGACCTCGGCAGTTGCACATGATAAAACAACCCAAACCTGTGGAACTGAGTGCGTGAGTCACTGTGGGGTGTGAGGCAGTAAGAACTTTCCCATCGCTGGCTGGAAAGTATCCCAAGATGGCTGAGAAGCAAACACACAGACAGGTACCTCACCAGCTTGCAAAGTCCAGCCCTCTGCCCCTAGACAAGGCCGGTGCCAGCAAAGGAAAAGGACAGAGAGTTAGGAAAAGCCCTCTGTACAGCTGGTACCTGACCAAAGTGATCACTGTCACTGCTGTTAGGAGCTATCTCAACGGAAAGGTGGGTCTAGGTTGCCTGTAGTCAGGAGGCAGATGAGCTGTGCCTCACCACTACAGAAGTTGAAACTCCAAAGGTGAGCTCTGAAAGATGAGTAGCAGCCCACCACCTTGAACCTGTCCTGCAGGAAGGACTGCAATTCCCTTGGCTTTGTGGCAGAAAAGAGGGGCACCAGAGAGGCAGAAAGGATGCCACTGTGGATGGAGCCCAGAGAAAGAGAGGATGCGAGGGCAACAGAGGAAGGCATAGGTAGTGTGAAGGAGCCATGCTGTAGAGGTTTTTGGGTTGTTTTTTAAACCCAAATTGTTGTGGGGCCCAGAGAGAGGATGGGATCAATGGAGTGCCATGATTTAATTGTATTTCATAATTTTTCTTTGGCTGTTCCCTGTGGATCATATTACAAGTGGGCAGGACACAAAGGAAAGTATGTAGACCAATTTGGACCCTCTTTCAGTAGTTCAGTTGAGAAATGGCTGTGGCTTGGCCCAGACTGGCAGCACAAATTTGGAGAATAGTGCACAGGTTCACATGTTATTTTGGAAGGAGAAGAGATTTGCTGATGGATTGAAGGCAGTCGGTGAACAAACAACAGTGGACAGATAGTATTTAAAGCTATGAGCCTAGGCAGGATCACCTAGAGAGAGTATAGTCAGAAGAAGGTGAAGGGCTATTTCCTGAGAAAAGACAACATTTAGAAGTTGGGTTGAAAATGATGAGCCATCAGGAAAAATTAAGAAGGACTGGGCAGTGAACGGACCAACCCCAAACCTGACTTCTCCAAGGCCTTGCATGGTATAGCCTCAGTGTCTTCACTCTGTCCTGCTTTCAGTGCTCCTAGCTGCACATGCATGGAAGTGGTTTAAAACAGGACAGCAAAGACTCTGCATACTAGTGTTTGAGCTTCTGTTTCTGTTCATTTCTCAGTGGAGCTTTGGAAAGAGATAGGTTCAGATATAGACACATTCGAAGAGTGTTTGAAACTGACACTCCTCTTCCATTTCATATGGCCCACCTTCTTCCTATCAGGAAGGAGAAACAGAAAGGAATAGAGATGCCATTCAGAGAGCTAGGAAAAAGATGGAAGAAGGTAAGGGGTGGAGGGTACCCATGGGGGGAGGGACAGATCAACTCTATATGCAAAAATGAATCAAAACACTGAAAAGGGGGATCTTCACAAAGAAGTCTCTTTCCATAAATTTCTCATTGACATAGTTGTAGGAAGCATGCTCGGGGGAAAAGAGAAAAAAACATAATTGTATTTTGGAGTGGGAACATTTTCAATTCACACTATTCCTCCAAATTCTGCTGAAAGAAAATAAACATGGGATACAAGCCAACAAAAAAGCAGCCATAGACTTTTATTTAGGAATAATTGGAAAGTGTTTGGGTGTGCCTCTGTTATTTAATAAATAATAACAATGACTATTAAAGTGCCTGGAATAAATACAACACATTTAGCAAATGGTCCTTTGGAGACAGATATGTGGGGCACAGAAAGAATCGGATTTGACCTATAGACATGAGAGCCCAGGACATCAGGACAAACACAGGAGGTTTCTTTCTTTCTTTCTTTTTTTTTTTTTTTTTTTTTTTTTTTAATATATTTTATTGATTTTTTACAGAGAGGAAGGAGAGAGATAGAGAGCTAGAAACGTCGATGAGAGAGAAACATCAGCCAGCTGCCTTCTGCATACCCCTACCGGGGATGTGCCCGCAACCAATGTACATGCCCTTGGCCGGAATCGAACCCGGGACCCCTCAGTCCGCAGACCGACGCTCTACCACTGAGCCAAACCGGTTTCGGCCACAGGAGCTTTCTTTCACATGATTCATATTGGACAAAATAGGACCAAAGCAAGCACTCATCAGTTGGGGTTTGACTGAAGACATTTGCGGTACAGCCATTTCATGGATTATTATGCAACCAATATCAAGTAAGAGCTATGTCTATATGGAGAGATTTAGGGGGACCTCCAAAATATTATTTAAGTGAGAGCAGCAAATTGCAGAAAGGGAACAGTTTGTGGGAGGGTGCAAAAAGTTATGAGGTGGGATCTCACACTATTTTTCAGTTTGACATCTCCACCAGGATGTCTCAAGTATTCATCCTTAAGTGGCAAAATTGCAATGCCTGAGCTTCTTCCACCTCCTGACCTCTACTCTCCCTAATGTTGTTCTTCCCACAAGTCTTCTGCTTCCCAATGAATAGCATCAACATCTACCCATGTATTAAAGTGAAATAATAATGGGCAGGCACCCTTATTTCCTTCCTCTCCCATTGCCACATCTTCCTCTGGCAACTATATCATCCTTCAGCAATCCCTATACCCTCTACCTCCCAAACATCACTGGAATCTCTCCAACTCCACTGGATTCCATCATTATGTCTTCCATGGGTTCCTGCCATAGCCTCCTGACTGGCTGCCCACTTCCACCAAACTCCCGTCTCCAGCCAGCAGCCAGACTGCTCTTTCTGAACAATGAATGGTTCCTTTTCCTTCCCCTACATAAAACCCCAGAAGGGCTCCCCATTTCACTTCGAGTAAAATGCAAACTCCTCAAAGTGGCTTAAGTATAACGAGCTGCACTACCTGGCCCTTGCCAACCTCGCCATTGTCACCTTTCTATATCTTGACCACTGTGGGCTTTCTCAGACAGAATATTCTGAATACTCCAGGATCCAAGCTCAAGCCTTTCTGAGGTCTTCCATCAACCTGAAAGCATCTTTCTCCATCCTTTTAAAATCATGAGCAGACTTTAAACATACAGAAAATTGCAGCGAGTCACAGAACATGCACCCCAGTACACATCACTCAAAATGAAAAAAAAAATACCATTTGTCTTATTTTTGTTTCAGATGTTTAGATATTTATGGCGATAAAACAATACAAAATTGAGCCCTCCCCAATCTCATTCCCTTATCTTTACATCCACTCCGTGGGACACACACCTAGGTTACTTCTGGGTGTGATTAAAGGCAGGAGACAAGCATGTCCTTGGTTTGTCTCCCTAATTCCCCTTTCTCTCCTTGTTTCTTTCCCCTCACTCCTTCCCTGAGGTTGATAATTTCTTTGAACCTTTATTCTTCAACTCCCTGAAGCAGACAGGGCCCACAAAAGGGAGCGTAATTGGTGATATATGTGCTTAGGATGATCGTGAGAAATGAAGAAGCCTATATTCCCAGCAGTTCTTGCATATTCCTACATTTCTAGGCCTAAATTCCTCAAAGAAGATGGGCCTTGGAGTTAAATGGATATGTAGACAGAATTCCAGAGCAAAAACACTTAACTACTCTGAACCTCAGAATGTGCTTTGAGTGTGAATTTCAGAAACCCTATTCAGGTGCCTAGGAATTTTCTCTTTTTTAATTAAATTTATTGGGGTGACATTGGTTAGTACGATTATGCAGGTTTCAAGTATACAATTCTGTTATACATAATCTGTATATTGTATTGTGTGCCCACCACCTAAAGTCAAATCTTCTTCCATCACAAGTTACTAATAAAGGATTAAGGGGGGTCAAATATAAGAAATTTTCTTTATAACAAGTACTTGGCCCAAACCCTGCTGAAGAACCAAGAACAAAGGATTGTCTCAACTGATGGTTTTCATATAGCATTCCAGGTGTTTCTCTCTGGGAACCAATTCTCCTCCCAACTCAGGTTTAAATTTTAACTCACACCCTTCTTTGTCATAATCTTAAGCAAATTTCAGACGTGATCGTATAAAAAATATGCATATAGGTTTTCCCCAGGCCATGACTTAGCTGTGCTTACCTTGGTTATGTTACTATACCTTTTTTGTTTGCTTCCTTAGCTTTGGTGTTCTCATCTGTACAAATTTGTTTGTAAGAATAAAAAGAAGTGAGAATATATGGTAAGTACTTTTCACAGTGCCAGGCATGCATTCAGTACCCAGCACAAGAGACTCCTTATTAATGTCATTTCCCTCTGTCCTGAGGATAATCTTGTTCAACTGGTTTTTGAAGGCCGAGTGTCTTCTTTCCTATCTGGTATCCAAGGAAGCCTGGCATTTTCTCTCTAACCAAAAGCAAAGTGTCAGTTCACTTTTGAGAGGATCAGGGAGTCAACCCTCTGGGTTCACCTCCCAGGTTATGACTGGATTTTACACTAGGCAACTGCCTGATTCTCCAGCCTGACCTCACTTAGCTTACACCCTCATTCAGCTCTTCTTTAGTTCTGATTTTAGAAGCTTTTTATTACCTATTTATTTATTTTTCTGAAGGTCCAAGGAGCTTGCAAATCAACAGATAAAAGCATGCATTTTCTGTACTCAAGAAAAAACACCCGGAGCATTTGATAATAGTATTATCTCAATAAAATGGGATATTGTGCCAGTAGTGAATTTTCCCTTTGAACACCCCTTTTTAGGCCATTTTGGAGGCAAATTACTATAAGGCAATGCACTCCTTGAACTTCCTTGCCATATGATAGTGAATGCATTTTGATGTCTCTATAATATCTCTATCAGCACTCATGATTGTGTTGTGACACCTTCATAGATTATTGATGTGTGAGTGGCTGATCTCCAGTACTATGCACCGCTGAACAATTTAAGTTTTCTCTTTGTATAATCGATATAAAATGAAATCTCCACCCATGTATGGTAAAGTCTTGCTAAAGTCGTGGTGATTAACCTTGGGGCCACCACCCATAACATCATCTTTTATTTTTTACTGTACTTTCCTGTAGAGATTTTATTCACATACAAATAATGTAAGTACATACACACACATGTACACACACACACACACACACACACACACACACACACACATTTTGTCCCCTTCACCTTATGAAGGTGATAGCATACTATAGTCACTTTTCTGGATATTCAATTTAAAAAATTTAACAGTACATTTTATATATCATTCTACTTCCTGGGCATAAGGTGACTATAGGTGCAGCTTCCTCTAAAGTTAGGTAAGGACACGTGAATTAGTTCTGGCTAAAAGAATGGAACTGAAAGTGAGGTATGTCATGCCTGCACTGAGGCCGGTATGATTAATGTATCTTTTCCACATTTTCTCTCCTCACTCACTGGCTAGCTTAAAACCAAAGATCCAGTGGGACTCAAGGGAAAGTCATCAGTCAAAATGAGTTTGTGTACTCAATCCACTGATTGGAATGAAATCCCAACACCCTATTGGGCTTTTTCAGGAGCAAGAAATAAGCTTTTACTATGTATAGTTATATGTACTTTTTTTTTGGATTTCTTAGAGTCAAATATTGAATACCACAACTAATAAAACCATTAATATACATTTTTCCATGACAAAGGAATGAGATTCCTCATATACTCACATTATCTTTTAAAAACCAGACGTATCAAGGAGCTTATTATGATAAAAAGCAAAGGTCCAAAACTCATCACTTCCCATTCCTGACTTGTGCTGTGAAGGGTAGACCATTTTTATAATTCCTGTTTGCATTGTGCTGGCAGCTACCTTCCTATATATAAATAAACTAGAGGCCTGGTGCACAAAATTCATGCAAGAGGGGGTGGGGTTGTCCCTCAGCCCAACCTGCACCCTCTCCAATCTGGGACCCCTTGAGGAATGTTCGACTGCCCCTTTAGGCTCTCTCCTAGAATCCGGCAGTCAGACATCCTTCTCACAATCCAGGACTGCTGGCTCCCAATGCTCACCTGCCTGGCTTCCTGATTACCCCTAACCGCTTCTGCCTGCCAGCCTGATCACCCCCTAACCACTCCCATGCCAGCCTGATTGATGTCTAACTGCTCCCTTTCTAGCCTGATTGCCCCTAACTACCCTCCCCTGTAGGCCTGGTGATCTCTAACTGGCCCCCCTGAGGGCTTGGTACCCCACAACTGCTCTCCCCTGAAGGCCTGGGTCCCCTCCAACTGCCCTCCCCTGCAGGCTTGATCACCCCCAACTGTCCTCCCTTCCAGGCCTTGTCCCTCCCAACTGCCCTGTCTCGCTGGCCATCTTGTGTCCACATGGGGGTAGCCATTTTGTGTGTTTGAGTGATGGTCAATTTGCATATTATCCTTTTATTAGATAGGATAGAGGTCTGGTGAATGGGTGGGGGCCAGCTGGTTTGCCCTGAAGGGTGTCCTAGATCAGGGTGGGGGTTCCCTTGGGGTTTGGGGCAGCCTGGTCAAGGGGCCTGTGGTGGTTTGCAGGCCAACCATGCCCCCTGGCAACCCAAACAGAGGCCCTGGTATCTGGGATTTATTTATCTTCTATAATTGAAAATTTTTAGCCTTGAGCCGAGGCCAGGGCTGTGGGAGCTTGGCTTCCTCTATTGCCATGGAAACCCAAGCCTCCTGCTTGCCCTGTGGCTGCAGCCATCTTGGTTGGGTTAATTTGCATACTTGTTCCTGATTGGCTGGTGGGCGTGACAGGGTTGTGGTCAATTTGCATATTAATCTTTTATTAGATAGGATTGCTTAATTTGCTATTTTCACAATTCATCAAATTTAGACATCATCAAGTGACCACATTCTACTTAGAGAATAAAATTTAACTCACTCTCACTGCTTTCAGTCCACTCTCATTTTCTTTCTCTTGGTTTTTGTAGCTTCTTTTGATTTTTCAGTTCATCTGTGGGTGATTCTTGTAGTTTTAAATAATCTACTTAAACTTCAGTTTCTTGCACACACCTTAGTCAGTTTACCTTGATTTTCTACAAAATGAGCATATCACCATGCTTATCCTTTCCTTCCCTCAACCTCTCTTCCTCCTTTCTACACCCTCTTCTAATAAGACTCTTGATCATTTACATCCACTTCTAGAAACCTAATAAAATATTTTCTGTTTTGAAAACCACTACAAATCTTCTGCCTTTTAATTAAGCTCTAATAATGCTGACCACAGGGCCACATTTTTCCCCTGAATATAGTCTGGGCCACTAGAAGGATACTAATCCTGGTATCCAGTTCAAATAATATCCTTTTATTTATTCCATTAACTTATGAAAGGTCTACTTTTTAAAGATTAATTTGCATTCGATTTATGCACCATCATTCTCAACTTCTCTCTCTCTCTCTCTCTCACTCTCTCTCTTTCTCTCTCTCTCTCTTTCTCTCTCTCTCTCTCTCTCTCTCTCTCTCACACACACACACACACACACACACACACTTAAGTCTTTGCCAGGCAATTTATCACTAAACTATTTAATCCTATAAGAATTTGTGATGTGGGTGTTATTATTATCTCCATTTTACACCTGGGAAAACTTTGGTAGCAAGTATTTCAATAGTTTGCCCTGGTCTCAAGGTCTCACATAGTTGTCCTTTCACCTCTGCTTAAGTTAAGTTGGTGTTCTTTTGCTAACTAACTTGTAATGGCTTATTCTGAGGTAACTATCTTGTAAAGTACAGCGTATTATCCTCAGTACCTAACCTTGCTGTTCCTCTTTGTTTAGAGAACTATAATTAATTTCAAGTCTTAGCAAGCTACAAAGTTGGAGATACAAAGTGTGACCTATGAGGATCGGCACTACATACCAAAATAACAAAAAGATTTTCCCAGTTTTTACAGAGAGAAACCTGGGAGATATGAGTTGTAATGGATCTTAAGTTTGTGGGATTATAGTGAGAAGAATATGGTTAAATAGGAAAGCATTTATTGATATGTGCCTTTTAAGCACAGATTATGAATTGTAGCTTAAGAGATTACAAAGGTCTCTAGTAGTTTGTTTGGTTGATAGGCTGAAGCACTGTCCCAAGTGTTTCTACATTAAATGAACTTGAAATGTCAAAACTGCCTTGGCATACTGTAGAAGAAGGTATCCAAAAGCTTAAGAGGATTGGAATTTTACAGTGGATTAATCATGTAAGTTCTTCTCCCCCACCTGTGGAGGGTCCCTTACATCATGACTGAAAAATAATTTATTTAGGGGAAATCCCAGTATTCTTGAAGAGCTCTGCATTCACATTTCTTTGCAGGTCAGAAATTGTAGTTGGAACAGCTATCATCAAACTATAACCCTAAATGCAATGAGGATAAGTAGGCTATCAGGGTAGCAGAGCCAAGTGAAGGCACTTAATGGCTAAATGCAAGGTGGTCATAGTTATGTAAAGAACACTGGAGGCAAAAGAGTAAACAGAATATCATGATGCACCAAAGGCCTATGAAACTGACTAGTTGATGATGATGTCCATAGAAGGGAAATACATAGACTGTCTACTAACTTATTGCCTTGATTTGCAGGAATGGAAGAGTTCTAGGTCAAGTTAACAGAAGTGTAACATGAATCACCAAAACAAAAGTTAAGGATTCTCAATCAATTCCCAGTCTTGAACCAGTTTCCAGATTCAGAATCTCTTGAACAAAGGAGGAGGACAGGCCCCTCAAGGAAAAACCCACTACACTGTCCAAACTGTATACTGTTAATGTTTTTCAAGCCTATTGCCATGTTGTCAGTGCATTGGGTGTGAGGGGGAGGGTCAGAGTTTCTGATTATTACTGGACATTGGCATTAATTCCAGGTGACTCAAAATGTCACAGTGTTCCACCAGCCAGAGTAGGGGCTTATGGAAGTCAGCTAATCAATGGAGCTATAGCTCAGATCTTTTGACAGTGTGTCCAGTGGATGTCCAAACCCATCTTATGGTTATTTCTCCAGTTCTCAAATACCTAAGTTGAATAAACATGCATGGAAACTGGTAGTATCCCACATTGGTCCCCTTACCTGTGTATTGAGGATTTTATGTTAAAGAGAAGGCAAATGGAAGCCACTACAACTACTTCTACCTAGAAAAAAATAGTAAACCAAAATCAATATCAAATTCCTGGAAGGATTTTAGAGGATAGTATCACCATTAAGAATTTGAAAAATGAAGGAGCAGTGATTCCCACCATATCCCCATTCAACTTAACAATTGTGCAGAAAACGGATGGATCTTAGAGAATGACAGTGAATTATCATAAAATTAACCAGTTGGTGTATCAAATCTCAGCTGCTGTTACAGATACGGTTTCCTTGCCTGAGTAAATTGACAAATCTCCTGGTAATCTGTATAGAGCGTTGATATGGCACATGTTTTCTTCCTCAATACTTGTTAGTAAAGGCTACCAGAAGCAGCTTGCCTTCACCTGACAAGGCCAGTAATACACCTCCAGGTGTATATTAACTGCTCAGCCCTATGTCATAATTTAGTCTTCAAGGACTTTGATAACCTTTCTCTGCCAAAGGACATCACACTGGTCCATTGCATTGATAATTTTATGCTGTTTGGACCTAGTAAACAAGAAGTAGAAACTACTGTGGTCTTATTTGTAAGACATCTACATGTCAGAAGGTGAAAAATAAATCCAACAAAAATTCAGGGGCCTTCCACTTCAGTGAAATTTCTAGGGGTCCATTGCTATGGGGAATGTTGAAATACCCCTTGTAAGGTAACAGATAAATTGTTATATCCAGCCCCTTCCACATTAATAAAAAGAGGGACAATGCTTAGTTGGCCTTTGAATTTAAGATGTAATGTATTCCTCATTTGGATGTTCTGCTCTGGCCCATTTACTGAATGAATAACAAAGTGTTATTTATTTATTTGTTTGTTTGTTTGTTTATTAAGCCCTCAAAACAAGAAGGCTCTGCAGCAGGTCCAAGCTACTATGAAAAATACTCTGCCTCTTGCACTATAAGATCCAATAGATCCAATGGTGCTTGAAGTGTTGGTGGTAGATAAGGATGCTGCTTGCAACCCTTGGTAGACCCTTAAAAGTGAATCAGCTCACAGACTGCTAGGATATTAAAGCAAAGCCCTGCCATCCTCTGTAGATAACAATGCCCAGCCTGAGAAACAGCACTAAGCTTGACATTGGATCATGTGCTCCATCCACAGTGGCATCCTTTCTGCCTCTCTGGTGCCCCTCTTTTCTGCCACAAAGCCAAGGGAATTGCAGTCCTTCCTGCAGGACAGGTTCAAGGTGGTGGGCTGCTACTCATCTTTCAGAGCTCACCTTTGGAGTTTCAACTTCTGTAGTGGTGAGGCACAGCTCATCTGCCTCCTGACTACAGGCAACCTAGACCCACCTTTCCGTTGAGATAGCTCCTAACAGCAGTGACAGTGATCACTTTGGTCAGGTACCAGCTGTACAGAGGGCTTTTCCTAACTCTCTGTCCTTTTCCTTTGCTGGCACCGGCCTTGTCTAGGGGCAGAGGGCTGGACTTTGCAAGCTGGTGAGGTACCTGTCTGTGTGTTTGCTTCTCAGCCATCTTGGGATACTTTCCAGCCAGCGATGGGAAAGTTCTTACTGCCTCACACCCCACAGTGACTCACGCACTCAGTTCCACAGGTTTGGGTTGTTTTATCATGTGCAACTGCCGAGGTCCAGCCAAAGAAGGTGCATGGGTGGGAGAGGGGAGGAAGAGAGAAGCACATGAAGTTCCTTGGCCACTATGGTCCATTCATATGGCACCTACAGCCCTTTTGCTGACATTTCTGTTATTTGTATGGGCAGGTTGAACTTTAGTGGCTTGAGGCATCCTGAGGGAGGGCACTATGGTTTGAAAACATTTTTTTTATATTTGACCCCCTTCCTACAGTTCAATGCCTGGCTCAAGGTAAGCCTGAAACCCCTATTTATGAACGGGAATGGAGGAACAAAGGCAAGGGTTGTTCTGACTCTTCACAGGAACTGGTCACATCCAAGTGTCTTCTCTTTGTTCTATCAGCTCTCTGTCAATTGTGTGGGGAGGGGCACATGTGCATTTATACGTGTATTGATGCCCCCCCTGTTTTATTGAGATATAGTTGACATATAACATTGTATAATTTAAAGGTGTACAACATAATGATTTGATACACATATATACTGTGAAATGGCTACCAGAATTAGTTTTGTTAACACACATTTCCCTCCCCCTGTGATGAGGACTTTTAAGATCTATTCTCTTAGCTACTTTCTATATTGACGTTCAATTTGTACCCTTTCTAAAGATGTGATCATACCGATTCCCTCCTTGAACATGCTGAGTGGTGCCCGCTGGCGTGGATATGGAGTCCAAGCACCGCACCTTGCTTTTCAGGGCCACACACCGCACCTTGCCTTCCAGCCCCATCTCCTGCCGTAGACTCTGGGAGACCATGGGCTCTGTCCACTCCAGACTTTAGGCATGATCAGAAGTGACCATGCATGTGCTAGCATGCCTTGGACACAGACTGATCCTTCTGTCTGGAATGCCTTCCCTCTTGCCCCAACATGGTGGACTGCTACTCATCTTTCAGAGCTCACGTTCAGGGTTTCATCTTCTATGCAGCCTCACTTGATTCCTACCAGGAACAGTTAGTAGCTGGGCCCTTCTTTCCAGAGGAAGTGAGACTCTAGTCTCTGTTACAATCTACTCTAATAGTTGCTCACTTGTCCATCCCCTCACCATTTAGCCCTGTGTAGTCTCTCTGCCCCTACAACACACACTGCTCACCTTTTCTTAGCTACAGCACAGCAACACTCAACTGCTCACTTATGACATTGCTTGTCCCTTAGTCCCCAGTGCCAAGTACTTGATAAGGCTCCCATAAATACTAGCTGATGAACCGGGACCAGGCACCTCATTCTAGAGAGATTTCAGGTTTTGGTTCTGTCTTGAACATGGCTGTGCATGCTTTGCTTCATGTTAGGAACATCAGCAACTTGAGTGCAGAGCCAAGAAGAAACAAGCGCCTGGCTCTGGACCAGGCCATGTCCCAGCCCTTGGCTTGGCTTTCCTAAGGGTGTCATTGAAGACAGCACTATGGACAAGGTGTTCTTGACTCCTCCGCTTCCAGGTTGCATTTATTGAAGCTGGGTGAGTGGGAGGAGTTGGAGGGTTGAAGAACCCCAGGTCCCTAGTTCTCCCATAGTCTGGAGCAGGGGAAGGGTTTCCAGCGCAACCTATGTGCTCATAAGCTCAGAACAAGCCTGTGTCCTAATGTCTCCCAGACCCCCATATCCCCAAGGACCAGCACAAAACCTGCTCCATAAGTATTTGTGGCATGGCATTATGAATAAATGAATACGTGTTCTTGTATTCTCTATTCCCTCTTTTGCAAGTGTTGCAGGGGAGGGAAAGAGATGGTAAAAAGGGGAGAAATCTTTGAGAAAGATCTCTCAGGCTGCAGGAGGAGCTTGCCCCACTTGCCCCAGCTCCCACTCAAAAAACACAAAACAAAAAAGAGTTGTTTCCCTGGAGGCAGCAATGTTGGAGTGTGGTGTGTGTGTGTGTGTGTGTGTGTGTGTGTGTGTGTTCGCACGCGTGCTGGACTTGAGATGGGAAGAACACCTGAATGTGAGAAAAACATTTTGCTTGGCTTTGTTTAGGCCAGGCAATTGTATTCACGATGCCACCCATCCCCTCTTACAACATACTTGATCCAATCACTTAAATGTTCTATGGGGAGAGGGGGGATCAAACAAAACTCCCTAAATCTAACCAGCATTCCCTCAGTTCACAGCGGAGCCCTTTCCCTGCTTCCTCTGTATAAATATGTAGGCGACCTGAGATGCTGAAGACTCACACTCAGGTCACCCCCACCCCCCCTTAAGCTTCCCGGCCACGCCCCTTCCCACCACCCGCAGCCCCCGTAGCCCCCATAGCCCCCTCAGGGGGAACCAAAGAGACAGAAGCCTTCCCAGCTGCCCGGAACACAGATGCCAACAGCTCCTGCCCCTCACCACACACTGCCCGCCCGCCAGCTAGCCCGCCCGCGCGCGCCCCGCACGGTAATCCACAACTGAGCGGTGGCGGCAGCAGGAAGCTGTAAGCTGCGGCGACTCGCAGAGGCGCGCTCCTGGCAGGGCTCGTCATCCCAGACGCCTTGGTATCGCCAGATCTGCTGCCCCCCCCCCCCCTCTCCCGCCCCAGTCCCCCGCCGCCGCAGCTCTTGCTCGCGCCCCCGGCTCGGGTTCCTGCGCCCATCTGGCCTCCTGCCCTCTCCCGCCTCTCAGACCCCCAGCTTGCTGGAAGGAAGGTCGCGGCAGCGGCCCGGCAGCACCGGCGACCGTGGCGACAGCTGCGGCAGCGGCGGCAGCGGTGGCGGCGGCTGCAGCGGCGGAGGCTGCGGCAGCGACCGTGGCAGAGGCGGTGGCGGAGGCCTCCGTGGCGGAGGCGGAAGCAGAGGTGCAGACCGAGGTGCAGGCCCACACCTCAGTGGAGGAGGCAGTGGTGGAGGCCATCCCGGGGGAGGCGGCAGCCGCCCTGGCCGGGGAGGAGGCGGAGGCCGCTCTGGCGGCAGCAGCCGCGGTGGTGGCAGAGGCCAGCGCTGCTGAAGCCACTGCAGCAGCAGAGGCTGTGGCACCCCCCTTGAAGGAAGAGGGTGGGGATGAGCATGCAGAGGCGGAGGTGGCTGAGGCAGCGGCGGCTGCCGCCGCAAATGCAGAGAGGGGCGGGAGTCCCAAGGAGAACCCGGACTTTCCAATGGCCTCACTGTATGTGGGAGACCTGCACCCTGAGGTGACAGAGGCAATGTTGTACGAGAAGTTCAGCCCGGCAGGGCCTATCCTCTCAATCCGCCTCTGCAGAGACAAGATCACCCACCGCTCCTTGGGCTACGCATATGTCAACTACCAGCAACCTGTGGATGCCAAGCGGGCCCTGGAGACCTTGAACTTTGATGTCATCAAAGGCAGGCCAGTGCGCATCATGTGGTCCCAGCGGGACCCTTCGCTGCGCAGGAGCGGGGTGGGCAACGTCTTCATCAAGAACCTGGGCAAGGCCATCGACAACAAGGCACTGTACGACATCTTCTCGGCGTTTGGCGACATCCTCTCTTGCAAAGTGGCCTGCGACGAAAGCGGGCCCAAGGGGTATGGGTTCGTGCACTTTCAGAAGCAGGAATCCGCTGAGCTTGCCATTGATATGATGAACGGCCAGTTCCTGAACTACCGCAAAATTTTCGTTGGGAGATTCAAATCGCATAAGGAACGAGAAGCTGAAAGAGGAGCTTGGGCCAGGCAGCCCGCCAGTGTTAACTTCAATGATTTCGAGGAAGACCCCGACGAGGCCGCCTTCCGATGAAGACAACCCAGGAGCGAGTCAGCCAGCAGAGCCAAACTTTGGCTCCCACCCGGCTTACAGCCCCCTCTCTGCCCCCCTAACCCACCAGCAGTGTGTTGTATTGAGAGTGCAGCTCCCTCCCCCCTCTCTCTCCCCCTCTCCCTCTTCCCCTCCCTCTCCCTCTCCTCTCCCTCTCCTCTCCCTCTCCTCTCCCTCTCCTCTCCCTCCCCACTCCCTCTCTCTCCCCCTTTCTCTTCCTCTCCCTCTCCCTCCCCCTCTCCCTCCCCCTCTCCCTCCCCCTCTCCCTCTCCCTCTCCCTCTCCCTCTCCCTCTCCCTCTCCTCCCTGTCCTTGTCCCTCTCCCCTCCCCTTTCACCCACTCCTTCATTCTCCCCCCCCCCTCAACCAAGGGCATTGAATAATCTTGCTCTCTCTGCCACTTGATAGAGACTGCCTCTTCTAGCGGTTTGGTTTTAAAAGCACTTTCTCTCTTTGTTTACTGTACAGGTGATACAATTTCATGGTAGAAACCTCAGAAAGGAGAAGGAAATCAGATGAGGGAAAACCAAGAGAATAATGGCTCCCCATGACCCATGATCCTGCTACCCAGAGACAACTACTTTTCCCTTTTTGCTGTGCTGCCTTTCCAGGTTCTCTTTCTCTCTCTCCCTTCCGTTTTCACCCCCACCTCACCTTGCCTCTTAACGTACATACATATAACAATACAATGGTTCATGTGTGTGGTGTTTCTTAACCTGCTTTTTTTCAGAAACTAAAACCAAACAAGACACAACCAACTGAACGTCTTTCCATGTTATTCAACAGGCTTCTGAAACTCATCTTCAGTGCCTGCAGAGTGTATCCATGCACCTTAACATTTCTGTAACCGTTCCCTCATTGTTGGACATTCAGGTGGTGCCTAGTTCTTTCCCGGTGTTTAAACCCAAAGCTGAGTTCTCTGATGAATGACTCCTCGCTTGTGTAGCCAAATCTCCGCAGGCATACCCTACGGTCATCTTAACTGTGGACTTGAAGGATCCACATGGGGACATTTTAAAGACATTCCCGGCGTGTTGCCAAATGGCCCCTTCATAAATATTGTACCGATTTGCATTCATGCCAGTCAGTGCAGCCAGTAAAACAGAGTATGTCCATTTCCTGGTCACTGTGATTGATTTGTGTATGTGCGTGCTCGTGTGTGCTCGTGGGTGTGTGTGCTCGTGGGTGTGTGTGTGTTAGCCAGCTTTATGTGCTGCAAATGGCATTTTGCTGTCCTTGGTTGTTTTGCTGGATTTAAATACTGTTTATCACTTCCCCTGTGCCTACTTCCTTCCATTTTCCCCATTGTCAAAAAAATAATTCAGCTTTATTGCAGAAAAAAATCAAAAGTGGACCAGTTAGCAAAAGCAAACTAATCTCACCAGTAATGAATCCTCATGAACAACCATGCCTTCCTGAATCATTTTTATCTGTGCTCATTGATATTTTCTGAGACCTACCTGAAATATTTTGACTGTACTCATCTTATATTTCTTATGCAAATGTCATATATGTATATAATAATGGACATAATGTTTTTATATCTTCTTTTCACACATACAGTGCGTATTTACATATAGACACACATGCATATTCTTGAAGTTCATTTTATGTCATTAAAGTTACCTTTAAAATATTTTTTTCTGGCTGTTATTATTTCATTTAATTGATAGTTCAGTAGAGAGATAGATGTATTTACATATATACATGTCTATATAATGTGTGTGTGTGTGTGTGTGTGTGTGTGTTTCTTCCTGCATCTTCATTATTGGTAGATTTTTCTTCTTCCAAACAAAGCTCACCACATGCATCATAGGGTGCAAATCTTGCGGACTTTCAAGGTCATTTTCTGAACTAACATTGCTTAAAGAAAAATTAAGATGTCAAATATAGTGTGGCAGGGACAGCAATGTTAAATGGCCATCTATATTAAAAGGATAAGTTTATCTTTATAAGATGGGGCAATATTTTAACAGTACCTGGATACCTGTAATGTTTTCTTCTCTTGGTATTACAATTATTTCTGTGTTTTATCAATATTTTATTTAGGTAACAGGATGGTTTTTTAATATATATTTAAACATATTTTATATAAAATGTAGATGATTACAATAGAAAATATTTTGAATGGCAAGAAATTCCTTATTAGTGTAATTAAACAAAGTTAAAATTCTAATAAAGCTCCTGATCTTAATTCTTGACAAAATGCAATTTTAATAAATAAATCTATATACCTTTATATTGATAATAAACTATGCATTGTTTCATTGCAGGGTATTTTCACTGTTACTGTTCTCTGGGACCATATTTATAAATCATTAAATACATTCTTTTAGCCTTAGCTGGTTTGACTCAGTGGATAGAGCATCAGCCTATGGACTAAAGGGTCCCAGGTTCAATTCTGGCCAAGGGCACATGCCCAGGTTGAGGGTTCAGTCCCCGGTGTGGGGCGTGTGGGAGGCAGCCGATCAATGATTCTCTCCCATCATTTGATGTTTTGATCTCTCTCTCCCTCTCCCTTCCTCTCTGAAATCAATTATATATATATTCTTTTAATTATGATGTTTAATAATATTCCATCACTAAGATGAACAATTTATATAACAAAGCTTCCTTAGGATATGTTTAAAATGGTTCTAGTATTTTGTATGTAAGATCAATTGTATAATGAACACCTCTGTACCTAAATGTCTTGGAATATTTTATTACTTTCTGTTACTTACTATTGTAATTGCAGGATGATAGAAATATGGACATGTCAAAAATTTTTCTTAGTCTGTTACCAAATGTTTCTCAAAGTTTACATCAACCAGTAATGTAGAAAAATACATAGATATCTAACCAGCTTTTTAAATTGTTCAACATATTTTAGTACTTTTTTCTACTTAATATTTTAAATCATTTTTAATTTTTCAATTATAGTTGATGTACAATATCATATTAGTTTCAGTGATTAGGCATTGTATAACTTACCAAATGATCATTCCAATAAATCTGTACCAATCGATTGGTATCCATAGTTATTAGAATATTATTGATGTTATTCCCCTGCTATACTTTATATTCCCATGACTATTTTGTAGCTATCAATTTATTTTTTTTTAATCCTTTCACCTTTTTTATCCATACACTGAAACCCCCTCCCATCTGGCAACCGTCAAAATGTTCTCTGTATCTATGAGTTTGTTTCTGCTCTGCCTGTTCATTTATTTTGTTTTTAGATTCAGTTCTGATAGATGTATATTTATTGCTGTTTTTTGTTCATATATGTTCTCTTTTTTTATTCGTGTTGTTAAAGAAGACCCTTTAACAGTTTATGTAATACTGGTTTGGTGGTGATGAACTCCTTTGTCTGGGAAGCTCTTTATCTAGCTTTAAATTCTAAATTATAGCTTTTTTTTTTTTTTTGATAATCTTGGTTATAGGTCCTTGCTTTTCATCACTTTGAGTATTTCTTGCCATTCCCTCTGATCTGCAAAGTTTCTACTGAGAAATCATCTGACAGTCTAATGAGAGCTCCCTTGTAGGTAACTCACTGCTTTTCTCTTGCTGCCTTTAAGATTCTTTCTTCATCTTTAAATTTTTGCATTTTGATTATGATGTGTCTTGGTGCAGGCCTCTTTGCGTTCATCTTGTTTGAGATTGTGCACTTCCTGGACTTCTATGTTTATTTCCTTCACCAGGTTAGGAAAGTTTACTGGAATTATTTTTTCAAATAGGTTTTCAATTCCTTGCTCTGTCTCTTTTTCTTCTGGCATGACCATGATGTGAATGTTGGTATATTTGAAGATATTCCAGATGTTCCTTACACAAGCCTCATGTTTTAAAATTATTTTTTTTCTTTTTGCTATTCTCATTGAGTGTTTTTTTGCTTCCTTATATTTCAAATTAGTGATTTTATTTTCAGCTTCATGTACTCTATTATTGATTTTGTATAAATTATTATTTATCTCAGCTCATGCAACTTTCATTTCTGACTTGTGTTGAGGTTCTTACTAAGTTCATCTACTCTTCCCCTAATTTCATCTAGCATCTTTATAACCAATTTTTTGTTTTGTTTTAATTTTAGAGAGAGTGGAAGGGAGAGGGAGAGATAGAGAGAATCATTGATGTGAGAGAGACACATTGATTGGTTGCCTTCTGCATGCCCCAAGTAGCCTGCAACCAAGGTCCATGACCTTGACCAGAATTGAACCCGGGACCTTCAGTCAGCAGGTCGATGCTCTATCTATTGAGCCAAACTGGTTAGGGCTATAACCAATGTTTTGGAACTCTGTATCTAGTAGGTTGCTTGTCTCCATTTTGTTTATTTATTTTTCTGGAGTTTAGTTCTAATTTTTTTTTTTATTTGAGACATGGTTTTTTGTGTCCTCATTTTGACAGCCTCCCTATGTTTGTTTCTGTGTATTAGGTAGAGCTACAATGTTGCCTGGGCTTGGTAATATGGAGTAAGGTAGTGGGTGTCCTGTAGCTTCCTTGTTCATTTGTGATATGCACACAAGATGTGCCAGCCACCCCCTGCCCATCTGTATGGGCTGTCTATGCCCTCCTGTTGTAGTTGAGCCTTGATTGCTGTTGGTACATCAAAGGCAGGGATTTATTCCCAGGTTGGTAGGCTGCAAGGATTTTCTGCGACCACCATGAAGAATCAGTTGTGCGGGGGACCACCCCATAGAGCAGGACTTATTTCAGCAGGGCTCTGGTGCTTAGTGACTCTGCACTTACAGTGGTGGTTGGTTGATGCTTTGATATAGTATGAAGTTGTCCACCAGGTGTGGTGGTTCTGGAGCCTCCTGAAAGATATAGGGCAAGATAATCCACCACTTTTATTCTCCCTAGATACCCCTGGCATGAGTTTCAAATGTGCTGGACTTGGAGGTGCCCAGAAGAGATCAAGCTTTGAAGCAAAGTCAATGGCCTAGGGCCACTTAGCCAGAAATGTGGGGCTTGCAAAGGCAAGTTGTTGTTTGGTTGAGAGATTTTAGGAAAGTCCACAGCATGAGCCAAGACAGGCCATTGCTATGGAAAATCTCCTGAAAACAGCTTGGGTGGATTTGCAAGTTGACTGGGGAGAGGTTGCAGGGAATCACTAGAGTGGGGTGAACAGTGATAGTCAGACTAATGGAGACTCGGCTATGTCATCAATCTACTGGCTTTGTGATGGAAGGGCTCAGAAAAGGAATAAACAGCCTCTATCAGCACTTCTGTCTGGATGAAAGCTTCCCCCTCACCGGTTATTGCCCTGATGCTAGACAAGCCAGTTTCTCTCTGTATGTCCCTGTTGCCTTTATTGGTTGATTGATGGATTGATTGATTGATTGATTAAGGTATCACATATTTGTCCTCATCCCCCCATACCCATCTCAAACCCCTCCCCATGCATGCCCCCACGCACCTGTTGTCCGTGACCACTGGTTTGGCTCATATACATGCATACAAGTCCTTTGGTTGATCTCTCCCCTTATCCCCACCCTCCCCTACCTTCCCTCTGAGGTCTGACAGTCTGATCTATGCTTGCTTGTCTCTGGGTCTGTTCTTGTTCATCAATCTATGTTGTTCATCATTTCCCCTAGATGAGTGAGATCATATGCTACTAGACATACACTTATAAAAACTGAAAATGAGACAAGCAATAATGGCTATGCTGAGAGGCAAATGAATCATTCTGTAGTGAGTTTCTTTCTGGGCCAACAGTTACTATATATATATATATATATATATATATATATATATATATATACATTTATTTTTTTTTTTTTACAGAGAGAAAGGGAGAGAAATAGAGAGTTAGAAACATCGATGAGAGAAACATTGATCAGCTGCGTCCTGCACCACCACCCCGCCACCCACTGGGGATGTGCCCGCAACCAAAGTACATGCCCTTGACGGGAATCGAAATTGAACCTGGGACCTTTCAGTCTGCAGGCTGACACTCTATCCACTGAGCCAAACTGGTTTTAACCCAACAGTTCTTTTGAGTCCCAATTTCAATGTCGAACAGTTCCTTATGTGTACATGTCAGCAATGATATTTCAGTTCTGGATGGTGGACAAACGGTGGTAATGCAGGTCCGACCCTCACTGGTTTGGTCTTGGGCAACCTGCATTGATGCACAGCTGCTGAATGCTAGTATGGCAAGGTGTCATCAGCATCTTCCATCTCTGGACTGTTTTTCTTCGGTCTTCATGGCTGGAGCACTCCTGTCAATTCCTCTCTGTTGCAGGAATCCATATAGTCTTAGAGTTGTTTTCTGAAAATATGCAAACATGTTCTCTACCAAAAGTTAATAAAGGAATCTTTTCTATAAATTTGACTTGTGATCCTTTTCCATTTTTTGCCCAAACGATTTTCCTTTGGCTTGTTTTGACACCATGTATGTTTTGCATAGGTGTACTGCTGTTAGCATTACGAATGAAAGTTAATTTTCCAAAGTAAAAATTTTCTAGATGTAATTTACTTACAGAATATTTTTCCTTACATGATATTCTTCTACTAAACCCCCTTTTTTATTTAATTATTAGGAGGCTTTTGGAAATTTTATAATGTAGTCGTACAGCTTTTAAATTTTTTTTTTTGCACTAAAATATGACTGCTTTAGGTTCATTACATGTTACACAATTTTACCATGAGATTAACTACCAATGAAAATTTTAGTTAACACTTTAAGAACAGCGTTTTGTCCAGTTCAATTAATGTTTCTAGAATATTTGCTTATTTAAATTAGCCAATTTAAATTAGCATGAAAACTTGACTACTATTTTACTATCAAATGCAATACTCTAACAACAATCTTATTTTATCCTGTAAATATTAGTGGAAAGGATTATTTGCCTTCTTGTGTAGGCCCTGAGCATTCCTGGTAGTAGGGTGGATTTAGATATCAAAAACCCACTTCCCGACACCATGGGTACAAGACAATTCAAAGAAGTCTTGTAGTAGTGAGAGGGAAGCTGCTGTTGGCCAAGTCTCTGTTTGTGACCTGGGTCCCAATTTGAGCTGGGCATGGGAATCTAAGCAGCCATGGGGGCAGGAGACCTCCCTCAGAAGAAATGAGGGTTCAGGCCCTCCAAAGATGGAGGGTGAGGGTCTTTTCCCCACTTTTGTTGACCCCCAAGTTCTCTCCCAATGGCCCCTCTGTGACTGTGCCTGTCTTAAGTTGTTCCTTCCCTGAGGAATCTTACCAATCTCTGGCTAACCAGCCATCCTCCGAGGCCAAACAGGGTGATGTGAGATTCAGTTCTGTCACCTTGGTAGCCTGTGCCCCTATGGCCTCCATGCCCAGCATCTGCCTTGGGATCCCTCCACTTGCTGGCAGGGCCCCAGCATTGATCACATACCTTGGGGAACCTGGGTTTCTTCTCCAGGGAGGGCCCAGCTTGCCCCACTGGGCAAGAGACAGATTTATGGTACCAGCCATCACAAGGCTTCAACCTCAGCATGAACAGAAAGCTCAGACAGCAGCTGTGGGCAATTGGATTGTGAGAAGAGGGTCCCTCTCGGCCAAAAGGGCAAGGGGGCCAATATAGAATGCTCAGGTGCCTTCCCAGGGGGCCCTCTACACAGTGGAATGGATTAAATCCTTTCATGTCCTTTTTAAATTGCTGCCAGACATTCAGAGAATTAGTTTGTAAGTTTGTTTGGGATAATTGTACATTATGCTGTTTTAATTCTAAAATATCAAGCACCAAAAAGATTATTTTTTATTGATTTCCAAGGGTGCGAGATACTATTATAGGTAATGGGGGTAACACAAATCTGGGGAAAATTATAATGACGTTGTAGAATAATATAATATAAGGATATTCTTTGCTCTAGGCTATAGCAATTCTATGTCAAACTGTCTGCCAATTTCTTTTTGTAAAGACAATGTCTTAGTTACATTTTCTACACCTCTCCCAGGAGCAAGTAGTGATAGTACCTTCCTTTGGTGTCCACACAAGCCAGAAACCTCTCTTTAATTTTACACACAAAGGGGCAGTGTTTTGATTTTATGTCGTACAAAAGGGAAGCTGGGTGGAGTCTCTGTTGCCTTTTGAGCTGCTACCCCAGCACTGTAACTCAGAGGGACTAAGTCCAAGTAAGTCCATCTATGAGCCCTTTAAGAGAACTGCCTGGAACTCTAGTAGCCCTCTGTCTCACTCAGCCACAATCCCCACTAGTTTTCACCACCAGAAGTTATGAGAACTTCTCTACCTGGCACTGGAACCCTGGGCTGGGGAGCCTAGTGTGGAGCTGGGACCCCTCCACTCCTAAGAGTCCACAAATGAGTATGCATCCTGATTTTTATATGACACACATGGGTGTGGGACAAACTCTTTAAAAATTTCTATTCCTTCTACCAGTCTCTTGTAGCTTCTTTTTTGTTTTGTTAGGTATAGGACTTCTTTTCATCCAGATTTAAGGTGGCTCTGAATGATGGTTGCTCTGTAGTTTAGTTGTAATTTTGATGTGGTTGTGGGATGATACAAGGACCACATTTACCAGAAGTCTCCTACTCAACATATTTTTTCTAATTTTTTGAAATTTAAATAGCTTGCACATTTTTCTTTCTTTCTTTTTTTTTTTTAAATCAATCTTTATTGTTCATATTATTGCGAAGGTTCCTCATTTCTTCCCCCCTCTACCAGGTTGCCACCCCACCCTCGGCCCCCTCCCCACCCCCCATGTCCTCATCCATAGGTGCACAGTTTATGTTCAGTCTCTTCCTCCCTCCCTTTCCCCGAGAACAGTCAGTCCACTCCCCTCCCATATCACCGACTCTACTAAAACGAACCACTATTATTGTTCATCAGGTTTTTCAATCTCCTTTTGTTGTTGTTGTTGTGGTTTTTTTTAATTAAGAAACTTTCACACTTCTAAGAATAAATTTTAAAATCTAAAATTTTAAACCTTGTTTTTTTTCTGCCCTGGGAATTGAGAGCAAACTTGTTTACATGTAAACCTGCCCTTAGGCTATCAAAAGGTGTAGCCATTCAAGTGTAAATGGACACATTGTTTAAACACAGCTGCTGGTTGGAATTGGATTACCTGTTCTGGGTGGGAAGGGCTTGTCATTCCCTTTCTCCATTAAAATTAAGGTGTTAGCTTTAAAACCTCTTTTTGGCAAGAGACCTTAAACTTTCAGAACTTTAAATTTTTCAGATAGTAAATCAGTTACTTAGCATTTTCTCAAATCAATAATACCTCCACATGCCCAAGGATACACTTCACACAAAAGACATTTCCAAATAGACCAACCAACCTCATCCAGGCCCCACACAAGGCACTCACAGATCAACACCCCAGCCCTGTACTAACTCAACACATCCAGATCTAAGCCTTCCTCATTTGATTCAGCAGACCCTCATGTTCCCCCAAAAGTTTCCAGCCATGTCCGAGAGGCAGCCCTGGGGCAGGGGCAGGCGAGGAGCAAGCTGTTCCGGGCCTGGTTGCTCCGGGCCTGGCCTCTGTTGCTCTGGTCCGCCCCACAACCAGCTGCTCCTGGTCTGGCCACTGCCGCTCCCGACCTGGCTGCTCTGGGCGTGGCAGCTGCTGCTCCGGGCCTGGCCGCACGCGACCCGGCTGCTCTGGGCCCGGCTGCCCCGGGCCCGACCGCTCCGAGCCTGGCAGCTCCCGGCCTGGATGCTCCGGGCTTGGCTGCTGCTGTTCTGGGTCTGGCTGCTCCTGACCCGGATGCTCTGGGCCTGGCTTCTCCAGGCCCAGCCACTCCGGGCCTGGGTGTTCCTGGACTGGCCACCCTGGGCTTGGCCGCCTCCGCCTCAGGCCTGGCTGCCACTGCCCCAGGTCTGGCTGCTCCAGGCCTGGCTGTTGCTGCTCTGGTTCTGACTGCTGCTACTCTGGGGGCTGGCTGTTGCTGCTCCAAGCCCGGCTGCCACTGCCTTGTGCCTGGTCACTCTAGGCCTGGCCGCCGCCGTTCCGACATTCTGTCCTTTTTTAAAAAAACAAACAAACGCATTTATGTTGCAATGTTGGCTGCTGAGTTGAGTTCTGACTTAGTCTTCGATTTTTCAAGATCTTCTTTGTATTCTTTCTTAAGTAATTTTACTATCTTTTGGTCTCCCTTGATTTCTTCACATTGAAAACTTCTTCGGTTTCTTCCTCCTTGTCCTGGAAGCTCAGCAGGTTGACCTGTGGCACCCCTTTGTTCTCCGCTGGCTCCTGTGCTGCTTCAGCCTGTTGCCAGGGTTGGCACCGCCCAGGAAGCAGCCCCCGGCCTCGGCTCCGTGGCCCTCGCTCAGCGGTCGAAGGCCCAGGGGCACCACTCCCCTGGGGGTCCCGTCGCCCGGCTCCTTGCTGGCGCCCGGCTGGCCGGTTTCCAGCAGGGGCTCCTGCTCCTCCTCATGTTCCTCCAATCTGGAGCTTTTTTTCTCCTTCCCGCTAGGGGAGTCTAGCATCAGAGTCAACAGACTGTCCTCTGCGAGCAATCTGCGCGACTCCGGGGGCTCGGCCTTTCGCCGCTCGCCCAGGACTCCACCTCACAGCCCCGTCTCCCTCTGCTTGAGCCTGGGTTCCCAGGGATTGGCCTAGAACTGGGGTTCAGAGCAGTTGGGACTGGGGCTCAGCACCGCTGGAAGTTTTGTTTCTTCCCGCCAGGGCAATCCAGCATCAGAGTCAACATTCCGTCCTCTGCACGCAATGTGCACGACTCCAGGGGCTCTGCTTTTTGCTGCTCCCCTGGGATTCCGCCTCACAGCCCCGTCTCCCCCTGCCCAAGCCTGGGTCCCCAGGGTCTGGCCCATAACTGGGGCTCAGCGCTGCCGGTTCTGGGGTTCAGCCCAGGCTGGGGGTTTTATTTCCTTCCTGCTAGGGAACGCCAGGCAGGCACCCAGCCTTCTCCTCCTCTCCGGCTGCATCCTCTCCGTGCGTGCAAGCGCGCAGCATGTCTCCGTACCTTAGGCTTTTTTTCAGCTCCTCTGATTTTCCTTCTGGTTTTCTCTTTCCTTCTTGTTGTAGAATTTTCAGTCAGTCGACTACCTGTAGCTCTGGGCGATGTCCACTCTACATTTTAGTTGTATTCCATTGAAATTGTTGTGCACTGCTGCAGTTAGGTGTCTACCTGAGCAGCCATCTTGGATCCTCCCGTGTTTTTGTTTTTCCACATTTTTCTTTATTGCTTCACTTTAAAAGTACATTTATTTTCTTAATAATGAGATCGAAAACATTAAGATAAATAAAAACACTTAAGACATGTTATTTTCTATACTTTTACAACCTTTCACTATTCATTGATACACATTTAAGACAATAATAGAATCATGTTATATTTTATCTCATAATTTGCTTTTCAGTATATTTTGAACATACCTAAGACACCTGTCTATATTTTTCTTCCACAACTCACCATCATTGCATAGAATGAGAATCTTCTTATAGAATGTCCTCATTTTAGATATTAAAGTAGTTCTTATGTTTTTCCCATTAAACTGAACTCAATGGTAAATACTTTTACATTTGAATTTTTTTTCCCCCAGGGAAAAGCATTTAATATTTCTTATTCTAGCACAGGCTGTGAATTAAAACTTACATATTAAGATAGGGATTAGAAATGGTGATTTTAAAAGAAGAAGAAAGACCATCTTTAAGGAATAACTTAGAATGAAGACATTTTTACAAACTCTGCAAAGGAAAGTAAACAAATTTCTGCATTTGGTAGAAGAAACAAGTTTATGTATGCTACTCAAGATTATTATACAGAGCTTCCTTTTAGGTCAGGCAGAAATTAAGGAGAGAGGGTATAAATAGAATATTACATTATCTTCTAATTAAACTCTGCTTCCAGCCTCAACCACTCCTAATACATCTTCTACATTGCAGCTATAAAAAAACATTTAAAACTTTTAAAAGTTTTTATGAAATTTTCAGTGGTATTATTTTACCTTTAGTATGAAGTAGACAATTTATGGCTTGAAATTCAGGGCCTTATATTATTGAGCACTTGATGACCTTTCCAGCCTTATTTCTAACCCCCTAGTCCATGCATGTAATTTATGCCCAGTAACCTGAAGATTTCTCAAAGCCCCTAGCAATTTCTCCTCTGAACCCTTGCTTATTTTCTAGCATGTATTTACCTCTACATTTTGCCTGAATAATTTCTGCTTATTATTTTGAACAAAACTTAGATTCCTCCTCTAGGAAGTCTTCCATAGTGATTTCCACTTTGTTGTTTTTTTTTTATTTCATCTGGTAAATTTTATAATTTATGTTTCATTTCTTGTAACACTTATTATAATACATCCTCATGTAATACAAGCCATTGAGGTGATGGCCATACTGAATGATTAGGAATGAAGAAGGCACTGAACACCTAAAGATGTATTAATACTACACAGAGAGAATTTTCCAGGTGAAGGCAATCTCTGCCTGCATTAACTTTTTAGAATAGCTTTTTGAAATATAATTTGAATACCATTCATTTTATCCATTTAAAGTGTATAATTAAATGTCTTTTAGTATATTTAGAGTTGAGCAACTGTAACAGTGGGGAAATGTAACCCATCCCACCATTCTTTTTGACATTGTTTCTTTCTGTAGATGTGTGACTGGAGATAAGTGGCCTGTTTGCTTGAGAATTCTAGGAGCTGACTTCAGGTGAAACCAGAGATTCTAGCTCTGGGAGATTTGTTGACCTTCACCAATAATCTGAACAGACTGTGTTGGCTTGATGTAGTCTCCTCAACAGAAAACTCTCAACCTCCTCCCATCCACCCCCATTTCTTTGTTTTGCTTTCCTTATCCTTCCCTATAAAAACCTCTGCCTGCACTGAGATGTTGAGATGGGCTTTGAGATGAGAACTCCCCATATTCTCAGATGGCTGACACTTGAGTAAACCTCTTTCCTTCTCACCAGCAACTATTTCATGATGTTAGCTTTTGTTGCAGTTGAGCCTGGGTTTGGTTACAGTTTTTTGGTGACCAATATGAGACAATATGGACTCCAGTAAGGTTTGGAGGGCCTGGACTGTGTTCTACAGCTGACACCATGACAGGGATTTCCCAGAAACTTCTGGGGGTTATTTATCTCAGGGACTATCCCTATTCTTCTTCAAAAGGCATTAGCCCCTGAAATGTTTATATGGTGAAAGGAAATGGGCCTCATGAAGTTGATGGGCTCCAAGACTGGGTTAGTTAGACCAGGTGCACACCAGGAGTCCTCTATCACTGCAATCTGGACTTTCTAGTAATCTGGACTTAACAGTGAATCACCTGCAGTACCATTTTAGCAGGGGATAATAAGACTCTATGACTTTAGAGGAGAACCAATATGACGGCCTCGGTAAGCACCTAAGCTGCCACCTCGCACAACAATTTCAAAACAACAACTAAAATCATAACGGACATCATCCAAAAACACAGGAGAGCTGGCGGAGTGGGAAATCTACAACCAGAAAGAAGGAGAGAGGTTCATGGATCAGATTGGGAGCCGCAAAGCACTGAGATAGGGTGACGTGTGAGCAGAGAGGAAGTGTGGCCGAATGCCTGGCTGGTGGGAGGAGAAAGGAAGTCCCCAATTGCACTGGACCCTTTCCGACTGCACTGAACCCCAACCCTGGCCGAAACCCCATAGACCCAGGCTCATACTGGTGGAGTCTGGACTTTAGAGAAAGGAACCTGGAGACTCAGAGACTGGGAGACTGGGGGAGCCGGGAGTTCCAGCAAGCAGGGTCTACAGTCATGCACGTGTTAGTGGGCACAGAGAGATCTGACCACGGAGGTTCTCGCTGCCTCTCCAAAGCAGAAGGAGTCAGAAGCTCCAGACTACAGAGACCCAACCCAATTCCGGGCAAGCCCCTGGGGAGTGGGGGGTGTGGAAAGAGACTGAACAAAAACTGTGCACCTATGGATGAAGACAATGGGGGTGGGGAAAGGGCAGAGGATGGAATGGGAACCTGGTGGAGGGGAGCAATGGAGGGGGAAAAAAGAGGAACATTTGTAATAATCTGAACAATAAAGATTTATTTAAAAAATAAAAAATTAATTTAAAAAAGACTCTATGACTTTAATCCAAGTTCTTCCACAAAAGAAAATCAGGTTGAGAACTCTGGTCTGTCTGTTCTGTTTGAGAGCTCTCTCATGTGCCTGAAATGAAACTTTGGTTACAGTTGTTTTTTGCTTGCTTTCTTATCTATTGGAGACTTGGTTTGATTGTTGCTGTTTTGTGTACACTGGTAATCCTCTGTCTCCATCATTGAGGTTTTGTGTCATTTATACCTTGTAAACTTCATTCACAGTACTGGTTGGTATGAGATAAGATTTTAGGGCTAATGTCCCAATCCCTCCTTTTGCAGGGGTCCTCAAACTTTTTAAAGTGGGGGCCAGATCACGGTCCCTCAGAGAGCTGGAGGGCTGGACTATATGAACTACTAATTCCTACTGTAACACCTCGGCTGCGCTCACTGCCCAAAAAACCTGGCGGGCCGGATCAGACTCCTCTGCGGGCCGCATGTGGCCCACGGGCCGTAGTTTGAAGACCCCTGTTTTAGAGGATTTAGTTTGAGAGTACACATTTGAACTTTGTCTTTGCTTTAGATGTTGTTTTTGTTTCTGTTTCGAAATGGGCAGCTAGTCTTGATCCCATCAGAGAGTCCATTAGGTCCCATTTTAGCTGATTGGTCAAATTACTGCTAAAACCCAATGGCTAATTAGAATTGTTTGTCAAATGTCTGGTAAATGAGATCATATCACTTATATGAAAGCTTTCATGTTATTACATAACTAATAGCCCGGTGCATGAAATTCGTGCATGGGTGGGAGGTGTTCCTCAGCTCAGCCTGTACCCTCTACAATCTGGGATGCCTAGAAGGATGTCCTACTGCCAGCTTACAGGGATCGGGCCTAAACTGGCAGTCAGGCATCCCTCTCACAATCCGGAACTGCTGGCTTCAGCCACTCACCTACCTGCCTGCCTGCCTGATTGCCCCTAATCACTATGCCTGCTAGCCTGCTTGCCCCCAAATGCCCCCCTGCCAACCAGATCACCCCCAACTGCCCCCGATGCCAGCCTGCTCACCCCTCACTGCCCCCCTTACTGGCCTTCTCACGCCCACCTCACCTCCCCACTGGCCTGCTCACCCCCAACTGCCCTGCAGTCCCATCCTGGCCTGATTACCCCCCAGTAACCCAAAGTCCCAGCCTCTCATTTTTTTCTTTTTCCTTTTCCTTTTTTTTTTTTTTTTTGCAGCGCCTCCTTGAGAGGAGGCCAGGGCCAGCCAGGGTGGGTGGGAAGCTTGGCTTCCTCCATTGCTGGAGCAACCCAAGCCTACTGCTTGCTTCAGCTCTGTGGTCGGCTGCTATCTTGGTTGGGTTAATTTACATACTGCTCCTGATTGGCTGGTGGACATGGCTTGTGGGTGTAACAGAGTGATGGCTGATTTGCATGTTTCTCTTTTATTAGTGTAGATAAGTACTCTACTAAGAAATTATCTAAATGGCCAAAACCAGTTTGGCTCAGTGGATAGAGCATCGGTTTGCGGACCGAAAGGTCCCAGGTTTGATTCCGGTCAAGGGCATGTACATTGGTTGCGGGCTCATCCCTAGTGGGGGATGTGCAGGAGGCAGCTGGTCAATGTTTCTCTCTTATTGATGTTTCTAGCTCTCTATCCCTCTCCCTTCCTCTCTGCAAAAAAATCAATAACATATATATATATTTTTTAATTATCTAAATTGATGGTTCAAAGAGGGGATAAAGATCTCACTCTCCTCCCAGACAATAAAATTCAAGAAGAAAAAGAAAAATGAGGGGGGAAATATTTTAAATACTCTAAATCCTCCTATTGGAAATCCAGGAGCTGTGACAGTCCTTGGAACAATGGGAGAATTACTGCCACCCCTAAACCCTGTACAGGCTGAGGGAGACAGAGCAACTGCCCCACCTCAATGTGGAGGTAAAAAAAAAAATAGCACTTAAAAAAAAAAACTAGAGTCATGCTCCCAGGACAAAACTGGAATTACAGCTAAAATATAAAACAACCACCCTGAATAATCAATTGGAGACTAGCTGGAGATAACCCTGATAACCAAGGATAGAAAGTGAAGACTGCATAGACTCTGATAGGAAGGGCAGAGGCATTAAAAGGCTGGCCAGGCTCACAAAGACAGAAATTTAATTTCTTGAAAGATATCTCAGCTTTGAGGAGTTTCCACTGAGAACTATGGGGTCTAATCCCTAAGCCCCCCCGCCCCCCCCCCCCACACACACACACACACACCAGCAGAGAGCAACAGAACTGAGAAAGGTGCCCATATAACACCTGGCTGTTAAAAGCAACAGGGTTGCTATATGCCAAGAAGAGACAGTTTGAAATGCCAGCACCCTATTAAAGGGCCAACACACAACATTTGAGTGCAGCCACTCAACTTGGGCTCTGGCAGAGAGAGGGCAGAGTGGACTGGAACTGTGTAAGTATAAGCCAGGGTTTAGGGGATCAGGGGTTAGAGTTTTGAAAGCAGACACTCCAGTTTCCTGTCCTGAATCATTTCCTCATGCTGTGGAGGTCATCTTTTGTCCAACCCTTTGCTATCCGGGAGGTTTTGCCTGGGGGTAAAGGGGTGGAACAGTTGACCTACCCTATTGAAAAATCCCTTGCCACATCCTATGAAATTTTGGAGGTCCATAAAGAGACTGTGAATAACAACGAGCCTCCAGGCAGAACCAATTGCCCCAACCTGTTTAAAAACCTCTCATCCAACCAGTGGACAACTGATTGAGACTATTCCAGAGTGAATCCAATCAGTCTGTAGCCAGAGGTGGGTCACTCAGGGCTTTGAGCCATTGCTTGATCTAATTAGTCAGAAACAGCAGTTTGGATCCCCACCACAGAAACCATCCTGGACTGCTCAGGGAGGCAAAAGCTAGCAGGACTCCAAGCATCTGCAGCTGATACCTGTGGAACCAGTTCCATGGGGGAAGGGAGTATATCTCAGAAAAAGGACAATAAAGGAGTGAGACTCAAAGCAGACCCAGCTTCTGGGCTAAGGAGTGCCTGACCACTGGATTACTAGGGGATTCAACCTCTAAGACCTCAATCAGGTCACTCAGAGCCAGAAAAAGAAAGGGACTCACATTAACCTTCACTAGAGAATCTCCCAGGAGGTCAGGGTTGAACATACCAAGGGACCAGATTCAACAACATCATAGAAAAATTCTGTGAGCCCCAAAAATAGCAGACCCAAAGCATCTGTATAACAGCTGGCATGACCATATTGTGGTTGAATCTCACTGGCAGCAAGTTAGAGGGGAGATTCCTCCAATGAACAGGACATCAACAATCAAGTCCCAATTACAACAGGAGAGCACAAACAAGTAGCATTCTTAGAGCCTCCAGCTCAGGTAGACAAAGAGATTACACCACTGGACCCCTCAAGGCACTTTATACTTAAGGCCATCCCACAAAGACTAGAAGGCAAGGAAGTTCTATCTACTACATAGCAGCAAATACAAAGAAACAGCTAAAATGGGGAGTCAAAGAAACAACCTCAAAATGAAAGAAAAGAAGGAATCTCCAGGAAAAGAACTAAACGAGATGGAGGCAAGCAATCTACCAGACATAGAGTTCAAAGCAATGGTTATAAAGATGCTTAAGGAACTTAATGTAAATTATAAGAGCATGAAAAGATTAACAGAGGCCATGAACAAGAACCAGACAAAAATGAAGAATGATGTGTCTAATGTGAAGATCACACTAGAAGGTATTAAAAGTAGATTGAATGAAGCAGAGAATCAAATCAGCAATTTTCAAGACAAGGTAGAAATAAATACTGATTAGATCAACAAATAGAAAAAGAATTAGAAAGCAGGAAAATAGCTTAAGAGAGTGCTGGGACAACATGAAATACTAGAGGCCCAGTGCACAAAATTCATGCACAGGGGGTGTCCCTCAGCCCAGCCTGCACCCTCTCCAATCTGGGACCCCTCGAGGGATGTCCGACTGCCCGTTTAGGACCAATCCTAGAATTGGGCAGTCGGACATTCCTCTCACAATCCAGAACTGCTGGCTCGCAGTGCTCACCTACCTGCCTTCCTGATTGCTCCTAACCACTTATTCCTGCCATCCTGATTGATGCCTAACTGCTCCCCTGCCAGCCTGTTTGCCCTGCCCTGCAGACCTGGTCACCCCTAACTTCCCTCTGGTACAGGCCTGGTCCCCTAAAACTGCCCTTCCCTGCAGGCCCAATTGCCCCCAACTGCCCTCCCTTGCAGGCCTTGTCCCTCCCAACTGCCCTCCCCTGCTGGCCATCTTTTGACCACATGGGGGCAGCCATTTTGTGTGTTAGAGTGATGGTCAATCTGCATATTACTCTTTTATTAGATAAAATAAAGGCCTGGTGCATGGGTGGGGGCCAGCTGGTTTGCCCTGAAGGGTGTCCTAGATCAGGGTGGGGGTTCCCTTGGGGTTTACGGTGGCCTGGGCTAGGGGTCTGTGGTGGTTTGCAGGATGGACACGCCCCCCTGCAACCCAAGCAGAGGCCCTGGTATCTGGGATTTATTTATCTTCTACAATTGAAACTTTGTAACCTGGAACAGAGTCAAGCATTCTGCTCACTCAGTGGTGGAAACCATTTCTGTTGGGATTTATTTATCTTCTATAATGGAAACTTTGTAGCCTTAAGTGGAGACCAAGGCAGGCCAGGGTGTGTGGAAAGCTTGGCTTCCTCCATTGCTGGGGAAACCCAAGCCTCCCTCCTGCTCTCTCTCTGGCCGCAGCCTTCTTGGTTGGGTTAATTTGCATACTCTCTCCTAATTGACTGGTGGGCAGGGCTAGTCGGTGTCATGGAGTGATGGTTAATTTGCATATTACTCTTTGATTAGATAGGATAATGACATCCACATTATAGGGAGACCAGAAGGGGAAGAGGAGAAGCAAGGAACAGAGAAGCTGTTTAAAGAAATAATGACAGAAAACTCCCCCAACATGGTGAAGGAAAATGCCATACAAGTTCAGGAGTCACAGAAAGTTAAAATCAAGATGAATCCAAAGAGACCCTCATCTAGACATATCATAATCAAAATGACAAATGACAAAAGGCAAAGAAAGAATCTTAAAGCCAGCAGGAGACAGAAAATTACCCACAAAGGAATAACCATTAGAATGTCAGCTGACTTCTCAATATTTTAGGCCAGAGATGACTGACATGAAGTACTTGAAGTAATAAAAAAGAAGGGCTTAAATCCAAGACTACTGTATCCAAAGAGGCTATAATTTTGCTGCAACCCGAACAGCAAGGTTCAGGATCTGAAAGAGGGGCTCATTCACGAATGAAAATGCTAGACAAAAATTATTAAGGGGTGGGGGGCAGGTGGAGCCTATTTCTTTGAACAGACAAACTGATTCCTGGCCTAGTCTGCTTTTATTCACTTTTAGATGCATCTTGCCCTCAGTAAAGCACAGCAGACTCGTAGCAGACAGTCTCAAAGGTAAGTAAAGGCAAGTAAGATCCAGTAAACATTATTTGGAGGCTATCAGGTCAGGAAATTGATTCAAGCCACCACTAACTCAACATGAACAATCAGTGTTTCCAGTAAGCCCTGCTAATGCTTAAGGTCCATTAGTCTCCCACATTCTTTGGTGCAAGATAGAAGGAAGGCCAAGAGACATATGAAAACATGCTCAAACATGCTCACTAATTATCTGAGAGATGCAAATCAAAAGAATGTGGTACCATCTTGCACCTGTCAGAATGGCTATCAACAAATCAACAAATGACGAATGTTGGCGAGGATGTAGAAAAAAAGGCACCCTGTTGCACTGCTGGTAGGAATGCAGACTGGTGCAGCCATCATGGAGAACAGTATGAAGTTTCCTCAAAAAACTAAAAATGGGACTCCCATTTGACCCAGTAATTCCACTTCTAAGAATATATCCCAAACAACAAGAAACACAAATTAGAAAGGACATATGCACCCCTATGTTCATAGCAACACAATTCACCATAGCTAAGATTTCAAAATAGCCTAAGTGCCCATCAGCAGATGAGTGGATTAAAAAACTTTGGTACATATACACAATGGAATAGTATGCTGTGGTTAAAAAAAAAAAAGGAATTCTTACAATTGGCAACAGCATGGATGGAACTGGAGAGCATTATGCTCAGTATAATAAGCCAGTCAGAGAAAGATAAATATCATATGATCTCACTTATTTATGGAATATAATGAACAACATAAACTGATGAACAAAAACAGATCCAGAGACAGAGAAACATTGATCAGACCACCAAACCTCAGAGGGAATGCCAAAACCAGTTTGGCTCAGTGGATAGAGCGTTGGTCTGCGGGCTGAAGGGTCCCAGGTTCAATTCCAGTCAAGGCCATCTACATCGGTTGTGAGCACATCCCCGGTGGGGGTGTGTAGGAGGGAGCTGGTCGATCTATCTCTCTCATTGATGTTTCTAGCTCTCTATTCCTCTCCCTTCCTCTCTGTGAAAAAAAATCAATAAAATATATATATTTTTTTAAAAACCTCAGAGGGAAGTTAGGGGAGGGTGGAGGTAAGAGGGCTAGATCAACCAAAAGACTTTTATGCATGCATATAATCCTAACCAATGGATACAGACAACAGGGGGGTGAGGGCGTGAGTGGGGGGTTGTGTGTGAAATGGGGGGGATGAGGACATAGATGTAATACCTTAATCAATAAATAAGTTTTTTAAAATAATTTTAAAAATTAAGAGTTCCTCTTTTTGTCTCTCTTCCTGGACAGGGTACTGACATTTTTAGAAATATATCAAAACTATAAAACCTGAACTTCACAACCTCCAATCAAAAGAATGGTCTTCCATATCTAATAAGTTTTATCATTTCATACTCTTCTCTGCTTATCAGGCCTCTCACCACCTCTCCTCTGTATCCTCTCCCTGCTATATCCTCTTCCCTTCTTTTCCCTCTTCTCTGCCAAGCCCACTCCAACTTCTGCCAGGCCAGCTCCCAATTGGGCTCTTATCACACTACTCCTTTTCCAATGTTCTATTAACCCCCTCTCCTCTAGTCAATCAGGCCATTCACTGTCTTCTAGAACACAGAGACCCTCCATTCCTTTGTTCCCCAATGAACCCATTTCTGCTTGTCTCGCTCTTTCCTCCCTCCCCTCCTTCTTTTTTCCTTCTTGTCACATTATCAACCCTCTCAACCACCCCATATCCTTCCTCCTTCACCTCTTTCTAATGGTATGACCCAGAGCCTCATTATGATTTTCTTGGAATCTAGGCAGCTTTGCTTTCTTGGGCCCTTTCCTCTATGACATTTCATATAGTATACACAATTAATATTTTACATCTTTTTTGGTATGAGACAAATATAACCCAGGCTAAATTAATTACTATATATACATTATTATTATATTCATTTTCCTTCTGATTTAAAAAAAAATTAAAACTTTTTTTGGACTCTTAAAAGTGTAGTGGGCTCACTACACAGTGCATACTATGTCTGAAAGGTAAGTCTGACTTGCTAAAAACTCACAACCAAAGCCTGCACCTTATACTTTAAAGGGTAATACCAAATCTTTTAACTCCAAAACCTTCAGAAGAAACACAGTGTTTAATATTTGCATTAATTTTATTTTGAAATGAACAAATATGTGGAAAAAACTACTCATGTCACTAATGTTTATGAGACAGAAACATTCCAGAAGAGAACATGCACATTTTAATACCACTTTGCAGAAATACATGATACTATTATGGCAGGCATTAGGAAAAAAATATTTTTAACTGTATTTCACTGATAAACAATAATACAACTGAGTTTCTGATTGTATCACTATATCACATAAGATACAGAAACCTAGCCCTATTTGGGTAGCTCAGTTTGTTGTAGCATCACCCAGTACACCAAAAGGTTGGGGATTCTATTCCTGGTCAGGGTACATACCTAGGTTGCAGATTTGATTTCTGATTGGGACACTTATGGGAAGCAACTGATAGATGTTTCTCTTTCACATTGATGCTTCTCTCTTCTCTCTCTGTGTCTCTCTCTTCCTTCCTCTCTTTCTAAAAAATAAAATCAATAAAAGCATACCCTCATGTGAAGATTAAAAAAATACAGGAAACTGTAAACAAGCTACCAGTTAATAATAATAAATATGTATTTGCTGAAAATGTTTATTCTTATGCTAGTAGTTTCTCAAATGATAAAGTAAGTTCTTTATAGTATAACTTGTTGCCTTTTTCTAACAAAGAGATGAAGGCACAGCTATTGTAAGCAGACTAAACCCACTCAGCAAGAGGGATGGGGAAGAGGAGGCAATTTCACTTTGCTTTTCCCAAGAAAAAATCTCTAAATAGATATATCTCAGTTATCAGTTCTGGTCATTTTACATGGCAACTTGACAAAAGCCATCCTATATAATAAAGAGATAACATGCAAATTGGCCATCATGCCAACACACAAGATGACCACCCCATGTGGTCAAAGATGGCCGCCACAAGATGGCCTGCTGGGGAGGGCAGTTGGGAGGTTTGAGGTCTGCAGGTTAGGACAGTTGGGGAGGACCAGGCTGGCAGGCAGAAGCAGTTAGGGGCAATCAGGCAGGCAGGCAGGAGAGTGATTGGGAGCCAGCAGTCCTGGATTGTGAGAAGGATGTCCCAGATTGGAGAGGGTGCAAGCTGGGTTGAGGGACACTCCGCACCCCCGTGCATTAATTTTATGCACCAGACCTCTAGTGGATTAATAATAAGAATTATGATGCTTAGAGAATTCACTGCCTTCTTGAGAAAGTTTGCACTACTGTATCAGAGTGCTAGGTGTAATACATTATTAAGTATATTTGGGCATAGTTTTATACTGAGACTACCAGGAAGAAACACATGTTAAGACTGTAAGTAACTTGTGATTAAGTTTTGGTTATTGTAAATACAGACTGTTTACCTGGGTACCCACATACACCAATTATCCTGTTTAAGCAATCAATATCTTCTGCCTGGGAGTTCAGCCATCCTGTTCTTGTGACTTTGCTATAAACCTGGTTATTGCATTTCCTGATCATCCCCTCTTGTTCGCTTGAAAGTGCTTTTCTGGTGAAGTATATTAACAAAGTTATTGGGACGACAAAGTTTGAGTGCTGAAGTCAACTTCCTCATCTTCATTGACATCCAGGCCCCACCAGAAAACACTAAAGAAGTTGAATAAGTACTCTTGGGGAAATTTCTTGGTCACTGTGTGCATAAGTTCCCCAAACCTGTGCCTCTACTTCTTCAGGACCATTTGCACAGAGGCATTCTTTCCCTCCTGTAGTCTATCTTGCAGCCAATGCAATGCTCCATGGCAGATACTCTAAAGCAAGTATGTCAAACTCATGGTCCGTGGGCCACATGCGAAACACAACAAATATTTTTGTGGCCCAGCCAATATAATGGTATGTGCAGTAAGAAGCATTTTAATAAAAATTTCATAACTTAATTTTTCTAATATCTTGTTATACATAATTATTAATAATGAGCTACAACATTCACTAATGACTGATTACTAAAATTGTGTTGCGTTCATTTCCCTTACACTCAGGAGCACCATTTCTCTTCACTAAATATTAGCAGCCAATTACCACATCATTAGTCTTGGACTGACTTGTTTGGTGTACTCAATAGGAAATATTTTACTTTCAGAGAACAAGAAAAATAGGTTTATTTGTGTTATGCTTATTAATTTGTGCAGTTATTCAGTGTCTGGTAAGTTAATGTTCAAGAGAATATATTAATTTTTATTTAAATGTTCTATCATTTTATGTTAATGATGACTCATTTATTTCAGCCCTTTGTATTCAGCATGTCTCTATCGAAATCAAGTGGTAGTAAAAATAAATGAAAAATTGCTGACAAACATTGAAATTTCCAAGAAAAGTAGGAATTGGAGTACTTTTGCTGTGAAGTAAAAAATAAAATAATCTGTTTGATATGTAATAATGCTATTAGTATACCAAAGTTATACAATATTAATTGTCACTATGAAAAACATAAATCAAAATATGATAATTACAAGGGATTAATGAGACAAGAAAAGTTTAAAGAGCTCAAGTTAGGACTGAAAAAAACAACAATTCACGTCTACTAAAGTATCACAAGAAAGTGAAGTGGTGGTGCATGCAAGCTATATCTTGTCAGAGTTGATAGCTAAACACTTGAAACCTTTTACTTTTGCAGAAAACCAAAGAAAAACAAAGCAATGCTTTTAGAAAAAAAGGAGTGACACTGTTTATTTACGCTGGCAGACTCAAAGGAATAAATTCCCCAATCTGAATAAAGTAACATGCAGGGGGCTTCTCTTTGATATTTTTCTGGGTTCTTTGACTCGCAAATATGGATTATGCTTCCAGTCTTTTTGAGGGTTCTGCAAAAAGGTCCCAGGTGTTGGGGGTCTTGCAAGCATATCTGATAGTCTAGCCTGGCACCAGTGTTAATAAACCTTCCTCAGGGACAGTGCATTGTTCACAGTTTTATGGCCTCTGTAACAGTTCTGTAAGACCAGTTTCTGGAAAAGAGGTAGTGACTTAATTATAGGTTATCAAGAATGTACACTGGGCTTGCTGGCATGGGTTCAGATTGCTAGCCCCCCTCCCCCCCCCCCAAATATCAGGGTTACATTGGAATTAGCCCTTTTTAGCCTTTTTATTACTGAAGATTACTTAATCAAGGAATGTCTAATTAAAGCTGCAGAAATTGTTTGTCCTGGAAATGTGAAGTCTTTTCAAATAATCCCTTTGTCTCAAAATACAGTTGCAAAAAGAATTACTGATTTAGTGGACAATTTAACTATTCAGATCAAAGCAAAATCATGTAGTTTTGAAGCTTTTTCTGTTGCCTTTGACAAAAGAATGGTCATTGGAGGCATAGCTCAATTAGCTGTGTTTCTTTGTGCTTGCGACATGGATTTCAACATTTTTGAGGGATGATTGGAACTAGTATTGATGCATAACACTAGTACAGGACAAGATATATTTAATTGTGTTTTTAAACTTCTGCACAAAAACAATCTGTCTTTCTCAAAAATTAACTTCTGTAGCTACAGATACAGGGGATGCTGGGGGAAGGTCAATGGTGGGAGGGAAGGAGATATATGCACTACAATATGTAATGCTTTAAAAAATAAAAATAAAAGGCATATAGTTTTTTAAAAACAAACAAACAATGGTTTCGTTGCATTACTACAAAAAAAGTGAAATTTATGAAGGATCCAGGATTTATCATATGCATTGCAATATACATCAAGAAGTATTCTGTGCAAAAGTAATAAACTCGGAAAATGAGTTGACATATATTAAAAAAATCAATTTCATAAGATCTTGAAGTTTAAATCAGTGGCAGTTCTCTGTTTTCTTAAGTGAATTAGACAGCAAATATTCTGGCTTGTCCTACTATATTGAGGTACGTTGGCTATCCTGCTCCAAGGTTCTTAAACAATTCTGGGACTTGAAAGAAGAACTATGTCAGGTTTTGTTTTGATGTGTTTTGTGTTTGTTTTGTTTTTTTGTTTTGTTTTGGGGTTGTTTTTTTTTTGGTCTGTTTTTTATTGCTTTTTATTTTTATTTTTTATATATTTTATTTTTTTATTGTTTAAAGTATTACATGTAGTAGTACATATATCTCCTTTTTCCCCCATTGACCTTCCCCCAGCCTCCCCTACCCCTGGTCTCATGCCTTCATCCCACTCCCCAGTGTCTTATGTAGATTTCTTGTGCATATATGCATGCATACAAGTCCTTTGATTGATCTCTTTCCTCCCTCCTCCCCAAGACTCCCCTGCCTTCCTGCTGTAATTTGACAGTCTGTTTGGTACTTTACTGCCTCTGTATCTTTTGTTCATCGGGTTATAATGTTCTTTATTTTCCATAAATGAGTGAGATCATGTGGTGTTTTTCTTTCATTGCCTGGCTTATTTCACTTAACATAATGCTCTCCAGGTTCATCCATGCTGCTGCAAATGATAAGAATTCCTTCTTTTTTATGGCAGCGTAGTATTCCATTGTGTAGATGTACCATAGTTTTCTGATCCAATCATCTGCTGACGGGCACCTAGACTGTTTCCAAATCTTAACTATTGTAAATTGTGCTGTTATGAACATAGGCATGCATATATCTTTTCTGATTGGTGTTTCTAATTTTTTGGGATATAATCTAGAAGTGGGATTACTGGGTCAGATGGGAGTTCCATTTTTAGTTTTTTAAGGAAATTTCATACTGTTCTGCACAATGGCTGCACCAACCGCATTCCCACCAACAGTGCGTCAGTTCTTAATAACTAAAAATCAAGGCACAAGCCTGTTTTTTTACACAATATTGTTGCAAGATTAACCCTTCATGGTTGATATAAAAAAAACATTTATATGTTTTAAACTTAAACTGCAAAGAAAACATCAGATTATTACAAACATGTTTGACCAAGTCAAAGCATTCAAATGTAAGTTAGTTCTTTGGGAAAAAAGCAGTTGAAAAATGAAGATTTAGTGCACTGTCCAACATGCAACATGAACAAATCAAGTTTAGGTGAAACTGCATCATATCAAAAACATGCAGAAAAAAAATTTAAACCTTAGAACTGAATTTGAAACAAGGTTTTCAGACTTTAAATTTTTGGAAGACAAGTTTTCTTTGATTTTTTTCTTCAATAAATATAGAAATAGTACCTAATCAAATGCAAATGGAGGTAATTGAGACCCAGTGTAATACAAATTTAAAGGCAAAATTCAGTGAAGTTGGAGTGCCTGAATTTTACAAATATTTACCTGCCAGGCTTGAAAATACTCAAAAATTGCATCTTAAATTATTTCCATGTTTGGAAGCACTTATTGGTGGGAGCAGTTATTTACAATTATGAAAAGAAATAAGTCTCCTGTCAGATCCCGAGCAGAATTACTGACATTCACTTTGGGTCAGTTTTAAAAGCAATCACCATAAACAAGATTTCCCTCTAAGTAGGGAAGAGAGTAGCTGAGAAGCACTACATTATAGTGTCAGGAAGAAAACATTAATTTTATCATTGCTCTTGATATATACAAACACACACACACACACACACACACACACACACACACACTATACTTTTGGAAATAAACCTGCATTTCTATTGAAACTGAAGCTTTTGTGTTTTTGTTTTTTGGTTGTTGTTTTTTTTCAGCCTACATAAACTTAAGCCTTGTTTATTTGGTCCATGTTAACCTTTGAGTTTGATTTGCTTGCTTTAAAGGGTTGGGCTCAGAGTAATGGAGCCTAGACTTGAACGTGTAATTTATGGTAAGCACCTCATTTATGAAATCATTGTTAGTTAAAAGTGAAATTCCAAATTCCTGAGTGAAGGTGAGCATATCATAGAGTTTTGAAAACTCAACTTTCACGTCTCACAAGAGCTTCAGTATGGGCTTGTCATATTTCTGGATCAAGGGAGTGACCTTCTCAATGTGCTTTACAATCTTGAGCCAGAAATCAGGGATCACTGTAGAAAGAGAAGATCTTTCTCTTCCTCCATGTTTATGTCCTTTAGTTCCTCCATACACCCCAGTCACCTCCTCCAGATCCTCAAAACCTTCTTCATAAGATTTCTGCAAGTCCTCATAGTTGGGCAGATTCTCCTCTGGATCCTGCATTTGAGCATCAAAATCATCTTCCATCTCATAATTATAGTCCTTGGCCTTGACTCTCATCTCACACTCCTCTTCAGTGAGCTCCTACAGCGGTGTACATTAGGATCAAGCCATCCACCTGGAACTGCTCAGAAGGAAATTTGAACACTTCACTCCAAACAGGAGACATGTTGGCACATTGGTCATTTTGAACTCAACAGACTTAAAGACACAGCTGGTTCAAGATGGGTGTGATACAGACAACTTTCCTCTCAATGAGATGAGATTCTCTCAGATACTTGGCCAGAAACTTTTTTGAGAGTGTACACTTAGTACTTAAATTCCAGAGGTAGGCTCTCAATAAGGTCTTAGTCTAAGGGGTACCTCATCAAAGCCTGTGGAGAGGTTTCAGCTACCATCATGCCAATTAATAGGCTCATTTGACCTGCTGTGCTATGCTCTCCAAGCCCTTCCATCATTAGATTTTGACAGGAAAAGATTCACACAAGTGGAGGAGAAAGCTCACCAACCAGGACTAAGCAGAAGCAGCTCTGACTGTAGAAGTTGGCTTAAAGTGAAGGAAGCAGCAGAGGAGCAGGTGGGCGCAATACCAGAGCAAGCCTAAGGCTGCAGCAGAAACAAAACTGGCCTTTCCCATTAGCTGCCATAGGGTAAAGTGCCACAAGCCTTTTGAGCAAAAAAATGACCTTCTAAATTCTTTTTGGCTTCAGAGCTCACCTTATTATTATAGTTCAGTAGCTGTGATTGACAAATCCTAGTCCAATGAATGATTAAAGCTATCAGACCTCCAACATTACCCACCTTCCCACAATAGGAGCGCCAAAATTTCTAGATAGGAGCGGTTTACTGAGCATGAATCTAGTGAGGGAGGGGTAGATTGAAACTACTTTGACATATATTTTTAAGTAGGCCTGAGAAAACTTTAGCCTAGAATAACAAAGAATTTAGGAGAGGGGAGATTTTAGAGGCCAGATAAATACATCTAATAGGAAGGGCCACTAGTAGAGTGTTGTTCAAGAATCTGTTTGATAACATCTATGTAGCTTTTATCAATTTTTAACAAATATTACAGTTTTAAAAATTCCAAAAGGGCTCAAATTTGCAACTTTATCAGTTGTAATTACAAAACAAGACAAAACTAAAAAAAACTAAACAGAAGGGAATGACCTTATTATTTTAGTTCCTGAAAGACACATGCCAAAACAAAGCCTTTTGGTATTCAACCCTACAAAAAAAGAATAGGTAAAAATACTAACATATTAACAGTGAAGAACATCAGGTGATAGGTTATGTGACTCCCTGAAGATATTTTATTTTCTAATTTAGCATTTTCAAAATCTCTATAAGGGTGCTTTCTTTTAAAATTGTTTCAAATTTCATAGTATTTTCTATAGAAGAGTGAAATGATATGGAATATGATGGGAGTAAAGGATGGCCTATGGTACTAATACCCATAGTTATATTTATGAATAATTAACACTTCACACCTGGCTATCAATATCCCTATTGAATTGCAAATTATCTTTCTGCATGCTGGCTTTTTTGGAGGTAAAACAAAAAGGTACTTAAATGTGAAGTAATGTTACTGAAAAGCAAAACATCTGCCTTTAAATTCTGAATAAATTGAAAATATTCAATGACCTCAGCACTGAGAAAGGTTGAAGATATGATAATGCATTGACAAGATGGAATGCTATGTGGCATTAAAATTTTTCTAGGGTAGAAAAAACAGTTTTTCCTTGTCTATATTTTAATACAGATTAAAGATTTTTATTTTTAAAGACTTTTTTAAACTACATTCCAGACTTAACTGTTCACTGTTTAGTATTATAATCATAAAAACCATAGACTGTTAGTGTATTTCATTATAGTCTTTAAGTTTTAGAAAACTGTAAACAAGGTTTTATGCTTCTCACTCTATAGCTTAGCTGCTATTTTAGATGATAGGTTTCTAAGGATGGGTGATTGGTTGTTTTATAACTGATGAAATGCCTATGCTACTTTCTGCATATTCCAATTGCCACTTCATAAACCCTCTTGATGCTGAGGAAAACGAAGAGGGGAAGAGGAAAAGAAGTGAGAGCAGAAAAGGAGGAGAAAGAGAATAAGGATGAAATTATTCTAGGGCTAAAAGACTCATGTTAGGGAATCACAACAATTGGAAGGTTCCAGAAGCAGTCTTGTGTGGAGGAGGGACCAAAGAGCTTAAGTAGAATATAAAGAACAGATGGTTTTTCCCTCAATAAATATCATATAATTATTTAAGCACTCCAATTATGTCTGTGTTGTGTGTGTGCATGTGTAAGTGCCTGTATTTACCTTCCTATGTTCATGGCACCATTATTTATAATAACCAAGATATAGAAGCAACCTAGATTTCCATTTATACATGAATTGATAAAAAAAAATATGTGGTCTAATTTTGCAATGGAATATTACTCAGCCATAAAAAATGAAAGTTTACCATTTGTGTGAACAAGGATGATATACTAAGTGAAGTAAGTCAGACAAAAACAAATACCATATAATTTCACTTATATGTGGAATATGAAGCAAAACAAAAACAGACTTATTGAACAGGAATCAAACTCATGGTTTTCAGAGTAGACAAGAGTTGGGATGGTGATTGAAAAAGGTGAAGGGGAATATGGCCAATAATATTGTGATCAGTTTTCACAGTGACGGATGATTATTAAACTTAGTGTGGTGATCACATTGTAAGATATATAAATGTCCAATCACCATATTGCATGCCTGAAACTAATTTGTATACCAACTATACTTAAATAAAACTAGTAATGAAAAGCTTAAACACACACAAACACACACATACACACACATCTCATTTAAAATAGACTAAGGCAGGGGCATGCTGTGCATGAGATGCTGGAGCTCAGAAGGGAGGTGTGGGCTGGAGTCCTTCCGATGGAGAGCAAAGCTGTGGACCTGATATAGCATTGAGAGCCCAGGCCAAGTGTGGTGGATGCTCACTAGACTAAGGAGAACTCAGAGAGGGAGAGCGAACTGGGGTATTAAGGGGGGATCTAATCAGAGCACCAATAAGAAAAGTCATTCAACAACAAGGGCATGGAGCGGAAGATGACTGCCAACGAAAAGGCAGACTGCAAGATAGTGTGTGAGTGAGAAAACAAAGGAAGAGTGTGTGGTCGCAAGGGGAGTGTCCTTTGATGAGTTGAGAGACAGCTATACTCCAGGAGAGTGTGGGGGACTGCTGGACGGGGCTCCCCTGACCAGGCAGCCCCCACTGCTGCTGAGTTCTCTCCCGGAACAACCTGCTCAGATGTGGAAACTGTGCCATCTTGAAGGGGAAAATGGATGTTATCAGATGCTGAAAAAGCTTGGGGAATCTACAACTAAGGCACCCATCGAACATCTGCGAACCCAAGAACATCGGTCTCCGAGTGGCACAAGCACGCAGATTCAGAGGAGCTCTACCCTTCCTCACAGAAAGTCAGATTTCACCTGGGATAAGATGAGGTCTGTGTTCCCAGCAGGAGAGAGAAACGTGCACACTGCGGGTGCTGGAGGACATGGTGAAGTCTGCGCCTAGAAAAATCCGTGGCTGTTTGGCTGGCATGATCCGTGAATGTGGAAGGGAGACCGCAGAGCTGCTAACCGAAGGAAACTCTAAAAAGCAACACGTTTTGATATGGGTGCAAAAGGATAGCCTAAAATTTTTAAGTGTGCCAGCTGCTTAGACTAAGGTGACCAGACGTCCCGCTTTTGGCGGGACAGTCCCGATTTTTTAAAATTGTTAAAAATCGGGACTTTTTTAAAACACCGCAGGACGCGGGACAAATTGTTAAAAATCAGGACTGTCCCACCAAAAGCAGGACGTCTGGTCACCTTAGCTTAGACCCACCAAGGGGAAAAAAGAGACTGCACAGACTTGCACGCAGCCCTGGAGTTCACACTTACTCAGGCTCTTTTTTTTTTAATTTAATTTTTTTTTCCTCTTTAAATCCTTGCTTCTGATTACTAAACCCAATACATAGAATCACTGGGAACAATCTAAGAGACTGAAGGGGAAAATTGTTTTTCTGGAACCAGGGATCAGAACGGATAATAAGTATCAGAGAATCAGCTCTGGGGCAAACCGCCATTAAGTGCCACAGGGAAAACAAAACCTAAACACTAGCTAGAGATGACCTATAGACCCAGGGGTCATTCCAGAAACACTGCCACCAGGGAATCAGGGAAAAGCGTGGGATAAGGTGAGGTCTGTGCTCCCTTTTGTGTAAACATAAATAAAAAAATAAGGACACACTGCCTGCTTAAAAATCAGGACTGGATTACAACACTGAGGAGCAGTGGAACGTAGGGAACTTCAATACTGTCCTGACTAGAAAACAGGCGTGCCAAACAGAACAGTAGAGGAAGTGAATGACCTTCACTACTGCACATTATTTATTTATTTTGTCATCTTTTATTTAAGAAACTAATTTTTTCCTCACTTGATTTTACCTTTTTAATTATTACATTTTTATTTTATTTTTTACTACTACTATTTTATCTTTTTTTAAGTGTTATATTATTTTCTCTTTATTTTACTTTTGGATTAGTGTTCTACATTCTATTTTCATCTTTCCTTTAGTATCATTTTACTCTATCTCAACTTTACCTTTATGCCATCACTCTCTTCCTCATTTTCCCCTTTTGTTGTCCTGTTTCTCTTACCCTATTCCTGCTTTATATTCTCCCTATTCCTTCTTTTTACCCCCTGTTAAAATTTCACCATATTTATATATCTAATTTCCAATCCAAGTCCATACACACCTCTCTCTTCTCTTTCTTCACTATCAAAAAATTTTATTTTGTTTTGTTTTATTTTATTTTATTTTATTTCTCTCTGTCCATTTGTTGTTGTTTGCTTGATTGTTGATTATATCCATTGTTTATACTTGTTTGTGAGATTGTTTTGCTTTTTCTTTTTGTTTTTTGTTGTTTTTTTTGTTCATTTTTTGTTTCTGTTTTCCCTCGCTCAGTTGATATTGTTGTTGTTTGTATATTGCATTCATCTCCAGGTATTTGTTGCTGGCATGTGTTGGGATTAGTGGCTGTTCTATTGGAGTTTTCTCCACATAAATATAGTTTTTCTCACCTCTTCTTTCTTATTCTCTCTCTTTTCTCTCTTATTTTATTTCCTCTACCCAATTTCATTTTTACACTCCTTTTTTTCTTTTTCTCTTCTCCTTTCTCTCCTATCCTCTAATTAGACTTTCTCTGGTGGTCATCTTTATTTGATGCCATTAATATCATGAATATACTTGTGTGCAGTTCTTGTGCATTGTACCTGGTATTTTATGCCTTTAAATCAACAGAGAGAATTACATAACCAGACATGCAGAGAAGAGAGATCATGGGGAGACAAAGAAACAGCCCACATATGAAAGGAAAGCAGGCATCACCAGAAAATAAAGTAAAGGAAATGGAGGCAAGCAACCTGTCAGAGAAAGAATTCAGAGAAATGGTCATAAGGTGGCTGAAAAGAATGGAAAATAAATTTGACAATATGAGTAAGAACCAAGAGGAAATAAAGAAGAACCAAGAAGAAATGAAAAATGACATCGCTGCTGTAAAGAACTCAATAGAAAGCATCAAGAGTAGACTAGAAGAAGCAGAGGACCACATCAGTGAGCTAGAAGACAATGTAGGAAAATAAACCCAAGTAGAGCAGCTTCTAGAAAAAAAAAATTTAAAGCAGGAAGAGAGCCTAAGGGAACTTTGGGATAACATGCAACAAAACAACATCCTCAAAATAGGGGTGCCAGAAGGAGAGGAAAATGAGCAAGGAATAAAAAACCTGTTTGAAGGAATAATGATAGAAAACTTCCCTGGTATAGGGAAGAAAAAACCCACACAAATCCAAGAAGCTCACAGAGTCCCAAGCAAAATTAACCCCAAAAGACCGACACCAAGGTACAATATAATTAAACTAGTGGCCCGGTGCACGAAATTCATGCACGGGAGGGAAGGAAGGTACCTCTCATCCCTGCCTGCATCCTCTCCAATCAGAGATCCCTGTGGGATTGGGCCTAAACTTGCAGTTGGACAACCCCCTCACAATCTGGGACTGTTTGCTCCTAACCGCTCACCTGCCTGCCTGCTTGATCACCCCTAACCATTCTGCCTGCTGGCCTGATTGCCCCTAACTGCCCCCCCCCCGGCCTTATCAGTGATCACCTGATCACTGCCCTCCCCACCTGGCCTGATCATGTCCAACTGCCTTCCCCTCCTGGCCTGATCACCCCTAACCATTTCTGCCTCTGCCCCACAACCATGGCTTTGTCTAGAAGAACTTCTGGAAGGTCTCATGGTCTAACTAGCATATTATCCTTTTATGAATATAGATAAGATATGACATACTGCCATAACTATAACATATGTACCAGTATTACTCTATGAGAATACATACTTCATGTGATAGGAAGGCATCTAATACATTACATTGTATATGTTGTAAATAGTAGGAAATACTGTATTCATAGCAATAATATACACCCTGTGACTTCCCCTCCTGGTTTGGGAATGCTTCCCCAGCTCTTTGAATGTTCCTGGCCCTTAATGTATTTTTTTGTTGTTGTTGTCATTCAGTGTAACTTTATTTACTGTTTATCGCACATGATATGAGGTCTTTAATTTCTAACCACCAAAGACTCAAAGGACTATTTTTTCCACGAAGTTTAACATTAACGTCAGTGAATTCATGTATTCATGTGTTTTTATTGTAAATATCTGAATTATTCACATTGTTATAGATCCTGAACTCATAAGCATGGACCATGCACAGGCTGGCAGCAAGCCAGGAAGCCACTCTACAAGCAAGCAGATACTCTGCATAAGGAGAAAAGTCATAGCATAACATTTAATGTCCAACCTGAGTCACCTCAGAATGTTATATATATTGACTTCTTTATTCATATAGTATCAGGAACCCAACTGCTTGGTTGGTGATGGGGTTGACCTGGTTTCAGGAGGATTATTCCTAAAATAATTAAGGAAAGAGGGCCTCAATCTTTCTTCTTGGTTGCTTGCTCCTCCCCAGCACCTTCATCTTTCTTCTCATCCTCAGCTTCTTAAGCACTTCTCCTTCACCTTCATCTCCTTCCTCTTCCTACTTTGCATCCTCAAATTCTTCCTTGGCACCTTCTTCCTCTTCCTCTCCTTCCTCTTCATCAGCCACTTCCTTCTCCTTCTCCTCCTCCTCTTCAGATTCTCCTTCAGAGAGGGGTTCATCCTTGGCTTCCTGGGCTTTTGCAGCCTCAATGGTCTTCTCCACCTCAATCTGCTCCTCTTGGACGTGGCTGGTGTATTAAGAAGGGAAGGAGCGATTGGACATCAAGTAGGAACTAGTCTGTAAACCACCATAGGCAGATCGACCAAAGATCTGGGAACTCTGGGAGTATCCACTGGCTATGCTTCCCATGTTGGTGAAACTGAACTGGGTCTCCTCACCTTCCAAGAGTTTCCTGTAAGCTGCAATGTCAATGTCCAAAGCCACAGTGAGGCAGTCCTGGTATTCTTTTAAATATCGTGCCATTTCACTCTCTGTAGTTCTCAACTCATTTTCTAGTTTGTTGATTGTGTCCTGCATAGCACTAACATCAGAGTTCTGCTTATCCTCCAGCTCTCGCAGCTGCTTTCTCAGAGCTTAGTTCATGCCCCGGAATGCTTTGATCTCTGGGGTCTTGGCCTTGAGCAGGTGGAGGCTGTCAGACACCCCCTCTTTGGTGGCATGCACCCCATAGGCCTTCTTGACAGTGCTCTTGGTCAGCATGTAAAGCAGCTATTATACCATTCTTCTGCATTCTGCATGTTCTTGGCAACCAGTACCGGGCACGGATGTCCTTGAGCATGGCAGATAGGTTGGACTTGGAGAACATGACCACAGAGACATGAGAGTACAGGATCTGAGCCTGCAGCTCAGCGATCTCCTCTTCATGCACCTTCAGAAAGGCGATTTAGTCCATCAGGCTGTTGGTGTGCTTTCCAAGCTCAACGCCAGCGAGAGCCACCTCATCTGCACCTTTGCGTGCCTCCATCAGCCAGCCCTCTGCTTCATCATGTTTCAGCACCTCTTCCTGATAGTGCACCTGCAGGTTGTTCCCAGTCCCTTCCAAGCCCTGGTGCCTGCTAACTGCCCACTGCCCTCTCCTCACCAGAGACCTGCGCAGTGGACCAGGGCACAGGCATCCCATTTTCATTAAAATGTTCAACGCCGGTCTGCTCCACCGGTGTCCACAGGCGGCATGGGGAGCAGACAGTGATCCTAGAGACTCTGGCCGATGGCTGCCTGGACACGTGGGCGGTGTTAGGCACTGCCCCCTCTCCTCTTGCCTGGTTACCTATTGAGGCCTTGACCCAGCAGGTGACATCAGTCTCTGCCTGCATGACCTGCCCGGTACCCCATAGTAAACTGGACACCACAGGTGGCGTCAGGTGATGCCCTCCCAGCCTGCCAGCCTGGACACCGAGGGTGGCATCTGGTGCTGCCCCTGTCCCACTGCCCGATTATCTATCGCGGCCTTGACCCAGCAGGAGACAACAGGCTTTGCCTGCCTGGCCTGTCATGTCCTCCAGGGTGGCCTGGACTCCGCAGGCAGCATCAGGTGCTACCCCCCGCCCCCATCTGCTTACCTACCAGCTCGACCCTGCAGACGATGTCAAGTGCTGCCCAACCGGCCTGCCCGTCCACAATGGTGGACTGGACCCGGAGGGTGGTGTCAAGCACTGCCCGCCTGGCCTGCCTGGTCCCCAATGGCAGCCTGATCCCACTTGGCTGCATCAGGTACAGCCTGCCCCTCCTGCATCTGCAAATTTACCCTCCATCTTTGTTGGCTTAATTTGCATATCAGTCCTGATTGACTGTGGGAATACTGAAGATACAATCAATTAGCATTTTTCTCTTTTATTAGTGTAGACAGCATCAGCAGCCATTTGTCAGCAAATTACATAACTTAGATGAAATTGACAAGTTTCTAGAAAGATACAAATTACCAAAACTGACTCAAGGAGAAACAGAAATCTGAATAGATCTATAACAAAGAGATAAAATAAGTTAGGTCAAGGGCATGTACCTTGATTGCAGGCACATCCCCAGTAGCAGGTGTGCAGGAGGCAGCTGATCTATGTTTCTCTCTCATTGATGTTTCTAACTCTCTATCCCTCTCTCTTCTTCTCTGTAAAAAATCAATAATATATATATTTTTTTTAAAAAGAAGACTGAAGGAAGGCCAAGAGACATATGAAAACCTGCCCAAAGTCACTAATTATCCGAGAGATGCAAATCAAAATGACAATGCGGTACCATCTCACACCTGTCATAATGGCAATCATCAACAAATCAGCAAACAACAAGTGCTGGTGAGGATGTGGAGAAAAAGGAACCCTTGTGCACTGCTGGTGGGAATGCAGACTAGTGCAGCCATGGTGCAGAACAGTATGGTGTTTCCTCAAAAAATTATAAATGGAAGTGTCCTTTGACCCAGCAATACCACTTCTAGGAATACTAATATATCCCAAGAAATCAGAAACACCAATCAGAAAGGATATATGCATCCCTATGTTCATAGCAGCACAATTTACAATAGCTAAGATTTGGAAACAGCCTAGGTGCCTGTCAGCAGATGAGTGGATTAGAAAACAATGGTACATCTACACAATGGAATACTACGCTGCCATAAAAAAGAAGGAATTCTTACCATTTGCAGCAGCATGGGTGGACCTGGAGAGCGTTATGTTAGTGAAATAACCCAGGCAATGAAAGAAAAATACCACATGATCTCACTCATTTATGGAAAATAAAGAACATTATAACCTGATGAACAAAAAGATAGATACAGAGGCAATAAAGCACTGAACAGACTGTCAAATTACAGCGGAAAGGCTGGGGAGTGTTGGGTAGGGGGGAGGAAAGAGATCAACCAAAGGACTTGTATGCATGCATATAAGCACAACCAATGGATACAAGACACTGGGGGGTGGGATGAGGGTATCCATAGGGGGTAGGGAGGCTTGGGGAAGGTCAATGGGGAGGGAGGAGATATATGTACTACTGTGTGTAATACTTTAAATAAACAAACAAACAAAAAACACCTGAAAATTAAATTTAAAAAAATAAAACATAGGAGAGTGAAATTGAAAATTGAATAAAATAGACTAAGGCAGAAGGCTCAAATAATATATGAAGTGTGCTTGTGTGAGCACATGCACACACAGACCAAAGAAGAGACTTACATTAGGGACTTCTGCTGATTAACCTCTTTTTCCTTTCATCCTACCCCCCTGCTTAGCACTCACACAGGGAGTTTTACAAGGACTGGTGTCCTTTATGATTAGTGACACCCCATGCACTCCCATCCCACTTCACCCCTTCCATCTCATAAGTGAGCACATGCAAACAGGCACACACACACACACAGAACCAGTAGGAGTGTGAAAGTATGTGCACATGCAGCATGGGGGTTAGTAGAGTTTTTATGGTCTTTAGTCACCTTGGGAATAGATCAACACATAGATCATTTGTGTGGTTTTAAAAAGCAGGAATCTTCTAATTTTAGACATTCTTTTGTCTTTTACTTTTAAAAACTATATTATAATATTTGGCAGAGAATTCAGAGAAAATATATTTCTGAAATGTGTTCCATAGAAAAATATTCTTTACACATCTTTGTTTTCTAATGATTTTTAGAGAGAGGGAGGGAGAGAGAGAGAAACATCGATGTGAGATAGAAACATCAATTGGTTGCCTCCCACGTGATCCTCAAGCCTGCAACCTGGGTATGTACCCTGACTGGGAGTCAAATTGCCACCTTTTGGTGTATGGGATGACACTCCAACCAGCTGAGCCACCCAGCTGGAACTATATTTCTTTTCTTTTTTAAAATATATTTTTATTTATTTTAGAGAGGAAGGGAGCAGGAGAGAGAGATAAAAACATTAATGATGAGAGAGAATAATTGATCAGCTGCCTCCTGCACCCTTGTCCCCCTTACTGGGGATTGAGCCATAATTCTTGCATGTGCCCTGACCAGGAATTAAACTTTGCCCTTCTGATTCATAGGTTGATGCTCAACCACTTCCCAACAGTTGGCTGGGCTATATTTTAAAAGATTATCTGCTTTAAAATAATCACCTATATGTTGCATATATTTGTGTGTAAAAAATCAAATCTGCTACATACCTATGGTTGATATATAATTTCATGTGATTTTTAGTTTCTGCATTCTATTTTTTCCTGGTTTCCAAATATTTTAATTTAATGATGCATTTATTGGCCAGTGAAAAAATGGCCTGTGATGAGTGTTGACTTTGATGTACACAGCTATAAAGCTATTGAATGTATTGGGAAGGTGAGGAAGTAACACCATACTTAGTCACTATATTTTCCTCTTCATTAACCAGGCTTGTCAGTAAGTTAAGTACTGCATTTAACTTGCAACTTAGCCCTTCTAAATATTAGCAAAAATCTGTAGGAGTCTGTTACTAAAATAGATAGTATAAGCTTTCAGTTTTTATTAATAATTTAATAAGAATTTACTGTAGTCTTTTTATACCACACAGTTTTGAGTATTTTACAGATCAAAACTTAATAATAAAAATAATAAAGATAGATACACCTATCAGCACCTATGTGTTGTACATATTTAAAAGCACTTTATATAACTTATTTGATTTTCATAATAATCTATGAGGTAGTTCACAATAATTACCCTGTCTTTCAAAATATGAAAACAGACACATAAAGTGACTTGCACAAGGTCACCCAACTTATTAGTTACAGAATTGGAATTTGAATCCAAGCAGACTGGCTTCAAAGACTGATCTCTATGCCATATGATATATAATACTAAATACTGTAATTTGCACTATAAATTGCATGCCCCCAAATGAAATTTTATTATATTTACATATTTAGTATATTCCTTAAAAATATCAAAAATCTAACAAGGCCCAATAATGACCTCAAAACTCCTCCAGGACTGTTTGAATTATGTTTTTAAGAAAAGCTGCAAAAAGAATTAAGGTAAAATTCTATTTTTAGTTATACTTGTGTCCTAAACCCTAGTACAGGACTCTCTGGTATGTGAGCTGAAACTAATGGCTAGTCCAAGGCCTAAAGGGCCTTTATACCAGTTTAAAACCAAATCAAATGTACTTTCATCATACCACAAGCTATGGGAAAATTGACAGTCTCAAATTACCTCGCTGAGAAGGGGTGAAAGAGAATGAAATATAAAAATGAGTCCCTGACATCAGGAAGCTGGCCTGATATTCATAGCTCGGCCAATATTATCTTATTGGACATAAACCATCTCACAGAACAGCCTCAGACCAGGTTACTCTAGGACTACAATTAAATGTGACAAAGTAAAGCTACTTAATTTTGCCTAAGCATAGACAAAAATAAAGTCACTGTGCCAACCAAAAAATGCCAAATCCTTGCCATTCTAGCTAAAATGAGTGGCTACCACCTTTTCACCAATTACAGACTTATTCTTGTTCTAGTCTCTCCTCCCTATAAAGATTTATTGAGCTGCTATTCTAAAATGTTTCCTACAATATAGAGTAAACCTCCATTTTGTTAGCCCTCCATGAAATCACACAATCAAAGCCCAAATCCTGCATGTGATTTTTTAACACCCACTTATTGATAACATACAATAGTTTCCCTTGATGTGTGTTCAGCCTCACAGCAATAATGAATGCATTCAACTTTTTCAACTATGGGTATGTCTCTCATGGTCTTAGGCCAGAGGCCATTGCCATGAGAGATACAGGAAAGGGACTGGCCTGCCCTTAGAGAAAGCCTAGAAGCCGTTTTACTGCTCTACCTCATGAAGGCAAGAGAAAGGGACAAGAGGGACTTCAAGATGCCTGATTCTCCTCTGTGTAACAGTAGTTCCTGACTTTTTAATACACACTAAAAGTGAACACAATTATAGGTGGCTTAATCTTTCTGTGTCTGAGAAGGGTTTGGGGGGGAGTCAGGAATTTAATAGAGGTTGAGATTAACAGTGATGAAAACTGTGAAAAGGTCTACATTTGTCAAGTGAACATGGGAAGTATTTCCATATTTAGGTTCCCCTATAATATTAACTTGTCTCTGTTTCCCTATATATTGTCAATTATTGCAACCCCAAGCAAGTGAGCATCTACTATTGTGTCTGGGAGAAATTTATGATATTATGTCCAGACAAGAAAAGGAAAAATCCCATTCCTTCTTGTTCAACTGATTATAGAGAGATGAGACAGAGTGAGAAATACAGGCAGAGTTATAAAACTTACCTCTTTGAGCCAAAATCTGAAGGAATGAGTATGTTCAATAGTGAAAAATTAACTCACAAGCAGAAGAGTTTCTGTTCCACTTTCATTTTATAATTCTGTGGCATCACATTACAACCACCTGGGATGTAGTGTGGATAGGCAGCCATAATAAGTCAAAGTTATCACTTTGTACCCACTCTCAGCAATCACAAGGTATGGAAGAGATTAAAAAGTTCCATGTTGGATTAAGAAGTACGGATGGGTAGTTACAAAATAGTAACTGGTTACTATTAAAAAGTACAGATGGGTAGTTACAAAATAATAAAGTACAGGATAGGGAATATAGTCAATAATATTGTAATAACTGTGTATGGTGACAGGTGGGTACTGAAAATATTGGGGAGTAGGAGGAGGGAGGACATGTTGTAAAGTATGATTTACACCAGAAACTAATAACTATGCTTTACATCAGAAGCTAATAACTAATATAACATTGAATGTCAACTGTACCAGTAATTGAAAAAATAAAAAAAGGAAAAAGAAATTAATAATCACACACACACACACACACACACACACACACACACACACACATGTTCTCTGTTGTCCTGGTGGGATATATGTGACTTTCATAGAGTCTGCCAAAAGGGAAAGCCAAAACTCTGGGTTTCCATACCTGAAGTAGGCAAAGTAGGCTCTGAAAGGAAGTCAGCTCTCTGACCAATAACATCTCACTGTCCCCTCAGTGTATGCTCCCCACCCAAGCCATAAAGCAATATAAGCCTCTATACATCCAGATAACATTGTGGAAGGGTAGGTAAATCTGAAATATTGACTAACACACAAAACCTTGTTGTTTTATACAGACTATTTAAACTACTAAATAGCAATGAGTTTACTAAATTGGTTAAATTTGAGATTTTGGTTTTCTTAAAAACCTGGGCAGTAGAGGTAGTCTCAGGATTAAGACTATATAAATTATGCCCTGACTGGTGTGCTCATTAGCTAGAGTGTCAACCAGCTCACCGAAGGGTCAAGGGCAGGTACCTGGGTTGTAGATTCAATCCCTGGCCTTGGTTGAGGCAACTAATGCCAATTAATGTGTCTCTCTCATCTCCTACCCGCTCCCTCCCTCCCTTCCTCCCTCCCTCCCTCCCTCCATCTCTCTAAAAAATCTATGGGAAAACATCCTCTAGTAAGGATTAACAACAACAGAAAAATGTTTAAAAATACTAGATCAGTTATAAACAATAAAAAAAATATACTGTCTTTGCATATCTAAGTATAGTGTTAGTAAATTTGCATGTATATGTACACATGGAAAATAACAGTAAAAAATAAATCAAAATATTAACAGTGCCTATCTTTAAGGAATGGGAATATGAATTTTAGGGCTTTCCTTCCCCCCCCCCCGGGGGTTTGGCTTTTTTATTGTTGAAAGTATTACATATGTCCCTTCCCATTGAACCCTTTTAGCCTCCCCCTGCTCCCTCCCACCTCAGGCTTTCACCACCCTATTGTCTGTGTCTATAGATTATGCATCTATGCATACAACTTCTTTGGCTTATCTCTTCCTCCCACCCAGTATTTTAATTAATAATTTGTTGTATTTTCCAAATGTTCACCAATGAACATATTACTTTTATAACCAGAAAAAAATATCAGTTTTAAAACATGATACACTGAAATTTTTATTCATTTTATTTTGCAGTGAAAGAACATGAAGTCTTTTCAAAATGGTAAAGTGATCACTTTCAATGAATGATTAAATGTTGCATAGGAAAAATATTACACACTGTAATTACAGCTTACACAATTACAGAGTACAATGTGTCAAACTTTTAAAAGTACTGTGATTAACATTTCACTGATAAACAATAACCTCAGTATTATTAAGTTTCATTATTTATTATGATTACATAAGAGCATATGAACAAGCTGTCATTAACAATAAATTTGACTTGGCCTGAAATTCTTAACCATATGCAGGCTTCTTCTTAAGCATTCAAGTTTTAAATTCTACTGCATTTTTATTGCAAAATGGAGCAAGCATGACAACATTAAACTCACTAGCTAAAGGACCAAGAAAATAAAATTACCCAAACAACAACAGCAAAAAAAATTGGGTCTCATTTAGCAGTCTGGATAATATTCACATCAACAAATTGATAGCTACTTGACAAGAGGACTTCAGACGGATTAAAATACATCACACTACTTTAATGTCTTAAAACATTTACCACCGTATACATTACTTGAAAGCATTCTCATTAAAATGCAGTATCAAATGAATTAGTATTTGAACTTCTGACATATGCTTTAATACTCTAAGAAAAATTCAGTACACAAGACTAATTAACTTTTTATTTTTATTTTGAGTAACTAGATCTAAGGCTGTTAATTTCAGGGCCATGCTGATCTGCCTTAGCGGTCAATGTCTTCGACCATCGCCTGAATATTTTTCCAACAGGTTGTAACCTCCTCAATTGCAGCCATCCAACTATCATAAATAATTTTGTCATAAATTGCATCATTAACTTCCTTAATTACTCCCTCCTGCTGAGGTTCAAGTACATCACCTGAGAAAAATAAAACTGATCTTGGGATTATGTAAGTACGTAAATTATGACCAAGTAAATAATCATCATTTCCATTTGAGCTGATTCCATAAGGAGTAAAGAAATTGAAGAATGAATCGTTGGGAAAATCTTCAGTCACAATTCGGAATGTTCCCCAGATCCGATGTCTCTGCTTCTTCTTGATGGTTTTCAAAGTGACGTTCTTTCCTTCATTCCAATCAATTTCACAGCCTGTGCAATATTCAATCGCAGTACCCCTATAGGGATGGGGGTCATAATATGCCAATCTTGACTTCAGCACATAGGTCTTTGTCAACAGCTCATTTTTGAAATATTCATTGGGTTTGAAGTGAAATTCCAGTGTGAAACTGAGAGGCTCACCAGGATCTGAAAACTTCACTTTAATATCTGTCAGGAGTTTCAGAATAGGCTCATCATATTTCTTAATCAAAGGAGTGAGTGTGTCAACATTTTTTAAGACAGTCAGCCAAAAATCAGGAATTCCTTGAGGATCTTCATTATTCTCCCCAGCAGCCTCAATGTCAGCAGCAGCTGCGGCATTGTTGTCGTCATCCTCCACAATAGCATAATCATAATAATCCTCCTCATAGCCCTCATCCATATACTCATATACCATACCATCTTCATTACCATACATCTCTTCCTCATCATACATATCATCATCATAGTCCTCATAGTCTGATTTATACTCACATTCCTCTTTTGTAGGTTCATAGATTGCATTGATGATCTGACGTCTTTTTTCCAATAAGGGCTGATACATTTCAGCAAACTTTCTCTCAATGTCATGAAAATCCCTCAAGAATTTGGATTCTAGATTTGCCACTCTAGATTGAAGCTTTTTGAGGGCTAACACACGGTACTTTACTTTCATAGGTAGGCTTTCAACAAAGTCTGTGTCTAAAAGATAACCAATAAGTCCTTTTGGACGGTCTGGATCTGAGTCCTCATCATTAATTTCACCTTTTTCCCCGTCTTCTCCAGACCCAGCAGCATCTTCACATTTCCCCCCTTCTTCCCCAGGACTAGGGGCGGCTTCTTCACCGCGCTCTCCATCATTTCCAGGCCCAGCTGCGGCACTTTCACCGTGCTCTGGCTGTTTCTCAGGCCCCTCCACCATCACCTCTTTATCAGCCTCTTCTTGAGTGGATATTAACAATTCCTTTCTATCGGCTGATTCGGCCATTTTTCAAAGGACCGTACACGTCTAATGCGGCTACTTCCAAGATCAGGAGATCTGACCTTCGCAGGGAAAGACTCACCGAATATCAGAAGCAGCGATGCCTGTTGCAGAGGTGGCACTAGCGGTAGCGGCAGACTGTGACAGCGATGGTTGGGATTGCAGCCGGGATGAAGGCGGTGCTGAGCCGTGAGAACTGAACCGAGGCAGCGATGGTCTGGGCTTGGGTGCAAAGGATGGAGAGATGGCGATGTGAACTGTCCTGCAAGACCCCGCCAGAGATTCAGAGTGTCGCAGTGGATAGTCCTCCGCAAACAGCAGCCAGTTAAAAAACCAAACCAAACAAACAGCAACAACAATGCTGCCGCAATATGGTAACGCAGCTGTCTCTTCACTATATTTTCTTGGTGCCAGTAGCTAGCTGCGTCACTCGCTCCCTCCCCCGCACAACTCTGCTCTAATCTCATTTGCTGGGCTGTCGTAACTGACAAACCCTGAGCCAATAAATTATTAGATCTATCAAGTTTCTAATTCCACTCAACTTTTGAGAATATGGCTGATTCATTTACCACCTCCCCATCCTCCAACAACCCCTCTCCCCGAATTTTCTGGAAACCTATATTGTATTAGTTTAGCCTTTCAATTTTCAACTGGTATTATACTTTTATAATTTCAAAAGAGTTAAGAGAAAATTGTAACTAAAAGAAGGTGAAGGAATTAAGCAAAAAAAAGGACACATACAACAGTGTGGTAGTACCCAGAGGGAAAAGGGGTGGGAGTTCTGTGGATGTGGACAAAGATGGGAGAAATGGGGACAGAAAAGAGATTTTGCTTGAGGCAATGGGCACAGATGCAGTGTGAGGATGATGTTTTGTTGAGTTGTATACTTGAAACCAGTATGGTTTTGTGAGCCAATGTCACCCCAATAAATTCAATTAAAAAATAGAAAAATACTTACAGAAATAAAAGTAGCATATAAATATAAATAAATAAATAAATAAATAAATAAATAAATAAATAAATAAATAAAATAAAATAAAATCTTGGACCAGGAGAGAGAACAAGACATCCATCCATCTTAACTCTATCCCTTTGATTTTAGCCCTGGGCTCTGGAAAGAGAAATAGTGGGTGGTGGAGGAGCTTACAAGGAGAGGCTAGAAAGAAAACACTAAAAATTTAACAATGCTGGTCTCAGGTTGGTGTAACTGCCAGTTATTAAAATATCCTATAGTATGTTTTTCTGTATTTTCCACAAACTTTATGATTAGTGAGCAGTAATTTAGATTGGGAAATTCTAGAAAATTTTCTCTGAGTGAATGGCAGGCTAAGGGTGTGTGTGTGTGTGTGTGTGTGTGTGTGTGTGTGTTTAGAGTGAAAGATCCTGTGATTAAGAGTTAAAGTGCTGTATCCAACTGTATGTTACGTGAACACAATGAAGACATGAACAATAAAAATAAATATACATAATAAAATTTAAAAAGTGAAGACTATAAACCAGTTGCCTGGCTTATCAGTAGCCCAGTCCTAATACTGACTTGCTACTTCCTCTTAACTGTTGCTGGCTTTGAGCTCTAAGGAATTTTAAAAAACAAGGGCTCAAGCCGAAACCGGTTTGGCTCAGTGGAAGAGCCTCGGTCTGGAGACTGAGAGGTCCCAGGTTCGATTCCAGTCAAGTTCCTGTACCTTGGTTGCGGGCACATCCCCCATAGGGGGTGTGCAAGAGGCAGCTGATCGATGTTTCTAGCTTTCTATCTCTCTCCCTTCCTCTCTGTAAAAAATCAATAAAAAATATTTTTTAAAAAAGAAGGGCTCAAATATGAAGTATCATAACATTTGGTTGACACTTTTGAGTTATTGAAAATAATCTAAATCTCAACATTAAAGGCATGCTTAAATATATGTAGAGTATTTCTACAATAGAATCCTATGCAGTTATTACAAAATTTCCTCTGGGTAGGAATCATTGGTGATGCTTATTTTTTTCCATATTTCTAAGGCTGATTATTGATTAATTAAACAATTTTTAACATTTTAATCATTATCTTTCCAGATTTAAATGATAATTTGCATTGTTTACTATTGCAGGGATAAATACTGTTTAGATATTATTATATATCTTTACAGATTCTTTTATTATGAGGGTAAATTTTACATTTTAAATTATTTTATCTCTGTTAGAGTATTTACAAAATTCAAATTTCAGGCTCATGTGACATTCTGATCGTTATGAGTCCCCTGCATTCCAAGTTGTTTTTTTTTTCTGGTTCTTGTTAATGTAAGAAACATTCAAACCTGTGAAGAATTTTTGTGAGTTTATTTGAGCAAAGTGTAAACAAATTCCGGAAAGCAGAATATTAACAGATTGAGATAATGCTCCAGAAAATGGCAGTTTTGCACCTTGTTTTCTACATTACAATCGAAAGAGGAGAGTAAGAAGATTATAAGAAATCCATTAGGGATAGATTAGGGAGGTTGGAGAAAGCAAAGCAGGGAAATCTCTGTGATTGGGTAAAAAGTAAAATGATAGATCATACTTCTTTAACTTAGGTGGGTGCAGGATAGTTAGCATTCTGCAATTAACTCAATAACAATGAGGGGATTTGTCGTCTCTAAGGAGCAGTGCCTGTGCTTTGAGGGGTCCAGAAAAAGGAAAATTACTTTTGACATTCCAACCATATGTTATTGTAGTTGCAAAAAGACAACAGACAGGCTCGGTGAAGGTAAAGATTGACCTTTGTCAGGAAGATACCAGCCTAAGACATGACTACCCACTTTTTTTAGTTAAAAAAATTTAGTTTCAGACCATCCTTTGTGGTTACTTTAGAACTCTGAGTCTGCAAAAGTGCCATGCTGGCCTTCCCTGAGCTAGTCAGGTTAGCATGTGTGCCCTTTGTGTTGCAACATTGTTTGTAATTTTCTGATAATTAATCCAATATATGCTAATTTTTTAATTTGGAAAATGAGAAAAAATTTAGAGTATATCAGAAATCACTAGCAATCTCAACCCTGAGAGAACCAACATATGCATTTTAGTCTTTTTAGTCTAAGTTGTTTATAAATGTGTTGTGTTTAGGCTGGGGTTTTAAAAAATAAAACTGGATAGACTCAAACTTTTTTCTCTTATTAACATATTCCAATAGGGTAATGAAGGCCTAGAGTAGAGGGTGGGGCAGGCTAGAAGGGTTCAATGCTGCGGGTATGTAATACGGTCAAAAATAAAGACGTCATTTTTTTTCATTTTTTATTAAAGTATTAATATGTGTACATATTTTACCATTGCCCTCCTCAACCCACTCCATTACATGCCCTAACCCCCCAGAATTGTGCTTCCATTGGTTATGCTTATATGCATGCATACAAGTCCTTCATTTGATCTCTTATCTCCCCCACCTCTCTCTAACCTTCCCGCTATGATTAGACAGTCTGATGCTTTACTATCTCTGTATCTATCTTTTTGTTCATTGGCTTATAATGTTCTTTATTACCCATAAATGAGTAAGATCATGTGGTATTTTTCTTTCATTGCCTGGCTTATTTCATTTAGCATAATATTCTCCAATTCCATCCAGGTCGTTGCAAATTGTAAAAATTCTTTCCTTTTTATGGCAACATAGTATTCCATTGTGTAGATGTATCATAATTTTCTGATCCAATCATCTACTAATGGGCATTTAGGCTGTTTCCAAATCTTAGCTATGGTGAATTGTGCAGCTATGAACATAGAGGTGCATATATCCTTTTCGATTGGTGTTTCTAGTTTCTTAGGGTATATTCCTAGGAGTGGGATTGCTGGGTCAAATGGGAGTTACATTTTCAGTTTTTTGAGGAAACTCCATACTGTTCTCCACAGAAGCTGCACCAGTCTGCATTCCTACCAGCAGTGCACGAGCGTTCCTTTTTCTTTCTTTTTTTTTTTTTTTTTTTTTTTTTTTTGATCTCACTCATTCATGGCATACTTTTTATTTTTATTATTATTTTTTTAAATATATTTTATTGATTTTTTTTTGCCCCCCTCCCTCTCTCCCACACATCCCCTCCCTCCCCAGAGTTTTGTGTCCATTGGTTTTACTTATATGCATGTATAAAAGTCCTTCGGTTGATCTATTATCTCCCCCAGATCTTCCTCCCCTCCCCGCTGTAATTTGACAGTCTACTTGTTGATATACTGTTTCTATATCTATCTTTTGGTTCATCGGTTTATAATGTTCTTTATCATCCACAAATGAGTGAGGTCATGTGGTGTTTCTCTTTCATTGACTGGCTTATTTCACTCAACATGATGCAACCTGGATGGAATTGGAGCGTTCCTTTTTCATCACATCCTCACCAACACTTGTCATTTGTTGATTTGTTGATGATAGCCATTCTGACAGGTGTGAGATGGTACACATTGTCATTTTGATTTGCATCTCTCAAATAATTTGTGACTTTGATCATGGTGTCATGTGTTTCTTGGCCTTCCTCTGTCTTCTTTCGAAAAGATTCTATTTAGGTCCTTTGCCCATTTTTTATTGGATCATTTATCTTCCTTTTATTAAGTTGTATAAGCTGTCTATAGATGTTGGAGATTAAACCTCTATCAGTGATAACATTTGCAAATATGTTCTCCCATACAGTGGGCCTTCTTGTTTTGTTGATGGTTTCTTTTGCTGTAAAAAAGCTTGTTAGTTTGATGTAGTCCCATTTGTTTATTTTCTCTTTAGCTTCCATTTCCCCAGGGGCAGTATCAGTGAAGAAGTTCTTTTGGCATATGTCTGAGATTTTGCTGCCTGTGGATGCCTCTAATATTTTTATGGTTTCCCGTCTTATGTTTAAGTTCTGTATCCATTTTGAGTTTATTTTTGTGTATGGTGTAAGTTGGTGATCTAGTTTCATTCTTTTGCATTTATCTGTCCAATTTTCCCAACACCATTTATTGAAGAGACTGTCATGAGTCCATTGTATGTTCATTCCTCTTTTGTCAAATATTAATTGAGCAAAGCGGTTTGGGTTGATATCCAAATGATCTATTCTATTCCATTGATCTATATGTCTGTTCTTTTGCCAGTACCAGGCTGTTTTGAAAACAGTGGCTTTGAAATACAGCTTGAAATCTGTATTCTTCTTTACTTTATTCTTATTTTTCAGGATTGCTATAGCTATTCGGGGTCGAATTTTTAGAGAGTTCTTTCTAGGTCTGTGAAATATGCCATTGGTATTTTAATGGGGAGTGCATTGAACCTATAGATTGCTTTGGGTAGTATGAGCATTTTAATGATGTTGATTCTACCAATCCATGAACATGTTATGTTCTTCTATCCATTTACATCTTCCTCTATCACTTTTTTCAGTGTTCTGTAGTTTTCCAAGTATAGGTCTTTTAATTCCTTAACTAAGTTTATTCCTAGGTATCTTAATTTTTTGGTAGGATCATAAATGGGATAGCTTTTTTAGTCTCTGTTTCTGTAAGTTCACTTTTCGTGTATAGAAATGCCATAGATTTCTTGGTGTTAATTTTTTATCCTGCTACATTGCCAAATTCATTTATTAAGTCTATTAGTTTTTTTATGGAGTCTTTGGGTTTTTTTATGTACAATATCATGTCATCTGCAAATAAGGATAACTTTACTTCTTTTCCAATTTGGATGCCTTTTATTTCTTCTTCTAGTCTAATTGCAATGGCTAAAACTTCCAGTACTATATAAAACAGGAGTGATGAGAGTTGGCATCTTTGTCTTGTACCTGTTCTTAGAGGAAATGGTTTTAGTTTTTGCCCATTGAGTATGATGTTGGCTGTGGGTTTATCATATATAGCTTTTATTATGTTGAGGTATGATCCTTCTATTCCCACCTTGTTGAGAGTTTTTATCAGGAAAGGGTGTTGTATTTATCAAATGCTTTTTCTGCATCAATTGATATGACTATGTGATATTTATCTCTCAATTTGTTTATGTATCATGTTTATTGATTTGCAGATATTGTACCATCCTTGCATCCCCGGGATAAATCCTACTTGGTCATGGTGTATGATCTTTCTGATGTACTGCTAGAGCCGATTTGGTATAATTTTGTTGAGGATTTTGGCATCTATGTTCGTGAGAGATATTGGCCTGTAATTCTCATTGTGTTGTCTTTATCTGCTTTTGGTATTAGAGTGATGCTGGCTTCATAGAAGGAGCTTGGGAATGTTCCTTCCTCTTGAATTTTTTGAATAGTCTGAGGAGGATAGGTTTTAGTTCTTCCTTGAATATTTGGTAAATATGTGAAGCCGTCTGGTCTGGGGTTTTGTTTGCCAGAAACTTTTTTATGGCTGCTTCAATTTCTTCCATAGTTACTGGCCTATTGAGCTGTTTAGATTCTTCCTGATTTAGTTTTGGAAGGTTATATTTTTCTAGGAATCTGTCCATTTCCTCCAGGTTGTCCAGTTTGTTGGAATAGACTTATTCATAGTATTTTTTAACAATCCTTTGTATTTCGGTGGGGTCTGTTGTTATTTCACCTCTTTCATTTCTGATTTTGTTTATATGGGTCCTCTCTGTTTGCTTCTTCGTGAGCCTGGCTAGAGGTTCACCAATGTTTTTTATCCTTTCAAAGAACCAGCTCTTGGTTTCATTGATCTTTTGTATTTAACTTATTTATTTATTTATTTATTTATTTATTTATTTATTTATTTATTTTGGTCTCTATGTCGTTTATCTCCACTCTGATCTTTATTATTTCCTTTCTTCTGCTCACTCTGGAATTTTCCTTGTTGCTCTCTTTCTAATTCTTCTTCAAGTTGCAGAGTTTTCTCATTTCCTTTTTTGTTGTTGTTTTCTGTGGGTTTTTTTTGGAGGGGTGGGGGGTTGAGGTAGAACTTCCCTCTCATGACTGCTTTTACTGTGTCCCATATATTTTGGATTGTTGTGTTTTCATTTTCATTTGTTTCCAATATGTTTTTTATTTCTTCTTTGATCTCTTTGGTAACCCAATCATTGTTTACTAGCATGCTCTTCAGCCTCCAAGTGTTTGAACTTTTGTGATTGTTTTTACTGTAGTTTATTTGTAATATTATGCCATTGTGATCTGAGAAAATGCTTGATATGATTTCAATTTTCTTGAATTTGGAGAGACTTTGCTTGTGACCCAATATGTGGTCTATCTTTAAGAATATCCCATGTGTGCTGAAGAAGAATGTATATTCTGTAGCTTTGGGGTGGAATGTTCAGAAGGTGTCAATTAAGTCCATCTGATCTGGTAAGTTGCTTAGAATTGTTGTTTCTTTGCTGATTTTTGTCTAGAGGATTTATCCAGTGGTGTTATTACGGTATTAAAGTCTCCTACTATGATTGCATTGCTGTCAATCTCTCCCCTTATATCTTCCAAAAGTTTGTTTTTCTTTTTTTTTTTTTTTAATGTATTTGGGTGTTTCTGCATTGGGTGCATATATGTTTACCAGAGTTATATCCTATTGTTGTAGCGATCCCTTTAGAATTATGACATGGCCTTTCTTGTCTCTTGTTATGGACTTCACTTTGAGGTCTATTTTGTCAGATGTAAGTATTGCTACCCCAGCCTTTTTTACTGTGTCCCATAGATTTTTTTCTTTTTCTTTTTTCTTTTATATTAGCCTGAAAGATATTTTTCCATCCCTTCACTTTTAGTCAGTGTGAGTCCCTTGTTCTGAGGTGGGTCTCTTGTAGACATCATATATATGGGCCACGTTTTCTCTCTCTCTCTCTCTCTCTCTCTCTCTCTCTCTCTCTCTCTCTCTCTCTTTAAGGTGTGCATTTTATTAAACTGGTCTCACATCAGTGTACAGGTAAGCCCTGGCTTGGCTTCCTTCACACCTCAACCCACTCCCAGAGGTACCAAAAGCCCTTCATACATCTCAAGTTGGGGACAAAAAAGGGGGCGCTGATGGCTGGCCATTCAAAATCAAACAAAAAGAAGCATTAAGGTGATGATTAAAAATTTGGATTACTGGAGGTTTTAGTCCTCTTCAGAAAGAATGTACACACATTCAGAGCCATGTTCAAACAGGGAACTTTTAGAAATAGCACATATCCAGTCAGAGACATAGGGCAAACGTGATAATTCTCTGCAACTGCCAGAGACACTCTGGGTGTTTCACATTTCATTTATTGGTATTTATAAATTGTTTTCAAAGTTTAATACACCACCTGTAATAAGCCATGTGCTATATACAAATTGTTGTATTGGAAGGTTGTTGTCTCAGTCTGCTATAAAGGTTTTTATTTTTTTAAATGGATTACATAATTTACACAAAAGCAATGCTATCATCCTCCCCATGTGGACTTGGGTGAGGATTGGCCATTCTTAAGGAGAAGTGGGCAGCTTTGGGGCAGGCAAGGGACTTCCTGTAACAAAGTATCTCTCATATTTGGAATGACTATTTTTTTAAAAAGAACAATGTATAATCAAGCTCCTCGGCTACATTGTAAAATTTTGGGAATGCTCACACCTTCACTGTTCCAGTTTTTAAATCCTGAGTCAAGTGCAAAAAAAAAAAAAAAAAAAAAAAAAGTCAAACAAACAAACAAAAACAAAAATAAAAAAACAAACAACAACAAAAAACACACAAATAAAACCATGCTAATTTCATCTCGTTTTCTATGCAAGTTAGGTTTTGTCTAGAAAGGGTGTAACCAACTAAGTAACTGTCTGCCTAGAAGCATTTGTTGTGGATAATGGAGGGGCTGGACTCATCATACTCCGGCTTGCTAATCCACATCTGCTGGAAGGTGGACAGTGAGGACAGGATGGAGCTGCCCATCCACACAGAGTACTTGCGCTCAGGGGGTGCAATGATCTTGATCTTCATTGTGCTGGAAGCCAGGGTGGTGATCTTTTTCTGCATCCTGTCAGTGATGCCTGAGTACATGGTAGTTCCACCAGACAGCACCAGGTTGGTGTATAAGTCCTTATGGATGTCGACATCACACTTCATGATGGAGTTAAAGGTAGTTTCATGGATGCCACAGGATTCCATGCCCAGGAAGGAGGGCTGGTAGTTTCAGGGCAGCAGAAGTCTCCTCATTGCCGATGGTGATGACCTGACTGTCAGGGAGCTCTTACCTCTTCTCCAGGGTGGAGCTGGAAGCTGCAGTGGCCATCTCCTGCTCAAAGTTCAGAGTGACATAGTATAGCTTCTCCTTGATGCCATGCACGATTTCCTGCTCAGTTGTGGTGGGGAAGCTGTAGCCATGCTCCATGAGTATCTTCATGAGGTAGTCTGTCAGGTCCCAACCAGCCAGGTCAAGACACAGGATGGTGTGTGGGAGGGCATAACCCTCTTAGATGGGCAGTGTGGGTGACTCCATCACGAGTCCATCACAATGCCAGTGGTACAGCCAGAGGTGTATAAGGACAGCACTGCCGGGATGGCCACATACATGGCTGGGGTATTGAAGATCTCAAACATGATCTGAGGCATCGTCTCAAAGTTAGCCTTAGGGTTCAGAGGGGCTTCAGTGAGCAGTTCAGGATGCTCCTCAAGGGCCACATGAAGCTTGTTGTAGAAAGTGTAACGCCAGATCTTCTCCATCTCCTCTCAGTTGGTGACAATGCTGTGCTTGATGGGGTACTTCAGGGTTAGGATGCCTCTCTTGCTCTGGACCTCATCACCCACATAGGAGTCCTTCTGGCCCATGCCCACTATCATGCCCTGGTACCAGGGACACCCCATGATGGAGAGGAAAGATGGCTTTGGAGGCATTGTCCACCACGAAGCTGGCTTTGCACATGCCAAAGCCATTGTCAACCATGAACACAGCAATATCGTCATCCATGGTGAGTAGGAGGCGGTGAGCGTCAGCAAAGGTGGAAGAGCGGCAAAGTCAAGTGGCCTGCACTGGAGGTGGATATGGTTTCAACAGCCTGGGTCATGTTTTCTTATGCATTTAGTAATTCTGTGTCTTTTGATTGGAGCATTTAATCAATTTATGTTTAATGTTATTATTGATATGTACTTGTTTGTAGCCATTTCTATTCTTTATGCCTGTGTTCCTTCCACCCTTTCTATTTCTTCTTTTTACAGCATTCCCTTTAGCATTTCTTCCATTTCTGGCTTGGTCGTGATAAACTCCCTTAGCCTTTTTTTGTCTATGAAGCTCCTGAATCCCCCTTCAATTTTGATTGATAGCCTTGCTTACTGGAGTATTCTTGGATTCAGTCCTTTGATTTGCATCACTTTGTATACTTCATTACATTACATTCTGGCTTGATGTGTTTCTGTTCAGAAACCATTTGATAATCTGATGGGGGATCCTTTGCAGGTAACTCTCTGTCTCTCTCTTGCAGCCTTTAAGATTCTCTCTTTGTTGTTAACATTTGTCATTGTAATTATGACTTGTCTTGGTGTGAGTCTTTTGGGGTTCATTTTGCTTGGGACTTTCTGTAGTTGTGTGAATTTTCTTTCCCATATCAGGGAAGTGTTCTGTCATTATTTCTTCAAATAGATTCTTTAATCCTTGATGCTATTCTGTCCTTCTGGCACCCCTATTATACATATGTTACTTCATTTCATGCTGTACCAAAGCTCCCTTAGGCTCTCCTCCTGCTTTTTAATTTTTTTTCTCCAGTTGTTCAGATTGGGCTTGTTTCTCTAACTTATCTTCTAACTCATTAATTTGGACCTCCACTTCTCCTGGTCTAATGCAGAAACCTTCCATTTCATTTTTATTGTAGCATTTTTTATTTTGATTTCTTTCTGATTTTCTTGTCCATCCAATTTATGAAATGTATGACCATTACTCTGAGTCTTTTCTGACATATTGCATGCCTCTGTTCCTTTCTTGGTGATTTCCCCCACCCCCACCCCTTTTTGAGGATTGTTTTGTTGTTTTCCCATTCTAGTTATCACCAAAATGTCCAAGCAGCGAGTTGTGGAGGCCTGAGCCATGTGCGGTGGGAGTGTTGCGCCACTAGAGCATCACTGAAGAACTCAGAGATTAAGACATGTGGCTACTGTGGGTCCGTGAGAGCCTCGTGCACTGAGTATGAGTCCCTGCATGCCTGCACTGAGAATTAGTGTCACAGGCACTCAGTGCAGCCTCGTGCATGCTTTGAGAAAACGAGTCCCCACGTGCATGCACTGAAAATCAGAGTCCCCAAGCATGCACCAGGAATCAGAGTCTCTGTGTGCTCGTGCTGAGAATTGAGAATTGGAGTCTCTAGCACTCAGTGTAGTCTTGTGCACACTCCGAGAATCAGGGTCCCTGAGCACACACTGAGAATCAGAGTCACTGGCACTTGGTGTGCATGCTGAGAATCAGGGTTTCCAGCATGTATTCAGCCATTTGGGGATTAGGAAGGGTTTTAGGAAACATCTCTTCCAAGATGTATTCAGATCCTACAATTTGAGGTTTGAGAAATAAACCTCAAAATCTTCATTGTGACCACAACTATACACTGTGTCTTTGTAACATACTGAATGCCAGACCTCTGGTTTCCTGGGTTTCTGTTTGGATTTTTAAAACCAGCTCAAAGTTTGAGCCTTTAAGGTAGGTTAACTGACCAGGGATCATAATTTTCCATTTTCAAGGGGAAACATTTTGTTTAGTTCATTACTCAATGAGTTATCAGCCATTTGGCTTAATCCTAAAGCATATCTCTCATCTAGAATTTGTTTCTACATTAATGTCCCCCCCTCCTCTTTTTTTTTCTCTTGTGGGAAGAAAGGGTGTCTGACATTTGTTTAGAATTGTAAATTCCAAACCAAGTGGCAGGTGTTCCTAAATGTAAATACAGTTCAAGATGGAGTCTGATGCCATGTAGCTCCTTAATTAGGCTGGTGCTGCATCTTAACGCCTCAATGGAGTTAGGGAACCACTTTAAAAAAACCTTTGTCTTACAGATTGATCCCAGAAACTTCAGATCAACGAGAGAAAATCAGAAGAGGTTTGCTAAAAGCCATAGAGAAAAGGAGGAAGATTCAGGAAGGTGTTAGAAAAATTGAAAAGAAAGTGAAACTTCCCAATTACCTTTGGAAAATTTGAAAGTATGAATAAAACTCTATTTGAAGAAGGGCATGAGAAAGTATGTTGAATGTTGTAACACAAAGCAAATGTTTATACATCCTTCCAAAGACTACTACAATACTCATTTTACTCTGCTTAAGTCAACACCCCTTCTTAAATTCATTCATTATCCACTGGGAAATAAAAATTGGTTTAAGATTTCCATATTAAAAAAACTAAACTATTTTTCTAACAGGTAATAAGGGCTATCCTAGAACAAAATCTAAGTGACAATAAATGCTGCTTTAATTATTATATAAACAAAATTCTCTCTAGAATGTATATGTAAGTACAATGTATTTAACTAATAATGTCAGGATCACAAAAATTTGCCATACTTGGAGCATTCTTGTGTTTCTCAGCATTTTTAAACTTGGAATAACATTTAGCACACTAAACTGGCAATCAAAAATAAGTGTTTAGGTCCTCACTCAGCTCACTAGCACAAAGCCACTTACCTACACTATGCCTTGGGTTCCTTATCTGTGAAATGGGTATAAGACACATTCTGCATAATTTGAAAGCAATAGGTAAGAGGTTAAATAGAAAACAGTATAAGGAACTCCATAAAATATAAAGGGAAATGCCAATGCTGTTCCCATATGTGAGTGGGAAGAGAATAAAAATGATAGATATGTTTTTGCTTTAAAATGCTTTAGTCTAGCAGTAAGTAAATGGTGGTGTGATAGGTGTGTCAAATGTGTGTGTGTGTATGTGTGTGTGTGTGTATGTAAGAGATACAGATTACAAAGTATTTAATGGAGAAATGGACTTATGACCTATTTGGTTCCAAAAATACACTTGGTTTATATGTAAAAGTAATAGATGATTATAGGAACAGAGGCGATGGTTTCTTCAAACCAGTGGTCGACAAACTTATTAGTCAACAGAGAAAAATATCAACAGTACAATGATTGAAATTTCTCTTGAGAGCCAAAAACCAATTTCTGTGCATGGGCCATGATGTTTCAATTGCATTGTACGTGCGTGCCCACACATGGTATTTTGTGGAAGGGCCAAACTCAAGGGGCCAAAGAGCTGCATGTGGCTTGCAAGCCACAGTTTGCCGACTACTGCTTCAAACAAAACAATCTCCAAAGAAGTAAAATATGATCAAATGCACTGCTTTTTCCGAGATTAGGGAAAACTAAGACAAAAGAAAAGTATCATGTGGTTTACACAGATCATCAAAGGTTGGAGATGGAGAAGGAATTCCACTGTAATAGATATATTACTATACAGAGAAAATCAGAGTTGGCAGTCAACCTGGGCCTTTCTGAAAAAGTTACACCAGAAGTACATCCAACATGTCTCATATAGTTATTTCAATGGGTTGAGAATTTAGGAAAGTCTGTAAACAAGAGTGGAAGCAGCACAAAAGACAAAGGCCTTCTCTAAGCTCTACTAAAGCCACATTTGTTCTATTTGACCTCTAAGTCTCATTGGTTAGTGAGTTTATTTATAACTGAATGTGGTGGGCATTTTGAAGTTGTGGAAACAAAGAATGAGGACATAGGAGGTGGAAAAAAATTAAAACTCTCATAGAGTCCTAGCCAGTTCGCTCAGTGGTTAGAGCATATGCCCATGGACTGTAGGATCTCGGGTTCCATCCTGGTTCATGGTACATACCTTGATAGCAGGCTCCATTCTGAGCCCCTGTCGGGTGTGTGTGGAGGCAACCAATGAATGTGTCCCTCGTAAATCTATGTTTCTCTATGTCTCTCCTCTCCCAGTCTCTCTAAATCAATGAAAAAATATCCTCACATGAAGATTATAACAACAGCCGAAACCGGTTTGGCTCAGTGGTAGAGTGTCGGTCTGTAGACTGAAAGTTCCCAGGTTCAATTCCGGTCAAGGGCATGTACCTTGGTTGCGGGCACATCCCCGGTGGGGGGTGTGCAAGAGGCAGCTGGTCGATGTTTCTCTCTCATAGACGTTTCTAGCTATCTCTCTCTCCCTTCCTCTCTGTGAAAAATCAATAAAATATATTTTTTAAAAAGGTTAATAACAACAAAAAACTCCTATGGAATTGATGAGTCAAGTCAAAACCTTGATCTGGTTCCCCAAATAGTCACAATGTGAGAAGTAGAAATTTGGGTCTTAAAGATGGCAGTGTTCAGGATGAAGGTGAGGGAGAGGTGTGAGTGAGTGAGGAGATGAAAGGAGAGAGAGAGAGAGAGAGAGAGAGAGAGAGAGAGAGAGAGAGAGAGAGAGAGAGAGGAGAGAGAGAAAGAGAGAGAGAGAGAGAGAGAGAGAGAGAGAGAGAGAGAGAGAGAGAGAGAGAGAGAGTGTGTGTGTGTGGTGTGTAAGGGACAGTTAAACCCAACAGGAGAAGCAGAAACTGGCAGATCAGGCTCTCTTGGGCAGGGAGAAACTACCACCGCTTCGGGCATTCCTGGGACTGCGGGACTCTGGCATGGGCATGGATTCCATGCCATCTTGAAGAGGAGAATGGCCTCTTCTAGGAACTCATCAACACCACCACCCAGACAGGCCTTGGACCTTGCCTGTGACCCGACAGCCACACCAGCCAAAATCCTTCTGCCTCACCTGCAGACCCACAGATCCTGGGACCTCCACCTTCAAGGGTCCATGCTCCTAAAGCAGTAAGTGCAACTTCCCCCTCCCCAGTGGCTTAACTCCTGACACCACAGTCCTGCATCTGCAGCACCATAGTCACACTTTTCAAGCGCACAGGCTGCCTGAGCACACCACTCCACAGGCTGCTAGTGGGTGCTGCCGCAGGGCACTCTTACCCAAACAATGGCCTATTGCCCCAGCAGTATAAATTCTGGATCCCCCTTCCTACATATCTTCCCACAGCCACCTCAATCACTCTGATTCAGTGCCAATGCTCCTCTGGGTGCCTGAGCTCACTGCCACTTGGCGCGCACAAACCCAACCAAGGGCATAAGGCCCTCGGCAGTAGAAATACGAACTTCCCCCACTCCTAGCTGCCTTCCCAGAGACACCTCAGTCACATGGCTTCAGTTCAAGGGCCTGAGTGCATTGCCTTGGCAATCGGCCCTGGGGTACCCCTGGGAGTCACCACTGGGCGCATGCAAATTCAACCAAGGGCACAACAGCAAAAACTGAGTCTACCCAATTCACAGCTGCTGACCTCCAGACACCACAGTCATGTTTTTTTCAGCGCACAGGCCTCCTGAGCCCACCACCCCAAAGGTGGCTCTTGGGTGCCTCTCTGAGCCCTTGCAGGGTGCACTTGCATCCAAACAATGATGCACAGCCCCAGCAATAGAAATTCGGATTTCCTGGGTCATGTGGCTTCAACACAAGGGCCACGCTGAGTGTCCAAGCAAATGGCTACCAGGTGCCTCAGTGAGCCATCGCACAAATCCAACAAAGGGCATAAGGTCTTGGCAGCAAAAATTGAGTCTTTGCACCCATAGCTGCTAACCTCAGGACACCGTAGTCACGCATTTTCAGTGGGCAGGCCTCCTGAGCCTCACCACCCCAACAGATGGCTCCTAGTTGCCTCTGTAAGCCACCGCTGGACATGTACAATTTCAACCAAGGGCACAAGGAAGCAAAAATTGGGACATCCCCCTCCCTGGCTGCTGACCTCTGGACACCACAGTTGTGCCTTTCCAGCACACAGACTTACTGAGCCTGCTGCCCCATAGGCAGCTTCTGGGTGCCTCCTTGAGCCCCAGCTCAGCATGCTCATATCCAAACAAGGGTGCATGGCCCTGGCAGTAGAAATTTGCACTTCCATCTTCCTGGCTGCCTACCAATGGACATCAGACAACATGTTGTGTGGTTTCAACACACAGGCCCCCTGAGGACACTGCTCCAACAGGCAACTCCTGGGTGCCTCTGTGAGCTGCCACTAAGCGCACTTGTATCCAACCAAGGGCTCAAGGCCTCACAGCAGAAACTCAGATTTCCCACCCCTCAGCTGCTGACCTCCAGTCACTGCAGTTGCACCAATCCAGTGTGCAAGCCCCCTGAGCCCAATGCCCTGGAGGGCAGCCCCCAGGTGCTTCTCAGAACTGCCACAAGGCACAACCCCAGTTGCTGGCATCCCGTCCCCGCAGTAGTGCTGCTCCAGCACAAGGGACTCCTGAGTCCACTGCCCCAGCAAACGGGTCCTGGGTGCATCTGTAAGCAGCCAATGGGCATGCATATCCAACCAAGGGAGCACATCCACCAAAGCAGAAACCAGCACGCTTCCCTCCACGGAGTTGGAGGAACTCCACAATTGCTACAATCCAGTATGTGGGCCTCACGATATCACATCCCCGAGTAGAAGGCTCCTGTCCTCCTCTGTGTACTGCCACTGGGCATATGCCTCTCCAACCAGGGTAGCACAGCTCCTGAGTAGGATCCACAACATCCATATCCTAGATGCCTACCTCTGGACAGCTTGGTGAATTACTGAGAACTTGCCTCCCTGAAAAGGGTCACATTATTTCAGCCACAGACCCTGAGATTTCCACATCCCCAGCCACAGGATCCTGAACTCCCTCGTGATTCAGAGAGGGAAATCACTTTGGCCAGAGTCCCACTGCCTCAACCAGAGACTATGAGACACCCACCCCCAAAGTCCACCCTTTAAACTCTTTTCCCGTTCTTTCCTTCTCCTAGCATAATCCTGAATGGTGAAAAGAGAAACTACTGTTGAAGTAGTAATCAGCAAAATACATCACTCTAGACATTAACTTAGTGGGCCTTTATGGATAATGTTTTAAAATTTTTAGTACCACTTACAGCTTCTTTTGATTTTTGAAAGAAAAGAACTGTTGCAGAATAATTTTATTTTAAGTCTAAAGATGCCAGTCCCATAAACAAAATACAACGTATTATTTATTAATACCTAAGAAAGGCAACTATATCATGTATGTCTTATCAGAAGGTATTATAAAATATTTTAAGGTTCCAACTTTAATGATAATTTCTGGTTAGTAAATTCTCTATACTACAAAAAAGTATTTTTTTTTTTTCTTTTCCTTAATGATAGTGCTACAATAATTTCTTTTTAGTTATTTTTTTTCCTGGAAGGTAAACCAGCAGCTTTTTAATTGAATTTATTGGGGTAACATTGGTTAATAAACTGTTATAACTTGAATATTTAAAAATATTTTTATTGATTTTTAGAGAGGTGGGAAGAGGGAGAGAGAGAGAGAGAGAGAGAGAGAGAGATATTGATGTGAGAGAGAAATCAATTGGCTGTCTCCTGCACATGCCCTGACATGGGCTTGAACTGACAACCTGGGTATGTTCCCTAAATGGGAATAGAACTGTACACTTTCGGTGTACAGGACAACAGCCCACCTAATCACACCAGCCGGGCTTACAACTTAGTTTTAAAGCTCTTAAATAATCAAGCTTTTGAGTACAGCACAACTTTTTTTTCATTGTGTTATTAATAACACAAACTCCTCAATAATGGTAATGGTTTGATCAATGCCTCTTATACAACTAATTTCTCTCACCTTCATACATCTTAAATGCTTTGTTTATACTACTATGCTGCGTGGCTATATCTGTTTCTCCAGTCTAATTGGGATGCAACTGTAGTGCAGCAGAAAGAGCAGTAAAGTTATTATCAAATGCTTGTATTAAAGTATTTATTTTATAACTTAGCAGATGTGTGCCTTTAGTGTCTTAATGATCCCTGAATTATGATATGGAAGTATGAAATAGTTTGGGACGTGGGTTGGAAACTCAAAATATGTGATTTCTACATCATTTTAGTGGCTGTGGAGATAAAATATTTGAAATTAAAAAATGTTGGACAAAAGGTCACCATAGACCTTAAAAAATTACTTAAACTTCCTGAGACTCTATTGTGCTATCTGTAAAATACATACAATGATGCTTACCTCACTGGATTGTTTAAGGATTGATTGAAATATTGTATGTGAAAGAGTATAGCTCAGTCTCTGGAAAATGGATGATGTTAATTAATGTTTCCTTAGGTTGGAAGGCTCCCCCGTACACAGACACACACTCCCCTCCACCATCACCCCCAAAAAATCTCCAAAATTCAAATAGCTTTCAAAAAGCAGCCCAGCCAAAACCGGTTTGGCTCAGTGGTAGAGCGTCAGTCTGCGGACTGAAAGATCCCGGGTTCAATTCCAGTCAAGGGCATGTACCTTGGTTGCGGGCACATCCCCGGTAGGGGGTGTGCAAGAGGCAGCTGGTCGATGTTTCTCTCTCATCGACGTTTCTAGCTCTCTATCTCTCTCCCTTCCTCTCTGTAAAAAATCAATAAAATATATTAAAAAGGAGAAGAAGAAGAAGAAGAAGAAGAAGAAGAAGAAGAAGAAGAAGAAGCAGAAGCAGAAGCAGAAGCAGAAGCAGAAGAAGAAGAAGAAGAAGAAGAAGAAGAAGAAGAAGAAGAAGAAGAAGAAGCAGCAGCCCAAAAGGCACTACTCTACCAAGACTATTCAAACAATTTTAGTAATTTGATTAATAGTACTAGGCTTTGGAATCAGAAGAGATCCACAAGTTTAAAGTAAGAATTGCTATTAATTAGTAACTCCATAACCTTGAAAAACTTACGTGTTCTCTCTGCATCTAGATTTTCCCTCTGTAAAATGATATAATCATGATACATATTTCATAAGGTTATGAAGTATTAAATGAGATATGTACATTCGAGTTCCTAGCTTAGAAAGTCCTCTGTGAATATTACACAGTATGAATAGTAGTAATAGAAAGTTCTCTTTTCAGTAAAATGTGAATAAAAATATCTCTAGAGTGTGGTAAAGTTCTTATGCTAAATTATTTTAAACTGTAATGCTGAACAAACGTAAAATGGTTTGTACCTTGAGATATTTGGGGCAAAGCTAGAACCCCACTTTTACAGAATATACTTTTTTATACTGTAGTGGGGGTGGGAGTGGGTAATAATACTCATTATTAATTAGTAGAAAGTAAAACTAGAAGACACTAGTAAGCCCTCCGGATACAAGCAGCAGAAGACCAAAGAACAGTATTAAGATCAGCACTGGAAGACCGGACCTCCATAATACCCAGGCGTTCATCACAGACGCCCCTCTTTGCTTAGAGCTGCGCAAGCGTACACTGATTTGCTCTTTTTGCCATCGTGCCCCCGCCTCCAAACCCCATCCTGTCTACCATAATACGCAGGCGCATCTCCTCAAACCCGTTCCCTTTCATACACTTCTCTCTCTTCATTGCGTTCCCCCTGAACTTCCAGCATCTCAGCAAGTTCAAACTCTTCTGCCTGAGGGTGGCAGCGAACTAGAGGTCACGTGATGAGCATCTTGCTGCCCAACATGGCGGAATTCGACACCATCTCGGAACTTGAGGAGGAGGAGGAGGAAGAAGCAGCCACGTCCTCGTCCTCGTCCTCGTCGTCGCCGTCGTCGTCATCGTCGGTATCGGGGCTCGAGGATGACGAGGAAGATGAGGAGGAGGAAGAGGAGGAGGAGGAAGAGGAGAAAGAGCAAGAGGAGGAGTCGCCGCCACCGCCTCGGGTAGTGAGCGAGGAGCACCTGCGGAGATATGCCCCCGACCCTGTACTGGTGCGGGGCGCCGGCCACATCACCGTGTAAGCGAGAGGGGTTTATGGGTTTTTTTAAGGCTGAGATTTGGCGACAGACAAATGAGGTGATCAAGGGGCCAGTGCAGTAGGGGGTGGGGGTTTATTGAAGCATACATTTAGGAAATGACACCTGAGGTAAATGGAGAAATCTGAGAGGGAAGTGTATTAGGAAGTCAGAATGCAAATGTGATGCACCAAAGCCATGTAAATAGTGAGCGCAGGACAGGGGGATGAGGAGTTTAGGAGCCAGAAGGTGAGTGCCCTTGCTTCTCTGTGTATGCTGGCAAGTGAAAATACTCTTTCAACTGCAGGATGTATCAGATTATTTGCTGCTAAGATTGGTGTCTGGTGGAATAAGTGACTGCTGTGACATTTGACAAGACTTTGTTTCTTCAAAACAGAAATATGATATAACATTCCCACCCACCTACATAATCCAGCCATTCTTCCTATCCAATCCTTAAATGAATAAATACAGTTATCCTTTCCATGTCCTGATCACGATCACTCTCACTATCCCTAAATATCATACAATTAGAGGTTCAGGTTGAAAGACAGCTATGAAAAAGGTTCAGGTTGAAAGGCAGCTATAAAAGTAGAAAGAGTAATGGATTGAAAGTGATGGCTCTTGGTTGTTAGTCCCAGCTTTGCTTCTTTCTAACCCTGTGACCTTGGTCAGGTTACTTACCATTTCTATGTTTTTATTTCTCTCTCTGTAAAAATGAGGGTTTTTGGATAGATGGTTTCTAAAACCTTTCAGCTCTGAGATAATTTAAGATACATACTTGCAAGAGATTTTGTATGCCAAAATGTTAAATATGCAAACATTAATATATATATATGAAAATTGGTACCCCAGAAGCTGAGGATGATATTGTGAAAACTTATGCAGAATGACTTTTGTTTTTTAAGACAAAAATGAAATTTTGGGTAATATTTGAGAAAATATATAAAAAGGGGAACCTCATAACATAATAACTGCAAAGCAAAAAGAAATGTTAATGGTTCTCTGGGCTTTGAAGACTGCATTCTCATTTTTATGTGCTTGGGTTGTAAATACTTGAAAGTTTGAGTACTGTGTCATGTTCATCCTCTTAACTACGCTATCTTATACTGCATTTTCAAATAGAGCTATTATTTTTTTTACTATCAAGTCATGCTGCCTCTAATTTTAATAATTGCTCCCCTACCCCTTTTGATTTTCAACTGAGTTTGTATTATCTGAAATCATATGTTATAATATACATATTATACCACCTCCCTCCATCATGTTAGTTTTTTTAAATCCTCACTCAAGGATATGTTTTCCTGTTTTGAAAGACAGACAGACTGACAGACACCGATTGGTTGCCTCTTCCACAGGCCTTAACTAAGACAGAACCTGAAACCCAGGCCTGTGCCGGACCGGGAATCAAACAATCAAACATACAGCCCTTCAGTGCACAGGATGACACTCCAACCAACTGGCCAGAGCCCATCACCTTACCTTTTGATTTTAACATGTTGGGTTTATTTTTTGTAATATATTTTTGTGCTCTTTGCATGAAATATATTAAGAAAGACTTTTAAAGATTTTAAATTTTAAAATGTATTAAGAAAGATCATTTACAGGATGAGTTTGGGGATATTTTAACACCTGCTCCTTGGTTAGGCAATTCTAATAGTTTTTCTTGGTCCAAGAATGTTATCAATAGATTACAATAACCGATGCCAGCTTTCTGCACTGTTTTACTTTCATCCCTTTTATCACTAGGGAAACTTTTTTAACCCCAACTAATTATGGTGCAAAAGGTTACTTTCATGCAGATTATTTAACATGAGTGAACAGAAAAAGGGTTTTTATTCCAGGCTATAATATATATTCCAGAACTCCTCACCCTATTATTTTCTAAAGTTCAGAGAACAGACAGGGAGCAAAACAAAACAACAACAAAACAGAATTTAAGTTTCCTGAAACTCATTTGTGGTTCCATTCACACAATCATGGTGAAGTACTTACCAACCTATTTGTAATTATAAACAAAGCACTGACACTTGTCATGTGCAGGTCCTTGTGATAGGTATAATATTCCTCCCAGTTTAAAGACACTGGAATTAGGAGTGTGAAATAGTGGTGTTTGTAGCAACTGTTGCTATTAATTGAAACCAAAACCTGAAAAACAGCAAACCAGTATTTAATTGTCAACTAATGCATATAGTTTGAGAAATTATTTTGTATTGTACATATTCTCTCAACATTTGACATCAAATGTCTGAGATTTGATAAAAGATTAAATGTTTAGGAGAACGTCTTGATCTGAGACTCTGGTCTGTCAATGGTAGAAAAACCTTTTTTTAGTAGGTAAAGTAAGATCCTTAGGAAATAGTTAATTTAATTCTGAGACATCTTTATCAGGTTCTGTTTAAAAAAATTTTTTCTGGCTTAGGAGTGTTAGAGTTGCCTATCTGAATAAAATATTTCTTATTCTGTCTCACCTCTTATTTTTCCATCCTCTGTGCAGTCATCTGTTCTATAGAGGACTTAGTTGTTTTTATTTTTTTCAAAATTTAAATTTTGAGAACCATCACTTCAATCTCAGTATACTTCAAACCCAGCATTTCCCCTCCCCACATTGGCTGTGCATTCCAATTGCCCCTTCTGACCCTGATACCACCATTCTAATTTCCTGGGGTAATATTTCAAATCCTTAAGTCATTTTACCTCTTCATTCTCTTTGAATGTCCATCTATCCCAAAATTATGTCATTGTGCATTTTGATATGTCTATTAGATTTTTTTAATGTTATCTATTTCTACTGGCATTGCTTTATTTTGGGTTGCCATCATCTTCTACTTGAATTATTGGCACAGATGGCCACCTCTCCCCACTCTAATCTACCCTGCATGGATTAGAGTGGGGAGAGGTGGCCGTCTGTGCCAATAATTCAAGTAGGAGATGATGGCAACCCAAAATAAAGCAATGCCAGTAGAGATTTGATAAAAGATTAAATGTTTAGGAGAACATCTTGTGCCAAACTAATTTTCTTAAAACACAGTTTAATTATGTCACTTTTTTTCCCCTGTGGAAAAAAAACCTGCATTGGATCTTAATTAGGTCTGAATTCCTGGGCTCTCTCCCTCCAACCTCTGAGGTCAGGGAGTCTCTCTATTTGTACCTTCTCTAGCCCTCTCTCAGATCGTGCTCCATCAGGCAGCTCCTGTCTTTCTAATACTCCTCTGCTTCTCTATTGACTCAGCTTGTAAATATATTAAGAGAATAATTCTTTAAACACAAAATAAAACCAAAGCCTTCCTAGTCCTATATTTCCCCTTTATCTACTGTCTAGTCTCTCTTCCTTCCTTTTCCAAATTTCTTAAGTGCTGCTACATTCTCCATATCTATTTTCTCTTCACCTCTTTGTAATCTGGATTCTGCCACCATGACCACAGATGAACTGACTTTAAGATCACCATGACCCTCTTGTTGCTAAATTCGTGGGCATCTTTTATTCCCTTTCTGTTCCTCATGGCCGCATATGATAATTATAATGACTCCCTTTCTTGGGCTTCTACTCTGGGAGTCACAAGCACATAGGCCTTCAGAGACAAGACAGGTCACAGACAATGATGCAGCATGAGTTAGTGATGGGGCCTTACTTGAACTGGAAAGTATATATTTTGCCTAAAGGTGTTTAAATCCTGATTTAAAAATTTTTTTTTCCAGCCACAAACCTCCCCCCCAAAAAAATTCATTGGCCACTTCACTCTCATTGTTCTCCTTGTATTTTTGTGGCTAAATATTAACTGTCTCATTCGTGGGCTTCTCTTTCTCTCTTGCCCCTTGAATACCAGTACTACCCAGGGTTTTGCTCTCAGCCTACTATTTTTCTCATTCCTTGCTCCCTAGATGATCTCATCTTGACTCTTCATGGTTTCAATTACCTGATGTCTCCCAAATATGTATCTCTGTACTAAGACTCTGCTCAGACTCTTACTTGGTTTTCCTCACCTTGTGACCCATCGTTATCTTAAATTCAACATACCTAATACAGAACTCATTCCACCCACACACACACTCACACCCCTATCCTAGCCCCTCAAAAAATCTCACCTATTTTTGTATTCTCCATCTCAGTTCAATGTACCTCTACTGATTTTGTTATTCATCCTTGGTTCCTCTTTCCCACTCACAATTTTCACAACTAAGCAATCAGCAAGTATTAACAATATATGACCCAGACTTTTATTATTTTCTTCCCTACTACCACTTCCCTGATCCAGGCTTTATTCATCACACTAACTGTCTTGCCTTCATCTTTGTCACCTTCACATCCATCCCAACCTGTTGCTAGATTAAGACACCACTTTCCTGCTTAAGACTATTATGGTGTTTACCTACAGGATAGAATCTAAACTCCATAATGTGACTATAGAACTGGACCCTACCTATTTATCAGCCTTATCTCCCAACATTTCCCCTTACTGATTATATGTTCCTGTTAATAGCATGCTGTTTGTTCTCTCTTTGTCTCTAAGAAGGGGCCTTCATCTGATATTCTCACTTTAGCTCTCCATATGTCACCAACTCCTGCAAGTCTTCTCTACTTTCACTACATTATAAACTGCAATGGCAGAAACAATTTTTGGTTCCACCTTGAATCCTCAGTGTGTGCTCTAGAATAGACACTCAATAAAAGTGAGTTGAATGAATTTTTGTTCACTTCAATAGCACCCAATATTAGTTCACTTTAGTAATACCATAGTGCATACTATATTATAGGCCCTCAACAAATACTAGTTAGTTGAATCATGCTATGGAGAGTACCTGTGATTCTGAGCATAAGTATATATGTATACAATAATATCATCAGGATGGGAGTATGGAATGCCTTTACCTCTGAAAGCTTTATTAAGCAAGCCCATGTGTCAGAATACCCATCTACTTGTATTTTCCTAATATATTGACATTTAGTTCTTCAACAAGATATTAATCTTTTAACATGTGATTAATTATATTTTCTTAAGAAGTAGAATAACTTAAACATACTAATTGTAACTCCAATTCTGAGGTGATGATCATAAATTGATATTTGGGAATCTTTTTCAACATTTCTAAAAAGATATGGATAAATTAGCTTTCACTGATTTGAAGTTCTAGAAACAGAAATACTGGAGTGTTTCTTGAAAGTATTAAGTGTTCCAGAAATACTCTACATCTGAGTGGTATACTTTAGTATCTATTACTTTTCTTCTTGATATTTTTAGAGTAATTATTTGAATCCAATATATTAAAATACAAGGAAAATTCTATCTCATGAGATTTTCTTTCCTATTTGTAAACATTACCACATTCTTTATATTACTTTATATATGTAAATATTTACTGTTGATAGTACCCCTGTATAGAGGTTAGTAGAGATGATAGGTTACCAATTCTCAGGTATTTGTAAAATTGTCTAATTAAAATTAATCTAAAAGAGCTGAAGTTATTACATATAGAATTGAAACAGGCCAAATTTGTCACACAGTGCATTTCTGCAAAAATTATAGAGTACTGCAAATATTAGTAATTCTCAAATCAGTGAATGGAAGGCTTTTTCTGTTAACAGATTTCTTTGAGATATTACAATGATGCATTGTTAATTTGTGTTTATATAAGGTAAATATTTTATAAAATTTTAGGCTTTAAGAATATGGAAGCTATGGTAACACTTGCCATTTTACAGTGTGGCAAGACATGATTGTTTCTATCTGAAAGAATAAAGAAATTTAACTATTTAAAAAATTTTTTTGAATCATGTGGCATAAATTTTACTTTTCCTTGGTATAGTAAATAAAGTTCAGTGCACATGCTCTAGAATCAGCATTACTATAAGTGCATAGTTTTCTAGTTAAATCATGCTTCTTTATTTTTTTAATTTATTGATTACGGTATTACATATGTGTCCTTATTCCCCCATTATCCTCCCTACCCCCCTCATGCCCTCAACCTCCTGTTGTCTGTATCCATTGGTTAGGCTTATGTGGATGCATACAAGTCCTTTGGTTGAACTTAGGAGTGCATATATCCTTTCTGGTTGGGGTTTCTAGTTTCATGGGATATACTCCTAGAACTGGGGTCACTGGGTCCAATGGGAGTTCCAATTTTAATTTTTTGAGGAATACTGTTCTCCACAGTGGCTGCACCAGTCTGCATTCCCACCAACAGTGCACAAGGGTCCCTTTTTCTCTGCATCCTCACCAACACTTGTCATTTATTGATTTGGTGATGATAGCCATTCTGACAGGTGTGAGATGGTACCTCATAGTTTTGATTTGCATTTCTCAAATGATTAGTGACTTTGAGCATGTTTTCATATGCATCTTGGCCTTCCTTCTGTCTTCTTTCCAAAAGTATCAATTTAGCTCCATTGCCATTTTTTGATTGGGTTGTTTATGTTCCTTTTGTTAAGTTGTATGAGTTCCCTGTAAATGTTGTAGATTAAGCCCTTATCGGTGATAACATTGGCAAATATGTTCTCCCATGCAGTGGGATTTCTTTTTGTTTTGTTGATGGTTTCTTTTGCTGTGCAGAAGCTTTTTATTTTGACGTAGTCCCATGTGTTTATTTTGTCTTTAGTTTCCATTGCACTAGGAGCAGTATCAGTGAAGAAATTACTTTGGCATATACCTGAGATTTTGATGCCCATGGATTTCTCTAGTATTTTTGTGTTTTCCCGTCTTATGTTTAAGTCCTTTATCCATTTTGAGTTTATTTTTGTGTATGATGTAAGTTGTTGTGTAATTTCACTTTTTTGCATGTATCTGTCCAATTTTCCTAATACCATTTATTGAAAAGACTGTCTTGACTCCATTGCATGTTCATGCCACCTTTGTTGGATATTAATTGAGCATAGTGGCTTGGGTCGATTTCTGGATTCTCTATTCTATTCCATTGGTATATATGTCTGTTCTTGTGCCAGTACCAAGCTGTTTTGAGAACAGTGGTTCTTTATACAGCTTGATATCTGGTATTGAGAGCCCACCTACTTTGTTCTTTCTCAGGATTGCTGTGGCTATTCGGGGTCTTTTTTTTTTTTTTTTTTTTTTATTCCAGATGAATTTTTGGAAAGTTTGTCCTAGTTCTGTGAAATATGCGTTGATATTTTAATGGGGATTGCATTAACTCTATAGATTTCTTTGGGCAGTATGGACATTTTAAGGATGTTGATTCTACCAATCCCTGAACATGGTATGTTCTTCAATATGTTTATGTCTTCTTCTATCTCTTTTTTCAGTGTCTTGTAGTTTTCTGCATATAGGTCTTTTACCTCCTTAGTTAAGTTTATTCCTAGGTATCTTAAATTTTTTGGTGTGATAGTAAATGAGATTGCTTTTTTAGTCTCTGTTTCTGTAAGTTCATTATTGGTGTATAGAAATGTCATAGATTTCTTGGCATTTATTTTGTTGTTGTTTTTTTGTTTTTGTGTTGTTGTTTTTTTGTTGTTTTGGGGGTTTTTTTGTTTTTTAATATATTTTATTGATTTTTTACAGAGAGGAAGGGAGAGGGATAGAGAGCTAGAAACATTGATGACAGAGAAACATCGACCAGCTGCCTCTTGCACACCCCCTACCGGGGATGTGCCCACAACCAATGTACATGCCCTTGACCGGAATCAAACCTGGGACCTTTCAGTCCGCAGGCCGACGCTCTACCACTGAGCCAAACCGGTTTCAGCTTGGCATTTATTTTGTATCCCACTACATTTCAGAATTCATTTATTCAGTCTAATAATTTTCCAATGGAGTCTTTAAGGTTTTCTATGTACAGTATCATGTCATCTGCGAATAAGGACAGTTTTAATTCTCCTTTTCCATTTCTGGATGCCTTTTTTTCTTCTTCTTGTCTGATCACAATGGCTAGTACTTCCAATACTATGTTGAACAAGAGTGGTGAAAGCGGGCATTCCTGTCTTGTTCCTGTTCTTAGGGGAAATGTGTTTCGTTTTTGCCCATTGAGTATGAGGTTTGCTGTGGGTTTGTCATATATGGCTTTTATTATGTTGATGTATGATCCTTCTATTCCTACCTTGTAGAGAGTTTTTATCAGGAAAAGGTGTTGGATTTTGTCAAATGCTTTTTCTGCATTAATTGATATGACTATGTGGTTTTTATCTCTCAATTTGTTTATGTGATGTATCACTTTTATTGATTTGTGGATATTGTACCATCTGTGCATCCATGGGATAAATCCTACTTGGTCATGGTGTATGATCTTTCGGGTGTACTGCTAGATCCGATTTGCTAGAAGTTTTGTTGAGGATTTTGGCATCTTTTTTCATGAAGGATATTGGCCTGTAATTCTCTTTCATTGTGTTGTCTTTATCTGGTTTTGGTATTAGGGTGATGCTGGCTTCAGAGAAGGAGCTTGGAAGTGTTCTTTCCTCCTGAATTTTTTTGGAATAGTCTGAGGAGGATAGGTTTTAGTTCTTCCTTGAATGTTTGGTAAAACTCTCCTGTGAAGCCATCTGGCCCCTGGATTTTGTTTGCTGGAAGCTTTTTGAAGACTGCTTCAATTTCTTGCATAGTTATTGGCCTATTGAGATTTTTTAAATCTTCCTGATTGAGTTTTAGAAGGTTGTATTTTTCTAGGAATATGTCCATTTCCTCCAGGTTGTCTAGTTTGTTAGAATAGAGTTCTTCATAGTATTTTTTAACAATCCTTTGTATTTCTATGGGGTCTGTTGTTATTTTGCCTCTATCATTTCTAATTTTGTTTAGTTGGGTTCTCTGTCTTTGCTTCTTGTTCAGCCTGGCTAGAGGTTCATCAATCTTGTTTATCCTTTCAAAGAACTTGCTCTTGGTTTCATTGATTTTTTTGTATTGTGTGGGGGTTTTTTCTCTATGTCATTTATTTCTACTCTGATCTCTATTATCTCCTTCCTTCTACTCATTTTGGGCTCTTGTTGTTGTCTTTCTAATTCTTTGAGTTGTAGAATTAAATGACGTATTAACATTTTTTCTTGTTTTTTTGAAATAGGCTTGTAGTGCTATAAACTTCCCTCTCAGGACTGCTTTCATTGTGTCCCATAGATTTTGGATTGTTGTGTTTTTATTGTCTTTAGTTTTCAGGATGTTTTTAATTTCTTCTTTGGTCTCTTTTATAACCCAGTCACTGTTCAATAGCATGCTATTCAGTTTCCAAGTATTTGAATTTTTGGGCTGTTTTTATTGTAGTTTATTTCTAATGTTATGCCATTGTGATCTAAGAAAATGCTTGATAGGATTTCAATCTTTTTTAATTTGGGGATACTTTGCTTGTGTCCCAATATGTGTTCTATTTTTTAAAACATCCCATGTGCACTTGAGATGAATGTATATTCCGTGGCTTTCTGGTGAAATGTTCTGAAGATGTCAATTAAGTCCATCTGTAAATCATGTTTCTTGTTAGCAGAATTTTACCACACTTTGATTTGTTTTTTTTTAAACAACCTGAGCACATGAACTTCAATTTGTGAAAGGTTTCAAAGGCTGAGGTGTAGCCATTTTCAAAAAGATTATAAATAGCTAGGGATATGGGGAAGGAGAGAAGAGGGAAGAGCATCTAAGAGGACCCATCCTTCTTTGCCTTACTCTAAAGAATTGTCCAAGAAATTAAAATTTGAGCCCAGCCACCATGGCTTGGTGGTTGAACATTGATTGACCTATGAACCATGAGGTCATGGTTCAATTCTTGGTCAGTGAACAAGCCCAGTTTGCGCACTCGATCTTCAGTGTGGGTGTGCAGGAGGCAGCTGATCAATGATTCTCTCTCATCATTGATATTTCTATCTCTTTCTCCCTCTCTCTTCCTCTCCAAAATCAATAAAAATATATATTTTAAAAATTTGAAGCATTGAAGACATTTGACAAACAAAATGCAGTCATTAGGAACCACCAACTGGGTCCATCCTCCTCAAACATATAGTAGGCTCTATAGTTAATGACAGCATTAGCAGTTCCTAAATACCTATTTGTCTAATGCTAAAGAACCCTATCACCGATCATTAATGGATAGATGAGATTCCCTAACTTCTATGGACTCACAGTTTTTAATCGTTTGTTTATGAAACAGCTGAGATTTGTATTCAGCAGCAGCCAGTTCAACATTTTTTTAAATATATTTTATTGATTTCTTTACAGAGAGGAAGGGAGAGAGATAGAGAGCTAGAAACGTCGATGAGAGAGAAACATCTACCAGCTGCCTCTTGCACACCCCCTACCGGGGATGTGCCCGCAACCAACGTACATGCCCCTAACCGGAATCGAACCTGGGACCTTTCAGTCCGCAGACTGACGCTCTACCACTGAGCCAAACCGGTTTCGGCCATTTCAACATTTTTTAATAGCTGCTAAATGAAATGTTGTGCTTAAGGTTATTTCAGTTAAGTAGTTTTTTTTCGTGCTTAGTCTCTAATAGAGAAAGTTAAGGAAGAAATCTCTAATAGGCAAGAACAGAACTGCTACTACATTTAGCTAAAATTATGAATGTATATTGGGCCTAGTTTGCCTATATTTATACCATTTTGAAGTAGATATATGTAGGCCATAAAACTGTGTCTTAAGAAGCAAAATGCTGCTTTCCTTACTATTTCTAATATACTTTTTATATTTTAGAAAAATGAATTCCTTTCTATATTAGAATAGAAACATAGCAATTTGAATATAACAAGTATTTCTTGAGAATTTGAGCACTGAGCCAAGCACTGTGAAGAATATAGAAAAACAAAGTACAGGCCTTGCTTTAAAAAGCTAACAGGACCCTTAGCCGGTTTTGCCAGTGGATAGAGCATCGGTCCGCGGACTAAAGAGTACCAAGTTCAATTCCCATCAAAGGCACATACCTCAGTTGCATGCTCAATCCCTGGCCCCAGTTGGGGCCTGTGCAAGAGGCAACCAGTTGAGATGTCTCTCTCACATTGATGTTTCTCTCCCTTCTTTCCATCCACTCTCTCTAAAAATCAATAGAAAAATACCCTCGGGTGAGGATTAACAACAAAAAAAAGCTAATATAAAAATGCCTTTAAGATATTTATAAGAAATAAAAAGAAATTAATTAACTATTGAATTGTATAGTACACATAAATGACTTTGAATGTTCAGAAAAAGGGGAAATCCATAAAAACTTGAGCATTCAAGGCATTGACACTTGACTTGAGCTTTGAAATCTGAATAGGATTTAAACTAGGGAGAAGAAGCAAGAAGAACCACATGAGCAAAGACAAGAGCCAACATAGCAGTGGCACTAGAAATGGAGGAATCATTATGAGAATGATTTCAAAGGAACAATAATAGGACTTGAAGCCACCTGAATAAAAGTAACATGCAAATAAACAAATTTGAAGGAATGTGTAAAACCTATACCAAAGTCTAGGTTAAAGAGAGTCAATGTGCCATTGATAGAGATGAGGAATTTGAAAAGGGCAGCTAGTTTCCAATAAAAGATAACATTTAATTTTAAACTTGTGGTATTATTATTTTGCAGAAAGATATCCAAATGGAAACTTTCAGAGTTCAATTAGAGATGAGGGACTGGAGCATGTTGGAAAATATAAAACTAGCAATATAGATTTGATGGTTATCAGCATAGAAATAATTGTCAAAGCTATTAAATAAAGATAAATTAGTATACTTTTCTTAAAAAGAAGAGCAGATGACTAAAAGCTAAATTTTGGTGAAAAGAAGGAGTGGTAGAAGAAAGTGAAAGAATGGAAGAGTGTTAGGAAGGGTGTGTTCAACAATGTCACAAGTTACAAAGTCAAAGGAGAAAATTCTGAGAAAAGGACACTGAATTTGGCAATAAAGAAGACAAGATGAATTTGGAAACTGAAAAGGAAAGTTCATTTGTCTTGTGATAAATGAAAAGAGAGAATAACAAAACTAAGAATTTTTTAAATAATAGAAATGATCCACACATTTTGGGGGTTACATATTTCTATATCCTCTACATACTTATCTAGTAAAAGAATGGCAGCTAGAAAAAATTAAAATGGCAGCCATCTAATTGAGGTAGGAACATGTTATTGACATTGCCTCTAAAAGGCATTTAGATCAATAATAAAGATTTTTTAAACAATAAAAGGCATTTAGACAAGATATGGAAATAGAGAAATCTACTTTAAAATGTATCATGTCTACTTTTTAAAATGAAACCTATATATATTCCACAATATGAATTTACTCTTTGTGGAATAAAAAGTTAAATTATATTTTTACTAGTGATAAAGTCAATATTTATTTTATTTTATTATTTTTTTTAATTTATTTATTGATTAAGGTATTACATATGTGTCCTTATTCTCTCATTACCCCCATCTCCCATTCATGCCCCCACCCCTCTGTTGTCTGTGTCCATTGATTAGGCTTCTATACATGTGTATAAGTACTTTGGTTGCTCTCTCCCCCCTTCCCCCCACCATCCCTTGCCTTCCCTGAGGTTTGACGTTCTGGTTGATGGTTCTCTGTCTCTGGATCTATTTTTGTTCATCAGTTTATGTTGTTCATTATATTCCATAAATGAGTGAGATCATGTGATAGTTATATTTCTCTGCTTGGCTTCTTCACTTAGTACAATATAATGATTTCTGAGATAGTAGATAATTGCAAATATATATTTAATATTATAATGTCAGTTTCTCAAACATCATCTGAAAGTTGCCATAAAAACTCATGTACAGAGAGTACTATCTTGTTTTTAAGTTTGGCTATGGTCCAATATCTATGTATAGATTTTGAGAATATTATGTTCTCATTATATGTTGTACTGACACCTGGAAAAGTAATGAAGTATTTTTAAAATAAATTTAAATTCTGTTTTCACTTGCTAATTAATTTTCTCAACTGCTTTAAAATACAGAATTTGTTGTTATAAAATACATTTTAAACATACAGGTATAACATATTTATGCACAGAAATGTGCCTTGCTACTATATGTTAAGTAGAGTCCTTGTGTTTAAGACTGGCTTGTGGTCTTGAAAATAAGCTATTACCATAATAACATGAGGAGAATATAATATTCTCACATAGAGTTTTAATAGGACATTGGATTCTTAACATCTTTAAAGTGACCCTAAGACCAAAGTGCCATAAATCAGTTAAATAAAAAAGTATAGTAGGTTATTATTTAAAAAAAAAAAAACTTTTATTAAACATCTATGAAATAACATTATGCTACTAAACATAATGAAAGATAGAAATATAAACAAACAGTCGTTTCTCTTTTCCAGGAGCCAGAGAATATAAAGATTGGCATTTGAATTTTGGCTCACCCCTTAGTATTTATATAACGTTGGGCAAGTCATTTAATTAATTACTTTTTGGAAAAAAAGATTTCTGAATGTCAACATTCTTATCCGTAAAGTCTTGAAGAGTTGTAAAGTCTGGAAATAGTATTTATTTACCTAGCACAGTATCTAGCTCATGGTAAGTCCATAGTTACCGATAACTTTCTATTATTGCCTACTTCATAAAGGGTTCTCTATAAATGTTAGTATTGCTTCCCTTTTGCTTACAACCCATCAATCACTAACAAAAAATTGTGGCCACTATGATATATCACTAACATGCAGGAAGTGATCTTTGTTATGACTTCTGAAATCAACAAGTAGGTAAACCAAGGTTTATAAAATTCATTTTGACTTCCTAATACAGATTTCAGTGAGCTACTTGAAGAGAGTCAAGAGCTTTCAGGGCTGGGATCTGTTTTCTTAAAAGGGTTAAACATATACATAAAAGCCATTCATAAGGATCAACCTTTGAGTTTCTGAATAGTAACTGATTATAAGTTGTCAAAGTCTATGGTTCCAAAGGTTTTCTTAGTGTTTATTAGGAAAATTTTAATATATACACAAAAGTAAAAAGGATAGTAAAAGCCACTCTCCCATACATCCATCAGCCAATCCCAATAGCTATCAACTAAAATGGTTTTTTGTGTGTTTTTTTAAAATATATTTTTATTGATTTCAGAGATGATGGGAGAGGGAAAGACAGAAGCATCAATGATATGAGAGAATCAACAATCTGCTGCCTCCTGCAACCCCCCTACTGGGGATCGGGCATGCAACCCAGGCATGTGCCCTGTCCGGGAATCAAACTGTGACCTCCCAGTTCATAGGTGGATGCTCAACCACTGAGCCACACCAGCTGGGCTACAATGGGTTTTAACAGAACCATTCCAGTAAAAAATTATATTTTCAGCTCTTTCTCAGTGTTTCTCTGAATCATTATTTTTAATTCCATATAATGGATCTAGTTAGTTTTTTATTAATAGTCAAATATTTATTTTCTATAAATATAAAATTATTTTTAAGACATGTTTTAAAATCACAACATCAAAAGAAAAATGCATGGCTTTTTTTTAATGCGAGAGAGTTAAATATGCTGGGTAGAATATATTTTGTTCTGTCTTTGTTTTTAAGGTTTGGCTTGAGCAACAAGTTTGATACTGAATTCCCCTCAGTTCTAACAGGGAAGGTAAGTGAGAGCTTGCTTTTAACATTTCAATTCTAAAAACATTGTTTTATGATGTATTTTGTGTTATGAAAAAGTTTGACTCAACTGTAATGAAATCTATTAAGAGGCCAGGGTACTTGTAGGCTGTGTCATTAGTGATTGAAGGCTATGGCTAGGACCAGTTATTTTGTTCATTGTCCGTTAATGCCAGCCATCATTTACTTATTTGTTCAGTTTTTTTCAGTTTTGCTGTTTTTCTCAGCCTTGGTAGCTCTAACTGTTTTCATTCAGGTCAGTAATTTCTCATGTGTTTTTTTTGTTTGTTTGTTTGTTTGTTTGTTTTTGTTGTGGGTGGCAGGGATGATACTGGGTGTTAGTCTGGTGGGGTCAGAACTGACCTGGGTTCAACAACCTTGGTACTTGAGTTCTGGCTAGGAAGGAATTCAGAGCCAAGATTCAAACTGTCAGTGAACATTTATTTGGTAAATAAATGGAGGTAGAAAAAGTAATTCCTAGAATTACTGGGCGTAAGGAACAAGTTATAGAGGTAAAAAAAGGGCCCTTGGATCTTGGGAATAAGGAAGGAAATGACAACGTGTGGAGGAGAAGGGAGGGAGAAGTTAAAGGGAAAAGTGCTGGTGTACTTTTGGGAGGGAGAGAAGGAAGAAAGAAGAGCATGCTGGGTCCTCCATTCTCCATCCTAAGGATTTTAAGGGTGAAGATTTGGAGGGAGGTCCTAAGGGAAGATCTTAATAGAATATTCAGCATCTTTCCAGGTGTGTCCTTTCAGGGACTAAGTCTCCACTAATTGATTGGTCGATGCCAGGGCAGGGGGTCATTATCCAATGCAGCTTGTCCTGAGGTCAGCCATGGGGCCACTGGTCTGGTTTTGTTGCTTTTCTGGGCCTGGAGCTGAAATACAACTGGGGTCTAAATGTTATCTCTAGGGAGGAAAGGTCAGGGAGTCCAAACCACTTGACCAGTGATATGCTAGGGAAGGAAAAATCATCCTGGGGGCGAGGTTCCACACCACAGTTGTCGTTTGCTAGGCATCTGGGGCTTTCTACCCTGATGACTTGTACCTAGCCCATCGTCCTTGCTCTGCACATGTCTATCTAATTGCCTACCACACTTTCAGGCACTTCTTTTTATTTACAGGGGTTTTTTTTCAATGCAAATCAATTCTATAACATGAGAAGTTACTATGAATCAAAGCATAAATACACAAACAATATATAATCGAAATTAGATGTACAGCATTTAGGTATAAAACAAAGGGGGATGTTTATTCACACATGGCAGCTTGAGATCTTTGTGTATGGTGTTCCTAAGTAGGTTTCCAAAGATGGGAAAAAATTACTATGGTTATCAACACTTGTGTGGCAATATTAGATACTGGAACATCTAAGTATCAGTGTGTGACTATGCAAAATAAGACTTTAGAGAATGTCTATTTTCCAAAGAGTTTCTGTGCATTGAGTTAATTGTGAAAATATTTACTTTCCAGAATCAAGCTTACATTAGGCTTAAGATCATGTTCTAACTATATAAAAATATTGACCAATAAAAGAAATGTTCCAAATGTGGCTATTCTGATTCATAGTTTTTGTTTTGTTTTGTTTTGTTTTAAAAAGTATGTACAGAAAGAATAAATGTGTGGGTTTTTTAAATTTAATTTAACTAAGCTTCCAGTCTTTTTTTTTAATTGACTTTATTGGGGTGAAATTGGTTAATAAAATTATATAGGTTTCAGGGGTATCATTCTATAATACATCATCTGTATATTATAGTGTGTGGTCACCAACCCAAGTCTCCTTCTATTACCATTTATCCCCCTTTTACCCTCTTCTACCTTCCCTTCCCCCCCCTTCCCCTCTGGTAATCACCATACTGTTATCTGTGTATATGAGCGGTTTTTTCCTTTCCTTAATCCCTTCACTTTTTTCACCCATCCCACTATGATTTCATTTATATATGAAATCTGGTGAACAAAATAAACTAACAAACAAAATAGAAACATATTCATAGCTACAGAGAACAGACTAACAGCTGTCAGAGGGGAAGAGGGTTGGCAATTGAGTGAAAAAAACTTCCAATTTTCACCTCCCAAATATCTTATTTATAGTTTGGTTCCTTCACATATTTGCCTTTCTAATCTTCAAAACAAATCATCTCTTAAATTGTAAAAGGTATTAAATACATGCAGAAATAAAAAGAATTTTGAAATTCGTTGAGGTTCATGTACTTTAACTCTTTGGAATTAGTTTAGCAAAATGAATCTGATATTCTTGTTGAATAGGGGAATGATAAGTATGTAAGCAAAATTTACTCATTATAGTTGGATTTGGAGTATTGATGGATTCTGGAATGAGGTAGGAAAGGAGGGGGAAAAACTATAAATATTGGTACATATCAATTACTACATAAAAAGTCAAATGCAATGTCAAATCAAAGACTTCAGTTCCCAAGAGAATATTAAGTGATAAGTTAACAATATAAAACTTTATCTAGGGTTACATGGACATTAAATTAGTACTGTGAAACAATACATTGAGGATTTACAGGAACACTTGGAAGTTCCTTCTAATGAACATATAAATAGAACCATGGAAGTTTTTTGCATTACCCATTTTATGGCCTTATAGCTTTAAATGAACCAATTGAAAACTGACTGTGTTACAAATCTAATCCCTTATGTCTAGATAAAATAAAATCTATACATTTTCAAAATAGAATTTTTGTGTCGGTACTTAAGCCACATTTAAGGAAATAATCTCTGAACTAATTTTGGATGTGTTTTTTCATCTTGTCCATGAAACTGTTACAGATTTAATATCAACATTCATCATCTAGTCAGACCCTACACATGTTCTTTAAATCAAATATGGGATCCTCAACATTTTCTATGTAAATAAAATTAGGTGTGAAATTAGCAGATTCAATGAAGACCTGTTTTTTCCCCTGTCCCACTGTATGTCTAGATGCTATTTGGATTGGGTTTGGAAGATGGAGAAGTATACATTTCTTGGCCTGAGTCTTTTAACAGTAGAGGTGGAGAGACAGAACTAGATTGCTAAGAGGCTGGCTATTGACTGCAAAACACTACCACTTGCCTTAGTGGTGGTACTCAATGGATTTGGGGTAGTCAAGGTTTTGTGGGAGGGATTACTGGAAGGTGATAAAGCAATTTTTTTATTTTCGGGTAGGAGCAACACCAGAAGCAGCAGCCCTAGTTGGGGCCTGGCTACATCACTTTGCCCACATCCTCTCTATCAGTGTGTGGCTGCATCTCACTTTGGATATGGAGTGGGTAGGGAACCCATGGCTCCAGGCAGGAGAAGGCTAGGTCAAATTTCCAATGTTTTGGGGTGAATAAAGTTACCAGTTTTCAACATTGTAGTACTCTTTTTTAAACTATCTTGTGATCTGATTTTGTTATATATCAAAAGCATCCAATTTTTGTTATTTTTGTACCATTTAGATAGTTTGAATTTCTAAAATTGGATTCTGCAATAACTTATATTTCTGTTCCCTGGTTCCTCTATATTCAGTAGTTTCTCCCAATGGAGATACATTAATCAGAGACTTCCTTACAGCAGTAATGCTAACTTCTCAGCCCAAAGAGTAAGTCTCTAAGGCAAAATGTTATTTACACATTTTTGTTACTTAAGAAATGTAAATGAAGAAAGAGGAAAGCTGTTATATTACAAAACACTTAATAATTTCCTAATGGTTAAGAACTGAGTGATTGGGAGCCAAATGTTGATTTAGGGTTAAAAATAAGTTAACTCTTAACTTTTTGTACTTAGAAGCATGTAATTTAATATCATTCTGTTTAATTTACTATTAGAATAATGTTATTTCTCAGTATAGATTTTGGTAATACTTTAAAATCATTTCATTCTCAAAAGTGTTTTAATATGTTATTTTAGTGTTAATTTTTCTCATATTATAATTGAGAAAAGCAAGGTTCAAATTACTGTGGATAGTGTGTATAATTAAGGGGAGAAATAAGCATATTAATAATTATAAGAAGTAATTCTAGAAAGATACACATGCAACTAATACAAATGGTAACTTTTATGGGAGAATAAGAATGAAATGAATGCCGAAACCAGTTTGGTTCAGTGGACAGAGCATCGGCCTGTGGACTGAAAGGTCCCTGGTTCGATTCCAGTCAAGGGCATGTACCTTGGTTGCGAGCACATCCCCAGTAGGGGGTGTGCAAGAGGCAACTGATCGATGATTCTCTCTCATTGATGTTTCTAACTCTCTATCCCTCTCTCTTCTTCTCTGTGAAAAATCAATAAAATATATTTTTTAAAATAAATTATTATTAAAAAAAAAAGAATGAAATGAATGGAAGCACGGGTAAAGATGAGACTATTTTCTAAATATCATTTATTATTGAAAAATAAGTAATATCAATTAAAAGTGGAAGCAGATTAAGTGCAAGCTCACAGACATGCTCTCAGGACCAATTTGTGATCACATCTAAAACAAACAAACAAACAAACAAAACAAAAAGCCCACCCTGAATAATCAACTGAAGAATAGCTGGAGACAACCCTGATAACCAAGGACAGAAAGTGGAGACCACATAGAGACTGGTAGGAAGGGTGGAGGCGTGAAAGGGCTGGCCAGGCTTCCACAGACAGTAACTGAAATTCTGGAGAGATATCTCAGCTGTGGGGGTTGCCACTGAGAACTCTGGGGAATAATCCCCAAGCTGTCCCCCACCCCCAGCAGAGAGCACCAGAACTGAAAAGGTGTCTACATAAAATCTGGCTGTGAAAACCAGCAGGGTTGCTGTTTGCCAGGGAGAGTTAGCTGAAAGTGCAGGCACCCTCTTAAAGGGTTAATGCACAACACTCACCTTGGGCTCTGGCGGAGGGAGGGCAAAGTGACCTAGAATTGTATAAACATAAGCCAGGGTTGGGAGATCTGGATTTAGAGCTTGAAAGGCAGTCACCCCTGTTTCCTGTGCTGAGTCATTCCCTCAGGCTACAGAGGGCATATATCCCAGGCAAAGCTTTGCTATTATGCAGTTTTATCCTGGGAGGAAGACAGTTGACCACACTATTGGAAAAAAATCCCTTGCTACACCCTGTGAAATTTCTGAGGCAGATTAAGAGATTGAGAATAACAATTAGCCCCCAGGCAGAAGCAATTGCCCCAAACTGTTGAAAAATCTCTCACCTAACCAGTGGACAACTGATTGAGGCTATTCCAGATGGAATCCAATCAGTCTGTAGCCAGAGGCGGGTCACTCAGGGCTTTGAGCCTTTGCCTGATCTAATTAGCCAGAAACAGCAGTTTGGGTCCCCACCACAGAAACCTTCCTGGACTGCTCAGGGATGCAATGGGACACCAAGTGCCTGCAGCTGACACCTTTAGGATCAGTTTTATGGGGGAAGAGAGTACAGTTCATGTTAATCAAGGTATGAGACACAAGACAGATCCTGACCACTGGACTACTAGAGGACCTCAAACCTCAAGCATGTCACCCAGGGCCAGAAAAAGAAAAGGACTCACATGAGCTGCATTAGAGAAGCTCCCAGGAGGCACAGGATAGACACACCAATGGAATTAATTCAATATTAGAACAAAATCCAGTGAGTCCCCAAAATAGCAGACCCAAAGCACTTGTATAACAGCTGATATGACCACATTAGTATTGAATCTCACTGGCAGCAAGTCAGAGGGGAGATCCTATAAATGGGACATCAATAATTATAATAGCAGAGTACAAACAATGCACACAGAGGACATTCCTAGAGCATCCAGTTCAGCTGGACAAAGATACAACACCACTGGATCCCTCAAGACACTTTTCTACATAAGGCCATCCCACAAAGATTGGGAGGCATAACAATTCTATTTAATACATAGAAAGAAATACAAAAAGACAGCTAAAATGGGGAATCAAAGAAACAACACCCAAAGGAGAAAAAAAGAAGGAATTTCCAGAAAAAGAACTAAATGAGATGGAGACAAGGAACCTAACAGAAATAGAGTTCAAAGCAATAGTTACATAAATGTTTAAGGAACTTAGTGTAAATTATGGCAGCTTGAAAAGGGAAATCAAACCCATGAACAAGAGTCAGACAGAAATGAAGAATGATATATCTGACACCAAAGAACACACTATAAGGGATAAAAAGTAGACTGGATAAGCAGAGGATCAAATCAGCAATTGGGAAGTCAAGGTAGAAATAAATACCCAATTAGAGCAGCAAATAGGAAAAGAATTAGAAGACAGGAAGATAGCTTAAGGGAGTGCTTGGACAGCATGAAATGTAATGATATATGCATTGTAGGAATAGCAGAAAGGGAAGAGGGTGAGCAAGGAACAGAGAAGCCATTTAAAGAAACAGTGACAGAAAACTTTCCCAACCTGGTGAAGGAAAATGTCACACAAGTTCAGTAGGCACTGAGAGTTGTAATCAAGATGAACACATAGAAACCCACAAATAAACATCATAATTAAAATGGAAAATATTAAAGACAAAGAAAGAATATTAAATTTAGCATAAGAGAGACAGATAATTACCTAAAAATGAATTCCCATTAAAATGTCACATGGGACAATTTCAAAGATAAACCACATATTGGTTAACAGGCAAAGTCTCTTCAAACTCAACAAGGTTGAAATCAGGAGAACGAAGATGGTGACTTAGGTAAACACCCCTAATCTGCTGTCGTGCACAACAATTTAAAAAATACAACTAAGCCGAAACCTATTTGGCTCAGTGGTAGAGCATCGCTCTGCGGACTGAAAAGTCCCAGGTTCGATTCCGGTCAGGGGTATGTACATTGGTTGCGAGCACGTCCCCAGTAGGGGGTGTGAAAGAGGCAGCTGGTCGATGTTTCTCTCTCATCAATGTTTCTAGCTATCTATCTCTCTCTTTTCCTCTCTGTAAAAAATCAATAAAATATATATTTTTAAAAAATACAACTAAAAAACAAAACGTCTATCACCCAAAACCCAAGGGAAAGCTGGCTGAAAGGAAGCCCTACAACTAAACTGAAAGAGAAAGTTGAGAATTCAGAGCACAAACACTGAAAAAACTGAGGTAGGGAGGCTCAGACATGACATGGGCTGGCGGCAGATCCCGGCTGGTGGAGGGCATTGCTTTCTTCAACCCAAAGAGAGACAAGCTCCCAATCTCTCTGAAATCCAGTTTCTGGGAAGAGGCTAGACTGTCTGCCATCAGGTTGGAAAGTGAGGGTGGCTTGCTTGCAGAGCTGAGCACAAGAATATTTGTTTGCTGTGCGGCGGCGCGAGACGTGGGGAGACGGGGAGATGTGAAGACCAGGTCGAAGAGGCTCGGAGAGATGGCTGATAGGCAGCCATTGCTGTTGGCCACAACCTAGCCTAGTGACTCCCTGAGACTCCACCATGAGACTCTGCCCCACACAATCTACAAACACACCCAAGCTCCAAGCAGCGCCTTTTGCATATGAATGGCCCTCTCTGTTGCAGTTTAACCTAACAAACTTGCAAGCTGGTGCAGACAGCTCCAAGGAGGAGAGGACTGTGGTTCTCGCTGTAGCTCCAGCTGGGTGGCCTCAGACAGTAGCTGAACTGCAGCCCATTAGAGACCGAGAAGCCAGTGTTCATAGTGGTCAGTTTCAATCCCTCACACCTGTAAGTGACACATTCAGGAGATGGACTCAGTGAACACCAAAGCCCCACTGAAACAAAGCTTATCTCCAGTGCAACAGTTCTTCCTTTATAGACACAGCAGTCCCTCACAGACAATTGGCCTGGAGGTCAATTCCTCCCAGTGTACCAACAGCAATCAAGGCTTAATTACACCAAGACTTTGCACTCAGCCCACAAAGGGATATATCAAAAGCAACAACCTCAGGTGATTGGGGAAGCTGAGCTACTGGTCCCTATAGGTCACTGACAACACAAAGCCACTCTATCAACACAAGGAGGCAGCCAAAATGAGGAGACACAGAAGCATGTCACAAATGGGAGAGATGGAGGAAAGTAAACTACTGAACGACACAGAGTTCAGAATCACATTTATAAGATTACTCAAGAATCTCCTAAAAACCTTTGAGAAACTTGATGAGACCTCCAAGAAGCTTTGTGAGACCTTCAAGGACCTTAATGAGAATACCACAAAAAAAAAGGACCAGCCAGAAATTAAGCATACACAGTATGAAATAAAGAATATATAGAAACTCAACTATAGATCAACATGCCCCAAGAATCAAACCAAAGATCTGGAATATAAGGAAGCAAAAATCACCCAACCAGAGAGGCAAAAAAGAAAGGAAAATCCAAAAGTGTGAGGATAATGTAAGGAGCCTCTGGGATGGCTTACAGCGTACCAACATCCGGATTTTGGGGGTGCCAGAAGAGAGAGAGCAGGATATTTAAGGCCTATTGGAAGAAATAATGACAGAAAACTTCCCCCACCTGATGAAACAAATAGACCTACAAGTTCAGGAAGCGCACAGAACCCTAAACAAGAGGAATCCAAAGAGGACCACACCAAGACACATCACAATTAAAATACTAAGGGCAAAAGACAGAGAAAATCTTACATGGAGCAAGAGAAAAACAGCTAGTTATCTATACGGGAGTACCCATACGACTGTCAGCTGATTTCTCAAAAGAAACTATGCAAGCCAGAAGGGAGTGGCAAGAAATATTCAAAATGATGAACAACAAGAACCTACAACCAAGATTACTCTACCCAGCAAAGCTATCATTCAGAATTGAAGGTCAGATAATGAGCTTCACAGACAAGAAAAAGTTAAAGGAGTTCATCAACACCAAACCAGGATTACATGAAATGCTGAAGGATATTCTTTAAGAAGAGGAAGAAGAAGAAAACGGTAAAGGTAAAATTTAGGAACAACAAAAAGACATCAAATACATACCTACCAACAAGAGAATCTAAAAATCAAGTGAATAAAAAATTCGAAGAACAAAAAAAATATCCTGTGAATAATTTACATCCAAAAATGTTGTACTTTAGAAAATTAACCTTCATTCGAAATGCTAACAGCAAGATACCCATGAAAATACACACATGGTGTCAAAACAAGCCAGAGGAAAATCATTTGGGGAAAAACAAAATGAAAAAGGATCCCAAGTCAAATTTATAGAAAATATCCCTTTATTAACTTTTGGTCAAGAATATGTTTGTATATTTTCAGAAAACAACTCTGAGACTATCTGGAATCCTGTAACAGAGAGGAATAGACAGAAGTGCTCCAGCCATGAAGGCAGAAGAGAAACAATTCAGAGATGGAAGATGCTGATGACACCTCGCCATACCAGCAGACAGCAGCTGCATGTTGCTGAAGGATGCCCAGGACCAAACCAGAGACGGTCGGACCTGCATTACTACCATTTGTCTACCAACCAGATCTGAAATATCATGGCTGACATGTATACATAAGGAACTATTTGACATTGAAATTGGGACTCAAAAGAACTGTTGGCCCAGAGAGGAACTCACTATAGACTGATTCATTTGCCTCTCAGCATAAACATTGTGGCTTGTCTCAGTTTTGGTTCTTACAAGGGTATTTCTTGGATCACATGATCTCACACATCCAGAGGAAATAATGAACAACATAAACTGAGGAACAAAAACAGACCCAGAGAAAGAGAAGCAGCGATCAGACTCTCAAACCTCAGAGGGAAAGTAGTGGAGGGTGGGAGTAAGGGGAAGAGATCAAACCAAAGGACTTGTGTGCATGCATAAGGCCCCAGCCAGTGGCCATGGACAACAGGGGGGTGGGGGCATATATAGAGAGGGGTTTGGGATGGGAATGGGAGGATGAGGACAATTATGTGATACCATAATCAATAAAATTAAAATAAATAAAATTTTTAAAAGAACCAAATGGACTGGTGAATATAATAGAATCAGGGGCATAGAAAGGGAGTGGACTAACAATTCTCAGGGGAAGGGGGTCTGAGGGGTGCGGGAAGAGATTGGACAAAAATCTCACACCCCATGGATGAAGACAGTGGTGGGGGTAAGGGCATGGAATGGGGTTTGGAATCAGGTGGAGGGAAACTATGGGTGAGGAACACCTGTAATAATCTGAACAATAAAGATTTATTATAAAAAATAAAAATTGAGAATTGGCGGGGGGGAGTAGAAGGTTGAAATCATATCAAGCATCTTCTCAGACTACAATGACATGATATTACAAATAAACTATAATAAAAACAATCCAAAAAATTCAAACACTTGGAAGCTGAATAGCAAGTTATTAAACAAAGCAATCAAAGAATAAATTAAAAACATCTTAGAAACTAATGAGGATAAACAAACAACAACCCAAAATCCATGAGACACAATTAAAGGAGTCCTGAGATGGAAGTTTATTGCTCTACAGGCCTACTTCAGAAAACAAGAAAAATATGGTAGTAAATCATCTAACACTACAACTTAAAGAAGTAGAAAGAGAAGCAACAAGAAAAACCCGATTGAGCAGAAGGAAGAAGATAATAAAGATCAGAGAAGAAATAAATGGCATAGAGGCCAAAAAAGCAATACAAAAGATCAAAGAAACCAAGAGCTGGTTTTTTGAATGGATAAACAAGATTGATGAACCTCTAGCCAGGCTCACCAAGAAAGAAAGAGAGAAGATGCAAAGAATATCAGAAATGAAAGAAGCGAAATAAAAACAAACCCCACAGAATACAGAGGAATGTTTAAAAATACTATGAACAACTCTATTCCAAAAAACTAGACAACCTGGAGGAAATGGACGTATTCCTAGAAAAATACAACCTTCCAAAACTCAATCAGGAAGAATCTAAAAATCTCAATAGGCCAATAACTATGGAAGAAATTGAAGCAGTCTTCAAAAAGCTTCCAGCAAACAAAAGCCAGGGCCAGATGACTTCACAGGGAAGTTTTACCAAACATTCAAGGAAGAACTAAAACCTATCCTCCTCAGACTATTCCAAAAAATTCAAGAAGAAGGAACTCATTCCATGAAGCCACCATCGCCATAATACAAAACCAGATAAAGATATCACAAGGAAAGAGAATTACAGGCCAATATCCGTCATTAACTTAGATGCCAAAACCCTCAACAGAATTCTAGCAAATCAGATTCAGCAGTACATCAGAAAGATCATACACCATGACCAAGTAGGATTTAATCCATGGATGCAAAGATGGTACAATATTTACAAATCAATAAACGTGATACATCACATAAATAAATTCTGAGATAAAAATCACAGTCATATCAATTGACACAGAAAAAGCATTTAACAAAACCCAACATACTTTATTTACTTTTTGAAATAAATCTTTATTGCTCAGATTATTGCAATTGTTTCTCCTCCCCCTTCCCATAGCTCCCTTCCCCACCATTGTCCTCATCCATAGGTTATAGACTTTAATCCAGTCTCGTTCTGCACCCTCACACCCCTTTCCCCCTGATAATTATCAATCCACTCCTTTTCTTTGCCCCTGATTCTATTATATTCATCACTTTATTCTGTTCCTCAGATTTTTAATTCACTTGATCTTCTTCCTCCTCTTAAATAATACCTTTCAGCATTTCATATAATGCTGGTTTGGTGGTGATGAACTCCTTTAACTTTTCTTATCTGTGAAGCTCTTTATCTGCCCTTCAGTTCTGAATGATAACTTTGCTTGATACAGTAATCTTGGTTGTAGGTTCTCACTATTCATCACTTTGAATATTTCTTGCTACTCCCTCTGGCCTGCATAGTTTCTGTTGAGAAATCAGCTGATAGTCCTATGGGTGCTCCCTTATAGGTAACCAACTGCTTTTCTCTTGCTGCTTATAAGATCCTCTTTTTGTCTTTTGCCCTTGGCATTTTAATTATGATATGTCTTGGAGTGTTCCTCTTTGGATTCCTCTTGTTTGGGGTTCTGTACGCTTCCTGTACTTGTAAGTCTATTTCTTTCACCAGGTGAGAGAAGTTTTCTGATATTATTTCTTAAAGCATGTTTTCAGTATTTTGCACTCTCTCTACTTTTGGCACCCCCATAATTCTGATGTTGGTACACTTGAAGTTGTTCCAGGGGCTTCTTACACTATCTTCAACTTTCTGGATTCTCTTTTCTTCTTGCTTCTCCAGAGGAGTGTCTTTTGGTTCTTTGACCTGATTCTTGTGTTCCTCCATTCTGCTGTTGGATATCTGCATAATATTTTCCAATTTAGTCAGTTTATGTTTAATTTTTAGTTGGGTCTCATGAAATTTATCGGCCTTTTTTAGGATATTCTTGCATAACCTTAAAATTGTGGTTTTGAACTCTATATCCTCCATCTCTCATTTGAGATCTATTTCCTTGTCTTGGCATTTTTGCTGCTTTCCAGAGTTGGTAGGATGGCTTTGTGTGTTTGGTGTCCTATATGGCCTAGTGGGTCAGCCTCCTCAGTTACCTGAGGTAGACACTCTTGGTGCTCCCCTTTGTGGACTGCATGTACTGCCTTGTTGTAGCTCAGTCTTTATTGCTGTTGGTATCCCTGGGAGGAATTGACCTTCAGGCCAATTGGATGTGGATATCAGCTGTGTCTACTCTGGGATACCTTCTGTATTGGAGACCCCAACAGACTTAATTGATTAAAAAAAAAAAAAATCTCACCGAAACCGGTTTGGCTCAGTGGATAGAGCGTCAGTCTGAGGACTGAAAGGTCCCGGGTTCAATTCCGGTCAAGGGCATGTACCTTGGTTGCAGGCACATCCCTAGTAGGGGATGTGCAAGAGGCAGCTAATTGATGTTTCTCTCTCGTCGATGTTTCTAACCCTCTATCCCTCTCTCTTCCTCTCTGTAAAAAATCAATAAAAATGTATTTTAAAAAAATTACAAGTCTTGTTGCAGTGAGAGGGCAGCTGCTGTTGGCCAAGTCTCTGTCTGTTACCTGGGTCTCACACTGAGATGGGCCAAGTCTCTATCTTTTACCTGGGTCCCGATCTGAGCTGGGTATGGGAAGCTAAGCAGCCCTGGGGGCAGGAGACCTCCCTCAGAAGGGGTAAGGGTTCAGGCCCCTGCAAAGTTGGGGGGGTGAGGGTCTGTGCCCCACCTCTGTTGACCCCCAAGTTCTCTCCTGATGGCCCCTCTGCAACTGTGCCTGTCTTAGGTTATTCCTTCCCCGAGGAATCTTACCCTTCTCTGGCTAAGCAGCCATCCTCTCGGACCAAGCAGGGTGATGTGAGGTTCAGTTCTGTCTCCTTGGTAGCCTATGCCCCATAGTCTCCATACCCAGCACCCGCCTTGGGATCCCCTTGCCTGCTGGCGAGGCCCTAGCACTGATCACATATCTTGGGTAACCCAGGTTTCTTCTCCAGGGAGGACCCAGCTCACCCCACTGGGCGAGAGACAGATCCATGGTACCAGCCACCACGAGGCTTCAGCTTTGGCATGAACAGAAAGCTTAGGCAACAGTTGTGGGCAATTGGATTGTGATAAGTGGGTCCCTCTTGGCCAAAAGGGCAAGAGGGGCCAATATAGAATTCTCAGGTGTTTTCTCAGGGTGCCCTCTACACAGTGGAAGTGATTAAATCCTTTCATGTCCTTTTTAAATTGCTGCCAGACATTCAAAGAATTAGTTTGTAAGTTTGTTTGGGATAATTGTACATTATGCTGTTGTAATTCTAAAATATCAAGAGATGTGTTACCTTTGTCTCCAAGCACCAAAAAGATGATTTTTTATTGATTCCCAAGGCTGTGAGGTACTATTTTAGGTAATGGGGATAACACAAATTTGGGAAAAATTATAATGACATTGTAGAATAATATCATGAAAGGATATTCTTTGCTCTAGGCCATGGCAATTTTATTTCAAACTGCTGCCAATTTCTTTTGTATAGACAGGGTGTTAGTTACATTTTCTACACCTCTCCCAGGAGCAAGTAGTGATGGTCCCTTCCTTTGGTGTCCACACAAGCCAAAAACCTCTCTTTAATTTTACATACAAAGGAGCAATGGTTTGATTTTGTGTCACAAAAGGGAAGCTGGGTGGAGATCCCTGTGTAATTATACTTCCTTGCCCCACCCATGGCCCTCCTGGATGATCAAGGTGTTTGGTATTATTAGTGACTACATTAAAAGGGGGCATCAGCCCACGTAAGGGTTCTTACCCATGAAGAGTCAGGAACATAAGTACAAAATAATTCCCCATTTGCCCCAGGTAATATCACTATACAGCTGATGACTGCTAGCATGACAAGAAAGATGTTCTCAGACATCCTTGAGGTTCTGATTACCTCAGAATTTTTTTTTAATTTTTATTATGATTATTATTTTTTATATGTTTCCTTATTCCCTCATTACCCCCATCCCCAATTAGTGCCCCACCGCCCTGTTGTCTGTTTCCATTAATTAGGCTCATTGCATGTACACAAATCCCTTGGTTGATTTCTCCCCTTTTCTCCCACCGACCCCCTCCTTCCCTGAGGTTTGAGGTTCTGATAAATGTTTCTCAGTCTCTGGATCTGTTCTTGTTCATCAGTCTATGACGTTCATTATATTCCACAAATGAGTGAGATTATGTGATATTTATCTTTCTCTGCCTGGCTTATTTCACTTAGCAGAATGCTTTCCATCTCCATCCATGTAGGGGCCCTCAATTTCATTTCACTCCCTTTCTGGTGATTCCTCTTTTTCTTTCCTTTGTGGATTGCTTTTTTGTCTTCCCATATTTTCCTGTAATGTTTTAGTTATAGATCCGCTTGCCTTGCCACCCAGTATCTTTTGGGGATGGTGCTAATGGCGTAATCTCTCAGTTCTTCTGGGCTTGGTAATCTAGTGTAGCTCCCTACTTGAGCTATTTGGGTTCTCTTTATATAGGCCTGCAAGCTTGAGAGGCACAACTGTGGTGTTTAGAAGTCAGCAGCTATGGAGGGGAGTGTCCCAATTTTTGCTGTCTTGCATCCTTAGTTGAAATCATGCGTGTCCATTGTGGACTCACAGTGGCACCTAGGAACCTTCTGTTGGGAGAGCTCACAGTGATTCCCACTAGTGCCCTGTGTGGATATGGGCTCAGGGTGCCTGCCTGTTGGAAATTTGCATCTGTTTAGGTGTGTTTGCAGGCACAGAGTTCTGGTGTGCTCTGAGGTGTTCTGGCACTGAGTTTGAGCAGCTAGGGTGAATGTGGGCAGTTATTTAGGAAGAGGGGTTTCAATATTTCTGCTGTAGGCCAGTGCGTCCTTGTCTGTACAGAATCACACCCAGCAGGGGCTCAAAGCAGCTCCCTAGAGGACCCTGTGGATATATGGGCTCAGGCTACCTGCCCTTTGGAAATGTGCACATCTGTGGTGGTGAGATTGCTGACACTGAGCTCTGACACACTTTGAGGGGTCCTGGCACTGAAGTTACCTTGCTGCGGTTTCTGTACAGGTGTCCAGGATTAGTGAATTCAGAATTTCTACTGCCAGGGGCAGTGCATCCCTGTTTGTCCAAGATCACTCTCAGCTAGTACTCACAGTAGCTCTCACTAGCGCCCTGTGAATAGATGGGTTTTGGAAGTGCACTTGCGAACTTTGGAAGTGCCTGCTCTTTGGATATGTGTGCGCAGACTTGTGGTGCATTTGCCTGCACAGAGCTCTGACAAGCTTTTGGCAGTCCTGGCACTGAAGCTAAATAGCTAGGGTGTATGTGGGAAGTTATTCGGGAGAGAGGAGTTCAGAGTTTCTGCTGTGGAGCAGCGTGTCCTTGTCTGTACAGAATCACAATGAAAGAGAATTACAGGCTAATATACCTAATGAACATAGATGCCAAAATTCTTAACAATATTCTAACAAATTAGATCCAGCAACACATCAGAAAGATCATACACCATGACCAAGTGAGATTTATTCCAAGGATGCAAGGATAGTACAATATTTGCAAATCAAAAAACATGATATGTCACAAAAACAAATTGAGATATAAAAATCATATCAATTGATGTAGAAAAAGCCTTTGATAAAATCCAACACCCTTTCTTGATTAAAAAAAATATCTCACCAAGGTGTGAATAGAAGGATCATACCTCAACATAATAAAAGCAATATATGACAAACCTAAAGCCAACATCATACTCAATGGGCAACATTTCTTGAAGGGATAGTTTTTACTCCATTTTATGACCTTGCCTTCTTTGTCAAATATTAATTGACTATAAAGGTGACGATTGATTTCTGAGGACTCTGTTCTGTGTCACTGATCTATATTCCAATTCTTGTACCAGTACCAGGTTTATTTTTTTACAGCAGTTTTGTAGTATAATTTGATATCCAGTATTGTGATTGATTCCCTCCAACTTTTTTCTTCTTTTTCAAGATCACTGAGGCTATTTGGTGTCTTTTTTGGTTCCATATACATTTTTTTTAATATTTATCCTATATCTGAAATATGTCGTTGGTATTTTAATAGGAATTGCACTGAATCCATAGATTGCTTTGGGTAGTATGGACATTTTAGTGATGTTAATTCTTCCGATCAATTAACATGATCTATGCTTTCATTTGTTTCCATCTTATTATTTCTTTCTTCAATCTACCAGTTTTCTGAGTACAGGTTTCTTGCCTCCTGGTTTATGCTTATTTCTAGATACTTTACTTTTTTTGTTTCAATAGCAAATGTTATTGTTTTCTTAGTTTCTCTTTTGGAGAATTTGTTATTGATGTGTAAGAATGCCACTGATTTCTAGATATTGTGTATACTGATACTTTGCCAGACTTATATATTAAATCTCAGAGTTTTTTGGTGGATTCTTTAGGGTTTTCTATGTACAATGTCATGTCTGCCTGAAAATACTGACAGTTTTACTTCATATTTTCCAATTTGGATGCTTGTTTAATCACTGTGTGAAGGACTTCTAGTACAATGTTGAATAAGAGTGGTTAAAGCAGACATCGCTGTTCTTAATAGTAACACTTTTTTAGTTTTTTTCCCATTGAGTATTATGTTGGCTGTAGGTTTTTCATGTGTGGCTTTTATTATGTTGAGCTATGATCCCTCTATTTCCATCTTGCTGTGAGTTTTTATCATAAATGCATACTGTATTTTATTGAATACTCTTTTTCATCTATTGATATGATCATGTGATTTTTATCTTCTATTTTGTTTATGTGATGTATCACATTTATTGATTTTCAGATATTGTACCAGCCTTGCACCCTAGAATATATCCCATTTGATCATGGTATATAATTTTTTTAATGTATTACTGAATCCTGTTTGCTGATATCTTGATGATTTTTGCATCAATGTTTTTCAGGGATGTTGATTTATAATTTAATTTCTTTGTAGTATCTTTATCTGGTTTTGCAATTAAGATATGCTTACCTTATAAAAGAAATTTGGAAATCTTCCCTCAGCTTGAATTTTTTTTTTTTTTTTTTTTTGACTAACTTGAGGAAGATGAGTGTTCTTTGAATGTTTGGTCAAATTTGCCTATAAAACTGTCTTGTTCAGGACTTTTGTTTGCTGAAAAAAAATTTACTACCAAAGTAAAACCTCAATATAACTTAATAATTTGGGGGAGGGGATATCTGTTAAAGGTGAAATTCCTTTATATAACAAAGTAGGTTTTCCAAATGTGTATGTTAAAAATGGACAGATTAGTTTACCTGGTTTTATTTATGTAAACACTTTTGTGTAATAAAATTAAGTATGTATGAAAAGTTTAATTTATAGAAAGGTTTTATATGTGTATTACTATAACTTTAAATTTATAATGAATAGGTCTATTAGATGCGTGAATTCACCAGTGACTGTGAGTAATCAAATGCATATGGTCAGGACGTGGCTTAGAGCAAGTGGAAACATCAGCCAGCACACCATTAAACTTACTGCAGAAAGTCAGACCATGCAATAGCAGAACCAATTACAAGGCATTATGTGATGTGATTCCATGCTAATCATTCATCAAACCTTGTTTTCGGGCAATGACTCTTGGTTTTAAATATATATGCTATAATTGTAGATATGTAATATTTATTTATGCTGGCAAAATTACTGCAGTGTCTTTTCCAACATATGCCCTATTCACTAAAATTTGTTTAAAATAACTGTGACTTAATAACAAATGTAACCTGTTAATTTAATTAAAAGCAAATCTAGGTTAAAAGCATTTTAAAGTTAATACCTCAAAGGGAAAGTAAGGGAGGGTGGGGGTAAGGAGAAGAGATCAACCAAAGGACAGTGGCCATGGACAACAGGGGAGGGGGGTATATGTGGGGAGGGTTTTGGGATGGGAATGGGGAGAATGAGGACAATTATGTGATACCATAATCAATAAAATAATAATAATAATAAAATAAAGTTAATAGCTTTTTAATTTTCATTTATAATATATGGACCCAAACATTTGTTTGTTAAAAGCAAAGGCTGTTAAATTGAGGTTCGCAAAATAAAGGGTTTACTAAATTTTAATTTTATTGGTTTTCTATTTTCTAATTTTTCCTGATTAACTATTGGGAGATTGTATTTTTCTACTAATTTCTCTATTTTTCCCAGGTTGTCCAATTTGTTTCAGTATATTTGTGCATAGTATTCACTTATGTTCCTTTGTATTTCTGTGATGTCACTTATTACTTCTCTTTCATTTCTGATTTTATTTATTTGGGTCTTCTCTTTTATTTCTTGGTATGTCTGACTAAAGGTTCATCAATCTTGTTTACCTTTACAAAGAACCAACTCTTGGTTTTATTGATCTTTTGTATTGTTCTTTTAGTCTCTATGTCACTTAAAAGGAAAGCAGTCAAAAAGAAGACACAACCCTAAGTGGTTTGGCTCAGTGAATAGAGCGTCAGCCTGGGGACTGAAGGGTCCCAGGTTTGATTCAAGGTTAGTTGCAGACACATCCCCAGTAGGGGGTGTGCATGAGGCAGCTGATCTATGTTTCTTTCTCATTGATGTTTCTATTATAATCTCTATCCCTCTCCCTTCCTCTCTGTGAAAAATCAATAAAATATATATATATATATATATATATATATATATATATATATATATATATATTTTTTAAAGATATTTTATTGATTTTTCACAGAGAGGAAGAGAGAGATAGAGAGTTAGAAACATCGATGAGAGAGAATCATCAATCAGCTGCCTCTTGCACACCCCCTACTGGGGATGTGCCCGCAACCAAGGTACATGCCCTTGCCCGGAATCAAACCCGGGACCTTTCAGTCTGCAGGCCGACACTCTATCCACTGAGCCAAACCGGTCCCGGCAAAATATATATATTTTTAAATATGAAAAGGTTAAAAGGAGAGTAAGATAAAATGAAAGAAAGAAAATAAATAAAAGATAGAGTAAGAAAAATGAGGCAAATATGAGATATGAGAAATTCCAGGGACTCCAACATGGTGCCTGGCAGGACCAGCGTGAGGGTGAGCTTGAGTGAGGAAATGAGAGGGTGGGTATGTGGATATGCGTGTGTGTGTGTGTGTGTGTGTGTGTGTGTGTGTGCGCGCGCGCGTATGTGTGGCGGGGGTGGGAGAGGGTCTATCAGATTGTATGCAGGAACATCAGGCGCAGGTGATTCGGGCACTCCTGGCCCAGGAGCTACTACTACTGCCAGAGCCACTCCCTGGACGTGGCTTTGGCTTGAAGATTGTGCCATTTTGAAAGTTTTATAAGGTCCTCCTTGGGATGAAGCTGTGGGGAGCGGCAGATGCTAGACACCCAGCCTCACTACCACCTAAATTTGCTGTAGCCAGTCTGAACCCACACGCTCCCTGCCCCAAACCCCATGCATGGCCAAGGACACTGCCCAGACCTGCACAACCACCACTGAATCAACAAGACTCTCAAAACTGCTGTGGACTTACCTATGGCTGTCCCTTCTATGCTGCCACAACTGCTCTGCTCCACTGCCAGGGCTCAGAGGAAGGAACTGTGCAAAAAACCAGGAGGTGGATTTAGTCTCCTCTTCCCTGAACCTACTAAAACTGAGGTCCTGAGGATACTAAAGAGGCTTCATATCTGTAGGACCTCATTCTTGTGAGTAGAAAGGGGACTGGACAGTAGGACAAGGAAGGAGGATCAGTCCTGCCCACCTGAACGCAAGGGAGGTGCCCTCTTTCCCTCTGGTAAAACAACTGCTTCTGACCCATCTGCATTGACCTGAAGTAAGGGGGAATAGCCCGGGGCTGGAAATCTGTGCCCCTGCAGGTGGCAGTGAGGAGGAGCCAGCAAGCCAGGCAGGGCTAAGGCAGTGGAAGGAGAGGAATTGCCCACCCACCCCCACAAGCTACTGGCACCACTCCCCACACTAGTCTGATCAAATGATCCTGGATAACACCAGGATGTCCCTGCAGAGCCCAGCTTTTGTTTGGTCCTACTATGTCTTGTTCTGTTCTATCAGTGGGGGAAGGGAGAACAGCTCAGAACAGGGACACTTTAGGCATGAGACTCAAAGCAAACCCAGCCTCTGGGCTAAGGAAGCCATACCCATTGAACTACTAGGGGTTTCAACCCATAGATTCTCAATTGGGTTGTCTAGGGCCAAAAAGGGACAGTGGTTCACATTGCTTACCTTGCACCAGAGACGCTCCTGGAAGGCCCAGGATAAACACACCAAAGGACCAGATTCAACAGCATCAGAGCAAAATCCGGTGAGCTCCACAAATAGCACATTCTAAGTTTTTTGAGTTTCTGAATGTGTATGGTTTTGGTTTTAGGTCTGTGTGTGTGTGTGTGTGTGTGTGTGTGGTGCCTCTTGTTTTGTTTTTGTTGTCTGTTTGTTTTCCCCCTTCTTTTTCTTGCATATCTTTTTTCCCCTTTGATTCTATTATCTTTTTATCTCTATTATTTTTCTCATTTTATTTCATTTTTCTCTTCGCTATTCTTTTTTCATTTAACTTTTCCTATCTATATATTAATATATCCATTATTACTATACTTTAAATTCATTATTATTGTTTCATTTAACTTCAGTTTCCTTTTTTTTCATTCCTATACTAATTATTTTAGCTTCCTTCTTGCCCCCATATTGCCAATTTTTTTACTTTTCCCTTTTTCTTTACATACCTTCTACATCATTGGTCTCATGTATTTTAGTATTCTTTTTAGTTTGTCTTTCCTTTGCTTTCTCTTTCCTTCTTAGATTTTACTGTTGTTGTTTGCATAGTTTGATTTTTGTGGCATTTTTTGTTGGGTCCTATTGTGTCTTGTTCTGTTCTGTGAGCACCTGTAATGATGAGGTGTAATGACAAAGTTGGAATTGAGCGTCACTGTCAGCAAGTCAGAAGGGTGATCCCTCCCACAAATTGGATATCATTGATCAAGTCTCGATTAAACCAGGAGAGCCCAAATAATGCACACAAGGGACAATCATAGAGCATCCAGCTTATGAGATCAATAGACTCCCATTGGACCTCTCAAGACACTTTCTACCTAAGGCCATCCCACAAAGAATGGGAAACAGTTCTATTTAATACATAGAACCAAATACAGAGACAGCTAAAATCGGCAGACAAAGAAACAAACCTCAAATGAAAGACAATGAGGAGTGTTCAGAAAAAGAACTAAATTTAATGGAGGCAAGCAACCTATCAGATATAGAGTTCAAAGTAATAATGATAAAGACTGTTAAGAAACCTAATGTAGGTATGTGTGGCCATTCTCTGTGTAGGTACATACCCTTCTGCAGAAGTAAAAATATTTGCCTTGCTGTCTGGCTCCCAAGTATGCTTTGTGTTCTACCAGGACCCCTGATTTGGGGGGTTTGCTTGATTTCTAAAAATTTGGGGCTCATCCAGGATCCCATTTGTTGCTATGGGGCCATTGGACCCCTCTTCTGAGTGTACCCCACTGCCAAGTTGCAGTGGCTTCAGTAAGGAGAAAAAGCCACTACAGCTGCCAGCCAACTACAAGCTCAGGATTGAGAGTCAGCCAGCAACACAGGAAGAACTCAAGCAAGCAAGAACTGCTGCAATCAGATTAAAGGGCCTTCTAGCTCAAAGCCCTCCTCTTAAGTTTCCAGTTCACTGCTACCTGACTGGGAGACCTGTTCATTCTAATCAAGACTTGGAAGACAAACAAGTTGGAAGCCTACTATGAAGGACCACACCTTGTCTTATTTACTGCTGTTTGAACAGCAGAATGAAGTTTGACCTATCACACATGGGTTAAGAGTGGGACTACCAGCTTCTCCAGATGGAGACACTCCAACTTGGATAGGTATACAGGACATAACCCCTTGAAATTAATGGGGGGGGGGGGGGGGACACACACACTGTAAGTTGTCTTAAAATCATCATGTACTGGGTTCTCTGGAAAAATGTGGGCTGAGGAAATGTGTACAATCTTGACCATGCTTACCTAGTTAAGTTATTGATTAATGTAATCAAGGGCAATAAGCCCATAATACTTCAATTTGATGCCTGCCAAGTTATATTATGTGGAGATCTAAACAATCAAAGGCAGCTACAGGCCTACTCCATTTACATGTGTCCTTATACCTCACTGAGAGTGAATGGCCTATCCCTTGTCCTACCTGAAATGATGAATGGTGTTCCACCCAATACTAGGGCTGCATGACCAGCAGATAAAATGTTGCCACATAAAGACTAGAATACATTTGTATAGAGGTACTCCTCCCAAAGCTTACCAGAATTTACAGTATGATCCCTTGCTCTTAACTATAGATAACTTGATTGACTTGGATATTTCAGCCTTTAGGCCAAGATATTGTCTAGGACTAGGTTTAGGAGTAGATGTCACAGGAGAAGATAGCCTAAGAAAGTTTGCTCTGAGACTGGTAGCCCAACCCAAGGACACTGCCACCACCATGCAAAAAGATAAGGAAATGAATGCCTAGGTCAGTGGTCGGCAAACTCATTAGTCAACAGAGCTAAATATCAACAGTACAACGATTGAAATTTCTTTTGAGAGCCAAATTTTTTAAACTTAAACTTCTTCTAACACCACTTTTTCAAAATAGACTCGCCCAGGCTGTGGTATTTTATGGAAGAGCCATACTTGCGAGCTGCAGTTTGCTGACCACAGACCTAGGTGGAATGGATTAAATATTCTGTATGTTCCATAAATAAAAGTGACTGTTACACTTGCATGGCAGGAAGGCTAGAGTCTCAAGTAGTCCAATTTCCATTCGGATGTTACTCAGGGTGGAATGTATGCTTGCCCTGCATGAGAAGGAAACTGCCTGAGGAAATGCTTCTTGTAAGACTCTCTCCCTATTGTTTCCATCCAAAAGAGGTAAAGAGCAAGCATCCCCCAAAATGATCCGACCCTCATCCCCTGATGTAAACTATACCTCCTGCCTCTCAATGTGGGGGAGACAGAACTCAGAATTTATGGTAAATGGTTGAGTATCCTCAGAAGTCAATCATTCTGCACTATCGATATTCCATGCTGATGTCTGGTGGTATTGCGGGGGACTATTAATTGTGCCTTTGCCCAGCAATTGCAGTGACACTTGCTCTCCAATGCAACTGGCTATCCCTTTCACTTTGGCATATTATAAACCCTTTTCAATGGACATACAGAAGAGAGAGTCCAGAGAGCTCCTTTGATCCCCATTTTTAAACAGATTCCACTGGGGTTCCAAGCAAAGTGCCAAATGAGTTTCAGATTGGTATAGGATTTGAATCTGTCCTGTTCTGGTGGACCACTATAAACATGAATGTGGATTGAATTATCCTATATAATAAAAGGGTAATATGCAAATTGATCCTAATGGCAGAATGACCACTCAACCAGTCACTATGAGGCTCACTGACCACCTCTTGGTCCCTTTCCCTGGCTGGTAGGTTCCAATCGCCTGAATGATTCCAATGGCAAATGGGGAACTGGGGTTGGGTGGCAGGGGACACAGGTGATGCCCCAGCCCCACCAGTCACCCCACACACAGAAGGCAATCCACGGCAAGGGCAGGGCCAGTGAGCGGGCAGGAATGGCCAAACTCTTGTTCCCTTCCCCTGGCCTTCAGACTGCAATCACCCAATGCCCAATGGAGAACAGGGAACTGGGGTGGGTGATGGCGGGGGGGGGGGGGGGTAGGAATTACAGTGATGGGATGTTATATCATCCCATGTATAAGAGGATTAATTGAAACTGCATTGACCAAATAGCAACATAATCTTCTCCAGACACTGCAGAGCAGGAAAGTCAATGAATGTTAGCTGACTTTGAAGAAAAGAATTAAATAAGAAAAGGGGGAGAAATTGTGAGAATAAACAAAAAATCTTTTCTGTCAAAGAAGGGAGTTTAGGCAACCACCATTTTGGCTCGAGTGACTTGGCAGCCACCATTTTGCCTTACTTGACTTGCGGTCTCCCTGCAGGCCACCATTGTGAAATGGCAAAGGTCAACCCCTTCCTTTAAATTAGCCAGTCAGCCGAAACTGGTTTGGCTCAATGGATAGAGTGTCAGCTTGGGGACTGAAGGGTCCCGGGTTCGATTCTGATCGAACCTTGGTTGCGGGCATATCCCCAGTAGGGGATGTGCAAGAGGCAGCTGATAGATGACTCTCTCTCATCGATGTTTCTAACTCTGTATCTCTCTCCCTTCCTCTCTGGACAAAATCAATAAAATATATTTTTTAAAAATTAATAAATAAATTAGCCAGTCACCCAAGAGTGTGAGCTTAAGCTCTTCCAATCAAGAGTGAAGAACAGATCATGTGTGTCAGGCATAAAAACCTGAGTGGAACACCTGTTCAGTATACGTGCTGCCAGACTCTGTGTTGGTACATACCCTTCTGCAGAAGTAAAGATAGAAAGAAGAAGAAAGAAGAAGGAAGAAGGAGGAGGAGGAGGAGAAGGAGGAAGAGGAGGAAGAGGAAGAAGAAAGAAGAGGAAGAAGAAAGAAGAGGAAGAAGGAAGAAGGAAGAAGAAAGAAGAAAGAAGAAAGAAGAAGAAGAAGAAGAAGAAGAAGAAGAAGAAGAAGAAGAAGAAGAAGAAGAAGCTGCTTAATGAAAATTACAATTCCATGAAAAAGGAAATGGACATCATAAACAAGAACCAAACAGGAATGAAGCATAATATGTCTGACATTAAGAACAAACTGGAAGCCGAAACCGGTTTGGCTCAGTGGATAGAGCATCGGCCTGTGCACTGAAAGGTCCCAGGTTCTATTCCAGTCAAGGGCACATACTTTGGTTGCGGGCACATCCCCAGTAGGGGGTGTGTAAGAGGCAGCTGATCGATGATTCTCTCTCATTGATGTTTCTAGCTCTCTATTTCTCTCTCTTCCTCTCTGTAAAAAATCAATAATATATATATATATATATATATATATATATATATATATATATATATATATAATTTTTTTTAAAGAACAAACTGTAAGAAATTAAATGTAGATTGGCTGAAGCAGAGTACTCAGTCAGTGATTTGGAAGTCAATATAAAAATAAATACCCAATTAGAGTAGCAAATATAAAAAATAAATAAAAAGCAGGAGGATAGCTTAAGGGAGCTCTGGGAAAACACAAATGTAACAACATCTGCATCATAGGAATACCAGAAGGGAAAGATGTGAGCAAGTAACAGAGAACCTGTTTGAGGAAATAGTGACAGAAAACTTCCCCAACCTGCTGAAGGACAGGAGCACAGAGACTTCCAATTAAGATTAACCAAAGGAGCCCAGCCAGCATAGCAAAGCAATTAAGTGCTGACCTATGAACCAAGAGGTCATTGCTCAATTTCTGATCAGGGCCAATCCCCAGGTTGCAGGTTCGACCCCCATGAGGGATGTGCAGGAGGCAGCTAATCAATAATTTCTGTCATCAATGATGTTTTTGTCTCCCTCTCCCTCTCCATTCCTCTCTCTGAAATCATTAAAAGTATTGTTGCCGAGACCGGTTTGGCTCAATGGATAGAGCATCGGCTTGGGGACTGAAGGGTCCCAGGTTCGATTCTGGTTAAGGGCATGTACCTTGGTTGCGGGCATATCCCCAGTAGGGGGTGTGCAAGATGCAGCTGATCGATGACTCTCTCTCATCGATGTTTCTAACTCTCTATCTCTCTCCCTTCTTCTCTGTATAAAATCAATAAAATATATTTTTTTAAAAAAGTATTGTTAATGATAAATGTTAAATAAGGAATAATATTAAAGGCAGCAAGAGAGAGACAGAAAATTACCTACAAAGAAGTTCCCATGTAAATGTCATCAGACTTCTCAATAGAGACACTTCAGGCAAAGAGAGAATGGCATGAAGTATTCAAACTAATGAAAAGCAAAGGCCTGAAGCCAAGACTACTCTATCCAACTAGGCTATCATTTAAAATTGAAGGTGAAATAAAAAGTTTTCCATACAAAAGAAAAGTATAAAGAAGTGCATTACCACCAAATCAGCAATGCAAGAAATGTTCAAGGGACTGCTTTAGGAAGAAGAAAAGGAGAGAGAGAGAATAATAGGCATAAAGAAAATTAAATTGGCAATAAATAAATATCTGCCAATAATAACCTTAAGTGTAAATGGATTGAATGCTTCAAAAGGCACAGGGTGACTGAATGGCTAAGAAAACATATATATACTGTATGTAAGAACCACCTCAGAACAATAGTAACACAAACTGAAAATGAAAGGGTGGAAAAAATATTCCACGCAAATTAAAAGGGGAAAAAAGCTGGGGTAGCAATACTGATATCTGACAAATAGACTTCAAAACAAAGTTCATAGCAAGAGACAAAGAATACTTCTACATAATACAAATTGGAATGATTCAAAAGAGAATATAAACCTTGTAAGCATATGCACCTAATATAGGAGTAACCACATGTATGAAAAAACTCTTGATGGACTTTAAGGGAGACATCAACAGCCATACAGTCATAGTAGGGGACTTTAACACCCACTGATATTACTAGATAGAACTTCCAGACAAAAAATGAACAAAGAAACAGAGGCCTTAAATGACAAACTAGATCAGATAAATCTAACTGATATTTACAAAACATTTCACCCCAAAGCAACGGAATATACACTTGTGGTCTCAAAGGTAGACCACATATTAGGACACAAAACAAGTCTATACAATTCAAGATTAATATAATATCAAGCTTCTTCTCGGATCACAATGGCATTAAGTTAGAAATCAACTACAATTTAAAAAATCAAAAACACTCAAATATTTGGAGGCTAAATAGCATGTTATTAAACAATGAATAGGTATACCAATGAGATCAAGCAAGAAATTTAAAACTTCCTGGAAACAAATGAAAATGAATGCAAAACTACCCAAAACCTCTGGGACACAGTGAAAGCAGTCCTGAGAGGGAAGTTCATGTCATTACAGGCCTACTCCAAGAAATAAGAAAAAGCACCAATAAACTATCTAATCTTACAACTAAACAAATTGGAAATAGAACAGTAAGAAATGCCCAGAGGAAGTAGAAGGAAGGACATAATAAAGATCAGAATGGAAGTCAATGACAATGAGACTAAAAATCAGTACAAAATATCAATGAACCTATTAGCTGATTCTTTGGAAAGATAAACAAGATTGATGAACCACTAGCCAAACTCATCCAGAAATGAGAGTACCCAAATAAATAAAATCAGAAACCAAAGGGGTGAAGTAACTACTGACACCACAGAAATATGAAAGATTATAATCAAATACTATGAATAGCTATATGCCAACAAACTAACCTGGGTGAAATGGACAAATTCCTAGAAACATATAATCTTCCAAAACTCTATCAGGAAGAATTAGAAAACATGAGTAGGCCGATAATAACTGATGAAACTGAAGCAGTGATTTAAAGACTCCCGGCAAACCCTTGTGCACTGCTGGTGGGAATGCAGACTGGTGCAGCCACTGTGGAAAACAGTATGGCATTTCCTCAAAAAATTAAAAATGTAACTGCCATTTGACTCAGTAATCCCACTTCTAGGACTAAATCCCAAGAGAACAGAAACACCAATCAGAAAGGATATATGTACCCCTATGTTCATAGCAGTACAATTTGCAATAGCTAAGATTTGGAAACAGCCTAAGTGCCCATCAGCAGATGAGTGGATTAAAAAACTGTGATACATCTACACAATGGAATACTATGCTGCTATTAAAAAGAAGGAACTTTTACCATTTGCAACAGCATGGATGGAACTGGAGAGCATTAGCTAAGCAAAATCGGCCAGTTGGAGAACAATAAATATCACATTATCACATTCATATGTGGGATATAATAATCAACGTAATTTGATGAACAAGAATTGATCGATCTAAAGACAAATGGTAGGGAAGGGGGAGTTAGAGAGCAACCAAAGGACTTATATGCATGTATATGAGCATAACCAAATGGACACAGGGGCTGTGGGGGCTAGCCCGGGCTGGGAAGGGATTGGGGGGATCAATTGGGGAAAAAGGAAACAGGTATAACTTTAGACAATGAAAATAAAAGAAAAATAAATAAATAAAAACTCCAGGCAAAAAAGAAGGCCTGGACTGGATGGATTTACAGGAGAGTTTTACCAAATATTCAAAGAACTATCACCTATCTTCCTCAAATTATTCCAAAATATTCAAGAAGAAAGAAGACTTCCAAACTCTTTTTATAAAACCAGATAAAAATACCACAAAGAAAGAAAATTATAGGCCAATATCCTGAATTAAAACAAATGCTAAAATCCTCAACAAAATATCCTCAAGCAAATCAGATCCAACAATATATGAAAATACATTATTATGAAGCAAGTTTTATTCCAGAGATACAAGGCTGAAACAATACTTGTAAATCAATAAACCTGATACATCACACAAACAAAATGAAAGATAAAAATCATATGGTCATATCAACAGATGCAGAAAAAGCATTTTATAAACCCAGCACCCCTTTTTGATAAAAACTCTAAGCAAACTGGGAATAGAGGTATCATACTTCAACATATCAAAGGCCATATATGACAATACTACAACCAACAACATACTCAATGAGCAAAACCTGAAAGTGTTTCCCTTAATAACAGGAACAAGATAAGGATGTCTCCTTTCACTACTCTTACTCAACATAGTACTGGAAAGTCTAGCCAGGGCAATCAGACAAGAATAAGAGATAAAAGGCATTCAAATTGGAAAGGAGGAAATAAAACTGTCATTTTTCACAGACGACATGATATTTTATATATATATATATATATATATATATATATATATATATATATATATATCTCTAAAGACTCCCCCCAGCAAACTACTAGACTTAATAAATGATTTTGACAAGGTAGCAGGATAAAAAAAAATCCAGAAATTGATGGCACTTTTATACTAGGTATACTTGTTAACAATGCGGAATTTGTAATCAAAGAAAACATGATAATTTCAAGAGAAACATCAAAAGTGCTTTATTCAAAGTAATGTCCATCACTAGCTACACATTTCCCCTTTTTTTTTCAGGGAATTTGTGGATGCCATCCCAATAGAACTTTTCTTGTTTTGAGGCAAATCATTCAGAGACCCAATTTTCCACTTCTTCATATGCCATATATATATATAATTGATTTTTTACAGAGAGGAAAGGAGAGGGATAGAGAGCTAGAAACATCGATGAGAGAAAACATTGACCAGCTGCCTCCTGTACACCCCCTACTGGGGATGTGCCCACAACCCAGGTACTTGACCGGAATCGAACCTGGGACCCTTGAGTCCACAGGCCGACACTCTATCCACTGAGCCAAACCAGTTTCGGCAACTTCTTCATATGTTTTGAAGTACTGCTCAGAAAATGCGTGTGCCATCTATCGGAACTGGTAATCTGAAGGTCTGGTGAATAAGGCAGGTGGGTTAATACTTCACAGGCAAGATCTTTTAATGTGTCTTTAACTGGTTTTGAAGTATATGATGGTGTGTCATCATGAAGCAAAATTACTCTGCTGGGTCTCTGCCATATTCTGGTTGTTTCAAAGCATGGTTCAAATTGATTATTTGTTGTTGGTAGCGATCAGTATTAATGGTTTCACCTGGTTTTAGAAGCTCATAATACACCACACCTTCCTGATCCCACCAAAGGCAGAACATTGTCTTCTTTCTGAAGTGATTTGGACTTTTAGTCGATGTTGATGGTTGACCTGGATCAACCCATGATTTTGTGCATTTAGGATTCTCAAAATAAATCCAATTTTCACCACCAGTCACAATTCAATGCAAATATATATATATATACTTTCATGCCATTGAAACAACATTTTACTGATGAATTTTCAGTTTTCCATTTGTCTTTCATTCGGTTGATGTGGAACCCATTTCCATTCTTTAAAATCTTTCCCATTGTTTGTAAATGATCAGAAGTTGTTTTCTGAGCAACGTTCAATCTTTTCAAAAGTTGACACGCATCTTCATCCAATAATGCTTGTAATTATTGGCCTTCAAACTTTTTTGGTTGATGTAGACGTTCTTTGTCTTTCACATTGAAATCATCACATTTAAACCAGAGTTCACTAGTATCTTGAGATGGAGCATGTTCACCATCAGCTTCCTGAAGCTTTTAGCAGCACTTTTCTTCAAAATAAAGTAATGAATAAAAGCTTCTCACAAATGCTTTTTTTTTTGCAAGAAACTCAACATTTTTAAGTGTAAAAATATCTATGATGTTAACACCTTCAGAAAATTTGACAAATGAACTTTTGAAGCTTGTTATCAATACAACAAAATAGCATACATATCAAATCACATATATATCAACATATGTATAACTCCATCTATTGAAAATACCTGCATTATTAACTGCTACACCTAGTACATCAACAATGAACTTTCATAAAGAGAAACTAGGCATCTAGCATCTCTTCCTTTAGATCCTGAGCTATGAAGGAGTAGCATAAGAGGCCACCTCTTTGGAACCATGGTGTCCCTTTCCTTTGCTCCTGCATCTTCAAGGCTGCCACTGATGAAGGGAGAGCAGAGAGAGCTCTTCTGTTTTTCTTTATTGGTGCCATCACTACTGGAGACTTGGTAAAAAAAAAAAAAAGCACCTTGGGACTCCAAGGCATGGACAAAATTATGTTAAACAATAGACTAGATGCCTCTCTTATGATGACCAATGATGGTGCATCTATTCTAAAAAGCATTGTTGTTGATAATCCAGCAGCTAAAGTTTTAGTTTATATGGCAAGGATTCAGGATGATGAAGTTGGTGATGGCATTGCCTCTGTTACTATTTTAGCAGCAGAATTATGAAGGGAAGCAGAATCTTTAATTTCAAAGAAGATTCATCCTCAGACCATCATAGCCAGTTGGAGTGAAGTCACAAAGGCAGCAAGACAGGCTCCGTTGAATTTTGCAGTTGATCGTGGTTCTCATGAATGTAAATTCCAAGATTTAATGAACATTGTAGGAACAATGTTATCTTCAAAACTTCTTATCACGAAGATCACTTTACTAAGCTTTAGAAGCTGTTCTCAGATTGAAAGGTTCTGGTGATCTGAAGACAATTCATGTCATGAAGAAGCTAGGAGGAAGTCTGATGGATTACTAATTATATGAAAGCTTTCTGGTAGATGAAAAGCAGCACCAAGGAAATGTGCCTCTGATCACCACCCTTATTAAGCAAATTAAAAATGTTAAAATTCTTATTGCAAATACTGGTATAGATACAGACAAAATAAAGAGATTTGATCTCATGTAAGAGTTAATTCCACAGCAAAGGTTACTAAAATAGAACAAGCAGAAAAGGAAAAATTGAAGGAGAAAGTTAAATGTATTCTTAAGCGTGGGATAAATTGCTTTATTAACATGCAGTTAATTTATAATTATCCTTAGCTGCTTTTTGGTGCTGCTGGCTATTGAACATGCAGATTTTGCAGGTGTAGAATGCCTGGCTCTTGTCACAAGTGTTAAATTGCTTCTACTTTTGACCACCCAGAACTAGTGAAGCTTGGAAGTTTCAAGCTTATTCAGGAAGTTATGATTGGAGAAGACACATTCATTCACTTTTCTGGGGTAGCCCTTGGTAAGGCTTTCACTATTGTTCTTGGAGCCACTCAACAAATTTTAGTTGATACAGAAAGATCTTTGCATGATGCCCTTTGTGGCCTTGCACAAACTGTGAAGGATCCTAGAAGAGTTTATGGAGGAGGCTATTCTGAGTTGCTGATGGCTCATGCTCTGTCACAGCTTGCCAATAAAACACCAGGCAAAGAAACTGTTGCAATGGAGTCTTATACTAAAGCATTGAGAATGTTGCCTACTATTATAGCTGACTATGCAGACTATGACAGTGCAGATCTAGTGACACAGCTCTGAGCTTCCCATACAGAAGGCATTACAAATTTTGGACTTGATATGATGGAAGGTACTATTGGTGATATGGCAATACTTGGCATAACAGAAAGTTTCCAAGTGAAGCAGCAAGTTCTTCTGTGTGCACTTAAAGCAGCAGACATGATTCTGCATGTGGATAACATCATGAAACCAGCACTAAGGAAATGTGTCCCTGATCACCACCTTTGTTAAGCATTTCTATATGCTGTTATGCTTTGGCCTAGTTCATAGCAAAGTTGCTTCAAAGACTTTGATTTCTTAAAGAAGATTGTGGAATCAAAGTTTATCAGTGGTTCTTATATCCTTCAGTTTAGACATTTACCTGACCTTTATTTTAACATAGGTCTAATTTATTTGCTGTTCATTTCCCATAAAATTCAGTTGTTTTAAAAGTCCATTTTTCATATTGTGCATGAAAATAAAAATTTGAACTATTAAAAAAAAGAAATTAAAATATCAATCTCTTTTGCCATTGGGGGAAAAAAAAAAAAAAAAGACTACCGTATTTTCCGGCGTATAAGACGACCCCCTAATTTTACAGTTAAAACATAGGTTTAGGCCTATATTCGCTATATAAGACTACCCCCCACTTCCGAGGCAACACCAGTTCTTTTTTTAATTAAATTTTTAATGAATGACATTTTTTGAACATACCATAATATACCATACATTGATACGATAAATGGAAGGTCTCTTCACAAAATTCGTTTAGCAGCATATCGAGACATTTTTTGTGATATACTCGGAGTATAAGACGACCCCCGATTTTCGGTTGACTTTTTTTCATTTCAAAAGTCATCTTATACGCCGGAAAATATGGTAATAAGATACCTAAGTATAAACTTAACCAAAGAGGTAAAAGACCTGAACTTGGAAAACTATTGGACATTGAAAAAATTAATAAAGAAAGATAACAAAAAAATAGAAGAGTAGCCGAAACCGGTTTGGCTCAATGGATAGAGCGTCGGCTTGGGGACTGAAGGGTCCCGGGTTCGATTCCGGTCAAGGGCATGTACCTTGGTTGCGGGCATATCCCCAGTATGTGGTGTGCAAGAGGCAGCTGATCGATGACTCTCATTGATGTTTCTAACTCTCTATCTCTCTCCCTTCCTCTCTGTACAAAATCAATAAAATATATTTAAAAAAATAGAAGAGTATATCATTTATATGTGAGAATCAACATTATTAAAATATCCATAATGCCAACAGCTATCTATACATTCAATAAAATCCCTATTAAAATATAAATGGCAATAGCAGGGACCAGTTTGGCTCAGTGGATAGAGCGTCTGCCTGCGGACTGAAAGGTCCCGGGTTCGATTCTGGGCAAGGGCATGTACCTTGGTTGCAGGCACATCCCCAGTAGGGGGTGTGCAAGAGGCAGCTGATCGATGATTCTCTGTCATCGATGTTTCTAACTCTCTATCCCTCTCTCTTCCTCTCTGTGAAAAATCAATAAAATATATATATGAATAAATAAATAAAATATCAATGGCAATAGAGAGTAATGCAATGCAAGGGACTGAATCCAAGAATACTATACCCAGCAAGGCTATCATTCAAAATTGAGGGGGAAATAAGGAATTTAACAGAAATAAAATGATTAAGGAGTTTATTATCACCAAGCCAGTAATGGACGAAATGCTAAAGGGACTGCAGGGGGAAAAAAAAAAAAAAAAAGAATAGAAATAGGAATGAAAGAAGGAACACATTCATAAAAAATAAAAATTTCAAAAAAAAAGTACCTATCAACAGTAACCTTAAACATAAATGGATTAAACACTCCAATCAAAAGACATAGCTGAATGGATAAGAAAACATGATTCATATACAGTATTTGCTATCTACCAGAGACCCACTTCAGAAAAAAAGGACTCACACAGACTGATAGTGAAGGGATGGAAAAAATATCTGACAAGTAAAATTGAAAGAAAAAAAAAACTACAGTAGCAATGCTTATATCTGACAACTTAGACTTCAAAGTGAAGGGCATAAGAAGAGAGAAGGATGTCAAATTTATAATACTAAAGGGAACAATTGAACAAAAGGATATAATTCTGGTAAACATATATGCACCCAATATAAGAGCACCCAAATACATTTTTTAAAAAACATTCTGGGAGACATCAAGGGAGAAATCAACAGCAATAAAATCATAGTAGGGCACTTTAATACCCATTGACACCACTGGATAAAAACTCTAAACAAAAATTAGCAAAGAAATAGCAATCCCAAATGACTCACTAGATCCGATGAAATTAATTGACATCTTTAGAATATTTCACCCCAAAGCTACAGGATATACATTCTTCTAAAGCACATGTGTCAAACACAAGGCCCGCGGGCCAAATCCAGCCCGCCAGGCCTTGCAATGTGGCCCGCACCACGCTGTCATCACTGCACTCCGCTGTCAGTTTATGACATTGTCAGTTTATGACTGTTCAGTAAACCATTCGGCCCGCGATTTAGACTGGATTTTAGATTTTGGCCCCTTCTCTGATTGAGTTCGACACCCCTATTCTAAAGGGTACATGGGACATTTTCAAAGATAGACCACATATTGGGTCACAGGAAACATCTCTTCAAATTCAAGAAGATAAATATCATATCAATTATCTTCTCCCATCACAATGTCATAAAATTAGAAATTAACTATAATAAAAACAATGAAAAAAAGCAAGCACTCGGGTATGCTATTAAAAAATGATTGGGTTACCAAACAGATCAGAGAAGAAATAAAAATCATCCTGGACAGAAATGACAATGAAAACACAACAATCCAAAATCTATGTGACACAGTGAAAGCAGTCCTGAGAGGGAAAGTCTACCTCAAAAAACAAGGAAAAAAATGGTAAATTATTTAACCCTACAACTTAAAGAATTAGAGAGCAAGGAGTCTAGAGAAATCAAGATGGCTACTGGCAAGAAGGTAAGGAAGGGAGAGAGTGTGAGAGAGGAAACCATAGAGTGTAGACGTGTGGGGTGTGTGTGTGTGTGTGTGAGAGAGAGAGAGAGAGAGAGAGAGAGAGAGAGAGAGAGAGAGAGAGCTAGGGACAGTTAGATTCTGCAGATCCTTCAAGGGACTACCAAACCGGGCAGTCTTAGACGTCCTCTCACAAAGTTAACACCTCTGGGAGACTAGTGCGGACATGGAGACGAAGCCATCTTGAGAAACAGAGACTAGGATCCTGGTCTCAGACACAAACCAGGACTCTGCAGCCACTGGGGACAGAAAACTGTGACTACAGTTACAGACCAACAGACAAGAATCCAGGCTTCTGGGCAGCAGATTTCTGTGAGTCAAAGAGCCTATCCCCCTCCCCGCTGGCTCACAGGTAGCGCCATAGTAACTGATAGATCCACCCCTCACGGATAGCCCCATAGTAACTGATAGACCCACACCTCACCCAAGCTACAACGACCCTAAGGGGAATTTGAGCTTGAGAGCACTTGGTGGTACGCAGCTTCCCTTTTAAGCAGCTCCCCTTCGGGAAATTTGAGAGTGCACTCACTGGACGCAGCTCTCCTTCTGGGAATTTGAGCTTGAGAGAACGCACACTGAACCACAACACTGCTACTGGAATTTAAGAGACTAGAATCTGCTCCACACAACACAATCAAGCAAGCAAACCTGAAGCCCCTGCATGGTGGCAGAGCCACCTGAGTTTGATTCTGGGCAAGAGCACACGGAAGTCAGGTTTCTGCAGTGCAGACACACCACAGAGCTATTGTGCAACCCATGATAACTAGGGCCCAAATTCTCCTGGCAAGAAGCAGCACTGAGCACCACCAACTTGACTCTCTTTATTGCTGTATGCACCTGGGATCCCTGACTCACAGCTCATTTACACTAAGAACCAGTGACTCCAATTCTTGGCACATGCACACACAGGGACCCTGATTCTAAGTAAGAAGCCGCATAAGGCAACAGAGATTGTTTCACTCAATTATTGTTGTACACACAGGGAAACTCTGACTCCTAGCACGTGATAGGGGACTCATTATCAGCACAAACCAACAGTGTGGTGCAAGCAAGGTCCCTGATTCTAAGTGCTCACAAGAGACCACACTGAATGCTGGGAACACTGACTCTGAGTAAGCATGGTTCCCACAAACCTATGGCAGCCACACTTCCTAGGGTCAGAACACTACAGTAAAACTCGGATGGAGCAAAGTTTCCACAGCACCCAGCCCAGGTCCACGCAAATTGAAGCTTGAATCTTACGGTGATAGTCAAAATGGGGAGACAACACAATCCCCAGAGGGAAGGAAATGAGGAGTCGCCAAGAAAGGAAATTAGTTTAATTGAAGCATGCAACATGACTGAAAAAAAGTTCAGAGTAATGGTCGTGGAATTTTTATATCAGATATAAAATGAGAATGTCAACAACTTATGCAAGAATCAGAAAGAAATGAAAAGTGATATAGCTACAATAAAAACACCAATAGACTAGAAGAAGCAGAGGACCAAATTAGTGAGTTAGAAGATCAGGTACAGAAACAAGCTCAATCTGAACAGCAGTTGGAGAAAAAAATTAAAAAGCAGGAGGAAAGCCCAAGGGAGCTTTGGGACAACATGAAACAAAGTAACATACATATAATAGGGCTGCCAGAAGGACAAAAAGAGCAGCAAGGATTAGAAAATGTATTTGAAGAAATAATGTCAGAAAACTTCCCGGATATGGTGAAGAAAACAGTTACATAAGCACAGAGAGTCCCAAGCAGGATCAACCCCAAAATACCCACACCAAGACATGTCATCATTTCAATGGCAAATATAAATGACAAAGAGAGAATCTTAAAGGTGTCAAGAGAGAGACAGAGAGTTACCTACAAAGGAACACCCATCAGATTATCAAATGATTACTCAACAGAAACACATAAAGTTAGAAGGGATAGTAAGAAATATACAAAACATTGCAAAGCAAGGGACTGAATCCAAGAATACTCTATCCATCAAGACTATCAATCAAAATTGATGAGGAAATCAGGAACTTTGCAAACAAACAAACAAACAAAAAGGCTAAGGGAGTTTATCATGACCAAGCCAGCAATGCAAGAAATGCTAAGGGAAATACTGCAAAAAGAAGAAATAAACAGATAAGAAGGAACACAGACAAAAAAATAGATATGACTACAAACAAATACCTTTCAGTAATAACTTTAAATGTAAATGGACTAAATGCTTCAATTAAAAGACATTGAGTAGCTGAATGGATTAAAAAAAAAAATGACCCATATATATGCTGTCTACAAGAGACCCACCTCAGAACAAAGGACTTACACAGACTGAAAGTGAGGGTATGGAAAAATATATTTCAGACAAATGGAAATGAGAAAAAAGCTGGGGTAGCAATACTTATATCTGATAAAATAGACCTCAAAGTAAATGCCATAACAAGAGATAAGGAAGGCCACTTCATAATAGTAAAGGGATCGATACAATATGAGAATATAACACTGATAAACATATATACACCCAATGCAGGTGCACCCAAATGCATAACAAAAATCCTGAAAGATATCAAGGGAGAGATTGACAACAATACAATCATAGTAATGCATTTTAATACATCATTGACATCACTGGATAAATCCTCTAGACCAGTGTTCCCCAAACTTTTGACATATGTGTACCCCTTCTATAATTTTTGTAACGCTGAGTACCCCTCATACTCTTGAGAACATAGAATTAGGCACAGCTAAGCACAGTGCAGTGCATATCCCCACCAAACTCTGGTGCAACGCATACGCCCACCAAACTCTTCCCGTATCCCTGAGGTACACGTACCACACTTTGGGAAACACTGCTAGACAAAAAATCAGCAAAGACACAGCAATTCTAAATGACTCACTAGATCAGATGGACTTAACTGACATCTTCAGAACATGTCACCCCAAAGTCATGGAATATACATTCTTCTCAAGTGCACCTGGGACACTTTAAAAAATAAACCAGATATTGGGTCACAAGCAAAGTCTCCCAAAATTCAAGAAGATTGAAATCATACTGCACATCTATGAGACCAGAAAGCCATAAAATTAGAAATCAACTACAAGGAAAACAATCCAAAAATCTCAAACACCTGGAAGCTGAATAGCATGCTGTTAAATAATGACTGGGTTACCAAAGAGATCAAAGAAGAAATTAAAAGCACCCTGGAAACTAATGACAACAAAAACACAACAACCCAAAAATATATGGGACACAATGAAAGCAGTCCTGTGAGGGAAGATTATGGCCCTACAAGCCTACCTCCAAAAAACAAGAAAAAATGGTAAGTAAATCATCTAACTGTACAACTCAAAGAATTAGAGAGCAACAAGAAAAACCCAGAGTGAGCAGAAAGGAAGATAATAAAGATCAGAGCAGAAATAAATGACATGCAGGGGGGGGGGGGTGGGAAACAATAGAAAAGATCAATGAAACCAAGAGCAAGTTCTTTGAAAGGATAAACAAGGTTGATGAATATCTAGCCAGGCTCACCAAGAAGCAAATACAGAGGACTGAAATAAACAAAATTAGAAATGATAGACCCAAAATAACAACAGACACCACAGAAATACAAAGAATTGTTAAAAAATACTATGAACAACTCTAATCCAACAAACTAGACAACCTAGAGGAAATTTACATATTCCTAGAAAAATATAACCTTCCAAAACTCAATCAGGAAGATTCTAAAAATCTTAATAGGTTGATAACTGGAAGAAATTGAAGCAGTCATCAAAAAGCTTCCAGCAAACAAAAGCTGAGGCCAAATGGCTTCACAGGGGAATTTTACCAAACATTCAAGGAAGAACTAAAACCTATCCTTCTCAGACTATTCCAAAAATTTCAAGAGGAAGGGAAACTTCCAAGCTCCTTCTGTGAAGCCAGCACCACCCTAATACCAAAACCAGATAAAGACAACACAATGAAAGAGAATTATAGGCCAATATCCCTCATGAACATAGATATAAAAATCCTCAACAAATTTTAACAATTGAATCCAGCAATACATCAGATACATTATAAACTATGACCAAGAATCATTTATTCCAGGGATGCAAGGATGGTACAATATCCTTGCAAATTAATGAAAGTGACACATCACATAAAAAATTGAAAGAGAAAAATCACACATTGGCACAGAAAAAGCATTTGACAAAATCCAACACCACTTCATGATCAAAACACTCAGCAAGGTGGGAATAGAAGGATCATACCTCAACATAATAAAAGCCATATATGAAAAAGCCACAGCCAACAACACAGTCAATAGACAAAAACTAAAACTATTTCCCCTAAGAATAGAAACAAGACAGGGATACCCACTCTCACCACTCCTGTTGGACATAGTACTAGAAGTATTAGCCATTGCAATTAGACAAGAAGAAGAAATAAAAGGCATCCAAATTGGAAAAGAAGAAGTAAAGCTGTCCATATTTGCAGATGACATGATATTGTACATAAAATACCTGAAAGACTCTATCAAAAACTAACAAACTTAATAAATGAATCTGGCAATGTAGCAGGATACAAAATTAAGGCCAAGAAATCTATGGCATTTCTATACACTAATAGTAAACTTACAGAAAGACTAAAAAAGCAATCCCATCTCACCAAAAAATTTTAATATACCTAGAAATAAATTTAACTGATGAGGTAAAGAACTTATATGCGAAAAACTACAGGCCACTGAAAAAAAGTGTTAGAGGAAGCCATAAATAGATGGAAGAACATACTGTGTTCATGGATTGGAGGAATCAACATCATCAAAATGTCCATACTACCCAAAGCAATCTACAGATTCAATGCAATCCCCATTAAAATACCATTGGCATATTTCACAGACCTGGAAAAAAACTTTCTAAAAATTCATCTGGCATAAAAAAAAGACCCTGAATAGCTGCAGCAATCCAGAGAAAGAAGAACAAAGTAGGAGGAATCTCAATACCAGATTTCCAGCTGTATTACAAAGCCACTGTTCTCAAAACACCCTGGTACTGTCATAAGAACAGACATGTAGATCAATTGAATAGAATAGAGAACCCAGAAATTTATCCAAACCACTTTCCCAATTAATATTTGACAAAGTAGGCTTCAACATAAAATGGAGTCAACACAGTCTCTTCAACAAATAGTTTTGGGAAAATTGGACAGATACATGCAAAAAAAAAAAAAAATGAAGCTAGATCACCAACTTACACCATACACAATAATAAACTCAAATGGATAAAAGACTTAAACATAAGAAGGGAATCCGTAAAAATACTAGAGGAATCCACATGCAAAACAAAAAAAAAATCCAGACATATGCTGAAAGAACTTCTTCACTGATACTGCTCCTAGGGCAATGAAGCTAAAAAGAAAATAAATGGGACTACATCAAAATAAAATCTTTTGCACAGCAAAAGAAACCATCAACAAAACAACAGGAAAGCCCACTACAGGGGGGAATATATTTGACAATAACATAACTGATAAGCGTTTAATCTCCAACATCTACAGGGAACTCATACAACTTAACAAAAGGAAGATAAACAATCCAATCAAGAAATGGGCAATGGACCTAAATAGACACTTTTCAAAGTAGGACAGAAGGAAGGCTAAGAGATATATGATTTGCATCTCTCACTAATTATCAGAGAGATGCAAATCAAAACAGCAATGCGGTATCATCTCACACTGTCAGAATAGCTATCATCAACAAGCGACAAATATTGGCGAGGTTGTGGAGAATAAGGCCCTATTTTGCACTGCTGGTGGAAATGCAGATTGGTGCAGCCACTGTGGAGAACAGTATTGATTTTCCTCAAAAAACTAAAAATAGAACTCCATTTTGACCCAGTGATCCCACTTCTAGGAATATATCACAAGAAACTAGAAACATGAATCAGAAAGGATATATTCACCTCTATGTTCATAGCAGCACAGTTCACCATAGCTAAGATTTGGAAACAGCCTAAATGCCCATCAGCAGATGAGTGGATTAAAAAACTGTGGTGCATCTACACAATGCAATACTATGCTGTAGTAAAAAAAGGAGTTCTTACCATTTGCAACTGCATGGTTGGAACTGGAGAGCATTATGCTAAGTGAATTAGGCCAGTCAGAGAAGAACAAATACCACATGATCTCACTCATTTGTGGAATATAATGAACAACATAAACTGATGAGCAGGGGCAGATCCAAAGGCAGAGAAGTATCTATTAGACTGCCAGACATCAGAGGGAAGCTAGGGAAAGGTGGGCAAAAGGAGGAGAGATCAACCAAAGAACTTGTATGCATTAATATAAGCCTAACCAATCGACATGAAAACCAGGCGGTGAGTGGGGGTGGGGGTGGCTTGGGAGAGCTGATGGAGAAATTAAGACACATATGTAATACCTTAATCAATAAAGAAATTTTGAGAAGAGTAAAAAAATAACAAAAAATTAGCAAAAAGAAAAGCTCAGAGTGAGCAGAAGGAATAAAATAATAAAGATCAGAGCAGAAATGAATTACATAGAGACCAAAGGAAAGAAAATACAAAAGATCAATAAAAACAAAGACCTGGTTCTTTGAAAGGATAAACAAGATTGATGAACCTATAGCCAAGCTCTCTAAAAATCACAGGATCCAAATAAACAAAATCAGAAATGAAAGAGGTGAAATAACATCTGAACCCACAGACATAGAAAAGATTGGGAAAAAAAAAAAAAAAAAAAAAAAAATATATATATATATATATATATATATATATATATATATATATACACACACACACACACACACACACACACACACACACACACAAACAACTCTAATCCAACGAAGTGGACAACATAGACAAAATGGTCACATTCATATTATAGAAATTCACATTCTTCTAATACTCAATGATGAATAATAGAAAAACCTCAATTGGCTGATAACTATGAATGAAATTTAAGCAGTAATCAAAAATCTTCCAACAGACAAAAGCCCAGGTCCAGACAACTTCACAGGGGAGTTTTACCAAACATTCAAAGAAGAACTAAACTCTATTCTACTCAGACTATTCTAAAAAGTCCAAAGGAAGGCACACTTCCAAGCTCTTTCTAATAGCTAATGCTTACCCTAATCCTAAAACCAGACACTACAAAGAAAGAGAATTACAGGCCAATATCCAATGTGAATATACAATAGATGTTAAAGTCCTCAACAAAATTCTGGAAAATCAGATCCAGCAATATATTAAAAAGGTCATACCTCATGACCAAGTGGCATTTATTCTGAGGATGCAAGGCTGATACAATTGCTGCAAATCAATAAACGTTATACATCACATAATCAAATTGAGAGGCAAAAATCACATAATCATATCAATTAATGTAGAAAAATGCATTTGACAAAATCCAACACACTTTCTTGATGAAAACACTCAACAAAATGGTAATAGACGGATCATACATCAACATAATAAAAGCCTTATATCACAAACCCACAGCCAACATCACACTCAATGGGCAAAAACTAAAACCATTTCCCCTAAGAACAGGAACAAGATAAGGATGCCCACTTTCACCACTCCTATTCAACATAGTACTGGAAGTGCTAGCCATAGCAATCAGACAAGAAGAAATAAAGGCATCCAAATTGGAAAAGAAGAAAAACTGTCATTATTCTCAGATGACATGATATTGTACATAGAAAACACTAATGATTTCAACCAAAAACAACTAGACTTAATACATATACTTGGCAACATAGCAAGATACAAAATTAACACCCAGAAATCTATGGCTTTTTTTATATATAGCAATAATGAACTCACAGAAAGAGAAACTAAACAACCCCATTTACCACTGCAACAAAAAAGTTAAAATACGCCAAGACCGGTTTGGCTCAATGGATAGAGCGTAGGCTTGGGGACTGAAGGGACCTGGGTTCGATTCCAGTCAAGGGCATGTACCTTGGTTGCGGGCATATCTCCAGTAGGGGGTGTGCAAGATGCAGCTGATCGATGACTCTCTCTCATCGATGTTTCTAGCTTTCTATCTCTCACCCTTCCTCTCTGTACAAAATCAATAAAATATATTTTAAAAAAAGTTAAAATACATAGGAATAAACTTAACTAAGGAAATAAAAGACCTATACTCTGGAAACTACAGGTTATTGAAAAAAAGAGATAGAGGAAGGCATAAACAAATGTAATAATATACCGTATTCATGGATTAATAGAATCAGCATCATTAAAATGTCTATACTACCCAAAGCAATCTACAGATTGAATGCAATCCCCATTAAAATACCAATGGCATATTTCACAGACCTAGAAAGAACTCTCCAAAAGTTCATCTGGGGTAAAAAATAAATAAATAAAAATAAAAAATTTAAAAAACCCCAATTACCTGCAGCAATATTGAGAAAGAACAAAGTGGGAGGGATCTCAATACCATATATAAAACTATATTATAAAGCCACTGTTTTCAAAACTGCCTGGTACTGGCACAAGAACAGACATTAGATCAATGGAACAGAACAGCGAACCCAGAGATCAACCTGTTCCACACACCAAACAAATCAGTACAAGACTAATGAAATGCCAATCAGCTGTTAAAATATTCACTGTTAGTGTTAGTGGAGAAAAATGATGCCCCTTCGTGTAAGGCACATAAGGGAAGTGATTGCAACAAGATTATAGTAATCAGTCATTAGCAAACTTTGTAGTTTGTTATTATTATGTGTACCAGGATCTTGTAAAAATTAAGCTATGAAATTTTTATTAAAATTTCTTACATACCATTATATTGCCTGGCCTACAAATTATTTTTGTGGTCCTCATGCTGCCAGATGGCTGCAAGTTTGACATGCTTGATCTACACGCTGCCAGATGGCTGCAAGTTTGACATGCTTGATCTACATGGTGGAATACTACACTGCTATTAAAAAGTAGGAACTCTTACCATTTGCAACAGCATGGATGCACCTAGAGAGCATTATGCTAAGTGAACTAAGCCAGTCAGATAAAGATAAATACCACATGATCTCACTCATTCATGGATTATAATGAACAACATAAATTGGTGAACAAAAATAGATCCAGATATACAGAAGGATCAAACAGATTGTCCAACCTCAGAGGGAAGGGATGGGAGGGGGGTAAGAGATCAACCAAAGGACTTGTATGCAAGCATATATGCATAACCCACGGACATAGACGGTAGGTGAGTGCATGTGCTGTGGGATGAGAATAGCTGGGTAGAGGTCAATGGGGGGATTGGGGAAGGAGACATATATAATACTTTAAACAATAAAGAATTTTAATTTAAAAATAAATACCAACAGCATACTTCACAGAACCATAACAAAGTCTGCAAAACAGACATATAGACCAATGAAACAGAACAGAATTACATTAAAATAAAAAGCTTCTGCACAGCACAAGAAACCACCATCAAAATAAAAAGGAAGATGGAGCCCACGCCATCTTGAAGAGGAGAGGGGCCTCTTCTAGGAAGTTATCAGCAACACCACACCAACAGGTCATGGACACTGCCCATGACCCAGCAGTCACTCCAGCCAAAATTTTACTGCCCCACCCACAGACGTGCAGACCCTAGTACCTTCACCTCCAAGGGTTCACAGCTCTGGCAACAGTAAATACAACTTCTCCCCTCCCCAGCTGCACATCTCAGAAGCCACAGTTATGCTTTTCCAGTGTGCAGGCCTCCTGAGCTCCCCGCTCCACAGGCCACTCTTGGGTGCTGTTGTGAACCCCCACTGGGAATGCTTTTATACAACACAAGGGTGCACTGCCCTGGCAGTAGAAATTCTGAATTCCCCCTTCCTGGATACCTGCCCACAGACACCACAGTCACTCAGCTTCAGCACCAAGGTACCCTGAGTGCATGAGGGCACCACCTTGGCAAATGGCTCCTGGTTACCTCTGTGAGCTGCCACTGGGCATGCATGAATCCAACCAAGGGCACAAGGCCTTGGTAGCAAAAACTGAGTCTTCCCACTCCATAGCTGCCAACCTCTCGACACTGCAATCTTGCCTTTTTGGGGCACAGGCCTCCTTAGCCCCATCACCCCAACAGATGGTTCCTGGGTGCCTCTGTGAGCCCCTGCTGGGCATGCATTATTTCACCCAATGCTGCAATGCAGCAAAAATTGGGACATCCCTCTCCCTGGCTGCTGATCTCAGGACACCGCAGTTGCACGTTTCCAAAATGCAGGCCTACTGAGCCTGCTGACCCTATAGGCAGTTCCTGGGTGCCTACTTGAGCCCCAGCTGGATGCACTCATATCCAACAAAGGGTGCACGGCCCCAACAGTAAAAATTGGTACTTCACTCTTCCCAGCTGCCTACCCACATACACCATGGTCACATTGTTTCAGCATGCAGGCCCCCTGAGGCCACTGCCCCAGCAGGCGACTCCTGGGTGCCTCTGTGAGCCTCCATTAGGCACACTCATATCCAATCAAGGGTTCAAGGACCTGACAGCAGAAACTTGGACTTACCCCTCCTGAGCTGCCGACCTCTAGTCACTGCAATTGCACCGATCCAGTGCACAAACCCCCTGATCTTGCTGCGCAGGCAGATGAGCCCTGGGTGCTTCTTTGAGCCACCCCAAGTTACAACCCTGGCCGCTGGAATCCGGGTCCTATGGTAGTGCTGGTCCAACTCAAGGGCTACCTAAGCCCACTGCCTCAGCAGATGGATATTAGTCACAGCCATAAGAAGCCATTGGGGGTGCATATCCAACCAAGGGCACATATCCCCCAAGTGGAAACTGGGACTTCTCCCTCTATGGGGCCTGTGGCACAGCACAATCACTCAAATCCAGCATGTGGCTTGTAGGCCACTCTGTGTGCTGCTACTGGACTTGTGCCTCTCCAACCAAGGGCATGTACATGGCTTCATCAATAGGATCCACAACATCCCCCTCCCTCCTACTTACTTCTGGACAACTTGGTGAGTTACTGAGGACTTGCCTCTCTGGACAAGGTCACATTGTTTCATACACAGACCTTAAAATTCCTACATCCTCAGCTGCTAGATCCTGATTTAGAGAGGGAAATCACTTTGGCCAGAATCCCACTGCCTCAACCACAGACTATGAGACACCTGCCCCCCACTGTAACAGGCTATGGCCCCTTATAGTGAGTTGCAGAGTGACACTAATCCAGCAAGAGTCACTCCATAAAGCTAAAGTCACAGGACCTGAGAATCAGGCCCTGAGACTCCTTCCTCTCTGGCAGTGGACTCTGGGAACCCCACAGTGAGCACATACTAGTGAGACTTCAGACAACCTTTTCCACAAAAGCCAGAGCCAAAAATCACATCCAAAACAGCTTGCACAATGAAGCTGGGGTGAGTCACATTTGTAACCAATGATGAGACTTTATCCAAGAATAAGAAACTAACATTCAAGATGCAGCTACATCAAGAAAACCCAAATAGGAGATCCAAGATGGTGGCGTTGGTAAAAACCTAAAGTGCTGCCTTGCACAACAATTTCAAAACTACAACTAAAAGACAAAATCTCTATCAACCAGAACCACGGGAATGCTGGCTGAATGGATGTTCTACAACTAGAAGAAAAGAGAAAAGAGTATTCAGGGTACAAGCGCTGAAAAGCTAAGGTAACGGAGGTGCGCACGACCTAGGCTGGTGGTGATCCCAGCTGGCAACGGGTGTTGCTTTCTTAAACCCGAAGGGACACAAGTCCCAATTTCTCTGAAATCTAGTTTCTGGGAGACATGGAGGACCCAAATTCCTACGGGAAGAAGCTGGACAGTCTGCCATCAGGTCATAAAGTGAAGGTGGCTTGCTTTCAGAACTCCACGCAGGAATAATTGCTTGCAGTCAGAAATGGGGGGACAGCTGGCTGGTAGCCATGACTGTTTGACACGCCCTAGCCTGCTGATGCCCTGAGGCCCCGCCCTGCACAACCTACAAGGCCACCCAAGCTTCAAACAGTGGCTTTTGCATATGAATGGCCTTGGCTGTTGCAGCTTAAGCTAGCAAACTTGCAACCCATTTAGACAGCTCCAAAGCCTCAAGCTCCAAGTAGGGAGGGGAGGAATGTGGTTCTCACTGTAGCTCCTGCAGGGTGGCCTCAGACAGTGTAAGACACCAGATTTGCACCCTATTGGAGATCCAGAAGCCAGTTTACCTAGTGGTCTGAGTGAATCACCAGATTTAAACTCCTCACATTTATAAGTGACACGTTCAGAAGGCAGACTTAGCACCAAAGCCCCACTGAAACAAGTCCTACACCATAAGCATGTCTCCAGTGCATCAGTCCTTCCATTATCGACACAGTGGGTCCTCACATCCAATTGGACTGGAGGTCAATTCCTCCCAATGTACCAACAGCAATCAAAGGTTAATTAAACCAAGACTTTGCACTCGGCCTACAAAGGGGTGTACCAACAGTGTCTACCTCAGGTGATTAGGGAGGCTGAGCTAGCTCCTATAGGTTACCTACCACACAAAGCCACTCCAACAACACAGGGAAGCAGCCAAAATGCGGAGACTCAGAAACATGTCACAAATGAAAGAAATGGAGGAAAGCAAACTATTGGATGATACAGAGTTCAAAGCCACATTTGTAAGGTTACTCAAGAATCTACTAAAATCCGCTGAGAAACATAAAGATACCTTCAAGGACCTTAATGAGAATGCCAAAAAATGGAAAAGGACAAGTCAGAAATTAAGTAGACACTGTCTGAAATAAAGAATACAGAAACTCAACTGCAGATCAACATACTCCAAGAATCAAACCAAAGATCTGGAATATGAGGAAACAAAAAACACCCAACCAGAAAAACATTTTTTTAAAAGAATCCAAAAATATGAAGATAGTGTGAGGAGCCTCTAGGACAACTTTAAGCCTACTAACATCTGAATTTTTGGGGTGCCAGAAGAAAAGAGCGAGCAGGATATTGAAGGCCTATTGGAAGAAATAATGACTGAAAACTTTCCCTACCTGGTGAAAGAAATAGACTTACAAGTTAAAGTGCACAGAACCACAAACAAGACATATCCAAAGAGGACCACACCAAGACACATCATAATTAAAATGCCAAGAGCAAAATAGAAAGAGATTATCTTGAAAGCAACAAGAGAAAAAGTTAGTTACCTACAGGGGAAAACCCATACGACTGTCAGCTGATTTCTCAAGAGAAAATATGCAGGCCAGACAGGAGTGGCAAGAAATATTCAATGTGATGAACAGCAAGAATCTACAACCATAATTACTCTACCCAGAAAAGCTATCATTCAAAATTGAAGGGCAGATAAGAGCTTCACAGACAAAAAAATAAAAAAGCAAAAACAAAAAAAACTAAAGGAGTTCATCACCACCAAACCAGGATTACATAAAATGTGGAGGGTATTCTTTAAGAAGAAGAAGGAGAAAGAGGAGGAGGAAAAGATAAAAATTATGGACAACAAAATGACATCAAATGCATACCTACTAACAAGTGAATCTAAAAATCAAGTGAATAAAAAATCTGAAGAACAGAATGGACTGGTGAATATAATAGAATTGGGGACATAGGAAGGGAGTGGACTGACAATTCTCAGGGGGAGGAGGGTCTGAAGGGTGCGGGAAGAGATTGGACAAAAATCATACCTATGGATGAAGACAGTGGTATGGGGTAAGGGCATGGGGTGGGGTGGGGAATCAGATGGAGGGGAGCTATGGCAAAAAAAAAGAGGAACACCTATAATAATCTGAACAATAAAGATTCATTTAAAAAAATAGAGAGAACCCTAATAGCTCAAGTAAGGAGTTCTGTTAGATCACTAAGCCCTGGAGACCTGAGATATCACATCAGTAGCACCACCCCCAAATGGATCTGGGTAGCAAAGCAGTTGTATCTAAGACAGTGAAAAATTAAAACATTACAGGAAATGGGAAGAGAAAAGGCAATCCCCAAAGGAAAGGAAAGGAGGACTCAACAGACAGGGAATTAAATGAAATGAAGGCAAGTAACATGTCAGAGAAAGAACTCATAATAACAGTTATGAGGATGCGCAAAGGCTGGATGACAAATACATACAAATCAATGAGAATTATAAGGGGCTGAATGAGAATGTTACCAACATGAAAAGGAACCAAGAGGAAATGAAGAACATCAGGAAGGGAGGGAGGGAGAGTGTGTGAGAGAGTGAGGGAGTGATAGAGGAGTGTGTGTGTGTGTGTGTGTGTGTGTGTGTGTGTGTGTGTGTGTAATAGGGACATTTAGATCCTGCACACTTTGTAAGGGGCTGCCAATACAGGCATTCTTAGATGGCAAAACCCTGCTGCTGCTGCAAAAACTCTGGGGAGGACACCTGTAGCTAAAAGACCACACAATCTTGAAGAACAGAACTGCTTGAGACTAGGATCCTAGCCTCACCACCACCCAGTCTGGTCTCAGTAGCAAACTTGGACCCTACAGTTTCTCAGGTAGAAGACCTGCAACCACATCTGCAGACCCAGGGACTCCAATACTCCAGGCATCCTGTCCACAGATATCTGTGAGTCTCAAAGCCAATACCCCTCCCCTGCTGCCCCCACAGCAGCAGCATAGGAATTTCCAGACCCCAGCTACATAATAGGGCTATCTGCACACACACACACACACACACACACACACACACACACACACACACACCAGCAGCAGCAGCAGCAGCAGCAGCAGCAGCAGCAGCAGCAGCTCCACCTGACTTTCAGCCTTGATGTCAGACACTGGAAGTGTGTTTCCTGTGACCAGGCTCCTCACCCATACAGGGAGACTGTGCTCAATTTGATCCTATGTGCACATCTTTGGGTAGATTGTTTTCTGCAACCAGATCCCGCTCTTACACAGGGCAGGGAGACAGGGCTGAATTTGAGCCTGGACGTGCAAACTCAGGGAATTTGTTTCCCACAACTAGGCTCCATGCCCAGGTAGGGAGACTGTGCTGAATTTGACCCTAGGTATGCATCATTGGGGAAATTGTTTTCTGTGACCAGAGCCCACGCCCAAGAAAGACAGGGAGACAGTGCTGAATTTGAGCCTGGACTGGCAGATGTGGGGAATTTGTCTCCTGCAACAAGGCTCTGCGACCAGGCAGGGAGACTTTTCAGAATTTAACCCTAGGTTTGAATCTTGGGGGAGATTGCTTTCTGCAACCAGATCCCATGCCCCTGCATGGCAGGAAGACAGTGCTGAATTTGAGCCTAGACTAGAGAACATGGAGAATTTATCTCCTGCAACTAGGCTCTGCGCCCAGGCAGGGAGACTACATAGAATTTGACCCTAGGTATGCATCTTTGGGTAGATTGTTTCCTGCATCCAGATCCTGCACCCACGCAGGCCAGGGAGACAGTGATAAATTTGAGCCTGGATGTGCAAACTTGGGGAATTTGTTTCCCAAAAGGAGGCTCCATGCACAGGCAGGGAGACTGTGCTGAATTTGACACTAGGTACATATTTTTGGGGAGATTGTTTTCTGTGACCAGATCCTGTAACCACGCAGGGAGACAGTGCTGAATTTGAGCCTGGGGTTGCAAACCTGGGGAGTTTGTTTCCCATAACCATACCCTGCACCCAAAAGGGAGACTATGCTGAATTTAAACCTGAATATGCGAACTTGGGGAGCTTGTTCCCCACTACCAAAGCCTGTGCCCACATGGTGGTAGCGCTGAATTCAAGCCAGGGTGCATGGCCACGGAGAGTTTGTTTCTCTCAGTACACACCCATGAGACCAGACCCCACACCCACACTGAGTAACGGTGCTACCTGACTTTGATTCAGGGAAAACAAACACAAAATGCTGTTTTCCGTAAGGCAGGTGTGGACCTCCTGCCAACAGAGTGCAACTGTGCAACAGTCTCCCAAGAGGATTAGGGACCCTGAATCTCCTTGCAAGAGGCAGAAATGAGCACCAGGACTAGACTCTGTTTCTCATTGCGTGTGCCTGGGATCCCTGATTCCCAGTACTTTCACAATAAGAGCCAGTGTCTCTAATTCTTGGTGCATGCACACTATGGGACCCTGATTCTCAGTGTGAGGTAGCACCAAGCAACAGAGTTTCTGATACTCAATTCTTAGCACAGACACAGGAGTCTCTGACTCCTGAAACACACTAGGGGACTTTGAGTTTTGGCACACCCCAGCATGTTCTCTGTTTCAACGTGGCACAAGCAGGGTCCTGGATTCTAGGTGTGCATACAAGGCCACACTAAGGGCCTGTGTCTCTGACCCGGGGCGAGAATGCCTTCCACCAACCCACAGCAGCCACACGTCTTGGTGTCAGAGTTCTTCAGTGGCACTTGAAGGTTGCAAAACTCCAACTGTAAACGGCCCAGCCCTCACAACTCAACATTTGAACCTTCTGGTGACAGTCAGAATGGGAAGACAACAAAACAATCCCCAGAGGAAAGAAAAGTAGGAATCACCAAGAAAGGAAATAGGTGTAATGGAAGCATGCAATATGACAAAAAAAAAAAGAATTCAGAGTAATGGTCATACAGTTCATACACCGGATGGAAAAGAAAATAAAAAACCTATGCAAAAATCAGGAAAAAATAAGAAATGATATATCTACAACCAAGAACACCATGTAAGGCTTCAACAATATATAGAAGAAGCAGAGTACAGAATTAGTGAGTTAGAAGATAAGTACAGAAACAAGACCAATCTGAACAGCAGCAAGAAAAATTAAAAAGCATGAGGAAAGCCTAAGGGAGCTTTGGTACAATGCAAAACTAAATAACATATGTATAATAGGGCTGCCAGAAGGACAAGAACATTAGCAAGGATTATAATTTTTTTTAAGAAATAATAACAGAAAACGTCCCTGATATAGGGAAGAAAAATGTTTTACAAGTACCGAGAATCCCAACCAAGATGAATCCAAAAAGACCCACACCAAGATATGCCATAATTACAGTGGTAAATGTTGATGACAAAGAGAGAATCTTAAAGGCTGCAAGAGAGAGACAGAGAACTACAAAGGATCCCCCATCAGATTATCAAATGATTTCTCAACATAAACACATCAAGGTACAAGGGAATAGAAGCAGGTATACAAAGTGATACAAAGCAAGGGACTGAACCCAAGAATACTCTATCCAGCAAAATTATCAATCAAAATTGAAGGTAAAATCAGGAGGTTCTCAGATTAAAAAAAAAAAAAAAAAAAAAAAAAAAAAAAGGCTAAGGGAATTTATTACTACCAAGCCATCAATGCAAGCAATGCTACAGGGAAAGCTGTAAAACAAATATATAAATAGATAAGAAGGAACACAGACTCAAAAAAATCAAAATGGCTACAAAACAAGTACCTTTCTGTAATAAATTTAAACGTAAATGGACTAAATGCTCCAATCAAAAGACATCAAGTGATTGAATGGATAAAGACATGACCCATATATATGCTGTCTACAAGAGACCCACCTCATAACAAGGGACTCACACAAATTGAAAGTAAAGGAATGGAAAAATATGTTTCAGAAAAATGGAAATAAATTTTTAAAAAAGCTGGGGTAGCAATACTTAGACAAACTAGAACTCAAAGTGAAGGCCATAACAAGAGATAAGGAAGGTCACTTCATAATACTAAAGGGATCAATACAACAAGAAGATATAACCTTGGTAACTATATATGCACCCAATGAAGGAGCACCCAAATACATTAAAAAAAATAAATAAATTAAAAAAAAAAAAAGCTCCTGGAAGATACCAAGGGAGAGATCGACAACAATACAATCATATTAGGGGATTTTAATATAACATTGACACCACTGGATAAATCCTATAGACAACATATTCGCAAAAAAACATTAATCCTAAATTACTCACTATATCAAATGGACTTAATTGACATCTTCGGAACATTTCACCCTGATATATGTTCTTGGAATATATGTTCTTCTCAAGTGTACATGAGACATTTTTAAAAATATACCACATATTGGGCCACAAGCAAAGTCTCCCCAAATTCAAGAAGATTGAAATCATACCAAGCATATTCTCAGACCACAATGCCAGGAAATTAGAAATAAACTGCAAGAAAAACAATCTAAAAATCTCAAACTCTTGGAAGCTGAAAAGCATGCTATTAAATAATGCCTGGGTTAACAACGAGATCAAAGAAGAAATTAGAAACATCCTGGAAACTAATGACAACAAAAACATAACAATCCAAAATCTATGGGACAAAATGAAAGTCCTAAGAAGGAAGTTTATAGCTTTAACAAGCCGACCTAAATAAATAAATAAATAAATAAATAAATAAAGATAGTAAATCATTTAACTCTACAACTTAAAGAATTAGTAAGAGAGTAAAAAGAAAAACACAGTGTAAGCAGAAGGAAGGAAATGATAAAGATTAGAGCAGAAATAAATAGCATAGAGATGAAAGAATATAAAACATCAGTGAAACCAAGAGAGGATTCTTTAAAAGGATAAACAAAATTCATGAGCCTCTAGCAAGGCTCACCAAGAAGCAAAGACTGAGGACCCAAATAAACAAAATCAGAAATGATAGAAGGAAAATAACAAGACACCACGGAAATACAAAGGATTGTTTAAAAAATAATATGAACAACTCTATTTCAACAAACTAGACAACCTGAAGGAAATGGACATATTCCTAGAAAAGTACAACCTTCCAAAACTCAATCAGGAAGATTCTAAAAATCTCAATAGGTAGATAACTATGAAAAAAATTGAAGCAGTCATCAAAAAGCTTCCAGCAAATAAAAGCCCGGGGCAAGATGGCTTCACAGGAGAACTATACAAGACATTCAAGGAAGAACTAAAAGCTATCCTCAACGGACTATTCTAAAAAAAATCAAGAGGGAGGAACACTTCTAAGCTCCTTCTATGAAGCCAGCATCACCCTAATATAGGGGTGTCGAACTCAATCAGAGAAGGGGCCAAAATCTAAAATCCAGCCTAAATCGCAGGCCGAATGGTTTACTGAACAGTCATAAACTGACAATGTCATAAACTGACAGTGGAGTGCAGTGATGACAGCGCGGTGCGGGCCACATTGCAAGGCCTGGCGGGCTGGATTTGGCCCGCGGGCCTTGTGTTTGACACATGTGCCCTAATACCAAAACCAGATAAAGTCAACACAATGAAAGAGTATAGGCCAATATCCATCATGAACATAGATGCAAAATCCTCAACAAAATTCTAGCAAATCGGATACAACAGTACATGAGAAAGATCATATACCATGACCAAGTATGATTTATCTAGGAGATGTTAGGATGGTGCAATACCCACAAATTAATAAACGTGATACATCATATAAACAAATTGAGGGAGAGAAATCATATAGTCATATCAATTGATGCAGAAAAAGCATTTGACAAAATCCAACACCTAATCTTGATAAAAATTCTCAGCAAGGTGGGAATTGAAGGATTGTACCTCAACATAATGAAAGCCATATATTACAAACATAGTCACTATCATACTCAATGGGCAAAATCTAAAACCATTTCCTCTAAGAACAACAAAAAAGAAGGTATGCCCACACTCACCACTCCTGTTCAAAATAGTACTGGAAGTGCTAGCTATCAGACAGAAGAAGAAATAAATGGCATTCAAATTGGAAAAGAAGTAAAACTGTCCTTATTCACAGATTACATGATACTGTACACCTCTCTCTTCACTGTTTTAACTATCCAACAATTGTTTTTCTCTCTATCCTTTTGGTGTTATTTGCTTGAATGTTGATTATATCGAATTTTTATGCTTTTTTGTGAGATTGTTTTGCTTACTCTTTTTGTTTCTTTGTTTTGTTTGCTTGGTTTTTGTCTGTTTTTTACTTCTGTTTTCCCTTGCTTCACTAAATATTATTTGGTGTTGTAGTGTGTACTAATTTCCAGGTACTTGTTGCTGGCATTTGCTGGGATTAGTGGTTGTTCTATTGGAGTTTTCTCCTCATATATATAGTTGGTTCCCCTTTTGTCTCTTAGTCTTGATCTTATATCTTAACTTTTTTTTTCTTTTCCCAATTTAATTTTAACACTCCTTTTTTCCCTTTGTTTTTACTCTTCTTCTTTATCTCTTATTTAATTTGCCTTTCTCTGATGGACACCTTTATTGCAGGATATTAATACCATGAATACATTTCTATTCAGTGCCTTGTGTGTTGTACCTTCTTGTGTTGTACTTTGTGCCTTTAAATCAATGCAGGAGAGAGAGAACTACATAACCAGACATCCTAAGAAGAGAGACCATGGGGAAACAAAGAAACAGCCCACATATGAAAGAAAAGCAGGCATCACCAGAAAAGGAAGTAAACAAAATAGAGGCTCACAACATGTCAGAGAAAAAAATTCAGAGAAATTGTCATAAGGTGGCTACAAATAATGGAAGACAAATTCAACAATATGAGTAAGAACTAAGAGGAAATGAAGAAGAACCAAGAATAAATGAAAAGTGACATCGCTGCCGTAAAAAACTCAATAGAAAGCATCAAGAGTAGACTAGAAGAAGCAGAGGACTATATCACTGAGCTAGAAGATAAGGTAGGAAAAAATTCCCAACTAGAGAAGCTTGTAGAAAAAAAATAAAAGCAGGAGGTGAGCCTAAGGGAACTTTGCGACAACAGCAAACAAACCAATATCCACATAATAGGGATCCCAGAAGGAAAAGAAACTGAGCAAGGAATAGAAAACCTATTTGAAGTAAAAATGACAGAAAACTTCCCTGATATAGGGAAGAAAAGCCCACACAAATCCAAGAAGCTCACAGTCCAAAAAAAAAAAAAAATGAACCCCAAAAGACTAAAGCCAAGGCACATTATAATTAACTTGGCAAACACCAACGACAAAGTAAGGATCTTAAAAGCAGCCAGAGAGAGACAGAAAGTTACATACAAAGAAACCCCATCAGACTAGCAACTGATTTCTCAACAGAAACCCATCATACCAGAAGGGAATAAAATGAAATATACAAAATCATGCAAAGGAAGGATCTGAAGAATACTGTACCCAGCAAGGCTATCAATCAAAATTGAAGGTGAAATCAGGAGCTTCACAGACAAAAAAGGACTAAGGGAATTTACTACCACCAAACAAGCAATGTAAGAAATACTAAAGGGTCTGCTGTAAAAAAATAAAAATAAAATAATTTTTTAAATTTAAAAAAAAAGGGAATAGGAAGCAAAGAAGGAACACAGGGGTAAAGAATAAAAATGACAACACATAAGTACCTATCAATAATAACTTTAAATGTAAATGGATTAATACCCCAATCAAAACACATAGGGTAACAGATTGGATAAGAAAATAAGACCCATATATTTGGTGTCTACAAGAAACCCACCTCGGGGTGGCTGGGGCGGGGGGGTGGAGGGGGAGGCACACACAGACTGAGGGTGAAGGGATAGAAAAAGGTTTTCCAGGTAAAAGGAAATGAAAAAAAGCTGGGGTAGCAATACTTATATCTGACAAATTAGATTTCAAAGTGAAGGACATAATAAGAGATAAGGAAGACCACTTGATAATACTAAAAGGAACAATCCAACAAGAAGAAATAAATCTTATAAACCTATGTGCACCCAAAACAGGAGCACCCAAATATTATACATTAAAAAAAACAAAACAAAAAAACCATCTCCTGGAGGATATCAAAGGTGAGATTAACAGCAATACAATCAGAGTAGGAGACTTTAATACCCCACTATCACCATTGGACAAATCTTCTAAACAAAAAATCAGCAAAGAAACATCAATCCTAAATGACTCACTAGACCAGATGGGATTAATTGACATCTTCAGAACATTGCACCCCAAAGCCACAGAATACACATTTCTCTCGAGTGTACATGGATCATTTTCAAAGATAGACCATATGTTCAGACACAGGCAAAGTCTCTTCAAATTCAAGAAGATACAAATCATACCAAGCATCTTTTCAGATCACACTGGCATAAAACTGGAAATCAACTACAATAAAAACAATCCAGAAAAATCAAACACATGAAAACTAAACAGCATGCTATGAAACAATGACTGGGTTAACATAGAGATCAAGGAACAAATTAAAAACATCATGACAACAAATGACAATGAAAACACAACAATCCAAAATCTATGGGACACAGCAAAAACAGTCATGAGAGGGAAGTTCATAGCTCTACAAGCCTACTGCAAAAACACAAGAAGCAATGCTAAGAAATTACCTAACCCTACACCTCAAAGAATTAGAGAAAGAGCAACAAGAAAAGTCCAGTGTAAGTAGAAAGAAGTAAATAATAAAGATCAGAACTGAGATAAACGACATAAAGACCAAAGAAACAATACAAAAGATCACCAAAACCAAGAGCTGGTTCTCAGAAAGGATAAACAAGATTGATCAACCTCTAGCTAGGCTCACCAAGAAGCAAAGAGAGAGGACCCAAATAAACAAAATCAGAAATGAAAGAGGTGAAATAACAACAGAGCCCGCCAAAATACAAAAGATTGTTTAAAAAATACTACAAACAACTCTATTCCAACAACTGGACAACCGGGAGGAAATGGACATATTCCTAGAAAAATATAACCTTCTAAAACTCAGCCAGGAAGAATATGAACAGCTCAATAGGCTGGTAAGTATGGAAGAAAATGAAGTACTCATAAAAAAGCTTCTTGCAAACAAAAGCTTGGGACCAGATAGCTTCACAGGAGAGTTTTACAAAACATTCAAGGAAGAACTAAAACATATCCTCCTCAGACTATTCCAAAAAATTCAAGAGGAAGGAACACTTCCAAGCTCCTGTATGAAGCCAGCATCACCCTAATACCAAAATCAGATAAATACAACACAAAGAAAGAGAAATTACAGGCCAATATCCCTCATGACCATAGATGCAAAAATCCTCAACAAATTTCTAGCAAATCAGGTCCAGCAGTATATCACAAAGATCATATATCATGACCAAGTAGGATTTATTCCTAGAATTCAAGGATGGTACAATATCCACAAATCAATAAACGTGATACATCACATAAACAATTTGAGAGATAAAAATCACATAGTCATATTCATTGATGCAGAAAAAACCTTTGACAAAATCCAACACCCTTTCTTTTTTTTTCTTTTTTTTTAATACATTTTATTGATTTTTCACAGAGTGGAAGAGAGAGGGATAGAGAGTTAGAAACATCGATGAGAGAGAATCATCGATCAGCTGCCTCTTGCACACCCCCTACTGGGGATGTGCCTGCAACCAAGGTACATGCCCTTGCCCGGAATCGAACCCGGGACCTTTCAGTCCCCAGGCTGACGCTGTATCCACTGAGCCAAACCGGTCCCGGCCCAACACCCTTTCTTGATAAAAACTCTAAACAAGGTGGGAATAGAAGGATCATACCTCAACATAATAAAAGCTATATATGATAAACCCACAGCAAACATCATACTCAATATGTGGAAAACTACAAGACACTGAAAAAAGAAATAGAGGAAGATTGTAAAGAGATTGAAGAACATACCATGTTCGTTCATTGGTAGAATCAACATCATTAAAATGCCCATATTACCCAAAGGGATTTATAGATTCAATGCACTCCCCATTAAAATACCGGCATATTTCACAGACCTAGAAAGAACTCTCCAAATATTCATCTGGAATAAAATAAGACCCAGAATAGCCACAACAATCCTGAAAAATAATAATAAAATAGGAGGGATCTCAATACCAGATATCAAGCTGCATTACAAAGCCACTGTTCTCAAAACAGCATGGTACTGGCACAAGAACATATAGATCAATGGAATAGAATAGAGAATCAGGATATCAACCTAAGTCACTATGTTCAATTAATATTTGACAAAGGAGGCATGAACATACAATGGATTCAAGACGGTCTCTTATTAAATGGGGTTAGAAAAATTGGACAGATACATGTAAAAATTTAAACTAGACCACCAACTTACAGCATACACAACAATAAATTCAAAATGGATAAAGGACTTAAACATATGATAGGAAAACATAAAAATACTAGAGGAATATACAGGCAGGCAGCAAAATCTCAGACATATACCAAAGGAACTTCTTCACTGTTACTGCCCCTTAGGCAATAAAAAATAAAGAGAAAATGAACAAATGGGACTATACCAAAATAAAAGGCTTTTGCACAGCAAAAGAAACCATCAACAAAACAACAACAAAGCCCACTACATGGGTGAACATATTTGTCAATGTTATCACCAATAAGGGTTTAATCTCCAATATTTACAGGGAACTCATAAAACTTAATAACAATAAGATAAATGATCCAACAAAAAAGTGGGCAACAGATCTATATATTATAGAAACTTGTTGAAAGAGGACAGAAGGAAGGCCAAGAGACATATGAAAACATGCTCAAAGTCACTAATTATTGGAGAGATGCAAATCAAAATGAGAATGCAGTACCATTTCACACCTGTCAGAATGACTATCATCAAAAAATCAATAAACGAAAAGTGTTGGCAAGGATGGGGAGAAAAAGGAACTTTCGTACACTACTGGTGGGAATGCAGACTGGTGCAGCCACTGTGGAGAACAGTATGGAGTTTTCTCATAAAACTAGAATTATAACTCCCATTTGATCCAGTTATCCCATTTCAAGCAATATATCCCAAGAAGCTAGAGACATCAATCAGAAAGGATATATGCACCACTATGTTCATAGCAGCACAATTTACCACAGTTAAGATTTTAAAGCAGCCTAAGTGCCCATCAGCAGATGAGTGGATTAAAAAACCGTGGTACATCTACACAATAGAATACTCTGCTGTGCAAAAAAAAAAAAAAAAAAAAAAAAAAAAAAAAAAAAAAAAAAAAAAACCAGAATTCCTGCCATTAGCAACAATATGGTTGGAATTGGAGAGCATTATGCTAAGTGAAATAAGTCAGAGAAAGGTAAATATCACACGATATCACTCATCTATGGGAAATAATTAACAACATTAACTGATGAACAAAAACAGATCCTGAGGAAAGGAAGAATCAATCAGACTGTCAAACCTCAGAGGGAAGTTAGGGGAGAGTGGGTATAAGGGGGCATGATTAACCAAAGGACTTGTATGCATGCATATAAGCCTATTCAATGGACACAGACAACAGGGGGGTGAGGTCATGCGGGGATGGGTTTGGGAAGGTAATGGGGGTTGAGGACAAACATGTAATACCTTAATGAATAAAGAAATTAAAATGCAAAAGAAACCTATTTGAAAATATATTGACAGAAACTTTCCCCTACCTGGTGAAAGAAATAGACTTATAAATCCAGGAAGTGCAAAGAACCCAAATAATATGAATCCAAAGAGAACCACACCACAAGCCATCATAATTAAATGCCAAGGGTAAAAGACAAAGGGAAAATATTAAAAACAGCAAGAGAAAAACAGTTAGTTACCTATGGGGAGTAACCATTTGAATGTCAACTGATTTCTCAACAGAAGCTATGCAGTCCAGGGGGAGTGGCAATAAATATTCAAAGTAATGAATAGCAAGAACCTACAACCAAGATTTCTCTACCCATCAAATCTATCATTTAGAATTGAAGGTCAGATAAAGATATTTACAGAAAAGAAAAAGCTGAAGGAGTTCATCACCACCAAACCAATGTTATATGAAATGCTGAAGGGTATTCTTTAAGAAGAGGAGGAAGAAGAAAAGGGTAAGTTAAAAAATTATGAACAACAAAATGATAGCAAATACATATCTATTAACAACTAAATCTAAAAATCATATGAATAAGAAATCTGATGAACAGAAATGTTAAATGTATTGGAATCAGGGGCATGAAAATTGAGCTAACAGTTCTTTGAGGGAAGGTAGTGTGTGGGGGTGAGGGAAGAGATTGGACAAAGATCTTTGAGGGAAGGCCATGTGTAGGGTGGCAAGGGCCTGTGTTGGTGTTGGAACTGGGTGGCAGGGAGCTATTGTGGGAGGGGGAAAGAGGGACTTGTGTAATAATCTGAACTATAAAGATTAAAAATAAATAAATAAAATAAAAAAGAATTTTTTTTAAATACCATGCAAGTTAAGAGGCACATAGAGTCCCAAACAAAATGAACCCCAAAGACCAACACTTAGACCATCATAATTCAATTGGTAAACATCAATGACAAAGTAAGAATCTTAAAGGCTGCCAGAGAGAAACAGAAAGTTAACTACAAGGGATGTCCCATTAGAATATCAACTTACTTCTGTGCAGAAACATACCAGGCCTGAAGGGAATGGAATGAAATATAAAAAGTGATGCAAATCAAGGTACTGAATCCAAGAAAACTATACCCAGCAAGACTAACATTCAAAATTAAAGGTAAAATCAGGAGTTTCACAGACCAAAAAAAAAGGGGGAGGGGAGATAAGAGAGTTTATTATCACCAACTAGCAATGCAAGAAATTCTAAAAGGACTTTTGTAAAAAGAAGAAACAGAAAATCAAGAAGAAGCACAAACATTAGGAATAAAACTGACTGCAAACAAATATGTATCAATATTAACATGAAACATAAATGGATTAAATGCACCAATTAAAAGACATAGGGTAGATTAATGGATAAGAAGACATGACCCATATATTTTCTGTCTGCAAGAGGCCCACTTCAGAACAAAGGTTTCACACAAACTGATAATGAAGGGATGGGGGAAAATTTTTGAGGCAAATGGAAATGAGAAAAATGCTGGGGTTGCAATACTTATTATATCTGACAAAATAGAAATCAAAATACAGGCCATAATAAGCAATAAAGAAGGCCTCTACATAATACTATGGTAAGCAATTCAACAAGATGATATCACTCTGGAAAACATATATACACTCCCTTGTAAGTAACAAGAGCATCCAAATACATAAAACAAATTCTGGAAGATAGCAAAGGAGAAATAAATACCAATACAATCATAGTAGGGGAATTTAATACCCCACTGACACCACTGAATAAATAGTCTAAACAAAAAAATCAGCAAAGAAACAACAATCCTAAATGACTCACTAGATCAGATGGACTTAATTGACATCGTCAGAACATTTCATCCCAGAGCTACAGAATATACATTCTTCTCAAATGCAAATGGGTCATTTTCAAATATAGACCATACATTGGGACATAGGCAAATTCTCTTCAAATTCAAGACAAAAATCATATCAAGCATCTTTTCAGGTCACAATGGCATAAAACTAGAAATCAAGTACAATAAAAATAATGATAAAATTCAAACACTTGGAGCCTAAATAGCATGCTATTAAACAATGATTGGGTTACCAAAAAGATCAAAGAAGAAATAAAAAGCATCCTAGTGGTTGCAGGAGGAGCGCGGCCTGCAAGGCCGGCAACTCAGTAGCTCTGCCTGGCTGGCCATGGCCGCAGCTGCTGGGCCACGCCCAGGTACGGGCCCAGCGTGGCCCTCTACACATGGCCGGGTGTGAGCCCCCTGCCAGTGCGTGCGCACCCCGCACCCCGCTGGGCCCTGCGTGCGGGCCTGCGCGGGCTATGGGTGAACCTGGGCCAGACAGGCCAGCTGCCGGCTGAGCGCAGACTGGGCCGCGCAGCCCGATGAGCTTCCACCCGCGTGAGTGCTGAGCTTTCCACCACTGGACCCCCGAGAGCATGGCGGATGGGTCGCTGAGGGCTCAGGGCCCGGGGGCTGGGACTCCCGCCGGGCGGGCACAAGCCTCCTCGGACTGGACCCAGACCCCCGCACCACGAGCCCCACGTGCGCCCTGGACGCCGCGCACCCTGAGGCTGTGAGGGGCCCTGCCTGGGCCACGCTGCCATTGGTTGAGCTGACTTGGGTGTCGCCTGTTCGAGCTGTCATCGCTCGTGGCTCACATGCTTGTCATTCCACAGCGAGAGGAGCAGGAAGTTGGACGGGACAGGCGGCGCCTTGAGGAGCCTCCGAGGTGGCCCCGCACGCACCCACCACCCACTGGAGGGTGCGGACACGAGGCTGCGGAGAGCCGCCTGTCCCTGTCACAGGAGCACCTGCTGGACGCAGATGCCCCGTCGTCCGCGCCCGCGCTGGGCTGGCAGCTGGGCCTGCTCCAGGGAGGAAGAGCTGCCTGAAGCACCCGTGAGGAAGACCCGCGGTGGCCACGCCCGTCCCTGGACTTCCTGAAGATGACGCACGGATGTTGAAGAACTCAAAAGCCTCGGCTCCCTCGACTGCCAAGGTGAGGATGAGGATGAGGCCAGTGCAAAGATGGCCGTGTCCTCCCCACGGCCCCACACGCCTGCCTGGTCACCCCAGCCTGCAGCCCCCTGGGCGCCTGCCTCAACCTGTGGGCCTAGGGGGAGGGGGGCAGCGGCGGGGACCCAGGGGACTGGGACAGCACCAGCGAGGAGGGCGTGTCCCCGCTGGGCCCCTGCAAGCTGGACCTGGAGTAGATCAAGAACAACTGACCAGCGGAGGTCTGGGAGAGGAAGTGGGTCCATTCAGTTTGAACCTTGAGGGTCATTTTGATCAGTCTTTCCTACAGGAGTATTTTGCATTTTTTCTGGCTTTTACAGTTCTGGAGAAAGATCTATTTTGAAATGCATTTTGAGAGGGCATTCAGTTACCCGGGTTCTGGGCACACCCAGGGCAGGCTGGCTCCTCCTAAACGCCTGCGGTGAAGAGCGCTGGGTGCCCGAGGTCCCGGTTTCACCCGGCGCTGCTCGGGGCAGGACCCACACTCTGCCACCTGACCCCTGGCCCGGCCTGGCGTGCCTGGTCTGTGACTTCAATAAAAGATGTTTGCTTTGCAAAAAAAAAACATCCTGCAAACAAATGAAAATGAAAACACAACAATCCCAAATCTAACGGACACATTGAAAGCAGTCTTCATAGGGAAGCTCATAGCTCTACAGGCTTAAATAAAAGTAATAATAATAATAATAATAATAATAATAATAATAATAATAATAATAATAAATTATCTAACTTTGCAAATTAAAGAATTAGAAAGAGAGCAACAAGAAAAGCCCACAGTAACCAGAAGGAAATAATAATTATCAGAGCAAAAATAAATGATATAGATACCAAAAAACAATACAAAAGATTAATGAAACCAAGAGCTACTTCTTTGAAATGATAAACAAGATGGATGAACCTCTAGTCAGGCTCAACAACAAACGAAGAGAACCCAAATAAAATGAGAAAGGAAAGAGGTGAAATAACAACTGACCACACAGATATAGAGTAAATTGTAAAAAATAAAATTAAAAAGAGTGATACAAATAACCACTCCAACAAGCTGGACAAGCTCATTGAAATGGACACATTTTAGAAAAATGCAGTCTTGAAAAACTATATCAAGAAGAATTAAAAAAAACCTGAATAGACCAATAACTGTTGATGAAATTGCAACAGTAATAAAAAAATTTCCAACCAACAAAAGCCCTGGATCAGATGGCTTCACAGGGGAGTTATAACAAACATTCAAAGAACTAAAACCAATCCTTCTCAAACTATTCCAAAAGACATCACAAAAAAGAATTACAATAAATGAACATAAATGTCAAAATCCTCAACAATATTCTAGCAAATCACACCCAGCATTACATTAGATAGGTCATACATGATGACTAATTGAGATTTATTCCAGAGATACAAAATGGGTACGATATTTGCAAATCAATAAATGTGATACATCATATAAACAAATTGAGAGACAAAAATCACCTAATCATATTGATTTATGCAGAAAAAGCATTTGAAAAATCCAACACCCTTTCTTGATAAAAACTCTCAGCAAAGTGGGAATAGAAGGATCATACCTCAACATAATAAAAGCCTTATATGACAAACCTAGAGCCAACATCATACTCAGGAAATAACTAAAATCATTTGCCCTGAGAATAGGAACAAAACAGGGATGCCCACTCTCACCACTCCTGTTCGACATAGTACTGGAAGTGCTAGCCATTGCGATCAGACAAGAGGAAGAAATAAAAGGCATCCAAATGGGAAAAGAAGAAGTAAAATTGTCATTATTTACAGGTGACATGATACAAAAAACCCTAAAGACTCCATGAAAAAATTATTAGACAATAAATTAATTTGGCAATGTAGCAAGGTACAAAATTAATGCCAAGAAATCTATGGCAGTTTTATACACCTTTGGTGAACTTACAGAAAGAGATTTAAAAACAATCCCACTTACCATTACAGGGGGAAAAAAAAAGATACCTAGGAATAAACTTAATTAAGGAGATAAAAGACCTCTACTCAGAAAATGACAGGACATTGATAAAGAAAGGAAAATATAAACAGATGGAAGAACATACCGTGTTCATGGATTGGTAGAATCAACATCATTAAAATGTACATATTATCCTAAGCAATGTATAGATTCAATGCATTCCCCATTAAAATACCAACAGCAGAGAAACCAAGATGGCGGCATAGGGTAGACACCTGAATACAGCCTACCACAACAAATTTGAATTTAGAACTGGAAAACAGGGGAAGAAGCTCCCTGAAGCACCTGATGGCTGGCTAAGAGGAGGCTCTACCATCTGGGAAGGAGAGAGAAGGCACACTGAACCTCAGGAACTGTGAAGGTATGAGAACTGTGCGCACGAAAAGGCGGCCGCCCGACTTTGCTGCTGGCTTGCTTGCGGAGCACAGAGAGGGTGAGCCGAGTTCACTGCTGGCTTACTCCCTGCATGCAGAGAGGGCAGACAGCTAACACACGGCTGGCTTTCTTGTTAGGGAGAAAACAGAACCACCCTATTGCTCTGATAGATGACCCCACACAGGGAGAGTCCGGACTGTCAGGCAGTAGGCAGAGATCTCTCAGAGGTGTGTGAAGCCAGCGGCCATTACTGAGGGACTCAGAAACCAGACCCTCCCCGAGACTCCGCACCACACCGAGACTCCACCCCACCCAAGCGGTGCACAGAAGCCCTTCCAGTGGCTAGCTTTCTCGTTCGCCGCGAATCCAAAGCTTGTCTGCGCCTATAATAAAGAAGTGCGCAGGCCTGCAACCAATCTTGTGGGATTCACCAAAGCTTGGCTGTGTCACCCCGAGACCCCGCCCCATTCAGGCGGAATACAGAAACCCTCCTAGCTGAGACACTTCTGAGCCTCATAGCCAACTGGCTTGGAGATCAACGCTTCCCAGGGATACCAACAACAAGCAAGGCTTAACAACAAGACTGCACACACAGCCCACAAAGGGCTACACCAAGACTGTCCACCTCAGGTAACTGGGAGGCTGACCCACTGAACCATATAGGACACCTTAGCACACAAAACCACCCTCCCAACACAGGGAAGCTGTGAAAATGCCAAGACAAGGAAACAGATCACAAACAAAAGAAGTGGAGGACAAGAAGCAACTGGATATAGAGTTCAAAATCACGGTTATAAGGTTTTTCAAGAATTTCTTAGAAAAGGCTGATAAAATAAATGAGACCTATGAGGATATGAAAAGGCATCAACTAGAAATAAAGAATACATTGTCTGAAATAAAAAATATTATACAGAGTCCTAAAAACAGAATGGAAGATCGCAAGAATCAAGTCAAGGATTTGGAACACCAAGAGCCAGAGGACACTCCTCCGCAGAGACAAGAAGACAAGAGAATCCAGAAAGTTGAAGATAATGTAAGAAACCTCTGGGACAATTTCATGAGAACCAACATCAGAATTATGGGGGTCCGAGAAGATGACAGAGAGCAAGATACCGAAAACATATTGAAAGAAATAGTGACAGAAAACTTCCCCCACCTGGGGAAAGAAATAGACTTACAAGTCCAGGAAGCACACAGAACCCCAAACAAAAGGAATCCAAAGAGGACCACACCAAGACACATCATAATTAAAATTCCAAGAGCAAAAGACAAAGAGAGTATATTAAAAGCAACAAGAGAAAAGCAGGTAGTTACCTATAAAGGAGCACCCATACGATTGTCAGCTGATTTCTCAATGGAAACCATGCAGGCCAGATGGGAATGGCAAGAAATATTTAAGGTGATGAATAGCAAGAACCTACAGCCAAAAATACTCTACCCAGCAAAGCTATCACTCAGAATCAAAGGCCAGATAAAGAGCTTCACAAATAAAAAATTTAAAAAAAAAGCTAAAGGAGTTCATCACCGCCAAAACAGAATTATATGAATTGATGAAAGTGGTTCTTTAGGAAGAGGAAGAAGATATAGATAAAAATTATGATCAACAAATACATAACTATCAATAAGTGAAACTAAAAGCCAAGGGAATTAGGAAACCTGATGAACAATATTAACTGGTGAATATAATAGAATCAGAGGTATGGAAGGGGAGTGGACTGACAATTCTCAGGAAAAAGGTTGAGTGGGGGGTGCGGGAAGAGCCTGAACATAAACTGTGCACCTATGGATGAGGACACTGGGGGGTGGGGAAAGGTCAGAGGGTGGGGTGCGAACCTGGTGGAGGGGAGCAATGGATGGGGGAAAAATGAGGAACATTTGTAATAATCTGAACAATAAAGATTTATTAAAAATTAAAAATAAAAAAAATACCAACAGCATATTTCACAGACCTGTAATGAACACTCCAAAAATTCATCTGGGATTTCAAAATGACCCTGAATAGCTGCAGCAATCCTGAGAAAGGACAAAGTAGGAGGGATCTCATTACCAGATATCAAGCTTTATTACAAAGCCACTCTTCTCAGAACTGCCTGATACTGGCATAAGAGTAGTTATATAGACCAATGGAATAGAATAGAGAACCCAGATATCAACCCAAACCACTATGCTCAATACTTGACAAGAAGGCAAGAGCATACAATGTAGTCAAGACAGTCTCTTCAATAAATGATGTTGGGAAAATTAGATATATGCATGCAATAAAATGAAACTAGACCACTAACTTACAACATACATAAAAATAAACTCAAAATGGATAAAGGACTTAAATGTAAGACGCGAAACTACAAAAATGTTAGAGGAATCCAGAGGCAGCAAAATCTCAGACATATGCCAAAGCAATAATTTTACCAATGAAAACTAAAGAGAAAATAGACAAATGGGACTACATCAAAATAAAAAGCTTCTGAACAACAAAAGAAATAACCAACAAAACAACAAGAAAGCCCTCTGCACAGGAGAATATATTTGCCAATATTACCTGTGATAAGAGTTTAATCTACAACATTTGCAAGGAACTCATACAACTTAACAAAAGGAAAATAAACAACCCAATCAAAAAATGAACAATGGACCTAAATAGATATTTTTCGAAAGAGGACATAAGGAAAGTCAAGAGATATTAAAACATGTTCAAAGTCACTAATTATTGGAGAGATGCAAATCAAAACAACAATACAGTACCATCTCACACCTGTCAGAATGGTTATCAACAAACCAACAAATGACAACTGCTGGTGTGGATGCAGAGGAAAAGAAACCCTGATGTACTGCTGGTGGGAATGCAGACTGGTGCAGCTACTATGGAAAACAAAATGAAGTTTCCTCAAAAAACTAAAAATGGAACTCCCATTGGACCCAGTGATCCTAGTTTTAGGAGGATATCCCATGAAACTAGAAACACCAACCAGAAAGGATATATGCACTCCTAAGTTTATTGCAGCACAATTTACAATAGCTATGATTTCAAAACAACCAAAGTTCCCATCAGCAGATGATTGGATTTAAAAAATGTGGTAAATCTACACAATGGATACTATGATGGTTTAAAAAGGAAGGAACTCCTATCATTTGCAGCAGCATGGATTGAGCTGCAGAGAATTATGCTAAGCATAATAAGTCAGTTGTAGAAAGATAAATATCACATGATCTCATTCATTTGCGGCTTATAATGTACAACATAAACTGATGAACAAGAATAGATCTAGAGACAGAGAAGAGTTGATAAGGTGCTCAAACCTCAGAGAGAAAGTTGGGGAAGGGAGGGAGAGGGGAAGGGGGAGAGATCATCCAAAGGACTTTATGCATGCATATAAGCATATCCAATAGATGGAGACACCAGAGGGCTGAATGCAAGAATGGGAGTGGGGTGGGGGTACAGTGGGGGGATAAGAATACATATGTAATAATCTATAAAGAAAAAAGAGTATGATTTAAAAAAAGGAAATCCACTTTAAGGAAGAACATATTTGGCAATGATACATCTCATAAAGGGTTAATCCCCAAAATATATAAAGTACTCATACAATCCAACAAAAGGAAGACAATCCTATTAATATATTGGCAGATGACCTGAATATACTTTTCTCCAAAGATCACATACAAATGGCCAAGAAACATGGGGGGAAATGTTCAAAATGGCTATCATCAAAATATCAAACAACAAGGTTAGGATACAGAGAAAATGGAGCACTATATCACTGCTGGTTGGAATGCAGATTGGTATAGCCACTATGGAATACAGTATACACTTTATTTTTAAAAATTAAAAATTGAACTTCAGTTTGACAGAACAATCCCACTCTTGGAATATTTTATAAAACCAGAAACACCAATCAGAAAGAATAAATGCACTCCTACCCTGTTTCCCCCAAAATAAGACAGTGTCTTATATTAATTTTTGCTCCCAAAGATGCACTAGGTCTTATTTTCAGGGGATGTCTTATTTTTCCATGAAGAAGAATACAGTACACATTTATTGTTAAATGAAAATAAAGGAAATTTATTACCTGTATACAGTATGGTATTACGGTAGTTGTCAACACAAACCAGACAAACTGTGAATCTTACAGTATCAAGAATTTACTCATTTATTCAATGACAATCATGTCATCATCTTCTGGAACATCTTCATAACTATCCAATTCCTGAATTTCCTGGTGAATTTCTTATGACTCCATTTCTTTCAGAATCAGTGGACCAAATCTCTCATGTTTAGCCTAGGGGGGGGGGGGGGCTTATTTTGGGGGGATGCCTTATATTTCACTCAGAAGGAAACCTGTAAGTAGATCTTATTTTTGGAGGATGTCTTATTTTCGGGGAAACACTGTATGTCCATAGCAGCATTATTTACAATAGCTAAGCTCTGATAACAGCCCAAGTCCTCATCTGTAGATGAATGGATAAGAAATGTGTTTGAAATTTACACAGTGGAATACTATGCAGCTGTAAAAAAAAAATAGTGATCCGTTACCCTTTAGGACAGCTTGGATATACCTGGAGACTATTATGCTAAGTGAAAAAAGTCAGTCAGAGAAAGACATGTATCGCATGATCTCCCTTATTTGTGGGAACCTAATGAACAAAACAAATTAACCAACAAAATAAGACTTGAATCATGGGGGCATGGAATAGAGTGACATACATTCATGTGGGGGTGTGAGGACAAGGAGAGATAAACCAAAGCACTTGTATAGTTACTAGAGGTCTGGTGCACAAATTTGTGCATGGGTGGGGTCTGGCCAGTGCACCCTGATTAGGGCTGATAGGGGCTGGGCTGGCTGATGGGAAGAGCTGCAGGTTGTTGTCTGGCTGCCCTGCTTCTGATTGGGGCTGGGGAGGAGGGGGGGCAGATCGGGGCCACAGTGCACATCAAAACAACCAGTTATTTAGTTATTCCAGTGTTCTGGTCGCTTGGCTTTTACATGGAAAGATATGCATAGCCAATTGACACAAAGAATCAGGTTTGAAGATCTGGGGTGATGGGTAGGGGTGGGGCAGAAGTAAGTAAAGGAGGGAAATTTGGAGACATCTGTAATACTGTCAACAATAAGATGAAATTCTAAAAAAAAGATATGAGAAAAGATAATTTTATCTAATAATACACAAACATATAAATTGACCATACCTCCACTACACCACCAGCCAATCAGGAGTGATATTCAAATTAACCTAACAAATATGGAAGTTCATTTGCATACACAGTTGCTGAATGACGGACGATATGCTTGTGTTGTCGCCATGGCAACAACGTAGGCATTCTGTCCCAACCCCCGATCTCTCAGGGCCTTTAGGCAGTGTGGGAAGGAGGGGCTGGAGAGGAAAGAAGCGGCTCCCAGAGCTGAAAGAGTTAGCTCCAGGGCCTGAGCGGAAAAGGGCTGGGCCAGAGTGGAGAGGCAGTGCTGGCAACCAGGGAAAGGAAAGCCCATTCTAGCACTAATCTTTGTGCATTGAGCTTCTAGTAACAATAATAATACCAAAGCAATAAAAAAGAATAAAATAATAGAGAAAAAAAGCCAAAAAAAACCCAACAAAGTGAAGTTCATCTAGACAGATTTTAGTTTCCTATGTTGTCTGAGGCTATTTTGTAACCTGATTTTGGGCCTCTTAGGAAGTGGTTTCTTCCCTTCATTGTGCTAGCCAATTTCAGAAGCTGTCCATGTTTGGTTCTCTGCACCCTGTTAGAAAGTTCAAGAGATCCACAGGGAAATAGTCCAGATACACAGCCATCATTGGCCAGGTGGAATCCCTTGTAGGCAGGCTGGTGGGTTCTCCGGGAAGCCAGGAGCTTTTATCAATCCTCTTGTGAGAGGCAAGCAGCACCAGCTAGGTTTCAGGGAATGGCCCACCCAAAGCCAGCCACTGATGCTCCCCGAGACTGCTGACTCCTCAGCAGTCGAGATGCACCGTGGGGTGTGCTGGATACCAGAGGGTGGTTTGACCCGGATTCTTTAGGTAGGGCAAACTATCCCAGGTTTTTTGTCTTTCCCCAAGGCTTCTACTTTGGGGAGTGGCTTGTGACTCATGGGGAAAATTGATTTAGCTATATCAGGGGGGAATTAGTCAGCATAGGTATCCCAGCTGCAGCCCTACCACCTCTCCCCCCAATGCCTCCTACTCTAGATACCCTTCAGGCAACTCTGGTCCACATTGTCGTCTCCCTGCCAAAGCCCAGAGTGAATGGCTGAGAACTAAAATAGTCTGCTCTAGCCCTTGGGAAAAAAAAAAAAAAAAAGTTGCTTTATCTTGTGCAGGCTTATTGGTTCCCAACTCAGGGAAGCTGCAAAAATGCTGAGACAAGGAAACAGATCACAAATGAAAGAAATGGAGGACAAAAAGCGACTGGATATAGAGTTCAAAACCACGCTTATAAGGTTTTTCAAGAATTTCCTAGAAAAGGCCGATAAAATAAACGAGACCCATAAGGATATGAAAAGGGATCAACAAGAAATAATAAGGGATCAACAAGAAATAATAAGGGATCAACAAGAAATAAAGAATACATTGTCTGAAATAAAAAATATTATACAGAGTCTTAAAAACAGAATGGAAGGTCGCAAGAATCAAGTCAAAGATTTGGAACATAAAGAGCCAGAAGACACTCCTCTGCAGAAGCAAGAAGACAAGAGAATCCAGAAAGTTGAAGATAATGTAAGAAACCTCTGGGACAACTTCAAGCGAACCAGCATCAGAATTATGGGGGTCCCAGAAGATGAGAGAGAGCAAGATATCGAAAACATACTGAAAGAAATAGTGACAGAAAACTTGCCCCACCTGGTGAAAGAATTAGACTTACAAGTCCAGGAAGCACACAGAACTCCAAACAAAAGGAATCCAAAGAGGACCACACCAAGACACATCATAATTAAAAGTCCAAGAGCAAAAGACAATGAGAGAATATTAAAAGCAGCAAGAGAAAGGCAGGTAGTTACCTATAAAGGAGCACCTATACGATTGTCAGCTGATTTCTCAACAGAAACCAAGCAGGCCAGACAGGAATGGCAAGAAATATTCAAGGTGATGAATAGTAAGAACCTACAGCCAAAGATAATCTACCCAGCAAAGCTATCACTCAGAATCGAAGGTCAGATAAAGAGCTTCACTAATAAAAAAAAGCTAAAGGAGTTCATCACCACCAAACCAGAATTATATGAATTGCTGATGGGGGTTCTTTCGAAAGAGAAAGTAAATAAAGATAAAAATTATGAACAACAAATACGTAACTATCAACAAGTGAATCTAAAAACCAAGGGAATTAAAAAAAAATCTGATGAACAATATTAACTGTTGAATATAATAGAATCAGAGGTATGAAAGGGGAGTGAACTGACGATTCTTGGGGAAAAGGGGAGAGGGGGGTGTGGGAAGAGACTGAACATAAACTGTGCACCTATGGATGAGGACAATTGGGGTTGGGGAAAGGGCAGAGGGTGGGGTGGGAACCTGGTGGAGGAGAGGAACATTTGTAATAATATGAACAATAAAGATTTATTTAAAAAAAAAAAAAAAAAGATCCACATATTCTGCTGCTGTCTTGAAAAACTAGCCGAAACCGGTTTGGCTCAGTGGATAGAGCCTTGGCCTGCAGACTGTAGGGTCCCTGGTTTGATTCTGGTCAAGGGCATGTACCTTGGTTGCGGGCACATCCCCAGTAGGCAACTGATCGATGATTCTCTCTCATCGATGTTTCAAACTCTCTATCCCTCTCTCTTCCTCTCTGTAAAAAATCAATAAAAATATATTTTAAAAAGAAAAACTTCTAAAAGTTTTATACTTTATTTGCTTCATTCTCCCCCTAACATGGGAACTAGCTTGAGATGATACAGAGTAATTAAACAAGCTTTCAAATTAGATCTGGGTAGGAATACAAAGTCTATAACTCACTGGCTTTGTGGGATTAGGCAAGCTACTTTTCTGAGCCTCAGTTACGTTAAAAGTAGTGATTATGGTACTTAATTTCTTGTGTGAAGATGTGAAAGAGTATATATAAAATCTGTAGTATATTGTCAGGTACTTATTAGCTTCCCAGTGTAAGTTTGTGGTTGTTCATGACCATTGTACATCAGTATATTCCAGTTTCAACCTGATTGTTTAACCCATTTTTTCTATCCACCAGCTTTTAATTTTTTATTTATTTAATATATTCTTATTGATTTCAGAGAGGAAAGGAAAGTGAGTGAGAAATAGAAACATCAATGATGAGAGAGAATCATTGATAAGCTGCCTCCTGCATACCCCACACTGAGGATTGAGCCTACTACCTCAGCATGTGCCCTGACCAGGAATTGAACCATGACCTGCTGGTCGATGCTCAACCACTGAGCCATGCTGGCCTGGCCACCAACTTTTAATTTTTAATTGCTTTTACTACTCTCATATTCTTTTTTCTTTTTAATATATTTTATTGATATTTTACAGAGAGGAAGGGAGAGGGATAGTTAGAAACATCGATGAGACAGAAATATCGATCAGCTGTTTCCTGCACACTCCCCCCTGGAAATGTGCCCACAACCAAGGTACATGCCCTTAACCGGAATCAAACCTGGGACCCTTGAGTCCACAGGCCGATGCTCTATCCACTGAGCCAAACTGGTCCCAGCATACTTTCATTATTCTTCATCTAAGTAATCCTTTATTCTCTGATCCCACTGATAATTTGTCCTCTTGACCTTGGATCTTTTATATCTCTCCTGAGAGGTGTAATGACAAATCATTGCATATAACAATAAGCAGATAGAAATGGTCCCTGGCTAATTTAACATTAGAAAATATGTGGCCAACTGTGTTGAACAGTATGGAGTTTCCTCAAAAAACTAGAAATGGAACTCCCATTTGACCAGGTGATCCCACTTCTATGAATATATCCGAAGAAACTAGAAACACCAATCATAAAGGATATATGCCATTCCTATGTTCATAGCAGCACAATTCACCATAGCTAAGATTTGGAAACAGCCTAAGTACCCATCAGCAGGTGAGTGGATTAGAAAACTATGGTACGTCTACAATGGAATACTTCACTGCTATAAAAAAGAAGGAATTCTTATCATTTGCAGCAACATGGATGGAACTGGAGAACATTATGCTAAATGAAATAAGCCAGGCAATGAAAGAAAAATACAATATGACATCATTTATGAAAAATAAATAACATTATAATCTGAAGAACAAAAGATAGATACAGAGGCAGTAAAGCGTCGAACAGACTGTCAAATTACAGCGGGAAGGCTGGGGAGTGTTAGGAGGGGGGGAAAGACATCAACCAAAGGACTTGTATGCATTCATATAAGCACAACCAATGGACACTAGACACTGGTGGGGGGTGGGGTGAAATGAGGGCATGTGACCAGGGGTAGATTAATTTAGGGGAAGGTCAATGGGGGGGAAAAGGAGATATATGTACTACTATATGTAATACTTGTACAATAAAATAAAATTTAAAACACAAGTGGCTATATAACTTTTAGGATACAAAGAGCCCTTTGGTGTGATATTTTGGCCCTATTGTCTAGAACAGTGGTCGCCAAACTCATTAGTCAACAAAGCCAAATATCAACTGTACAATGATTGAAATTTCTTTGAAGAGCCGAAAACCAACTTCTGCACATGGGCCAAGAAGTTTCAATCACACTGTACGTGTGCGCCTGCACGTGGTATTTTGTGGAAGAGCCAAACTCAAGGGGCCAAAGAGCCACATGTGGCTCGTGAGCAGCAGTAGACTCTAGTTACTAGAACGATCTACCTTCCTATCCTGATCATTTAGAACAGGGGTCTGCAACCTGCGGCTCCGGAGCCGCATGCGGCTCTTTTGAACCTTTGCTGCGGCCCCCAGCAGGTCCGACACTAGCAGGGCAGATAGCAGGGCGGGGCGGGGAGCTGTATTACTTATGTCGCAATGGTTTTGCGGCTCCAAGGTTTTTTTTTTCCTTCGAAAACGGGTCCAAGTGGCTCTTTATGTCTTAAAGGTTGCCGACCCCTGATTTAGAATAATTTACTTGAAGCAGCAGTTCAGATTTAGAATTGTTTTTATATGAATTAATCATGAATGTATTCTTCAATTGAAAAAATTGCTATGATAAAAGCTACTTGAATGATAATGTGTTTGTGGAAAGATGGCAAATTCAATATTAAAATTAAAGAGAATGTGAATTTAAACATTTCCCATGGAGAACTTGTTCTTTTTGTTTTCCTTTGCCCGTGGAAATGGGGTTCTTCCCATGTTGCAAGGAAAGCATTTCAGGAATCAAACATGGGAGGATATGGTGTAGTTGTAAGGTTTATTAGAGCTGGAGGAAACACAAAGGATTGTCTCATGTTCATCTTGCTGTAGAAAAAGTCCAGCCTTGTCTTCATCAGGCCCAGAAATAGTGTCAGTGCCCAGAAATTCTGTGCCAGTGGTTCAGTCCAGTTCAGTCCTTGTCCTCATCCACCTAGCATTGTCTGTGTTCCTGACTGCACTCCAATTGGGTAGCACTGCATTGTGGTATCCAGGGTGTTCTTGGAGTCCACACCACTGAGAATGCAAGAACAAAAGGGATGAGTGTGTGTTACTGGGGGGAGGAGGGAGTAAGAGAGAGAGGGAAGGAAGGAGGGAGGGAGAGATATGAAAGAGAGGGAGAGAGAGAGAGAGAGAGAGAGAGAGAGAGAGAGAGAGAGAGAGAGAGGGAGGTATTATATTACTTCAGACTTTGGATGGACCAGGCTCTCCTTCAAACTAATCAGTTTCCTAATTCTATGGAGGCTGGTGCTGTATCTTCCTTAATGAATCTGTTTGCTAGATCTTGTAGGGTTCTGTGTCCCTTATTTAGTCGGATCCCTTTCCTAGGTTACCATTTTGGTTCCTATTGCGCATGCCTCAAAGTGGAAGTAGCTCCCCCTGTACTGTGTTGGCTTTTACTGGCACATGCTCACCAGAATAATTTCCCCTTTACTGTTTATTTCTTCCCTTTATAGTCTGGGTGAGTGAATCCGTTATATCCTGGGGAGATTGAAAGCCAGTTCTTTCTCCCTATGGGGTAAGGGGTGTTTATCCCCTTGACAGGGCAATATTGCAATCCTCTGGGGTGCCAATGAATGCTACAGTTTCCAGCAAAGCAGACTTATTTATCTGATTCAGCTCCCTAGTTTATTGTGCTAAATAATATCTGATTTCTCTTTGTTCACTTCCATTACTAATATCTAGCTACCTACTCAAACACCTTGATGCTGTTTGCATGTGTTGTCTGGGCAGTTACATCCAGCTTTATTCTGGTTTAGTTTTTTTAAAAGCTTGAATTACAAGTTCAAAAAATTCTAGAAAAAAATAATCAAAAAAGTGTGTCACAGAAGAGTTCCCAGGCACAAGGACTATCTGTTTTTCAAATAGGTTAGTTGTATGTGCATGAGGAATTCAGAATATTTCTTCACACCTCTTTATTTCTTTCCAAGCCTTCTAAAACTAAAAACTCTGCCAACCCCAAATTACAGTTTTTAAACTAGAGGAGTAAGAATTTCAAACTATTGTTGTATGCTTGCACATAGCTTGAATGATCTGGACATGAGCTATTCTTAAAGATATTCATTCTTTTCAGGTGACCATTTTTGTGGCACATATTGCAATGATTTTATACTTTATCCTAGTGTGCATTATTTAAAGTGCACAAAATTTCTCATATATTGGATAAGGTATTAATGATACTGTGTTGTCTTTCTTAGTTTAGTGCTTGGTGAGGGGAAAAAAAACAGGAGTTCTGAAAGTCTGATTTTTAATATATTTTTATTGATAACAGAGAGGAAGGGAGACAGAGATGATCATTGATCAGCTACCTCCTGCACTTCTCCCATTGGGGATTGAACCCACAACCTGGGCATATGCCCCCGCCAATAATCAAACCTGGGACCCTTCAGTCCACAGGCCAATGCTCTATCCACTGAGCCAGGTAAAGCATGAAAGTCTGATTTTTAAAAGTTACATGTTGGTAACATCAGTTTTATTCATTTTCTTTTTAATGAGATCATTTTTCCCCAGTAGGCACTATTTCATTTGTGTAAGTTATTTTGGATTAAATGGTTCTATGATAACTAGTGGGGGAGGGGAGGAGAGCTGAAAAGAATTTATATTAATCAGAAAATAAATTTTTTTAAGTCTGAATTACACATTTACCAAACTATGTAAAAAATATGTAAAGTGAATAAATGCAGTAGCTAAACTAGAAGAATCTACCTTTTACAAAATCTGTCTTTCAGCATGAATAGGATTCTTTATAGCTTTTATGTCTCAACAAAGCAAAATTGCATAGAGTGCATTCTGAAACTAAAAAAACATTTTGACAAACTTTGTGTTCAATATCAATTTTGTGCTTGTTATGTGTTAATGCTTTAAATATAAATAAAACATAATCTTTTATATTAAATGCCAAAAAGATTATTTCTACCATTTCACTGTAGATAAGTCGTCCTGTCATATTAGGATATTATCAAGCAGGTATATATGCACAGATTCTGTCGACCAAAAATGAAAGACCTTTGGAATTTTATTTTTTTATTAAATTATTATCTGTGTACATATTTTACCATTCCCCTCCCCACTCCCATGCATACCCTCTTTCCACAGAGTTTTGTGTCCATTGGTTGTACATATATGCATGTATACAAGTCCTTCGGTTGATCTATTATCTCCCCCAGATCTCCCTACCCTCCCGCTGGAATTTGACAGTCTGCTTGTTGCTTTACTGTCTCTATATTTATCTTTTGGATCATCAGTTTATAATGTTCTTTATTATCCATAAATGAGTGAGGTCATGTGGTGTTTCTCTTTCATTGACTAGCTTATTTCACTCAGCATGATGTTCTCCAATTCCATCCAGGTTGCTGCAGATGAGAATTCCTTCTTTTTTTATGGCAGCATTGTATTCCATTGTGTAGATATACCATAATTTTGTTATCCAATCATCTGCTGACGGGCACCTAGGCTGTTTCCAAATTCTACCTATTTTAGATTGTGCTGCTATGAACATAGGGGTGATTGATGTTTCTAGTTTCTTGGGATATATTCCTACGAGTGGGATTACTGGGTCAAATGGGAGTTCCATTTTCAGTTTTTTGAGGAAACTCCACACTGTTCTCCACAGTGGTTGCACGAGTCTGCATTCCTACCAGCAGTGCACGAGGGTTCCTTTTTCTGCGAAACCTTGCCAACACTTGTCATTTGTTGATTTGTTGATGTTGGCCATTCTGACAGGTGTGAAATGCTAACACATGGTTGTTTTGATTTGAATCTCTCGGATAATTAGTGACTTTGAGTATGTTTTCATGTGCCTTTTGGCCTTCCTCTGTCTTCTTCTGAAAATATTCTATTTAGGTCCATTGCCCATTTTTTAATTGGATCAGTCATCTTCCTTTTATTTAGTTTTATAAGCTGTTTGTAGATGTTGAAGATCAAACCTTTATCAGTGGTAACATTTGCAAATATGTTCTCCCATACAGTAGGCTTTCTTGTTGTTTTGTTGATGGTTTCTTTTGCTGTAAAAAAAAAAAAGGTTTTTATTTTGATGTAGTCCCAATTGTTTATCTTCTCTTTAGCTTCCATTGTCCTCGGGGCAGTATCAGTAAAGAAGTTCTTTTGGCATATGTCTGAGATTTTGCTGCCTGTGGATGCCTCTAGTATTTTTATGGTTTCCATCTTACGTTTAAGTCCTGTATCTATTTTGAGTTTATTTTTGTGTATGGTGTAAGTTGGTGATCTAGTTTCATTCTTTTGCATGTGTCTGTCCAATTTTCCCAACACCATTTATTGAAGAAACTGTCTTGACTCCATTGTATATTCGTGCCTCCTTTGTCAAATATTAATTGAGCATAGTGATTTGGGTTGATATCTGGGTTCTCAATTCAATTCCATTGATCTATATGTCTGTTCTTGTGCCAGTACCAGGCTGTTTTGAGAAGAGTGGCTTTGTAATACAACTTGAAGTCTGGTATTGAGATACCTCCTACTTTACTTTTCTTTCTCAGGATTGCTGTGGCTATTCGGAGCCTTTTGTTGTTCCAAATGAAATTTTGGAGAGTTTTTTCTAGGTCAGTGAAATATGCCATTGGTATTTTAATGGGGAGTGCATTAAACCTATAGATTGCTTTGGGAAGTTGAACATTATGATGATGTTGATTCTACCAATCCATGAACATGGTATGTTCTTCCATCTGTTTACATCTTCCTCTATCTCTTTTTTCAGTGTCGTGTAGTTTTCTGCATATAGGTCCTTTACTTCCTTAGTTAAGTTTATTCCTAGGTATCTTAATTTTTTTGGTGCGATGGTAAATGGAATTGCTTTTTTAGTCTCTGTTTCTATAAGTTCGCTGTTGGTGTATAGAAATGCCATAGATTTCTTGGCATTAATTTTGTATCCTGTTACATTGCCAAATTCATTTATTAAGTCAAGATCTTTGGAATTTTAGAAAAGAAATAAAAGCTCCTAATCCTCAGCTTGAGACAATTAAATGGTATTATGGGGAGATTAGTGTGCAGTGTTGGAAACCATAAGCCATAATATTGACATTTACTTTTGTGATAACAAGTGATTGATAGGGTTATGTCCCCCATGAGTGAAGGAAACAATCACTTCTACTGGGTTTAACTTAGATTTTCTTCTGTCTGCAGTGTCCCCTGTATCCTGTTATAAAATATTATGACTTCTTTTCTACCTTTATGATGTGGTTTTCTGTTTTCTTTGCAAGAAGGTCAAAAAGAATTAAATGTGACTTTACGTCTTGCCATTTGACTATAAAATGAAATGCATCCTTATATTCTTTTTACTAGAGATACTCAATTATATGGAAGGAAATGAGTAATATTTTATTAACTCTGATTCCACACAGTTAACATTTTTTTTCACATTGTTTGAATTCAGTAGTTAACCAGTTCTCATGTCCTATACACTTATGTTTTATTTTTTAATTATTATTAAATTGATTTTTTCAAAAGCAATCCTATCCTCTTTTAAAGCCAAAATGCATATTTTAATTTATTGTTTGAAATTTTTGTAAGTTATTTTTAATATACTTTATGACTTTTTAAAAATCTGATGTTGAAGATTAAAAATGGCAACAGTGTACCAGTAGGAGAATGCTGCGCAGACATGCAACCAGGAACAAGCTGGAATTACAACTGAAATACCGAAAGGCTGCATGAATAATCAATGCAAAACTCACAGGAGAGAACCCTGATACCCCAGACCAAAAGTGGAGACCACATAGAGACTGGTAGCAGGGGCAGAGATGCAAAATGACTGGTCAGGCACCCACAGATGGCAACTGAAGTCCCAGAAAGATATCCTAGCTGTGTGTCGCAGGGGGTGCCACTGAGAACTCTGGGATCTAATCCCGAAACTGGGCTCCCTAGCAGGGAGTACAAAACTTATGAGGGTACCCACATAACATCTAACTGTGAAAAGCAGTGGGATGCTGTCTGCCAGGGAAACTTTGGGCACCCTCCTAAAGAGCCAATACACAAAAATGCCCTGTGGAGCCACCCACCTTGTGCTCTGGCAGAGGGAGTGTGAAGTGGACTGGAGCTGTGAGAGCAGAACCCAGGCCTAGGGACTCGGGGGATAGAGCTCAGAAGACAGACACTCCAAGTTTCCTGGACTGAATCATTACCTTACACAACAGAGGACATCTTTCCCACACAGACATCTGCCTTGCCTGAAGGGGGGTAGGGGGGAGATAGTCAACACACCCTATAGGAAAACACCTTGCCCTTAAAAGTAGCAATTAGCCTCCAGGCAGAAGCAACTTCCACACCCAATTGAAAAAAACAAAACTCTTGCCACACCCGAGGATGATTTCCTGGGGGCCATTCAAGTTGGAATCCTATTAGTCTGTAGACAAATGTGGTCTCTTGAGACTTCTAGTCTTTGCCTGGACCAATTAGTCAGAAATAGCCTTTAACACTGTCCTGCACTAGAGATTGAGAGGTGTAGAGGATCTACCTAATATATAGTCACAAACCCAAACAGACACTCAAAATGAAGAAACAAAGAAACAACCCCCAAATGAAAGAATTAGCAAATTCTCCAGAAGAAGAGATAAATGAAGCAGAGATAAGAAATTTATCTGAAATACAGTTCAGAGTAATGATGTTAAAAATACTGAACAGTATAAAAAATATATAGTAACTGTGAAAAAAGAACAGTCTGAGATAAGAATGACATAACACAAATAAAGAACACATTGGAAGGAATGCACAGCAGATTAGGGGAAGCTACAGATCAAATCAGTGAATTAGAACCCAGAGTTGAAAATATCACTCAATTAGAGAACAAAAAAAAATTAAAAACAGGAGGACAACTTAAAGGAGCTGTGGGACAATGTGAAATGTAACAGTGCTAGAATAATAGGTGTGCCAGAAGAGGCAGAAAGGGAGAAAGGAGTAAAGAAGGTGTTTGAAAAAATAATGGTAGAAAACTTCCTTAACCTGGTAAAGGAAAAGTCACAGCAGTTCAGGAGGCACAGAGAACCCCAGACAAGAAGAACCCAAACCAACCCACACCCAGACACATCATAATTAAAATGCCAAAAATTAAAGGCAAAGAATCTTAAAAGGCAACAAGAAAAAAGAAAGGATCTGAGACCAAGATTAGTATATCCAGCAAGGCTATCATTCAAAATAAGCAGTCAAATAAAGAGCTTCCCAGACAACAACAACAAAGGCTAAAAGAAGTTCATTACCACCAAGCCAGCATTACAAGAAATGTTAAAAGGATTACTGTAAGGGATTGCTGAGAAGATTTCTTTATCTGTAAAGAAAACTAACCTTACAGAATTAAAATGTCTATAAATAAGTACCTCTCAATAATAACCCTAAATGTAAATGGATTAAATGCTCCAACCAAAAGGTGTAGGGTAGCTGAATGGATACAAAAACATGACCCAACTATATGCTGTCTACAAGAGGCCCACCTTGAAACAAAAGACACACAGAGAATGAAAGGAAAGAAAAAAATATTCTATGCAAATGGGGGGGGTGGGAAAGATGGAGACTTTAAAAGCATCATGCTAAGTGAAATAACCCAGTTGGAGAAAGATAAATATCATATGAACTCACTCATTTGTGGAATATAATGAACAACATAAACAGATGAACAAAAATAGGGCCAGAGGGAAAATATATTCTAGAATATAATAAAAGTAATCCTGTTATTTGCAGAGTTTTAATACTTTTATATCACAACTTTTGTGATATCATGCTATGTTAGTACAGTTTGGGTAATATTATTATACTTAAAATCCTTACATTCTTGAAATATTAATGTTTATTGCATGTAATATTATATATAAGATAATTTTCTTGAATAATTGGTGGTTCTTGCATGTAACATATTTAAAATTGTTTTTCCTGAGATATTAATGTTTATTGCATGTAACATTATATTTAAGATCATTTTTCTTGAAATATTAAGGTTTATTGCATATAACATTATTATATTTAAAATCGTGTTACTTGCCGAGACCGGTTTGGCTCAGTGGATAGAGCATCGGCTTGGGGACTGAGGGGTCCCGGGTTCGATTCCGCTCAAGGGCATATACCTTGGTTGCGGGCACATCCCCCGTAGGGGGTGTGCAAGAGGCAGCTGATCGATGATTCTCTCTCATCGATGTTTCTAACTCTCTATCCCTCTCTCTTCCTCTCTGTATAAAATCAATAAAATATATTATTAAAAAATAAAATAAAATAAAATAAAATCGTGTTGCTTGAAATTAAAAAAAAAACTGAAAAAACATCTGATTTGCTAGAATAGAGTAGAATGAAGGGAAATACAATCAATAATAGTGTGATAACTTTGCATGATGACAGATGGTTACTAGACTTAATGTGGTTGGTGATCACATTATAAAGTATATGAATGTCAAATCTCTATGTTGTACACCTGAAGCTAATATATTATTGTATGCCAACTATACTTAAAATTTTAAATATCCTAATACTCATTTTTAGTAACGTGAGAATTTAGTTTTTAATTTAACCATAGTAAGAGAGTATAAATTGAGACTAGTATGTGTTAAAAGTGGAAAGTATTGGTGAGGAAGAAGGAAAATTGCCACATTTTAGAAATATTTTTATTAATTCACTTCCAGAAGCATGTAATGAAAGACAAATTTTTTATACCTTAAATTAAAATTTTACTTTTTAAAAATGTATTTTATTGATTTCAGAGAGAAATGGAGAGGCAGAGAGATAAAAAAAAAAAAAAAAATCCATGATGAGAGAGATTCATCAATTAACTGCCTCCTTCATGCTCCACCTTGAGGATTGAGCCAGCAAAGTGGGCCATGACCAGGAATCAATTGGTAACCTCCTGGTTCATAGGTCAATGCTCACCCACTGAGCCACAACAGCTGGCCAGTCAAAATTTTACTTTTTTTTTTTTTTTCTCTCTTTATTTTTTTTTATTTTATTTTTTTAAAATATATTTTATTGATTTTTTTTTGACCCCCTCCCTCCCTCCCACACATCCCCTCCCTCCCCAGAGTTTTGTGTCCATTGGTTGCACTTATATGCATGTATACAAGTCCTTCGGTTGATCTATTATCTCCCCCAGATCATCCTCCCCTCCCCACTGTAATTTGACAGTCTACTTGTTGATATACTGTCTCTATATCTATCTTATGGTTCATCAGTTTATAATGTTCTTTATTATCCACAAATTAGTGAGGTCATGTGGTGTTTCTCTTCCATTGATTGGCTTATTTCACTCAGCATGATGTTCTCCAATTCCATCCAGGATGCTGCAAATGATGAGAAATCCTTCTTTTTTATGGCAGCACAGTATTCCATTGTGTAGATGTACCATAGTTTTTGGATCCAATCATCTGCTGACGGACAATTAGGCTGTTTCCAAATTCTGGCTATTGTAGATTGTGCTGCTATGAACATATGGGTGCATATATCCTTTCTGATTGGTGTTTCTAGTTTCTTGGGATATATTCCTAGGAGTGGGATTACTGGGTCAAATGGGAGTTCCATTTTCAGTTTTTTGAGGAAACTCCACACTGTTCTCCACAGTGGTTGCACCAGTCTACATTCCCACCAGCAGTGCACGAGGGTTCCTTTTTCTCCGCAACCTCGCCAACACTTGTCGTTTGTTGATTTGTTGATGTTGGCCATTCTGACAGGTGTGAGATGGTACCGCATTGTTGTTTTGATTTGCATCTCTCGGATAATTAGTGACTTTGAGCATGTTTTCATGTGCTTTTTGGCCTTCCTTCTGTCTTCTTTTGAAAATATTCTATTTAGGTCCATTGCCCATTTTTTAATTGGATCATTCATCTTCCTTTTATTTAGTTGTATAAGCTGTTTGTAGATGTTGGAGATTAAACCTTTAACAGTGGTAACATTTGCAAATATGTTCTCCCACACACTGGGCTTTCTTGTTGTTTTGTTGATTGTTTCTTTTGCTGTAAAAAAGCTTTTTATTTTGATGTAGTCCCATTTGTTTATTTTCTCTTTAGCTTCCATTGCACTAGGGGTAGTATCAGTGAAGAAGTTCTTTTGGCATACGTCTGAGATTTTGTTGCCTGTGGATGCTTCTAGTATTTTTATGGTTTCCCGTCTGATGTTTAAGTCCTGTATCCATTTTGAGTTTATTTTTGTGTACGGTGTAAGTTGGTGATCTAGTTTCGTTCTTTTGCATGTACCTGTCCAATTTTCCCAACACCATTTATTGAAGAGACTGTCTTGACTCCATTGTATATTCGTGCCTCCTTTGTCAAATATTAATTGAGCATAGTGATTTGGGTTGATATCTGGGTTCTCGATTCGATTCCATTGATCTATATGTCTGTTTTTGTGCCAGTACCAGGCTGTTTTGAGAACAGTGGCTTTGTAATACAGTTTGAAGTCTGGTATTGAGATACCTCCTACTTTACTCTTCTTTCTCAGGATTGCTGTGGCTATTCGGGGTCTTTTATTGTTCCAAATGAACTTTTGGAGAGTTCTTTCTAAGTCAGTGAAATATGCGGTTGGTATTTTAATGGGGAGTGCATTGAACCTATAGATTGCTTTAGGAAGTATGGACATTTTGATGATGTTGATTCTACCAATCCATGAACATGGTATGTTCTTCCATCTGTTTACATCTTCCTCTATTTCTTTTTTCAGTGTCGTGTAGTTTTCCGCGTATAGGTCCTTTACTTCCTTAGTTAAGTTTATTCCTAGGTATCTTAATTTTTTTGGTGCGATCGTAAATGGAATTGCTTTTTTAGTCTCTGTTTCTATAAACTCACTGTTGGTGTATAGAAATGCCATAGATTTCTTGGTGTTAATTTTGTATCCTGCTACATTGCCAAATTCATTTATTAAGCCAATTAGTTTTTTAATGGAGTCTTTTGGGTTTTTTATATACAATATCATGTCGTCTGCAAATAAGGATAACTTTACTTCTTCTTTTCCAATTTGGATGCCTTTTATTTCCTCCTCTTGTCTAATTGCAATGGCTAGTACTTCCAGTACTATGTCAAAGAGGAGTGGCGATAGTGGGCATCCCTGTCTTGTTCCTGTTCTTAGAGGGAATGGTTTTAGTTTTTGCCCATTGAGTATGATGTTGGCTGTGGGTTTATCATATATGGCTTTTATTACGTTGAGGTATGATCCTTGTACTCCCACCTTGTTAAGAGTTTTTATCAGGAAAGGGTGTTGGATTTTATCAAATGCTTTTTCTGCATCAATTGATATGACTATATGATTTTTATCTTTCAACTTGTTTATGTGATGCATCACGTTTATTGATTTGCGGATATTGTACCAACCTTGCATTCCTGGAATAAATCCTACTTGGTCATGGTGTATGATCTTTGTGATGCTCTGCTGGAGCCGATTTGCTAGAATTTTGTTGAGGATTTTGGCATCTATGTTCATGAGGGATATTGGCCTGTAATTGTCTTTCATTGAGTTATCTTTATCAGGTTTTGGTATTAGGGTGATGCTGGCTTCATAGAAGGAGTTTGGAAGTGTTCCTTCCTCTTGAATTTTTTGGAATAGTCTGAGGAGGATAGGTTTTAGTTCTTCCTTGAATGATTGGTAAAACTCTCCTGTGAAGCCATCTGGCCCTGGGCTTTTGTTTGCTGGAATCTTTTTGATTACTGTTTCAATTTCTTCCCAAGTCACTGCTCTATTGAGATTTTTAGATTCTTCCTGATTGAGTTTTGGAAGTTTGTATTTTTCTAGGAATATGTCCATTTCCTCCAGGTTGTTCAGTTTGTTGGAATAGAGTTGTTCGTAGTATTTTGTAACAATCCGTTGTATTTCGGTGGGGTCTGTTGTTATTTCACCTCTTTCATTTCTGATTTTGTTTATTTGGGTCCTCTCTCTTTGTTTCTTGGTTAGCCTGGCTAGAGGTCCATCTATCTTGTTTATTCTTTCAAAGAACCAGCTCTTGGTTTTGTTGATCTTATGTATTGTTTTTTTGGTCTCTATGTCGTTTATCTCTGCTCTGATTTTTGTTATTTCCTTCCTTCTGCTTACACTGGGTTTTTCTTGTTGCTCCTTTTCTAACTCTTTGAGTTGTAGAGTTAGATCATCTGTTACTATTTTTTCTAGTTTTTTGCAATAGGCTTGTAAGGATATGAACTTCCCTCTCAAAACTGCTTTTGCTGTGTCCCAAAGATTTTGGATTGTTGTGCTTTCATTGTCATTTGTTTCCAGGATGTTTTTAATTTCTTCCTTGATTTCTCTGGTAACCCAGTCCTTGTTTAATAGCAAGCTGTTTAGTCTCCATGTGTTTGATTTCTTTGGATTATTTTTATTGTAGTTAATTTCCAGTTTTATGCCATTATGGTCTGAGAAGATACTTGATATGATTTCTATCTTCTTGAATTTGAAGAGACTTTGCCTATGTCCCAAAATGTGGTCTATCTTTGAGAATGTCCCATGTGCACTTGAGAAGAATGTATATTCTGTGGCTTTGGGGTGGAGTGTCCTGAAGATGTCAATTAATTCCATCTGGTCTAGTGAGTCATTTAGGATTGATATTTCTTTGCTGATTTTTTGTTTAGATGATTTGTCGAAGGGTGACAGTGGGGTATTAAAATCTCCTACTATGATTGTATTGCTATTAATCTCTCCCTTAATGTCCTCTAGCAGTTTTTTAATGTATTTGGTTGCTCCTGTATTGGGTGCATATATATTTACCAGGGTTATTTCTTCTTGTTGGATTGTTCCCTTTAGTATTATGAAGTGGCCTTCATTATATCTTGTTATGTCCTTCACTCTGAGATCTAATTTGTCAGATATAAGTATTGCTACCCCAGCTTTTTTTTCATTTCCATTTGCCTGGGAAACTTTTTTCCATCCCTTCACCCTCAGTCTGTGTGCATCTCTTTTTCTGAGGTGGGTTTCTTGTAGACAACAGATGTATGGGTCTTGTTTTCTTATCCAATCTGTTACCCTATGTCTTTTGATTGGAGCATTTAATCCATTTACATTTAAGGTTATTATTGATAGGTACTCATTTGACGCCATTTTTATTCTATAACCGTGTTCCTTCTTCACTTCTTATTTCTTTATGTTTACAGTAGACCCTTTAGCATTTCTTGCATTGCTGGTTTGGTGGAGATAAATTCTTTCAGTCTTTTTTTGTCTGTGAAGCTCCTGATTTCCCCTTCAATTTTGATTGATAGCCTTGCTGGGTACAGTATTCTTGGATTCAGACCCTTCTTTTGCATGACTTTGTGTATTTCATCCCATTCCCTTCTGGCCTGATAAGTTTCTGTTGAGAAATCAGTTGCTAGTCTGATGGGGGTTCCTTTGTATGTAACTTTCTGTCTCTCTCTGGCTGCTTTTAAGATTCTTACTTTGTCGTTGTTGTTTGCCAATTTAATTATAATGTGCCTTGGAGTCTGTCTTCTGGGATTCATTTTGCTTGGGACTCTGCGGGCATCTTGGATTTTTGTGGGTTTTTTCTTTTCTATTTCAGGAAAGTTTTCTGTCATTATTTCTTGAAATACTTTTTCCATGTCTACCTCAGTTTCCTTTCCTTCTGGAACCCCTATTATTCGAATATTATTTTGTTTTGTTTTGTCCCAAAGCTCCCGTAGGCTCTCCTCCTGCTTTTTAATCTTTTTTTCTAGAAGTTGCTCTACTTGGGTATTTTTTTCCATCTTATCTTCTAGCTCACTGATGCGGTCCTCTGCTTCATCTAGTCTACTCTTGATGCTTTCTATTGAGTACTTCATGGTAGCGATGTCACTTTTCATTTCTTCTTGGTTCTTCTTCAGTTCCTCATGGCTCTTCTTCATTTCCTCATGGTTCTTTCTCATTTCTTCTTGGCTATTGTCAAATTTCTCTTCCATTCTTTTTAGCCATGCTATGATCATTACTCTGAATTCTTGCTCTGGCAGGCTGCTTACCTCTGGCTCGTTTACTTCCTTTTCTGGTGATGCCTGCTTTTCTTTCACGTGCGGACTATGTTTTTGTCTCCCCATGGCCTCTCTTTTCAGGATGTCTGGTTATGTGGTATTCCTTCTCCTGCGTTGATTTTGAGGTACAAAATACAACACTACCAGGTACAACACAAGAGGCACTTAACCGGAATGTATTTACAATATTAATAACCTCAAATAAAGGTGACCACTAGAGAAAGGCAACTTAGGGGATAGGAGAGAAGGAATAAAGGTAAAAATAAAATAAAGAAAAATTAAAAAAATAATAATAATAAAATTAAAATTTAAAAAAATTAAGTAAATTAAAAAAAAAGAGGGATAAAGAGATAGAAAAAGAAGAAGAAGAAAAAAAAAGTAATGACAAAATGAAGTTGGAAAACAGGGAAAAAAAGAAGAGGGAGATAGAGAGAGAGAAAGAGAGAGAAGAAGCAAACTAAAAGAGAAATGGGAAACAAACTATATATATGTGGAGAAAATTGCCATAGAAAAACCTCTGGCCCCAGCCAATGCCAGTAACAATACTTGGAGATTAATACAAACTACAATATCCACTATTATTAAGTAAGGCTATGATATACAGAAGTAAAAGAAACAAACAAAAACAGAGGATTTAAAAAAAAATACAAAGCAACAATAACAATACAGGATTAAGCATAACAATTTCACTAAAAGGCATAAAAATTCACAATAATCAACCTTCACACATACAATGCGAAAAGGATAGAGGGGAGAACGGATTTTTTTTTTTTTTAACTAGTTAATATAGTGCAGAGATTGGTATTTATACACTTGGATTAGGGGTTGGAACTTAGGTCTATAAGTATAGTGAGAGCTTTAGCAGGGGGTATACAGAGAGAATAGAGGAAAAACTAAAGCCGGAAAGGGATAGGATAAACTGTAGACTAAAGGGTAAAGTTTAGTAAGAGAGTGATAGTGTAAAGGTTGAGTTGAGATAGGGTTGAATGATGCTATAGTAGAGATTAAAATAGAATGAAGGTTACTCCCAATGTAAAATAAAGAAAAAATAAAATGGTACTAGAGAGAGAAAAAATAAATAAATAAATAAAAAATTTTTTAAAAATTGCAAAATTGCAGTAGTAATAGTGATGATAGAGATTGAAAAATGTAATAATTGAAAAGGTAAAATCAAGTAAGGAAAAAAGAAAAAAAATTGTTTCTTAAGTAAAAGATATGAAAAATGAAAATTAAATAAAAGATGTAAAAAATGAAAATAAAATAAAGAATAGCAAAATTAGCATAAAAATGACCAGTACTGGTCACTCACTTCCTCAGTTAATGTATTTGGCACTTCTGATTCTCGGACCAGACAGTCTTGCAGTTCCCAGCTTTCCACTGCACCTCAGTTTTGTAAGGTAATCCTTAATTTTTAGTAGGCTATATCTTAGTTATTTGTGTCCATTTATTTTTGATTAATTAAAAGACAAAAGAATAGAAAGGAAAAAAAGAAAAAAAAAGAAAAAAAAAAGGGCAGTTTGTAATTCAGCTCTTAGGTGTCAGTGTTTCCGGTTTGACCTCCCAGTCTTTTTGGTTGCTCTGGCCTTCTTTCTCTATGGCTCTAGCTGGCAGGGTGCCAGCTGGCTCCCAGACTATCTCTTCTGGCTCCGATCCCTTGTTTCCAGGGAGGCACTTTCTCCCTGCAAATTCCCCGGATATGCCCAACTAGGCAGTCCTTCCCTAGTATTCCGAAGCTAGGGGGTGAAGGGGATCAGGCACCGAGGTGTCCAGATGTTCCGCCCTTGGCGGGACAGCCGCGATTCTTAACACTCTGTCCCGTGTCCCCTGGCTTTTTTTAAAATAAAAAAAAATTCCCGCTTCTGGGGAAGCTTATGCCAAACCCAGCACTAGATGTCGCTGCAGCCTTCTTAGGGCTCAGCTTTGCGGGCGCTCCATGGAGGCGGGGCCGGAACTCCCCAGCTACCGTGGCTGCCGGCGCCGCGGGACCGCAATCACTCAGGCTTTCCCCGCAAATTCTGACCTTTCTGTGGGTGACCGAAGAACTCCTTTGAATCCATGCGCCAGTGCCAACTCGGGCGTCTCAGCTACTGGATGGACCTCTCCGCAGTGGGCTTTCCAGGCCTCAGAGAAGCCACTCCTTTCTCACAGCGCCGCCGCTGCTGCCGCTGCCGCCGCCGCTACTGCCGCTGCCGCCGTGACCACCGCTGTGGCAGTGCTGGCCACCCGGCTGGAAATCCTGTCCAGCGGATCGCTCCCTAGCTTCCTTGAAACCTCTGCTGCCCCGCAGCTGCCAATCAACCCTCCCTGAGCGACTCAGATGTTACTTTTATCTGTTCTGGGACCAGAGTCAGAACAAGTCCGACTGTTCGGTCGCCATCTTCAAGCTCCGCCCCAAAATTTTACTTTTTAAATAAAAATTTAAGTTATAATTACAAACTATTAAATTGAAATGAGGCAGGATAGTAAGAAGTAAGAAAAAAATTTTGGTAAGCAGAATGGGGAAACTGAGACAGTTGATGCAAACTGGCCCCGTCCACCACCCTGACTCACCTGCCTCCTTCTCCCTTGCACATCCACTCCCTTAAGCATTAAGCCCTCAGGATAATGAGGTTCTGATTGGCATCAAATAATCTTAGGAAAAAAGGATCTGGTCTGTTGACCAGAGAGACAGGTTTTTGGTCATACTGGAAATAATATCTAGGTCTCAGTTGTGTTTCAGCTCCAGGCCCAGCAAAAACAGATGAAGCAATGCCACGGCTGGCATCAGGACTAGATGCAATAACTAATGACTCCCTGCCATGGTGCCAACCAATCAGTAGATACCACAGCCCTGAAAGAACAGACCTGGAAAACTGATGGATATTCTATTGAGATCCTCCCCTGAGACCTCCCTTAAAATTCCCACCTTTAGGAAACAGATAAAAACCCTTAAGACAGGACCCAGTGCATGTTCTCTCTCTAAAACACTTCTGAACTTTCTTTTTTTTTTAATAAATCTTTATTGTTCATATTATTAGAAATGTTCTTCATTTTTTCCCCCTCCACCAGGTTCCCACCCCACCCTCTGGCCTTTCCCCGCCCCCCATTGTCCTCATCCATAGGTGCACAGTCTATGTTCAGTCTTTTTCCGCACCCCCACTCCTCTTTTCCCCTAGAATCGTCAGTCCACTCCCCTTCCATACCTCTTATTCTATTATATTCACCAGTTAATATTGTTCATCAGGTTTTTTAATTCCCTTGGCTTTTAGTTTCACTTATTGATAGTTACGTATTAGTTGTTCATAATTTTTATCTATATCTTCTTCCTCGTCCTAAAGAACCCCTTTCAGCAATTCATATAACTCTGGTTTGGAGGTGAACTCCTTTAGCTTTTTTTTTATTTGTGAAGCTCTTTATCTAGCCTTCGATTCTGAGTGATAGCTTTGCAGGGTAGAGTATTTTTGGCTGTAGGTTCTTGCTATTCATCACCTTGAATATTTCTTGTCATCCCGTCTGGCCTGCATGGTTTCTGTTGAGAAATCAGCTGACAATCGTATGGGTGCTCCTTTATAGGTAACTACCTGCTTTCCTCTTGTTGCTTTTAATATTCTCTCTTTGTCTTTTGCTCTTGGAATTTTAATTATAATGTGTCTTGGTGTGGTCCTCTTTGGATTCCTTTTGTTTGGGGTTCTGTGCGCTTCCTGGACTTGTAAGTCCATTTCTCTCCCCAGGTGGGGAAAAGTTTTCTGTCACTATTTCTTCCAGTATTCTTTCGGTATCTTCTCTCTCTTCTTCTGGGACCCCCATAATTCTGATGTTGGGTCTCATGAAATTGTCCCAGAGGTTTCTTACACTATCTTCAACTTTCTGGATTCTCTTATCTTCTTGCTTCTGTGGACGAGTGTCCTCTGGCTCTTTGTGTTCAAAATCTTTGACTTGATTCTTACAATCTTCCATTCTGTTTTTAGGACTCTGTATAATATTTTTTATTTCAGACAATGTATTCTTTATTTCTAGTTGATCCCTTTTCATATCCTCATAGGTCTCATTTATTTTATAGGCCTTTTCTAGGAAATTCTTGAAAAACCTTATAACTGTGCTTTTGAACTCTATATCCAGTTGCTTCTTGTCCTCCATTTCTTTTGTTTGTGATCTGTTTCCTTGTCTCGGCATTTTCACAGCTTCCCTGAGTTGGTAGGATGGCTTTGTGTGCTAAGGTGTCCTATATGGTTCAGTGGGTCAGCCTCTCAGGTACCTGAGGTGAAGAGTCTTGGTGTAGCCCTTTGTGGGCTGTGTGTGCAGTCTTGTTGTTAAGCCTTGCTTGTTGTTGGTATCACTGGGGAGCATTGATCTCCAAGCCACTTGGCTACAAGGATCAGAAGTGTCTCAGCTAGGAGGGTTTCTGTATTCCGCTTGGATGGGGCAGAGTCTCGTGGTGGCACAGACAAGCCTTGGTGAATCCCACAAGATTGGTTGCAGGCCCGCGCACCTCTTTGGTATAGGTGCAGATAGGCTTTGGATTCCTGTCTGTCCCTCCCTAGGAGAGTCCTATTTGCAGCAAACGAGAAAGCTAGCCACTGGAAGGGCTTCTGTGCTCCTCTTGGGTGGGGCGGAGTCTTGGGGCAGTGCAGACAAGCTTTATTCAGCCCCTCCCTATGAGGGTCTGGTTTCTGAGCCCCTCAGTAATGACCATTGGCTTCACACACCTCAGAGATCTCTGCCCACTGCCTGACAGTCTGGAGTTTCCCTGTGTGGGACCGTCTATCAGAGCAATAGGGTGGTTCTGTTTTCTCCTGAACAAGAAAGCCAGCCGTGTGTTAGCTGTCCGCCCTCTCTTCATGCAGGGAGTAAGCCAGCAGTGAACTCGGCTCGCCCTCTCCGTGCTCCGCAAGCAAGCCAGCAGCAAAGTCCGGCGGCTGCCTTTTCGTGCCCACAGTTCTCGTACCTTCACAGTTCCTGAGGTTCAGCGTGCCTTCTCTCTCCTTCTCAGATGGCAGAGCCTCCTCTCAGCCAGCCGTCTGGTGCTTCAGGGCCATGTTTCCCCTGTTTTCCAGTTCTAAATTCAAATTTGGTGTGGTAGGCTGCATTCAGGTGTCTACCCTATGCCGCCATCTTGGTTTCTCCCACTCCTGCCCTTTCTTCGGGGGTGTATCTTCCCATTATTTCTCCTGAACTGTAAGGGTCCCCATGAGACATAAAACCAAGGCAGCCGCAGGCAGTGGCAACTTATCCCTGGCTAACCACCTGAACCTGTCTCCAAGGGCCTCTATAACTTGTTTTCTGAGTCCATGTATCCCAACTGGCTTGTTTCTCCTATTTCTGCAACTTTCTTTCTAAAAGGCCAAGGCAACTCTCTGAGGAGCCCACTTGAATCTTCTCTTCGAGTGTAATTTCACTTTGTATACTCAATAAACTCTTTGTGCTAGAGTTTTTGGCTCTGAATTCTTTTTTTTTTTTAATATATTTTATTGATTTTTACAGAGAGGAAGGGAGAGAGATAGAGAGCCAGAAAGGTCAATGACAGAGAAACATCAACCAGCTGCCTCTTGCACACCCCCTACCAGGGATGTGCCCACAACCAATGTACATGCCCCTGACCGGAATCGAACCCGGGACCTTTCAGTCTGCAGACTGATGCTCTACCACTGAGCCAAACCGGTTTCAGCTTGGCTCTTAATTCTTTCTTTGCCAAAGTCAAGAACCGAGAGCCAACATTGCTGATAACAGAATAATTTAATAACTTTATGATTTACATGAATTTAAATCAAAATTCATCACTTTTTAAAAATGTGTTCATGTTTCTGGATACACAATTTTAAAGAACAGATAGTAATATTATATTACAGATTAGAGCTAAATATATCAATATATTTTGTTATTTAACTTCTACTACCATATTATTTGGTTTCTCAGGTGTTCACTGGGGAAAAAAAGAAGTTGAGTATCACTGTTTGAGAGGTAAATCTTAGTATAGCACCTTGTACCTTGTTTTTAAAAAGAACATCTTTTTGAAAACATCTTATTTCCTGACATGCCATCAGTTTGGTTCAAATAAATGTAAATTCTTATAATAATTGTTTATAAATAAAATTAAAAGTATATCATTTTTGCTCTGACCAATTTAAGTACTGACGAGCATTGAATTTGATTTCAAAATATAGCAGATTATCCTTTTGTTTATAATTAAATGTGCAGCAAAGCTGTTTGAGTGAAACTTCATGCAAAATCTCCAAATCTAGCCAGAGATATGATTCACAGTCTTCCATTTTCAAAGCATTACAGTCAGAAGGTTTCCATTTCCTGTGAGCTTACAAAACAAGACTATTATTCTCCTTTTATATAGCTGGGAAACTAAAACTCAGAAAAATTAAATGGATTTGCCTAGGATTTGTTATAGCCAATAAGTTACTAGAATTCAGATCTTGATTATTTTGTCTAATGTGTTTAGCCTGCTATTTTCAGTTATAATCCATGGTTCTCTCAATTTATTTTTGTATTTACCTTGAAAATTTAGTCATTTAATTGGAATTCTTTTTACTCATTAATTGTCTTTAGACCATATTGCTAACCATATAGATGGAGAACAAAACTAGTTTATTTTTCCCATGTTAATACAGTTTTGAGCCTCATAATTTTCACAACTGTTGTTAGTTAATATATTATGAAGAAAAATGACATGAATGATTCTAATAAAGCTAATGTAATTACTTAATGTTTTAATCATGATGGTGCTGAGTTCTGTGATCATGTATCTTTCTAGCATCTGCTAATATGTATATATTTTTAGTGTTGATTAATAGACAAAAATTTAATTCATTGATTCCTCTAGTTTAATTTTTACTTAGAATTGTAAAGGTCCATATTTTGATAACAAACATGCTAATTGGGGTTTTATTTTACAGCAGCTTCTTTTTCCTAACAGTTTCATAAGTGTTACTTGCATAGCCAGGTGCTGGGTTTTTCCCTCATAGATATTAGCCTGCCAGTTTTCTAAATCAAAGGGAATAATTTTGTGATTCAGAAACATGATTTCACTGAAATCAAACCATATTTAGTGTCCTTTTGAACCCCAAGCAGAATTTTCAATATAAATCTAATTATGCATCTCATGCCTTTGAACTGACTTTGTTATGGTTTACAAAGAAACACAAGCAGCCACTTCCAGGAATGGAGGTAGTAGTTACAAATACTAAATTTGTATAATGACTTTCCAACTTTCAAAATTTACAGCAATCATGAGTCCGTTTTAAGCTGAATATTAAGACCATATCTTGAGTGTATTCTCCTCATAGTCTTATGTAAATGTAGCTTTTGCCTACAAATAAAGGAAATAATGGCAAGTGTTAAAATTATGTTGCAAATTTGCCAGGCAGAAAAGGTTTGACAGTTGTCTTTTTTTTTTTAATACATTTTTATTTATTTCAGAGAGGAAGGAAGAGGGAGAAAGGGATAGAAACATCAATGATGAGAAAGAATCATTGATTGGCTGCCTCCTGCATGCCCCACACTGGGGATCAAGTCTGCCAGCTGGGCCTGTACCCTGACCAGGAATTGAACCATGACCTCCTGGTTCATAGATCGACACTCAACCACTGAGCCATGTCAGCTGGGCAACAGCTGTCTTTTTTTTAAAGTAATCCAAGCGTGGCCAGTGTGGTTCAGTGGTTAGGTGTCAACTCCTACACCAAAAGGTTACTGCCTTGATCCCCAGTAAGGTGGCATGCAGGAGGCAGTTGACTGATGTTTCTATCTCTCTTGCCCTTCCTCTTTCTCTAAAAATCAGTAATGATATTTTTTAATCCTATATAATAAAAGGCTAATATGAAAATAGACCGAACTGTGAAACCAGTTGCTGTGACAGACACTGACCACCAAGGAGCAGACACTCAACACAGGAGCTGCCCCCCGGTGGTCAGCCAGAAGCGCAGCTGCGGTGGCCAGAGCCTTTCCCACTGAGGCAACATTAAAAATGTCCAACTGGAAGAGGGCACAGGCTGGGCTGAGGGACCCTCTCCTCCGTGAATGCACGAATTTACCAGGTCTCTAGTATATAAATAAAAGTAGTTCAGGAATATTGCCAAAGTCTAATTTTAATTTCATTTCCTCTAGTAGTATATAGGTTCATATTATACTTCTAATATTACTCAACTTCTGGTCAGAGTGACTGGGAACTACAAATAATATTGCCTTAATATTAAGAATATTTGGTAAGATGACTGCTTAATGGTTATTCTTTACCACCAATTTTACTGTTGTCATTTTTTTGTTGTTGGTAATATGAGAAGGTTGTTTTTAAACATCAAAATGAATTCTGTAAACATGAAATTATATATATTTTTCTTTCTAATGTCATCCAGGAATATGTACTATGCTTTTATTGGGGAAGGTAAGGAGAGGGAAAGAGATAGAAACATTAATGATAAGAGAGAATCATTGATCTGCTGCCTCCTGTACCCAGGCATGTGCCCTGACCAGGACGGAACATGACCTCCTGGTTCATATGTCAATGTTCAACCACTGAGTCATGCTGGCCAGGCAAGAGAGGAAATCTATTTAAACATGTATTTCCTTAAAGTACTTGTAATAGACAAACATTTTCTTTAGGTTTAGAGATAAATAGTGGAAAGTTGCCCATAAACTGTTAAAGATTATGCTCTTGTTGTAGGTGGCCCCAGAAGAATTTAAGACCAGCATTGGCCGTGTGAATGCGTGTTTGAAAAAGGCTCTCCCAGTCAATGTGAAATGGCTCCTGTGTGGTTGTCTCTGCTGTTGTTGTACTCTGGGTTGCAGCCTGTGGCCTGTTATTTGTCTCAACAAAAGAGTGAGTAACCATTTTATTTTATAATAATGGCAAGAACTAATATTTTTATTTTTATTTTTTTATTTTTTTATTTATTTTTTTATTTATTTATTTATTTATTTATTTATTTATTTTTTACATATTTTCTTGATTTTTTTTTATTGCCCCCCTCCCTCCCTCCCACACATCCCCTCCCTCCCCATAGTTTTATGTCCATTGGTTGTACTTATATGCATTTATACAAGTCCTTCGGTTGATCTATTATCTCCCCCTGATATCCCTACCCTCCCCACTGTAATTTGACAGTCTGCCTGTTGCTTTACTTTCTCTATATCTGTCTCTTGGTTCATCAGTTTATAAAGATCTTTATCATCCACCGATGTGTGAGGTCATGTGGTGTTTCTCTTTCGTTGATTGGCTTATTTCACTCAGCATGATGTTCTCCAATTCCATCCAGGTTGCTGCAAATGATGAGAATTCCTTCTTCTTTATGGCAGCATAGTATTCCATTGTGTAGATGTACCATAGTTTTTGGATCCAATCATCTGCTGACGGGCACCTAGGCTGTTTCCAAATTCTGGCTATTGTAGATTGTGCTGCTATGAACATAGGGGTGCATATATCCTTTATGATTGGTGTTTCTAGTTTCTTGGGATATATTCCTAGAAGTGGGATTACTGGGTCAAATGGGAGTTCCATTTTCAGTTTTTTGAGGAAACTCCACACTGAAGAACTAATATTTTTAAACTCTATGTGCCACGTATGTTGCATGGTTTATTTAATTCTCATAACAATGCTCTCCTCATTCTAGAGATAAACTCAGGGACAGAGAGATTAAATTTGTCCAGTTTTTATCAATACTTTATCACTTAATATGAATCCATCATTTGAAATAAGTGCAATGTCAGTGGAGTACTGAAGTAAATATCAATGTAACTGGCTACTTATTCTTTTTACAAAACTCAAAGCTGTGATGTAAAGTATATGCCAAGTATATTTAAAGTATATTGGAAAGATTCTTTTGATTTGAAGAAAGGCAGATGTGAGAACAAACTACAAAGTTTGTTGATTGATTTTATTTAAACTTTTAAATAATGTGTAACCTGCTGAACCACATCCAAAAATCATAGCATCTTGGCGGAGCTTGAAGATGGCGACCGAACAGTCGGACTTGTTCTGACTCTGGTCCCAGAACAGATAAAAGTAGCGTCTGAGTCGCTCAGGGAATGTTGATTGGCAGCTGAGGGGCAGTGGAGTTCTCAAGGAAGGTAGGGAGCGGTCCGCTGGACAGGATTTCCTGGCCGGGTGGCCAGCACTGCCACGGTGGCGGCAGCGAGCTGCGGGCTGCGGCTCTGAGGGAAGGCTGCACCATCTTACCAGGAAAGGAGTAGCTTCTCTGAGGCCTGGAAAATCCACAGCGGAGAGGTCCATCGAGCAGCTGAGAAGCCTGAATCGGCGCAAACACGTGGATTCAAGGGAGTTCTTCGGTCACCCACGGAAAGGAGAAGGAACACCACATAACCAGACATCCTGAAAAGAGAGGCCATGGGGAGACAAAAACATAGTCCGCACGGGAAAGAAAAGCAGGCATCACCAGAAAAGGAAGTAAACGAGTCAGAGGCAAGCAGCCAACTAGAGCAAGAATTCAGAGTAATGATCATAGGATGGCTAAAAAGAATGGAAGAGAAATTTGACAATAGCCAAGAAGAAATGAGGAAGAACCATGAGGACCTGAAGAAGAGCCATGAGGAACTGAAGAAGAACCAAGAAGAAATGAAAAATGACATCGCTACCATGAAGTACTCAATAGAAAGCATCAAGAGTAGACTAGATGAAGCAGAGGACCGCATCAGTGAGCTAGAAGATAAGATGGAAAAAAATACCCAAGTAGAGCAACGTCTAGAAAAAAAGATTAAAAAGCAGGAGGAGAACCTACTGGAGCTTTGGGACAATACAAAACAAAATAATATTCGAATAATAGGGGTTCCAGAAGGAAAGGAAACTGAGGTAGACATGGAAAAAGTATTTCAAGAAATGACAGAAAACTTTCCTGAAATAGAGAAGAAAAAACCCACACAAATCCAAGTAGCTCGCAGAGTCCCAAGCAAAATGAATCCCAGAAGACAGACTCAAGGAACATTATAATTAAATTGGCAGACAACAACGACAAAGTAAGAATCTTAAAAGCAGCCAGAGAGAGACAGAAAGTTACATACAAAGGAACCCCCATCAGACTAGCAACTGATTTCTCAACAGAAACTTATCAGGCCAGAAGGGAATGGGATAAACTATACGGAGTCATGCAAAGGAAGGGTCTGAATCCAAGAATACAGTACCCAGCAAGGTATCAATCAAAATTGAAGGGGAAATCAGGAGCTTCACACCAAAAAAAGACTAAGGGAATTTATCTCCACCAAACCAGCAATGCAAGAAATGCTAAAGGGTCTACTGTAAACATAAAGAAATAAGAAGTGAAGAAGGAACATGGGTATAGAATAAAAATGGGGTCAAATGAGTACCTATCAATAATAACCTTAAATGAAAATGGATTAAATGCTCCAATCAAAATACATAGGGTAACAGATTGGAAAAGAAAACAAGACCCATATATCTGTTGTCTACAAGAAACCCACCTCAGAAAAAGAGATGCACACAGACTGAGGGTGAAGGGATGGAAAAAAGTTTTCCAGGCAAATGGAAATGAAAAAAAAGCTGGGGTAGCAATTCTTATATCTGACAAATTAGATCTCAGAGTGAAAGACATAATAAGAGATAATGAAGTCCACTTCATAAAACTAAAGGGAACAATCCAACAAGAAGAAATAACCCTGGAAAATATATATGCACCCAATACAGGAGCAACCAAATACATTAAAAAACTGCTGGAGGACATTAAGGGAGAGATTAATAGCAATACAATCATAGTAGGAGATTTTAATACCCCACTGTCACCCTTCAGCAAATCATCTAAACAAAAAATCAGCAAAGAAATATCAATCATAAATGACTCACTAGACCAGATGTAATTAATTGACATCTTCAGAACACTCCACCCCAAAGCCACACAATATACATTCTTCTCAAGCGCACATGGGACATTCTCAAAGATAGACCACATTTTGGAACATAGGCAAAGTCTCTTCAAATTCAAGAAGATAGAAATCATATCAAGTATCTTCTCAGACCATAATGGCATAAAACTGGAAATTAACTCCAATAAAAATAATCCAAAGAAATCAAACACATGGAGACTAAACAACTTGCTATTAAACAAGGACTGGGTTACCAGAGAAATCAAGGAAGAAATTAAAAACATCCTGCAAACAAATGACAATGAAAACACAACTATCCAAAATCTATGGGACACAGCAAAAGCAGTTTTGAGAGGGAAGTTCATATCCTTACAAGCCTATTGCAAAAAACTAGGAAAAAATGGTAACAGATGATCTAACTCTACAACTCAAAGAGTTAGAAAAGGAGCAATAAGAAAAGCCCAGTGTAAGCAGAAGGAAGGAAATAACAAAAATCAGAGCAGAGATAAACGACATAGAGACCAAAAAAACAATACATAAGATCAACAAAACCAAGAGCTGGTTCTTTGAAAGAATAAACAAGATAGATGGACCTCTAGCCAGGCTAACCAAGAAACAAAGAGAGAGGACCCAAATAAACAAAATCAGAAACAAAAGAGGTGAAATAACAACAGACCCCACCAAAATACAACAGATTGTTACAAAATACTACGAACAACTCTATTCCAACAAACTGAACAACCTGGAGGAAATGGACATATTCCTAGAAAAATACAAACTTCCAAAACTCAATCAGGAAGAATTAAAAATCTCAATAGACCAGTGTCTTCGGAAGAAATTGAAAGAGTAATCAAAAAGCTTCCAGCAAACAAAAGCCCAGGGCCAGATGGCTTCACAGGAGAGTTTTACCAAACATTCAAGGAAGAACTAAAACCTATCCTCCTCAGACTATTCCAAAAAATCCAAGAGGAAGGAACACTTCCAAACTCCTTCTATGAAGCCAGCATCACCCTAATACCAAAACCAGATAAAGATAACTCAATGAAAGAGAATTACAGGCCAATATCCCTCATGAACATAGATGCCAAAATCCTCAACAAAATTCTAGCAAATGGACTCCAGAAGAACATCACAATGATCATACACCATGACCAAGTAGGATTTATTCCAGGAATGCAAGGATGGTACAATATCTGCAAATCAATAAATGTGATACATCACATAAACAAATTGAAAGATAAAAATCATATAGTCATATCAATTGATGCAGAAAAAGCATTTGATAAAATCCAACACCCTTTCCTGATAAAAACTCTTAACAAGGTGGGAGTACAAGGATCATACCTCAACATAATAAAAGCCATATATGATAAACCCACAGCCAACATTATACTCAATGGGCAAAAACTAAAACCATTCCCTCTAAGAACAGGAACAAGACAGGGATGCCCACTCTTGCCACGCCTGTTTGACATAGTACTGGAAGTACTAGCCATTGCAATTAGACAAGAGGAGGAAATAAAAGGCATCCAAATTGGAAAAGAAGAAGTAAAGTTATCCTTATTTGCAGATGACATGCTATTGTACATAAAAAACCCAAAAGACTCCATTAAAAAACTAATTGACTTAATAAATGAATTTGGCAATGTAGCAGGATACAAAATTAATGCCAAGAAATCCATGGCATTTCTATACACCAACAGTGAAACTACAGAAACAGAGACTAAAAAAGCAATTCCATTTACCATCGCACCAAAAAAATTAAGATACCTAGGAATAAATTTAACTAAGGAAGTAAAGGACCTATATGCAGAAAACTACACGACACTGAAAAAGGAGATAGAGGAAGACGTAAGGAGATGGAAGAACATAACATGTTCATGGATTGGTAGAATCAACATCATCAAAATGTCCATACTTCCTAAAGCAATCTATAGGTTCAATGCACTCCCCATTAAAATACCAACAGCATATTTCACTGACCTAGAAAGAACTCTCCAAAAGTTCATTTGGAACAATAAAAGACCCCGAATAGCCACAGCAATCCTGAGAAAGAAGGGTAAAGTATGATGGATCTCAATACCAGACTTCAAACTGTATTACAAAGCCACTGTTCTCAAAACAGCCTGGTACTGGCACAAGAACAGACATATAGATCAATGGAATTGAATTGAGAACCCAGATATCAACCCAAATCACTGTGCTCAATTAATATTTGACAAAGGAGGCACGAATATACAATGGAGTCAAGACAGTTTCTTCAATAAATGGTTTTGGGAAAATTGGGCAGACACATGCAAAAGAATGATACTAGATCACCAACTTACACCATACACAAAAATAAACTCAAAATGGATGCAGGACTTAGACATCAGACGGGAAACCATAAAAATACTAGAAGCAGCCACAGGCAGCAAAATCTCAGACATATGCCAAAAGAACTTCTTCACTGATATTTCCCCTAGGGCAATGGAAGCTAAAGAGAAAATAAACAAATGGGACTACATCAAAATAAAAAGCTTTTTTACAGCAAAAGAAACCATCAACAAAACAACAAGAAAGCCCACGGTGTGGGAGAACATATTTGCAAATAACACCACTGATAAAGGTTTAATCTCCAACATCTACAGACAGCTGATACAGCTAAATAAAAGGAAGGTGAATGATCCAATTAAGAAATGGGCAATGAACCTAAATAGAATATTTTCAAAAGAAGACAGAAGGAAGGCCAAAAGCCACATGAAAACATGCTCAAAGTCACTAATTATCTGAGAGATGCAAATCAAAACAACAATGCGGTACCATCTCACTCCTGTCAGAATGGCCAACATCAACAAATCAACAAACGACAAGTGTTGGCGAGGTTGCGGAGAAAAAGGAACCCTGTGCACTGCTGGTGGGAATGCAGACTGGTGCAACCACTGTGGAGAACAGTGTGGAATTTCCTCAAAAAACTGAAAATGGAACTCCCATTTGATCCAGTAATCCCACTCCTAGAAATATATCCCAAGAAACTAGAAACACCAATCAGAAAGGATATATGCACCCCTATGTTCATAGCAGCACAATCTACAATAGCCAGAATTTGGAAACAGCCTAGGTGCCCGTCAGCAGATGATTGGATCCAAAAACTATGGTACATCTACACAATGGAATACTATGCTGCCATAAAAAAGAAGGAATTCTCATCATTTGCAGCAACCTGGATGGAATTGGAGAACATCATGCTGAGTGAAATAAGCCAATCAATGGAAGAGAAACACCACATGACCTCAGTCATTTGTGGATAATAAGGACCATTATAAACTGATGAACCAAAAGATAGATATAGAGACAGTAAAGCAACAAGCAGATTGTCAAATTTCAGGGGGGAGGGGAGGAGGATCTGGGGGAGATAATACATCAACTGAAGGACTTGTATACATGCATATAAGTACAACCAATGGACATAAAACTCTGGGGAGGGAGAGGATGTGTGGGAGGGAGGATGGGGGGCAAAAAAAAATCAATAAAATGTCCCTACCCGCGGGGCAACAACGGGGGCACGCAGGAACCACCTAAGAGAATGAAACAAACAAGGAACGCGAAAGAATGGAGGCAAGACAAGGTTCTGATCAAGCCTCAACTTTATTCTCTGAAATGGCTGTATTTATACAGCAGAAACAAAGGGGGGCAGGGTTGCCTATGCAGAGGGGTCCCGCGGGGCGGTGTAACATTCCAAGGTGCAACATTCCAAGGCTGGGCTATCTAGGGGGAAGGATCAGGAAGGAGAAGAGGCAGGAAGATGCTAAGCGGCAGGTTAATCTTATCTTCTGGCCAAGCCCTCAGGGCACTGCATAACTTCTGCTAGAAGGAACTTAATTCTATTTTCTTAAGACTGAGTTGCTTGCCTCAACTCTGCTGGCTCCCAACAATAAAATATGTAAAAATAAATAAATAAATAAATAAATAAATAAATAGTTTAAAAAAATAAAAATAAAAATAAAATAAAGAAAAGAAAAGAAAAAGAAAAAAAAAATCATAGCATCTTGCAGGGATATAGTGGTGCAATTGTTTCATAAAGGCCAACAAATTCTGAAGAAGTAATTATATATTCCTTTCCATCTTTCTCCTGCCCTCCTTAAAGTCTTATTTATTTATTCATTCATTTATTTATTTATTTATTTATTTATTTATTTATTTATTTTAATTCTCACCTGAGGATATTTTTCCATTGATTTTTAGAGAAAGAGGGAGGGAGGAAGGAAAGAAGGGAAAGAGGGAGAAACATTGATGTGAGAGTGAGACACACATTGGTTGGTTGCCTCCCACACACGTCGTGACTGAGTGGAGGATCCAACTTGCAACCTAGGTATATGCCCTTGACTAGGAAAAGAACAGACTCTTGGTGTGTAGCCAACATTCTAATATTGATTCTCTTGTTAACTATCAGTAGGTCAGAGTTTTATTTTTTTAATATATATTTATTGATTTCAGAGAGAAAGGGAGGAGAGAGAGAAAGATAGAAACATCAATGATGAGAGAGAATCATTGATCAGCTGCCTCCTGCACGCCCCACACTGGGGATTGAGCCCGCAATCCGGTATGTGCCCTGACCAGGAATCAAACCATGACCTCCTGGTTCATAGGTCATTGCTCTACCACTGAGCCATGCCAGCTGAGCTAGAGCTTTACTTTAAATAGAGCCTTTATATTGTTTAAGCATGTACAATATTTTCAAATGGCTTTCTTTAAGTTAAAAAATGACAGCATACATTTATTTTCCAAGTTGTCATATCTTCTAAAGGTTATAAATCAATATCATCTATCTACCCCCATTATTTTTTTTAAATATATTTTATTGATTTGTTACAGAGAGGAAGTGAGAGGGATAGAGAGTTAGAAACATCAATGAGAGAGAGTCATCAATCAGCTGCCTCCTGCACACCCCCTACTGGGGATGTGCCCATAATAAGGTACATGCCCTTAACCGGAATTTTATTGATTTGTTACAGAGAGGAATTGAGAGGGATAGAGAGTTAGAAACATCAATGAGAGAGAGTCATCAATCAGCTACCTCCTGCACACACCCTACTGGGGATGTGCCCATAATAAGGTACATGCCCTTAACCGGAATCAGTGGATAGAGCGTCCACAGGCCGACGCTCTATCCACTGAGCCAAACTGGTTTCGGCTACCCCCATTATTTTTAAAGCTTCAATGTGCACTTATTATATTTGGATTTTTCATCAAATATATTCTATTTCAATTACTTAAGAACAGATTTTTTTTTTTTTTTGGTTTAAACATTAAAATAAAGAGAAGCAATTTCCTTAATTATTTGATTTTACTATGAACACTTTGGATAAATATTCAATGGGAAATGAGATTGATACTGATGCAGTGATTTCTTCCTATCCCGCATTAATTTGGTTCATAAAGAATTCACAATTTAAAAAAAAAAAGTTTATATTTTCAAACTGTCATCCTGTGGACCAAATTCAGCCAACTCTATATATTTTGTTTAATATTCCAATCATTGCCAGCATTTAAAAATTGGAATATTTAAAATAAAATTTGAGACATCAAAGACAAACTATCTTATAAAATCTAAAGATGTGGTGATATTGGAACCATATGACTTTATTTCACCAATTGATCCTAGATGAGTGTCAGCTGCTCTCCTTTTTTGAAATATATTTATTATTTTCAGTGTAGAAGGGAAAGTGAGAAAGAAACAGAAACAGAAAATTATGAGAATCATTGATTGGTTGCCTCCTGCATGCCCCACAATGGGGATGCAGGCTCTAACCTGGGCATATGCCTTGACCAGGAATCAACCTGAAATGTGACCTCCTGGTTCATAGGTCAAAGCTGAACTGAATCCCAGTTCCAGACGAGCCCCTGAGGACCCATGCTCTTATGGGGAGAATCTGGACTGTCAGGCAGGCACCCAGGAGAGCAGCAAAAGGAAGAGATCTGGAAGTGCATGTACAAGGACAGGGCTTATGGGAAGCCAAGACTGTCTGCTCAGCCCTGAAACTCCGCCCCATTCAAGATGAGCACAAAAGCTTTTTCAATTTTGCAAGTCTGGTCTCATAAGGCTGTCTCGACCACAGAAGGTCCCCTGGCATAGACACAGCTGATCCTCACAGGAGGTCAATTCCTCCCAGTGATACCAACAACAATCAAGACTTAACTATAACAAGGCTGCACACACAGTCCACAAAGGGGTACACCAAGACAGTCCACCTCAGGTAACTGGGAGGCTGACCCACTGAACCATATAGGACACTTAGCACACAAAGCTATCTTACCAACTCAGGGAAGCAGCGAAAATATGGAGACAAAGACTCATATCACAAACAAAAGAAATGGAGGAAAACAAACAACTGGATATAGAGTTCAAAACCAAGGTTATAAGGTTTTTCAAGAATTTCCTAGAAATGGCCAATAAATTTAGCAAGACCATTGAGGATATGAAAAAGAACCAACTAGAAATTAAACATACACTGACTGAAAGAAAATCTGATGAGCAGAATAAACTGACGACTATAATAGAAACAGGGACAAAGAAAGGGAGTGGACTGATAATTATCAGGGGAAAGGGGTATAGGGGGTGCAGGAAGAGACTGGACAAAAATCATACACTTATGGATGAGAACAGAGAGGAGGGGGGTAAGGGCAGAGGGTGGGGTGGGAACCGGGTGGAGGGGAGCTATGGGGTGAAAAGAAGAAACAATTGTAATAATGTGAACAATAAAGATTTATAAAAAAATTTTTTAAAGGAAGGCCACTTCATAATGCTTAAGGGAGGAAGTCAACAAGAAGATATAACTGGTAAATATATATGTATCCAATACAGGAGCACCAAAATACATTAAAAAAAAAAAACTTCTGGAGGATATCAAGGGAGAGAATGGCAATAATACAGTCATAGTATGGGATTTTAATACTCCACTAACACCACAGAACAAAATCCTCTAAACAAAAATTCAGCAAAGAAACATCAATCTTAAATGACTCATTAGATCATATGGAATTAATTGACATCTTCAGAACATTCCAACCCAAAGCCAGAGAATATAACTTCTTCTCAAGTATACATGGGTCATTTTCAAAGATAGACCACATATTGGGGTACATGCAAAGTCTCTTCAAATTTAAAAAGACAGAAATCATAACAAGCATCCTCTCAGATCACAATGGAATAAAACTAGAAATCAACTGCAATAAAAACAATTTTAAAAAATCAAACACCACGCCAAAACCGGTTTGGCTCAATGGACAGAGCATCGTTCTGGGGACTGAAAGGTTCGATTCCAGTCAAGGGCATGTACATTGGTTGTGGGCACATCCCCAGGAGGGGGTGTGCAGGAGGCAGCTGGCCAATATTTCTCTCTCATTGGTGTTTCTAGCTCTCTATCCCTCTTCCTTCCTCTCTGTAAAAAAAAAAATGAATAAAATATATTTTTAGCCGGGACCGGTTTGGCTCAATGGATAGAGCGTCGGCCTGTGGATTGAAAGGTCCCGGGTTCGATTCTGGTCAAGGGCAAGTACCTTGGTTGCGGGCACATCCCCAGTGGGGGGTGTGCAAGAGGCAGCTGATCGATGATTCTCTCTCATCGATGTTTCTAACTCTCTATCCCTCTCTCTTCCTCTCTGTGAAAAATCAATAAAATATGTTAAAAAAAATAAAAATAAAATAAAATAAAATATATTTTTAAAAATCAAACACCTGGAAGCTAAATAGCATGCTTTTAAACAATGATCGGGTTACCAAAGAGATCAAAGAAGAAATAAAAAGGATCCTGGCAAGAAATGATTATGAAAACACAATCCAAAATCTATGGGACACAGCTAAAGCAGTCTTGAAAAGGAAGTTCATATCTCTGCAGGCCTATGTCTAAAAACTATAATATATGGTCAAAATTATCTAACCCTACAGCTCAAAGTTTTAGTAAGAGAACAACCAGGAAAACCAAGCATAAGCAGAATGAAGGTTGTAATAAAGATCACAGCGGAGATAAATGACATAGAGACAAAAAAAAATACAAAATATCAAAATCAAGAGCTAGTTCTTTGAAAGGATAAACAAGATTGATGAACCTCTAGCCAGGCTCACCAAAAAGCAAAGAGAGAGGACCCAAATAAACAAAATCAGAAATGAAAGAGGTGAAGTAACAACAGATCCCCCAGAAATACAAATCATTATGAAAAAATATTATGAAGAACTGTATACCAAAAAAATGAACAACCTAGATGAAATGGACATATTCTTAGAAAAATACAAGCTCCCAAAACTCAATCAAGAAGAATCCTAAAACTTGAATAGGCCAATAACTACTAAAGAAATTGAAGCAGCGATCAGAAATCTTCCAGCAAACAAAAGCCCAGGTCCAAAGGCTTTACAGGGGAGTTCTACCAAGCATCCAAAGAACTAAAACCTATCCTCAGACTATTCCAAAAAATTCAAGAGGAAGGCACACTTCCAAGCTCTTTCTATGAAGCCAAAATTACCCTAATCCCAAAACCAGATAAAGATACCACACACACACACAAAAAAAGGGGGGAATTACAGGCCAATATTCTTCATGAACATAGATGCTAAAATCCTCAATGAATTTCTAGCAAATAGAATTCAGCATTACATTATAAAGATTATACACCATGACCAAGTGAGATTTATTTCAGGGATGAAAGGATGGTACAATATCCTCAAATCAATAAACAAACTGAGAGACAAAAATCACATAATCATATCAATCAATGCAGAAAAAGCATTTGACAAAATCCAACACCCTTTCTTGATAAAAACTCTCAGCAAAGTGGGAATAGAGGAATTATACCTCAACATATTAAATGCTTTATATGATAAATCTACAACCAATATCATACTCAATGGGCAAAAACTAAACTCATTTCCCCTCAGAACGGGAACAAGACAGGGATGCCCACTTTCACCACTCCTGTTCGATATAGTACTAGAAGTGCTAGCCAAAGTTATCAGACAAGAAGAAATAAAAGGCATTCAAATTGGGAAAACAGAAATAAAACTGTCCTTATTTGCAGATGACATACTATACATAAAAAAAAACAAAAAACCAAAGACTCCATCAACAAACTACTGGACCTAATAAGTGAGTTTGGGAAAGTAGCAGGATACAAAATTAACACCCAGAAGTCTATGGCCTTTTTATACACTAGTGATGAACTCACAGAAAGAGAAGTGAAAAAAATAATCCCATTTACCATTGCACCAAAAATTTAAGATACCTAGGAATAAACTTAACTAAGGACGTGAAAGACCTAAACTTGGTAAACTACAGGGCATTGAAAAATAGAGATAGAGGAAGACATAAACACATGGAAGCATATACCATGTTCATGGATAGAATCAACATCATTGAAATATCCATACTACCCAAAGCAATCTATAAATTCAATGCAATCCCCAATAAATGAAGTTTTATAGAAACAAAGTTTTTGTATACTATTGTAATTAAAGTGCTATTAATCTAAAAAAAAAAAAATACGAATGGCATACTTCAAAGACCTAGAACAAACTCTCCAAAAATTCATCTGGAATAAAAAAAGACCCCGAATAGCTGCAGCAACCTTGAAGTAGAAGAACATTGTAGGAGGGATCACAATACCAGATATCAAGCTATACTACAAAGCCACTATTCTCAAAACTGCCTGGTACTGGCACCAGAATGGACATATAGACCCGTGGAACAGAACAGAGAACCCTGAAATCAACACAAGCTATTATGCTCAATTAATATTTGACAAAGTAGGCAAGAGCATACAATGGAGATAAGACAGTCTCTTCAATAAATGGTATTGGGAAAACTGTACAGATACTTGCAAAAAAATGAAACTAGACCACCAACTTACACCATACACAAAAATAAAGTCAAAATGGATAAAGGACTTAAAATGTAATTTCAGAAACCATAAAAATCTTAGAAGAAGCCATAGGCAACAAAATAACAGACATTTGTTGTAGCAATATTTTTATTGATACAGCTCCTAGGGCAATGGAAACTAAAGAGAAGAAAAAAATGGAACTATATCAAAATAAAAAGCTTCTGCAAAGGAAAAGAAATCATCAACAAAACAACAAGAAAGCCCACTGCATGGGAGAACATATTTGCCAATGTTATCTCCCAAAAGGATTTAACCTCCAACATTTACAGGGAACTCATACAACTTAACAAAAGGAAGATAAACAATCCAATCAAAAAATGGGCAAAGGAACTAGATAAATAAACACTTTTTGAAAGAGGACATTCAGAAAGCTAAGAGATATATGAAAACATGCTCAAAATTATTAATCATCCGAGAGATGCAAATCAAAACTATGAGGTACCATCTCACACCTATCAGAATGGCTATTATAAACAAATCAAACCACAAGTGCTGGAGAAGATGCAGAGATAAAGGAACCCTTGTGCACTGCTGGTGGGAATGCAGACTGGTGCAGCCACTGTGGAAAACAGTATGGAGTTTCCTCAAAAAATTAAAAATGGAACTGCCATTTGATCCAGTGATCCCACTTCTCATAATATACCCCAAGAAATCAGAAACACTAATCAGAAAGGATATATGTATCCCAATGTTCATAGCAGCACAGTTTACAATAGCTACGATTTGGAAATAGCCTAAATGTCCATCAGCAGATGAATGGATTAGAAAACTCTACCCAATGTAATACTACTCTGCTATAAAAAAAAAAAGAAGGAATTCTTACCATTTGCAGCAGCATGTATGGAACTGGAGAGCATTATGATAAGTGAAGTAAGCCAGTCAGTGAAAGAAAAATACCACATGGTCGCACTTATTTATGGATAATAAAGTACATTATAAACTGATGAACAAAAATAGATACAGAGGCAGGGCAGCATCGAACAGACTGTCAAACTACAGCAGGAAGGCTGGATGGATGGGGGCTGGGTAAAGAGATCAACCCTAACCAATGGATGCAAGATTCTGGTGGGTAGGGGAGGCCGGGGGAAGGTCAACGGGGGGAAAAAGGAGACATATGTAATACTCTTTGTAATACTTTAAGCAATAAAATAAAATTTTAAAAACACAGTAAAAAAAGAAAATAAACAAATGAAAAAAGAAAAAGAAAGAAAAAAGATAACAAAATTAAAATAAAATAAAATAAAAATGAAAAAGTGAAGTATTTTCTTGGCTGGTCTAAGATCACACTCTTCTGTACTGTCTGTGGCTTCTCAGTTTCCTGTTTCTGACTAAAGGCCTTTCTTTAGGCCAGTCCCTGTGGACTTTCAGGGACTATTCAGATTTTTTTCCCTCAGGGCAAATTCTAGGGTGGCTGTATTGGTTGTTGGAAGACTGAAGGGAGGGACTATCTTTTTTTTAATATATATATTTTATTGATTTTTTTACAGAGAGGAAGGGAGAGAGATAGAGAGCTAGAAACGTCAATGAGAGAGTAACATCAACCAGCTGCCTCCTGCACACCCCCTACCGGGGATGTGCCCGCAACCAGCCTACATGCCCTTGACCGGAATCGAACCCGGGACCCCCCAGTCCGCAGACCGACGCTCTACCACTGAGCCAAACCAGTTTCGGCAGGGAGGGGCTATCTCTTCAGGAGAAAATGCCTACCTAGGTCCCACGTGTCAGGTATAACTCAGTGCTAGACTCACAGCCATCTCTCCTGGCCCTCTCCTCGCCCGGGCCTCTCCCCAGGCTCCATAAGTCTGCACCTCCTCCTGCACCTCAGCCACGGGTGAGTGTCTATATCCGAAAGGTCCTATGAACTAGGTCAGTGGTCAGCAAACTCATTAGTCAACAGAGCCAAATATCAACAGTACAACAATTGAAACTTATTTTGAGAGCTGAAAACCGACTCCTGCGCATGGGCCACGAAGTTTCAATTGCACTATATGTGCGCACCCACACGTGGTATTTTGTGGAAGAGCCATACTCAAGGGGCCAAAGAGCCTCATTTGGCTCTCGAGCCACAGTTTGCCGACCTCTGAACTAGGTTCAGTGAACAAAAGCAAAGATCAAAAAGAGGGGAAAGAGCTGTGCTTCTGTTAGCTCCTCTTCTCCCAGGATAGCTCTGTCTGGGCAGATGTCCTGAATACCCCCTCTGGGGTCAGTCATTTGTGGCTGTGGACCCAGATCTAAAATCCCCTGCCACCAGCAGTCCTGCGGACCTCCTTTCCACAGTCAGACACTGTGCCTGTCCCAAGGGCCTCAGCCTCAGTGCTGTGCAGTTTCCTTCTGACCCTATGGGCTTGGAGGTCTCGCAGTTCTCCCAGCCCAGATCCCTGATTTTACCGTTCTTCAGGTGTCCTCTGCCCTTCCTGGCTGCAAATTGTCTCACCAGCTGTGTCAACTTCGACAGTTCGGGGCGAGTGTTATTTGATTTAGTTGCTTATTCTATCTGCTCTGGGACAAGGCTCCGGACATGTCCTTCTATTCCGCCACCATTTTGTCTCTCCTGGATTGATTTCTGAGGTCTCTGTTCAATTACATTGAATTCTTGTGCTATTACCAGGCTGTTTTGGTTACAGTGGCTTTGTAGTATATTTGATATCCAGAGTTGTGATCCCTCCAACTTTATACTTCTTTCTCAAGATTTCTATAGCTGCTCAGGTCTTTATTGGTTCCATATAAAATTTTGGAATATTCTTAATCTGTGAAGTATGTTGATAGTATTTTAGTAGGGATTGCATTGAATCTGTAGATTTATTTGGGTAGTATGGACATTTTAAAAATGTTAATTCTTTTTATCCATGAACATAGTATATGCTTCCACTTGTTTGTGTCTTCAATTTCTTTTTTCAATGCCCTATAGTTTTCCAAGTACAGGTCTTTTACCTCCTTCCTTTTTTTTTTTTTTTTTAATTGCTACATTTTTTTCTTTTTTTTAATTAAATTATTATCTGTGTACATATTTTAACATTGTCCCCCCTCCCATACATACCCTCCCTCCCCAGAGTTTTGTGTCCATTGGTTGTACTTATATGCATGTATACAAGTTCTTTGGTTGATCTCTTATCTCCCCTAGATCTCCCTACTATCCCCGCTGTAATTTTACAGTCTGCTTGTTGCTACTGTCTTTATATCTGACTTTTGGTTTGTCAGTTTATAATGTTCTTTAATATCCATAAATCAGTGAGGCCATGTGGTATTTCTCTTTCATTGACTGGCTTATTTCACTCAGCATGATGTTCTCTAGTTCTATCCAAGTTGCTGCAAATGATGAGAATTCCTTCTTTTTTATGGCAGCACAGTATTCCATTGTGTAGATGTACCATAGTTTTTGGATCCAATCATCTGCTGACGGGCACCTAGGCTGTTTCCAGATTGTAGCTATTGTAGGTTGTTCTGCTATGAACATAGGGGTGCATATGTCCTTTCTGATTGGTGTTTCTAGTTTCTTGGGATATATTCCTAGGCGTGGGATTACTGGATCAAATGGGAGTTCCATTTTCAGTTTTTTGAGGAAACTCCACACTGTTCTCCACAGTGGTTGCACCAGTCTACATTCCCACCAGAAGTGCACGAGGGTTCCTTTTTCTCCGCAACCTCGCCAACACTTGTCGTTTGTTGATTTGTTGATGTTGGCCATTCTGACAGGTGTGAGATGGTACCGCATTGTTGTTTTGATTTGCATCTCTCGGATAATTAGTGACTTTGAGCATGTTTTCATGTGGCTTTTGGCCTTCCTTCTGTCTTCTTTTGAAAATATTCTATTTAGGTCCATTGCCCATTTTTTAATTGGATCATTCATCTTCCTTTTATTTCGTTGTATCAGCTGTCTGTAGATGTTAGAGATTAAAACTTTATCAGTGGTAACATTTGCAAATATGTTCTCCCACATAGTGGGCTTTCTTGTTGTTTTGTTGATTGTTTCTTTTGCTGTAAAAAAGCTTTTTATTTTCATGTAGTCCCATTTGTTTATTTTCTCTTTAGCTTCCATTGCCCTAGGGGCAGTATCAGTGAAGAAGTTCTTTTGGCATATGTCTGAGATTTTGCTGCCCGTGGATGCATCTAGTGTTTTTATGGTTTCCCGTCTGATGTTTAAGTCCTGTATTCATTTTGAGTTTATTTTTGTGTATGGTGTAAGTTGGTGATCTAGTTTCATTCTTTTGCATGTATCTGTCCAATTTTCCCAACACCATTTATTGAAGAGACTGTCTTGACTCCATTGTATATCCGTGCCTCCTTTGTCAAATATTAATTGAGCATAGTGATTTGGGTTGATATCTGGGTTCTCAATTCAATTCCATTGATCTATATGTCTGTTCTTGTGCCAGTACCAGGCTGTTTTGAGAACAGTGGCTTTGTAATACAGTTTGAAGTCTGGTATTGAGATCCCTCCTACTTTACTCTTCTTTCTCAGGATCGCTGTGGCTATTCGGGGTCTTTTATTGTTCCAAATGAACTTTTGGAGAGTTCTTTCTAGGTCAGTGAAATATGCCGTTGGTATTTTAATGGGGAGTGCATTGAACCTATAGATTGCTTTAGGAAGAATGGACATTTTGATGATGTTGATTCTACCAATCCATGAACATGGTATGTTCTTCCATCTGTATACATCTGCCTCTATCTCCTTTTTCAGTGTCGTGTAGTTTTCCGCATATAGGTCCTTTACTTCTTTAGTTAAGTTTATTCCTAGGTATCTTAATTTTTTTGGTGCGATGGTAAATGGAATTGCTTTTTTAGTCTCTGTTTCTATAAATTCGCTGTTGGTGTATAGAAATGCCATAGATTTCTTGGCGTTAATTTTGTATCCTGCTACATTGCCAAATTCATTTATTAAGTCAATTAGTTTTTTAATGGAGTCTTTTGGGTTTTTTATATACAATATCATGTCGTCTGCAAATAAAGATAACTTTACTTCTTCTTTTCCAATTTGGATGTCTTTTATTTCCTCTTCTTGTCTAATTGCAATGGCTAGTACTTCCAGTATTATGTCAAAGAGGAGTGGCGATAGTGGGCATCTCTGTCTTGTTCCTGTTCTTAGAGGGAATAGTTTCAGTTTTTGCCCATTGAGTATAATGTTGGCTGTGGGTTTATCATATATAGCTTTTATTATGTTGAGGTATGATCCTTGTACTCCCACCTTGTTGAGAGTTTTTATCAGGAAAGGGTGTTGGATTTTATCAAATGCTTTTTCTGCATCAATTGATATGACTATATGATTTTTATCTTTCAATTTGTTTATGTGATGTATCACATTTATTGATTTGTGGATATTGTATCATCCTTGCATACTGGAATAAATACTACTTGGTCATGGTGTATGATCTTTGTGATGTTCTGCGGGAGCCGACTTGCTAGAATTTTGTTGAGGATTTTGGCATCTATGTTCATGAGGGATATTGGCCTGTAATTCTCCTTCATTGAATTGTCTTTATCTGGTTTTGGTATTAGGATGATGCTGGCTTCATAGAGGGAGTTTGGAAGTGTTCCTTCCTCTTGAATATTTTGGAATAGTCTGAAGAGAATAGATTTTAGTTCTTCCTTGAATGTTTGGTAAAACTCTCCTGTGAGGCCATCTGGTCCTGGGCTTTTGTTTGCTGGAAGCTTTTTGATTACTGTTTCAATTTCTTCCCAAGTCACTGGTCTATTGAGATTTTTAGATTCTTTCTGATTGAGTTTTGGAAGGTTGTATTTTTCTAGGAATATGTCCATTTCCTCCATGTTGTTCAGTTTGTTGGAATAGAGTTGTTCGTAGTATTTTGTAACAATCTGTTGTATTTCGGCAGGATCTGTTGTTATTTCACCTCTTTTGTTTCTGATTTTGTTTATTTGGGTCCTCTCTCTTTGTTTCTTGGTTAGCCTGGCTAGAGGTCCATCTATCTTGTTTATTCTTTCAAAGAACCAGCTCTTGGTTTTGTTGATCTTATGTATTGTTTCTTTGGTCTCTATGTCGTTTATCTCCGCTCTGATTTTTGTTATTTCCTTCCTTCTGCTTACACTGGGCTTTACTTGTTGCTCTTTTTCTAACTCTTTGAGTTGTAGAGTTAGATCATTTGTTACCATTTTTTCTAGTTTTTTGCAATAGGCTTGTAAGGATATGAACTTCCCTCTCAAAACTGCTTTTGCTGTGTCCCATAGATTTTGGATAGTTGTGTTTTCATTGTCATTTGTTTGCAGGATGTTTTTAATTTCTTCCTTGATTTCTCTGGTAACCCAGTCCTTGTTTAATAGCAAGTTGTTTAGTCTCCATGTGTTTGATTTCTTTGGATTATTTTTATTGGAGTTAATTTCCAGTTTTATGCCATTATGATATGAGAAGATGCTTGATATGATTTCTATCTTCTTGAATTTGAAGAGACTTTGCCTATGTCCCAAAATGTGGTCTATCTTTGAGAATGTCCCATGTGCGCTTAAGAAGAATGTATATTGTGTGGCTTTGGGGTGGAATGTTCTGAAGATGTCGATTAATTCCATCTGGTCTAGCGAGTCATTTAGGATTGATATTTCTTTGCTGATTTTCTGTTTAGATGATTTGTCAAAGGGTGACAGTGGGGTATTAAAATCTCCTACTATGATTGTATTGCTATTAATCTCTCCCTTAATGTCCTCCAGCAGTTTTTTTATATATTGGGGTGCTCCCGTATTGGGTGCATATATATTTACCAGGGTTATTTCTTCTTGTTGGATTGTTCCCTTTAGTATTATGAAGTGGCCTTCATTATCTCTTGTTATGTCCTTCACTCTGAGATCTAATTTGTCAGATATAAGTATTGCTACCCCAGCTTTTTTTTTTTTCATTTCCATTCACCTGGAAAACCTTTTTCCATCCCTTCACCCTCAGTCTGTGTGCATCTTTTTTTCTGAGGTGGGTTTCTTGTAGACCACAGATATATGGGTCTTGTTTTCTTATCCAATCCGTTACCGTATGTCTTTTGATTGGAGCATTTAGTCCATTTACATTTAAAGTTATTATTGATGGATACTTATTTGACGCCATTTTTATTCTATACCCCTGTGTTCCTTCTTTGCTTTCTATTTCTTTAATTTTATAGTAGACCCTTTAGCATTTCTTGCATTGCTGGTTTGGTGGAGATAAATTCCCTTAGTCTGTTTTTGTCTGTGAAGCTCCTGATTTCACCTTCACTTTTGATTGATAGCCTTGCTGGGTACAGTATTCTTGGATTCAGACCCTTCCTTTGCATGACTTTGTATATTTCATCCCATTCCCTTCTGGCCTGATAAGTTTCTGTGGAGTTATAAGTTGCTAGTCTGATGGGGGTTCCTTTGTATGTAACTTTCTGTCTCTCTCTGGCTGCTTTTAAAATTCTTTTTTTGTCGTTGGTGTTTGCCAGCTTAATTATAATGTGCCTAGGGGTCGGTTTTCTGGGCTTCATTTTGCTTGGGACTCTGCGAGCATCTTGGATTTGTGTTGGTTTTTTCTTCTCTATCTCAGGAAAGTTTTCTGTCATCATTTCTTGAAATACGTTTTCCATGTCTTCCTCAATTCCCTTCTGTAACCCCTATTATTCTAATATTTTTTTGTTTTGTATTGTCCCAAAGTTCCCTTAGACTTTCCTCTTGTTTTTTAATTTTTTTTTCCAGAAGCTGTTCTAGTTGGATATTTTTTTCCATCTTGTTTTCTAGCTCACTGATGCGGTCCTCTGCTTCTTCTAATCTACTCTTGATGCTTTCTATTGAGTTCTTTACAGTAGCGATGTCATTTTTCATTTCTTCTTAGTTCTTCTTCATTTCCTCTTCGTTCTTACTCATATTGTCAAATTTGTCTTCCATTCTTTTTAGCCATCTTATGGTCATTACTCTGAATTCTTGCTCTGGTAGGTTGCTTGCCTCTATCTCGTTTACTTCCTTTTCTGGTGAAGCCTGCTTTTCTTTCATATGCGGGCTGTTTTTTGGTCTCCCCATGATCTCTCTTTTTAGGATGTCTGGTTGTGTAGTTCTCTCTCTCCTGCTTTGATTTAAAGGCACAAAGTACAACACAACCAGGTACAACACACAAGGCACTGAATAGGAATGTGTTTGCGATATTAATAACCACCAATAAAGGTGACTAGAACTCAGCTAACAAAAACATACAATCAAACAAAAAGAATAGGCAAATCAATCTGACAAAAAAAAAAAAAAGCATACAGCTTCAGTATAGTTAACATTCAACATACAACTTCAAAGAGTTAGAGAGAGCCGAGACCGGTTTGGCTCAATGGATAGAGCGTCGGCTTGGGGACTGAAGGGTCCCGGGTTCGATTCCGGTCAAGGGCATGTATCTTGGTTGCGGGCATATCCCCAGTAGGGGGTGTGCAAGAGGCAGCTGATCGATGACTCTCTCTCATCGATGTTTCTAACTCTGTATCTCTCTCCCTTCCTCTGTACAAAATCAATAAAATATATTTTAAAAAAAAAAAGAGTTAGAGAGAAAGACTGATTTTTTTTTTGTTTTGTTTTTAGGACACCTGCGAGGGAGGTGTGAATGGGCTTGGAGCAGGGAGTTGGAAATTAGATATATACAAGTAGGGTGAAATTTTTGGAGGGGGTAGACAGAAGGAATGGGGAAAATCTAGAGCAGGAAAGGGTTAAGATAAACGGGGTACCAAAGAAGAAGGTCGGAAAGACAGTGAAGGCATAAAAGTAGGGTTGAGTTAGAATAAAGCGTTGGAGAAGGAGAGATAGATAAAGACTGTAGAACAGTAATCCTGAAATAAAATATATATATATAATAAAATGAAATAAAAATAATAAAAATTAACAAAAGAAAATAAGATGAAAAAGGTTAATTAGTAATAGTAATAATGTTGATTATGTATACAATGTAATAATTATAAAGATAAAATCAAGTGAGAAAAAAATAGTTTCTTGAGTAAACGTTGCAAATGATTAAAACAAAAATAAAAAACAAAAATTTAAAAATTAAAAAAAAATTTTTTTTTAATTTAAATAAAATTTGCAGTAATGAAGGTCATTTGTTTCCTCTATTGTTATGATCCAGTCCTGATTTTTAGGCAGGTTTTGCTTTGTTTTCATTACACTAGAGTCAATTTGTGAATTAGCCTCCGGGGGCAGTGTTTCTAGGTTGACTTCCCAGACTAGCCTCGCCAGCTTTTTTTTTTTTTTTTTCTGTCCTCTCTGCAGCAGGATCTACAGAGGGGAGGAGGGGGGCAAGTCCGAGCAACTGCAATCTCCCGCAGCTCTCCGATATCCCACTGAGCCAGATCCAAATGTGTTGCTCTTTAGATATCTCCCCTGTTAGGAGCCCCGTCCACTTTCACGGGTGACACCCACCCAACAGCTGGGGCTTCTACTTGTAATCACCGCCCTTGTCCTCCAGCTTCCGCACGCTCTGTGCTCGCAGGCTTTGTCTTCCCCGCAAGCACTCTCCACCCTCTCCCCGCGGAATCTGACCTTTTCGCTGAGCAGTGGGGCACTCCATTGCGGCCAGGTGTTCGCGCCGCCTGGGATCCATGTTTTGGGGTCACAGCTGCTTGGTGGTCGCTGCAGCTGTGGATATTCAGGCACGATCCTATCTTCCTCTCAAGATGGCGAGGTTTCCCCGTCCAAGCGGGTAGGTAGCTCCAGGCAGGGACGTAGCCCGCGTGGGTGCTTCCCTGTGAGGGGTACCTCTGTCAGCGGCCCCCCAGCAGTTTCTTCTGGTGTTCGCTGTCTCCCAGCTTGCTAATAAACACTCACAGCTCAAGACCATCAGTTTCTCTCTCTTTCTGCTTCGGGACAGGGCTCAGAATCCGCCCATCTATTCTTGCGCCATCTTACCTCCTCTACCACCTTCCTTAAGTATATTCTTAAATATATTTTTTTATTATTACAATGGTAAATGGGACTTTTTTAGTTTCGCTTCTGAGAGTTCATTATTGGTGTATAAAAATGCTATCAATTTCTAGATGTTAATTTTATATCCCGCTACTTTGCCAAATTCATTTACTAATGGTAGCTATTTGGGCAGGTGTGAGGTGATACCACAGTGTATTGGTGGAATCTTTAGGGTTTTCTGTATGCAATATCATGTAATCTGTGTATAATGATAGTTTTACTTCCTCCTTTCCAATTTGGATGCCTTCTTTTTCTTGATTTATCACTGTGGCTAGGATTTCCAGTACTATGTTAAATAGGAGTGGGAAAAGTGGCCACCCCTGTCTTGTTCCTGTTTTTAAGAGAAACACTTTTAGATTTGCCCATTAACATGTTAGCTGAGGGTTTCCATATACGGCCTTTATTATGTTCAGCTATGTTCCTTGTATTCCCACTCTGCTGAGAGATTTTACCATAAATTGTTGCTGGATTTTACCAAATGCTTTTTCTGAATCTATTGATAGGATCGTGTGATTTTTATCCTACATTTTGTTTATGTGTTGTATCACATTTATTGATTTTCAAATATTGTACCAACATTGCACCCAGGAATATATCCCCCTTGATCATGGTATATGATCTTTTTAATATATTATTGCTGAAGCCACTTTACTAATACGTTGTTGAGGATTTTAGCATTTATGTTCATCAGAGATATTGGCCTGTAATTTTCTTTCTTTGTAGTGTCTTTATCTGATTTTTTGAAAATATATTTTATTGATTTTTTTTAGAGAGGAAGAGAGAGGGATAGAGAGTTAGAAACACTGATGTTGGTTCGCTTGAAGTTGTCCCAGAGGTTTCTTACATTATCTTCAATTTTCTGGATTCTCTTGCCTTCTAGCTTCTGTGGAGGAGTGTCTTCTGGCTCTTTATGTTCCAAATCTTTGACTTGATTCTTGCGATCTTCCATTCTGTTTTTAGGTCTCTGTATAATATTTTTTATTTCAGACAATGTATTCTTTATTTCCCTTATCATTTCTTGTTGATCCCTTATCATTTCTTGTTGATCCCTTATCATTTCTTGTTGATTCCTTATTAATTCTAGTTGATCTCTTTTCATATCCTCATAGGTCTTATCGATCTTTTCTAGGAAATTCTTAAAAAACCTTATAAGCGTAGATTTGAACTCTATATCCAGTCGCTTTTTGTCCTCCATTTCTTTCGTTTGTGATCTATTTCATTGTTTCATTTCGCAGCTACAGATGGGGCGGGGTTTCAGGGTGGAGCCTACAGCCTTGGCTTTCGTCAGCCCCGCCCTATGCGGCTCCTGGGTCTAAGGGTCCTTCAGTACTCAGTTGCAAGCGCCTCTGAGAGAAAGGTGCCCTCAATTTTCGCCTGTTACCAAACAGTCTAGTCTTTCCCCCAATGAGCCCAGAACTGGGGTTCAGTTCAGTTGGAAGTGGACTTGGAGGTGCCCGCCAGGGCAATTCCACGGCACAGCCATCCGTCCCTTCTCTGTGCCCAATGTGTGCGCCTCCGGGGCCTCCTTTCGCCGCTCCCCCAGGGTTCCGCCTTCTGGATGAGCCTGGGTCCCCAGGGTCTGGCCTAGAACTGGGGTTCAGAGCAGTCAGAACTGGGGCCCAACACAGTTGGAGCTTTTATCTCCTTCCTGCTAGGGAATGCCAGACAGGCACTCAGCCTCCCTGCCCTTCCTCTCCAGCTCCGTCCTTTCCGCGCGCGCTGTGTGTCCCTTAGGCTTTTACAGCTCCTCCGCGCTTCCTTCTGGTTTTCTCCTTGCTTCTCATTGTAGAATTTCCAATCAGTCGACTTTCCTGTAGTTCTGGGTAATGTCCATTTTATATTTTAGTTGTATTTTATTGAAATTGTTGTGTGTGGCTAGGGCTAGGTGTTTACCTGGGCAGCCATCTTGGATTCTCCTGCTTCCTCTTAATTTTTAGATCAAAAAGGATAGGTGTTACTTCTTCTTTTAATGTTTGGTAAAACTCATCTGTGAAGCCATCTGGTCCATAACTTTTATTTGTTGGGAGTTTGTTGATTACTGCTTCAATTTCTTTAGTTGTTATTAGCCTAGTCAGATTTGATTCTTCCTGATTGAGTTTTGGAAGATTGTATGTTTCTAGGAATTTGTCCATTTTGCCCAGGTTGTCCATTTTGTTGGTATATAGATGCTCAAAGTATTTTCTTACAATCCTTTGTATTTCTGTGATGTCAGTTGTTACTTTGCCTCTTTCATTTCTGACTTTATTTATCTGGGTCTTCTCTCTTTATTTTTTTTAATTCTCACCTAAGGAGTGAGGATATTTATTCCATTGATTCTTAGCAAGAATGGAAGAGGGATAGACAGAGAGGGAAAAGAGAGAAAGATCCATATGAGAGAGAGACATCAATTTGTTGCCTCCTACACACACCCTGCCCTGCCTTTAGTGGGGATCAAACTTGCAACTAAGGTATGTGACCTTGACTAGGAATTGAATCCACAACCCTCCAGTGTGGTGGTTGATGCTCTAACCATTGAACATGCTTGTCATGGCTCTCTCTTTTTTATGAGTCTGGCTAAAGATTCATAAATCTTTTTTAAATAAATCTTTATTTTTCATATTATTACAAATGTTCCTCTTTCCCTCCCTCGCCCCCGCATTGCTCCCCTCCACCAGCTTTCCACCCCACCTTCTGACCTTTCCCCACCTCCCATTGTCCTCATCCATAGGTGCACAGTTTTTGTTCAAGCTCTTCCTGCACCCCCCACCCACATTCCCCATTTCCCCAAGAATCATCAGTCCACTCCCCTTCCATACCTCTGATTCTATTATATTCACCTGTTAATATTGTTCGTCAGATTTTTTATTTCCCTTGGCTTTTAGTTTCACTTGTTGAAAGTTAGGTATTTCTTGATCATAATTTTTATCTTTATCTTTTTCCTCTTCCTAAAGAACCCCTTCAGCAATTCATATAATTCTGGTTTGGTGGTGATGAACTCCTTTAGCTTTTTTTTATTTGTGAAGCTCTTTACCTGACCTTTGATTCTGAGTGATAGCTTTGCAGGGTAGAGTATTTTTGGCTGTAGGTTCTTGCTATTCATCACCTTGAATATTTCTTGCCATTCCCGTCTGGCCTGCATGGTTTCCGTTGAGAAATCAGCTGACAATCGTATGGGTGCTCCTTTATAGGTAACTACCTTCTTTTCTCTTGTTGCTTTTAATATTCTCTCTTTGTCTTTTGCTCTTGGAATTTTAATTATGATGTGTCTTGGTGTGGTACTCTTTGGATTCCTTTTGTTTGGGGTTCTGTGCACTTCCTGGACTTGTAAGTCCATTTCTCTCCCCAGGTGGTGAAAGTTTTCTGTCACTATTTCTTCCAGTATTTTTTCGGTATCTTGCTCTCTCTCTTCTTCTGGGACCCCCATAATTCTGATGTTGGTTCTCATGAAATTGTCCCAGAGGTTTCTTACACTATCTTCAACTTTCTGGATTCTCTTATCTTCTTGCTTCTGTGGACGAGTGTCCTCTGGCTCTTTGTGTTCAAAATCTTTGACTTGATTCTTGCGATCTTCCATTCTGTTTTTAGGACTTTGTATAATATATTTTATTTCAGACAATGTATTCTTTATTTCTAGTTGATCTCTTTTCATATCCTCATAGGTCTCATTTATTTTATCGGCCTTTTCTAGGAAATTCTTGAAAAACCTTATAACTGTGGTTTTGAACTCTATATCCAGTCGCTTCTTATCCTCCATTTCTTTTGTTTGTGATCTGTTTCCTTGTCTCGGCATTTTCACAGCTTCCCTGAGTTGGTAGGGTGGCTTTGTGTGCTAAGGTGTCCTATATGGTTCAGTGGGTCAGCCTCTCAGATACCTGAGGTGGACAGTCTTGGTGTAGCCCTTTGTGGGCTGTGTGTGCAGTCTTGTTGTTAAGCCTTGCTTGTTGTTGGTATCACTGGGAAGCGTTGATCTCCAAGCCACTTGGCTACAAGGATCAGAAGTGTCTCAGCTAGGAGGGTTTCTGTATTCCACTTGGATAGAGCGGAGTCTCAGGGGCACAGACAAGCCTTGATGAATCTCACAAGATTGGTTGCAGGCTCACGCACCTCTTTGGTATAGGGGCAGACAAACTTTGGATTCCTGTCTGCCCCTCCTTAGGAGAGTCCTATTGCCAGTGAATGAGGAAGCTAGCCACTGGAAGGGCTTCTGTGCTCCTTTTGGGTGGGGCGGAGTCTCAGGGTAGTGCAGACAAGCTTTATTCAGCCCCTCCCTACGAGGGTCTGGTTTCTGAGTCCCTCAGTAATGGCAGCTGGCTTCACACACCTCTGAGAGATCTCTGCCCACTGCCTGACAGTCTGGCCTCTCTCTGTCTGGGGCCATCTATCAGCCCAATGGGGTGGTTCTGTTTTCTCCCGAACAAGAAAGCTAGCCGCAAAGCAAGCCAGCAGCGAAATCAGACGGCTGCCTTTTCATGCGCACAGTTCTCGTACCTTCACAGTTCCTGAGGTTCAGCGTGCCTTCTCTTTCCTTCTCAGATGGCAGAGCCTCCTCTCAACCAGCCGTCTGGTGCTTCAGGGCCATGTTTCCCCTGTTTTCCAGTTCTAAATTCAAATTTGTTGTGGTAGGCTGCATTCAGGTGTCTACCCTATGCTTCCATCTTGGTTTTAAGATTCATAAATCTTGTTTATCTTTTCAAAGAATCATCTCTTGGTTTCATTGGTCTTTTCTATTGTTTTTTAAATTCTTTATGTCATTTATTTCTGCTCTGATCTTTATTTCCTACCTTCTTCTTCTGGGCTTCTGTTGTTGTTCTCTTTCTAATTGTTTTAGTGTGGGGTTAAATCATTTATTTGAGATTTTTCTTGCTTCTTTAGGTAGGCTATAATGTTACGAAATTTCCTGTCAGGACTGCTTTCACTGTGTCCCATAGATTTTGGGCAGTGTCAAGGAGCCTTCAGGATGGAGCTAGGAGAGTTCACCAGGCTAATGCAGATTAAGCTTTGACTGTGTGGAGGGAGGGCTCAAGATAGGTAAGTTAATGCCCGTTCATAGTGGAGGAAGATGGCTCTATACATGAAGTTATACAATGTTTCTTCCTATATATATCACTCCCTTGAGCTTGAGTGGAATTCTTCGAACATTTTTTAAATAAATACTATAACATGGGACCAGACTGGTTGCTGCTGACAGTGACTCAGGTCATGTGGGAATTAGGTAGGGAGGCATTTTAGGGAGTCATCAGGGTGGAGCTAGTATACCCCACCAGGCTAATACCCTGTGGGTAGAGTCCTAAATCCAGGAAAAGATGCCCGTGGGTTGTGCAGGAGGGGGATTCAATACAGGGACATTGGCAGCTGTACCTCTATCCCTCATGCTAAAATCATATAACTTAGTATTTCTATATGACTCTAGGGCCCTGCTGAGCTGTCATCCCTTTGCAGGAGCCCAGAGTGGGACCCTTCAAGCCATTGTTTGAGTGCTTTTTTTAAAGAATATATATATATTTTTTATTGATTTTTTACAGAGGGGAAGAGAGAGGGATAGAGAGTTAGAAACATCGACGAGAGAGATTCATCAATTAGCTGCCTCTTGCACAACCCCTACCGGGGATGTGCCTGCAACCAAGGTACATGCCCTTGACCGGAATCGAACCTGGAACCTTCCAGTCCGCAGGCTGATTCTCTATCCACTGAGCCAAACAGGTTTTGGCTGTTTGTGTGCTTTTTAAGATGACACCTGGATTTTCACCAGCCTTCTGCCTCTCCTGAGTAGACAGAATCCCCACTGATTTTCACAACCATTTGTTATGTGGGCTCTTCTTCCTGGCATTGGTGTTCTGGGTTTAGGATCCTTGTTTTGGACTAAGACCCCCTCACTATTTAAGGGGGAAGGGAGCCTCTGCAGCTCTGCTGCTGAGATATCCCTCTGGATTCTCAACTGCCACATGTGGATATGGGGCAAGTCCATTTTGTGTATCCACACCTCATACCAATATCAGCATGATTTCTTCTCTAAATCTTTGGTTGTAGAACTTCTGTTCAACAAGTCTTCAGATGGTTCTCCAAGTTTACTGTTCTATAATTTAGCTGTAATTTTTATGTCATAGGACAAAGCGAGAGTAGCTTCCTCCTACTCTGCCATCTTGATGAGAACCCAGATATAGAATTCATGGATGATGCCGGGACCGGTTTGGCTCAGTGGATAGAGCGTCGGCCTGCGGACTGGGGGGTCCCGGGTTCGATTCCGGTCGAGGGCATGTACCTTGGTTGCGGGCACATCCCAGTAAGGGGTATGCAAGAGGCAGCGGATCGATGATTCTCTCTCATCAATGTTTCTAACTCTCTATCCCTCTCTCTTCCTCTCTGTGAAAAATCAATAAAAATATATTTTTAAAAAAAGAATTCATGGATGATATTTTTTTTTCTGATAGCACTTTAAATATGTGAAGTCAATGCTTCTAGACCTCATGGCTTCTGATGTTAAATTGGCTATTAATCTTATTAGGTCTAGTAATAATTAATGTCGTTTTCTAATACTTTTTTTAAATCGAATTTATTTAAACAATACAACAAAATTTAATCAACAATATAGTTGCCGTTGTTTTCTACTACTTGTGCCCAACGCTCAGGAAGCATTTTAATCCCTCTGTTGTAAAATTCTTGTGATTTTGATGCAAAAAATTCAGTCAATGCATTTTGAGGCATTCTTCATTATTAAATTTTTTTCCAAGAAGAAAGTTTTGCAAAGAACGAAACAAATGGTAATCGGAAGGGGCAATATCAGGAGAATATGCAGGTTGAGGGAGAACTTCCCATTCCAACTGGCGCAGTTTTTCAGCAGTGATTCTTGCAGTATGCGGTCGTGCGTTATCGTGGTGAAGAATTATGCCCTTCCGATTAATCAGCGCGGGTTCTTTTTCTCTTAAAGCTTGGGCTAACCTTTCCAATTGGGCACTATACACTGCACTTGCAATGGTTTGGTTAGATGGTAAAAGTTCATAATGAAGAATTCCTTTAAAATTCCACCAAACACACAACATCACTTTTTTCGCATGCAAGTCAGGTTTTGGCGTGGGCTGCGGAGCCTCATTTTTGTCCAACCTTTTCAAATTAACATACAGCACCCATTCTTCATCTCCGGTAACAATTTGCTCTAAAAACGGCAAACGGTTTTGACGAGAGAGGAGCGAACTGCAAATTGTGACTCTTTGATTACGGTTGTTGTCGGTCAACTCATGAGGAACCCATTTTCCAAACTTTTGGACTTTGCCAAGTGCACGCAATTGATTGGAAATTGTTTTTTGTGAACAATTTAAAGTTGTCGCAAGCTCTTGTTGGGTAATTTGAGTATTTTGCACCAAAAGAGCTTGAAGAGCTTCTTGATCAAAATTGGACACATGGCCTCGACCACTCTTGTCATCTAACGAAAAATTTCCCTCGCGAAATTTCTCAAACCAACGCTGGCATTTTCTGGCGCTAACTGCATCTTGACCAAGAGCACTACAGATGTTTTTTGCAGCCTCACTTGCTTTTCTTCCTAATTGGAACTCGTAAAGCATGCAGTGCCGAATATGCTCTTCATCCGCCATCTTCTTAGCCCTAGTTTTGCAACAAAAACCAAACCAAACACAAACTTTTTCAAGCAAAACTTGTTAATTGCACTTCACACGTTCTGTAGATACCACGTGTTTGAAGGTTATATCAATACAAGTCAACGCCAAGCAAGATTTTAAACGAATGTTTAAAAACGACATTAATTATTACTAGACCCGATATGAAGGATTCCCTGTACTCTCTTACTGCTTTCAAGATTTCTTTTTGTTTTTGGCTTTCAAAAGTTTGATTACAGTTTCTCTCAGTATGGATCTCTTTGAGTTTGTCCTTCTTGGAATTCATTGAGCTTCTTGAAGTTTTCTCTTTTGTGTGTGGACTCAAAGTAATGTGACCCTTGGTTTCAGCCTGATGAATTTCCAATAGTATTGCCTCTACAGGCAATGGTGTTCTCAGTTTCTATCTAATAATATCTTCATTTCATCTTCAATTTTATGTTTAATACTTTAATTAGTAGACTTTTTGAGTTATTTTATGTTTACAGGAAACAAATGAGGAAAAAGTACAGTTTCCATATACCCTCCTTTTCTAGCTCATAATTTTCCCATTATTAACATCTTGTACTATTTTTTAATGTGTGTTTATTGATTTCAGAGAGAGGAAAAGAGAAGGAGAGATAGAGTGATCATTGATAACAGAGAATAATTAATTGGCTGCCACCTGCATGCCATGCCCCACACTGGAGATCGAACCCACAACCTAGGCATTTGCATTGACTGGAAATCGAACCATGACCTCCTAGTTCATGGGTCTACACTCAACCACTGCAACATACTGGCTGGGCCATCTTGCACTATTGAAGTACAGTTGTTAAAACTGATGAGCCAATATTGACATAGCATTATTAACTAATGTCCATGGTTTACATTAGATCTTACTCTTTGTGTTGTACATTCTATTTTATATGTTTAGACAAATATATAATGACATGTATCTAATATTACAGTATTATATAAAATAATAACTTCACTTCCTGAAAAATCCACTGTGCTACACCTGTTCATTCCTCCCTCCCACCCAAAATCCCAATAAATCACTGAACTTTTAACTGTTTGCATAATTTTTCCTTTTCCCTAATGTCATATAGTTTGAATCATATAGGATATATAGTCTTCTCAGATTGGCTTCTTTCACTTAAGATTTATCCATGTCTTTTTGTGGCTTGATAGCCTTTATTATTCCATTGTTGGGGTGTACTAGTTTGTTTATCCATTCACCTGTTTAAGTATATCTTGATTATTTTCAAGGTTTGGCAATCTATATGCATAAAAGGCTAAGTGACTAGCTGACCGGCCTGTAGGTGTTATGTACACTCACCACCAGGGGGCAGATGCTTAATGCAGGAGCTGCCATGTGATTGCAACTTTGCTGAGTGCCTTCTCACACTCTGGGACCCTTTGGGGGATGTCTAACTGCCGGTTTTGGCCTGATCCCTGCAGGCCAGGCTGAGGGACCCCGCTGACTCCACAGATGCCCTTCAAGCCTAGGCACTGCGATAGCTGGGACAGGCAGGGAGATACCACGTGGGAGGTTGGCTTCAGGGCATGTGTGGCCCATCTTGCCCAGTCCCGCCGCCACCTTCTAATTAGTATTCTTTCAATGTGCACAAATCTGTGCACTGGGCCTCTAGTTATAAATAAGGCTGCTACAACTATTTCATGACAGGTTTTCTTGTCAGCATGTTTTCAAGTCACCTAGGAGTATAATTGCTGAATCATATGATAAAATTGTGTTTAGTTTTTTAATAAAGTGCCAAATTGTCTTCCAAAGTGATGTACATTCCCACATCAACTTATTTTTGTGTTTCTGGATTTTTCATACATTGATAGATTCAGCTTGCTAGTATTTTGTTGAGAATTTTGTGTTTATACTTATGGTATTATTTCTTCTTTGGCTGTTTGTTAGAATTCATCATTGAAGCCATCTGGACCTGGATTTTTCTTCGTGGAAAGATTTATAATTACTAATTCAGTCTCTTTTTTAACTATCTGAATTTCTTTAGAGAGATTCTTTCAAGTGCAAGGTCCCTACAGCAAACTCTAGCTGGTAGTGTTCCTGATCTGGCCCACTGTGAATGAACTGAATACAATTGCTATTGGTTGTTAACTTACATAGGTGAACAGGTAGAATAGTTTCTTGTGTTAGTGATTTGGAAATCATTTCAAATATAGTCTTATATGTATATCATTTAATTTTAAATAGTTTTAAAATAAACAATGCTTATTAGCTTGTTTACCATAAACATTATAAAACTCTTTAAATAAAAATTAAAATGCCTAGTAATATTTTATTTTCATGTTTTCAAAGGTTTTGCAAGCTTTTCTTACTCCCTACCAAATATATGCACTCTAAATGGAGAAACTCAACCTCTGTTCTTCTGTTTACTACAGTGCTGTTTCTCTATATTTTTCCCTCTAAATATGAGTTTTTTCACTGGCTGTTTTTAGCATATTCTTCTCAGTGGAAATTCTGATATATGTTGGCTTGCTTTATTGAACCTATAGAACTTGACTGACTATTGCATGCCAAGCATTGCGGTAGGAGTTCTGATAGGAAAATTTTCTGTGAGAAATCATATTAGCTTGGCATATTGCATGTATATTGAAAAGAAACCCTGTGGAGAAGTATATGAAAATGTAGCTTACATTCATAAATAGACTTCCAGCAGTATTAGTAATGTTTCACAATAATACAGAGAATGGACTCACAACACAGGATAATTGGTACACATTTCCTTTTGAAATGCATATATTAAAATATCACATATGCAAGTATGTATGTGTATGCATATGTATATATGAAGGAGGGAGGGAATGTGATCTTATTATAATATTGCTCCTCTTTTGGCAGTTTCTATCAGTTACATTGTGTTTTTATCTAATTTCTAGTAGAAAAACAAGGGAAAATAATGGGATCTTACAAACAAGCAGAAAAATATATATGCACATAGTTTATAAAGTTCCTTAAGTCATCTTGTAAGAAAGTTTTGATTTTTACTCTTAGACCAGAAGATCAATTCAGAAGTTATTAGAATGGGAAAATAACAGATTATATCACAAGGTAAGAAATTTAAGCAAGTAAGTACCCCATTTATATATTTGTTTTACTGAATTGAAAAAAATGAGAATTCTTCAGGCTACAAAAGAATGGATTAGCATGCCTTATTTTCCGGAGTATAAGACGACTTTTGAAACGAAAAAAAGCCTGCTCAGATTGGCCAGAGTCAGAGAGGCGGTCTATTAAAAAAAGAACTGGTGTTGCCTCGGAAGTGGGGGGTAGTGTTATACAGCGAATATAGGCCTAAACCTATGTTTTAACTGTAAAAATTAGGGGATCGTCTTATACGCCGGAAAATACGGTGCATATACGGTAAGCATAACAAGTGGACGCAAGACACTGGGGGGGCGGTGAGGGCATATGTTGGGGGATGGGGGAAAATGGGAGAAGATCAATGGGGGGGGAAAGGAGACATATGTACTACTATTTGCAATACTTTAAACAATAATATAAAATTTTAAAAAAGAATGGATTAGAGAATTAATACTTAATTTTCAATGTATATTCTTTACCAGGTATTTTTAAATGCTTTTTTAAATCTTGTACTTATTCTTGTATTGTTTTCAGTGATTTATTCAAATGTATTGGTAATAATTAGTATAAATTGATATAAAAATTCTTAACAAACTGTACTTTCTTAGCTTGCTTTACACTGGAAATTGACTAAAAGAAAATGTGAGACTAGCAATATGATGGAGTATGTAAGTATGCAATTGTTTTTTAATTAAACTATTGTTGATACCATCCAAATTGTTACATTTTACTACATTTACCATTTGTCAAATCATCTTTCTACTTTTTTTCTCCACAGGCTGAACTTTAATCAGTTAGAACATAGAGGTTTTCTTCTACCTTCTTTAGATTTGTAACCAGCATAAAATATCTTGAAAGCTAGCAATTATTTAGAGCTTAGAAAAATCTCAGCTAGTGTGCTCAGATGAAAATATTGCACACTGGCCCTAACCTGTTTGGCTCAGTGGATAAAGCATCGACCTGCGGACTGAAGGGTCCCAAGTTCAATTCCGGTCAAGGACATGTACCTTGGTTGTGGGCACATTCCCAGTAGGGGGTGTGCAGGAGGCAAATGGTTGATGTTGCTCTCTCATCAATGTTTCTAACTCTGTATCCTTCTCCTTTCCCCTCTATTAAAAAAATCAATAAAATATTTTTAAAAAAAAGAAAATATTGCACACTGACCTGGCTAATGTTGCTCGGTTGGTTGGGCATCATCCCATGCACCAAAAGATTGCTGGTTCAATTTCCAGTCACGGTACATGCTCAGATTGCAGGCTCACCGATAGGGGGTGAGCAAAAGGCAGCTGATCAGTGTTATGCTCTCACATCAATGCTCCTCTCTTCTCCCTTCTTCTTTCTCCAAAAATCAATAAATTATTTTTTTGTAAAAAAAAATACAGCCTGACCAGTGTGGCTCATTAGTTGAGCACACACCTATGAACCATGAAGTCATGGTTTGATTCCTGGTCAAGGTACATGCCCAGGTTGTGGGCTTCATCCCCAGTAGGGGGCATGCAGAAGGCAGCTGATCAATGATTTTTGCTCATATTGATGTTTCTATCCCTCTCTCCCTCTCCTTTCCTCTCTCTGAAATAAATAAAAACATATATTTTTTAAGTTGCTAAAGTTCTTTTTTAAACAATTATTGTTTTTTAAAAAAGAAAATATTGCACAACTTTAATCTTTTAACATAGGTGCAAACCATTGCATATGGTGATGGGCACAGCTGTAATTTTGTTGAATCTTGCTTAATATAGGAACTGATTTCTGGATTCATTTGCCTGCCTTTTTTTTCTTAGCTGTTATTTTTTAGTAAAGAAACTGTAGTTTCTATATTTTTTTACTGAAAGCTAGGCAATCTTAATCATAAAATACAAATTCACATATAACCAATGTGATAAATTCAGCATCATTAATATTGAAAAGAATATGAAATTTATCCAAATTTCAAATTGTTGACATTCAGTATAGATTTAATAATCAACATTCCATTTCCATTGCCTAAATAAGGATTGTTATGGTATCTTTCTCCACTTTGAATAGTTTTATGGGGGAAATGTACAAATGACCACAAATCTAAAATCTGCTATTATAAATTTACATATTAAATTTATGTAAGTTTACAAATATCTTAGTTTTTCATTATTATATTTTCAAACCTTTAATAAAAATGTTTTAATCTATTTGGATACTTTATTATTTTTTACAAACAACTTGTAAAAGATAGTAATACTCAAGAAAATAGCAGCTTTAATAGAAAAATATATAGATGTAATATAGATGAAGGTATTTTTCTATCCCATATAGCACAATTTTAATTTCTTCCACTTTGCTAAAAAAAAAGGTGGGGGGGGGAAGGTGTAGAAGGACGTAATAAAGTAATAGGGTTTATTTTTCTTCGCCTAAACAAATAGTTATTTTAAATCAGGTAATAAAAACTACAGTAAGTAATTATAAGTAGTTAGCTATAGTAAGTAATTATATTTGCCAATTTGATTTAATTTCCAATGTAAAAAAATTTGGTAAATATAATAAAGAGGTAATATGCTAATTAGTCCTAATGGTGTCATAGTCACGACCAGGCTGCATGTGCACAGGAACTGGTGAACGGGGACAGGGACAGGGACATGCGCCACCAGGACATGAGGCTGCCGCAGGGGGTGCCACACACACACCCTGCAGAGGCCTGTGGCGCTGCCTGGCGGGAGGAGGGGGGGAAGGGGGGAGGCATCAGGATGGGGGCAGGGCCTTGGCAGAGAGTTCTCATCACTCTTGTGCCGGGGTCTGAAGGCCCGGAGAGGAAGGGAGAGCACATAGGCAGCTAAGGGGTTTAGGCCAGGAGTGGAGAGCAGATAGGCAGTTAGGGGGATTGAGCCAGGAGGGGAGAACAAATAGGCAGTTAGGGGAATCAGGCCAGGAGGGGGGCAGTTAGAGCCTTTAGGCAGGCAGGCAAGTGAGCGCTTAGGAGCCAATGGTTCTGGATTGTGATAGGGGTCTCAGATTGGAGAGGGTGTAGGCCAGGCTGAGAGACCCTCCCCTCCCCCAGTGCATGAATTTCATGCACCAGGCCACTAGTTTTATATATTTCACTTATTTTATAGTACCAGAAAAATATACTAGTAGTCCTGTGAAAAATGAGTATAAATTTTCTGGGATATATGTACGTTATACTAAATGAAAATTATTATGTCAAATATTCTTATTTGTTTTTATTTTGCAGGTAATACTAATAGAATTCTTACCAAAATATCCCATATTCCGACCTGACTGAGGAATTTTAATCAGTCACTTGTGTGTTACCTGTCATTTCCTACCCTTAGTGCCTTGTAGATGATTTTGGAATGAAGATGGTCTCCTTTGCTGTGTTCAACTTATTCTTTATAATGGTAGAGTATTTTCCTCACACTTTTGTGTTGGTTTAAAAAGAAAATTTGCACATCTTTTATTTGTTGTTGTTGTTCAATGAGGCTTGTGTTTTACACTCTCAATTTTTAAATAAATACACACATATATGTGTATATGTATAGTTGCCATTAAAGATAAAACATTAGTGCTGGCATTTAAAAAAAAAAAAACTATTCTAAGCATGCTGCCTTATGATTTTCCTACTTGCTGTTTCTAAATAGGCATCATTTTTCTAGGCTACTTCAATGCTCTGTAATCCCATATTAAACATATATAAATAAGCTATTGGTAGCTTTTAACAATGGTTTTACTCTTTCCTGCTTTTAAAGGACATGCAATTAATAGCACTGGTTTTGTCCTGCACTTAGCTAAATTATCACTTATGTTAGTGGATAAAATATTTAAACTCCTAAAGACTTGTAAATATTGTCTCTTTGCATAATGTACAATGTGGTATGCCATGGTTTACAGAATTTAATATTGCTCTTACTGTATTGCCAACAATTCTGCATAGATTTTAATATTATTGAAGTTTGTAAGAATCCTTTGGAATGTACATACTGTTAACATGCTGTTGTATGGCAAAGCCATAATAAGTATGTTAAAATTTTCAGCTGTAGAACAAGGTTGCCCTTTGTAATGAGTTGATTAAAATTGAAACAATTTGAGACATTCTGCCTTGCACCTGAAACCAAGAATCTGATTTTTTCCATTTAATCCAGTAGTTCCAGTTTTGTCCTCCATTTCCAGCCCCCCAAAAATTCATTTGACATGTGACACATTTCACAGCCTCAGTATTCTCATCTATTTCCCTTAATGTTTCCTTTCCCTTGTTTGAAAATACACACAATTATGACTTGTAAGGAGTATTTTAAGATTTCAAATGGCTTAGATGGTGTGTAGATCCCCATGAATGTCACTGTTAACCCCCTTTTGGAGTTCTGATATTCTACTTTGGGAAAGAGAGAGCTAATTGAAAAACTGTACCTAAAGTATATGTAGTGGCTGAATCATAACTGATAAAATATTCTTAATCTTATTTTTAAGGATCTTTTTTCAACATTTTGATATTATAAATAAGGAAAGACAAGTATTTAAACCAAAATTTTACTTTATAAATTCACCCCATATATAGCCTTTTCATTGGTATGTGCATATTTCTCTTCACAATTAAGATAAGTGAGAGCACCACACTAATGCTTCTAGAATTTGAATTTTTTCAATATATAGGCATTATTTGTAATTCTTAGTGCTAAAAAATAAAATTACCTGGCACTGAATAATATTATATTTATTACCTTTTATTGCTTTTAGTAAAGTTTTTTAGGCAAGCATTCATCCCAGTGAAGAGAACAATCATTTCTTCATACAAGGTCAAACGTTTTAAAGCCACTTGTAAAATTTATGCCTACTTTGACATTCACAGTCTTACACTAGTAATAGAAGAGGGGGAAAGGAAACTCTATTTTATATGTGACTATAATTTTTGCGCAAACACTTTTTCACCACCCCCCCCCCTTTGTAGAGCTCCATTACCATGCCACCTAGCCATCCAGAATCTAACTTTTCATATGTTGCGTGTGTCTGCAAATATTGTGTTTCTCTGCTGCACAACTGAAGATGTATTTTTATAGACAAGGTGGAAACCTCTGAAAATGCATACCAAATGTCTTTTTTTATAGCTAAAGTCAGGTAAACATTTTATCTGTGGTTTATGTTCCGGCTTATATCATCAGGTTTATGCTTCAAACTATAACAGTTTAATACCAAAATTGATTTGCAGAATAATACAAAATTTATAATTATCACTGATAGAATAATTACTTGTAAATGTCAAACCATAAAATTTCATTTTTTATATAAAGTTAGCAGTTAGCCATGTGATGGTCATAGTAACTTTTTCTACCAAATCACTTTTGGTTTTACTCAAAGAACAGCAGAAAGTAGTGAATTGTTTCCATGATATAAATATTGAAACAGGAATAGAGTGCATCCGAAGGTGACAGAGTATAATTCAATTTACTCTAGTATTTGTTATAAAAACCATTTGCCAATATATATAAACTTAATTTTAAAACCTACTCTAATTGCTCTTAAATGTATTACTTTATTGATCATTATGCTGGTTGACTCATCTTATTTTCTTGGTCTATTCAGAAAATAACCAGTATTCTTTTTTTTAATTCCTCATATGACTGCTTTTTCAAGCTATTTGCTGGGGCTAATTTTCATTTGAATGAAAATTTTAGAATGCTTTGGGGGATGGGTTGTTTTCTTTTAAATGAAATTGGTAACAGTGAATGCTAAAATGACAGAGCACACTAGAAGTCATTAATTTCTCGCCCTGGTCTTTTTTTTTTTTTCTTTTATCTTCAAGGTAGAATGTGCCTGGATATTTTCATCAAGTTAGTAAAATATTTTTGTGAAAGTTGTTTTTTAATTGAAGAAAGTAAATTTTAATTTCTTTGCTGCATAATAATCTTTTATTAAACCTGCTGTGGTCATTTCCAGAGAAAATAACATGTATTTGCCAAAGTAAATAAATCTCACAAAGCTTTAATATTACAAGTTAAAACTGGTTCTTCTCTAATTTTCCTTTATGCAGCTCCACCCCCATTACCCCTTTAAGCACCTGGATTGTATATAAAATGAAATAAACTTTAATCCTTTTCAACTATTCTTTGTTCCCTTTTAACCCCTCATCTTAATTTAGGAAAGAGACCATTGTAGTCAAATGTTAGAAGTAGATGGGAAAGTGCCTTGTCTTTTTTGAATAGAATTAGCATTTATGTGAAAGGAGGCAGAATGGATGAATTGGTAGGAATTAGATTTAAAACCATCTTTTTGACTAAGTATATTACACAATCACATTATATTTCTTCTACTTGTTATTTAAAGCCTGTTTTTTTTCTTTTCCCCTAATCATGTTATCTATTAGTGACAAAATATTACAGAATAAGACTATCCATCACTCACAAAACTAGTTTAATTGTAATGCTAGTGGAAGTGTAATTTAACATGTTTCTAGAACAATGGTCTTGGATTGAAGCCCCACCAAAACCCAGTTAAGTACTGAGTAGACATACTATTCATATTATTATGACCTATAAATACTGTCTGATCAGTTGAACTGTTAATACTTAGTACTCTACCATTTTTAATGAAATTTATTTTTGTTTGTAATAATTGGAGTGAAGTTCTACAACATCTGTAAGCTTTTGGAAAAATAGAGTGTGTTTTTTCAAATATATGAGAGCTTTAAAAATTATTAACATTTTAATTTTGCTTATACAAGTAACCCACCACTTACAAAATCAAACTTCACTAACTCACTACTACTTGCTCACTTGCTTAGAGCGTCATCCCCATTCGCTGAGATTGTGGGTTCAATCCCCAGTTAAGACACAAACAAGAATCAACCAATGAAGGCATAGATGGGTGGAACACGGGATCAATGTTTCTCTCTCTCCCTTCCCCTTCTTCTCTCTAAAAATCAATAAATTAAAAATATATATATTTAAAAAAAAACCTCACTACTTGAATAATATTTCATTAGAATTTATTTTTATCTAGAATAATATAGAAATTATATCTTTAATGGGAGCAGTTTCACATAGTGGAAATATTTTTGCTAATTTGATGGTAAAATGCTCAAATTTATTGAAATTAGGTCCTCCTATGCCTTTAAAATTCTACTTTAAAAATCCATTTTTCAACAATGTCAAATTGTTTGGGTTCCTTTAAATGGTGAACTATAGGAAAATTTTCCACAGAAAATATATTGTTTAGTAACATTACCTGTTTAGGTAATATGTGGTCTAAAAATAAGGTTGATGATGGCAACCTGAGAATATGTTTCCTTTTCTGTGGATTTTGTCAGATTCATACTATATGAGGAAATTATCTAATTTTATGGGCTCCAGGAAAGTCACTTAAATTACATGTCAATCTCTTTTTCTGTAAAATCATGAGGTTGAACCTAGAGCTAGACAGAAAATTAGAAATCACCTAATCACATTCTGTAATTTTAGGAATCCTTAAGAAATTTTTACCTTATAGATTCTTACCCTATAAATTTTTACCCTATAGTATAGAATCTCAGAATGATTTTTTCTTGGATCTACTATGCTTTGTGAGAACTCCCACAGTGCCTTGCATGCAGTAAAAGTTTGATTCACCAACTGGCTCCTAGCTGGTATGTATTCATGTCGCACAGACTTAAAGAACTTGATGCTTGCTAGACCTCAGCCCTATATGGGGAGGTGGGGGGAGACAATGGAGGGGGGTAAGGACACATATATAATACCTTAATCAATAAAGAAAAAAAAAACTAAAAAATAATTAATATAATTTTCCTAGGAACTGAGCACAGGTCTGTGGTGTTAGCCTATGTGGAACCTAACTACATAGTTGGTATCCAGACAAAAATTATAGCTGTAGCAACAATGGAGATATGGGAGGACCTACTTTAACATTAATGTAAAAAGTTTCATATCCTATCCGTTATCTGTTTCAGTGACTTATTAAGCCCCACATCCTCAAAAAGATCAGTTGGAATAAATTGATAATATTGAATGGAAAGGAAAGTGGTATGAAATTCAAACCCAAGTCACTTCTGGTTGATTCAGTTCTTAGCTCTGCTGCTTAATTCCTCTGTACCTCGTGTCCTCATTGTATAAGTGAGGACAATATTCTTGTTCTACCTCACAGGGGAATTGAAAATTTTTTTCATATATTAATGTGTTTAAGTTGACTGGAAGATATACTGGACATCATAGTTTTGTATTTTTAAATAAATTGCTGTAGAATGAATGTTGCAGTAAATCTGATTTTCAGTAGTAAATTTTATCAATCCCCTATGTGTTAACATGGGTAATTGTGTTTTATGTTATGTTATGTTATGTTATGTTATGTTATGTTATGTTATGTTATGTTATGTTTGCTATTATGCTAATACTTGATTTAGGGAAGAAAAGCAGAAAGATATAAACCCATGGTTCCCAACTTGGGGCAGATGAAGAAAGCAGTAAAGGCATCCTTGAATCTTTTTCCATATTTCAAAAAGTATACTAGAGATCATAGATTTGCTGCACAAGTCAACTATGACATTGAATTTCCATGCATTTTTCATACATTTTTTCAATTCTATGTAACAGTAGTTATGACACACTGATCAGAAGCTGTGAATGGTCGCAGAATAATAAAAAAATCAGAAAGCCTATTACATGCAATTTAGTAAACAAAATAATTGAAAACATGGGAAGGAATAAAAAAGGGATTCTTGTGGTGAAATGTTGGGATCCACTTTTATAAAGTAACTAAGATTACTCGACCCTCTCCACAGGCTGCTTACCCAATCCATAAATAATGAAATGCTAGATTATGTGTGTTTGTGTTTTTGGCAAGATGGAACTATATAACTTTGGGTTAGAACTTGCCTTCAGTTTTGTTTGTTTGTTTCAGAATTATATAACTAAGCTAATTTATTTAGATGTATATGTAAAGCATACATACACACATATAGGATTGCAAATGTGGAAAGTGTTATAATGTCATGTTCTAACATCAGAGTAAATATCAGTTTCTGAGGTTTAAAGTTATTCTCTTTGCATTTTCCTTGGCATAATTTTTTATTTTTCTAGTAAACAAATTGTATAAAATTGTTTTAATGCCTGGACTTTGAAACAAGTTACAAATGTTTGAAATTATATAATCTATGAGCTAGTTTGCCATCCTTGGACTAACCACATATAAATATGAGTCTCACCTGCAAAAACGAGAAATCCTGGTAGCCAAAGCAGGCATTAATCAAAACATCTGTTTGAAAAATTTAGGATTTCTATTTTTTCGCAGAGGATTCCTATTGGGACAACTTTTCTAGAAAAGAATAGAAGTGGCTATGTTCATTCAAACCAAGAACTTCCATGCATCTTGTATTGTTACATAGCCTATGGAATGAGTTCATTTTTTCTCATTTGAGTTCTGGAGTAACCCCCTGCAAGAACTTAACCTATATATGGCTGTGCCAAAATGAAGAATACCTGCCTCTCGGAAATTTTCACTGCTGCTTCTGTCATCGTTCATTTGTCAGATATAATATTTTATTATCTCAGGATGCAAAATTACAATAAAGTGCAAATATATGTTAATGAACTGATTTGTGTGTTCTTTGCTGAATCTTCCTTTCTTCCTTCCCTTACCTGTTTTCAGCATTAAAAGTCTCCCTTTTAAAAAATTTTTGCATATTGACCTTTTACAAATTTGTTAGTTATGTCTGACCCTGTAAGTAATTAATGCTATATATTTTGGGGAGCCTTCGTTGTGCCTAATTCTTAGCATTTATATACATATATACATATACATATACATATACATATACATATACATATACATATACATATACATATACATATGCATATATATATATATATAACTATAAGCAACCAGTTGACCCATTGCTATGATTTGCATCGACCACCAGAGGGCGGACGCTCAACACAGGAACTGCCCCCTGTGGTCAATGTGTTCCCACAGCAGGAGTGCTGTTCAGCTGATGGACTGTGCCAGACGCTAGGCTCACAGCTGGAATGCAGCTGAAGTGGAGCAAGCCTCTCCTGCCTCCCGAGCAGCACTACCCAGCAGCAGCAGGCACAAGCAGACACAGCGGGGCTGGGATGAATCCCAGCCTGGGCTTGGGCTCCTCTCTGGCCACCTGCCACTTCGCACACTACTATATCCTACTCAAGCTCATTAAAAAGTAATAATACTAGATTATTTAAAACTTATGAGAAACTTGAAAGTTCAACAAAACAGCAAAATGTAACTAAAAAAACAAACTATTTAAATTCAAAATATTAAAGCAGAGATGATACCCTAACTTACAGAGAAGTTTCATAATGTTTTGTTTCAAAATTATTTTTTTTAAACTATACTATATGGATAGAGCAAAAAATTTATACTTTATATTGATAACTTCTTGGATGTGGAGTGGCATGTGTTGTATGGAAAATACTTTCTATAATATTTTATACTATTGAGGGGAAAGCCACATGCCTTTAAATCTGCCATTAAGTAATATTTAACACTTAATGGGATACTTGACTTACCTAAATGTATGAAATTCTCTAAGGAAAACCAGAATTCTCCCATTATAATTAACCATAAATCGGAGTTGTAATTCCTGTTCTGTCAACTGAGTGACCTCTAGAAAATATCAGGGCACTCAGTGAGTGTGATTTTACCCATTATACCCAAGGTTGGAGGTTGGGTTAGATCAATATTGCAAGCTAACCTATAGCCAATCCTCAGACATGTCTTTTTGACACATTTTAAATTAGTTGCATGAACTTAAAAGTAAGAGACATCATATGTGAATAGTCAGCTAGAGCTGAGCAGCAGCCTGTCCCTTTTAGATGAAGCATTTATTTTCTCTTTTGCCATGGTTGTTACTATTCCCTCTTGTCTCCCTGAAACTCGGGTTGTATTGTTTTTCTTGTAGTTTTTTTAAAAAGCAAAATATTTCTTGAACCCAGATCTCTTTCAAAATTAGGAAAACGTACAGACCATGACACCTACATATATTATTTTTAAAGATTTGGTGGGTTAGGAGAATGGAGACAGGATTTTTTTGTGTGTGTGTGGAAGGGAAAGGTTTTCTTATAAATGACCTTCTTTATTTGTTAATGGTATCTAGTGCTTGTGGACTATTGATATCACAGCCCCGATCTAGATTATCGTTAAAGCCACATTTGATTCTGACCTTGTGAGTTTCCATGAGATGATTCTATAACATAGGTATATTTCAAATTGTTATTTTTTTGAAGGTCTGTATATGATGATGAATGGATGATGTTTCTGAAACAGGCCAAGCTTCCAAATAGACTAGTGGCATCAAAATCTCCACCTACTGCCCTAGCCGGTTTGACTAAGTGGCTAAAGCATCCGTCTACAGACCCAAGGGCCCCAGGTTCGATACTTGTCAAGGGCACATACCTCAGTTGTAGGGTCCTCCCCCACCCTCCCCGCCTGGGCCCTGGTTGGGATTCATGCAGGAGATAATCAATTGATGTGCTTCTCCCACATTGATATTTCTTTCTGTCTTTCCCTCTCTCTAAAAAAATCAATGGAAAAATATCCTCAAGTAAAGATTTTTTTTTTTTAATCTCCACCAAGTGAAAATTTCTAGGCTGGTGTGGATTACCAGTATGTCCCTGTCTTTGAAGGCCTCATTTGACCACATTCACTGCAGGGGAAAATCGAAGATACTGCAGTCCAACCCCAATATCAAGTATAGGATGCTAATAACCATGCTGGTCTCTGTCATGGGACAAGAGATTAATGATGCTGGGCAATTAATTGCTGATCTGGGGCAACTGAAAAATCCCAGAAATGGGATGAGATTTGGGGAAAATTGGAGATAGAGGGAGAGCTTGGAAAGTCAAAAGGCTATCCCATTCAAAAGGGTCTGGTAAAAGTAACCTAGAAGCAAATGTGATTGGACCTCCTTGCTGTGAAAACCCCAACTGACAATATAGACCAGCAACCCAATGCTACGATGGTCAGTGTGTGAAAGGCCTTGAAACCTTACCAATAGTTCAGACCAACCACACCTGTCCTTACCAAACCTGATGCTCCCAACTGCTCCAGCAGAAGCCTCAACGATAGATTCCTATTTGGGGAGGGGTTTTCCCACACCCAAGGTACAGGATGCAGGCCAAGATTGTCTCCAGGTGAGGCCATTGGAGGTAATCAGATGCCTCATGTTAAGCTCACCATTCACTGGCCCACAAAAATGAACAAAAGGTGGCAGGTTGACATTGAGCCAAGTGTACTCTAATACATCAAAGCGGGGGAGGGGTGATGGCATATGTAGGGAGGGGTTTGGGATGGGATTGGGGGGATGAGGACAATTATGTGATACCATAATCTAGGGGTGTCGAACTCAATCAGAGAAGGGGCCAAAATCTAAAATCCAGCCTCAATCGCGGGCCGAATGGTTTACTGAACAGTCATAAACTGACAATGTTAACCAGAAATGTGAATTTAAAATGAGTGGAACAATCTTTTCCTTAACAGTGCTGTTAACCAACTCACATGCTATCAAGCAAAACAGTAATATTGGTATCAAGCAAAACAGTAATATTGGAATGTACCTAAAATGCTCATTGTTTTGTTTTCTGGCTAGATGTCTGACACCGTTTTCCCCGGATCAATGAGTCAATGTTTGGTTTTATTTCTTGGGCTGTAGCAACCCGTAAAACAGCATGGAGGTTGTCATCGGTAATGCGTGATCTGTGCTTGTTTTTGTTCAGATTCATTATTGAAAACATCTGTTCACAAAGATAGGTGCTCCCGAACATGGATAGAATACGGGCAGCATGAAGTCGGAGCTCTGGCATTGAGTCAGGGGGCAGTAGAGGGTAGAAGTCCTCAATTTCAACATCCTGAAACCTTGATTTCAGGCCACTGTCAGACTGAAGCTCGATTATCTCCATCTGAAGGTGATGGGGCACATTGTTGACATCAACTGTAAAAGGATTGGCAAAGATGTCAAAGCCTGAGTGCTGTGTTCTAAAGTCAGAGAAGCGCCGCTCAAATTCACTTAGTAAACGGCTAACTTTGGTAGCCAGCCGACTGCAAGGAAAAGTACCAGAAATAGTGGTTGAGATACTCAAACAAACGGGAAAGTGGGCAAGATTGTCCTGTTCCAGTTGGGACTTCCATAGTTGAAGTTTATGCTGGAATGCTGTGATCATGTCAGACATCTTCGTGATGACTTGTTTGCGTCCCTGCAGCTTCAGATTCAGTTGGGCGAGATGCTCGCATATGTCACACATCATAGCAAAATCACATAGCCAGGCGGTATCCGACAGTTCAGGCAAGGGCTTTCCTTTACTTTGCATGAAAAGAGCAATTTGTTCTCTGAGCTCAAAAAATCTTTTTAGGACTGCGCTCTTGCTCAGCCATCTTACTTCTGTGTGGTATGGCACGTCTCCATGCTCTGCACCCACCTCCTGTAAAAACTGCTGGAACTGGCGATGATTCAGGCCACGTGCCCGTATAAAGTTAATAGTTTTAATGACTGTGGTCATTATGTCATTCATGTCCAGAACTTTTCCACACATAGCCTCTTGGTGGATAATGCAATGATAAGTAATCAAGGGTGTGTGGCAGTGACTTTTTTGCATTCTTTCCTTCATTAGTCCAACCAAGCCTTTCTTTTCTCTGCACATTGAAGGTGCGCCATCGGTAGTTAGCCCCACCAACTTTTCCCAGGGTAATTTAAAATTATTTATAGATTTCTCCACAGCCTCAAATATATCTCTACCAGTCGTCGTCCCATGCATGGCAGCTACATCCAAAAGTTCCTCAGTGACAGAGAGGTCGGTCTTCGTAGCACGTATAAAGATGGACAGCTGCTCTGTATCAGTGTTGTCTGTGCTTTCATCGATAGCAAGTGAAAAAGCGAGATAACTGCATGCCTGTTCGGCCAGCTGTGATGATAGATTTCCTGAGAGTTCTTGAACTCTATCTGCAATGGTGTTTCTTGACAAACTGACATTTTGAAAACTCTGTATCTGGTCTGGGCATACTTGCTCACACACTTTTAGCATGCATTGCTTCAAAAAGGCACCCTCTGAAAAACACCTTGAAGTACGGGCAATTTCTTCAGCCACTATAAAGCTTGCTTTCACTGCAGCATCATTTTTCGCTGTAGCCTTTGTAAACATTTGCTGCTGTGATTGTAGTTTGCCTTTTAGTTCTTTAACAATTTTATGCTTTTCTTCCAAAGTATATTTGTCATACTTAACATTATGTTTGGTGTCAAAATGACGACGTATATTGTACTCTTTCATCACCGACACTGTCTCATAACACAATATACACACTGGTTTGCCCTCTCTAAGCACAAACATGTATTCATTTTCCCATTTGTCATTAAATTGTCTGCCTTCACCGTCAACTTTTCTTTTCCTGGACATTTTGGGATCAATATTGGCAGTAAAAGATGTAGTTTATTGGAAATCTGCATTAGAAGGAAAAAGTTGAAAACTGCACAGGGAGAGCTTGATTTGGCAGATGAAGTGGAGAAAAAAAAAGTCAGTCAATAAATGCCTGGCTGGGTACAGATAGCAGATTCTGTTGCGATTTTTATGCCTGCACTTTATGCCAGGAACTGGCAGCTTCTGCTGTGTATTTTTTATGCCCGCACACTCACTCTCTCCTCTGCTCTGCCACCCGCACAACCACATCGGATGCCGGACTATAGGTCACGCCTCCTGAATCTCGCGTGACTTGTTATCTATGCGCATGAGTAATAGATAGCAAGTACGGCGGCCAGCGAGGCGGCCAGCGAGATCACAAGCCTCCTATGTCACCGCGCGTCATTGTGATGGAACGCAGCGGAGTGCAGTGATGACAGCGCAGTGCGGGCCACATTGCAAGGCCTGACTCTGCAGACCCAGACTCATATAGGCAAAAACTGGAGTGTCTGGCAGCAGGCAAAACTCAAGGGTGGCTTTCTCCTGATTGAGAAACTCTTAAGTGGAAGCATGTAACATGTTCATGGATTGGAATAATTAACATCATTAAAATGTCCATTCTACCCAGAACAACACAATTCCTATTTAAATACCAAAGGTATATTTCACAGATGTAAAACAAATATTCTAAAAATTTATATGGAACCAAAAAAGACCATAAAAGCCTCAGAAGTCTTAAGAAGAGCAAAGTTGGAAGTATCACACTACATAGTATCAAACTATACTAAAAAGCCATTGTAATCTAAACAGCCTGGGCCTAGCCAGTTTGGCAACTGAGCATGGGGCTGAGTTTCTCAATCAGGAGGGATACAAAAGCTCCCCACTGCTCTGAACTCGAGTTACAAGCCAGACTCTGCAGACCCAGACTCATATAGGCAAAAACTGGAGTGTCTGGCAGCAGGCAAAACTCAAGGGTGGCTTTCTCTCAAAGGAGCATACAGTAATTACCAAAGGAAACTAAGACACAGGGGCTTCATAGAGCGGGGCTGATGGGAAGCCATTACTTGTGCTCTGCCCTGAGATCTGGCCCCAACAAAAGGAACCCAAAAAGGATCACACCAAGAACAACTCTAGTAATCTGAATAATAAAGATTTATTTTTTTAAAAGAATGTGCATTAGGGATAGTACTTAACTAGATAGAGTCAGGCTGCTAGCCTCCCCTAATAAATGTCTTATTTTCCTCATCATCCCCCACCCACTCCAGCACTTGATCCTCAACCTGATTTTCATCCTTGGGAATTCAATAGAAGACACAAAGCTAGGGAGTAGGGTGTTCAGCAGCTGGAGTCTTTTTTTTTTTTTTCATCTTCATTACACAAGAGATTATAATGGCAGTCCAGAGATCTGGTTTGGAGTACCATCTATGAGTTTAGGTCTTACTGATTCTCTCTATTAGCTGTTCTATAACCTGTTGGCTTTCTTAGAGGAAGGGGGATGATTCTAAAGCGAATTCCAGATCAAGAGAAAGCTTTTTAAAATTCAAACCCTTGAAGGATTGTCAAACTTGATTTTACCAAAAGATTAAACATTAAATTGTACTAGACAGAAATATAAGCTAGCAAATTTCAGTTCCTATGATTAAAAGATGGTCTTTTTTTATTAAATACCTGATTAATATAACATAATTGTTTTAGTAGGAAAGTATTAACCAAAATAAGGCTTATTTTCTAACTTCATTTGTCCTTGGATGTGGATAGCAAATGTCACTAATTGTATTTCTCCCATCAGTCTCCCTGAGTACTTTGACATAAACTATTTACCCTTTGTTCAGGGAGGCAAAATACAAATCATTGACTCTTAAGGGTCCTTGGTTTAGGGAAGATAGAGTTTTCTAGGTGGTTGCAAACTGCTGTTTTAATATCTGTTTCCCTGTTCTGCTTGTCCTGGCTTACTGGCCTGTACCATTTAATCAGTTTCCTTTTAGCATTTCTTTCTACAAACTTCCTATAATTTCCACAGACATTCTTAAAACTTTCAAAAACATTCTTACAACTTCCAGAAATAACCATTTGAAGAACATTAAAAATGTCTTTCAAAAAGCATAACCATGCCTTAGTCCTTCCATTAAGTATTTCTACTCTAATATTATTTCTTTCTGTCATACCTTCAGCAAATTTGTACAGACTTTTTCTTTCTTTTTTCTTCTTTAAAATGTATTAGAATTTTTCACTCTTAGAAATCTTAATTTTTCAATGATAACCAAAAAGTAAACAGCCAACATTTCTTAGATTAACATTTACAAGCACACTTTAAATGCACTCTTACTTTCAAGAAAATATACCTTCAACAAAGTACAAGAAACCTTCGGCAATAAAAGCTAAGAGCAGGTGAATTAAAACTTGTGTAACAGGTAATGTTTCAGGTTTTTTATATTCTAGATGTTTATCATTTAATCCAACAATGATACAAAGTCTTTAAGTTACCAAAGACTTTGTAAAATTATGTATATGCATGTGAGGCTGGAGAAAAGACAGGGGGAGGAGGGAGCAGGCACAGCATCCTGTTCTCAGCTTCTAGTAGCTTGGATTTAAACTGGTACGATCTTCCTCAGAGATAACATGCGAAGGTTACTGTTGTGGCTTCTGTTTCTGGCCCTCTGGGCCAGCCCTTCCCTAGGCCACTTTTTTTTAAAATTGTGAATATTATGTTAGTTTTCTGTTGAATTTTTTTTTTGCCTTTCTTATTTTATGTATATAGAGCTTCTGAGCCTCTTTTAACAGCTCTTCTGCACTTCTGTCCTTCTAGTTCTCTAACTTAGCAGTTTTCTTGATATGTCAGGCCAACAATTGGTAACAAAATGCAATTTTTTTATTTTTTTTAAATATATTTTTATTGATTTTGTACAGAGAGGAAGGGAGAGAGATAGAGAGTTAGAAACATCGATGAGAGAGAGTCATCGACCAGCTGCCTCTTGCACACCCCCCACCGGGGATATGCCCGCAACCAAGGTACATGCCCTTGACCAGAATCGAACCCAGGACCCTTCAGTCCCCAAGCCGAAGCTCTATCCATTGAGCCAAACCGGTCTCGGCACAAAATGCAATTTTTAATATTTCTTGGCCCAACAGGTCCTCAGGGTCTGCTTGCTCTCTTTCTCATTTGATCTTGTAGTCTTGGTAAATTCGGAAGGCCCTTGTTCTTTGCCTTGTTGAATATTGGAGGCTTTATTTAGGTTCTGAGTCCCACTGTGGCCCCCAGGTTTGGAAATCTTACATCTGCTGGAAGCACACTAGGGCCAGCCAGGTGCTTCCCTTCTCAGATAGCCATAGCCAACTTTCAAATCATTCCCCCTTTTTTTAGTCTAACTAGTCAGTTAAGTCACCTGGATCTTCCAGCAGACATTTTAACTCTCTCTCTTTTATTTCATTTTATTTTATTTTATTTTATTTTATTTTATTTTATTTTATTTTATTTTTAGTGCTTCAACTCCTTTCACAGCCTAGAAAAGCTGTTTCTGGTGGCATAGTGACCTCAGGGTGGTTGGAGCCTTATCAAGATAGCTCTCCTCTGTAGGGGGAGGCTGAGATTGTAAATCGCCATCTTTTTCAGATCAGATCATCCCTGGGTTGATCAGATCATCCCTGAGTTGCATAGGGAGGAGAAGACCGGTCAAAGGATCTCATTCTTCTATCTGCCCTTGTTCTCTTTTAGACTTTTTTTTTTTTTTTAATTTTTACAGGGAGAGGGGCAACTGGGCTCTTCCTCCAACAAAGAGCACAGTCAGTCTCCTCTTGAGTGACTGGATTTTATGATGTTAACATGATTGCCCTTTCTTTTCAAGGAGAGGACACGCTAATCTGGCTGGGAGTCATATGCCCCTGGGAGCTGTTGCGGAGTGAATATGAGTAAATGACCACTGGAGTCCAGACCAAATTAAAATTTAGGGAGCCTTTAATAGCCGGCCGGCATCTGCTCTCGCTCCACCAACAAATCCAGAGAGCAGCCCCGATCCTTTGTGAAGGACAGTTTTTAAACACATTCACTCCATCCTGTTTTTGCAGAGCAAACAATTTATTTTAATATAATAAGTCTTTATTGTTCAGATTATTACAGGTGTTCCTCTTTCCCCACCCTCCAATAGCTCCCCTTCACCTGATTCCCAGCCCCACCCCATGCCCTTACCCCCGCCACTGTCTTCATCCATAGGTATAAGATTTTTGTCCAATCTCTTCCCACACCCCTCAGACCCCCTTACCCCTGAGAATTGTTAGTCCAATCCCTTTCTATGTCCCTGATTCTATTGTATTCACCAGTCCATTTTGTTCTTCAGATTTTTTATTCACTTGATTTTTAGATTCACTTGTTGGTAGGTATGTATTTGATGTCTTTTTGTTGTTCATAATTTTTTACCTTTACATTTTTGTTCTTCTTCCTCTTCTTAAAGAATACCCTTCAACATTTCATGTAATCCTGGTTTGGTGTTGATAAACTCCTTTAACTTTTTCTTGTCTGTGAAGCTCTTTATCTGACATTCAATTCTGAATGATAGCTTTGTTGGGTAGAGTAATCTTGATTGTAGGTTCTTGTTGTTCATTATTTTGAATATTTCTTGCCATTCTCATCTGGCCTGCATAGTTTCTGTTGAGAAATCAGCTGACAGTCGTATGGGTATTCCTTTGAAGGTAACTAGCTGTTTTTCTCTTGCTGCTTGTAAAATTTTCTCTTTGTCCTTTGCCCTTGGCATTTTAATTATGATGTGTCTTGGTGTGGTCCTCTTTGGATTTCTCTTGTTTGGGGTTTTGTGCTCTTCCTGAACTTGTAGGTCTATTTGTTTCACCAGGAAGGGAAAGTTTTCTGTCATTATTTCTTCCAATATGCCTTTAATATTCTGCTCGCTCTCTTCTTCTGTCACCCCAAAAATCCGGATGTTGGTACGCTTCAAGCTGTCCTGGAGGCTCCTTATGCTATCCTCACACTTTTGGATTCTTCTTTCTTTTTGCTTCTCTGATTGGGTGATTTTTGCTTCCTTATATTCCAGATCTTTGGTTTGATTCTTGGGTCACGTTGATCTATAATTGAGTTTCTGTATATTCTTTATTTCAGATTGTGTATGCTTAATTTCTGGCTGGTCCATTTCCATATTTTTGGTATTCTCATTAAGGTCTTTGAAGGTCTCACCAACCTTCTTGGAGGTCTCATCAAGTTTCTCAAAGGTTTTTAGAAGATTCTTGAGTAATTTTATAAATGTGATTCTGAACTCTGTCATCCAGTAGTTTACTTTCCTCAATCTCTCCCATTCGTGGCATGCTTCTGTGTCTCCTCATTTTGGCTGCCTCCCTGTGTTGATGGAGTGGCTTTGTGTGGTTGGTGACCTATAGGGGTCAGTAGCTCAGCTTCCCCAATCACCCGAGGTGGTCGCTTTTGCTATATCCTTTTGTGGGCTGAGTGCAAAGTCTTGGTGTAATTAAGCCTTGATTGCTGTTGGTACACTGGGAGGAATTGGCTCCAGGCCAATTGTCTGTGAGGACCTTCTGTGTCTATAAAGGAAGAACTGCTGCACTGGAGACACGCTTTGTTTCAGTGGGGCTTTGGTGCTCATTGAGGCCGCCTCCTGAATGTGTCACTCATGGGTGTGAGGGGTTACAGAGCAAACAATTTAAAACAATTTTTTTTAAAAGCAGTTTTTCTTAAGTAGCATCAGCATGTTATTTACAGGATCCTAGCACCTGGTGCAGTAGGTAACTATATCCCATTCTCAGGAAAGTTGACAATGATCTATCCTATAAAGCTTACTGCATCCTGTTCTCAAGAAAATTGACAGTGATCTATGAAAGAAGGCCTACAAGCTGGGAAGGGGCCATGAGACCATATCTCAAGGCCTGGCCTGGTGTCAGCACTGACGACTCCATCTGGGGCATAGTCCACAATATCTGGAATGGGTAAAAATTCCCACTCTCCAATAGGAGCCAACCTTGGAATGTGGCCCATCCTCATTATCATGAGGAAGCATTAATCTTGTTGTCCAACCCAGCCTGCATAGCTTACTTCTTTATGTAATTTCAAGTATATTGTATTGGTTTAATTTAGTTCAAAAATACTTCTTTTAGGGAGAGAGAATAAATATTTGTGCTACCTCAGGGCTCTTGGGGTGTCACAAAGCTGTCTCTCACTTAAATTCTTGAAATATTACATTCAGAAAAGTTGCCAAATATACCCAATTTAAAGATTATCAAAACTTAAACCAGTTTTAACATTAAAGATTTAGTCTTGGTCACAGAATTAAATATTTTCAATTTGGCCATTAAATTTTTACATCTTAGTAACATCACAGATACTATATACTTTGAATGTCACAGATAAAATGTTGGGAGGACACTCTTACCACCCACCCATTCTTTGCTGCCAGGTCCCCAAGGTCAGCCTTAGTTCCACCTCAGCTGGCCTGCCCAGGTTTGTGATGCACAAACAGGCACTGACCACGTGGTCCCCGGTGGTATTAACCAGATGTTTAATGGATGTGATGCTGGGTGGGGCTTTGCAAATTTCTCTGCCCTACCAAGTTTGGAAAGTACCACCTCCCATTCTGCCACTTGGAAACCTTGAGCTTTTTGCTCAGAGTAAAATCGCTTCTTTTGTTGTTCTTTTCTTTCCCCCTCTCCCCTCCCTTTCTGCATTTACCATTTACTCTGTTCTTGACAGGGAAGATAAGGGCCTGTTACAGGCAGGCTATAAACTAGTGGTTCTTTTTTTAAACTTCCCTAAGATCTTTATGACTTTTTTAATTCTCTTGAAAATAGTCTTAGAATCTTGAAACTTTTAACCAAGCATGGCAAAATCATAAATCAGGGAAGAGCAATTAAAGTCCCTAAAAGTTAGAAAGCCAAAATTGCATTACAGGCATTAAAGACAGAAATATCACTAGCTAAGAGTTTCTGGTGGGCTAATACCCTGACAGAAAGAGCAAGATAAGTCCTCAAGAATAAGGATTTATGGCAGCTGGTGGGATGTCCTGCAATCTCTGTCACGCGTTCAACCTCACCACACATAACTAGGCTTCCCCCAAAGCAGGACTTGCCCCATCTTTAAACAAATTAAACAACAAAAAGACATAAAACATCAACACACACTCTCATTCCGGCATGCGCAACACTAAAAGTTCACACCAAGAGATATGTCTTCTGTCCCTGGTTTGGGGCACTGCTCCCCGACACTGAATCTCAGCATTCTTCCCAATGGATTATTTTGGAAGAATGGATTTTCCAGGCCTGGGATTTCTGTTTTCCATCCTCAGCCATAAGTTGGGAGCCCCTGATTTCACAGAGAGACATGTGCATTGCAGGCAGCAGTCTGAGCCCTTCTTAATATTCTTTACCATACATTTGAAGGCAGCAGGTTTAGAGGAACTACTTTCCATGTTTGCAGTTAAACCATGTAATCCCTCCCAGTTAACAGGCACAGGACAACACAAGGTAGCTTTCGCTTCAAACAGGCTCTCACACATTCACACAACAGTCAGTCCAAGTATTGACTTCCACCCATGGAAAATCCCTAACCAGAGGCAAATAATTTGCCTAAGTAGTTATCAGCTACTTCTTCTGACCCTAAAGGCAGGCCTGAACTCTAACTGACGCCCGGGGGGAAACTCACCATTCAAATATCTGGTTCCAGAAAGGGCTTTCCTGTCCTCTTTGGAGTCCACTGGAGCTATACCAGGGTGCCCAGTTGTTGGGGTCTGGTGAGAACTGGGACCTAGCAAATCACTGGAGGTGTGCCTACCTGGCATCAGGGCTTGGTTGAGTGGGCCCACCCACCTGCTCTCCCGAAGTGCTACCTCAAGGGGGCAACTTCGACTGCATGTTTCTTGGTCAGAAAACCATTTTTATGTTACAGAATTTACCAGGCAAGCATAAAATACACACTAGAGTACTCAGAGATACAGAAAAAAACATTTTCAGATGTACTAGTACTGTGACTCAGGGAGCCTGATTCCAAATCCTGAGTAAGCCAATATGGAGGAAGCTTTCTCTTTATACTCTTTGGTTTCTTTTCCCCCAAAATATGGATCAGACTTCCAGACTTTTTGCAGACTTTGCAAAAAGCCCTGTGTATTGGGATGGGGGACATGAGACCACCCACACCTAAAGGCCTGGCCTGGCACCATTGCTGATAACCCACACCAGGAGTTGTGTATTGGTCATGGTTTATGGCTTCCATAAACCATGAGTATTTAGGTAAACAAGTCTTGAAAGACCAGATAATTAAGGAAGGGGCAGTGAGTTAATTATCAACTAGCAAGAATGTGCATTAGGGATACTGATTAACTAGGTACAGAGTCAGGCTGTTAGCCTTCCCCCCACCCCAGAAAAAAAAAAAGAAAAAAAAAGGTCTTATTTTCCTCATCAGATGGAGCATTGGCCTGCAGACTGAACAGTCCCTGGTTTTATTCCAGTCAATGGCATATGCCTGGGTTGCAGGCTCCATCCTCAGTAGGGGGCATGCAGGAGGCAGCCAATCAATTATTCTTTTCATCAGTGATGTTTCTCTCTCTCTCTCCCTCTCCCTTTCTCTCTAAAATCAATAAAAATATATTTAAAAAAAATAATAGGTAAGTTAAAATTTAGCTTTTAGTTAAAATTATTACATTAGCTTTTTGTAGAGTCATAGTTGAAGTGAAATATAGTTATGTCCTTGGGCCTGAAAACCTGCCTGAAAGCAAGTTTCAGGGAAGTATATAAAGCATACTTTGCTTAAGAAAATAGAAGAATGTAGCCTATTAAGCACAAAATGTCTAGCTTTTTTCCTGGCTTTAAGATAATATCACTAAGGAATCCTTTTTAAAAAAAAGAAAAAGATAACATCATTGACTCATAATCCCAAAATGTCCTGCAGAATTCTGTAAGCGGGAATGGCCACAGTCACATGGCCACAGTCACAAAAACCCTGAGAGTATATTGCCAAGAATTCAATAAATCTGATAAAGAAAGTTGCAGAAGCTTGCAAAGTAAGTGCCCAATCAACACAGCCCAGGACCCTGAATCCCTTGCTTATGATTTTTGCCATTAAAGCCATTGGAGAGTTTGGGCTTTTAAGTGACAGCTTCCCCGTACTGCTTGTGTGGTGGCCTGCCATAAAGTGACTAATTCCTCTGCTTCAGCTCTCAGAGTTCAGTGTTTGGCAGACAAACTCTTTTTCTGTTCAGTTATACCTGGTGTAGCACTCTGTCTGTCCCACTCCTTAGACACTAATGAACTATTGCACATGTGCCTCTTAATACAGATACATTCTGAGAAGTGCATCTTTAGGCAATGTTGTTGTTGTGAACATCATACAGTGCACTTACACAAATCTAGATGGTATATAGCCTACTACACGCATGGACACTAAGGGAGGAAAATAATTTTCCCTCTATCGCTCTGTTCTTGACTCTTACCGTGTTTCCCCGAAAATAAGACATCCTCCGAAATTAAGACCTACTTACAGGTTTCCTTCTGAGTGAAATATAAGGCATCCCCTGAAAATAAGGACCCCCCTAAGCTAAACATGAGAGATTTGGTCCACTGATTCTGAAAAAAATGGAGTCACAAGAAATTCACCAGGAAATTCAGTTATTGGATTGTTATGATGATGTTCCATAAGATGATGACATGATTGTCATTAAATAAATGAGTAAATTCTTGATACTGTAGGATTCACAGTTTGTCTGGTTTGTGTTGACAACTACCGTACTACCGTACTGTATACAGGTAATAAATTTCCTTTATTTTCATTTAACAATAAATGTGTACCGTATTCTTCTTCATGGAAAAATAAGACATCCCCTGAAAATAAGATCTAGCGCATCTTTGGGAGCAAAAATTAATATAAGACACTGTCTTATTTTTGGGGAAACAGGGTAGTACTAAAGGACAGATTTAGAGAACAAATATTTAATAACATGTAAACCTCCAGTATACATGAGAGAAGCCCAAGAAAACTGAGTAACTCTCAGAAATGACCGTAAATACTATCACCTTAAAAACTATTTCCAGCTAAAAAGAAGTTGTTGGGGGTTCAAGTAGTCAGTTATGGGAAGTTATAGTAAAGAAGGATAAGATAGTTATGCAGATTTAAATCCCTTGCCTTCTGCATTGATAAGAGTTTCTGGAGATTAGGTCATCAAGCTCTTCTTAAGGCAAGGAGGAAGACGGCTTTACAAATGGATATGTATTTTTTTACAAATGCAAACATCTCTTACAAAGGGTAACTTCTACTTAATTTTTAGAGCTTCTCCCAAGTCTGCTGTTTCTTAAAATTAACAAGCCTAAAATAATCCTTATTTCAAATAGAGATATTTTGGGGCGACACATTCCATTCTCTTACAGCTCCTAGGCTACAAAGCTGTACAACATGTTACTGTACGTAATTGTAACACAATGCTATTTGTATAATGTGTTGCACTACGATATAACTAGATGATAGGAATTTTTCAACTCTATTATTATAATCTCATGGGACCATGATTGGATACGCAGTCCATCCTTGAGAGTGAAGTTTTGTGCGGCTCATGACTGTAGTATATGCTCTTTCTTCATGTGTCTGTATTTCCTATTATAATCAAAACCTGATTTTTTTAAAATTACGGTACAGATTTCAATGTTGTTCAAATGTCTCCATGGGAGCACATGTTCTTCTCAGACCGCAAATCCCAACCTCTGATTAGGAAAATAAGAATACTATAGTCTTGCTCCCATACTTAAAGCATGTTGTCATCAAAAGGAGGGGAACATGCTTTACATTTTTCTTTCTCGCTGAAGGTTTCTCTTGTATAGGATTGGGAACACAGTAGGCACTGTTACAGAATAGTGAGAAGCTAGGAAAATTCTAGGACAAGTGGAACAGGGAAACTCAGACAGATAGTTAAAGAGAGTTTGCAGTCACCTAGTAAATCTTGAAAGGTGAGCATGGTGGATGGTGCACGCAGGTAGGCTAAATAGCTAACTCGGGCTGTGATTGAAGTAAAATTGAGTCTATTTAAGGAAAGGGGGCGGAATATCCAAAGGGAATATCCAAAGGGGACGGAATATCCAAAGGGAAGGGCTGCACAGCATGGAGCCAAGGGGATATTGGGTTTTGACGGCAGCCCCCAGCAGCTGTAGTTTCATCCTTATAAGCAGTCACTGGCAGGAAACTTTTCAGTGGGTTTGGGGGCTGAGCTGGTGTGCTCCTTGGAATGCAGATGTGCAACCAGATATCTTCAGGTCAGTTTTCATTCCTTGTGTGGTCTAAGTCCTGGTGTCCAGCAAGCTTTCTTCTGCTCTTTTGTTCTCCTGAGGAGGAAGCCAAGCAATGATTCTTTCATCATTGATCTCTCTCTCTCTCTCTCTCTCTCTCTCTCTCTCTCTCTCTCTCTCTCCTGTCTCTCCCTGCCCCTTCCTTTCTGAAATCAGTAAAAATATTTTTTTTAAATCAGTCAATGATTCCCAAGGCTGCTATTGCAATTAAAATTAAATATTTTGAAATAACAGGATACTGAAATATTAATTAATCTGAGTTTGCCTACTTTTGGATCTTTATTACAGAGAATCTAGAAGATGAATTTGAATCTATTAATGAATCTGTCTTGCATTTTATTTTAAATATATCTCTTAAAAATGTGAATGTATTGCTAATCTGAGAAATGTTAAGTCCTTACTTGTCACCTAAAATTTAAGATTTCTAAGAGTTAAAAATTCTAACTAATTGAAAAGAAATTATATGGTTTCAGTAATAGGAGACATGAGGAATAGATTTGTATTTTTGAAGGGAAAAGGAAATTAAGTTGTTCTGAAGCTAAATTAATAATGAGATTTTTAGAGATAATAAAAGTTATAGAATTGTGAAGAGAAAGCTTAAAAAGAAATTACAGGTAATCTGAATAAATTTAATTAGATAGATGAATCTAAAGTAAACTAACAGAGAATTTGTTTAGTCTTTCTCTAGTCTGTTAAAAGGGAAAAGTTTTTCCTGTATTTGCCTAGGAAGCAAAAGTTATATAAAGTATTGAAATAATTATACATTGTGTTATTTTAATCAGGTACTTAATTACTTTTTTTAAAATGTCATCTTCTAAATTATGGGAAGTAAAGTTTTTCTAGTCTATGTTTATTTTTAATACCCTATTGTCATTTTGAATGAATAATTAGTCTAATACTGTTTCATAATAATGATGATGATAATCTTTTGGTAAAATAACTTTAACAATCTTCCCAGAGTTTCAATTTTAAGAAACTTTACTTTACCTAGAATTGTCTTTAGGTCATTCCAATAGGCCCTGGGATGACTCAAGGATTTGTTTTCTCTCTTTATGAAGAGATATTTTATACTTAAGGTATCTGAGAAGCTTTGTCAAATAAAGAAGTAATAATTATATTCTATTTATATATGCATATTAAATAGATTATGACATGCTTTCAGTTATAACTAGTTGATAGTTAAAATATTGTGGAATACTATGTTTTGCAGAAAGGATAAGATTCCATGTCTTTTGCAATATAATAAAATCCTTAACTGTCATTTTAAATTTCTTGTAATTTAGAGACAGTCGGTATTCTGAAGAATCCATGGAAAGGGCTTTAATGTTTTCAGATCCTCCCCTTTGAACTGGATGAAATTTATTACAACTCTATGGAGTATCTGAATTTATAGAAGTATTGACAGGAAAATCAGGAGAAACAAAATTTGATTATGGTACTCAATGAACTGAAAATAATTATATATATAGTTTTTTTTAACTTTTGTTGAAAGTATTGTTGGTTCTTAATATTTTTGCTTTTTAGATATAAGGAAGCATTTTTAAAGCAACTTGGCTAATTATATTTTTCTCCCCATCTGATCCCTTCACAGAATTTGGCAATTCTTAATGAGTCATGGCAATACATTTCTTAGCATGAATTCAATAAGACCAGTTTCCAATTATGGTTATATTAACTAAGGACTTTAGAATGTCATATGTAAAATGCCTGGACTCTGGTTGTCACCAGAAGGTTTTAAGAAATAAAGGCAATGAGAGCACCTTGGAGAAAGCCTAGTACCTTGCCTGGTCACATGGTTCATAGCAATCTTTCCAGGGAATGAAGGAAGGTTACTTTTCTGAAAGCTGGCAAGGAAAGAACCTTAAGACATCACTGTGGGCCTCAAGAACTTGAGGAATTCACCCAAGAGAACATATATTATTGCAAGCAAGCCTGATGGCAGTTAAGTGGCTCAGCTTCTTTGCCTTGTGGGGCTAATTAATGCTGGACCATAAGATTCCAGGGGGGGGGGGGGAAATATATATATATATATATATATATATATATATATATATATATATATATATGAAATGTTAAGTACTTACTTGTCACCTAAAATTTACGATTTCTATTTAAGATAGCCTATATAATAAAGAGGTAATATGCAAATTGACCATCACTCCAACACACAAGATGGCCACCACAAGATGGCCAGCAGGGGTGGGTAGTTGTGGGTAACCAAGCCAGCAGGGGAGGGCAGTTGGGAGTGACAAGGCCTTCAAGGAAGGACTGTTGGGGGGGAACCCAGGCAGGCAGGGGCAGGCAGTTAGGGGCAACCAGACTGGCAAGGGAGGGCAGTTAGGGGTGACTGGGCCAATAGGGGAGGGCAGTTGGTGGCTAACAGGCCTGCAGGGGAGGAGAGTTGGGGGAGAACCAGGCAGTTGCAGGGGACCAGGCCTATAGGGGAGGGCAGTTGAGGGAAACACTTCTCCTTCTCCCTCCCCCTCCCCCACTCCACCCCACCTCCACTTGGTGCTGCCTATTATGGAAAGATTAACAAAGATTTGTTACAGAAACCAGAGTGCAAGCCTTTTGAAAATCCCCAGCTCTCTCTCCATACCTGCAGGCCTTTGCAAACCTGCTTACCTGTTAACTGCCCATCTGGCACTCCCTTTGGCTATTTTCCCATGTAACCCCAGCCCTTGCACACCACTAAGCCCTTTGAAGAACCCTAGTCCTTTTGCCTACTTTTCCTTTGTGCTTTTCCTATATAAGCTGCCGACTTATGGTGAGCTGCAAAGTGGATTTGTGGCTGACCTGCTGCTCTGATACTGCTGGTGCCAGCAGTTTGGGAATAAACACTCATATATGATCCAACCCTGTCTCTGCTTCAGTGGCTTGAGTAGACAGGCAGCATGGACCTACTGTTTGTCTGGTTATAAGACCACAAATAATTTATTAATCACCCAAATTAGTAAAGGGGGAGGGGGGAATAACATGTGAAGAGACGAGGCAGAAGTTCTCACACCAAAATAAGTTTTCAAAATATTAGCTTTTATTTTACATTAGAAAAAAATACCCAAATTTGTCTCAGTTATCGGTAAATAACTTAGTCCAGCTGATACTACATATGAACAGCCAAACATTACAGATGTACCTGATGGCAAAATTAAACTGTACAAAGCAAAAATAAGAAATATCATCCCAAATCCTCAAATGTGCTACCTCCACATTTATTTTCTTCTCCATTTATGCATGTTATTGATGGCTTGCCATGTGAACTCAAGTATATATTGTTTTAAAGTATTATAAATTACAGTAAACTATAAAGTTCTCTTCCTTTACAGTGAACTTTGCTATTAGATTTAACACTACTTTATGATGGAGGTCAAATTGATAAATCACATTATCTAACCCAAGATTTAGTTGATAATATCATCATTCAGCCAAGAGTGTTTCTCAAAAACTTAAAGACCAATCCAAAAATAGGCAGGCTGCCCTTAGAAACAAGTTTGACCTTTTCTTTCACTCTTCCTCCTATCCCACCCTCTGTGAGTGATTTAAAAATAGAAAAGGTCAAACCCCTGTGGGGCCTGGACTTTAAGGTTTGAGTTTTTAATTTTTTGTTTGTTATTTTTCCTTCCAATTTTTGCCAATTATTTCTCATTTTTATTACTCTTAAAATTTAAGCATGGTAAATTGTTAAGCCACTTTCATTCACTGACCATATTCCACCATACATAAGTCCTTTCATGACCAGGTTTTGATACTGAGAGGCGATTTTTAAAGGTTAAGTCAAAATCTGTTGTTAAAGAGAAATCATGTCTCCATCTCCAATCTTGATATGTACTATCTGAGGATTGTTCCTCAGATCCATTAGGCAATGTATATTTGTCAGAATGTAAAGGATAAAGAACTGAAAATAGATAAAACGGTTAAATGTTTCAAAACCAATTGTGGCTTGAATATGAATGGTTCTCCAAGGCTGGTACCATGGACACGGGGTTTGGGAATTAGTTGTCATCCCTCCTTCTATCCAAGAGTAGCCAATCGTTTTTCATGAACTAGTAAAAAAGGAAATGTCTAAAGAGGGTTTCTGGAACTTAAGGAGCTATTTCAGTGGAAAACCCTGCTTATTGTAGTGGCCAGAGTAATAGAAGAAATATGGAGAAAGAATTAAACCACACAATGTTACTCAGGGTCTTAAATCAACCCTTAACAAGAAAACAACCCAAAAGCAAAGTTGTTTTTTTTTTAATTTTTCTGAAAAAACATACATTTTTCATCTCTTGGGCCAAGTGAGAATCTAACAAATTACTTTATATAAAATAGGCACTCAAATATACCTGTAGAATGAATGAATAAATGAAAAAAAGCGAATGCAAAGTAACCTTTTATATTCTAGTCTCCAAGCTAGTTAAAAACAAGTGTCTTTTATTTTTTTTAATATTTTCTAAAAACAAGTGTCTTTTAGACAAGAACTTTGTTTTCTGTCTAGAAATTAGCACAATGCCTTAAAATAGATACTTATTTGTTTTATCCCATGCCTTGTTTTTTTATTGCATCTCCAAGATAAAATGCCTTTTGTACCAGATCTATTTCTTTTAGCATCATCTTCTTCAATGTTTGTATGAATAAAATAAATAAGGTCTCTCATTCCCACTCTACAAAGCATGTCAAAGAGAAGGTGACCTATTTAATCATTCCTTCTCAGTGTCTTAATATCACAGCTACTCAATGAAACACCTTCAGTAATAAAATTTGTTCTTGGTGTTTCAACCATAAGCTAGTGAAATGAAAGTGCATTTTAGTCTTTGGAATCTCTTAACTCTCCTCACAGGTAAGGATGGCACTTTATTCAAAGTGAATAAATGTTTACAGAAAAAATCATGTTTATTGCTCAAGTGGCTTCCTGACTCTAAGCTAGGCCAATGAGCAAATATTTTTAAAACCAGTTTTTTCATCTTAGTTTCTTGTCTTAAACTATAATAGAAGCAGAAACTTAATGAATTAAAGGAGAAATCCTGAGCCTTTTTTAAAGTCTTTGATTTAGGTCACTGAGCATGTGAAGTTGAGACTATCCAGAACTAGGGGTAATATCATATTAAATTAAAAGAACCATGACTTTTTTTTTTGCCTTTTTTTTTTTTTTTAATCTCCAAGGCAAGTCAATGGGATTTCTGAGCTATACCTACCTCATTAAATGAGCATAGTACTTCCCAGAAAACAGGCACTTAAATATTTACTAAAAAATCAAAGATGTTTTCAGATCTGCAGCTATGATCTGTGTTCAATCTAAAGACCTTTAGACTAGGCCCATTTCACTGCTCTTATGCTCAGGACCTAGAATAATTTATTGCACATAAAATATACTATGCTTATCAAATGAAATCTAAAAGCACTGCTGAGCCATTTATTTTTACTTCTTAAATGTCTTTAAGACAGGCCAAGATGGATCTCATTCACCTCCATCTTTAGCATTTAAAAAACTGATGGAGAACAATAACACCTTGCTTTAAAAAAAAGAAAAAATCCATCTCTTCAGTTAGACAAGGGAGCAAGTAGCTTTCTGATCTGGACTGTATTTTTCCATGTAGCTCAGCATTTAGCATACTGCTTTGCACAGTTCTATTTTCCTGATGTTTTTATCATTAAATAAGCCTAGCAGTAGTTAAGCACTTTTTCGTCTGGAGCTAATACTTATTACATTATTTCCCTCTATTAGCATCCCATAAGGATGAAATCATATTTATATATTAGGGCATGTGTAGTTTTAAGCCTCATAAAAAATAATCATTCATCATTCATTAAGCCAACAGTTTATTCCTTATATCCATATAGAACACTAGGATTTCTAAATTTACACATAGATCTCTGTTACAGGTTCAATAATAAGGGTGATAAATTTTTGCATCACTAGTTGTTATCTCTGGGGATGAGAATAAATAATCAATATTCATACAACAGATATTGCTTATATATGTATGGCAGTTCAAGATTTATAAATTGATTTCATATATTATGTTCAGCTATCAAGGACAGAATAAAGATGTTTTAGGTCCTCGATGCCTAGCAAAAAGACTGGAACATAGTAGACAATTATTATCCAGTCTTGCATTCATTATAAACTTAATCTTTTACATATTATATTCAGAGTATTCAATAGTCAATACTTCAAATTTTTATTATACTTTGCACCAAGTGAGAAAAATCAATAGTGACATTTATATGGTGCTTTAGAGTTCACAAAATACTAACATGTATTGCCTTATTCTAAACTGTAGGCACAATAAAATTATAAATGTGTGTATCTCTTTAGTGCCTGTAACAGTGAGTTCACATAGTAGGCAACTGATATTCTTTCATTTAACAACTATTCAAAACCTCAAGTTTGTATAACTATTTATACTACCTCTTTCATAGTGGGTGAATTTTATAGACAATGTTTATCTCACGAAAAGTTTTATTCACAGAGAAAATGCCTAATGTCATATTTATACAGCACTTTAAAGTTTAGAAAGCTCAATGTCATTCATTACATTTTCCTGTTATCAGGTAATATAACCTGATATTATCAGTAAAGTCTTATCTGATTGGTTAAAATAAGCATTATTTAATTTCCTTATAATAAAAACCTCCCTCTTATTACTTGGGGAGTATTACCTTAGATTTCACAGAACCCAAAATAGTTGGCATATAAAAGGCAGTTAATATTCATTCATTCATTCATAACATTTAGCCCATTGATATTTAGTGCTTTAGTTTACAAACCACTTTAAAATGTATTTCTTATCTGAAAATTTTACTTCTATATTGTTTTTTTCTGTTATCCATAGTGTCTAGCATGTTATATGGCCCATTGTAAGTCATCAAAACAGCTTAATCCCTTGTGTTTGCTGTATATTTTACAGTTTAAAAGCCGTTTCTATGTGTTTTCTTTTCTGCTACTTAAAAATACTGTATTTACTCAAAATCATCAAAGCAGCAGAAACACGATAACTATAAATATATGAAACTTTCATTGATCAATAACTTAATTTCTAATATCTGCATAGTATTACATACTGTTGATATGTAATCAATATTTACCAGCTTTGAAACTTATAAGTCTTTAAACACTTTCATGGTTTAAAAGCATATTCACATATTTTTATTTAGGTCACTTGGATGTGATGATAAATAATCATTGAGTCCTTAGTGCCTATAACAGGGACAGACTCACACAAGGAAATTAATATTATTCAGCATTTACATCAGTGGTAACTATGGCCCACAGAACAAATTCACTTGGCTAATGAGATAAGAATACTTTTCCTTGTTAAAGGATTGGGGGTGGGGAGAAGAAGCAAATGTAGGCCTGCAAAGACTAAAATATTTACCATAGGCCTGCAAAGACTAAAATATTTACCATTTCACCCTTTACAGAAAGAGTGTGATGATCCCTGATGTACAAAATCCTTCAAAACTGTCAGTGTACATAGCTGGCAATACACTATTAATAAAAACACCTTATTTTCATATATATCTCAATTATTCAAATTCTTTTTCCTCATGATAAGGGGGAGAAAATCAAGAAAAATTTAAACCTAACTGCTTCCAAATTCTGTCACCTTTAAGCCCAGAGGTTGATATTAAAGCTTAGGGCAGGGTTGGTTCAGTCTATCAAATTATTAGGCCACTACTATGAGCAGGGAGTTCAGGCTGTCTCCTTGGGGTATCACTCTGTTCCAGAATTACTCATTCTTTTTACTAACTATCACTAGGAATCCCAAATTCCAGGAATCTTGTTCATCTAAGCTCAAAGAAATCATATGTTACTGGCTGGTACTTTTCAGCAGGCCGGAACATCTGTATATTTTCTATCTAAATATTCATATTGGCCTGGAGCATCTCTTCACATTTTTTCTACATGGCCTAACATTTTCCTCTTCTCATCAGACTAGAGCTTCTGAGGAAAAGGGAGGACTGAAATACAATTCACTAATATGTCTTTCAAACAGAGTGGAGATGAAAAAAAGAAAGAAAGAAAGAAGTTTAAAAAAATGCCTAAAACTTAATAAATGACTCAAAACTATAATTAAAAACAACCTTACAATGGTCCAGGCATAATATTGCCAATCTCAAGATATCTCTTTAAGGTAATAACAACATCAAAAAGGATATCACAAAATTAGTGGGCATAAATGGAGGTATAAAAACTGGAAAGGAAGAACTGAAAATGTCCAAGTGTAGGGAGGATAGCAGATTAGAGCTGAGGTTTAGGGTCCCATAGTCTTAAGATATCTGTCTCTCTTGGGTCTTCAAGTCCACATAGAGAGGCTTGACTCCTGGGTCTTTATGAGGGTGCGATACCTCCTATCCTTGGGTCTTCTGTGTTCAAGCTAAGCTTTTTTTTATCTCAGGTCTTGTGACTCAGGTCTCAGGCTTTCCATGTATCCCCACTCACAGGCTTTGTTCTTTCATCTTGGGTCTTCAGCCTTTTGTCTAACTTAAGACATGAGAACTTCCATCCAACTCAGTTCGACCAGATGGCTGAGGTTTCCATCTATCTTGGGACACAGGCTTTATACTTTAGTCTACAGGTCTCAATTCTGTCTTCTGTGTTGGGAATTATATCCATTATGAGCCTTCCACCTTCTGCACATCTTAGGTCTTTGGATCCTTGGGCCTTCTACTAGTTTTGAATTATCTCACAGGACAGCCTGGCATAAGGAACAGCTCTGCGATGCTTATTTTGATAGCAGACACTCTGCACCTATGCCACAAACATGCACACATGGATGCACACACAGAGACATATACAAAGCCCCTTTGCCACAAACATGCACACATGGAAGCACACACAGAGACATATACAAAAAATATGCATGGAGAGAGGATTGCAGGATACACAGACTCATGAAGAGGCTGAAATACCCAAAGGTGGGTAGATGGAAAAAGCAAAAGAACAAGAGAACAGAGAGAAGAAAGGTGAAATGGAAAGACACAAAGAACAAAGAAACACATAGAGCAGGAAACAAATATGGCCCAAGAGAGGCAGAAAAGACATACAGAAGAGAGAAATCCAAGATGAAGAGTAGAAACAGCAGAAAGGAGGCCAGAACCAGAAAGAGGTAATGCCAAATTAACAAAATAGGAGAGAATGACGAACAATCAAGAGTTCACAAAATAGGAGAGAATGATGAACAATCAAGGGGGGGGAAAGAGGTGGATAAGACAAGAAATGAGCAAAAAGCATTCAGCATGACTCAGAGACAATGGGAAGAACAGTGAAAGAAAAGCAAGAGCTAGGAGAACAAAGACAATAACAAAATGAAAAAATGAGAGACATCTAAGACAAGGCACAAACAACTCTTAAGAACAAAAAGGAAAACGAGACAAAGATACACAGAAGAAATAAGCAAGATGATCATAGAATTGAGTAAGACACTTGAGAGAACAAAGACCAAAGACATTCAAGGAAGAAATAGATAAGCGAGGAAATACACACTTATGAGTGAAAGAGATAAGGCAAGGCATTAGAAGTAGAAGAGACAAAATATAGTGAGGGGCACAACAGCCATGAGAAACATCACAAAGAGAACAAACGAAAACCAAAAAGAACATTAATAACTACAATAAGTTATGATTAGTACAAATACTACTTATATCACTATCAACAATTATAGTAACATGACTGGCAGAGGATTTAAACACAGATTGTGCCTCTTTAATATTCTACTACAACTGCTTATAAGAAATTCCAAGAGCCAAATGAGATACCACAGGTGAGCGAATATTATTATTAAGGACCATTAGAGAGGTCCTAGACAATGCCCTTATTTTTCTTTCTTCATCTTTCACCACCCCTTTAGAAAACTAACTTGATTTTCCCACCCATCACAATTATAACACTGACTTTTCCTCTAACACTACTGCAGATATATTCTCTCACAAGAGGATATAAGAAAAAGAGCCACCCTTTCAGCAACAAAACAAAAACGTTGTTTTAAGTTTCTATATATTTAGGCCTCTAAGAGTGGCAAAGTATTTATGCAGCAAAAAATAAAGAACAGATAAGGTGAGACTACTCTTAACACAACTGGTATAGATTAATCAATCATTAATTTGCTTCGTTGAACCCAGTTGGCAATACAAGCATAACTTACCTCATTTTATTGCACTTGGCTTTATAGTGCTTCACAGATGTTGCATTTTTTACAACATCCTCTACCAGCAAAAAGCTTACAACTCATTTTACTGCTGTATTGTGGTTGTCTGAAACCAAATTGTAATATCTCCGAGGTATGCCTTTGTTTGTTACTGGTCATTCTCCCATCTCACATTCAGGCCCCTCCTGCACAAAAACCACCATAGCCCATTGCACAAAAACATCCGACAAACAGCTATTAGCTCCAAAGAGGCCCCCACATAATTACACCAACTTACTTTATTCTGCTATTCTAAAATGCTAGAGTGCCAGGCATGTTGATCTTCCTTTGGTGTGTTCAGATTTCTTGTTCTCTGGATTGCTTTTCAGAAGGATGAACAATTTGGTAGATACTATAAAGGGAATAATCAGGAGTTACAAAAAAGGGGAAAAACAACAAAGGAAACTGTATGTGTGCCATAAAGAAGTATTAACTGAGTACTCACTGGAGTTATGGGAAGATTCAAATTATGAGTTATAGAAACTATCGCTACAGAGTTTAGATCCTTAGAGGTAAAACTAATACAATTTCCTCACAGAATTGGCAACTATGGCATAAACAGGAAAATATCTTGTCTTTTATAGTCAGGGCTTACTACACTTGGACCATCTCCCAACCTGCAGCCACCTAATCAGCCTCTGCCACGAGACCATTTTCACCCATCACCCACACAGTTGCTTCCCAGGTGAGTTAGGAAGCTGTTTTTAACAAAGCAGACACAGTTCATAATGATCAAAATAATTTCAGTGGAAATCTAAATGCAATGTATACTGAAAAATTAAAGACAGTATCTTAATTGTGCTTGAACAGCTTACCCACCTCTGATGTGTGGAGGATGTCTTGAGACTTCACCTCCCTATCTGGACCCAGGAAATATTCTTGGTAAAACCTCCTGGCCTAGGGTTGTTGCCCAGTGGTAGTGAGCTATTCCCCTGGAGGATCCTCATGCCCCATCTCCACCTAGGGATCGTCAAAGGGAATAGGTCACTGACACTGTAAAGCCACAAGCCTATTCTTCTGAGGAAGATCTGGAGAAGATATAAAAGAAAAATAAATTACTGAAATGCAGTATGCTAGGAAAGTCTGTCTCAAAGAGCAATTAATAATTAGATTAAGTAATGTCTAACCTTTTTTTCCATGTGGATTGAGGGGTGGAAATTAAGAACTGTGGAGAGTCCTATATTCTAGCTACCAGACTAGAGAAAAGCAAATGCTTTTACTACTCATTCCAGCTTTTCCCTTGAATTTAACCTCATCACAAAGAGAAATTTAGAGGTGAATTATTACCAAAATTCTTATACTGTACTTTACTCTCCAGTCTCTACTAGTGAGCAGTCTTCTATATTGTGGATTATTAATGTTCTAGTGTTCTCACCATAAAAAAGTCAAGGGTCAAAAAATCAAGGGGTTGCCGAAACTGGTTTGGCTCAGCGGATAGAGCTTTGGCCTGCGGACTGAAAGTTCCCAGGTTCGATTCCAGTCAAGGGCATGTACCTTGGTTGCAAGCACATTCCCAGTAGGTGGTGTGCAGGAGGCAGCTGATTTATGTTACTCTCTCATTGATGTTTCAAACTCTCTATCTTCCTTCCTCTCTGTAAAAAATCAATAAAATATATATTTTTTTAAATCAAAGGGTTGAAAATAGAAGAAACAGATAAAGCTTTCCCAACCAAAAGAGTTATCAAGCTACTTAGAAAAGCTCCAATATTGTTTGATCCTGAGTTCTATAAGAACTCTTCTTCATATTGTCTCAGGCTTCTTTTATAAAGCACTCTTTTAATAACTGAACAATTTACCACAAAGTGTCTCTCTCACCTAGTTTTGTAGGATTCTTCTCTTTTAAAATATATTTTTATCCCTAGCCAGTATGGCTCAGTGGATAGAGCATCAGCCTGCAAAATGAAGGGTCCCGGGTTCGATTCCAGTCAAGGGCTCATGCCGGTTGTGGGCTCAATCCCCAGTAGGGGGTGTGCAGGAGGCAACCGATCAATGATTTTCTTTCATCATTGATGTTTCTCTCTCTCTCTCTCTCTCTCTCTCTCTCTCTCTCTCTCTCTCTCTCTCTCTCTCTCTCTCTCTCTCTCCCCCCACCTCTCTGAAATCAATATAAATCTCGACACTCAACCATTGAGCCATGCTGGTCACACAGGATTCCTCTTTTAATTCATGTTAGTTAGATGCTGGAGACACTGCCAATGGAAACAACTGTTTTCTAGTCAATCTACGTGGGACATTTCTTGAACCGCTTACATAGAAGGAACATGACCAGAGTCCCAGAATATTCAGAGAAACCAATAATGATTACAGTGATATAAAATCTCAGTTGTGCTGATTTGGCTCCGTGGTTGAGCATCAACCTATCAACCAAGAGATCATGATTAGATTCCTGATCAGAATATATGCCCAAGTTGTGGGCTCAATCCCCAGTAGGGGGCATGCAGGAGGCCACCAATCACATGATTCTCATCATTGATGTCCTATTGGTACTACTTATTAACAAATCCTTAGCACTTAGAACCAGTCTGCCAAAGGAAAGTAGAAATAATTTTTGAGGCCTGTTCATCAGAAGGCAAAGGTTTGTTCTCTCTCTCCTAAGTGGCTATGAGATTTCAAAGGAAGCAATTTATTGTTTTGCATCTCTATTCTTTATTTCTAAAATGGGGACCAAGTATGCTTGCTGTTATAGACCTCACTTGAGCCTACTTCTGAAGGATAGGCTCAAATTCATTCTGTAAATTCAAAATGTGTGTGGGGGTGTAAGATTTGAAACTGGCTTCTATTCTGTTTCAAAAAGGAGCTCTTGCAGGAAGTTAAAGTCCTTAAAGTCAAAGACAGGATAACCACAACAAACTCCCCAAACTACCTTTTTCTTCAGATAGTCTGCAAGCCATCCTTAAATTAATTGGAGTTTGTTCAGATTCTCAAAAGGAAAGATATAATGAATATGGAGCTCCTTAGAGTTTTTTGTAGGCCTCATGTCTCACATACCCAGAATGTCCTTGGGGGGAAAAAACACAACCAGGGCTCAGTAGGATAGGATACCAAAATGGTTGAAAAGTCTCAACACATAAAAAAAAAACCTAGGAAATATGAACCTGAATCATTAGATATAGATGGGTCCTGTCTCTGATGTCTAGCCTGTACAGTCTCCCTAAGGTCCTGTTAATGGCAAGCACTGGCAGTATCACTGAAGGTTAGACAAGTGTAAAAAAAAAGACTAAATGAAAATATGGGTCAAAACAATACTCACCTTAAGGGTGACTAAATTTGGGGCTTAAAGGTCATGCTCTTGCTGTAAATACTTCAAGATGTAATGTAACAGAGAAATTGCTACTACTGCCTCAAGGTACAATTGCCTTGACTATTTTTAATATTTAGTTAGCTGTCTTTACTATAGGATAGGAGCTCACCAGGGTAGGTATAAGCCAGGTTTGCAATCTTGAAAGTATTTTGCATAGTGGGTGTCCAGTTATATATTATACATATTTACTGTGCTCCTCCTGAAACCCCATCAATAATGGTTAAAGACACTCATGTGAAAACAATTTTCCTCAACAAACTTTTAAATGGATTCATGCTCAAATCCATCTATAATGTCTAGTTAAGATACCTAAAAGGAAACAACTTTTCTGGTCTCCCTAGATCTTCTGAGCTACCATAGACCATATTTACTGAGTATGGCTGCTTTAGCATCAAAGCCCTGCAGTGTTCTTATATAATTATAGCAATGACATATACAAGGATCATTTCCTTTCCCTTAAAGGGAATCTAAGGCAAAAGAAAGTAATTACATTTTGCATCAGAATAATACATTTCATTATGGTTCAATATTCATTGGCAAGAATTTTTAGACTCTTGATCCACATCCCATAGCCCAACAAAATGTCAAGGTACTTTAGACATGAAAACCAAAAGTCAACAAGAGCTGGTTCAAATTCTCCAACACTAGACAAATCACAGAATTGTCACAGTTAGGAAGAATTATAGTTGTGCCCATCCCCTCCTCTACCCTTCTCCCCTCTCCCCCCCCTCCCCAACTGATGTAATTCAGTATTTTCATTCTATGTATAAAGAAATTGGGAGACCAGTAAATGTTATACAGTGTTATATAACTAGTGGGTGGTGGGGTGATAATTAAACCCACGTCTTCTCTCTACTCAAAGGTATTTTCACTCTGGGATCTGGGCACAGATTCTCAGGGCTATAAGAGCTTCCTACAAAATTTTTACCATGTTTATATTTCACTATAATGATAGTCCAGGTCAGATGACTGCCTCATAATGAAGGACAGCATTGCCAGATTGATGGCAAATGATACTAGTTTTGTTGCCTGGAGCGAAAAAACAGAGGAAAACAATATATAAATATGTGTGTGTTTTTTGCCAAATAAGACAAAAAGTGTGGAAATGTGCTATAATAACAAAATTTTGTAGCAGATTGAAAAAAGCTGTTTGGTTAAGTACATTATCAAACCATGTGACAGTAGAGACATCCTATTCTGCAAAGAGGCAACACCTTAATAGTAGTACTATTTCTACATTTTAATAGTAATTTATTCACTACTATTCTGTACACTTGCTGTTCTATAGTCTTATTATAGATCTAAGTAAAAATTTTTTTTTACTATTTTGCTCATACCCTTTAGCTTAAAAATTCTTTCCATTAACTTAAAGTGTACATATAATTTTTCTTACGAGTTTAATAAAAATAGTAATTGTAGAATCTAAGAGATCATAATCAACATCAATAGTGATGTTGTGTCTCAGAGATTCGATAGTATAAATACTTAAGAAATAAGCATGGTAGTCTATGTCTATGTTCTTCTTCCCCCAAATTCATAAACCCAGTCTAGTCATAAGAACATTAATCTCAATAGGATACTTTGCTGAATACTTGATCATTATTCCTCAGACATGAGGTCATCAAAAACAAGGAAAGTCTGAGACAGAAACTGTCATAACCAAGGAGTCCAAGGAAGACATAACTAATAGATGCAATGTGGAATTCTGATGGAATCCTGGAACATAAAAAGAGTACTAAACTGAGTAATTGTGAAAAAAAAAGTATGAATTTTCCCTAATAATAATGTTTTAATATTGGCTTACTAATTATGACAAACATACCATATGTAAGATATTAATAATAGGGAAAATAGGGTGTGGGGTATAAAGGACCTCTTTATAATAGCTTATATTCCTATAGTATAAAGAGCTAATATGCAAGTTGACCCCCATGCCCTCACACAATATGGCCACCCATGTGGTTAAAGATGGAGCCTTTTGCAGCTCCTCTGCATCTCAATGTGCTTTCCTCTAGTTGTAGAATTTCCATTCAGCCAGCTTTCCTGTGGTTCTGGATGATGTCCGTTTTGTATTTTAGTTGTAGTTTTGATATTGTTGTGTGAGGCAGCTATTTAGGTGTTTACCTATGCTGCCATCTTGGTTTTCCTCAAGGCTAGAAAACTTTAATGATATATAGACCACAGAATAATTGCACACCAACACTCCACAATAACAATCATACTAACAAACAGCATAAAAAAACAGTATGCCAAAAGTTTTAAAAGCTGTGGATAAAGTAACCTAGATATTTTATGAAACTCAGTAATGTGCACTGACCTCCCAGCCATATCCCTATTTTGAAAGTATCTGCATAGGCATTTTGATTACATAGGTTATGTAATGAGGGTATTACTTGGGTTTGCTGCCTAGCCTTTAATATTTCTGGACAAACTAGTCAAACAAAATATATCATCTAAGAAATCTGGCACTGGTCAAATTTAAATTTCCTTCAATTTTTCATCCTAACATGAACAAATCAAAAGCTCATTTTCAATGTAGGCATGAAAACAGTAAAGAGTTCTTTATTGAAATTATTTGTACAGGATGCACGAGGAAGCTAACATCCCAGTGTCTCAGTGCTCTAATTTAGAGGTCAAAGAAGAGCAATCAAGTAAAACCAACAAAAATATAGCTAACTCAATGGCAACAGTACAATGATATATAAGTATGCATGGCCACTAAAGTTTAATTTGTTAATTCAGCAGGAGAGTTAAGTCTCAAATAGTTGATATCAAACTTGAGTTGGATTTTAAAAGAAAACAGTGTTAAGTGCTACTCCTCTGTAGTAAAAAAAATACAGTAGTGGGAAAAATCATTTTCTTCAAATTCAGTTTGAAGAGTTGAGGCAGAGGAAGGCATCAGCTCTGTGTAACCATACATGTCAGTACTCCTTGACATCCAAGAGTATAAGATTTGGGGAAACAGCTCAATTCAGACAATAGTTCTATTCTCTTTAAGCTAGTAAACTTTTTTGCAGAATGGTTTCATAAATAACAGTATCTTAGCCTGGCCATTGTGGCTCAGTGTTTAAGCATCAACCTATGAACCAGGAGGTCACGGTTCAATTCCCCCTTCGGGTTGTGGGCTCGATCCCTGGTGGGGGCCATGCAGAAGGCAGCAAATCAATTATTCTCTCTCATAATTGATGTTCCTATCTCTTTCCCTTCCTCTCTCTTCCTCTCTAAAATCAATAAAAATATATTTTAAAAAATTATTTGCTTCAAGTCACAAACTCCCACCTAGATATACATTGGATAACCAGGGCCCAGTTACTCTAAAAAAGAAATTATGTTTAATCATGGCAGGTCTGAACTAGTTAGAGAAATTAGTTACAGAACAATAGGTGGAAAAGCTAAAGGGGGATATGTAAAAAGATGCAAAAAGTAGAGTCAGGAATCTTCCCCCAATCCTATATATTAAGGTTCTATAAGGAGGAAAGTCAGAAAAGAAATCAGAATAACTATTTAGAGAAATGCCCAAAAAAAGTTTAAGTGCTTTTTTAACCCTTTGAAAATTTTCCAAATGACAAAATGTCATTTCAGGTATTCAACTCAAGTCCCTGTCTTAATTTATCAGTAGTCCCTAGAGATGATGGTTGACATGGATGGTGATTTGATCCAAGGTTAGAGCCAGAACCAAAGACTAGCTGTTCTTATTCCCAGTTCACAACCTTTTCATACTATTGCCAACATCTCACTTCTTCTGGCCCCAAACTCATGTAAAACAGCAATCCACTCCATCTAAGAGAGCATGCTCTTCATTAAAATGCACTTGAAGGAGTAATTAAGGGTGGTGCCTGTAAGGCTTCAGCTCACAGGCCTACTTTCCCCTGAGACTACTGACCAACGTACACCCTAAGGACACAATCACTTGACTCAGAATTTCCACCCAATCTTCTTCCTCTGTCCCACAGAATTTCCCAAATTATGGTACTCACCAAATTGCCCAACATTATAATGATTTGTTCATTTCTGCATCCTCCATGAGAGAAAATTCCTTGACATAAAACATGCCTTTGGTATTGTTATTATTCCAGTACCTGTCCCAATAACTCAACAATATCTGTTAAGTTAACACAAGTTATCTCAATTTTGAAGATGCCCACATTTCCAGAGTATCTCTTTTTTTGTTAATCCTCACTCAAGGATATTTTACAGGGAGAAGGAGGGACAGAGAAAGAGAAACATCAATGTGGGAGACACATAGATTGGTTGCCTCCCTCAGGCCCCCGACCGAGGCCAGGGATTAAGCCTGGAGCCAAGGTACATGCCTTTGAGCAGAATCAAACCTGAGACCCTCCCTCTCAGTCCAAGGGCTAATGTTTTATCCACTGAGCCAAACTGGATAGGGCCAGAGTACCTGTTTGTACAGCTACTAGAGATTTTATTTCAAGCAATGAATTAAAAGACAACTTCAAAATTTACCTTTAGATGTTTTCTAGTGCAGGCTTCAATCCACCTACAATTGACCATCATTCCTAAGTAGTGCTTCAGAACTGGCTCAGAATTCATCCCTTTAAAACAAATTCCAATAAATAGTTATAGTTATATATTAATACCAAATGATCATTTGATTAGTAGCAATAAAAGATTTCATAAGTATAGACCAGTGTTTCTCATATTGGGGTGATAATAACCCTGGAGTTTTGTGGACATATCCTCATGGATACCCAGCTACATAAATAATATAAAACATTATATATATATCTTTCACAAGATATATTGAACTAGGGAAACATGTTTACATTTCAAATAACTTTCTTAAGTCAGTGTTCCTCAAAACACATGTTCTTTATGATCTCAAAGAATTTTGTTCCTGTGGAACTTCAGTTTGAGAAATAATTGGCACATACCATGCTTTCAAAAAGGCTCAGGAATATTTATATATTATTCCCAGTCAATCAGACAAATAATGTCTTTAGACATTTAGCTGTGAGGAAATATGGATATGAATTAAAATGGGCAGTAAGAGAAGCCTAGCACATTATGATTCTGCTTGCTCTTGCTAGGATATATTGATCTGAACAAAAAATGTTTCAAAGTTGATGTTAATATTTTTCAACTGCACTTTTATGTTTGTTTTATATCAGGGAAGCTAAGCTTTTTTGCTTACCAAGCTACCTATTGAAAAAAGGCAAAGGGGAAGAAGGTATATTCATTTGATCATAAAGTAGGCAAGATCATGTTTTTTTTATAAAAATTATGCTTCTCTATTGCCCTCTTGCCAAACAGGTTCCATAAATCTCAAACTAAAAAGGCATCAGCTCTCATCTGTCCAGGGACAGAGATAGAATAAAAAGATACAAAAAGACAATATATCAGATTTATATCCTCAATCCCAGAACCTTGAAAAGCTCAAACCTATGAGATTTAACAACCAACAATATGGCATGTAGCTAAACACACTGACTAGGCCTTATCTCTTTAATCTATTTCCATGCCTACAAAGGAAGTAAAATCCAAATGGCACTAAATAAATCAATTCGACTACCCAGATGGCTGCAATATTAATCATATTCTGAACCAAAGAGAAAAAAATAAACTCAACTCCTTCTTTAAATTTACCCTGTCAACTTCAAACCCTGGTGGGTTCCCTTTATAAAAGTTTAACATAATTCATACAAGACAGCACTTGATTATCATTTCCTAAAATTATTTCAAGTGTGTTTATATTAGCTCAACAATACAGCCATCTAGGGCATGAGATTATATATAAGACTATATCATTTCTAACCCTCACTTAAGCGTAACCTAGCATAGGACCAGGTACACAATATTAATTCTTTTTTTTTTTAATTTTTTTAAATCAATCTTTATTGTTCATATTATTACAAAGGACAATATTAATTCTTATAATTCTGTTGGTTAACTCATATGGTGAGATTATATTTGCAGATGAGGTGAGAATTGGAAAAGAAACTTAACAGGAAACCTCTGGGTAGCATCTAAGAGAAAACAGAACAGGGGAAAGATTACTTAGTAACTACAAAATAGTACTTACAGAATTCTAAAGAGCCAGAGACTCTTCTTACAGCTGTCCAAGGAGCTAGAAGTACAAACTGCACCCTGACCTGGGCTGACCTTTTGACATCCTTCTCAAAGGAATAGTATTCTTTTGCAGTGATTACAAAGAACTGCTATTGTAATGACTAGTTATTTGCTTCAGTAGTTCCTTATTAAATACTTCTCTGCCATCAAAACCTGTACACTAGAGGCTAGGCTGATCATTTTTACCAGGCAGGTCACTGTCAAACAAGTTTATATACAGAAGAATGGCTAGCTTACTATTCTTTTGATATAAAACAGGGAAACAGGTCCCATCATTTTTAAGTCCTCAGTATATAATAGATTAATCAAATAAGGTGATCTGTGGTTTTCAAAAGCACCTCAATATATGTTGTCTAATTTCATCCTTTTACAGTTATCTTCTTGAAATAAGTAGGGGCTGGTTGGTGTTCCAGATGAAGAAATTTAAGGGTTAGGAAATTTAGGTAGTTTTTCTAAAAGTGAATGGTGGTAAAACCCAAACAGCATGGTTTTAGAATGGTGGTAGAGCCCAAAAATGTTGGTCTTGAGTTCCATTCTAGAACTCCTTTGGTATAACAAGAGTCACAGTGGTCTATCCACAGACTCACCACCCTTAGTAAAATGAGAGACACTGGTCATCAGGTACACGGTATAAATGGGTTTTTAACTTCAAAATTTTAATGCCCAGTTTATCAATTCCACCTTGGAATTCAGTTGTCTTTCTTAATAAAAATTAGCCATAAATTTTGGTTGTATCCTGGCAATTGACTCTGTAGAATAGCAATATACAAAGAGGAGAAATTCTCAGCCAGGCAACCTGCTTTGGAAGGAAAAATGCAGAGATAGTGCTAATGTTCCTTCCTGGCGAGACAACTCCCAACTGATACTTATATAGTATATATTGAAAATCCAGAATGTAAAGGGTGGCAATCCAGCTCCTTGGGCTTGCCTTGCCTTGACCACTTTGCCCAGTAAAGCAGTAACACAGGTGGGCAGAGATAACTCCTGTCCCAAGAATAGGACAACAATTGGAATTCGGATTATTAACAAATACTAGAAAATGAGTGAAGGTCCATCCACCTAGTTCAGGCCTGCTTTTGGTAATCAACACTGCACAAATACAACATCAAAGTGGTAGGGAGGTCTTGAGTTGATGGGTTGAAAAATGGGACAATCAGTACTGTGTTAAGTAAAAACACAGAAGGGCTTTAGGGTAGTCATCATTACTTAAAAGCAATGCAAAAAGAGAAATGGAGGGGTCCATGTCAGAGGGGCAGGGCTAAGTAAAGTGCAACTGAAGCACCACAGCAATATAAACTGGGTAAACCAATGACATCTGGGATTGTTAACATTTAAATCCAAGTGAAAGGGCCTTGCCCAATCAACATTCCCCACCAGCAATGCAAAAGGGCGGGGTAAAGCAGGGCTGGGGCAGGAAGGATGAGAGACCACATTGCTATCTAAAGGCTGGATACTTGGCGGCCTTGAAATTGTGATTATGAATGGTCCACGGAAGGGTCCAAGGACAAGCATGAGGTAAGGAGAGGGGAGATAAGGGTAGGACCATGACTACTTGGAAAATGTATGCCCTAGAGCATTGCAAAAGGAGTGGGAATATGGGTTGTTATTTGAAGGGCATACTGAAATGTTTACACTTTATAATGCCATGAGAAATTGGGGCTGGGAGTACTTGCCTAATAAGATCAGGGAGGACAAAACCGTTGCTAATTTGCCATTGTGTCTATTTGCAGAGGTTTTTGTGGTCAGCAGCCGCTGCAGTAATGTAAAGGGGGTATAATAGAATGGCATCCTATTCTAACAGAAGAGGGCATTCATGATGTATACAAAGAAAGTATGGAATCCCATCTAATCAGAAGAGCTGAGGTCATGGCGCTCTTCAGCAGTAATTCAAAGGCAGTGGTACGGGCATAGAGCACAGCACCTTTCCTACTGCATAGGCCCACGGACAAATACAATTAATTATGCACATTAATAATCTCAATAGAAGAGCTCATTCATAGTTAATATGCCCCTAATACAAAGGGGGAATGAGGAGATGCAATCCTACTCCTACAGAAGCAAAGACAATTGCAATTATGTACATTAAAGTATAAAGGGGAGAGGGACCCATTGAATAGCATCTCCTTGCTCTAATGCAAGGGGGGTACAGCCATTCTGATATAAGACTTACTTTCAAACTTACATTGGTGCACATGAAACTTTCAAGTGAACAAATCTTTTGAGTAGTGGGCACTGTCTGATGAAAATGTTAAGGAAGTAGGTGATGTGCTTATCTAGTGCGGAGAACAGGAGAAAATGTAACTGCAGATATTAACAGTCCAAATGAGGGCTTTGGTTGATCAGCACTCTGCTGTACTGCAAAGGGAAGGGGGGAGGGGGGCACCACGGGGTGTCTACTGATGAAGATAACAGACAATTTCAATATGTATAGTACCAATCCACTAGTAGGGGCCTTGGAGAAAAAACAGTATCCCCTGCAGTAGTGCAAAGGAGATACAATACAGTCCTGGAAGTGATAGGGCTATGGAAAACAGCAATTCTGCACATTAACTGTCCAAATGTAAAGGTCTTGATAGTCAGTACTACCTACTAGAAGGCAGAGGGAGTTGGGGGTATGTGGTGTTTCATTGTCCTTGTCTAGTGAACAAGAACCCAGAAAAATGGAATCATACACATTAACAGGCCAAGAAAAGGGGACTTAGGGTTCAGCAACTATGGTATACTGCCAACAGAGGGCAATAGGCTAGGATGAACCAAGTTGAAATTATGTACATTAATGTCCAAAGGATATGATGTAGCTAATTAAAACCTTGTACCTTGAACCAATATAAAAAATCTTAAAGTAGTGGGCACTCCTTGCTAAAAGGCTAAGGGAATAAGAAGAGGGGTGTCCTTATCTAGTGTAAATGCAATTATGTACAATAAGCCATGAAAAGAGACCTTTTCATGTGATCAGTATCCTTGCTATACTGTAATAGGGATCTGAGAGGATATAGGATCTTATTAAAATGGGATGAGCCATGTGCAATTACACACATTAATGTCCCAAGTGTAAGGCTGTAATCAACTATAATTTCACACCTTGACTGTCCAGGTGTTAACAGCCTTGTGGAGAGGGCACTCAATGCTGAAAGGGAATAGGGAAAGGAGGTGTTGTGTAGTACAGAGGTACCCAGACAACCACAATCACATTAATAGGCTAAGAAGTGGGTCCTTCAGAGTCAGAATGCCAGTGGTACTTCAAAGGTAGTAAAAAGAGAAAGGATTTTAATATAATTATTATACATATTAATAGTTCAAGAAAGGGGCTTAAGTGGACATTACCCCACGCAAAGAGGGTATGAAGAGTCAGAACCCAAGTTAATTCGAAGGATTATGGACAACTAATTAAACATATCCACAGTCCCCTAAGAGAGGGCTTTTAGATCAGTTAACCTCTGCTTCCACAAGTGCAAGAGATTGAAAATGCACAATTATGGACTACTGAGAGTGTGTACAAGATAAAAGTTGTGTACATTAACTGCATCAGTGAGGTCTTTAGTAGTAGGCACCTCCTGCTAGAATATAAATATGATGGGGGAGAGGCCTGACCTGGTGTACAGGTACAGGAGCAAATGTAATTATGCACATTAACAGTCCAGGAGAGTGAATCTTGGGGCAAGGAAATGGGATCCTATTTAACATAAGGGAGCATGGATTACTGTAATTATGCACATTTAAACTGTACAAGAGAAGCAGTCATAATTGGTCAGCTTCCCTGGTGCAAAGGAAATATGGTGAGGATGAGACACAACTACAATTTTCCACTTTTATTATCGAGAAGACTTTAGGTGGCTAGTACCCCAGCTACAATACTAAGAAATCAGGATATTAGCTTATCGGGAAAGAACATGGACATTAAAAGTCCCAAGAGAATAACTTTCAGTCTCTAGCATCCCCTGTTATAATATAGAAACAGTGGGATATTAGTTTAAAGGGAGTGACCATAAATACTGGAATTCTGCACATAAACAATCCCAGAAAAAAAATAGTAACAGGTTAATTAATGCACCTTATTGTAAACTGAAGAGGGTACATGGATCTTTCATAAAAGATATAATTGTGGTCAACTACTTATGACTCACTTTTAACTATATTAGTACAAAAGTCCTTAGTAAAGGGCATCCACTACTAAATGTAAGTAAAATGAGTGAGGCCTGTATCTACTGCAGAGGAGAGAGGATAAAAGCAATATCCCACATTAATGGTGCAAAAGGAGGAGTTTTGGTGTTCAGATCCTCTTTTGTAAAATTTAATAGATGTGACACACCTTCACAGTTCCAAGAACCCTATGTTGTAATGCATATGAGGTAGGAGAAAAGGGATTAGATTGACAAAAGGGACTACAGCTACAATTAGAACTTTATCTACAATGACTTCCAGATGTTAAGAAAGTGAAAAGTCATTATGTTTCTAACTAACAAAAGGGACCACAATTGCAGGCCCAAGTACTTTCTATGGTAATGCAAAAGATATTCAAGGGCCTGGATGGATCCCAGACTCCGGAAAGGGACTATAGCTGCTTTTAAGCACATTAACAGTCCCAAATATCCGCTGTTGTAATGCCAAGTGAGATGGGGGAGAGGGAGGATGGGATCTTAGATTAACAGAAGGAACTGTAGCTCCAAGTGACTACTTTTAACAGTTCCAAAAAAACGCTCCTAGGTAACGAAAAGGGAAAAGGCAGGATGTGATCCTGGAATTACAGAAGGGACCACAACTTCAATTGAGCACACTGACAGTGCCAAATGCCCATCCAGGCATTGTAAAAGAGCTAGGAGGTAGATGGGAACATAGACAAAAGGGACCACTGCTGCAATTAGGCAATTTCACAGAACCAAATATATGTCTAGTAAATGTAAACTGCCTGGGAGTGCATGGGATCCTATAATTAAGCCCATTAACAGGCCCAAGTACCCTCTGCTATACTGCAAAGGGAGTGGGGGGAAATGGAAAGAGACAAAAAGAAGGTGCCACACCATGCAAATAAGCACATTTCAATAACATATCTGCTCCCAGGCAATGCAGAGGGATGGGAGGAAACAAGTGACCAGAGTAACAGTCACAAAGTCCTTCAGTTTTAATACAAAGTGAAGACAGATGGGTTCTATAGTGGCATTTAAGCACCCAACTGCCCCAAAGACCCTCTGCTTTACTGCAGTTAGGATGAGTGGGTTCCACCTTAACATTAAGTGTCCCAAGCACTCTGTTTTTAATCAAACTCAAAGTTGAGTATGGGTTCTATAGTGACATGGGGACGTTAGTGCCATTGAAGCACATTAACTGCCCCAAGAACCCCGTTTTAATGCACAGTGAGGATGGGTGGGTTCTATAGTGACATGGGAACATTAGTGGCATTGAAGCATATTAACTGCCCCAAGGTCTCTGTTTTAAATCAAAATCAAAGCAAATATGAGTTCCATAATGATATAGGGACACTAGTGGCATTTATGCACATTAACTGCCCCAGGACTGTTTTAGTGCAAAGTGAGAATGAGTGGGTTCCACACTAAGAGGCACTAGTGGCATTTAAGCACATTAACTGCCCCAAGGACCCCGTTTTAATGCAAAATGAGTATATTTAGGTTCTAGAGTGACATAAGCACAGTGGCTACATTGAAGCATTAACTGCATCAAGTACCCTCTTTTAAGGCCAAGTGAGGATGGGCGGGTTGCAAAGTAAGATAAGGACAGTAGTGGCATTTAAGTATATTAACTGCCCCAAGAACTCTTTTAAATCAAAATCAAAATGAGCATGAGTTCTATAATGACATAAAAACAGTAGTGGCACTTAGGCACATTAACTGCCCAAAGGACTCGGTTTTAAATCAAAATCAATATGATAATAGGTTGTATAGTAACATAAGGACAGCAGTACAATTTATGACATTAACTGCTCCAAGGACCCCCTGTTTCAATGCAAAGTGAAGATATATGGGTCCTACAGTGACATAGCACAGTGGTTGCACTTAAGCGCATTAACTGCCCAAGTAACCCTCTGTTTTAATTCAAAGTGAGGATGGGTGGGTTGCAAAGTAAGATAAGGACAGTAGTGGCACGTAAGCACATTTCCTGCCCCAGGGAGTGTTTTAATGCAAAGTACGATGGGTGGGTTCCACACTAAAAAGTAGTAATGGCATAACTTGAACACATTAACTGGCCTGAAGACCCTCTGCTTTAATGTAATTTTAGGATGGGTGGATTCCACCTTAACTTAAGAGCAGTAGTGGCATTGAGGCACATTAAGTGCCCCAAGGACTGTGTTTTAAATCAAAATCAAAGTGAGTCTGGGTTCTATAGTGACATAAGAACAGTACTGGCATTTATGCACATTAACTGCCCCAAGGACCCCGTTTTAATGCAAAGTGAGGATGGGTGGGTTCTATAGTGACATAGGGATGTTAGTGCCATTGAAGCACATTAAGTGCCCCAAGGTCTCTGTTTTAAATCAAAATCAAAACAAATATAGGTTCCATAGTGACACTAGTGGCATTTAAGCACATTAACTGCCCCAGGACTGTTTTAGTGCTAGGTGAGAATGAGTGGGTTCCACACTAAGAGGCACTAGTGGCATTTAAGCACATTAACTGCCCCAAGGACCCCGTTTTAATGCAAAATGAGTATATTTGGGTTCTAGAGTGACATAAGCAAAGTAGCTGCATTGAAGCATTTACTACACCAAGTACCCTCTTTTAAGGCCAAGTGAGGATGGGCAGGTTGCAGAGTAAGGTAAGGGCAGTAGTGGCATTTTAAGCACATTTCCTGCCCCAGAAATTGTTTTAATGCAAAGTAAGGATGGGTGGGTTTCGCATTAACATAATGGCAATAGATGCATTTAAACACATTAATTGCCCCAAGCACTCTGTTTTAAATCAAAAACAAAGTAATTATGGGTTCTATAGTGACTTAAGAACAGTACTGGCATTTAAGCACATTAACAGCTCCAAGGACCCCCTGTTTTAAGGCAAAGTGAGGATAGATGGGTTCTAGAGTGATATGGGGTCTTTAGTGGCATTGATGCACATTAACTGCCCCAAGGACTCTGTTTTAATCACAAAGTGAATATGGGTTCTATAGTGACATAGGGTACACTAGTGGCATTTAAGCACAACACCTGCCTCTAGGACTGTTTAAATTCAAAATGAGGACATGTGAATTCTACCTTAACATAAGGACAGCAGTGGCACTTAAATATATTAACTGCCCCCAGGACTGTGTTTTAATGCGAAGTGAGGATACCAGGGTTCTGGAGTAACATAAGCACAGCAGTTACATTTAAGCACATCAACTGCCCCAAGGACCCTCTTAAGGCCAAGTGAGGATGGGTGGGTTGCAAAGTAAGATAAGGACAATAGTGGTATTTCAGCACATTTCCTGCCCCAGGGAGTATTTTAATGCAAAGGGCGGATGCCTGAGTTCCACACTAAAAAGCAGTAATGGCATAACTTGAACACATTAACTGTCCCAATGCTATTAGGATGGGTGGGTTCCACCTTAACTTAAGGGGAATAGTGGCACTGAAGCACATTATGTGCCCCAAGGACTCTTTTAAATCAAATCAAAGTGAGTCTGGGTTCTATAGTGACATAGGGACACTTGTGGCATTTTTAAGCATATTAACTGCCACCTGTTTTAATGCAAAGTGTGGATGAGTGGGTTCCATATTGACCTAAGGACAGGTGTGGCATTAAACACATTAACTGCCCCAAGGACTGTTTTAATACAAAGTGAGGATAGGTGGGTTCCACCTTCACATAAAGACAGCAGTGGCTTGAAGACCCTCTACTTTAGTGCAAAGTGAGGATAGATAGATTCTATAATGATATAAGCACAGTACTGGCATTTAAGCACATTAACTACCAAACACCTGTTTTATATAAAAATCAAAGTGAGTATGGGTTCAAGGACAGTAGTGGCATTTATGCACATTAACTGCCCAAGCACCCCTTGTTTTAATGCAAAGTGAGGATGAGCGGGTTCCACACTAGAAAGCAGTGGCGGCATATAAACACATTCACTGCCCCAAGGACCCTGTTTAAATGCAAAGTGAGGATACATGGGTTCTAGAGTGACATAAGCACAACAGCTAACATTTAAGCACATCAACTGCACTGAGCACCCAGTTTTAATTCAAATTGCGGAAGGGTGGGTTGCAAAGCAAGATAATAACAGCAGTGGCATTTAAGCACATTAACTGCCCAAATGACTGTTTTCCATCAAAATCAGAGTGTCTAATGGCTCTATTGTGATATAAGCTCGGTAGTTGCATTTAAGTACATCAACTGCACCAAGGATCCTCTGTTTTAATGCAAAGTGAGGATAGTTGGTTTCCTCACTAACCTAAGCACAGGAGTAGCATTTGAGAACATTAACTCCCTCTAGGACTGTTTTAATGGGAAGTATGTGTTCAGTTCCACCTTAACATAAGGACAGAAATGGCATTTATGCACATTAACTGTCCCAAAGTCCCCCTATTTTTATGCAAAATGAGGATGGGTGGGTTCCACATTAACATCATGGCAATAGGGGCATTCAAGCACATTAACTGCCCCAAACACTCGTTTTTTAAATCAAAATCAAATTATGGGTTCCAGAGTGACATAAGAACAGTATTGGCATTTAAGCACATTAACTGCCACCAAGGACTCCCTGTTTTGATGCAAAGAGAGGATGCATGGGTCCTATAGTGACATAAGCACAATAGAGGCATTTAAACACATCAACTGCCTCTAGGACTGTTTAAATGCAAAGTGAGGATGTGTCAATGCCACCTTAACAGAGGGAGCAGTGGCATTTAAGCACATTAACTGCCCCAAGGACCCTGTTTTAATGCAAAATGAGGATACATGGGTTCTAGAGTAACATAAGCAAGGTAGTTGCATTTAAGTACATCAATTGCACCAAGGATCCTCTGTTTTAATACAAAGTGAGGATAGTTGGGTTCCTCACTAACCTAAGCACAGGAGTAGTATTTGAGAACATTAACTCCCTCTAGGACTGTTTTAATGGGAAGTGAGTATGTGTTCAGTTCCACCTTAACATAAGGACAGAAATGGCATTTATGCACATTAACTGCCCCAAGGTCCCCCTATTTTTATGCAAAATGAGGATGGGTGGGTTCCACATTAACATAATGGCAATAGGGGCATTCAAGCACATTAACTGCCCCAAGCACTCCTTTTTAAATCATAATCAAAGTAAGTATGGGTTCCAGAGTGACAAAGAACAGTATTGCCATTTATGCACATAACTGCCCCAAGGACCCCTTATTTTAATGCAAAATGAGGATGGGTAAGTTCCACACTAACATAATGGCAATAGGGGCATTTAAGCACATTAACTACCCCAAGCACTGGGTTTTAAGTCAAAATCAAAGTTTATGGGTCCTATAGTGACATAAGCACAACAGAGGCATTTAAACACATCAACTGTGTCTAAGACTGAATGCAAAGTGAGGATATATGAGGTCCACTTTAACACAAGGACAGCAGTGGCATTTAAATACATTAACTGCCCCAAGGACCCTGTTTTAATGCAAAGTGAAGATATATGGGTTTTAGAGTGGCATAAGCACTGTAGTTGCACTTAAGTACATTAACTGCCCCAGTGACCCTCTGTTTTAATGCAAAATGAGGACAGATTGGTTCTACAGTGACATAAAGATGACACTAGTAGAATTTAAGCACATTTACCGCCCCAGGGCTGCTTTAATGCAAAGTGAGATTAGATGGGTTCTATAGTAACATAAGGACAATAGTGCCATCATTTAAGTACCATCAACTGCCGCTTGTAACCTCTTGTATTGTACTGCAAAATAAGGGTGGGTGAAAGCTATTGTAGCATAAAGATAGTAGAGCAGTTAAACACATTAACTGCCCCAAAGGATCTGTTTTAATGCAAACTGAGGATTCCTGGATTCCAAAGTGAGATAAAAACCGAAGTGGCATATAAGCACATTAACTGTCGGAAGAATCCTCTGCGGTAATGCAGTTAGGAATACAAGTTAAAAAAGGGAGTTATTGGAGATTGTAATTTTGCGCATGATTACAAATACAAGTATGGATGATATCAACTAAAAAGAAGAATCCTTGAGTAATGGGACCACGTTATACCTACCAAATGGGATGCCTTGGACCTTTTAAATGAAAAGTACTCCAGATACCTATGTGAAAATTGTCTCAGAGCTGAATTCTTGAACAACAGTCACTTCTAGACAGTGTGATGGGGTAAGATTCCTTTTCTTTTCTTTCTTTCTTTCTTTTTTTTTTTTTTTTGCACAGGACTATAAGACTAAAAGACTTGGATTTTTCTGCATCCACGATTAATGCAAATGTGTTTTTGACTGGGATATAATATGATGGGTGGGATTATGGATAATTAGAATTTCACTCTGTGCAAAGACTTTAAGTGGTCAGCACAGTACATGATTTAGGGAGAAGGGCTGAAGGAAATAACTGGGGTAGGACGGGCTGGGGCTGGGGCTGGGGCTGGGGCTGGGGCTGGGGCTGGGGCTGGGGCTGGGGCTGGGGCTGGGGCTAGGGCTGGGGCCGGGGCTGGGGCCGGGGCCGGGGCCGGGGCCGGGGCCGGGGCCGGGGCCGGGGCCGGGGCCGGGGCTTAGGCAGGGCTGGGGTAAGAGGTAAGGACTTGGGCTAAATGTAGAGGTTGTGAGAACAGGGGAGGAGGAACTGGGGACTGTAGAGGCAGAGTACCACAATATTGGTTATATGGGCATTTAATACCCCAAGGTAAGTTTGAATAGAGGAAACAAGTCCACAGCAATTCAAGTTATCTGTCTGATAGGTTAGACAGTCAATATAGTGCAGCATTAAAGATGGGAACGAAGCAAGGCCTGAAGTGGAATGGACCTTTAAATATGTTTTATATTCTGTCATAAAGTTAACTTTTTAATTAACTTTTTATGTGCTAGAAGACTTGAAAAATCCAAAGTGAAGTAGTTTATTAAGTCAATCTCAAAGTAAAAGAGATTAGTGGAAAATGTTATAACGCCAAATTATTTGAGTTTTATATATTTATAAAATTTATAAATTATTTGGATATCTTGTATACAAAAAATTAAGTATGTCATTTTTATAAAAAAAGAAACTTTAAGGGCCGCCAAAATGAGCTTATTAATTGTAATTGAAGCCTACAAACAATGCCATAATAGTCACTCGAGGCTTAAATATCACCCTAGCAAACTACGTAATTGAACTATTTATGGCTGACATCCAAGAAATAAGTAGAATTCAAAATCCAACCCCAGCATTAGCCACAGGGTAGGTGTTCCTCTTGAAGAACGGAGGGATTCCTCTTCTGCCACCTGTTGGCCAAAGATCCATTTTGGTCCTTGCCACGACTCGCCGCCATGTTGGACTCAGCGCCATGTTTTACACGTGGTAGGCATGGAGCCCTGGCCTGGCGCACATGGCGGTAGGGCCCAGAGGCAGCGCTGGAGGGGACGGAGCCGGACCGGCCAGACGTCCTTGGAACGACCTTGAGCACCACAGCCGGGAGCAGATGTTACGTAAGTGGCCCCTCAGCTTCTGCCTCTGGAAAAATTGGACAGCCAGGAGCCACGGTAGTGGTCTAATTCCATTCTCCATTAATTGGCTGTGCCCACTTGTGCCACGGGGTCTGATCGGGTGGGTCGGGCGACGACGATCATCCCGCCTTTCACTTTTTTGCAGCAAACCGGAAGCGCGCGCCATGTTTAACAGGGCGGCAGGCACACCGCAAGCAAAGCCCGCGCAAATGCCAGGACGTCCTTAACCACGAGCCAAGACCTTCCTTATATGTCCCTGCGGCAAAACCTGTCCGGAAATGCCTGCTGCAAAGACAAAGGCCGCCATGACTCATCCGGCAACGCTCGCGGCAACCGCCATATTCCGCCATTTTTGACACCGCGCCGGGTCCTGGCGCCGCCATCGCCGCCATTTTACACCATGTAACAGAATATTTCCACCGCCTCACCGTGCATCCGAACAAAGACACTACCGTGGTGTGGCCTTCCACAAAACTGGACCCGCCATTTTCGACACTAACAAAGCAGACCGCCCGCCATGCTGAGCAATGCCATGGCGCCATTTTGGCCCCTCCCTGTAAGTCGTCTGGAACTCATTTCCAACTAGCCCCGGGTAATGCGGCGCAGACTATCCTATTCTTGAGAACACAATGCATGCAAATCAGGCCATTCACAATAAGCACCTCAGGCCTCTAGCCTCTCTAATTTAGAACAGTCGCAACCAATTACCATCCGCTGAGCTCCGCAGCGAACTTAGAGTCGCCATTATTTTCCTCCCTAACCTAACCAACCCCTTCGGGCTAACTGCATTCATCTCCCAGCCAGAGATATAGACTCACTCACACAACACCAAAGATTAGCAGCAAGAATTTGTAGACATTGCAGATAGCATAACAAACCACAGAAAATAACATTTCGAGCGACTAAAAAAAAAAATCTAAGCAGGTATCCGCGGCCCCGATGGGCAAGAAAAAAAAATTATAGCAGGTATCCGAAGCCCCGATGGGCAATCATAACAAATAATTTTTTTAAAAAGCAGGTATCCTAGGCCCCGGTGGGCCAATGGTTTGGGGAAAAGGAGGACATAGCCGGTATCCGAGGCCCCGATGGGCGAAGGAGGGAAAAAAAATTAAAAGCAGGTATCCGCGGCCCCGATGGGCACATTTATTAAAGTAAATAAATAAAACAGGTATCCACATGGGGAAAATATAGAAAAGTGGAATAAATAAAGAACTAAATCACAAAACCGAGGCCTCGAGAAAAAAATTGTTGCAAACAAAAATTTTTTTAATGAAAAATGTCATAAAAGTATTCCAAATACCTAAAAAATAGGGAGGTGTCAATAAAATACTGGAAGAAAGTATAGAATTTTCCAAATATTTTATAGAATTTTGGTGAATTTTTTAAAAGAGATGCGCCATAAAGAGTGGTTGAGAGCTGGAAAATGTTCCAGAAAGAACCACATGGCTGAAGACCTCTTCTATTAGCAAGACTCCATTACAGCTCAGGAAAAGAAGAAATATGGCGGCAGCAGCAAATTGCAGGGCTTTAAAAAGCCAGGGGGTGGAGACTGGGTGCAGAGGGAGTGGAAGAGGTGTGGCTTAAAACATTGAATATTGGACATATTTGTGGTTTAGCTGGCTTAAAAGTTAAGAAAAGGAGATTTTAATAAAATAGCAACATATATGAAAGAATACTAGACTCCATTTCTAGTCCAGGAACCATAACTTCAATGGGTCGCCATGGGTTATCATCTATAAATAGGGAACCTTATGTAAATTAGATTTCTGATGCTAAAATTCTCCATAAAGAAATTCTCCATAAAAATTATCCATAACAAAAGAAAGCATTTTAGTTTAGTTTGGTTTTGAAAAGGAGGAAGGGCAGGAAGAGTTTTGATATGTTAATAAAGTATCCAAATGTATATAACTCCCGGATCAAACTTTTGAACCAAAGAAGGTAGGAAGGATCTCCAAGGTTAGAACCTCCAAGGGACTTCCTCTTCAATTATCTTATAAATCAGTTGATGAGCAACAGAGAAGAAGGAAAAAAAAGAAATTATTGGCCCCTAAATAATCATGGAGAACTATTTGTAACTTGTATCTCATAACTCCTAGAAAGCTCTACTATTGTCAACTGAAAAGTAACACTATCAGCAAAGCATACCCTCCAGTCTCCAGATAAAATATGCAAATTTTCATCCTTAAAAGGTACATTCCATCTTCTACGTGCTCTTAGTTCACACAAAAAAAAGTAATCTGACTATTCCAAATGAGGAGTATTTTGTTACAAAAGTGGTACCCTGGAGAAGACAATGCTTAACACAAAGATAATTTAATAGTAGGAAAGATAATTTTCCACAGGAGCCTTCCTAAACATCCCAAAATGAACTATATGAGAAAAAGCCTACAAATAAGGACTGCTATAAGATTTCACCCTAATTTAAGTTTTCAAAGTTCTAGTGAAATGAATCGGGGGAAGGGGCTTCGTTCATTGTATAAATTGGTAAATTGAGATTGAGCGATGTTGACTTCTATTTGGTTTAAAAATCTAGTACAGCACTAAGATCCCAGGGTAGATATCCTTGGACTCAGATCACTTTGGTTGCACTTTAGTGAAATAACTCTGTTGATGAGACTACCTTGTGTGTCAGATCTTGTATAGAGTTTAAAATTACTGTAATAATCATGGTATATTTGAATAATACCTATAAAAGGTAGTAGCTACAACAACTTTGATATCACTCAGTCATCAGGAAAGAAAAGGATTACAAACAAGTAGTATTCCCTTAACACCTGGAATCTCGGCCTAGACTAACCAGGAGGACCTAAAAAGCAAACCAACTACCACCAGCAGCAATACTATCAGGCCAACTGACAAATCTTAACTCCTTCTCTATAGGCCATGAAATAATGGTATCACTAGGAATCTGACTCCATTATAGAATTTAACCTATTTCAGCTTATTGTGTCTTTAACACAAGCTATCAACTGTTAAAGTAACAATGTCTGTCAAATACAGCTCTGTAGAAAACAATTTTCTACAGTTGTGAAAATAACCCATATTTTTTAGACCTTGGCTTATGGAAATTTTTCGTACCACTCAAAAGGCATCAACCACCAAAAAAAAAAAAAAAAAAAAAATTGACTTTAAACTAAAATATTTTGTTCCATAAAAACATCCTAAAAGGTGAAAAGACGAGAAATAAACTAGTTTCCCTGGGGTTCAGCGTCCAGGCCCTGGTTCCGGGAGAGTGGTCTGACCTGGCAGACTACTTCCACTTGTTGTCACATTAATTTCTTTTCAGGAGATTCGGTGAGATTAAGCTGCCGAAATCGTTTTATCGTAATGATTTTGGGTGACTCTGGCTCACATCAGACACGTGCTCTAGGCCAGTGTTTCCCAAAGTGTGGTACGCATACCCCCAGGGGTACAGGAAGAGTTTGGTGGAGGTACGCGTTGCACCGGAGTTTGGTGGGGATACGCACTGCACCTTGCTGAGCTGCGCCTAATTCTACGTTTTCATGAGTACGAGGGGTACTCAGCATTATGAAAATTATAGAAGGGGTACACATATGTCAAAAGTTTGGGAAACACTGCTCTAGGCTAAAATGATCTACTGCAGATACCTAAGCTAAAAGAACTACAGAGTCAAGAAAGCTCTAGTGTTTAGGTACAAACAGGTTCCAAAGAGTAGTTGCATTGGAAATAGCAACAGTGTTGCTACATTTTATATTATGTAGGATTCATTCGAAAACAACAACAAAATGGTTTTTGGAAAAAGAACATTATGAAGAATTTTCACATGAACTACTGAATAAACAAATATGTAAGCACATCTTCTGTGCCCCTTATTGCTAAATTACTATACCTTACATGAGCCCATGAATTTTATAATATATTTTAATCAGATTACTTAAATAAAAAGGAACTCCAAAAAATATTTGCCTAGGACCCTGCATCATAGCTTGGATCATCCCTGCTCTCCTGATATTTACCACCTCCAGACTTTACTTAACCCAAACGCATGACATATAGCAGGAACTATATGGGAGGAAGAATTCAAGTTCTCTTTTATTTTATTTACAGGTTTATAAGTTTGTTAAACTATGCTTCCTCTCAACAACAACAACAACAACAACAACAACAAAAAAAGCAGAAATTACCTAATTTAACCACCAGATGGCAGCATGAAACTATCAAACAAACAGCCAGCCTGCAGGGAAGGAACCAATGTCTTCTGGAAATAAGCCCAATTAGGGTCTGAGTTGAAAGGGAAAATGCCTCATTTATACCAGTTCAGTATCAGAAGAGAGAAGGAAAAGTACTCAACCTCTAATTTTAACACCCCTGAACACGCCCTACCCCAGTGGAAGTTTGACCTTTGTTTTGATGAGTGCCATTTAAAGAGGGCTTTGATAAAACATTCAAAATCAAATTAAGCAAGCTAATGGGAGGGTCGCGTTATCAGTGAAAAGCAGTTAAAATAACAAAGACGTACTATAGAAAAGAGAATACTTGTAGAAGGGCTCTTGCAAACATAAGGACAGTCTGCTGTAAGAGAAAGAGCCTTATTTTGTGTAATTCTATATAAATATCTGTATAAATAAGGGTACTTGAATACTCTTAAGTTGTCCAAAGATGGAACAGACTGTTTCCAAAACTGGTCAGATACCAATCATTGACGGTATGCAAGCCCATGGTAGATTTTGTGGGGATAATATAGATATGGTGATAATGAATGAGTCATGGCAATACGTTTCCTTGAATGAATTTAACAAGACCAACTTCCAATTGTGTTTCTATTAACCAAGACTTTTACTGGAATGTCATGTCTGAGATAGACATGCCCAGAGTCTGGGTGTCACCAGAAAGCTTTAAGTAATGAAAACTAACTTTGAAGCCAATGTAAGGGCCTTCTAGAAATAGCCTGGTACCTTGCTTGGTAACGTGGTTCACTGCAGTCTTTCCAGGTAAGGAATGAATGTTGCTTTCCTGAGAGATGGCAAGGAAGGAAACTCAAGACATCTTTGGGGACCTCAGGTATTGCAGGCAAACCTGATGGCAGCTAGGTGGCTCAGCTGCTTTGCCCTGAGGGATGAATTAAAGCTCAATTATGAAACACCAACAAAGCAGACTTTTTTTTTTTTTTAAAGGCCTATATGATCAATTGCTATTCTTAATGTGTTCATGCAAATGATCAGGCCAAATTGAAACTAGACCTAATACAGTAAATAAATTGGTCTTAATTTGGCTCCTTAATAAAAATTAGGGTGGTTTTAGGGGGGAAATTGTGTTTCATTAGACTCTATCACACACAATTGTGAATATTAGACTCAAAGCTTTATTTTTTACCTATGAATTGAACAGATCCCGAATTTATCTCTAGCTTTTACCCCAATAATAAGAAAATTTATAATACAGTTTATCTCCACCAAGTTACAAGCCCTACTCGCAATTAGGGAATAATTAGGGAATACCACCTCTAGAGACCATTGCCACCTCCTTCCATGTCCAGGCCTCATTGGCCCTCTGACAGCACATTCTAGCCTGGGTGAGAGTTTTAAGTCTTGGGACAAGGGAGCTAACATCAGAATGAAGGCCATTCTCCTTTCCTGAGAACTGTCCAATATTATGGAAAAATTTACAACCTGTGGTTGAAACAATCTAGTATCAGAGGTGCCTGCCTTTTGCAACTCCCGGTCTCTATTGCCTGTAATCTGGTCCCAGAGGTGCCCACCCCCACCCTCAGTCCACATTACCTATAACCTGTCACCATTATACCTTGCCTAGTTTCCCATGTCTGTAATTCTTACTCTCCCACGTAATCCTTTGCCTCCTACCCAATATAAGCAGCTGGCTTATGGGGGAGGACAGATCAGAATTTTATGGATGATTTTCTGCTTTCCCATACTGCCAGCACTATTGGAATAAATACTCATATATGATTCAATCCTGTCTCTGCTTAATTGGCTCAAGTGGTGATAGGCAGTCGGATCCCTAGGTCAGTGGTCAGCAAAGTCATTAGTCAACAGAGCCAAATATCAACAGTACGATTGAAATTCCTTTTGAGAGCCAAATTTTTTAAACTTAAACTTCTTCTAACGCTACTTCTTTAAAATAGACTTGCCCAAACCTTGATATTTAGTGGAAGAGCCACACTCAAGGGGCCAAAGAGCTGCATGTGGCTCGAGAGCCACAGTTTGCCGACCACGGCCTTAGGTTGTCCGGTTACAAAAGTTTAAAATCTTATAAAGGAATATAGAATTCTATTCTATATTGGAGTATATATGGAAGTCTGCAATTTACTTTGAAATGCATAAAAGTATAATATGAGTTAATGGATTGATAGATAAATGGTTATATGATTAAAAATAAGTATAATAGCATGTTAACTGTAGAACATTTGTGGTGGGTCTTCACTGTACTATCTTTTATTCTTGCTACAGCATTGAAAATTTTTAAAATCAAAATGTAATGTTTGGGGCAGGTGACATCACTGAGAATGAAGGAAGAGGGAACTCCAAGGATTCATCATCTACTGAAGCAACCATTAAGCTGAAAAAAAAAAAACGGTCAGGATTACCTTTTTCAGACCTCTAGAATCTAATAATAAAACAACTACAGAAAGCAGAGGAGTGCTTAATGAAGAAAGACTGCTAAAATACAGAAAGAGAGCATTGTGGCATTTTTGCTTACCATGCCCCATTTCCTAGCTGAACTGGTGCTGTGTGGATGGCAGCCTGCACTCTTACTGTGGTTTACTGGTGCCAGAGGGGACAATTATAGATGTTTTGCAATATTAAAAATGTACAGACATTACTACAACAAAACAGACACAGTACTATTATGATCAACTGAAGGCTAAAAATTTAGATATTCTAGATCAGTGATCGGCAAACTTATTAGTCAACAGAGCCAAATATCTACAGTACAGCAATTCAAATTTCTTTTGAGAGCCGAAAACTGACTTCTGCGCATGGGCTATGAAGTTTCAATCGCACTATATGTGCACACACGCACGTGGTATTTTGTGGAAGAGCCACACTCAAGGGGCCAAAGAGCCACATGTGGCTCTTGAACCGCAGTTTGCCAACCACTGTTCTCGATGAATTAGACAATTCCAAGACACATACAAACTACCAAATCTGGCTCAAGAAGAAACAGAAAACCTGAACAAACCTATACCAAATAAGGAGATTAAATCAGTAGCATAAAACCTCTTAACAAAGAAAAATTCAGGACCAGATGGTTTCACCAGTGAAATCTACCAAAAGTTTGAAAAATAATTAACACCAATAGTTTTCAAGCTCTTTCAAAAAACAAGAGTAGGAAACATCTCCTAACTTATTCTATGACACCAAAGCCAAACAAATATATTACAAAAAAAATGAAAGCTACAGAGTAATATTCCATATGTGCATAGATGCAAAGATTCTCAACAAAATCTAGCAAACCACATCCAGCAGCACATTAAAAGGGATATAAGAGCTGAAACTGGTTTGGCTCGGTGGATAGAGTGTCAGCCTGTGGACTGAAGGGTCCCGGATTCGATTCTGGTCAAGGGCATGTACCTTGGTTGCGGGCACATCTCCAGTTGGGGGTGTGCAAGAGGCAGCTGATCGATGTTTCTCTCCCATCCATGTTTCTAATTATCTATCCCTCTCTTCCTCTCTGTAAAAAAAATCAATAAAATATATATATTTTTAAAAATTGGTGGGATATAAGAGGGGTTTTAAAATGGCAGCGGAGTGAGTGGAAGCTACACTGACAGGCTCCCAGGACCAAACTGGAATTACAACTAAAATACAGAAATCCCACCTTGAATAATCAACTGAAGACTCGCTGGAGAGAACCCTGATAACTGAGGATGGAAAGTAGAAACTGTATAGAGACTGGTAGGAGGGGCAGATATGCAAAAGAGCTGGCCAGGCCCTCACAGACAACAGCTGAAGTTCTGGAGAGATAGCTCAGCTGTGGGGGATTGCTACTGAGAACTCTGGGGTCTAAACCCCAAGCTGGGCTTCCCAGCGTAGAGCACCAGAACTGAGAAGGATACACACATAATATATTGCTATGAAAAGCAACAGGATTGCTGTCTACCAGGGAGAGATGGCTGGGAATGCAGGCACCCTTTTAATAGGCCAATACACAGAATTTCATGTGTAGCCCCAAACCCTCATGTATTTGTGTTTCCTGAACAGATAGACTATCCGCTAGTTCTGAGACCACACCAATCCCTTCAACCCAATTGATGGCATCCTTCTTAGTGAAATTTTTTTGCCTTCCCTCTTACAATTTCCCCCTCATCTCCCACCAGCTAGAATTCTCATTGTATGGTGAAGAAGGGTGACCCTGGAATTCCATTGCTCTCTATCTCCCAACCACAAACACATATTCACAAGGCAATTCCTACCTGCCTTCCTCCCAGGACCACAATCTTAATGTTCCTGCTAAGTGGATAGCCCAGGATGTGATACTCTGGAATAAGCATCAATTAAAAGCTGGTAGAAAACTAGGACATGGCTGAGGTGGATATGCATCACATGGCTTCCAAACAAAAGGGGCCAAGATCCAAAGATCTCTCAGAGATTTTGTTGCTGCCACTGCCACTTCTTTCGTCAAGTATCTTTTTTGCTTTCATCTTCTGTATCCAATCCCTCTCCCCTGCTTACAGCATCAGGGGGTTAAGAATGTATTTAATGGTTTCCTCCTAAAAGAGAAACCCTCTTTTCTAATTGATGGCAAAGTTGCAAGGAATAAATTTTTATCAATGGAAAGCTGACTTCTCGAAGACTGAGTCAAGTCAAAGTTAAGTTGGGCTGTTCCCAGGATCAGAGACAGGAGGGAAATCTGACATGGGTAACAAGAAATGAACTATTATTTGTGAAGAAGCCAAGTCTAGTTTCCTTGAAGATAAAATAACATGTGGAAAGAGAGACCCAGGTGACAGCCAATACTAATTACCAAGCATGATGAGGCCATCTGGGAACATCTAGTAATCACTAAAGTTGTTAGTAGTAATCAATCACTAATAATAATAATAATAATAATAATAATAATAATAATAAAAAAAAGAAATGGAACCATCAATGCCCCATCTTCCTCACCCCATGTTTAACTACAGAATGTCTCAGTTGAAGGGTATTTAGGAAATAGAGTTTTTTTTACAGTTAAGGAAACTGAGGCTCAAAGACTTACTGTCTGTTGTTGGGCAGGATATTCAGGAATAGGCATGTGAGAAGTCAGGGTCAAAGTTGTGGTAAATTCTTGGTTTCTAGTTTTCCTATCCAATATGGTTCTCACTACCCCTGCCAGGCTCCACTTTTTTAAAGTAGAAAACTTGCAGAGTTGGAAAGGAATTAGGCTAGGTGGGTGCCAATTAGCAAAGAAAGAGACAAATGAGGAAACTAAGTGCTTTTTTAAGGTTACCTTTGGGTAAGTGGATAATCTTTAGAGGTATAGCATTCAGGTTTAATGTTGCCTCAATTTGTAAACAAAAATGTCATATGGAACATGCATTCTCTAGTTGACATAGTTCTTACTAGGCTATTTTTGTCTGCTGCTTAATTCAATTACTCCTCTGGCCCCTAGGAGATATTTGATTGGCCAACTATGGTTATTTGAAGGCTAGACCAAATTCAGTATCTTTATCTCCAAATGGGAAATGGTAGGGACAAGACATTGGGAATTCCCATTCATGTACCTCAAGGCATCATTCTGTGACTGACTTTCACAATGTTTAAAGACTATTCTTACTATCGCCAATATGGCTCAGTTGGTTGCACATTGTCCCATGCACCGAAAGGTTGCTGATTTGATTCCCAGTCAGGGTACATGCCCAGGTTGCAGGCTCAATTCCCCATAAGGGACATGCAGAAGGCAGCTGATCAATATTTCACTCTCACATCCATGCTCATCTCTCTTCCTCTCTTTTCTTCCCTCTCTAAAAATCAATTTAAAAATCTTTTTTTTTTAAAGGACTACCCTTAACTTTCAGTAAAAATTAATCTCATCTGTGTGTGTGTGTGTGTGTGTGTGTGTGTGTGTGTGTGTGTGTGTATACAGAGAGAGAGAGAAAGGAGAGAGAGGCTTGAGAGAATGGAGAAGACAGAGACTGATTTGTGTATTAAGTACTACACTCTCATGAACCTGTAGAAGCCTGCCTGGCCAGCGTGGCTCATTGTTTGAGAGCCGACCTATAGACAAGGAGGTCACGATTCCATTCCAGTCAAGGCACATGCCCAGGTTATGAGCTCGATCCCCAGTGTGGGGCGTGCAGGAGGCAGCCAATCAATGATTGTCTCTCATCATTGATGTTTCTATCTCTCTTCCTTTCCCTTTATCTCTGAAATCAATAAAAATATATTTTAAAAGAAAAAGAAAGAAGCCAGGCACGGAAAGATAACTACTACATAATACCACTTACCTGAAAAATTTAAAATAGTCAAACTCATAGAGAGTAGAATGGTGGTTGGCAGGGGCTGAGAAAAGGAGAAATGGGGAGGTCTTTGTCAAAGGGTACAAAGTTTCAGTTACACAATATGAGTAAGTCCCAGATATCTATTGTGAAACATAGTGCCCATAGTTTAAAATACTGTACTGTATTTGCTAAGAGGATAGATTTTATGTTAGATGTTCTTGTCACACACACACACAAAAAAAATAAGAGGATGGGAGGAAAGATTTGGAGGTGATAGCTATATTTATTGCATTGATTGTGCTGATGGCTTCATAGGTGTACATTTATCTCCAAACTCATACAGTTTTCTTTCTTTTTTTTCTCTCTCAAAGTTGTTTCATTTAGATTCCAAACAAACCAAAGCCGAGAGAAGAAGTGATGACAAGTAAATCTGTCCACTCATGAGCTGGGAGCCCCATGTCTCTGGCTCCAGCCAGTGGGCAGTAGACAGGGCTGGAGTCCGGGCCCCTTAGGCCACCTTTGCCCCAAGGCCCACCGGGTGCCCAGCACTAATGAGGCCCGTCCTCTATGAAGCAGAGGAAAACCCAGAACAAACATGGGGAAAGGAAAGCGAGACCAAGGAGACAAGGCAAGAGCGGAGCCACTTCCCTAAGGTAGTCTCGGCGGCAGGAGGTGCCAAGAGCCCACAGAGTCTGGGCCTGGTGAGGTAAAATCTGTTAGTTTATTCGGCGTGGGACATGGTGTCAGGATTCCACATTGCCAGAGTCATCCACATCATCCCCAAAGCAGCTGTTAGCGTCGGCCTCGGCATCCTCGTAATAGTCATCGTAGAAGAGGTCCGAGCCCTCGTCGGGCGCCGGGGCTTTGGTCTTCACGCAGTACTCAGCCAGTGTGGTGGGCACCTTTACACCATCCCGCTCCGCGTCTACCTTGGTCCCCAAGACCTGCGGACGATGTCTGTGTACTCCCGGTCGGTCCTTGCATTTGCTCTCTTTCCACTTGCTATACTTCACAGAGTTGTCCACGTTAGCCGGGGAAAAGGTGTTGGTTCGTTGAAGAGAGAGATGACGCTCAGGAGGATGGTCCTGACATTTTGGGTGGGGTTCCACCGCTCCGAGGGCAGCTCACCGCTGTGGGGGTCATCGACCGGGGGGTGGAGAATGGAGATGCACACGTCCCCTGTCTCATAGATATTGGGGTGCCACATCTTGGTCAGGAACCGAAAGGCTGATGGGAAACTTGAGGCGTGCCTTAAAGTAGCCGCTCTCGGAGTAGGTATTGGGGGGGGGGGGGCGCGCAAATAGCCACCTACCAGTTGTATAGGTCGCCCTCTTCCACCAGGGTCACCCGGAAGCTTTCCACCAGCTCCTCCTGTAGCCCCTTGAGCTCGAGCAACAGCGCCTTCTGTGAGCTGGGTACCAGCGGCGGGGCCCTGGCGCGGCGGCGGAGGAGCCCGGGAGCGGGGGCGCGATGGGTGGCCGGGCCGCCGTTCGCCAGTCCGGGGAGCGCCGGGCGCCGCCAGGACCACCTCTGCCTTCCTCCTCTACGCCGCAGCCGCAGCCGCAGCCGCAGCCGCAGCCGCCCGGAACTCCCGAGCACTCCACTCGCTCTGGCCTGTTTGTTCGTTTTAATCATACCTACCTCAATAAAAATGGTTTTTAAAAGTTGGTGAATAAAGGTGGGAGGGGAACTGCCTTATTTCCTTCCTGAGTTTTTTGTTGTGGTAATGGCGGCAATCAAAGGACACACCTATAATCTGAATCACAGAGTTTAACACAATAACAAACTAATTATGTGGTACTTTAGTTTGGCATTTTACATTTTTTTCCATATGTAAATCATCTCACTTATCTAAACGACTGTATAACCCTATGAGTTAGGGGAAGCAAGGAGGAGGAAACATTCAGAGAGGTATTTGTTCAAGGTCACACATAAGTGAGTATCCAACAGTTTCCCAACCCTCTCTTCTACACTAAGCTGATATTCTTCTGAAAGTATTTCATTTCTGAGTATGCCTTGTCTTTGCATTGAGTCTATGATTTTTTTTAATGATTTCAGAAATGAAGGGAGATAGAGAATCATTTATTGGCTGCCTCCTGCACAACCCTTACTGGAAATGGAGCCCGAAACCCAGGCATGTGCCCTGATCAAGAATCAAACTGTGACTTCCTAGTTTATAAGTTGATGCTCATCCACTGAGCTGCACTGTCTGGGCAAGTCTCTGACATTTTGAAGAGCAAGAATCATGTATTACTCATCTTTATATCCTTTAAAGCAGCAACCACAGAGTCTTGGATGAGATATTCAATAATTGTTTGTGGTTGATTGGGTAGCCAAAACATCCACTCTGTCCTGTTCCCAATACTGGACACCATTTCTTTGTAACTTCTAGGTGTCTGTATTTAACCTTTCATTTTAGTAAGTCTTTGCTGGGTATGAATATATGTTTTCAGGGCACTGTGCTAGGCTATGATTTGGAAATTAAAGCTGTAAGCAAGACTGTGTCTATACTCAGAAAGCTAAGATTTTCTTAGAGTTACATAAAGACAGGTATCAGGTTGGACCCATTTCTGCCAGTTACTATGATAGCAGAAAAAGTTTTAAATTTCTATTAAAATTATTGTCCTTCTATAAATAAGCATTTTAAAGATTTGGGCTTTGCCTTTCCACAGGGATAGAAGTGGAGGTTCAGAGACATAATTTGATGAACAAGAATAGATCCAGAGACAAATGGTAGTGGAGAGGGGTGGGGGTAGGGAACAACCAAAAGACTTGTATGCATGCATATTAGCATAATCAATGGACACAGACACTGGGGCGGTAGGGCTTGCCTGGGGTGGGAATGGCTGGGGGAGGGGGCCAATTAGGGGAAAAAGGAGACATATGTAAAACTTTAGACAATAAATAAATTTAAAAATAAATATAATTTTAAAAAATTTTAAAAATTCAGAATGGGAAAATCCACAGAAACAGAAAGAATACTAATTACTGCTTAGGGCTGGTGGGGGTGGGGTTGGGTGACAGAGGGAAAAGAAACAAAAATGGGAAGACATGGTCTCTAGTCCAGCGTTTTTTAACCGCTGTTCAGTGGCACACTAGTGTGCCGCGAGATGTTGCCTGGTGTGCCGTAGGTGCAGACAAGACAAGAATTTTTCACTATTTTGTTTACTTAATATTTCATAATAAAGTAATTATAAAATACTTTCTTTGTGTTTATTTGATTCCTATTCAAGAGAATTACTTTATATATAGTCAATATAGGTACAGAGTTAAATTTTTTAACATTTTCTAATGGTGGTGTGCCTCGTGATTTTTTTCATGAAACAAGTGTGCCTTTGCCCAAAAAAGGTTGAAAAACACTGCTCTAGTCAGTGGTATAACGTCCTAAGGACAGCTTAGCCAGATTTACTATAGAAATTTGTCTAGCCGAAATCGGTTTGGCTCAGTGGATAGAGCGTCGGCTTGGGGACTGAAAGGTCCCGGGTTCGATTCCGGTCAAGGGCATGTACCTTGGTTGCAGGCATATCCCCAGTAGGGGGTGTGCAAGAGGCAGCTGATCGATGACTCTCATCGATGTTTCTAACTCTCTATCTCTCTCCCTTCCTCTCTGTACAAAATCAATAAAATATATTTTTAAAAAATAAATAAATTTAAAAAAAAGAAATTTGTCTAAGAGGAAAATTTAACCCTGTTGTGGTTCTTCTATCTAAAATAGCTACCTAGAGGACGGACCAATGTGGTTCAGCTGTTGAATGACAATCTAGGAAGTAGCTGGTTCAATTCCCAGTCAGGGCACATATCCAGGTTGCTGGCCCAATCCCCAGTGTGGGGTGTGCAGGAGGCAGCCAATTGATGACTCATTGATGTTTCTATCTCTCTCTCTCTCTCTCTCCCTTTCCCTCTGAAATAAAAAAAAAAAAAAAACATATATTTTTTTTTAAATTAGATTTTAAGTCCCTTTTGATCTAGATGGAAAGAAAAGAATAAAAAGCAGGTTTCAGCCCTAGCCAATTTTGCTCAAAGGATAGAGCATAGATCCATGGACTAAGAGGTCCCAGGTTCACACAAATAGGGGGATGAAGGCATAAGGGGGGGGGGGCTGTAATTGGGGGATGAGGACACATATATAATACCTTAATCAATAAAGAAATTTTAAAAAATAGTTTTATGAGAAAAAAAAATAAAGGGTCCAAGTTCAGTTTTGGTCAAGGGTACGTACGTTTGTTGCAGTCTTGATCCCCAGGACATGTGTCTCTCTCACTTCAATGTTTTTCCCGCTCTGCCTCTCCTCCTCCCTTCCACTCTCTCTAAAAAGAGAAAATCAATGGAAAAACATCCTTGGGTGAGGAATAACAATAAAAAAGCAGGTTCCATATAAAGCAGTTATATTCCAAGGGTAAAATGGGTGGTACTGATAGTCAACAGTATAGTTCAGAAAAAGGGAAAGATTGCTGTGTAATAAGATTTCAGGACTAAGTTCTTGAATGATGGGTAAAATTTAAAGTCATGAAGAAAAGGGGTGCAAGCAGAGTCCAGGCAAAGGTATAGATACACAGAATGGGTAAGATGGGATATTAACTAGTTTTAGGTGTAGTAGAGAAAGAATAGTAAGAGATAAGTAAGAGTAGTAAGTACAAGGATGGTTTGACTTCTAGGCCAAAGAGCTTGGACTTTATTCAGAAAGCAATGGCAGCTGTTTGGTATTTACAGCCTCAATTTCACTGTCGTTTCTATATTTTCCAGCTCCTACTGGACTCTAAGCTACTTTAAAGCAAGACTGGTATCCTTCATTTTTATAACTCCAGAGTGCTAAAAGTGTAAATGAAATATGAAGGAGGAGTTGGCAGCAGGTTTACAAACAGAATTCCTGATTTTGCTTGTGGCCATATGTTAAATTAGCTATGTGAAACAGAAAAGGTCCCACTAGCCACTTGAAAATTCAGTGTAAGTGAAAAACAACTGAAAACATGAGTTGAACTTGATAGACAGACAGATGGAGAGACAGAAATGGAGAACGTATCCTTGTTTTTGTATGCAATCAAGGTCTTTTCAGGGAATGACAAGTGTCCTTGAGAAATTCAAGTTCTTCTCTCAAGGCCCTATCTAAAAGTAATGACAGATCTTCTGACTTGAGCATTAGTGAACTGTTATATGAAGTCTCTTGTGGATTAAAGAATGTTTCTCCAACCTGTAAACAGAGCCACTTTATTTTTAAAAATACATTTGTATTTTAATGGAGTCTTTTGGGTTTTTTATGTACAATATCATGTCATCTGCAAATAAGGATAACTTCACTTCTTCTTTTCCAATTTGGATGCCTTTTATTTCCTCCTCTTGTTTAATTGCAATGGCTAGTACTTCCAGAACTATGTCAAACAGAAGTGGCGAGAGTGGGCATCCCTGTCTTGTTCCTGTTCTTAGAGGGAATGGTTTTAGTTTTTGCCCATTGAGTATAATGTTGGCTGTGGGTTTATCATATATAGCTTTTATTATGTTGAGGTATGATCCTTGTACTCCCACCTTTTTAAGAGTTTTTAACAGGAAAGGGTGTTGGATTTTATCAAATGCTTTTTCTGCATCAATTGATATGACTATATGATTTTTATCTTTCAATTTGTTTATGTGATGTATCACGTTTATTGATTTGCGGATATTGTACCATCCTTGCATACTGGAATAAATCCTTCTTGGTCATGGTGTATGATCTTTGTGATGGTCTTCTGGAGTCGATTTGCTAGAATTTTGTTGAGGATTTTGGCATCTATGTTCATGAGGGATATTGGCCTGTAATTCTCTTTCATTGAGTTGTCTTTTTCTGGTTTTGGTATTAGGGTGATACTGGCTTCATAGAAGGAGTTCGGAAGTGTTCCTTTCTCTTGGATTTTTTGGAATAGTCTGAGGAGGATAGGTTTTAGTTCTTCCTTGAATGTTTGGTAAAACTCTCCTGTGAAGCCATCTGGCCCTGAGCTTCTGTTTGCTGGAAACTTTTTGATGACTGTTTCAATTTCTTCCCACGTCACTGGTCTATTGAGATTTTAATAAATGAATTTGGCAACGTAGCAGGATATAAAATTAATGCCAAGAAATCCATGGCATTTCTATACACCAACAGTGAAACTACAGAAACAGAGGCTAAAAAAGCAATTCCATTTACCATCGCACCAAAAAAATTAAGATACCTAGGAATAAATTTAACTAAGGAAGTAAAGGATCTATTTGCGGAAAACTAACTACACGACACTGAAAAAAGAGATAGAGGAAGATGTAAGGAGATGGAAGAACATACCATGTTCGTGGATTGGTAGAATCAACATCATCAAAATGTCCATACTTCCTAAAGCAATCTATAGGTTCAATGCACTCCCCATTAAAATACCAACGACATATTTCACTGACCTAGAAAGAACTCTCCAAAAGTTCATTTGGAACAATAAAAGACCCCGAATAGCCACAGCAATCCTGAGAAAGAAGAGTAAAGTAGGAGGGATCTCAATACCAGACTTCAAACTATATTACAAAGCCACTGTTCTCAAAACAGCCTGGTACTGGCACAAGAACAGACAAATAGATCAATGGAATAGAATCGAGAACCCAGATATCAACCCAAATCACTATGCTCAATTAATATTTGACAAAGGAGGCACGAATATACAATGGAGTCAAGACAGTCTCTTCAATAAATGGTGTTGGGAAAATTGGACAGACACATGCAAAAGAATGAAACTAGATCACCAACTTACACCATTCACAAAGATAAACTCAAAATGGATACAGGACTTAAACATCAGACGGGAAACCATAAAAATACTAGAAGCATCCACAGGCAGCAAAATCTCAGACGTATGCCTAAATAACTTCTTCACTGATACTGCCCCTAGGGCAATGGAAGCTAAAGAGAAAATAAACAAATGGGACTACTTCAAAATAAAAAGCTTTTTTACAGCAAAAGAAACCATCAATAAAACAACAAGAAAGCCCACGGTGTGGGAGAACATATTTGCAAATATTACCACTGATAAAGGTTTAATCTCCAACATTTACAGACAGCTTATACAACTAAATAAAAGGAAGATGAATGATCCAATTAAAAAATGGGCAATGGACCTAAACAGAATATTTTCAAAAGAAGACAGAAGGAAGGCCAAAAGGCACATGAAAACATGCTCAAAGTCACTAATTGTCCGAGAGGTGCAAATCAAAACAACAATGCGGTACCATCTCACACCTGTCAGAATGGCCAACATCAACAAATCAACAAACGACAAGTGTTGGCGAGGTTGTGGAGAAAAAGGAACCCTCGTGCACTGCTGGTGGGAATGCAGACTGGTGCAACCACTGTGGAGAACAGTGTGGAGTTTCCTCAAAAAATTTGAAAATGGAACTCCCATTTGACCCAGTAATCCCACTTCTAGGAATATATCCCAAGAAACTAGAAACACCAATCAGAAAGGATATTTGCACCCCTATGTTCATAGCAGCACAATCTACAATAGCCAGAATTTGGAAACAGCCTAGGTGCCCGTCAGCAGATGATTGGATCCAAAAACCATGGTACATCTACACAATGGAATACTATGCTGCCATAAAAAAGAAGGAATTCTCATCATTTGCAGCAACCTGGATGGAATTGGAGAGCATCATGCTGAGTGAAATAAGCCAATCAATGAAAGAGAAACACCACATGACCTCACACATTGGTGGATGATAAAGATCATTATAAACTAATGAACCAAGAGACAGATATAGAGAAAGTAAAGCAACAGGCAGACTGTCAAATTACAGTGGGAAGGGTAGGGAGATCAGGGGGAGATAATAGATCAACCGAAGGACTTGTATAAATGCATATAAGTACAACCAATGGACATAAAACTATGGGGGGGGGAGGGGATGTGTGGGAGGGAGGGAGGGGGGCAATAAAAAAATCAATAAAATATGTAAAAATAAATAAATAAATAAATAAATAAATAAATAAATAAATAAAAATAAAAAATTTGACTCTCAAAAGAAAAAAAAATACATTTGTATTGACTTTTTACAGAGAGGAAGGGAGAGGGATAGAGAGTTAGAAACATCAATGAAAGAGAAACATCAATCAGCTTCCTCCTGCACATCCCCTACTGGGGATCGAGCCTTCAACTAAGGTACATGCCCTCGACCAGAATCGAACCTGGAACCTTTCAGTCGACGGCCTGACTTTTTGTCCACTGAGCCAAACCAGTCAGGGCAACAGAGCCACTTTGAAATAAAGTTGAAGCTGCCCTTCCACAGGAATTGCCCTGTATGGTCTTACTTGTCAAAACTTTGGAATGCAGCACGCTTTCCCTCCAGGGAGCACGCCCATGGTTGGTGCTATTCCCTTCCAGTCTCCTTCCTCAACATGTACATATCCCTCAACCTCTAAGGGACTCCATGAAACATGCAACCAGGAGGGCAAAGGGCAGTGGCAGCTTCTCCCAGGCTAACGCCCTGAGCCTGTCTCCAAGTCCCCAATTTCTCTGACTTGGTGAGCCAAAGCAGCCCAGCTTAGACTTTTCTGTTGTTTTGTTTTGTTTTGTTTTGTTTTGTTTTTTCTATGCCCCCTTCTTTTTTTTTTCACTGTCCTAAGTATATTTTTGCTGCCTTCATGGAACCAATACCCTTTGGTTCACTGCTGTGTAGCCCTTCCCTTTGTATAAACTCAACGCCCTGCCCCTTTTCTTTAAATAAATTCAATTTTTCTTTACTGTCAGAGATGATTATTTAGCCCACCCATGCACTACTGACTTTAACCTTTCAGAAATGTTTTAAACTGTCTTTAAAGCTATATAGACTAAATACATTTTACCCTTACTGAAAAGCAGAGACTTACAGAAGTGAAAAAGGTTTTAAAAGTGTCTAATCCAGGGAGAGGCAAGCAGAGAAAATCCAGGACATTTCCAAAGAAGAACCCCCTAACCAAAAGACTTCCTATAGCATGTCTGTGCCCAGGAAAGATCATGGATGGGTAGGCATAAAGATTTCATGGAAAGAAGTTCCAGGTGGTTGTTTTCTGTTCCCTCTCATGTAAAATATCCACAGACAAATATAATCTTTAAAAAAACAAAAACTTTGGAATGCTAAAACAGGGCAAAGTAACCTTTGGACTTAGCCTAAGCACCCTGTGCCTTGCAAAAGAATGTTTTGCAAGGACAATAAGAAAGTAGCTATTATGACTACTGGAATAAAATTAAAAACATTGTTTAGCAATAATATCATTATGTTTTGTTATTTACACCAATAGAAATGCCTTCCTTTTATTGATGTTATTCCCCTTCCCTTTCTCATAAACACCCATTGCCTTTTACTCTTAACTGGGCTTCTGCCTGAATCAATGCATCAGAATAGCTATACTTACTAATGCCAAGAAATGTCTGTTGTCTCTCACTTTGAAAGGCCCTTTTATTTTTAGGTTGACGAATCTCTGAAATTATATTTTTTATTTACAAATGCTTAATGCTTGATTCAAAAATAATATTAGTATGAAAGCATCTACTGTCATCTCTGCCTTCCTCTCCTTTAACTCTCCACCCTCTTTTCCAAGGTCCCTGATGCTACTGGCAGTTGAACCATTAAGAAGAAAATAAAATGAATTTGCAGAAAATCTGTGGGAGGAAGAAGCATAACTATGATTAATAAGAACAACTTAGGAGACATGTAGAGGGTAGAATTAAGCCCCTCAAATAAGTCTTTCCTGACCACATGGTGGTCCATTATCCCCAAATAATATTTTCTTTTAATTTGTTATTTTTAAAATATATTTTTATTGATTTCAGAGAAGAAGGGAGAGGAAAAGAGAGATAGAAACATCAATGATGAGAGAGAATCATTGATGAGTGCCTCCTGCATGCTCCACACTGAGCACTGAGCCTGCAACTGGGGCATGTGCCCTGACTAGAAATCAAACCATGACCACCTAGTTCATAGGTTAATGTTCAACCACTGAGCTACACTGGCTGGTCTGTTATTTATTGATTGAACGGAGATAGATTTATTGTTCCACTTATTTACGCATTCATTGGTTGCTTCTTGTATGTGACCTGACTGGGGATTAAACCCACAGCTGTAGCATATTGGGAAAACACTCTAACCAACTGAGCTCCCTGGCCAGGGCTGCCCCCAAATAATCTTTTCTAAATTATTCTCATTAATTTGTCATACTGCCTGAAAATAAACTATATGGGAACACATTTAGATTAATTAACACCTCTTTTCTATGTATACAATCACCTCTAGGAAAGCTGGAAAAGCTACCAGACCTGACTTACTAGTGTTGATGTGCAAAAAGAAGGTCAATTGCCTACAGGCTAATAATCACCTTACTTTTCCCTATGATACATGATTATTAGGATCTCTGGGGCTGGTAGTTTGGGTTCTGGTAAAGAGAGCAGACCATTCTGTGAAGCCTAGCAGGGTATAGTAGTATGGTGGGCAGAATTCCAAGATGGCCTCTAACATTCCTGGATCTCTGTTGTACATATACCTTCTTCCATTATTCAGTCTAGCTACTGAAATGTGGATTGCACAGATAAAATTAAGTTCCTAAAATACTTGATCATAAAATAGAGAGATTATCTGGATGGACCTCATCTAATAAATGAACTCTTTAAAAGTAGAAAGTTTTCTTCAACTAATGGCCAAACCGGTGATCAGAGGTTTGAAGTACTAGTGGGATTGATGGCAGAGAAGTTTTATTGTTGTTGGTTTAAAAATGGAGAAGTGGAAAGGAACATGAGCAGTCTCTTGGAGCTGAGAGTGGTTGACAGCTTTCAAGAAAATGGGGATCTCAGTCCTACATATGTAAGGCATTTAATTTTGTCAACAACCTGAGTGAGCCTGGAAGACCCTGAAGCCCCAATGAGAACTGCAGTTCTGGGCAATGCTTTCATTTTAACCTTGTAAGACCTGAGCAGAGGATCCAACGTAACCTGTACCAGACTCCTGGTCCATGGAAACTGTGAGCTAACAAATTGCTGCTATTTTAAGCCACTAAGTTTGTGTTATTTTGTTATATAACAATAGAAACTAGTAGATATGTGCTCTCTTAGGATAAGCATGAGGGTTTTGGCAATCAAGAGTCTGGAGAGAGGGGTTCTATAAAGCAAGAGGCTACAAAAAACAAACTTATTTGAATATTTTTCTGGTGGACTGGTTTTCTGCTCAAGAAATAGAAGATAACTACCTTCCTTTCTTCCTTCCCATCCCATGAACAATAGAACCTTCTTTCTAATACCCAAAGCTGTGATTGTTACATTGTAATTAACTAGTTATTAATATTAATAATAGGAAAGAAACAGATGGAAGATTAGGTATTACAAGCATGACCATCTGGGCAGCTATACCAGGAAGCTACTGTTATAAATGCTTAGAAACTTTCTTATAGTCTTTATTGTCTCTCTGCTTCCTTAGCCCTACCCATTAGTTTAAATCAGTTAATCTCTAAAACTTCAGCTATTTTAAATCCAGGCATTTATAGTCTTAGAATATTAGGGCCATCCTTAAACTATTCTACCCAGAGATTCTCCAGTCTAAGACCAAGTTAGGATGTTCTTTTTAATCTAGGCCAAATCCTCTATACCACAAAAGAAGCCAAATATATATAAATATTTTTCCGCCTAACTTTTCTTTTAATTTTAGAAACAAAGATAATTGTTTTTAAAACATTACATAATAAGTTAGAAGCTAGAAAACCCCATACCCAATGAAGCGGCTTAGAATATGGAAAGCAAAATTTGATGAGCTCCATTGTACCTGGCCAGGCTGAGGTGCAAGATCACACACTCATCGCCAGAGCAAATATATTTTTGTGTGGACACCAAGGAAAGCAATTCTCATTTGTTAATTTGTTTGTTTTATATAGAAGAGTATAAAATTGAGGAGAGTTAACTTGGGTTTGAGTTTTAAAACTTCAGATTCGAAGATATGCTTAGAGTCTAAATTCAAAGTGTGAAGGTGATCTAAAAAAGAAACTTGATATTTCAGTGAGGTTTTTATAAATTTAGAATTTTGCTTTTCACTCTTCAATCAAAGCTTTCAAAACTAATTCAGATTGTATATCATATTTGATACAAAGAAAATCACTGCGGTATTGCAAAAACAAATAGCCATTCTTGATACAGAAGGCAAAAGATAACTTAAAATTTTTATTAAAGAGGCTCTTTCTAAACATTTTTATAAAATAAATGCAAATAAATTAGAAACATATTTTGGATTTCCCTGAAATTACCCAGTAACAGAGAGCTTCAGTTCACATTTAAATAGACTGAGGCTTTTAAATTAGAAGTGATCAATAATGCCATTTATTGTCCTACTTGGCTAAAGCAAGAGGCTAGCAAAGAACTCATGAAAAACTCTAGTATATCTCCAAAGAATATGTAGTTAACATTTGGCTAATGACCTCCTCACTCATGCCTCCATCATTCTTTTTAAGTATTTATTTCACTTTTTAAAAAATATATATATTTTATTGATTTTACACAGAGAGGAATTGAGAGGGATAGAGAGTTAGAAATGTCGATGAAAGAGAAACATAGACCAGCTGCCTCTTGCACACCCCCTACTGGGGATATGCCCGCAACCAAGGTACATGCCCTTGACTGGAATCAAACCTGGGACCTTTCAGTCCCCAAGCCAACACTCTATCCACTGAGCCAAACCAGTTTCGGCTATTTATTTCACTTTTAGAAATATTCAGGAGAGCAGATTTTGAAGGATGAGATAAAGGATAAAAAATGTAGTGTTAGGACTATAGGGCAATATAATCCTTAATGGCCATTTGCAAGCTTTCTACCACAGGAGAACAGTAGACCAGGACAAACTCACTGGACACCAGGACTTAGACCATTCAATGAATGAAAAGTGACCTCAAGGCACCTGATTGCATGCCTGCATTCCATCTGCATTCCAAGCTAATCAGCTCAGCCCCAAACCCACTAACAAGTTTTCTGCCAATGACTGCTTATAAGGATGAAACTATAGCTCCTGGGGGCTGCCATCATCAACCCAATGTCCCCTTGGCTCAGTGCTATACAGCCCTTTCCTTTGGATATCCCATCCCACATCATCTTCCTTTAAATAAACTCAATTTTCTTAAATCACCCTGTGAGATGGCTATTTAGCCTACCTGCGCATCGCCATGCTAATCCACCATGTTCACCTTTCATTTTGGTAGCCCATACAGGGATATATAGAAGGAAAGTCCCCTTTTTTCCCTTCCCCTCACAGCCCTACCTCTAACTCCAAGAGACTTTTAGTCTTGGGGTCCAACACCAACTAAGGCCTTTAGGACTCCCAAGTGATGGCAGGAGTGCCAGATCGTCTGACCTGATTTCCACTCATGGGTGAGTCACTTCATTTTTGGGAAGAGGGCACTAGGGACTGAGACTCTCAGCTCCCCATGGAGCCACCACTTGTGGGCATAGGTCACCCACTTAAAATTCTCTAGGGAGGCTGCAGCTAGAGGAGTCCTGTTACAGAATAAACTAGGTTTCAAATGGGCAAGAGGGTTCTAGGCAGCCTGTGGTCGCAAGCAAACATCCAAGTAATGGAGGCACACTATGAAAAAACACACACTAGCTCAAACCCTATCCCAAAATAACCTTGAGGATTTTCTTTTGGGGACATTGTCAATTCCTGTGTTTCAGGGGGCAGATAGCTCATTTGCAGACTGGTTGTAAACCATTAGGCACAAGGCACAAGGAAGTCCAACGTTGGATCGGATCAGCAGTTTACTAGGGTATAAATAGTGGGGACGCCCCTCTTTATCCCTAGCCACTGAGAGGACACTGAGTCCCAAACTGGGTTTTCTCTAGTCACTGAGGGATGCCTCCTAGAATAAGCCTCAGCACAAGGAAGGGGAGCCCAACCAGGCTAGTAATCTAGTCATCCCATTGGTTTCTCTCTTCCTAGGAGACTCTCCCTCCTGCAAATACTTATTGCAGTCATAGCATGGGCAATTCAATCTGGACACCTCCCAAGGACTCACCTCTGGCCTGCCTTTTTGGGGGGAGGGGAAAATAAAACTTATTGAGCAGGGAACAAAACTATAACCATTTAAGTTCATCATTGTTTTCCTCTTTGTGCATTTGCAAATACAATATGTTAAGTCTTTGAAAAAATTCATAACAAGGACTCTGACTTACTTTAAATTACAGTTTTCTAAGCAGGTCATCTCTATTTTTAAAAAATACATTTTTATTGATTTCAGAGAGGAAGAAAGAGGGAAAGGGAGCAGCATGCATGATAAGAGAAAATCATGAATTGGCTGCCTTCTTGCAAGTCCCCCACTGGGGATCGAACCAATATTCCAGGCATGTGCCTTTGACCAGAATCAAACCAGGGACCTTTCAGTTTACAGACCAACGTTCCATCCATTGAGCTAAACTGGCTAGGACTAAGCAGGTCATCTCTTTAAAGTAAAAATTTGTATAACTCTAAAGGACTGAAAACATAAAATACTAGCAAATAATCAGGAAAAATAAAAGATAAGTTATATGGAAACCTTTCTGTCTTCCAGATATATGAAAGCTTGTTTTTATTTCCCTAAAACAATTTGGTAAATTATACCTTCCCAAGCAATATGAAACCTTTTATATTTTTCTCCCTACTTTATTCCTCCAGAATCTGGCAATTCTTATAGCAAAACATTTCTTTGCATAAATTAATAAGACCAGTTTCCAATTGTGTATTTATTAATCAAGACTTCGATTGGAATGTCATATCTAAAAAGGATGTCCCTGGACTCTGAGCATCACTAGAAAGCATTCTCAAAACTGATTGAAGTCAATCAAAAGCTTCTTGCAAGAAATGTCATGGTACCTTGCTTAATCACGTGGTTCATGGCAGTCTTTCCAAGTAAGGAACAAAGTTTGCTTTCCTGAGAGATGGCAAGGAAGGAACCTCAAGATATCATTGGAGACCAAGAACTTAAAGAATTCACCTAAGTCTTGCAGGCAAACCTGATGGCAGGTAGGTGGCTCAGCTGCTTTGCCCTGAGGGGCTAATTAAGGTTCAACATGAGATTCCAGCAAAGCTGGTTTTTAAAAGACTATTTAATCAATTGCTATTCTTATTATATTCATGCAAAAAATCAGGCCATATTGATCTAAACATAATACAGTAAATAAATTGGTCATAATTTGGCTCTTTAACAAAAATAAGGGTGATCTTGGGGGGCGGATATGTTTTTAATAGATTCCATATACTCAGTTGAGGATATTAGACTCTAATTCCGTTCATTATCTTCAAAGTTTTATTTTTCACCCATGAACTAAACTAAACTAAATCCTGATTTTTTTTTATAGTTTTCTTAAATATCTGGCAACAACCCTCCAAACTAGTGTCTTCTTTCCTTCCACCAGACCATTGTCATAATTCTTGTTGTTCTAGCTTTTGATCCAATAATATTAAAATTTATAACAGAGTTTGTCTCCACCAGGTTAAAAGGCCTACTTTTACTCAGGAAATACCACCACCAGGCACCATCAAAACCTGCTTTTAAGCCCAATCTTCATTATCCCTCTGACAGAGAGTAAGGATTTTTGGCTCTGGAGGAAAACACTTTGCCCCCTTTCAGCAAAAAACACCTATAAAATAGATCTGATGCTCTTTTTTCTCTGAAAGAATTCAGTGCCAAAAATTCTTGATGGGGGGGGGGGGGGGGAATGTTAAACAGATCTCCAGAATGTTACACCACCAGAGCAAAGACTATGGGCCAGGTAGAAAAACTCACCAGACAGAAACCCCCAGATGGCTAGCAAGGGGCAAAACTGGGAAAACAAGAACCTCACCCCCGGGTAACTTTTCCTCCCCTGGCATATCACTGGTCAAGCAGTTTAGACCCCCTGGCCTTTTCCTCCAGGTCCAGAAAAGCAGTAAAACCAGACAAGTGACACTCTGGCTGCCTCAGGACCAGCTTTTACCTCCCAAGTCATTCAACAGGTTTCTTTAGCCTTGGGTATCACATCCAAACTCTACCCTGCATCTTAATGAAACACTGGCTGTAATAAATGATTTGATATGTGCTAGGGATTTTTTTTTTCTACATTCCTTCTTAGTAGGAGATGTAGGTCTACTCAAAACATGGACAATCAACAGGATAGGATCCTGGGACATGCTTCTCACCACTCCAACTGCTCTGAAGCTGGCAGGGGTAAAGCCCTAAAGCCATCACACCAGAGTAAGAGGGTAAGAAGAGAAGGAATGGATGATCAAACCCAAAAAACACCTCAAGGAGGAACCTATGTAGAACAGATCTTTACATCTTGCCTAGTAGGAGTTGGGACACCTATTGCTAATATTCAGAATTATACTCCGAATAATTCTATCCATTTTGGGAAGAAAGCACTATACAGGGCCCTTTATGCTTTGGGACCTATTTTCTTGGTAAAGGATGCAGGAAGATTTTCTCTAAAGGTTGCTGAAGTAGCTCCCTGTGGTGAATGTCTGACTTTTACCAGGTATTCTAGTTATTGTCTTTCGTAGCTAATAATTGCAATATGTTTTGATAATTTCACACTCGATTATAATGGATATACTAAGCTGCTGTCTGATTGGTTTCTGATATGTGGTGTAATTTTTTATTCATATATCTGTGAGAAAATCACCTTATCCATAGAAGGACTGACAGAAGATAGACCTTCACCCTGATTCCATTAAGAATAATTATTGTAAGGTATGTACACATATAATACCTTAATTTTAAAAAATGAGAAAAAAATTAAAAAGAATAATTATTAACAAATGGAAAGAGGAGGAAAATGTTAGGACTGTAAGGCAATATAATCCTTAACAGCTATTTGGAAGTTTCTTGCCATAGGAGAACAAAAGACCAGGAAATACTCACTGAACAACAGGAGTCAGACCACACAAGGAATGGAAACTGACCGGAAGGCACCTGGTTGCATGCTTGCATTCCATCTGCATTCCAAGCTAATCAGCTCAGCCCCAAACCCACTAACAAGTTTCCTGCCTATGACTGCTTATAAGGATGAAACTATAGCTCCTGGGGGCTGCCATCATCAACCCAATGTCCCCTTGGCTCGATGCTGTGCAGCCCTTTCCTTTGGATATCCCACCCCACATCCTCTTTTCTTAAATTCAATTTTCTTAAATCACCCTGTGAGATGGCCATTTAGCCTACCTGCGCACCACCCTGTTAATCCACCATGTTCACCTTGTTAACTAATGTAAAAATATTGAAACCTGTAAATAATTTTTGTGGGTTTATTTGAGCCCAACTGTCAACAAATGCCAGGAAGCAGAACCTCAATGGATTGAAATAATGCTCCAGAGAATGGCAGGTTTTCATCTATTTTTATATATTGCAATCAAAGGAGGGGATGTAAGTGGGTTACATAAAATTCAATTGTGATAGATTAGAATGGTGGGTGAAAGCAAAGCGGGGAAAACCCCTGGGATTTGATAAAAAGTAAAATGATAGACACATACTTCAGTGGGTACAGGATAGTCAATAGTCAACAATTAACATAATAACAATAACAATGAAGGACCCCAAGTGGTCCGGAAAAGGGAAGTTACAAGTTACCCAGACATTTCAAGGATATGTTATCATAGATGCAAAAAGACAGATAGGCTCAGTTAAGGTAAATGTTAACCTTGTCAGAGAAGATAACAGCCTAGGATATCACTACCCACCATAACTGGGTTTAGTTAAAGTTTAATTTCAGACCGTCCTTTGTGGTTACTTTAGTTCTCTGAGTTTGCAAGACTGCCTTGCAGGCCTTCCCTGAGCTTATCAGGTTAGCATGTGGCCCCTTTCATCCACAACCTTTCATGTAGCTCATCCGGTTATAACTCTTCAAACTCCAGCCAAGGAGAATAGACAGGTCCCTGTGTATGACAAGTTGCAGTATGTAGTGAAAAGATGATGAAACCTGGATTCTACTGCTGACTATCATTTAGCTTAACACCATTTTCAAAACTCAATGGGTTGTTGTGAAGACTCAATGAGATATTGGTGAAAAGGTGCTTTGTAAACTTAGCCACTGTGCATACCCAATACTTTCCCTCCTCTGTGCACTATTTCATGTCTTCAATGCAAAACCAGGTCTTTAGCATATCTCAAATACCACATTGTAAAGTCATTGAAGTCATGGAGCATGTCTCCCTTTTTCACTGCTATAACCCTGCACCTTGTGCAGAGCCTGACATAGAGTTTGTTTTTGTGGTATTCGATCTTTTTTATCTGGACTTTTCTCATCCTTAGGGCCTGCTCTCAGAGCCTTAACGTCTCAAACTTTCCCCTAAAAAAATGCTCTGGGGAAAAGAACAAATAACTTCATTTACAAGATATCAATGGTGAACAATACTTACTGGGCTATTCTCTGCTCCCCTTCCTCTTGGGGAATTAACATTCTAATAGGAATGAAAACCTAAGAGATAGTCTTTAATGATTAGCATTTCAGTAATCAATAGCCTGTGGGCAATACCTGATTTTATGCAAGAAGCTTTTAGAAGTCACTGATTCCAGAACCAGGATTAGAGTCAAGTATGGCATTTACCCTGGTTACAAACTTTAAGAGAGCATAAAAAACCAGTAATCAAGATAAGTAATATTTTAATGTAATTACTTATTTTACAGCTTTATTGAGTTATAACCTACATGTCATAAAGCTCACTTATTTAAAGTGCACAATACATAAGTACAACCAATGGACACAAAACTCTGGGGAGGGAGGGTATGTATTGGGGGGGGGGCAATGTTAAAATATGTACACAGATAATAATTTAATAAAAAAAATATTAAAAAATAAAATAAAGTGCACAATACAATGGTTTTCAGCTATTTACAGAATTGTGAAACCATCACCAAATCTATTTTTAGAATATTTTCATCACAGCATAAAGAAACATTGTATCCATTAGTAGTCAATCCCTCTCATCCCAGTTCTAGGCAACAAATCTATTTTCTGTCTCTCTTTGTTTGTCTATTCTAGACATTTCATGTAAGGGAAATTATACTATATGTGGTCTTTTTTATTGTGTTTTTTAAATTTAGTGTAATGTTTTCTAGGTTCATTCATTGTAAGGATATACTACATTTTGTTTATTCATTCATCAGTTGATTGAGTAATTTCCACATTTTGGCTGTTATAAATAATGCTGTTATGAACAAGTTTTTATATGGACATGTTTTCAATTCCCATGAGCATATACTTAGGAGTGGAACTGTTAGGTCATATTTAGCTTTTTTACCTAGATTTAGCTTTTTGAGAGCCTGACAAACTATTCCTCATTTTACATTTATATCACCAATATAAGAGGGTTTTAATTTCTCCACATTCTTGCTAATGCTTTTATGTCTTTTTCATTACAGCCATTCTAATGGGTATGAAATTGTAAAATGCAATTTTAGAAAATTAACACATAATCCTTCCCAGCATCCAGGTCCAGCCCCAACAGGGTTTCTTCCTAGCTCCCTCCTCTGGGACCCCTAGCCCTTCCTGTCAGGGGTCCTACTCCGCACAGGGCCTGCAAGGAGGGAGGGAGAAAGAGGCTGACTCACCGCCCACCTTGAGGGGCCTAGCTGAACTGGAATCCGGTTCTGAGACTCCAGGAAGAAGAAAGTTCAGGCGACCGAGGCAGATCCCAGCTGTGCTGACGACATGGTTGACACCTCCCAGAAATGCCAGGCTCAAGCCAGCACCTGCGCCACAGAATGAGAAGGCCCCCTGAGGACTTTGGCTATGTGGGCATTGACTCCATCCTGGAGCAGAAGCAGGGCTTTGAGTTTAACATCATGGTGGTCGTAAAGTATGGTAGAAACCATACTTGGGTAAACAATTGCTGTTTAATATTTTAGCCTTGCTGTTTTGGGTTCTGTACTCATTGAAATGTTATTTTGATTTTCTGAACTTATGGATGCTATCTCAATACTCCATTGGTGATGGTTTGAATATCCCATTGATTGTGATCTCACTGGTCTCTGAAGCACATTCTTCTGGGATCCAGGACAGATCAATTATCCTAAATTGCCTCAGTAGCTACAGATAGTGCATTCCTGTTGATTCAGTGATCCCAGAATCTGGACAGCACAATTATTCTAAATTGTCCAGGTGGTCCCATATAATGTGTTTCTGTTGATTTAGTGATTCGTAGATAACTAAGTTGCTCAAATTTTTTTTTTTAACTTCTTTCATCCCATCTTTATTTTCACCATTTACCCTTAGGCTTTAATTCAGATTGCCTTAGAAAAGTAGAATCCATTGTGCTTACTCATATTGATGATTTTATCAAAATACCTAATAGGAGTAAATTTTTGTGTGTTTTCTTAATCCTCACCCGAGGATTTCTTTTCTATTGATTTTTAGAAAAAGTGGGAGTGAGGAAGGCAAAAAGGGAGAGAGAGGGAGGGAGAGGGGAGGAGAGAGGGAAGAGGGGGAAAGAAACACTGATGTGAGAGACACATCAACGCACACACAGCACAATGCTCTAGCCGTTGAGCCAAGGTGAAAGTTATTTTTTTTTTTTAAATATATTGATTTCAGAGAGGAAAGGAGAGGGAGAGATAGAAACATCAATAATGAGAGAACCATTAATTGGCTGCCTCCTTGAGGATTGAGCCTTCAACCCAAGCATGTGCCCTTGACCAGAATGGAACCTGGAACCCTTCAGTCCACAGACTGAAGTTCTACCCATTGAGCCAAACCTGGTGAGAGTAAATTTTAAGACTAAAGACGTAACAGTTTGTTGAGTAATTTGCCTACAGCATCTGTGAGGTGTGGTCTGCAAATGTATTTTCTTCCTTTTTAGCAGGTATGTCCAGTGGCTCAAGAGGACATACCATGTGGATGTCCTGTCCTGACTACTCAAGCTCAGTAAACACCTAAAAGGAACACAACCTCTTTCTTTTTGAGACATAAATGTTTAATTTGGATGATGAGGATAGGCAAGCACTAAAGACAATGGCTAGCTCTTCCATTTATTCCAATGAAGGAAGAGGAAATAGGATCTTGACTGTTTTTTATCTATGAATATTTACCTTATCATATCTATAACTTGGTATATCTTGAGCAGGACTACCCCAATAAGGTGAGAGGTGATAATAGTCAAAGATGGAGATGACAAATTTGCAGAATTCAACATATATATGTAGGTTAGTCCAATGTCCCCATATGGTCTCAAATTCCATATTTGGTCAGAGCGGGCTCACCTTTGCTCCACTGTGCCTCAGATTCTGCTTCATCACTTTTGAGGGAGAGTAGATTCAGATCGTCTGGGAGCTAGCTGGTGGGGGCCGTTTCCTTGGCAGCTTGCTGGGCCAACTATATAGTATTTGTATCTTTTTGTCTTGGGCTTCTCAAAGTTCACCACAGACATAGGTACCCTGATAGTGTCCAGCCCATTTACCGTCACCTCACACCAATACTCACCCCATCGCGTGATGGGCCCTTCTGGTAACTTTAATGCAAGCGGGGCTACCACAACACCAAGATTTTTTAGAAAACGGCTGGCAACTATTTCAGGGTTTAGCTCCCATTTGACAATGTTCTTCATCCCCACTTCCAGGTGACAATTTTTCAGAAATTTCACTTTCACCTCACCGCCTTGGTCTGAATCTTTTCTAGTTTTCCTTCTTTTCTTAGCAATTTCTCCTCTTCAAACAACTTCCTGTTTTCAGGGAATGCATATACAGCCAGTCCTTGAGAAAGAAGCTTATTAAGGCCCACAGATTTCCTCATTGAAACCAAGTCACTCCAGACTCCAAGCTCCTCTGCCGACTGCGTGAGGTTGAGCTCCAGGTTCTCTTTGGGCCGGTACTTCGTGTCCTCCACCAGCAGGTAGACTCGGTGGCGCCAGTGCAGGCGCGGCTTCTGACCCTTCTCGTCTTCCAGCGGCACCTTCCACCAGCGCTCCACGATGACCGTGCCCTGGTTGTGAGAGAGGCTGAAGCCGCGCTCCGGGCCGGGGGTGCACCCTTCCAGTTGCGGCCGGAACAGCGCCCCGACTCGACTCCTCGCAGTAGCTGCTCAGTGGCCACGAGCAGCAGAGCCCGGCCAGGGAACGCCATGTTCCGGGCGTGGAGAGGGCCCTAAGTTGCTCAAATTCTGCTTCTGTAAAAATGCTTTTTTGCGAAACAGGTTTCTCATTCCACACCCAAAGATGTAATCGATACTTTTGTGATTTTCTGCCAATATAAGCCAGGCGTGGCAAGCTGTTCGGGGCTGCGAGGTCCGGTGCGCTTTCACTCCCTCGTATGCTGTCGGCTTTTAATAAATGACTCCATAATTTTACTTTTTTTGAGGGGTCCTTTGTAAGATGGGAGTTACACTACAACAGTTGGGCAGAGCGGCTTGGGGCAGTCCACCTTGATCAGCACTCTCTTCAAATTCAAAATCAGTCGGAAGTCAGTGCAGCCGCCCAGCTCAGAGGAGCGAATCCCCAAGACCATCGAGATCAAGTCTATAACGCAGGATATCGAGGAGAAGGGCGTCAGGATGAAGCTGATAGTCATCGACACGCCAGGCTTTGGGGACCACATCAACAATGAGAACTGCTGGCAGCCCATCACGAAGTTCATCAGCAACCATTTCAAGAAGTATGTGCAGGAGGAGGTGAACAGCAACCAGAAGAAGCGCATCCCCGACACACGTGTGCACTGTTGCCTGTACTTCATCCCAACCACCAGCCACTCCCTTAGGCCCCTGGACATCGAAGTTCATGAAGCACCTGAGCATCGTTCCTGTCATTGCCAAGGCCGACATGCTGACCCTGGAGGAGAGGGCCTACTTCAAACAGCATATCACCGCCGACCTGCTGTCCAATGGTATCTACGTGTACCCCCAGAAGAAGTTTGACAAGGACACGGAGGACGGGCTGGTGAACGAGAATTCCTGAGATCTTCCCGTTCCTGTGGTGGGCAGTGACCACAAGTGAACAGGAAGAGAATCTTCAGCAGGAAAACCAAACGGGGCACCATAGAAGTTGAGAACATCATGCACTGTGAGTTTGCTTACCCGAGGGACCTCCTCATCAGAACGCACATGCAGAACATCAAGGACACCACCAGCAGCATCCACTTTGAGGCCTACTGTGTGAAGCACCTGCACAAGAGCAGCATGACCAACTGGGCCAGGAATGGAGGGCACAGGAGATATAGACCCGCCGACCCTAGACACAGCTCCCCCTCCCCCCGCCCCATTCATTTTATATCCTTCCCTGCATTTGGCATTGCTCTCCACCCCTCACAACGATGCCAGGACAGACAATGAGTGCCCCCTGAGTATGATTGTTACTGGCTCACCCATGGGGTGCCGGGGGTAGAGGCAAGCATTCTGGCTGTCCCTGAGGTCCAGGGAGGCTGGACCATGGGCTTCCTGCACTTGTTCTTAGTCTCCCCACCCCCCTACCCCCACAGTTTCAGCCCCAAGAGCATGCCCGGGGTATGCCCAGGAGGAATGGAGCCCCCTGGGGGACCTGGAGCCCCTTCCTGTCTCCACCCCCTTACATGGTGTGGGCCATAACTCAGACCACATAACTCAGAGAGCCCCTCTAACCCCTGTACCCCCCACGGGGAGACTAGTTAATTCCATGAGACACAAGTTGCCAATTGCTTAGACGTGGCAAGCCCATCGGCTGCTGCCCACCCACCCACCTGCGAGCCCATCCTGGAACAGGAAGTGAGTGCCTTTATCCAGCTGCCCACTTGAGCCCACACTCCTGCTGTCCCCTCAGATGGGAATGGAGACAGGTTGGAGAGGGAAGTGTGTCCTTGTCACCCTGTGGTACCTCTGTCCCCCCCCCTGTGGCTGGGATTTTTTTTTTTTTTTAATGTTTTGTATGTTTTTTCATATGCTCTGGGTGGGGTTTTTAACTATCACTTTCCCACACTCTGGATTAGTTCTGATTGTACCACAAGGAGCCCTCAAATCGGCTAATGTGAGAAACTTGGAATGAAGACCCTTTATCCTGCCATCTTGCTGAGGGAGTCTCATTTAAAAAAAATAATAATAAAAAAGGTTATTGCATGATCCTGGATGAATCCCGCTCTCAGCAGTCCAAGGTCCTGATCATCTCATCTCACTGCTTTGTGGTAGGGAGAAACAGGGAAGCGCGGTTCCCAAATTGTCCTTCACCCTGTGGCACACCAAGGGGAAAAGCCACCTTGATGGTGATTGGCCTTCTCCCTCTCTTTATCCTTGATTAAAACCCGTTGCACATAAGGCAACATGGAAGCTGATGTTTTTACTCATCTCGCTGTTTGAAAGCACCATTATGAAGTCAGGTTGTACAGTAGTTAACAGTACCTTTTATAGCCGAAACTGGTTTGGCTCAGTGGATAGAGCATCGGCCTACGAACTAAAGTGTCCCAGGTTCGATTCCGGTCAAGGGCATGTGCCTCGGTTGTGGGCACATCCTCAATGGGGAGTGTGCAGGAAGCTGCTGGTCAATGTTTCTCTCTCATCGATGTTTCTAACTTCCTATCTCTCTCCCTTCCTCTCTGTAAAAAAATCAATAAAATATATATTTTTTAAAAATAGTACCTTTTATGGAGAGAGCTCATATATTCTAAACGAGAGATAACAGCGGCTTCTAGAAACTGGTTTTCTTCAAGGTTTCCTGTGTGGTAGGCTCCTGAAATACTGTATAAAAGGGTCTTCTGGTGTCCTCATCTCCCTGCTGCTTGTTGGGTTCTGCTTTGCATCACCAGGAATGGTGCTGGCAGGACAGCTCAGTGGCTGGGAGGGGTTTTGGCCTCCTGAGTATGTCTCTACTTCCCATCCCCTGCTTGTGCTCCTATCTGATCAGGCTAGAGACAACAACAAAAAGATATATAGTTTTAAAAAATCCAATACCAATATATAGATTTCCATAGAATTTCCTTTTTCCTTCTTTCTTATATTTTCTCTCTGCAAGGTATTGTTACTATGTTTTGTTATTAATTTTTTTGTTTTGTTTTGTTATTAATTTTTGCTGCAATAAACCCTCTTGTTTCAGTCACAGCAAGAAACAAAAACCAAACAGAAAACTTCTCTGAAAAGAGTTGAAAACAAAAAGGGGGCGGGGGTAGGGAGAGGGAGAAACTTGATGTTGTTTTTAAATTGAACTAAAGATTAACATTAAAAAATCAGGAGATGATGGCCAATCCTATTCACCAGGCCAAGCCCTCCTGTGTTTCCACCTCTGATTTTTGTTTTAAATTACCTTTTCTCTTCTGGGTGCTGATATTTCTCTTCATCCTCATGTTCTTTGTGTTTTGTTGAGTTTTTTTTGTTTGTTTGTTTGTTTTGTTTAACTTTGTGTCACTACCTCAGTTTGCCCTCATGTCCCTTACATACAAGCAAAATATTCCTTCAGCAGAGTGAAGAGGTTCTGGATGACCAGCACACTCCAGGACCAGCCCAGTAGTCAATGCCTTGCCAAGCAGCTCATGTTAAAGATGCCCGTATAGTGGACAGGGAAACCAAACACCCTTTCCATTTCACTGCACCATAAGATGTCCTCTTTATCATTCATGAAGACAGGGAAATGCTGGTCTTTGCCCTGCTTTAGGGAGTTCAACCTCTTGGTAATGGTCCTCACTTTGCTGAACTTGGCTATTCTGCCATGCTCCAGACACTCCTGCAGCTCCAGCTTATCATTCACAGTGGATACCAACGGCCTGTTCATACAGGGAAGGTTCCCCCAGAAGTAGTGGGCCCTGTGTGCAGCTGACACTTCTTTGGCATCAATCATCACAGTGTTAGACTTGAGAAATCGTGAGATGTCCCTCTTGTCACTAACACCCATGGCCACCACATTCTCAAAGAGCCAGAAAAAGGGGCACTCATCTCCTTCTTTGGGCCGCGCGTCATGCAGGAGGCAGTAGAACTCAAAGAAGAGCTGGCTAGTGCCCTCGTAGAGTCCCTTGTAGGCAGGGTTGACGATGGAGAAGTCATTGCACGGACTGCCCCCAGTCACCAGGTCCATTGGGCCCCTCTCCTGGATATGCTTCTGTGTGACTCTGTGGAAGTCCCCAACGTACATGATCTTCTCCTGATGCCACACCATGCCTACCATGATGGAGTCCTTGCACACCTCTGAGGCGATGTAGCGGTCCACCTGAATGCCTAGGTCCTTCAACACCAGAAGCCCTGTAACCCCGCTCAGATGGCTCCGCTTTCCTCCTCCAGCCCAGAGTCTCAAAAGAATCCCTTTTATTGGGATGCATTCTGTAGTGGCCTTTTGCTGGGATCCTCCTGAGAATCTGTCTCTTTTTGTATAAACAACAAAGTGTTGGAAATGTATTTCCTGAAATAAATGTTCCAAATAAGAAGAAGAAAAAAAAGAAAATTAACAGAAAAATCCATGATGAACAAATATTTTAAATATTGTTGTGCTGATCCATAATAGAACCTGAGGCAAAAAAAAAAAAAAATGTGTTCCCATTGTCAGTGTAAGAAATATTCAAACTTGTGAAGAATTTTTGTAAGTGTATTTGAGCCAAACTGTGGACCATTGCTGGGAAACAAAATCTAAAGGGAATTGAGATTATGTTCCAGAGAATGGCAGTGTTTCACCTTATTTTATACATTACAATGAGGAAGAATATAGGGGGCAACCAGTCACATCAGTGACCACTGTCCTAGTGCAAATTTTTGTTAGCTTACGGCAGTGGTCAGCAAACTCTTTAGTCAACAGAGCCAAATATCAACAGTACAACAATTGAAATTTCTTTTGAAAGACAAATTTTTTAAACTTAAACTTCTTCTAACACCACTTCTTCAAAATAGACTCGCCCATGCCGTGGTGTTTTGTGGAAGAGCCACACTCAAGAGGCCAAAGAGTTGCATGTGGCTCACGAGCAGCAGTTTGCTGTCTATGGGCCTACAATATAATTAAGTCATTGCCCCTTCCTTAGGCAATATTCTGTTTTCCTGAGTGCTCCCAGTTTTCAGGCGCCACAGACAGGGAATTTGGTAGGTTGGCCCTAGGGGAGGCAGTTGCTGGTACCGCCCAGGCCAGGCATTTAGATACAATCTAACTTCCCCATTCCAACTGACTCTGGAGGGGCTGTGGAAGCTCAGCACAAAAGCCCAGTAGTGTTCTGGGCTGCAAACATTGTACAGCTCCTCCATTGCCTGCAGGTAGGATGTGTTAGGACAGAGGGAGTTAGAGTAGATCACTGAACAATGGGTTGGTTGGAGTTTAGAGGGAGTTAGAGGTTTAAGCTCCGGCCAAGCATGCCTAGGCTTTGCACCTGTGCCCGGAGTTCCTTGGAAATGGCTGAAATAACTTTTGTAAGCTTTGTGTTGTCATTGTAAATGTCCTAACTCTCTCTTGTGGTTTCTGAGTATAAATTTGCTGTAACACCTGTGGTCTGCACTGCAGTTAGGCCTTTACCGCGGTAGAGTGCTGCAATTACACTCACTGGCCAGTTTATTAAAGGCTCAAATTTTTATCTCTGTCTCTGGTGGTAGTCTCTTGCGAGTGACCCCATAACAGTAGTTAGGAAACAAAGAAACTTAGGAATATATAAGGGGTGATCTCATTGTATTAGCTGTTCTGGCTTTGGATCTTTGAATCTCCTGAGCCAGCAGCGCTGCTTTAAATAAAGGGTTTTTACTGAATCTCTGAGTACTCATTGTGTATTTTCCGGTTGTCTGGTAAATTCTGCAACAACAATCAAAAGAGAAGACATAAGTGGGTTACATGAAATTCATTGGTGATTGATTAAGAAAGCAGGGAAAAAGCAAAGGGGTGACCTTTGGGATTGGATAAAAAATAAAATAAAAAATTGCATAGGTGGGTAAAGGAATGCTAATACTCAACAATTAACAGGATAAAAATAACAATGGGAGGATTTGTAGTCTCTGCTCTGTGGCATTGGTTGTGCCCTGAGGGGTCCAGAGAAAGGAACTTTACCCTGACTTTCCAAAGGTATGTTATTTTAGATGCAAAAGAAAATAGACAGGATTAATTAGGGTGAAAATTTACCATTGTCAGGGGAGATTCTAGCTGAGAACATGACAACCCACCATAAACTTCTTTTAGTTAAAAGGTTTTAATTTTATCTTTTGCGATTATTTTAGGTGTCTGTTTGCAAGGCAGACATGCAGGTCTTCCCTGAGCTTGTCAGGTTAGCATGTGGCCCCTTTTCATCCACACACCCCTTTTTTGGTCAATAATTAATGCAAAGGATGTCTTTATAAAAACCTTTTGTTTGGATAAAGAGGTTCCATACCTAGGAAGGCTCATTCCTTGCAAGTCTCAGTGTTAGCTTTGTCTCTCTAAATAAGGGCCCATTGAAGATGGGGCAAGACCTTAACTTTCGATAGAAGTCAAGACTAAATTTTTGTTTTTTCTTCAAAGTGAAAGGCAAGTAAGTGGGATTGGGGCAAGACCATAACCTTAGATGGCATTTAAGGTTGAAATATATACATACACACACACACACACACACACACACACACACACACACACACACACATATATATATATATATATACATACATATATATATATATATATATATATATATGGCAGGTGAATGGGAGACAATCAGATCCTATATGTCCTTGTTAAAAAGTATTCTGGATCATTTCTAATTTTTGAGCTACCATGATCGGAGTCTTTTTGCTGTTTGTCTTAAGTTTTGCTTTTCTGCATCTAATATAACATTTACATATCATGAACAAAAGTAACAATACTAAACTAATAACACTGATTAGGAACAGAAAATGTCTAATACTGGACAAGGAAAAGTCTAAGGGGACCAAGCATCCCAGCCAACTGAAAAACCCTTTACATGTATTATCATAATTTTTTATTAAGCTAATTATGTTTTCCTCCTTCATCCACTGTCATTTGTATCTTATTATATGTTTGGCCAGATAAATCAAGACTCTACTATTTCATTATCTAGAAGCTCTAATTTTCTTCTGGCCAGTTAGTTCCCATAAAAATGGCTTCATGGGACTGGTGCAACCACTGTGGAGAACAGTGTGGAATTTCCTCAAAAAACTGAAAATGGAACTCCCATTTGACCCAGTAATCCCACTCCTAGGAATATATCCCAAGAAACTAGAAACACCAATCAGAAAGGATATATGCACCCCTATGTTCATAGCAGCACAATCTACAATAGCCAGAATTTGGAAACAGGTGCCCGTCAGCAGATGATTGGATCCAAAAACCATGGTACATCTACACAATGGAATACTATGCTGCCATAAAAAAGAAGGAATTCTCATCATTTGCAGCAACCTGGATGGAATTGGAGAACATCATGCTGAGTGAAATAAGCCAATCAATGAAAGAGAAACACCACATGACCTCACTCATTTGTGGATAATAAAGATCATTATAAACTGATGAACCAAAAGATAGATATAGAGACAGTAAAGCAACAAGCAGATTGTCAAATTTCAGAGGGGAGGGGAGGAGGATCTGGGGGAGATAATACATCAACCGAAGGACTTGTATACATGCATATAAGTACAACCAATGGACATAAAACTCTGGGGAGGGAGGGGATGTGTGGGAGGGAGGGAGGGGGGCAAAAAGAAAGAAATCAAAATAAGTAAAAATAAATAAATAAATAAATAAATAAATAAATAAATAAATAAATATTGTTCTTTAAAAAAAAAAAAATGGCTTCATGGGGAAGAATTCAATTTCCCAATACATTGTTTTTTTAGTATCAATATAATCACAGATTTTGTGAACATCAAGCAAAGTCATTCTGCCTATAATTTCAGTATTACACCATATTCTAGTATTATTTCATGTAAACTTGGTGATATTACAGTAAAAATTGCTTTTAACCCTTCTTAGCAAAAACGCCCCTTTCCCATATACTATATTGTTATTTGTTGGGGTAGATACAATAGGCCAGGACTGGGTGAATTCAGTGTTACATATGGATTGGTGGCTTAACCATTCACCTTTCCAATTTTCACAGACAGTGAGATGAGTTCACATTGTTTATTATTTTTAAATATGGCCCATCTACTTCCCATTGGAAGTATTCTAGTATTATTGAGGATGGTCCTTAGGCCAGCCAGTTGAACTACTGGAAATTTTAAGCTTTTTAAATTTTAACTGGAACCTGGGCTTTTAAAAACACAATGTTGTAGATCTCATTTCCCATTTAAAATTTTCCAAATTCCTGGAGAACCATATGAGTCTCATAAGTGTCTGGCCTGGGCTTCTGCAGCCATTATAGTTGGCCATTGTTTCATAGCCACTTCAGATTCCTTGCATTAGCATAGATAACAGGCCCAGTTGAGTTAGGGCACAGGCAGGTTCCCATTGTTGGGCTGGGCATGAGTTTTTATAGTCTGTTGAGCCTGTTCTATCCATGAAACTAAGGCTTTATTGTCTTTCCATGCTGCTTCCCACCCTTTTTCCTTCTTCCTGAAACAGCATTCCCTCTATATGACCTATTTGAAATAAAAATCCTTTTCTAATGAATGACATTCTTCATTAGTTGCAAGTTCAGCTTGTCCCAGGATACCAAGGCCAGCCCCTACTCCTCCAAGTATTCCTCTTTTGCTTCTTTTAGGGAGACCAATGTTGTTGGATACACCAGAAATCTTTTTGCCATTGGGTAGTTATGGCTTGGGAGCAGTTAGGGTACACTGAGTGGAGCCAAAAATGTTGAGTTTCCCATGCCATAGTTAAATGGATGAAGGTGACTCTCAAATGAGCTAGAGTTTGAGTATTCCATAGGGCTCCTCAAGCTTCCAGGACATAAGGACGGTGGGGTAATTATAAACATATCTACCCACCAAGTGATGTAAATAATTGCTGAAATGGGGACCCATTGATTTCTTTCTTGTTTCACAGATATCCAGCCATAAGAGCATGGCTGGTGAGTCTGAGGACATGATATGCTATGACAGATAGGACAAGCTGCTGCAAGCCTTTTGCTATCATATCCAGATGTTTTTCTTAGCTATTCATTACCCATCTCTATAGCCATACAATATTCATCCAGATTAGATCCATATACAGTTCTACCAGTGGAATTATCAGGGAGATATTCTTTTTTTTTTTTCTTCTGAAAGCAATTAATTTTATTTTTTTGTATTTATTTATTTATTTATTTTACATATTTTATTGATTTTTCCCCCCTCCCTCCCACACATCCCCTCCCTCCCCAGAGTTCCATGTCCATTGGTTGTACTTATATGCATGTATACAAGTCCTTCAGTTGATCTATTACAGGGAGATATTCTTAAAGGTATTTGTCTAAAGGTGAGTCTTTTATAATAGATAGAGCCAGAAAACAACAACAACAACAACAACTACAACCAAAGCTTATATTGATAGTAGGAGAAGACCAATGTGTGGCTAACAAAACATTAATTTCACTATCATACCTGATAATCAGAACATCATTGTGTAGTAGGTAGGAAAGATTAGCAGGTATCCAAGTTAAATTTTTCATATCTAATAAAGGAAGAGATCTGGGGAGGTAGATATTGTTTCCACTAGGGAACCATAGGATCATAATAATATGCAAATCATTTTATGTACATTCATTCAATATCAATCAGATGATATAAAACAAGCAATATCAGTTTGTGGGCATACAGGCCTTGTTGACATCTTGGGATAGATGTCTGCCTCCATTGTCAGTGACTTCTCGTCCTTGAAAAGTCTGTGATCTCCGCTGCAGATGGAGATGGTGTCAGAGATGGGAGTAGACATCCATTCACAGCCAGGTGCTTTTTTTTTTTTTTTTTTTTTTTTTTTAATGAGAAATGTGAATCTATGAGCTAACTCCTTTAAGTTCAGCTGCACATGGATTAGTTAGTGATATCTGGTAAGGTCCCCTCCAACGAGGTTGGAGAGAGTCTTTTATTTGGTGTCTTTTCCAATACACCAAATCTCCTGGTTGTAAGCCATGATCTTTGAAATCTTCAACTGCTGAGAGCGCACTGTGAAATGAATCTGTTACCAATTTGTTAGTACCTACAATGCAGAATGTCTACTCTTTACTTTTCCCTATATTCGGGAAACAAAAGACTTAAAAGTCAACAATATTTTAAATAGAATCATAAGAATAATTATCCTCAATTCATTTAGTCCCATAGTTGTTTTTGTTTATCTTGATTATTTGCCAGTAGTTTTTGAATTCAGTTATTCCTTAAAGTTCTATAAATCTTCATCCAGTTAAAAAACATGACCTGCTTAGAAGCCTGCAATTTAGAATAAGTCCGAGTCTTTTTCATGGATTTTTCTAGACATATATCGATAGTATACCTACAAATACATCAGAATAAAGCTGTCCACAAATGACAAAAATTTTAAAGTGGCATGATTATAGACTTGATAAAAAAAAACAAAAAACCTTTGCTTTTCTATAAAATTTAACATTCCAAGACAACAACTTCTTGGTAAGTAATAATCCCTTTTAAATGACATAGAGAATAATATAAAATTTGTATACCTTTAGATTCAATTATAATTTCAACATATAAAGAATAATAAGTAAGATTTTAAAATGAGGCAGATGGCTTATTGCAAACTGTATTGAGCATTGAAAATAATTCATAAACTCCCAATATGTGAAACCCAGGGTATCACTGGCAGACACAGGGAATCATGACACTTGGCTTGCCAGTGTCCCTGACTGGACACATGTTGAGTTCTTTACAGTAGCGATGTCATTTTTCATTTCTTCTTGGTTCTTCATTTCCTCTTGGTTTTTTACACATATTGTTGAATTTGTCTTCCATTCTTTTCATCCTCCTTATGTTCATTTCTCTGAATTCTTTCTTTGACAGGTTGCTTGCCTCTATTTTGTTTACTTCCTTATCTGGTGATGCCTGCATTTCTTTAATATGCAGGCTGTTTCTTTGTCTCCCCATGATTTCTTTTCTCAGCATGTTCTTTCTCTCTTTTTTTTTGAGGGAATATAGAGCTCCTCTGAATTCGTGTGCTTGTGGCACTTGGGGACTGGTGTTCTCTGGTTCACAGCTGTCCAGTGGGTGCCATAGTTGTAGATTCCACAGGCTTCTCAGGTGTCCAATAAGATCCACTTTTGCCTTCAAGATGGCGTGGTCTCTGCATCTGATTGGGTTACTCTGGGAAGTGACCCAGCAGCAGCGGGGGCTGCCCGATCAGGGGAGCCCTGGCCGACAGTCCCCCACAGTCTCCTGGAGTATAGCTGTCCCTCAACTCACCAACAAATACTCCCTGTGTGACCACACACTCTCCCTTTGCTTTCTCACTCACATACTATCTTGCAGTCTGCCTTCCCATTAGCAGCCATCTTGGAATCCCCCCCACCACTAACTTTTTATACCATTTATCCATAATACTTCACAAATTTCAGCCTTTTAAAAAAATATGTTTTTATTGCTTTTCTAGAGAGGGAGAGAGAGAGAAAGAGAGAGAGATTGCCTCCTGCACAGATCCCAAAACCTGGCTATATGCCCTGATCCCTAATTGAATCAGCAACCCTTCCATGCACAGGTGCCACACTAATCAAGGTTTTTCTTCTTCTTCTTCTTCTTCTTCTTCTTCTTCTTCTTCTTCTTCTTCTTCTTCTTCTTCTTCTTTTTCTTCTTCTCCTTCTCCTCCTTCTTCTTCTTCTTCTTCTTCTTCTTCTTCTTCTTCTTCTTCTTCTTCTTCTTCTTCTTCTTCTTCTATGTTTTCGGGCTAGCATCTAGATAGTGTATTTCCCTTATGGAAAGAGACCAAAAAAGATAAATGTTTTGATAAATATAGATGGTTCTTAGAAAAGTAAGGAAGTGAACTGAGTGTAAAAGAACAGGAAGGGATTTTATGCTGGAGAACAGCATTCTAATACCTTTACAAAATCTCTATTGCAGAATCAAACAAGGAAGCAGCTTGTTTTGATTAAATTTTTGTCATTGACTTACAATATGTTAGGTTCAAACCTTCCATATTTCTCTCTTCAGTTTTCCCATCTTTTCAGTTAGTTGGTTGAAGTAGACTGAAGTGAAAATAATTAGGTTCTTGTTTGTTTTTTTTTCTTATTTCTCAAAAAAAAAAAAAAGTATGGAATGCTTCACAAATTTGCATGTCATCCTTGCATAGGGGCCACACTAATCTTCTCTGTATTATTCCAATTTTAGTATACGTGCTGTCAAAGTGCGCATATTAGATTCTTTTTTACTCCATTGCTAGCTGTTGCAGTGTTTTTGGGAAATTGCTTCATCTCTCTGGACCTTAGTTTCAGAAGTAGACTTTTATCATCTATAAAACAGAGAAAAATCAGTCCTCAGCTTACCTTATAACATTGAAATACCTTGGTAAAATAACAGAAATACAAATTTACTATAAAATGTCGCACCCTTGGAGGTAAATGAAAGTTGAGAACAAGAGATATCTAGAAATGTGGAAAGAAGAAAGGAGTCAGGGAGAAGGTAAAAATATATTGGGGTTGGAAAAAGAAAAAAAGAAATGAAGCGAAAGGAAGTACGAGGGAATTTCGATGGAGATAAAGGCTGCGAGAGGAAGTGCAAGCAGTCAGGAAATCTGGGGGAGGGGCAGCAGGGCTTCTGGGTCGCGTTGCCGGCGGAGCCTTTTTGCTAGTGCACGGCGGTTGCGGGCGGGGCGTATTTAGCTGTAACGCCGCTTATCTGAGACCTAAAATGGCGGTGTCCGCTCCGAACCAGGTGTGGAACGGCGGCCAAAGGACAAATTTACTAAGGAAAGTGCTGAAACTGGACAGTTTTTGTGTTGTGGTGAGTGCCGAACCTCAAATAGGTAGAAAAGCAATCGTTAGCAAAGCTACACACTTCCGGATCGTGTAGCCTATCTGAATGGGGGATAGGAGCCGGCCTGTATCTCATTTTTCTTGCTAGCCTTCTTCAGAATATCAGACAATAATTTCTCTCTCCTTAATCACCATACCAGCACTAACGAGGCTAGGTGGTTGCGGACACTAGCTCTTAGGATGGATTTTGGGATGTTTTCCTCTCGTCTTTCCTTGTTTAGATGGTTTTTGTTGATACCTTGCTGCCCCCAAATGAAAGATTCCATCTTCCCAGAGCGCTTTCAGGAATAACCTAACCTGTTGAGCCTACCCGTCTTATTTCTTACTTCGTGTTCTTTATTGTGTGCAGTCATAGTTTTGATAAACTAATCAATTTGTAACATTATGTGCTAGATTAAATTTTATCTAATGCCCTTTATAGATACTCTAGATGAGGACTTTTAAGCATATTAATACTTAACATTTGTTCTGGAAGCATCTCAGGTAGGGGTGTGTGTGTGTGTGTGTGTGTGTGTGTGTGTGTAAAGGTAATATTTGGCAGGGAATTGCTATATTATTTTGTGGATTGTTGATTACTTAGTTTCTTGTGTTCAGATTTCTTGGTGAAAATAAATTTATGTTACATATAACATGTTTATTGGATGGAGAAGACAGTAAAAAATAACATCTAATCTGATGTTAAATGCTTATGTGATTAAAATAAATTCCAGTTAAGAAGTGCCCATATCTCACTTTTGTTGCTGGAGAGAGTATGACTTGCCTACAACCTTTTGAAAAAAAGTAATCTGGCACTGTTAAAGAGCTGGTCTGCACTTCGTAAGCCAGATGTATGGGTTTGCATGGTTTGCTTCTTTAATAAAGAGGTATACTTTAATTGCTTTAATAAATTGGCTTTACACAACACAACACAATTTTAATAAATTGGCTTTACACAAATTTATTTATATGAGAAGACAAGGTTTGAGGTTGGGGACAGCCCTTTCCCACTGACTCAGTGGGCTGTCCAGGAACCCCTCTCTTGTGTCAATGAGAGGTGCCTCTAACAGGCAATGTTTAGGGAAATAAAAAACCGGGACCAAATAGTCTGCCTTTTAATAATCTGTCCTACTCGGCTCTGGCTGGGTACTCAGTGGATTAAAATATTGTTTTGATATGCCAAGATACGCCATGGTTTTGGATTTGATCTCCAGTCAGGGCACATACAAGAAGCAATCAATGAATGCAGAAATAAGTGTATCAGCAAATGGATGTGTCTCTCCTTATGCCTCCCTTCCTCAAATCAATAAATAAAAATTTTAAAAGAAAAGGAAAAAATAGAATCTGTCCTATGGGGATAGAATTAGCAGTCAATTATTATTATAAAATTATAAAAATTATAAAAATAATAATAGATAATTATTTATTATTGAGAGGGAGAGAAAGATAGAAACATCAGTGATAAGAGAGAATCATCTGTAGGCTATCTCCTGCATGCCACACATTGATGATCGAGCCTGAAACCCGGGCATGTGTCCCAACTGGGAATTGAACTGTAACCTCTTGGTTCATAGGTCGCTGCTCAGCCACTGGGCCATGCAAAAGTACCAGTATATTAGAATATGAACAGGATGCCTTTGCAGCTTTATTTTTGTGACAAGTAACTGGAAGCAACCCATGTATTCATTAGTAGGAGAATGTTTTTCTTTTTTTAAATTTAAATTCTTTATTGTTAAAGCAGTGGTCACCAACTGGTCGTCCTCAGACCACTGGTGGTGTGTGAGGTATGAAAAGTTGGCGACCGCTAGTTTAAAGTATTACATATATTTCCTTTTTCCCTCATTGACCTCTCCTTAGCTGCTCCAGCACATGCCCTCACTCTCCCCTACTGTCTGTGGCCATTGGTTATGCTTTTATGGATGCATACAAGTTCTTTGGTTGAGCTCTTTATCCCCTCCAATCTCCCATGCCTTCCCTCCTAGGTTTAATGGTCTGTTTGATGCTTCTGTGTCTCTGGATCTATTTTTGTTCATCAGTTTATGTTCATTATATTCCAGAAAGGAATGAAATCATGTGATATTTATCTTTCTCTGGCTGGCTTATTTTGCTTAGCATAATGCTCTCCAGGTCCATCTATGCTGTTGCAAATGGTAAGAGTTCTTTCTTTTTTACAACAGGGTAGTATTCCATTGTGTAGATACCGCAGTTTTTTAATCCACTCATCTGCTGATGGGCACTTAGGCTGTTGCCAAATCTTAGCTATTGTAAATTGTGCTGCTATGAACACAGGGGTGTATATATTCTTTCTGATTGGTGTTTCTACTTTCTTGGGATATATTCCTAGAAGTGGGATTACTGGGTCAAATGGAAGTTCTATTTTTCATTTTTTGAGGAAACTCCATACTGTTTTCCACAGTGGCTGCAGTAGGAGAATGTTTTAATAAATTGTCGGACATTTTTATTATGACATATTTTGCTACTGTGAAAACATTTGCCTCTTTATACTTTTGAGCTGGCTAATGCTATAATGGATTGTTATGTGAGAAAAGTAAATTGAATAAGAATCCATCTAGTGTGATCTTGTGCTTTTGGTTGTGGTAGTGGAGGTGATGATTGTAAAATTAGCTTTCTTTGTCTCTGAGGGGGCTTTCTGTATGTGTTATGAAATACTTACGGAATATACAGACACCAACCAAACATCAAATATAAAACATTACCATTATAGTTGAAGTTCTCTGTGCACCCATCCCTGGTTTCATCTCTCTTCTATCATCCCTAGATGTAAACATTGTTTTAAACAGTGACTTTTTTTCCTATGCATTTCTTTTGTTCTACTTTTAGAAACAGTTTCTTTTTCGTCAACCTTATTTCCATTCTGTTAAGAGTTTGTGGAAGAACAGCTTAAGGCCACTTAGTGGTTGTCCCTACCCATTCAGTGGCCTGAGTAGTGGGGGCTGCAGACCAGTCTTCAGTGGCAAACTGAGGGCTCCAGCCCTCAGTAGGAAACTGCTGAATAGGCACAGAACACACCTGCGCCTTCAGACCAGTGGGTGATCTCAGGCTGAGCAACAGTGAACTCTGAAGCTGGAGCAGTCCATTCACCCTGAAATTCCTCTTTGGTCACAAGCCTTTTCAACAGCAGTCTGCTCTTTTCAATCTCTTCAGGGTCTCTGTAGAAGTTAAGATCAGACATGACCTCCCATGGGTGTTTATGGGAAATAGTGCCACTTCATTGTTTCTGTGTATATCCTTAAATGACCGATAGACCAACTACGGTTTTTCATATTTGGGTTTTAGGCATACATTTCTTTCTAAATGAGTGAAGTGAGCTTTTCCAGTCAAACAAAATAACTGATGGTATTTGTTGCCCATTTAAAATGTGCAATTTCATACAAAATTTAGAACTTATGTAAAGTATCCACTGGTGCAAGCTTCATAGCTTCCTAATACATAAGACTTCTCTGAAGGCATGGAAAGAGATTTTAATAATGCAATTTTTAAAATATTATTTAAATATGCCAACATTTTGAAGATCTGCTTTACTCAATGAACTGATATTTTCCAAAAGAGCATATTCCAAAATCATGCATGAGTCAAATATCCATTAAATGTGCAAGACATACCAATGGATTTTAATAAAAAGGGTTTATGTTTTCAGATTCCTACATTTCTTTTTTTTTTTTTAAAGAGTTTTTTGTTTGTTTAATACATCTGAAAAGAATGCATATACAAAGAATTGAGACATGAGAAAGCATTGGTTCAACACTAATGAAACTACAAGAATTAGGATTTGGGGAAGGTGAAGAATATTACCTAAACATTTTTTTTTAAATGTTGGGAACTGCAACCAAAATAAACTGATAAAATCCCTATTAACACTTATGAAGAGTCTTCATAAGACTCTCTCCATGGTTTTTATTAAACTAGAGAGCCTCGACTGGCTGCTCTAGGGTTCCCCATGCAAAACAGAAATAAGGGGATTCCCCTGACTGGTCCCCATGTTGTTAAATGTTCTCCCCACTCCCACCCCACCCCTAGCTTCTTAATGAAGCAGGTCTCCATCCTCATAACTTGAAGAGGATGTGAATCATTCCACAGACATCTGTCTTCTAGCACCCCTCATATATACCAGGTCTTCAGCTGTGTTCTAGGAACCGTTTCATACACTATTGAGCTGCACATCTATGCTAAGCATGTAAGACAATGACTGACAAGGAAAAAATGTTTTTTTTTAAATTATGTGCTTAATCCATTCGGTATATTTCTTTTTTTTTTTTTTTTTTTCCAATTTCAAAAGGCCTAATTTTAATAATCCTAATAACCAATTAAATAAAATCTTTTTAAATGAAGGAATCCAAATGACTTTGAGGTAGACGATGCTATCAAATAATAAATTAGGTATAAGAAAAAATAACAATGAGGGGATGAAAGCACTGACTGGAATTATCTTCCTTTACATTCATGTGAAAATAAGAACACTTTTTCCAATTCAAAGTTCTAAGCATGAAATCCAGGAATGTCATGTCATGGACTTGCTTCTTTAATTGGAGATGAACTCGGAGCCGATGAAATGTATCCACAGCAGCAAACTATAAAGCAGTTGTCCCCATGAGGAAGCCAGGAACTGTGCCTCGACTTTTCCAGCGTGGTTCATCCCTGAATGTTCGGGATTTGGATTCCCAAAGCCTTTCTTTAGCATTTAACTAATTCTTTGTTGGTGGAAGGGGCTGGGACTGTTTCTCCACACATAAACTGCTCTTTGTCATAAATCACTTTTATAATGAGGGAGCAGCTAGGACACGTGGCCACTTCTTCCCCGTTCTCCAAGTCTTCCTTAGTGATGCAGAAGTTATCGCCGCAAGGACAGGGGTAGAAATACGTCTCCAGGTCCTCGTCGTATTGGAAGTCCTCGATTTCCACTTCGTCGTGAAACACCGCCATAGTTCTGGGGCCTGATAGGGGACCCCCGGGGACCCCCCCCACCGGTCGAAACCGACCCGGGTCGGCCTCCATTTGGTATATTTCAAAAGGTGCAATACTTTTCTTCATTCTTCAGTGAAAGAAGTTAGACATTAACTTAAAAAAAATCAGCAAACGGCTAACCAATTTCCTTGAAAGTCAGTCCCGGACAGAGTGCATCCTAGACAAGGAGGGGCAAGACAGGTTCCACCCACTTGCATGAGATTCATCAAATACTGAACCTACTCGAGGGTGGAGAGAAAAGGCAACTTTCAAAAAGGAGTATGTTATTAAACGAGGCATTTACTATACTCCTTCCTAAGAGCACCGGTGGGAAACATGTTTTCTAAACTAGATCTAGGAAGTGGAATGTGGAATCACTCCATCCTCCTCACCTAAAGGGCTGTCCAAAGGTTAAAGGATTTTTAAAAAATGACTAAATAAAAACAAACTCCACATACACACCCCTCCCCTCCCACCACAAAAAAAAAAAAAAAAAAAAAAAAAATACTAGATGTCTCAGATCACTCTCCAGAGTGGAACCTGGGAGCAGCTTCAACAACCCGAATTAGTCTGTTACAGAGTCATCACAAGCATGCCTTGCTTTTGAACAAAAGAAAAAACAAAACAAAAACTAGTACTGATCACTATTTTGACAATACACAATTACTCAAAATTAACTAGTATTGAGGGGGGGGGAAAGGGACCATATCTATGGGCCTTGTTTCACACGAGTGCATATGGGTAGGTGCAGGGCATTTGTCATTATTGCAAAAACGAATTTTAATTTTTAATCTTTAGTTTGATTTAAACATTGCTTTTAGTATGATGTCGAAACCAGCTGTGCAGAAAGGGCTCTGGAGAGATGTTCATAGCAGCACACACCTGCGGCTCTTCTTTGGTTCTGGAGGATCCAGGGCAGCCAATATTGCTTCGTCAAATACATTCTTTAGGCCTTTCTGTGTGAGAGCAGAACACTCCACATACTTGACAGCCTTCAGGTCATGGGCCAGCTTTTCAGCAGTCTCTGGAGTGATAGGTTTCTGTTTGTTCTTGGCAAGTTTCTCAATCGTAGAGGGGTCATCTCTGAGATCAATTTGGGTCCCAACAAGCAAGAAAGGAGTCTTTGGACAGTGATGAGTTATCTCAGGCACCCACTTTTCTTTCACATTTTCAAATGAGGATGGAGAGACCACTGAAAAACAGACTAGAAATACATCTGTTTGTGGATAACTCAGCGGTCGTAATCTGTCATAATCCTCTTGCCCTGCAGTATCAAAAAGTCCAAGAGTATATGGCTCTCCACCAATCATAACTGTGACTGCATAGTTGTCAAAAACAGTTGGTATATATTCAGATGGAAATTTGTTTGTTGTGTAGGATATCAGAAGACATGTTTTACCAACAGCACCATTGCCCACAACGACACACTTAATTGTCTGCGTTGCTGAAACAGTTTTATATCCACTTTAAATATTTCAAATCCAATGATGACCTCAGCCTCTCCGCCGGGGCGTTGGCAGCACTCCAGATTCCTACATTTCAACTAATCTCTGAGAGATTACCACTTGTTGAGTTTTGGTATAATATCAATGAAGAAAATCCATAATTATCTGAAGGAATATTAATATACTTCTCTATTTTTCAGTTGCATATCTTTTAGGTAAGAATTCATATATTTCAAACCAAAGAAACATTTCATAATGGTTTGAATGCAGAAGCAGATATGTGATCTCAGTTATTAAACCAGACATTAAAGAGATTTGCAAAAAAAAATATAAATTATATGTAAAACAATGTTACTCATCACTGAGATTATTTGATTTTGAAAATAGTCATTTTTCAGAAAACTGTTATATGTAATATTAAAAAATGAATATTAAATTTTATAATTATTTCAATTGACCAATCATTAATTATTAAATTAACAATCACATTACTTTTTAATTAATAACTATTTTTGTGTTACTTTCTAATATAGTAAATGAGTCAACTAAAATGCTTTAGGTCCATGGTCGGCAAACTGCAGCTCGTGAGCCACATGTGGCTCCTTGGCCCGTTGAGTGTGGCTCTTCCACAAAATACCACGGCCTGATTGAGTCTATTTTGAAGAAGTGACGTTAGAAGAATTTTAAGTTTTCAGCAGTACATCAGAAAGATCATACACCATGACCAAGTAGGATTTGTCCCGGCATGTAAAGATTGTACAATGTACCCAAATCAATAAACCTGATACATCACATAAACAAATTGAGAGATAACAATCACATAGTCATATCAACTTCTGCAGAAAAAGCATTTGACAAAATCCAACACCCTTTTTTAAATAAAAACTCTCAGCAAGGTGGGAATAGAAGGATAATACCTCAACATAATGAAAGCCATATATAAAAGAAAACGTACATCCAATATCTTACTCAATGGGCAAAAACTAAAACCATTTTTCCTAAGAACAGGAACAAGACAGGGATGCGCACTCTCACCACTCCTGTTTGACATAGTACTGGAAGTATTAGCCATTGGAATTAGACAAGAAGAAATAAAAAGCATCCAAATTGGAAAAGAAGAAGTAAAGCTGTCCTTTTTTGCAGATGACATGATATTATATAGTATTGTATGGATATTGTTGACTTAATAAATGGATTTGGCAATGTAGCAGGATACAAAATTAACACCAAGAAATCTATGGCATTTCTATACACCAATAGTGAACTTATAGAAAGAGAGACTAAAATAGCAATCCCATTTATCATCACACCAAAAAAAAATTAAGATACCTAGGAATAAACTTAACTAAGGAGGTAATAAAAACCTATATGCGGAAAACTACAGGACATTGAAAGAGGAGATAGAGGAAGATGCAGACAGATGGTAGAACATACCATGTTCATGGATTGGTAGAATCAACATCATTTAAATGTCCATACTATCCAAAGCAATGTATAGATTCATTGCACTCCCCATTAATAACAGTGTATTTTAGAGACCTAGAAAGAACTCTCCAAAAATTCATCTGGAAAAAAAAAAAAAAAAAAGAACCCGAATAGCCACAGCAATCCTGAGAAAGAAGAACAAAGTAGGTGGGATCTCAATACCAGATTTCAAGCTGTATTACAAAGCTACTGTTCTCAAAACAGCCTGGTACTGGCACAAGGTATTGGTATTCTAGACCAATAGAATAGAATAGAAAACCCAGATATTGACCCAAACCACTATGCTCAATTAATATTTGACAAAGGAGGCATGAACATACAATGAAGCCAAGACAGTCTCTTTAATAAATGGTGGTGGGAATAAAAAAAAAATATACATTTTTTTTTCATTTAAAAAAAAAAAAAATGAAGTAGATCACCAACTTCCACCATACACAAAAATAAACTCAAAATGGATAAAGGACTTAATCATAAGATGGGAAACCATAAGAATATTAGAGGAATCCACAGGCAGAGAAATCTCAGACATATGCCGAAGCAATTTCTTCACTGATATCACTCCTAGGGCAATGGAAACTAAAGAGAAAATAAACAAATGGGACTACATCAAAATAAAAAGCCTTTGCACAGCAAAATAAACCATCAACAAAACAACAAGAAAGCCCACTGAATGGGAGAACACATTTGCAAATGTTATCACTGATAAAGGTTTAATCTCTAACATCTACAGTGAACTTAAACAACTCAATAAAAGGAAGTTAAATGATCCAATAAAAAAATGGACCACAGACACAGTAAAATAAGATTGTTTTAGAGTAATAAATTTGACAGTAAAATAGTAGACAAGTTTTCAGGCTAATTTAAATTGGCTAATTGAAATAAGCGAATATTCTAGAAAAATTAATTGCACTTGGCAAAAAGCTGTTCCTAAGGTGTTAACTAAAGTTTTTATTGGTAGCTCATCTCAGGATAAAATCTCACAACAGGAAATGAACCTAAAGCAGTCATATTATAGTGCAAAAAATTAAAATTTAAAAGCTATCAAGACTACATTATAAAAATTTCAAAAGCCTCCTAATATTTAAATCAAAAATGGGGGAAAGTAGAAGAAGATGATGTAAGGAAAAATATCCTGAAAGTAAATTACATCTAGAAAATTTGTACTTTAGAAAAATTAATTGTAATGCTATCAGCAAGACACCCATGAAAAACACACATGGTGTCCAAACAAGCCAGAGGAAAATCATTTGGGCAAAAAATGAAAAAGGATTCCAAGTCAAATTTATAGAAAATATTCCTTTATTAACTTTTGGTCGAGAATATGTTTGCATATTTTCAGAAAACAACTCCAAGGCCATGTGGATTCTGGCAACAGAGAAGAATTGACAGGACTACTCCAACCATGAAGACAGAAGAGAAGCAGTCCAGAGATGGAATTCGCTGATGACACCTTACCATAATAGCAGTCAGCAGCTTTGTATCACTGCATGTTGCCCAGGACCAAACCAGAGAGGGTTGGACCTGCATTACCACCATCTGCCCACCATGCAGAACTGAAATATCATTGCTGACATGTACACATAAGGAACTGTTTAACATTGAAATTGGGTCTCAAAAGAACTGGTGGCCCAGAAAGAAGCTCACTACAGACTGATTCATATGCCTTTCAGCATAACGATTATTGCTTGTCTCATTTTTTATTCTTATAAGTATATTTCCAGTAGGACATGATCTCACTCATCTAGAGGCAATTGTGAACAATATAGACTGATGAACAAGAACCGACCCAGAGATAAGGAGCCATGGGTCAGACTGTTGGACCTCAAAGGGAGGGTGGGGATAAAAGGGAGAGATCAACCAAAGGACTTATGTGCACCCATATGAGCCTAACCAGTGGTCAAGGACAATAGAGGGGTAGGGGCATGAGTGAGGGGGTGGGATTGGAATGGGGGGGCGGGGTTTGAGGACAAATATGTGATACCTTAATCAATAAAGAAATTTTTTTTTTTAAATGGACAACGGACCTAAATAGAATCTTTTCGAAAGAAGACAGAAGAAAGGCCAAGAGACATATGAAAACCTGCTGAGTCACTAATTGTCTGAGAGATGCAAATCAAAATGACAGTGCAGTACCATCTCACACCTGTCAGAATGGTAATCATCACCAAATCAACAAACGACAAGTTCTGGCAAGGATTCGGAGAAAAAGGATCCCTCGTGCACGGCTGGTGGGAATGCCGACTGGTGCAGCCACTGCGGAGAACAGTATGGAGTTTCCTCAAAAAAACTAACAATGGAACTCCCATTTGACCCACTTCCAGGAATATATTCCAAGAAACTAGAAACACCTATCACAAAGGATATATACACCCTTATGTTCATTGCAGCACAATACACTATAGCTAAGATTTGGAAACAACCTAAGTGCCCATTAGCAGACGAGTGCGTTAAAAAACTCTGGTACATCTACACAATGGAATACTATTTTGTTGTAAAAAAGAAGGAACTCCTACCATTTGCATCAGTATGATGGGCCTCGAGAGCATTGTGCTAAGTGAAATAATTTAGCTGGAGAAAGATAAATATTAAGCATTATCTTAAGTAAAATAAGCCAGGAAATGAAAGAAAAATACCGCATGATCTCACTCATTTATGGAAAATAAAGGACATTATAACCTGATGAACAAAATGATAGATACATAGCAGTAAAGCACTGAACAGACTGTCAAATTACAGTGGGAAGGCTGGATAGTGATGGGTTTTTGATAAAATTCAGACATGCTATATCTAAGATAGTATTTACTGAAGTGGATATTTTTTTGATAAAAGCACATCTTTCTTTTGTCTAGGCCCGTGGTCAGCAAACTGCTGCTTGCGAGCCACATACAGCTCTTTGGCCCCTTGAGTGTGGCTCTTCCACAAAATACCACAGCCTGAGCGAGTCTATTTTGAAGAAGTGGCATTAGAAGAAGTTTAAGTTTAAAAAACTTGGCTCTCTTGCCGAAACCAGTTTGGCTCAGTGGATAGAGCGTCGGTCTGCAGACTGAAAGGTCCCAGGTTTGATTCCAGTCAAGGGCATGTACATTGGTTGCGGGCACATCCCTGGTAGGGGGTGTGCAGGAGGCAGCTGGTCGATGCTTCTCCTCTCATCGATGTTTCTAGCTCTCTAGCCCTCTCCCTTGCTCTCTGTGGAAAATCAATAAAATATATATTAAAAAACTTGGCTCTCAAAAGAAATTTCAATCTTTGTACTGTTGATATTTGGCTCTGTTGACTAATGAGTTTGCCGACCACTCACCTAGGCATTCATTTCCTTATTTATTTGCATGGCGGTGGCAGAGTCAATGTCCGTGGGTTGGGCTACCAGTCTCAGGGCACACTTTCCTAGGGTATCTTCTCCTGTGACATCTACTCCTAAATCTGGTCCTAGACCATCTCTTGGCCTAAAGGCTGAAATATCCAAGTCATTCAAGTTATGTATAGTTAAGAGCAGTGGATTATACTTTAAATTCTGGTAAGCACTGGGAGGATTACCTTTATACAAATTTCAATCATAGTTGCTATTCTCCTTCCCCAGAGAGCACCGAGAGAATCTTTTTCTGTGATCTTTCTGGTGGTTGGTTACCTGTTGGTAAAGGCTGCCTTGAGTGAGTGCAACCTGATCTCCATTTCTGAAACTCAGAGGGGCTTCTCATTCTCATGGTTGCCCACACTTGGCCTTCAGCATTTTATTATAAATTTTAATTTAACCTTTCTACCTCTTTTTATATGACTTTCTGTGGCATTCATTCCAGTAAACCAATGCTCAGATTATACTGTCTTGATTGCTATAGCATTAAAGAAAGTTTTAAAATTTGATAATGAAACACTTACTGTTTTGTTGTTTATAAAAATTGTTTAGGTTATTCTGCATCCCTTAAATTTAGGATCAGTTTGCCATTTTCTATTAAAAAGAAAAATCCTGCTGGGATTTTGATAAAGATTGCATTGACTTTGTAGAACAGATTTGTGAGAGTTGTTTATGTAATAATATTGCATCTACCAATCCATAAACATGGATATTTCATGCATCTCCTTCAGTTTCTCTAAGCAATGCTTTGTAATTTTTATCTTGTAGAGTGTGTGAGTTTTATTTTTTTATTTTTTACTTTTCAATTAAAGCTGACATTCAAGATTATTTTATACTAGTGGCCTGGTGCACGAATCCATGCACATTGAAAGGAAATTTATTAGAAGAAATATTTTCATATCACTATTTGCCCTTTCTCTATAATAGAAGTGTCAACCAAATTCACAATTGACAATGACAGATCGAAACTTATGCATACGATTTGCAATAGCGAGAGCTTTACATGTATCACGCAAGTGTGATTCAACTTAACCTTTTATAGATACAGGATAAACTTGCTTAATTCGATCTGCTTTCTGATTTAGCTAAACATTTTCCAACCCAGTGAAGCACCCCAACTTCTCTTTCAGGTAATAGTAGCACAGTAGTAAATAACAGATTATTATTGTAGATCACACAGGGAGAACAAATTGTAAAATATTTAACTGCAGCAGTTTTGACTATATTCTGTGCAGTGAGAAAACCTGAAGTCATTTTCAAGCTCCACCATTTCTTATTTCTTTTCATTTGGGTCAAGTTTCTAAGATTTTTAAATCTCCGTTTTCTGGCTAATGAAAAGAAAATAGGATTCCACTGAGTCTCTTATCTACCTACTCCAGGACTTCTGTGAGGATCAAATGAGATGGGGCACAAGAAAATGCTTCACAGACATTTTGTTCCAGTGTAAAATGTTTCTACCTGTGTTCCTGAGCTGACAAAACTGCAAGGAGGTTAGTCATTAGGGAGAGGAAGCCAGATGTTGTTACGTGATGTCATTACTCAGAACCCAAAGCTGGGCTAGGCTGTGGGCCATATTTTGTGTCATGGGGTCTTAGCAGTGTTGGCTGCAATTTTGTGGGGTGTCGCTCTGGGGTGGTGGTGGGGCCTGTGTCCCACTTGGGGGAAGCCAAGTGTTGGTTTGTCAGCACCAGGTCCGTAGTGCCGGTCAGTGTGCATTGCATCATGAAAGTTCCTGCGTTGAGTGTCTGCCCCTCTGGTGGTCAGTGCATGTCATATACCAACTGGTCAGATGTTACGAGGGACACTTAGCATATTAGCCATATATATATATTAGTTTCAGGTTCCCAGTATAGTGGTCAGGCATCCATGTAATTCACCAAGTGTTCTCCCCAATAGCTCCAGCACCATATATAGTTATTACAATAGTATTGACCATATTCTCTAATGCTGTATTTTACATTCCTGTGTTGATGAAAGAAATATCCAAACCTGTAGAGAAATTTTATGAGTTTACTTGAGCCAAACTGAGGACAATTGCTGGGCAGCAAAATCTCAACAGATTGAAAAAATGCTCTAGAGAATGGCAATTTTGCAGCTTATTTTAGACAACAGAATCAAAGGAGATGTAAGGAGGTTTACATGAAATCCTTTGGTGGTAGATTAATGGGTGAGAGAAAGCAAAGTGGAGAAATCTCTGGAATTGGATAAAAAGTGAAATGGAGAGACACATACTTCTTTTACATTATTGGATACAGGATAGTTAATATTTACAGCACAGAGATGGTATGGGGGAGCAAGATAACAGTGATGGGGTCTCATAGTCTGGTGGTCTTGTGCTCTGGTGCAGAGAGCATGCTCTGAAGGAAAAAGGAGAGAGATTACTCTGATGTTTCAAAGGTATATTTTCTTATTTGCAAAAACACAATAGACAGTCTCACTGTAAAGATTGATAAGGAGCCAAAACCGGTTTGGCTCAGTGGTAGAGCGTCGGTCTGAGGACTGAAAGGTCCCAGGTTCGATTCCGGTCAGGGGCATGTACGTTGGTAGTGGGCACATCCCTGGTGGGGGGTGTGCAAGAGGCAGCTGGTCGGTGTTTCTGTCATCGACGTTTCTAGCTCTCTGTCTCTCTCCCTTCCTCTCTGTGAAAAAGTCAATAAAAATATATTAAAAAAAAAAGAAGAAGTTGAAAAAAAAAAAGATTGATAAGGAAGTTGCAGGCTTAGGACATGACTATCCATCATGACCCACTTTTAGTTAGGAATTTTTTTGTTCGGACCATTCTATGTGGTAACATTTGGTCTCTGAGTTTGTAGAGTCTGCCATGCTGGCCTCCCCTGAGCTTGCCAGCTTTAGTATATGGGCCCTTCTTCGTCCACAAAGGTAACTATTTTGTAACTACCAATTTGTACTAATTAATTACTTCACCTTTCACCCAGTTCCCCAAACCCCTTTCCAACTGGCAACCATCAATCAATTTGTTCTCTGCACCATTTGTAATGAGACCCTTGTGATTTTAACATCCCTAGTATTTTTGGCAGCTAGAATTAAATAATTTAATTCTTAATTAGGCCTTTGTTCACATGCTAAAGACCCTTCCTGCTCAGCTTTTGTTCTTAGGAATGTAGTCATTAAGTTGCTTATATCTCCTTCAGAAGGTGGGGTAACTTCTCCTTGTTAAACAGGAGGGGTAACTTCAATGAGAACTTGTTTTATGGAAGGAAAGTGTCTCTAAAGAAGCTGTGACCAGGAAGTCTCCTAGTAATCAAGAAAATGATTAACTGCATACAGACTGCATGCAGCCCAGCACAAAGCTCCTGCTATTTCCCCACCCCTTCTCCCCTTTAAAAACTCTTCTGCTTGCTCTGGAACTATGGAGATTGTCTTTGGATATTAGTCTGCTTTCTTTCCAGTCTGCTGGCCTTCTGAATGAAGCAACTTTTTTTTTCTACCAAGCACTTGTCTCTCAGTATTGGTTTTTGATCAGTGAGCAGCTGAACTTGGGTTTTTCGGTAACACTTTGAGTCTGTGTCGTTTTGTTTATTTGTCTCTCCTTTCGATAAATTTATATTTACATGTTTTATTCTTTTTGATGCTACTCAGAATAGAATATTCTGAATTTCATTTTTGGATAGCTTATTGGTAGTTGTAGAAATACAAATGATTTGGGGGTTTTAATCCATGTAAACTTCTTTGTTAGTTGTAGTTTTGTTAGGGATTCCTTAGGATTTTCTGCGTATAGGATCCTATTACAAAATTTACCAGGTGACCGGAAAATACACCATGAGTACTCGGAGATTCAGGAAAAATCCTTTATTTAAAGCAGCACTGCTAGTTCAGGGGATTTGAAGATCCAAAGCCTCAACAACCAATAGTGAGATCACCCCCTATATATATTTCTAAATTCTTTGTTTCCTTACTTCAGGCTTTTGCGGTGGGCATTCACAGCCTCTCCTGAGTCTGTTAGAATGGGCAAGTTAGAGTGTATCTAAATGCCTGGTCTGGGTGGTGCCAGCGACCCCCCCCCACAATGGCCAAACTGCCAAATTTCCTGCCCGTGGCCCCTGCAAACTGGGAGCACCCAGGAAAACAGACTATTGTCTAAAGAAGGGGCAGTGACTTAATTATAGGCTGACAAGAATGTGCACTAGGACACCGGTCACTGGCACAGATTCAGGTTGCTAGACCCCCACAACCCCCAGGTTGCCCCCTATATTCCTTCTCACTATCATCAGCAAGTAAGAACAATTTTACTTCTTCCTTTCTAATCTCATTTACTTCCCCTCCCCCCCCTCTCCATTTACTGCCTAAGACACCTATAATGTTGAATAAAAGTGGTGTTAAGGTTTTGCTCTTAGGCATTATTGTGGCTACAGGTTTCTGTTTTGTTAGGTTAAATGAGTTTCTTTTTATTCTTACCTTTTTGAAAGTTTAAAGTCTTGAATGTGCTTTAAATTTTTGTGTTTATTGAGCTAATTATATGGTTTTACTTTTAAAAATCAATATATTGAACTACATAGATTGGTTTTTAAATTCTGAAACAGGACTACTTTTCTGGGATAAACCCTATTTTGTCAAGCTATTAGTTAGGGCCCTAGCTGGTTTTGCTCAGTGGGTAGAACGTCGGCTTTGGACTGAAGGGTCCTGGGTTTGATTCTGGTCAAGGGCACATGCTGGGGTTGCCCACTCGAATCCCAGTAGGGGGTGTGCATGAGGCAGCTCATCATTGATGTTTCTATCTCTCCCTCTCTCTTCTTCTCTGAAATTTAAATATATATATATATATATATATATATATATATATATATATATATATATATATATCCGAAACCGGTTTGGCTCAGTGGTAGAGCGTCGGTCTGCGGACTGAAAGGTCCCGGGTTCGATTTCAGTCAAGGGCATGTACATTGGTTTCGGGCACATCCCCGGTGGGAGGTGTGCAGGAGGCGACTGGTCAATGTTTCTCTCTCATCGACGTTTCTGGCTCTCTATCTCTCTCCCTTCCTCTCTGTAAAAAAATCAATAAAATATATTTAAATATATATATATATATATATATATATATATATATATATATATATATATATATATATATATATATATTAGGTAGGAAGTTAGACATTAGGTGTCAGGCCTACCCTGGGTTCCTAAACAACATTGCCTTAAGACCAACTCTCTATGGGTGGCCTAGCAGATTGCCAGCAGGAAGGTTCCTAGCCAGCTGGCTCTCGCTCTCGGCTGTTCTTTGTACAGTCTCAGAGGAAAATGAAATGACTTCAATGCCAATGTGACCTTATAAAGGCCTGGACTAATAATAATAAAATTTATATTTTGGTTTTAATACCCCCTCCACCTGAGGTCTCTCCTGGTCCCCTTAGGTTTTCCTGTATACATTATGGTTAAGGGGATGCCCAGAAAAAAATATAGTTTGTCAACCATCCCGGAATGCAAATGAAAGGCTCCATCCAGAAAATCCCTCTTTTAAACTCAAGAGATGGGGGCCATTCTTCCTCTCCTTCTCCCCAGCCCGCTGCTAAAGCAGCCCAGCCTTTGTCTCTCAACTGGAATGTATGTAGCCCAGTCATTTTGGCTCTCTCTCTTTCTCTCCCTCTTGTCTGGCCTGCTCCTCCTTTTATTTGTTTGTTTGTTTTATTTATTTTAAAAGTATGTATGTAAAAGATTCCTTGTATACAAATAAAAAATAATCAAATGAACAAAATGAATTAACCAAGAAAATAAGATCTGAAGCAGGAAGTCATGGAACAGACTGACATATCTCAATGTGGGGAAGGGGGTGGAGAACAAGAAGAGCTAAACTAAAGAACTTATATACTTATATATATAGCCCATGGACATGGCCAATGGAGTAGTGAAGACCTGGGAGTGGGGAGGGGCTGGGAGGAGAGAGGAAAGAGGGGTAGGGGGATGAAATGGGAGATGTCTATAATATTATTAACATAAAAAGATTTTTGTCCAATCTCTTCCCACATCCCCCATAACCCCTTCCCCCAGTTCATGCCCTTTCTATGCCCCTGATTCTATTATATTCACCAGTTTATTCTGTTCATCAGATTTTTTTAAAATATATTTTTTATTGATTGTACACAGAGAGGAATTGAGAGGATAGAGAGTTAGAAACGTCGATGAGAAAGAAACGTCGACCAGCTGCCTCTTGCCCACCCCTGACTGGGGTTGTTCCCGCAACCATTGTACATGCCCTTGACCGGAATCGAACCCGGACCTTTCAGTCCGCAGGCCGACGCTCTATCCACTGAGCAAAACCGGTTTCAGCTTGTTCATCAGATTTTTTATTCACTTGTTGATAGATATGTATTTGTTGTCACTTTGTTGTTCATAATTTTTATCTTTACCTTTTTCTTCCTCTTCTTAAAGAATGTCCTTTAGCATTTCATATAATACTGGTTTGGTGGTGATGAACTCCTTTAGCTTTTTCTTATCTGTGAAGCTCTTTATCTGCCCTTCAATTCTGAATGATAGTTTTGCTAGGTAGAGTAATCTTGGTTGTATTAATAGGTTCTTGCTATTCATCACTTTGAATATTTCTTGAATATTTCTTGCCACTCCTGACTGGCCTGCATAGTTTCTGTTGAGAAATCAGCTGACAATCATATGGGTGGTCATTTGGAATGTTTCTTACATAAACCCATTTCACTTTTATTTTCATTGACCTTAAAATCTTTTCTACTAAGAAAAAAAGAAGAAAAAAAACCAAGGTCATGATAACATAAAAACATTCAAACCTGTAAAGAATTTTTGTGAGTTTATTTGTGCGAAACTTTCTACAAATGCCAGGAAGTAGAACCTCAACAGATTGAGATAATGCTCTGGAGCAGTGGTCGGCAAACTAATTAGTCAACAGAGCCAAATATCAACAGTACAACGATTGAAATTTCTTTTGAGAGCCAAATTTTTTAGACTTAAACTATATAGGTAGGTACATTGTTATTAATTAAGGTACTCCTAAGCTGGCCTTTGCTAAAAACGTCCTCAATCTGATTGAGGTACTTTCGCTGAGGTTGACTCCTTCCAACTCTTCCATCCACACTCATTTGTATATTTGTTTTCTCTGTCTCCTTTCCTTCATCCTCTCTTTATGTTCAAACCATCTCAACATACCTTTCTTAATTCTCGACACTACATTTTCTTTCACTCCACAGCATTCCCTAAAATTTAACTTAATAAACTTTACTTAAAGTTTTAAGTCTTAGTTAAACTGTAGGTACGTTGAATAAAACTTGATATAATACTTAATAATGATATAATTTATTGATAAAATTAAATTCCTTACAATTTACCTTACAATATCCATAAAATTAAATCATGACAATGATTGACAAACACTAATGTGAATAATGGTCTTGCATCTCCTGGAAAGTTTGAGTAAGTCATGTCTGTATGTTGTTGTTTTTATTTTTTATTTTTTAAAATATATTTTTATTGATTTTTTACAGAGAGGAAGAGAGAGAGATTGTTAGAAACATCGATGAGAGAGTCATCGATCAGCTGCCTCTTGCATGCCCCCTACTGGGGATGTGCCCACAACCAAGGCTTATGCCCTTGACCGGAATCGAACCCGGGACCTTTCAGTCTGCAGACTGACGCTCTGTCCACTGAGCCAAACTGGTTTAGGCATGTATGTTGTTGTTTTCAATTTTAAGCACTATTCCAGGTTCTCATCAATAAGACGACTTCTCAATTTACTCTTGATAAGGTTCATGCTTGAGAATGATTGTTCGCATGAATATGTAGACCCGAATAAGGAAAGAACAGCAAAGGCTAGTTTTTTTCAGTTGATTATGAGTCAGGAATACTATTCCAGGTGTTAAAAATCAGCATATTTTCCTTCTCCAGGTCTTTCAAAGCAGACCACTGTGCTGTTTACTAAGTTCACATTTGTTTTTCTCCAATATTTCTATATCAGCACAAAGACATTCAAATTTTGAGCTCCACAATTCTTTGTTTTTTAAATCCAGCAATTGGATTTCAAAGTTGCCAATGTCAATATTAAAGGAAGAAAAATTTAATTCTGTTACAGAAGCATTAAGAGGTTTTTTTAACAAAGGCTAATGTCACTTTGCTGTTTCCGAATTCCTGAAACCTGTTGAGAAAAGCTTCCCTCATATTTAAAAGTGTTGTTTTGAAATAGCAAATGTCAATATCAGAATTATTTTCTTGAAGGTGTTTCAACAGGCTTGGAATGTGAATCAAAGTTTCTCTTTCAAAATCTTGAGCAAAAAGAGATAATTTGTTTTCGAATGAAATAACTTCTAACATCGAAAAAATGGTGTTTCCCTTTCCCCTGTAGTTTACAATTAAGCTAATTTAGGTGAGACATAACGTCTACCATGAAATAAAATTTTTGGATCCACTGACAATTCGTTAGTTCTGGGTAGTGAACCCCTTCTCAAGGAGAAATTCTTTAATTCCTGTTAATAAGGAAGCGAAACATTTCAAAACGTTTCCTCTTGATAACCAAAGTACCTTGTTATGCAGCAGCAGATCTGCATACTCTCCATTTCGACTAAAAATTCTTTAAATTGGCGATGATTAAGAGCTTTAGCTATAATGGAGTTGATAATGTTAATCACCAATTCCATAACTTTGCAAATTCCTTCTAGAAATGTCTGCGCACAAAGCACTTCTTGATGAATGATGCAATGGTAAGTATCTAGTGATTAATTTTTTCTTTCAAAATAGCAACAAACGTGTTTCTTACGCCGGTCATCCTATTTTATCGAGTGGAATATGATGTTTTTCAATGCACTCAATCACAGCATTTGCTATATCTTCTCCACGTGTTTGACCTTCGGCAATAATTCTAAAAGCTCTTCTTTAGGTCCTGTAGATGAAATAAATCGTACAAAAAGTGAAACTTGCACTGTATCATTTATGTCACAAGACTCATCAACTGGAATCGATAAAGCTGAAACCAATTTAAGATCTTTGACTTGCTGTTCAGTTACATTCGAAAACATTTTGACTGTTATAAATTGTACTGTTTTAGTAGACAATGGTAACTCTAATTTTTTTTTAGAATATCTGCTTTGTTCTTAAAATCCCGAAATAGCTCTTCAGATGCATTTATAAAACAACTTTTTATGTATTCACTGTACATGGTTTTCATCTCTTAGCAATCTCTTGACTAACCACAAAACTTGCAATATTAACATTGTTGGAAGATTGCATCCAGTAATTAAATACAGAACTTGATTTTTCTTGACTCTTCTGAAGTTCCTCAACTGCTTTCTTCCTTGCATCACCGAGGATATTTAGTACTAAATGACCCATGTTTAGTTGTAAAGTCTCTCTCCAAATTTGATTTCTTGTTATGCACCAATTTTTCCTGACAAATAAGAGGTCGGAAGGCCATTTAAGTTTTGAATAAATGCAAAAGTTTCGGTCCATTAAACTTTAAATTCATGGTTTTTGTCTTCCGTTTTTCTTTGCTTCTTCTTCGTAGCAATGTCAAACGGGGCACCTAAAAAAAGTTTCATTTTATAATAATAAAGCCACCAACACAAAATAATTACAATTCTTAAATAGATGACAAAAATACCTTTAGGTTTTGCAGCTGGTTGGAAAAATACAGGTAACTTTATGCTTCGAGTAGGTACTTTTATTACCCACGCATGATTTGTGGAAGCAACTAGCACTAACCACTGCACAATGAGACTGCTGACTGACTGGCTCACTCAACTCATTCATGAATCTCGCTCGCCTCCCCTGTGCTGCATGTCCCACGGCCCACCTGCACTGCATCTCCCCTTGCCCCACCGACCAACACTCCTGCTTCTTCTAACGACACTTCTTCAAAATAGACTCACCCAGGCAGAAAACTGACTTCTGCACATGGGCCATGAAGTTGCATTCACACTGTATATGCATGCTTGCACATGATATTTTGTGGAAGAGCCACACTCAAGGGGCCAAGAGTCGCATGTGGCACGCTAGCCATGGTTTGCGGACCACTGTCCTAACTAATGGAGATGAGTCCATGATTTGACTCATATACATAAAACCAGTGGAGAATGAAGCATGGTAGCAACTTTTTAATATTTTTTTATTGCTTTTTAATATTTTAACCCTGCTGCTTGGCTTCTGTAATTATTTGCTTGCTAAAACTGTAGAAAAGTTATTTTGATTTTTTGAACTTACGTATGCTATCCCAGTCGATTGAATACTCCAGTGATAGTGGTTTTTGAATATCCCATTGATTATGATCTCACTGGTTATTGAAGCACATTCTTCTTGGAACCAGGACAGCTCAATTACCCTAAATTATCTCAGTAGCTACAGATTATGAGTATCGGTTGACTCAGTGATTCCGGGATTTGGACAGCACAATTATTCTAAATTGCCTTGGTGGCCCCAGATAATGTGTTTCTGTTGATTCAGTGATCTGGAGACCCAAAACTATAGATAACTTGCTCAATTTTGCTTCTATAACTGCTTTGGGCAAACCAGGTTCCTCATTCCAAATCCAAAGATGTAATCATACCTTTGTGATATACTGCCAATATGAGCCAGATGTGGCAAGCTTTTAGGGGCTTCAACATCTGGAGCACTTTTGTCCCTAGTATGCCGCTGACCTTTAATAAGTGACTCCACAATTTGACTTCTTGAGGCGTCCTTTGTGAGATTCGGGGTACAATACAACACAGATTTCAATGGTTTTATGTTAACAGGAGTTATGACAGTAGTTTAATGTTGCATTATTCCATGTATGAGAGGCCTTATCCAAAGGTTAATTAAGACTGCATTAACCAGACAAATCCCAGTGGCATACCAGCAGAACAATTTCCTTCTCATAGATACTGGAGAACTTGAAAGTCAAAGACAATTCATTGAACTTGAAGAAAATAACAAAATTGTATCATAAAAGGGGAAAATTGTAAGAATTAGGAAGTCTATTCTATCAAAGCTATAGTTTAGATATTAGCTCCATTTCCTTTTTTATGTAACCCTTAACTTTGTACTCAAATTTACCCAGGCCTCCCTTCCTGGAAAAGACAAAGGCATAGCTCTTCCCATTTCCAGGAAGGCAGTTGTTTAACAGGTAGTTAAAACCACAGACCTACCAGTAGGAGATAAAACATAATTTTACACCACTTCCCTACAGGCATTTGAAATAGCTCCCATCCATGTTGCCCTGCCCTCCTCAGGTCAGACATTTGGGCCAGATTGTGAAATCACACCCTTAAGCTAATCAGGGTATGGTGCAGTAACTCTTCAGGGATAAAAAGGAGAATGGACTTTCCATTCTTTGTGCTTGCTAGCCAAGTTGCTGGTGTATTGCATCCTTCTGCAGAAGTAAAGTGCTTTGTCGATACATTTTTTGAGCATCTGTTTTATCCCTGGGACATTGGTTAAGAGCATTTCCAGCAGGTGGGAGGTAACCAACCAAGGACCTTGTATGCATATATGCATGACCATGGATATAGACAATGGGGTGGTAAGGGCCTGGGGCATAAGGTAAGGGTGGGCTGGAGGGGACCAATGGGGGGGAGGGTATACTAGTATGTAATACTTTCCACAATAACGAATTGTTGTTTTTTTGTTTTTTTTTAAAAAAACAAAATAAAAAAAATAAAGTAATAAGTACCAATTGACACATCATGTTACAAATATGTAAACACTATGCAAAATGCACAGAAATTTCCCAGTTTTATTTTTTTCTTCCAGGTTCTCTAGTTTCTGTTATACATTGACCCAGGCTAGAAAAAATGACAAGCCTATATTTACATGAGCCTCATCCCTATCTGATCTGAATTTCTGTTGTGTCAGTTTTAGAGACCAAAAAGATTAAAACAAGTCTGAGGGATTTGATTGTAAGGATGCTAGGTAAATGGAAATGTAAGGGAGAGCAAAGCACATGACTGGCCAGTTCAAAGCCTGTTTGAAAATTAGTCTAACTTTTTGACTGTGGGATAGTTGTTTCACCATTCTAAGCTTTATTTTTCCTATTAATGGAGTGAGATAGTGGGACTAAAGGCTCTCTAAGGTTCCTTCCACCTCAAACATTCTAATAGCCATTGTAAAGATAAATCAGGACATTTCTGCCCTGTCAAAAACAGAGGTTCAGAATAGAAAAGGGGGCAATGATTGAGTCTGGCAATTCAGATCAGGTACTATAAGGTGAGGTCAACATTAGTAGGAATGTCATGGTTCTGGTGCATGACCTTGGTAAATCACTTTCCCTTTCAGGGCTGATTATCTTACCTTTAAAGTGGAGATAATAGTCCCAGATTTTAAAATTATTTTTATTGTTACAGTATTACAGATGTCCTCCAATCCCCCCCCTCCAACCTCCCTCCTCCCAGCCCCAGCACACCTAGGCCTTCACAACACCATTGTCTATATTCATTAATTATGGATATATGCCCATACGTTCTTTATTAAGAGTTAATGAGAAAAGAAAGCTGTGAAAGTGTGAGAAGTCCTTTACATATGTAAAGTAATGGTTAGATATGCAAAGTCCTGGTTAGAAGAATTTATTGAAGGGAACAGAGTAAAAGCAAATGGGATTACAAAATTGTTCACAATGTATTATTGCATGCAGTGTCCACATAAGAAATGTCCAGTCCTGTAGAGAATTTTTTATGAGTTTATTTGAGCTAAACTAATGACTGTTTGACAGGAAGCAAATCTCAACAGATTGAGAAAATGCTCCAGAGAATGGCAGTTTTTCAGTGTAGTTTATACATTACTATCAATGTAGTAGGCATAAGGAGGGTTAACTGAAATCAAGTGGTAGTAGATTTGGGAGAAAGCAAATCAGAGAAATCTCTGAAATTGGGTAAAGAGTAAAATGGGGAGACTCCTACATTTTTACATTGGGGGGGTATAGGATAATTAACTACCATTTATAGCATATAGAGATAGTATTTGGGCAACAAAATAACAAAAAGGGGTGGGGGAGATAAGAGATCAACCAAAGGACTTGTATGCATGCATATAAGCATAACCAATGGATGCAAAACACTGGGGGGTGAGGGCATGTATGGGAGTGGGGTGAGGGAGGGCAATGTACATATATAATACCTTAATTAAAAAAAAAAAAACAGAAAAAAAAAATAATGAAGGGTTCCTAATCTGCTTTGGTGGGAGAGTATCCTATCAAACAAAAGAGTAATATGCAAAATTAACCATCACTCCACTACACCCACAAACCACGCCCACCATCCAATCAGGAGTGGGTATGCAAAATAACCGCATGCAAGATGGCAACAGACACTGAGCAACCAGGAGAGAGGCTTGGATTTCCCCAGCAATGGAGGAAGCCAAGTTTTCCACACACCCTGGCTGGCCCAGGACTCGGCTTAAGGCTACAAAGTTTCAATTATAGAAGATAAGTAAATCCCAATAGAAATGGATGCCACCACAAAGCAAGCAAGACCAGGCCTGCAAGGAAGGGCAGTTGGGGGGCGATCAAGCCTGCAGGGAAGGGCAGTTAGGGGTGACCAGGATTCAAGTGCATACATATGAGTCAATGGACACATAACGGGGGGGGGGGGGGGGGGGAATGAATGGAGGGTAGGGGGTAAGAAGGGTATAAGGACACATGTAAAATAATAATAATAATAATAATAAATTTAAAAAAAGAAAGGGTGAGGTAACCGGAACCCCAAGAACACCTGAGAACGTCTTTCCTGCCATGCTAGCAGTCATCAGCTGTACAGTAATATTACCTAGGGCTAATGGGGAAGTATTTTGGACTTAATGATCCTAAACCTTCATCGGTGGGAACCCTTACATGGGCTGATACCCCCGCCTAATGTAGTCACCAATGATACCAAACACCTTGGTTATCCAGAGGACCATGGGTGGGGCAAAGAAGTATACACAGGGGTCACCACCCAGCGTCCCTTCTTTATAATGCAAAATCAAACCACTGCTCCTTTGTGTATAAAATTAAAGAGAGGTTTCTGGCTTGTGTGGACACCAAAGGAAGGGATTATCATTACTTGCTCCTGGGAGTGGTGCAGAAAATGTAACTAAAGAAATTCACAACCAATTTAAAGTGGAAGTGCCATGGCCTAGAGCAAAGAATATCCTTACATGATACTATTCTACATTGTCATAATTTTCCCCAGATTTGAGTTACCCCCATGACGTATAATAATACCTCTCACCCTTGGGAATCAATAAAAAAATCATCTCTGGTGCTTGGAGACAAAGGTAACACATCTCTTGATATTTTAGAATTACAACAGCATAATGTACAATTATCCCAAACTTACAAACCAATTTTTGAAGGCCTGGCAGTAATTTAAAAATGACATGAAAGAATTTCATCCCTTCCAAGGTGTAGAGGGCCCCCTGGAAAGGCACCTGAACAGGCTACATTGGCCACTCTGACCCTTTTGGCCAAAAGGGACCCTCCACTCATAGTCCAGTTGCCCACAGCTGTTGCCTGAGTTTTCAGTTCATACCGAGGTTAAAGCATCATGGTGGCTGGTACCATGGATATGTTTCTCTCGCAGTGGGGTGAGCTGGGCCATTCCTGGAGAAGAAACCTGGGTTCCCCAAGAAATGAGATCAGCCGAAACCGGTTTGGCTCAGTGGTAGAGCATCGGTCTGCGGACTGAAAGGTCCCAGGTTCAATTCCGGTCAAGGGCATGTACATTGGTTGCGGGCACATCCCCGGTAGGGGGTGTGCAAGAGGCACCTGGTCGATGTTTCTCTGTCATCAACGTTTCTAGCTCTATCTCTCTCCTTTCCTCTCTGTAAGAAAAATCAATAAAATATGTTTAAAAAAAGAAAGAAAGAAAGAAATGAGATCAGTGTCAGGGCCTCCCCAGAAGGCAAGGGGATCCCAAGGCAGATGCTGAGCATGGAGGCGATGGGGACACACAGAAATGAACCTCACATCACCCTGCTTGGCACCAGAAGATGGCTGGTTAGCCATAGACGGGTAAGATTCCCAGGGAAGGAACAACCTAAGACAGGTACAGTTGCAGAGGGGCCATCAGGAGAGAACTTGGGGGTCAACAGAGGTGGGGCACAGGCCCTTAACCCCCCCCAAACTATGCAGCGGCCTGAACCTTCACCCCTTCTGAGGGAGGTCTCCTGCCCCCATGGCTGCTTTGCTTCCCATGCACAGCTCAAATTGAGACCCAGGTAACAGAGAATTGGCCAACAGCAGCTGTCCTCTCATTGCAATAAGACTTGTTTGAGATGTCTTGTACCCATGGTGAGAGGAAGTGGGTTTTTGATATCTAAATCTAGCCTAGTTCCAGGAATGCTCAGGGCCTACTCAAGAAGGCAAATAATCCTTACCACTAATATATACAAGGTAAAATTAGAATGTTGGTAGAGTGTTGAGTTTGACAGTAGAATAGTAGTCAAGTTTTCAGAGTAATTTAAATTGGCTAATTGAAATAAGTGAATATCTTAGAAAAATTGATTTTAATGTACAAAAAGCTGCTCCTAAAGTATTAACAAAAATCTTTATTGGCAATTCATCTCATGGTAAAATTGTGTAACATAATGAACCTAAAGCAGTCATATTTTAGAGCAAATAATTAAAATGTAAAAACTATCAAGACTACATTATAAAATTTCCAAAAGCCTCCTAATATTTAAATAAAAAAAGGGGGGGGGGGGAGTGATAGTAGAATATCATGTAAGGAAAAAGATTCTGTAAGTAAATTACATCTAGAAAATTTGTACTTTAGACAATTTTCAGTTGTAATATTAACAGCAAGACACCCATGAAAAACACACATGGTGTCCAAACAAGCCAGAGGAAAATCATTTGGGCAAAAAATGAAAAACTATCCCAAGTAAAATTTATAATAAATATTCCTTTATTACCTTTTGGTCGAGAATATGTTTGTATATTTTCAGAAAACAACTCCAGGACCATGTGGATTCCTGCAACAGAGAGGGATCGAAAGGACTGCTCCATCCATGAAGACAGCAAAGAAACAGTCCAGAGAAGGAAGACGCTGAAGACGCCTTGCCATACTAGCAATCAGCAGCTGTGCATCACTGAAGGATGCCCAGGACCAAACCAGAGATGGTCGGACCTGCATCTCCACCATTTGTCTACCATCTAGAACTGAAATATCATTGCTGACATCTACACATAAGGAATTGTTTGACATAGAAATTGGGACTCAAAAGAACTGTTGTCCCAGAAAGAAACTCACTACAGACTGATTCCTTTGCCTCTCAGCATAACTATTATGGCTGGTCTCATTCTCGGTTCTTACAAGTGTATATCTTGTAGCACATGATTTCACACGTCTAGGGGAAATAATGAGCAACATAAACTGATGAACAAAAACAGACCCAGAGACAGGGAAGCATCGATCAGACTGTCAAACCTCAGAGGGATGGTAGGGGATGGTGGGGGAAAGGGGGAGAGAGCAACCAAAGGACTTGTATACATGCATATAAGCCTAACCAGTAATCACGGACAACAGGGGCGTGGGGCATACATGGGGAGGGGTTTGAGGTTGGAATGGGGGGATGAGGACATTTGTGTGATACCATAATCAATTAAAAACAAACAAACAAAAAAACCAGCATGGCATTGGCAGCAAAACAGACCCAAAGACCAATGGAACAGAATTGAGAGCCCATTAATAAACTCACAGCAATATGGTCAAATAATTTTTTACATAGGAGCCAAAAACATACAATGGAGGGGGGAGGGGGGGAAAGCCTTTTCAAAAAATGGTGCTATGTCCTCACTGGTGTTCCTCAGTGGTTAGAATGTCAACACACTAGGTCATGGTTTTGATTTCTGATGAAGGCACATATCTGGGTTGCATGTTTGATCCTTGGCATCAGTTGTGACTATTATACAAGACAACCAATTGATGTATGTCTCTCTCACATTGACGTTTCTCTATCACCCTCATTCCCTCCCTTTCAAACTCTCTAAAAAAAAAAAAAAAAAAAAAAATCAATGAAAAAATATCCTTAGCTGGGGAGTAAGTAACAAAAACTAAAAATAAATGGTATTGAATGCATTGGAGAGCCACTTGGAAAAGAATGAAACTAGACTAAATTGTTCCCATATGGAAAAATTAACTCAAAATAGATTAAAGACCTAAATATAAGACCTGAAACAATAAATTACGTAGAAGAAAATATGGGTACCAAACTTATGAACCTGGTCTTAGAGAAGATTGATCCTAAAGACAAGGGAAGTAAAGGCAAAAATAGATGAGTGGGACTATATCAAACTAAAAAGCTATACATAGCAAAAGAAACTGCAAACAAAGGAAAAATTGCAACCAACCAAATGGTTGAACAGCTTTGACAGGGGTTAATATCCAAAATATATAAAGAACTCATACAGCTCAACACCAAACAAAAAATCTAATTAAAGGATCCGAGATGGCTGTGCCCAGGTGAACACCTAGCCGCAGCCGCACACAACAATTTCAATAAAATACAACTAAAATATAAAACGGACATTGCCCAGAAGTACAGGAAGGTTGACTGACTGGAAATTCTACAGCGAGAAGCAAGGAGAAAACCAGAAGGAGGCACAGAGGAGCTGGAAAAGCCCAAGGTACGGAGACGCAGCGCTCAGAGAGGACGGAGCCAGAGAGGAGGGGGAGGCAGAGTGCCTGGCGGGCGTTCCCTGGCGGAAAGGAGATAACTCCGACTGTGCTGGGCCCCTGACTGCTCTGAACCCCAGTTCTAGGCCAGACCTCAGGGACCCAGGCTCATCCATAGGGAGCTGGGCTATAAGGCGGAACCCCTGGGGAGCGCCGAAAGGAGGTCCCCGAGGCGCACACACTGCGCGCAGAGAAGGGACAGTTGGCTGTGCCGCTCGATTGCCCTGACGGGAAGGAGACTGGGGCTCCAGACTGCTCTGAACGCCACCTCCAATCCCACCTCCAACTGAACTGAACCCCAATACCGGGCTCATTGGGGGAGAGCATAGACTGTTTGGCAGCAGGCGAAAATTGAGGGCACCTTTCTCTCAGAGGCGCCAGCAGCAAGCACTGAAGGACCCGCATAGGGCGGGGCTCACGGAAGCCAAAGCTGCAGGCTCCACCCTGAAACCCCGTCCCATCTGTAATTGCGAAATGCGACAACAAAATAGATCACAAACGAAAGAAATGGAGGACAAAAAGCGTCTGGATATAGAGTTCAAATCTATGCTTATAAGGTTTTTCAAGAATTTCCTAGAAAAGATGGATAAGACCTATGAGGATATGAAAAGAGATCAACTAGAATTAATAAGGAGTCATCAAGAAATGATAAGGGATCAACAAGAAATAAAGAATACATTGTCTGAAATAAAAAATATTATACAGAGTCCTAAAAACAAAAGGGAAGATTGCAAGAATCAAGTCAAAGATTTGGAACATAAAGAGCCAGAAGACACTCCTCCACAGAAGGTAGAAGGCAAGAGAATCCAGAAAATTGAAGATAATGTAAGAAACCTCTGGGACAACTTCAAGCGAACCAAGATCAGAATTATGGGGATCCCAGAATATGAAAGAGAGCAAGATATCGAAAACATACTGAAAGAAATAGTGACAGAAAACTTCCCCCACCTGGTGAAAGAATTAGACTTACAAGTCCAGGAAGCGCATAGAACTCCAAACAAAAGGAATCCAAAGAGGACCACACCAAGACACATCATAATTAAAAGAAGCAAGAGCAAAGCAGGTAGTTACCTATAAAGGAGCACCTATACGATTGTCAGCTGACTTCTCAACAGAAACCATGCAGGCCAGAAGGGAATGGCAAGAAATATTCAAGGTGATGAATAGTAAGAACCTACAGCCAAAGATAATCTATCCAGCAAAGCTATCACTCAGAATTGAAGGTCAGATAAAGAGCTTCACTAATAAAAAAAAGCTAAAGGAGTTCATCAACACCAAACCAGAATTATATGAATTGCTGAAGGGGGTTCTTTCAGAAGAGAAAGTAAACAAAGTTAAAAACTATGAATAACAAATACGTAACTATCAACAAGTGAATCTAAAAACCAAGGAAATTAAAAAAAAATGTGATGAACAATATTAACTGGTGAATATAATAGAATCAGAGGTATGGAAGGGGAGTGAACTGACGATTCTTGGGGAAAAGGGGAGAGGGGGGCGTGGGAAGAGACTGAACATAAACTGTGCACCTATGGATGAGGACAATGGGGAGTGGGGAAAGGGCAGAGGGTGGGGTGGGAACCTGGTGGAGGAGAGCAATGGTGGGGGGGGGGAAAGGAACATTTGTAATAATATAAACAATAAAAACTTATTAAAAAAAATAAAAAAATAAACTGAGTTGGCAGATGTTCATAGTAGCATAATAGTGAAGATTTGGAAACAACCTAAGTACCCATCACCAGATGAGTGGATTAGAAAACTGGTAAATCTACACAATGGAATACTATGCCACTATAAAAAAAGAAGATTTTTACCATTTGCAACAGTATGGATGTATCTGGAGAGCATTATGCTAAGCAAAATAAGCCAGAGAAAGATAAATATCACATGATCTCACTCATATGTGGGATATAATGATCAACATAATTTGATGAACAAGAATAGATACAGAGACAAATGGCAGGGGAGGGAGGATAGAGATCAACCAAAGGACTTGTATGCATGCATATTAGCATAACCAATAAACACAGACACTGGGGCAGTGGGGGTTTGCCTAGGGTGGGGATGGCTGGGGAGGGGGTGTCAAGCGGGGAAAAAGGAGACATGTAAAATTTTAGACAATAAAAAAAGTATCCTAAAAATAATAAATTGGGGAAAAAATTAAAAAAATAAAAATAAATAAAAAATCTAATTAAAACATGAGCAGAGGACCTGAACAGACACTTCTCCCAAGAAGACATACAAATAGCCAACCAATATATTAAGTGATGCTCAACTTCACTATTCTCGAAATGCAAATAAAAACTATAATGAGCTCAAACCATTTTGCTCAGTGGTTTGAGCTTCAGCCTTCCGACTAAAGGTTTAATACCAGTCAAGTGCATATACCTCAGTTGCAGGCTTGATCCACCAGTCAATGTGTCTCATATTGATGTTTCTCTCTACCTGTCTCTCCCCCTCCCATTCTGTCTAAAAATTTGATGGAAAATACATTTGGGTGAGGATTGATAAAAGCAAACAAAAAAACTACAATGAGATACCACCTCACACCTGTAAGAATAGCTATTATCAACAAGAGAAGTAATAAGTGTTGGAGAGGTTGTGAAGAAAGAGGAACCCTCCTACATAACTGGGATTGTAACTGGTACAGCCACTATGGAAAGCAATCTCCAGGTTCCTCAAAAAATTATAAGTATAGAGTTGCAATATGACCCAGAAACCCTTCTGGGTATCTACCTCAAATATATGAAAACATTTATTTCCTTATGTTCATTGCAGCATTATACAAGGTGGCCACGACATGGAAACAACCAAATGTTCTTGCACTGAGGATTGGTTAAAGAAGATGTGAATGACCTAGCTGGTTGGGCTCAGTGAATAGAATGTTGGCCTGAGGACTGAAGGGTCTGGGGTTCAATTTCAGTCAAGGGCACCTACTTCAGTTGCAAGCTCAATCCCTGGCCTTGGCCAGGGTGCGTGTAAGAAATAACCAATGTGTCTCTAATCAGCTCTCTGCCTCTCCGCCCTTCCACTATCTCTAAAAATCAATTGAAAAATATCCTTGGGTGAGAATTCACAAAACCAAACCAAACAAATAAATGATTCTTTTTTTTTTTCAAGATGTGGTTCATATACATAATGAATTACTACTTAGCCATAAGAAAAGATGAAATAGTATAACCAGACAACCAAGCGGTCTGTGCTGCCTGTCACTACTTGAGCCAATTAAGCAGAGACAGGGTTGAATCCTATATGAGTGTTTATTCCAATAATGCCAGCAGTATGGGAGAGCAACAGATCACCCACAAAATTCTGCTCCGCACTTCCCCATAAGCCAGCTGCTTATATTGGGTAGGAGGCAAAGATTAGGTGGGAGAGTAGGAATTACAAACATGAGAAATTATGCAAGGTATAATGGTGACAGGTTATAGGCAATGCGGACCGGGGTTGGGGGCACAGAGAGCAGGTACTATGGGGCACCTCGAAGACCAGATTACAGGCAATGGGGGATGGGGTTTGCAAAAGGTGGGCATTTCAGGATTAGATTGTTTGGCCAGGAGGTTGTATATCTTTCCATAATGTAGGCAGTTCTTAGAAAAGGAGGATGGACTCCATTTCAGTGTTAGCAACCATGTCCCAATGTTACTGGGAAACCACCAGGGTGGGCTCAGGCTGCTTGTCACAATATCCAATAATGAAGGCAGGGTTGAATCATATAAGGCATTTATTGAGGCCAGCCAACCAAGAAGACAGGGATCTAACAAGACTCCAAAACCTGTCTTACAGCAAGGTGCTGGAGACAGGATTATATAGGGCAATGGTCCAGGGTGAGGCTGGGAGCAGAGCCCTGGAGGTCCTCAGAATTCAGAATTCAGCCATTGTTCTTGGTTATCTGGAGATTAGATGATGCCTTGACTCTTGGTGGGATTGGCCTGACCATGTTTAATGGTTCTGTTTGCTTTCTGGGTACATTGTATATTGTCAACAGTTGAATCACCTCCTCAATCACTTTGCTTGGGATCAAAGGGAGTATGCAAATGCACCAACCTGAGAAATGAAACTTAAAAAAGAATGATTTAAACTTCTATTCCCATATAAGAAACTTAATCCTCTGTTCACAGAAGTATATATATTCTAGGATTTCAAAATAATACAATTATTTTCATATTAATTCAGGTTCTCTATCTATCTGATCCTAAGTCTCCCCTATCACCAAGACATACAACTCTCAGTCAGGTTAGAATATGCTTTCTCTAATCAGAACAGAACAGTCACAGTTAACAGAGCATGATTTATATTTCTTATATTTGTAGCTAGTCCCAATATTCTACTTCTGCTTTTAAAAATACTACCATTTGCAACATGAATGGACCTTGAGAATATCATGCTAAGCAAAATAAAGCAGTCAGAAAAAACTAAGAACCATCAGATAACATTCATATGTGGTATATAAAACTGAAACTTTTAAATATGGACAGCAATACTGTGGTTATCAGAGGGAAATGGGATGGGGAAGTATTAAAGGATAAAGGGGGTGAAATATATGGTAATGGAAGATAACTTGACTTTGGCTGTTGGGCACACAATGCAATATAAAGATCATATATCATAGAAATAGACATTTGAAATATCTTATTAACCAATGTCATCCCAATAACTTGAATTTTAAAAATTCACACTTGGCCGAAACCCGTATTGCTCAGTGGATAGAGAGCACTGGCCTGTGGACTGAAAGGTCCCAGGTTCGATTCTGGTCAAGGGCATGAACCTTGGTTGTGGGCACATGCCCAGTAGGAGGTGTGCAGAAGACAGCTGATCAATATTTCTCTCTCATCAATGTTGCTAACTTTCCATCCCTCTTCCTTCCTCTCAGTAAAAAATCAACAAAATATATTTTTAAAATAATAATAAAATTAAAAATTACATTTGAAGGAAAACTTATGTGTACTCTGAGCCCCATTTTTCATATCTCCAACATCAATCTGATACTCTTTAAGGGCTTAATGAGTAATCAACTATAATATGTTATAAAAACTTTGCCTTGGCACTCTCCCTCCAGAGAGCACTCACATGCCTTTCTCTTGTCCTTCCCTTTACACCTTCCCTAGACACTATTCCATTAGCTGTCTCGGTCCCAAGTTCCAAGGGCCCTTCCTTAACATCTTGAACTTGTTTGCTAAGCCCATTTCTTCTGGAATTACTTTTTCTACATCTGTAGTTTACTCAACAAAGTTCTCATACAGTTAAAAAATAAAATAAAATCTTGTCTTTTTGCTTGGCTTTTATCTCTCTCATCCTTGGCTTTTAGTCATCTTCTTTTAAATAAATCTTTATTGTTAAAATTATTACAATTGAGAATGCAAGATGGCTGCTCGGGTAGACACCTAACCGCAGCAGCACACAACAATTTCAATGGAATACAACTAAAATGTAGAGTGGACATCGCCCAGAGCTACAGGTAGTCGACTGACTGAAAATTCTACAACAAGAAGGAAATAGAAAACCAGAAGGAAAATCAGAGGAGCTGAAAAAAAGCCTAAGGTACGGAGACATGCTGCGCGCTCGCACGCACTCGCGCGGAGAGGTCGCAGCCGGAGAGGAGAAGAGGGCTGGGTGCTGCCTGGCGTTCCCTAGCAGGAAGGAAATAAAACCCCCAGCCTGGGCTGAACCCTCGAACCGGCAGCGCTGAGCCCCAAGTTATGGGCCAGACCCTGGGGACCCAGGCTCCGGCAGGGGGAGACGGGGCTGTGAGGCGGAATCCCAGGGGAGTGGCGAAAAGCGGAGCCCTCAGAGTTGCGCGCACTGCGCGCAGAGGACAGTCTGTTGACTCTGATCCTAGACTCCCCTAGCGGGAAGGAGAAAGAAGGCTCCAGACTGGAGGAACGCGACGGGGAGCAGGAGCCCCTGCCGGACACTGGCCAGCCGGATGCCAGCAGGGAGCCGGGCGACTGGGCCCCCAAGGTGGGGGGTGCCCCTGAGCCTTCGACCTCTGAGCGCGGGCAACAGAGCCAAGGACGGGGGCTGCTTCCTGGGCGGCGCCGACCCCGGCAACAGGCTGGAGCAGCGCGGGAGCCCTCGGAGAACAAAGGGGTGCCACAGGCCAACCTGCTGAGCTCCCAGGACAAGGAGGAAGAAACCAAAGAAGTTCTCAATGTGAAGAAATCAAGTGAGAGCAAAAGATAGTAAAATTACTTAAGAATACAGAGAAGATCTTGAAAAATCAAAGACTAAGTCAGAACTCAACTCACCAGCCAACATTGCAACATATATGCGTTTAAAAAAAAAGGGGGGGGGGGCAGAATGTTGGAACAGCGGCGGCCAGGCCTAGAGTGCCCAGGCACAAGGCAGTGGCAACCAGACCCGGAGCAGCAACGGCCAGGCCCCAGAGTAGCAGCAGCCAGAACCAGAGCAACAACAGCCAGCACTGGAGCAGCCAGACCTGGGGCAGTGGCAGCCAAGCCTGAGGCAGAGGCAGCCAAGCCCAGGGTGGCCAGTCCAGGAACACCCAGACCCGGAGTGGCCGGGCCCAGAGAAGCCGGGCCCAGAGCAGCCGGGTTGGGAGCAGCCAGGCCCAGAACAGCAGTAGCCAAGCCCGAAGCATCCAGGCTGGGAGCGGCCAGACTCGGAGCAGCTGGGCCCGGGGCAGCCGGGCCCAGAGCAGCCGGGTCGGGTGCGGTCAGGCCCGGAGCAGCAGCAGCCAAGTCCAGAGCAACTAGGTCAGGAGCGGCAGTGACCAAACCTGGAGCAGCTTGTTGTGGAACGAACCAAAGCAACAGAGGCCAGGCCCGGAGCAGCCAGGCCCGGAACAGCTCGCTCCTCGCCTGCACCTGCCCCACGGCTGCCTCTCAGACATGGCTGAAAACTTTTGTAGGAACTTGAGTGTCTGCTGAATCAAGTTATGAAGGCTTAGATCTGGATGTGTTGAGTTAGTATAGGGCTGGGGTGTTGATCTGTGAGTGCCTTGGGTGGGGCCTAGATGAGGCTGGTTAACCTATTTGGAAATGTCTTTTGTGTGAAATGTATCATTGGGCATGTGGAGGTATTATTGATATGAGAAAATGCTAAGTAACTGATTTACTATCTGAAAAGGGATTTACTATCGGGGAAAGGGAGGGAGGAAGAGACTGAACATAAACTGCACCTATGGATGAGGACAATGAGTAGTGATTTTTCTAGTTCTAAAATCTTAGTATAAAATAATATACCAATATTATTTTATAATGTGTGCACTGTAGTAGGACTAACCTATACATCTTCGCACGTTCTTCGTGTGAAACTTTTGTTAGTGGCAGGAATAGAATCTTGGGGATTCACTATAATTATAAGAAATAGTAATCATATTCTGTTAATCATGATTGTTTTGTTCTGATAAACGAAGGTACATTTTAACCTGGCTGGGAGTTTTACAAGGGACCTTGGAGCTCACCTAGAAATGCAGCCCAATCTCATCTGGGAGCTGCTTTCCATTATCATGGAAAGATGAACAACCTTGTGGAAACCAAAGGCTCCAGCCTTTTGCAAACTCTCAGCCCTTTGCAAAACCCCAGCACTTTGCAAAACCCCAGCCTGCATCCCTTGTAATCTGTAACCATTACACCATTCCTATTCCTTTTGCCTACTTTCCCATGTGATCTTTGTCTTTGTACTCCATATATGCAGCTGGCTTATGAGGAAAGGGTGGACAGAGCAGATTTTTATGTGGATGACCTGCTGCTCTCCCATACTGCTGGCATTGTTGGAACAAATGCTCATATATAATTCAACCATGTCTCTGCTTAATTGGCTCAAGTAGTGACAGGCAGCCCAGATTTATTGGTTGTCCAGTTTCATTTTTATTTACCTTATCGTGAATAAATTCACTATTTTATGTAGAAAATTCTCCTGGCTCTCTCTTTATAGAACCTGGAATCTTAAGCCACTGACTAAATAGCTGTTGGTTTCATAGAAGGGTCAACATAAAAACAATTCAGTCCTTGGCCAGGTAGCTCAGTTGTTTAGAACATCCTCCCATATACCAAGGTTATAGTTTCAATTCCTGGTCAGGGCACATTCAAGAAGCAACCACTAGGGAGACATGGAGCAGGGCTACGGAGGCTATGGGGCCTGGAGTGCCGGACCCACCAACACCCAGGCCCAGGTGGAGAGGCGTTGACCGCTGCGGCCCAGACGGCATGGGCAGGAAACGGAAGCAGTTTCAAGGCTACGATGAGCCGGATGCCAAACAGGCCCGAGCTGACAGCGAAGGAGATTTTTCCGAGAATGACGATGGAGCTGGTGACTTCCGGTCAGGAGATGAAGAATTCAAGGGTGAGGACGAATTCTTGGATCCCGGGAGGCAGAGAGAGAAGGATGACGAGGATGATGAAATGAAGAAGAGGAAGGAGAAACAAAGGAGAAGAGACAGGCTGCGAGACCGGGCAGCTGACAGGATTCAGTTTGCCTGTTCCGTGTGCAAGTTTCGGAGCTTTGAAGATGAAGAAATCCAGAAGCATCTGCAAAGCAAATTTCACAAAGAGACACTACGGTTTATAAGTACCAAACTGCCTGACAAGACGGTGGAATTCCTTCAGGAATACATTGTTAACAGGAATAAGAAGATTGAGAAGCGACGTCAGGAACTGATGGAGAAGGAAACCGCAAAACCAAAACCAGATCCTTTCAAAGGGATTGGCCAAGAGCACTTCTTCAAGAAGATCGAGGCTGCTCACTGCCTGGCCTGCGACATGCTGATCCCTGCGCAGCACCAGCTCCTCCAACGGCACCTGCACTCGGTGGATCACAATCACAACCGCCGGTTGGCTGCTGAACAGTTTAAGAAAACAAGTCTCCATGTGGCTAAGAGTGTTTTGAACAACAGACATATAGTGAAGATGCTGGAAAAATACCTTAAGGGTGAAGACCCTTTCACCAATGAAGCCGTTGATCCAGAAATCGAAGGAGTTGACAATTTAGGAGGCGATGACAAGGAAGAGACTCCTGAGGAGGTGGCCGCAGAAGTGTTAGCGGAGGTGATCACAGCAGCGGTGAAGGCAGTGGAGGGGGAAGGAGTGCCCACTCCAAAAAGTATTGAAATGCCGGCGGAAGGGGAAAGCCCCGTGGACAGCGCAGGGGCCACCAGTGGTCCCCATCCTGAACAGCCGCCAGAGGCAGACACGCACTGTGGAATGGCATCTGGGAACGGGGACGCGGACGCAGAGGCCGCAAGTGGAGGTGCCCAGGCTGGGAACCTGGATGCAGAGGCCGGAAGTGAAGGTGCCCAGGCTGGGAATAATGTTGCAGAGGCGGAAGGCAAAGCAGAGGCGGAAGGCACTGTAACAGTCCCTGTTCCTGCTCCAGCTGCCACAGAAGCTGCAGTAGACCAAACTGACACAGAGTCCAAAGACATCACTCCCACAGAATGAGCCTCCTTTCCCTGTTTCAAGGGATGTGTTATATGATGCATTGATCTTTGGTTTTAAGTAGTACTAGGGTGTGTGTTACTGGAATATGCTGAAAACATTTTGGTGAAGAGACCCAGCTCTTTCCTTCAGAAAACGTACCTCATGGGCTTGTCTTAGAGTTGTGTGGCTTTCTGCCTTGGTTTGAAAGCCACAGAAATACATTCCCCCAAGCAGCTGTGGAATAATAAGAGTTGGGCAATTAGATTTTGATACTTTGCTTGTTAAGAATGCCCTTCCTTTATTATTATTATTATTTTTGTCTGGGAGCAGCTCATTATTACTAGGATATATCTTACTTTATAAAGATTTTTTTTTTTTTTTTAAGTTTTAAGAATTTGCTTTGGCTTTAGTTTTCGACCTCTGCTTTTATAGCTCACTGAATGGGGTGTGATTCTCACAAGAAGTAGCAGAATCTTGTTAACGTGATCCTCGTCCTGATACATCAGTGAACTCCGACAAATGCACCACTGGAAGGAAGCACCCCCAGTGGCCCCTCAAGACTAAGGACACTTTGCCTCAGGCACTGTTTCCCAATCTTTAATCCTTGGAGAATTACCTTCAGAATTGATCTCATGTGTTCCACCTCTGCATTACTTTAGGGTCTTTTCTTTAAATCAAGTTACTTTCTCTTAAATGTAATAAAGAAGAAAACTTGATGTTCCTCCCGTGAATGGAAAACCAATATAAATCGCCACAGATATGATGCTATCTGTAAAAAATTAATAAAATGAAGTAAACATTTCATTTAAAAAAAAAAAAAAAAGAAGCAACCACTAAATGCATAAATACATGGAACAAGTCTCTCTCTCTCTCTCTCTCTCTCTCTCTCTCTCTCTCTCATCATCATCATCATCATCATCATCATCATTATCAATAAAATAAAATAAAAAATTGAAACCTGTGAGGAATTTGTGGAGTTTATTTAAGTCAAACAGCTGACAATTGCTAGGATACAATATCTCAATAGATTGAAATAACGCTCCAGAAGATGGAAAGTTTGTACCTTATTTTATACATCACAATATGAAATTCAATGGTGACAAATTAGGGAGGTGCAGAAAAACAAAATGGGGGAATCCTCTGGGATTGAATAAAAGTTAAATGATAGACATTTACATCTCTTATATAGGTGAGTATAGGATAGTTAACAGTCAACAATTAACAGGGTAGCATTCAGCTATGGTCTTATCTATATGGTGCATCTAGGGCTTGCCCGGAGTGGTCATTCCCTGTGCATTTTAATATTACTTTTTAATATCTCAAGTATTTTACAAAAAAATAATTTTTCTATAAATTAATTTGTTACTAAGAGAGAAATCATAACAGAATAGGTATACTAGAATTTAGCTTTTAGTTAAAATTATTACATTAGCTCTTTGGAGACTCATAATTGTATTCAAATATAGTCATGTCCTGAGGCCTGGAAAATTGCCTGAAAAGCAAGTTTCAGGGAAGTATATAAAGCATACTTTGCTTAAGATAATAGAAAAATGTAGCCTATAAAACACAAAATGTCTAGCTTTTTTCCTGGGTTTAAGATAACATTACTAGCCCTAACCAGTTTGGCTCAGTGGATAGAGTGTAGGCCTGCAGACTCAAGGGTTCCAGGTTCAATTCTGGTCAAGGGCATGTACCTTGATTGCAGGCATATCCCCGGTAGGGGGTGTGCATGAGGCAGCTGATTGATGTTTCTCTCTCATCTCGTCAATGTTTCTAAACTCTCTCTCCCTCTTCCTCTCTGTAAAAAATCAATTAAACATTTTTTTTTTTAAAAAGATAGCATCACTGACTCGCAATCCCAAGATGTCTTGCAGAATTCTGTAAGCAGGAATGGCCACAGTCACAAAGACCCTGAGAGTATATTGCCAAGGACTCAATAAATCTGATAAAGTTGCAGAAGCTTGCACAATAAGTGCCCAATCAACACAGCCCAGGACCCTGAATCCCTTGCTTATGATTACTCAAGGTTTTTGCCATTAAAGCCATTGGAGAGTTTGGGCTTTTAAGTGACAGCTTCCCCGTACTGCTTGTGTGGTGCCCTGCCATAGAGTGACTAATTCCTCTGCTTCAACTCTCAGAGTTCAGTGTTTGGCAGACAAACTCTTTTTCTGTTCAGTTATACCTGGTATAGCACTGTCTGTCCCACTCCTTAGACACTAATGAACAATTGCATATGTGCCTCTTAATATGGATCTATTCTGAGAAGTGCATCTTTAGGCAATGTTGTTGTTGTGAACATCATAGAGCGCATTTACACAAATCTAGGTAGTATATAGCCTACTGCACACATGGACACTAAGGGAGGAAAATTTTTCCTCTATCTCTCTGTTGACTCTTAGCACTAAAGGACAGATTTAGAGAACAAATATTTAATAACATGTATACCTCCAGTATAATGAGAGAAGCCCAAGAAAACCGAGTAACACTAAGAAATGACCTTAAATACTATCACCATAAAAACTATTTCCAGCTAAAAAGAAGTTATTGGGGGGAAGGGTGTCAAGTAGTTATGGGAAGTTATAGTAAACAAGGTTAAGGTACCGTGTTTCCTCGAAAATAAAACATCCTCCGAAAATAAGACCTACTTACAGGTTTCCTTCTGAGTGAAATATAAGGCATCCCTCCGAAAATAAGGTCCTCCCTAGGCTCTGTCTCAGAATGAAAATTAATTTACCATAAACTGGTCGCTAGGGCTGCCCCAACTGGCATCTAGCAACCAGTGACGTTATGAGGAGTCCTAATGTCACTGCTGTGTGGAGGCGGAGTGGAGGTCAGAGTGAGCGGTGAGCGAGGGGCTGGAGAGAGGAGGAGACTTTCGCAGATGCATGTAGAAGAACAGGAGGATTAGAGTTGACGGGACGCGGTGAAGGTGGTGAGTGCTGGTCTGTCTCTAGTGACACTACCTGATGCTCGCGGCCGCCCTCATGATGACTGAAGGTTCTCAGTCAGTGGCAGACCCTGCTCCAGCCCAGATCCAGGCCCCAACAAGCCCAGTGACAGTCCCCAGGCAGGCCCCAAGGGGTAAATGTCTGATAAAGGGATAGGGGGGATGTCTGGTGAAGGTGTTCAGTGGCACAGGGGTGGGGGAAGGGGGATCACTTAAAATGACACAGGAGGATCAAAAGGGGTTACTAAAATGGTAATCCCCACTCTGATTCTCCTGTGCCATTTTGATTCCCCCCCCCTGATCCCCCCTGTGTCATTTTAAGTGATCCCCCTCCCCCCACCTTGATACCCCAATTCCTTTTTTTTACCCCTAGAAATGAGCGCAAAAAGAAAAAGCTACTCCGTAGAGTACAAGAAAGGAATCGTGGGAGACTCTTGGGGCCAAAATCTTACTGCTTTCTGCAAAGAGAAGATGTTGAGTATCCAACTGGTTTGAAAATGGCGAGCAGAGTATGGTAACCTCATTGAACAAGTGGACAAGAGAAATGCTAAAAAGCGCAAGTGTGGATCAGGTTGGCAACCATTATTTTCCTAGCTGGAAGACCTGATCTATGAATGGGTTGTTGACAGGAGAGCATAGGCTTTGGATGTGAATAGGGCTCAGATTCAAGAATTTGCCCTTGCAATGGCACCACAGTTTGGCATAACCCCCGAAGACTTCAAAGCATCACAACACTGGCTGGATAATTTCCTTCAGCGAAGTGAACTGTCTTTAAGAAGATCTACAACATTGTTTAGGTTGGAAGATACTCAAGTTATTAAGCGAGCACTTGCATTCAAGTCCTTTATTGATGATGCTGACTTCTCTAAATACAATCTTTCCAAAATGATTGCTATGGATGAAACTGCAGTGTTTATGCCCCAATCATCTCAAACAACAATTGAACAGCGGGGTGCCTCCTTAGTGTACATTCCCTCCACTGCTTACGAAAGTGCACGTGCTTCCTGTATTTTGGCAATTTGTCTGGATGGCACTAAAATCCCACCTTTAATCATTTCTAAGGGCAAGAAGGAAAAGATTGAACATGTTTTGGGCGTTTTCATTCTTGAAACTGAAAAAGCCTGGGCCACACAAGCAGTTATAAGGAAGTGGGTCGATTTAATGCTGCCGCTTGTTATGTGAGGGAGCCAAAGAGGTCTGCTAGTCTGGGATGCAGCCAGCACTCACTGCTCTGAAGACATGAAGACATTTCTTCACGAAAGAAAAATAGATCAGATAATGATTCCCGCAGAAATGACGGCCTATCTCCAGACTCTTGATATTACAATAAACAAGCCATTCAAAAACAATTTGCGCATGGAAATTAATGACTACATTGAAAATAGAATGGAGAGAAATCAGCGTGGAAACTTTGTGAAACCTAAACTGCAAGAAGTTGTGACTTAGGTGAAGAATTCATGGGAGAAAATCACTGACAGTTGCATTGCAAATGCACTGCGAGCAGGCTACCTTGACAAGAAGTACTCATTTAAAGACAGTGCTATTGCTAAACATGAGAGATTTGATCCACTGATTCTGAAAGAAATGGAGTCACAAGAAATTCACCAGGAAATCCAGGAATTGGATTGTTATGATGATGTTCCAGAAGATGATGACATGATTGTCACTGAATAAATAAGTAAATTCTTGATACTGTAGGATTCACAGTTTGTCTGGTTTGTGTTGACAACTACAGTACTACCGTACCATATACAGGTAATAAATTTCCTTTATTTTCATTTAACAATAAATGTATTCTTCTTCTTGGAAAAATAAGACATCCCCTGAAAATAAGACCTAACGCATCTTTGGGAGCAAAAATTAATATAAGACACTGTCTTATTTTCGGGGAAACAGGGTAGTTAGGCAGATTTAAATCCCTTGTCTTCTGCATTGATAAGAGTTTCTGGAGATTAGGTCATCAAGCTCTTCTTAAGGCAAGGAGGAAGACGGCTTTACAAATGGATATGTATTTTTTTACAAATGCAAACATCTCTTACAAAGGGTAACTTCTACTTAATTTTTAGAGCTTCTCCCAAGTCTGCTGTTTCTTAAAATTAACAAGCCTAAAATAATCCTTATTTCAAATAGAGATATTTTGGGGCGACACATTCCATTCTCTTACAGCTCCTAGGCTACAAAGCTGTACAACATGTTACTGTACGTAATTGTAACACAATGCTATTTGTATAATGTGTTGCACTACGATATAACTAGATGATAGGAATTTTTCAACTCTATTATTATAATCTCATGGGACCATGATTGGATACGCAGTCCATCCTTGAGAGTGAAGTTTTGTGCGGCTCATGACTGTAGTATATGCTCTTTCTTCATGTGTCTGTATTTCCTATTATAATCAAAACCTGATTTTTTTAAAATTACGGTACAGATTTCAATGTTGTTCAAATGTCTCCATGGGAGCACATGTTCTTCTCAGACCGCAAATCCCAACCTCTGATTAGGAAAATAAGAATACTATAGTCTTGCTCCCATACTTAAAGCATGTTGTCATCAAAAGGAGGGGAACATGCTTTACATTTTTCTTTCTCGCTGAAGGTTTCTCTTGTATAGGATTGGGAACACAGTAGGCACTGTTACAGAATAGTGAGAAGCTAGGAAAATTCTAGGACAAGTGGAACAGGGAAACTCAGACAGATAGTTAAAGAGAGTTTGCAGTCACCTAGTAAATCTTGAAAGGTGAGCATGGTGGATGGTGCACGCAGGTAGGCTAAATAGCTAACTCGGGCTGTGATTGAAGTAAAATTGAGTCTATTTAAGGAAAGGGGGTAGGGGACGGAATATCCAAAGGGAAGGGCTGCACAGCATGGAGCCAAGGGGATATTGGGTTTTGACGGCAGCCCCCAGCAGCTGTAGTTTCATCCTTATAAGCAGTCACTGGCAGGAAACTTGTCAGTGAGTTTGGGGGCTGAGCTGGTGTGCTCCTTGGAATGCAGATGTGCAACCAGATACCTTCACGTCAGTTTTCATTCCTTGTGTGGTCTAAGTCCTGGTGTCCAGCAAGCTTTTTTCTGGTCTCTTGTTCTGTGGAAGGAAGCTTACAAATGGCCCATAAGGATTGTATTGCCTTATAGGCCTAACAAATCCTTTCTTCTCTACACCAAAGACACTTAAGGGTAAATGGTTTGCAATTCTTCTCAGCAATCAGATGTAAATAGTTTAAATCACTGGACTCTGGGAGGTAGATAACAAATCTAGTTAAGTACCATTTGCCAATCACACCCTAGGACAGACACATTAAGAGAATAAATCTTGCTTTCTGCTGGTGAACGCCGTGGAGTAAGCATCATTGGAATTTCCCCTGTTGTTCATCATGTCTAAGCCTGAGTCTCCCAAAGAGCCAGAGCAGCTGCGGAAGCTCTTTATCGGAGGTTTGAGCTTTGAAACAACCGATGAGAGTCTGAGGATCCATTTTGAGCAATGGGGACGCCCACGGACTGTGTGGTGATGAGAGATCCAAACACCAAGCGCTCCAGAGGCTTTGGGTTTGTCACCTATGCCACTGTGGAGGAGGTGGATGCAGCCATGAACGCAAGGCCACACAAGGTGGACGGGAGAGTTGTGGAACCAAAGAGGGCTGTCTCAAGAGAAGATTCTCAAAGAGCTGGTGCCCACTTAACTGAAAAAGATTTTTGTCGGTGGTATTAAAGAAGACACTGAAGAACATCACCTAAGAGATTATTTTTGAACAGTATGGGAAAATAGAAGTGATTGAAATCATGACTGACCGAGGCAGTGGCAAAAAGAGGGGCTTTGCTTTTGTAACCTTTGATGACCATGACTCTGTGGACAAGATTGTCATTCAGAAATACTGTGCTGTGAGTGGCCACTACTGTGAAATAAGGAAAGCCCTATATAAGCTAGTGATTTGTCCAGCCAAAGGGGTCGAAGTGGTTCTGGAAACTTCGGAGGTGGTGGTGGAGGTGGTTTTGGTGGAAATGACAACTTTGGTCGCGGAGGAAACTTCAGTGGTCGAGGTGGCTTTGGTGGCAGCCGTGGTGGCGGTGGATATGGTGGCGGTGGGGATGCCTATAATGGATTTGGTAATGATGGAAGCAATTTTGGAGGTGGTGGAAACTACAATGATTTTGGCAATTACAACAATCAATCTTCAAATTTTGGGCCTATGAAAGGAGGAAACTTAGGAGGCAGAAGCTCTGGCCCTTATGGTGGTGGAGGTCAATACTTTGCCAAACCACGAAACCAAGGTGTCTATGGTGGTTCCAGCAGCAGCAGTAGCTATGGCAGTGGCAGAAGGTTTTAATTACTGCCAGGAAACAAAGCTTAGCAGGAGAGGAGAGCCAGACAAGTGACAGGGAAGCTACAGGTTACAACACATTTGTGAACTCAGCCAAGCACAGTGGTGGCAGGGCCTAGCTGCCACAAAGAAGACGTGTTAGACAATACGCATGTGAATGGGCAAAAAAACCTTGAGGACTGTATTTGTGACTAATTGTATGACAGGTTATTTTAGTTTCTGTTCTGTGGAAAGTGTAAAGCATTTCAACCAAGGGTTTTAATGTAGATTTTTTTTTTTTTTTTGCACCCATGCTGTTGATTGCTAAATGTAATAGTCTGATCATGACCTGAATAAATATGTCTTTTTTTTAAAAAAAAAAAAGAATAAATCTCCATTTGGTACATCTGCATAAAGCTGAATAATATTCTAATAATCTGTCCCTAACCCCCTCCCCTCTCCCCTCCAAAAAAAAATAAAACCCAACAACAACAAAAAACGCCCCACCTTTAAAACCCCTGAAACTAAAGGTCTCAGTGTGCTCTCCCTCCAAGGAGCACGCCCATGCCATTCCTTTCCTTCTCTCTTCACCCCACTCCCAACCCCAGCATGTATTCCCTGACCTCTAAGGGACCCCATGAATCTTGCAACGAGGGGAGTAATGGGCAGTAGCAGTAGCAACTCATTCAACTCACCCCCTAAACCTGCCTCCAAGATCCCCTATCCTCTAACTTCCAAAGCAGCCCAGCCTATGCTCTGCTATTGCTTCTTCTATAGGCCTTCCTTGTTTCACTTTCCTAAGTATATTTTTGCTGCAGTCAATAAATGCTTGTTTGCTTTCCTACACTTTTTCTTGATTGCAATCTTTACCTCAAGAAGACAAGAACCAAGGGCTCCTCCTCTCCCTAGTAACAGGCACTAAGTAATGCATGTTGATCAGCAGTTGGTTCAATGTGGGCCAAATGTGCAGATTTTCTTGAAAGAAATAGCGTTCCCAGGGGTGGTTGTGGTAAAGCTTTAAGTCTACAAATGCTACCCTACAAATGACTTGTATACAGCATGCAAATAGTTGTAGATGAAAAGGGGCCACATGTTAACCTGCCAAGCTCATAGACCTATAATAAAATAACCACAAAGGATGATCTGAAATTAAAACTTTTTAACTAAAAGCAGTTTATGGAAGGTAGTCATGTCCTGGGCTAGAATCTTTCTGGACAAAAGTCTATATTTATCTGAACTAAACCTGTCTATTGTCTTTTGCTTATAACTTTTTAAAGTGGGGGCCAGATCACGGTCCCTCAGAGAGCTGGAGGGCCGGACTATATGAACTACTAATTCCTACTGTAACACCTCGGCTGCGCTCACTGCCCAAAAAACCTGGCAGGCAGGATCAGACTCCCCTGGGGGCTGCATGTGGCCCAAGGGCCGTAGTTTGAAGACCCCTGGCTTATACCTTTGGAATGTCAAGGTAACTTCTGTTTCTCCAGACCTCTCAGGGCACAATTAGTGCAGCAGAGCAGAGACTACAGATCTTCTCATTGTTATTTTTATCCTGTTAATTGTTGACTGTTAACTATCCTGTACTCGCCTATATAAGAGATGTAAATGTCTATCATTTTACTTTTTACCCAATCCCAGGGATTTTCTTGCTTTGCTCTCCCCAGCTCCCTAAACTGTCACCAATGAATTGTAATGTATAAAATAAGGTGAAAATCTGCCATCTTCCTTGATCATAATCTCAATTCCTTTATATTTTGCTTCCAAGCAAAGGTCCACAGTTTGGCTCAAATAAACTCAAATTCTTCATAGGTTTGAATGCTTATGTTGACATAGTGTTGTGGGCAAAAATGGAGCCATATGCTAAACCCCACAAGGTCAGGGAGGCCTGAATGGCAGGCCTTACAAACTCAGAGACCTAAAGTAACCATATAATGAGACACAAGTGTGAGCTGTTGGGTTCATTTTCTAGAGAGATTGACAAGTGAAGTTTATTTTAGTGAAAGTAGAGCTCTAGGCACGTGAGAGTGGTCCCAAAAAGGGTTGTTGCAGAAGCTCACTGCTCTAGGAGTTTAAGCTTCCTGTACTTGTCTTCCACGGGCTCTTTCAAAGAAACACCAGCCCAATCTCCTTATGCTCTCATCTCCTGGCTTTCAGTTCCCCCTTTTAGGTTCAGGGGGAAGAGCAGTTCATTCCACTTATCTTGCTCACATCCTGCCCATCTGGCTCATTCCCACTTTATCTAGCATCTTCTCTCTCCATAGCCATTACCCTAAACTACCTAATCCCACCTAATCTATATAAATAAAAATGTAAATGTTCGTTTGTTCAAAATTTTAAATCTCTGAGAGTTCTTCACTGATTGCTTTGAAATTTTGACACAGGCAGCAGCGCACTAGGAGGTCCCGGATCTGTCTCTTGCTTCAACAGTGTTTGGACAGAATAGACCCAGGGATGCCTGTTCTTCCAGCCTCTGGCCACTCTCTTGCGTCTCATCCAGTCACCACCTTCAGCACCACCTCTGGGACCAGCTGACACACCAGTTTTATTTGTGTGTTTTTTTTCTACCTTAACACCTCATTGCTAAAGGACCATGAGCTCCCAAATTCATCAGAAATATTCCACCGAGGTGGAGGCTTCAGTCAACCGCCTGGTCAACCTGCACCTGCGGGCCTCCTACCTCAGTCTGGGCTACTATTTCGACCGTGACGATGTGGCTCTGAAGCAGGGGTCTTCAAACTACGGCCCGCGGGCCACATGCGGCCCGCAGAGGAGTCTGATCCTGCCTGCCAGGTTTTTTGGGCAGTGAGCGCAGCCGAGGTGTTACAGTAGGAATTAGTAGTTCATATAGTCCGGCCCTCCAGCTCTCTGAGGGACCGTGATCTGGCCCCCACTTTAAAAAGTTTGAGGACCCCTGCTCTGGAGGGTGTGGGCCACTTCTTTCTCGAGTTGGCAGAGAAGAAGCACGAGGGCGTGGAGCGTTAAAGTTGCAAAACCAGCGAGTCAGCCGCGTTCTCTACCAGGATGTGCAGAAACCTGCCCAGGATGACTGGTCCAAAACTCAGGGCGCCATGGAATCCACCCTGGCCTTGGAGAAGAGCCTGAACCAGGCCTTTTTGGAGCTGCATGCTCTGGCTTCTTCCCGTGCAGACCCTCATGTCTGCGACTTCCTGGAGAACCACTTCCTGGATGACGAGGTGAGACTGATCAAGAAGATGGGTGATCACCTAACTAACATCTGCAGGCTGGCCGGCCCCCAGGCTGGGCTGGGCGAGTATCTCTTCGAAAGGCTCACCCTCAAACACGATTAGGAGCCTTTGGTGCCCAGAAACCTTTCGGTGCCCTCCCTCCCCTGCATCTCCCTGGTGTCTCTGGCTTTTGCCTGAGCCTATTCCCCAAACTACTAGCCATTCTCTTATCCATCCTGGAGCCCTGTCCCCTGCATCGGACCAAATGAAACAATAAAGCTTTATGCAGGAAAAAAAAAAAAAAGAAAAGAAAAAAAAGAAAGAAAGAAAGAAAGAAAGAAAGAAAGAAAGAAAGAAAGAAAGAAATTTTGACACAACATTGCATTCGAATACGCGCGTGTTTTTATATACCTTACACCTACTATTACAGTGTTTTTCAACCTTTTTTGGGCAAAGGCACACTTGTTTCATGAAAAAAATCACGAGGCACACCACCATTAGAAAATGTTAAAAAATTTAACTCTGTGCCTATATTGACTAAATATAAAGTAATTCTCTTGAATAGGAATCAAATAAACACAAAGAAAGTATTTTATAATTACTTTATTATGAAATATTAAGTAAACAAAATAGTGAAAAATTATAAAATTCTTGTCTTGTCTGCACCTACGGCACACCAGGCAACATCTCGCGGCACACTAGTGTGCCGCGGAACAGCGGTTGAAAAACGCTGTACTATTATATAGATGTCACACCTGTGACAAGTAAAAACATGCTTTTTTTGAAAACAGCACCATCTGTTGGGCGTAAAAGCAACACACACTATATTCAATATTTTACGATTCCATTTCAATGTTTCCGATTTACGATCCATTTATGATTTCCAAATTCCCAATTTTATGATTTCATTTCAATGCTGATAATGATTGAAGATTTGTGCTTCACGAACAAAGTTCTCAATCAATTGGGAATGCCATCACCGAATCGATCTGCTGCTGCTTTGTTCGATGTAGAATTGCGTGGTGAACAAAATTACAACACGGATGATCTTTTGTTGTATGTGCAATCAAATATTCCTGAGCTAACGCTTGAGCAAAAAGATATTTACGATCAAATAATGCAAACTGTCAATAACGGGTTTGGAGAAATCTTCTTCTTAGATGCACCAGAAGGAACTGATAAAATGTTCCTAATTAGATGATTCTGGCAGCAATTCGATCTCAAAATGACATAGCCTTAGCTCTTGTGTCCTTCAGAATAGCTGCGACATTGCTACCAGATGGAAGAACTGCGCATTCCGCTTTGAAATTGCCATTGAACATGCAATTCATTGACACTCCCACGTGCAACATTTCCAAAGCATCCAGCAAGGCAAAAGTATTGCAGAAATGCAAACTTATTGTTTGGGATGAATGCACAATGGTACACAAAAAATCACTCGAGGCTCTTGATCGATCATTGCAAGATTTGCGTGGAAACATCCGACCATTAGAGAACGCATTAATATTGCTTACAGAAGATGTCAAGCAAACATTACCTGTAATTCCTCAATTGACACCAGTGGACAAAATAAATGCTTGCTTGAAATATTCTACTTTGTGGCGACACGTAAAGATGTTAAAATTAACTACAAATATGTGTGTCCAGCTGCAAAACGATCGATCAGCTGAGATATTCTCACATCAATTGCTGGAAATTGGGAACGGCAAGGTGCCGGTTGATCTGACCTCAGGACAAATTTCATTGCCTCATAACTTCTGCAATTTAGTGATGTCAAAAGAAGAATTGGTTGAAAAGTATTTCCCAATATTCAAACCAATTATAAGAATCAAGATTGGTTGAGTGAATGTGAGGCAGTCACATACAAGTCCGTCGACACTGTTATGGAAGCAGATGAAGCTGTTAATTATGCAACAGAATTAAAAAAAAATTTTTTTTTGCAACAGAATTTTTTAATTCACTCGATCTGCCAGCGATGCCACCGCACATACTGCAATTTAAAATTGCCAATTATCATGTTGCGAAATATCAACTAGCCAAAGCTTTGCAATTGCACGCGACTTGCAGTAAAAAAAATTGAGCAATGTCTTAGAAGCAACAACCTTGACAGGACCTTTCAAAGGTGAAGATGTCTTCATTTGTCACATTCCCATGATTCCAACGGATAGAATTGTGTGGTTTAGATCAGTGTTTTTCAACCTTTTTTGGGCAAAGGCACACTTGTTTCATGAAAAAAATCACGAGGCACACCACCATTAGAAAATGTTAAGAAAATTTAACTCTGTGCCTATATTGACTATATATAAAGTAACTCTCTTGAATAGGAATCAAATAAACACAAAGAAAGTATTTTATAATTACTTTATTATGAAATATTAAGTAAACAAAATAGTGAAAAATTATAAAATTCTTGTCTGCACCTAGGGCACACCAGGCAACATCTCGCGGCACACTAGTGTGCCGCGGAACAGCGGTTGAAAAACGCTGGTTTAGATCTATACACGGATTGCTGCTCACATGAACAATTATATGTTGTGTGTTCTAGAGTCGGCAAACCAAAAAACCTCTATATCTGCAAAGACAATGGAACAATAAAAAATATTGTTTACCCAAAAACATTGTGAAATTAAACATATTAGAAACGTGACCTTTCTCTTTCCTTTCTTTTCCATTTAACCAGACTGAGACAGAGTAACCCGTGGCGGGGTACAGCTAGTCTAAAAAAAAAGTAATATGCTAATTAGAATGCATAGCAGAACGACCTTAAACGTCCTTCAGATGTCCTTCTGGACGACCTTCCAGAGGACCACATTATGACACCCACTGGCACCAGGCCAGCCGAGGTGGGTGCAATGTGATTGGTCAGGGGCCCAGCCATCGCCCCATGATTGCCCTGCAGAGGGAGGCCCAGGCCAATGGCTGGCGGGGTGATCCATCAATTGGGGGGGCAAGGGGGCCACTCCACCATCGACCACAACAGGGAGGCCGGAACCACAGACCAGCGGCTGTGGTGGATGGGCGGGGCCTCCCTCTTTGGGGTGATCCGAGGATGATCCATGGAGATCCATCCAGGGGCAGACTGTGATAGGGCACAGACCATGCTAAGGAACCCCTCTGCCTCAGTGCACGATTTTGTGCACCAGGCCTCTAGTTTAAATATAAAAAGTAAACTAAGGCAAAATTGGATTAGGTACCAATTGACACAATATCAGGCAAGGTCAAGAGAACTGAGGGGAAAAACACCTGGACTCAAGCAGAACAAGTCTAATTGCACAGGACAGAATAAACTGGGAAAATGGCTGCCATTTTAAAAAATTCTTTTTTTATTGATTTCAGAGAGGAATGAAGACTGAAAAGAGGGAGAGAGAGAGAAAATTAATGGTGAAAGAGAATCATTGTCTCTCGAAAAACAAACGAACTATAGAGAGGGGAAAAGTTGTCTGCCAAAAAGTATAGGACCAGGCTGCTAAGTAAGGAAAAGAGTGGGAGCTATGCTGACTCCTAACAGACTTGCCTCAGCAGGCTGATAATTTGCGTTTTGATTCTGAGGGCCGCTTTTTTTCTGAGCGCGGAGGGCGGAGGGAGAGAAGGAAGACGGGCATGGACGGAGTGTTGCTGCCATCTAGCGGCCACAAGTTCTCCGAGCCGCGAGCAGCCTCCGAGAGGCCTGTCCCTGCGGCCCAGCCAGTCCCCGCGGGCGGGCGCCTGAGGAGACAGTGGAAGCGGAAGCTTTGGGGCTGGAGCTGCCAGCCCAGCCCGCGGGGAGTGCGGCGGGGAGGGAGCTGGGGGACGGGGTGCCCGGGGTTTCGGTTTGCAACTGAGACTCCGAGGGGCCTCCTGAAGGCCAGTCCCCGCCCCCCCCCCCCCCCGCACCCCCCTACACCGCACCCCCACACCCGGAAGCCACAGCAAGAGCAGCAGGAAGTTCCCGCCATTCCAGCCAGGCCCTTCCGGGAGGCCACCGCCGTGGCTGATGGGAAGTGTGGCCATTTGTCTCGGGACTGTGAGGAGCCAGGCCCCCTCCGGAGTCCCCAGGGCCACAGTGTATCCTGTGGACAGTTTCTAAATTCCTGGTGGTGAAGACACAGACTAAAGAAGGGTGGTTACCAGAGAGAAAGGGAGGAGGGGAATGAAAAGGGTCAAGTATATGGTGTCAGAGGGAAACTAGATTTTGGGGTGGTGAGTGCACAACCCAATATAGAGATGATGTGAATAGAATTGTTCTCTGGAAACTTGTGTAATGTTATTAACCAATGCCAGCCCAATAAATTCGAAAGAAAGGAAGAATGAATGAGTACTGGTGTAACAGACAGTTCATTTCTTTGTTTTCACTGGAAATTAAGGACTTAAACGTGAAGAACTTTAATATATGTAATTAAAGCCACAGAAATGAAAAGTAATAGGAAAAACAACTGGGCATACAAGGAAAGCAGAATATGTTTTGGCGAAGAAGGAGGAGGAGGAGGAGGAGGAGGAGAAGAAAAACAAATGTGGTATGAGAATTGCAGATTTTTGAGGGAAAGGAAACTAAGAAGAAGAAGAAGAACAACAACAAATATGGTATGAGAATTGCAGATTTTTGAGGGAAAGGAAACTAATTTTGTCCTAAAGCCAGGCTGGTTGTTTCAGAATGGGAAGGAGAAAAAACTGGACAGAAATCTGAATGTAGACAGGAAGGTTGTAGAAGGTGAGTGAAAAGGAGATCTTGAGAAAGGAAATTTTATATGTGGTCAAGCTGAGGAAAAGTAAAATCAATTCATTGGAGGGAGAGAATCTAATAATAAAAAGATAATATGCTAATCAGAATGCACAGCAGAAGGACCTTAGGGACGTCCTTCCGGATGTCCTTCTGGAGGACCTTCCAGAGGAGGAGGCTATAACAGCCACTGGCACCAGGCCAGCCCAGGTGGATGAAATGCGATTGGTCAGGGACCCAGCCATGGCCCCATGATTACCCTGCAGAGAGAGACCCAGGCCATGGACCAAAGGCTGTGGCAGATGGGCGGGGTCTCCCTCTGTGGGGGCATCATCAATTGCCCCAAAAAGGGAGGCCCAGGCTACCCTGCCGGGGTACTGAGGCGGGTGTGTGGGGCCTCCCTCTGTGGGGTGAACCATCCAGGAACCCCAGTTAGGTGGGTGGGGCCTATCTCTTTGGGGCGATCCATGGATCGATCCATTGAGATCCATCAGGGGTGGACTGTGAGAGGGCACGGGCCTTGCTGAGGGACCCCTCTGCCTCAGTACACGATTTTGCGCACAAGGCCTCTAGTTTATTTTTTTACTATTTTTTTAAAATCAATCTTTATTGTTCATATTATTACGAAGGTTCCTCTTTTCTTCCCCCCTCCACCAGGTTCTCACCCCACCCTCCACCCCCTCCCCACCCCTCATTGTCCTCATCCATAGGTACACAGTTTATGTTCAGTCTCTTCCTCCCTCCACCAATCCCTTTCCCCAGAACAGTCAGTCCACTCCCCTCCCATATCACCGACTCTACTACAATGAACAGCTATTATTGTTCATCAGGTTTTTCAATCTCCTTTTTTGTTGTTGTTGTTGTTGTGTTGTTTTTTTTTAATTAATAAACTTTTACACTTCTAAGAATAAGTTTTAAAATCTAATAATTTTAAACCTTGTTTTTCCCTGGGAATTGAGAAGCAAACTTGTTTACATGTAAACTTGCCCTTAGGCTATCAAAAGGTGTAGCCATTCAAGTGTAAATGGACACATTGTTTAAAGATAGCTGCTGGTTGGAATTGGATTACCTGTTCTGGGTGGGAAGGGCTTGTCCTCCCCTTTCTCCATTAAAATTAAGGTGTTAGCTTTAAAACCTCTTTTTGGCAAGAGACCTTAAACTTTCAGAACTTTAAATTTTTCATATAGTAAATCAGTTACTTAGCATTTTCTCAAATCAATAATACCTCCACATGCCCAAGGATACACTTCACACAAAAGACATTTCCAAATAGATCAACCAACCTCATCCAGACCCCACACAAGGCACTCACAGATCAACACCCCAGCGCTATACTAACTCAACACATCCAGATCTAAGCCTTCATCACTTGATTCAGCAGACCCTCAAGTTCCCACAAAAGTTTCCAGCCATGTCTGAGAGGCAGCCTTGGGGCGGAGGCAGGCAAGGAGTGAGCTGTTCCGGGCCTGGCTGCTCCAGGCCTGGCCTCCGTTGCTCTGGTCCATTCCACAACCAGCTGCTCCGGGTCTGGCAACTGCCGCTCCCGGCCTGGCTGCTGCTGCTCCGGGCCCAGCCGCTCCGGGCCTGCAGGCCTCTAGTTTAAATATAAAAAGTAAACCGAGGCAAAATTAGACTATGTACCAATGGACATAGGCAACAGGGGTGAGGACATGAGTGGGGGTGGTGGAGGGTGCAATGGGGTGATAAGGACACATATATAATACCTCAATTAATAAAGAAAAAAGTTTAAAATTAGATTAAGTTCTCTCTCTGCTGTAAAGAGCAATTGGTCTGCCACTACTGCTGTGAGAAGGTTTCTGCCTAGAAATAAAAGACTGTTTTATCACAATAAGTTTGTGTGTTTCATGTTGTCTTAATCAGATCCTCCATTGCTGAAAAAACACCAACAAACACACTGAATTTCCTCAATATCAAGAAATCAGAGTTGCTAACAATTACGTAAACTTCTGTATTTGTCTTTGAAATCTTTTATTGTCACTCTGGTTAAGTGCACAATTAAGTATTGCTTCATAATGATGCACTGTTCAGTTTAGTAAGTTTGACAGACTCTCCAAAATTTAAATTATAAATAGAGTCTTGACCTCAGATTAAGTTTGGGATACTCCAGAGGGATTCCTGGAACACCTAAAAAGTTTTGTTTTCTCTCTTTACGTAAGATAAATGTTAAAGTTGTTAAGCTCATTTTGGTGGTTGAAATTATGTGGGAAGCATTGACAAACAAGAAATACAATAACAGCTAGGACAGTATAACTTAGTGGTTGAGTCTTATTCCATGAACCAAGAGGTCACTGGTTGATTTCCACATCAGGGTGTATGCCAGGGTTGTGGGTTCATCTCCAGTAGGGGACATGCAGGAGGCAGCTGACTGATTTATGTTTCCCTCTGATCAATGTCTTTTGTCTTTTTTTTTTAAACATTGTGAGTGTTATGTTTTTCTCTGCTGGCTCAGCCCCGATTTTTTTTTTTAAATAATTTTTTATTGATTTTTTTTACAGAGAGAAAGAGAGGGGTAGATAGTTAGAAACATCGATGAGAGAGAATCATCGATCAGATGCCTCCTGCACACCCCCCAGTGGGGATGTGCCTGCAACCAAGGTACATGCCCTTGCCTGGAATCGAACCTGGGACCTTTTAGTCCGCAGGCCGACGCTCTATCCACTGAGCCAAACCAGTTTTGGCTGATCAATGTCTTTATCTCTCTCTCCCTTCCTCTCTCTCTAAAAATCAATGAAACAATATTTTAAAATAGAGATAACATTGAGCAATCTTTATGTTGTATTTGTATATGTTATAAGTGTTCCAGAAATTATGTAAAACTGCTAGAAACCTAAGATGTATTGACATCAGGAATCTATCACCAAAACTGAGGAACACACTAAAATGAATGAAGTTGTAGTTATCAGATTGTGGCACAAGAGTCTCATGCCTTCACAGTGGCAAAGAAATTGTTTTCCACTTGGGGTATACCTTCCACAATGTCTAGTGATCCAGACACTTATATCAAACTAAGCAAGTCATGTGAGCCTTGATGGACAGTCCTGCAAACTTCTTGGAATCATCGCCAACCCAGTCACCCTCAAATATCAGGCAAAGTCAAGAGAACTAAGGGGGAAAACACCTGGACTCAAGCAGAACAAGTCTAATTGCACAGGACAGAATAAACTGGGGAAAACGGCTGCCATTAAAACAATTTTTTTTTTTTATTGATTTCAGAGAGGAATAAAGAGGGAGAGAGAATTAATGATGAGAGAGAATCATTGATTTGCTGCCTTCTGCATGCTCCCCCCTGGGGATTGAGCCAGCAACCTGGCATGTGCTCTTGACCTAAATTGAACCCTGGACCCATTCAGTCCACAGGCAGGTGCTCTATCGGCAGAGCCAAACCAGCTAGGGCAAAATGGTTACAATTTTACGACTTTTTCTTTCTGGTTTAAAATTTTTTTTTTCAGATGAGAGTAAACTTGTTTCTCTTAAACTACCCATGACTTAGCAATTTGGTAAATTATGACATTGTAAGCAGGACTGAAACATTTATTTTCTTCTCTTTACCTGATTCCTCCAGAATTTGGAACCTCTCAGTGACTGTTATTATCTCCATGGCAATACGTTTGTTTGTGTAAGTTTGATATGAATGTGATATAAGGTCTCCTTATAACAGGACAGAATTGGAAACTGGTTTTATAAGCAAGGCTTTGACTGGAATGTCATGCAGAGACATGCAGAGACTCAGATGACAACCAGCCGACTTTAAGGCTTGAAGAGTGACGTGTGGAAGCCAATAGCAAGTCCCACAAATATTGGCTAGGTAGCTTACTCACCTGGCTTTCTCTCTTTATATGAGCGACTTTACCATGTATGTGGGAAAAGAATGCCAATACTTGGCAGCTGCAGGACCTCAGACAGAGAGGAATCCACCCAAACCTATAGGTATTGAGGACAATCTTGGCTGGCAGTCTTTGCCTTCGCTTTTCAGGCCTCTGGAGGCCTTGTCAGGTGCAGTCTGAAGATTCCTGGTGACAAACTTCCTGATTTCAAAGAGCCTGTGTGGTTAGTCATGATTATTGCTGGCTTTATACAAATGACTACACCAAGTTTATTGAAATTAGACCTATTTTCCTAGTAAATTAGCCCTAATTTAGCTATCTTTGATAGAGAGAAAAATGAGGGTGATTTTCAAGAGAAAATTTTTTTCAGTACAAACTATAATATACCATTGTAGATATTTAATTCTAATGCTCTTCATTGTCTTTTGAGTTTGTATGTTTGTTGTTTTAAGATTTCTACCAATATGCCAAGACCGGTTTGGCTCAATGGATAGAGCATCGGCTTGGGGACTGAAAGGTCCCGGGTTCGATTCTGGTCAAGGGCATGTACCTTGGTTGCAGGCATATCCCCAGTAGGGGGTGTGCAAGAGGCAGCTGGTCGATGACTCTCTCTCTCATCGATGTTTCTAGCTCTTTATCTCTCTCCCTTCCTCTGTGTACAAAATCAATAAAATATATTTAAAAAAAATAAAAATAAAAAACACATAAAAAAAAAAGATTTCTACCAATACACACGACTGGATTTCAAAGTTTTCTAGATTTTTGTTTTGTTTTGTTTTTAAATATCTGGCTGAAAAAACTAAGTTTTTGTTTTTTTTTAGTTTTCCATCCTTGTCTTGAAGTCATTGAGAACTAAAACTGCCCTTTTCACAAAGGCCAGGCAAGCTAAAGTGGGACAAATTGGGTGGGAAAAGATTACCCAAAGAACTTGTATGCATACATATATAAACCAGAGCTAACACAGGGACACAGCCAATAGTGTCATGAAGGCCTCCTGGGCATAGGGGTATCGGGGGAGGGGGAGAGGCGGCTGGGGGTAGAGGGGTTGGGGTCTAGAAGTGTTCAAAGGGGAAAAAAGAGGGCATCTGTAATACTTTCAACAATGAAGATAAACTTTTCAAATGAAGAGTGGCAAGTTGATGTAAGACATTAGACAAGTCACCACAAGGGTCATCTATGGACAATCACCACGCCCTTTGCAGAAAGCTCACTAGCACCAGAGTCATTCAAGGGGCAGGCCAGGAGAATCTATCAGACTCTCTTCATGCTTTCACTCCAGGTGAAGGTGCACTTCTAGAAACTGTCAAGTGCCTACTTTCAGAACTCAGAAACTGGGATTATAGTTGTGCTCTGATCATTAGCCTTTGTTTTTCTCTTGTTCCATAGAGATGCCTCTCACTATATACCTGATTGTTTACATCAGAGGTGGGTATCACCGCCTCCCAAGATAAGACACAACTTTAACTGAACTAAAGAACTTTTCTCAGGACTGAGACCGAATTGATGATAGGATGGTCTATCAGTCCAGCTTCTGGAGTGTGAAGTTTTAGAGGATGGAACTGTAGAGGCTCAAGACAAGTCACCCAGGATGTGTCTCTGGTATATGGATTGTTTTGAGCTAAAGGAAACTTTGGCCTCAGGCTCCAGAAGGTCTTCTGTTCCTTCCTTTCACTACCTAGAACTTGAATAAGGGGCCTGGCTCATAAGAAGACACCATCAGCCACAATGTCTTTTTGACCCACCTATATGGCAGGGCAATCTCTTCTTTACTAAAAATCTACTCTTATGACCATACTGCAATGTCCCCTTCAAGACCCCAAAGGTGCATGACCCCATGATCTCTAATTTGGGACGTCTTATGTGCCTGGATCCCTCTATCCATCTCTGAACCTCTTGTGCATGTGGGGTCTATGACCTTACGTGTACGCGGGGTTCCCACACACGTGTGTGTATTAAATTTGGTTATGTTCTCTTGCTGATCTGTCTCTTGTCATTTTGATGATTGGAACCTTGAGTGTAGAGGAAAGTTTCTTTGTCCTCACACACCGTTAACTAGAGTCATTGTGGTGGTCATTTAGCAATGTATGCAAATATTTAATCATGATGTTGTACACCTGAAATTAATGAGAGTTTATTTCAAGTATACCTCAATGACTAAATGGTCTTTGAAAAAATAAAAATAAGTCAGCTAGACATTCGTTTGATGAACAAAACAAGAAAATTAAAATAAGGCCCTCCCCCCCCAGACTTGGCCCCACTGTCTCTCGAAAAACAAACAAACGAACAATAGAGAGAGGAAAAATTGTCTTCCAAAAAGTATAGGACCAGGCTGCTAATCAAAGACATAATAAATGTAAGGAAAAGAGTGGGAGCTATGTCGGTTCCTAACAGACTTGCCTCAGCAGGCGGATAATTTGCATTTTGATTCTGAGGGCCGCTTTTTTTCTGAGCGCGGAGGGCGGAGGGAGAGAAGGAAGACGGGCATGGAAGGAGTGTTGCTGCCATCTAGCGGCCACAAGTCCTCCGAGTCGCGAGCAGCCTCCGAGAGGCCTGTCCCTGCGGCCCAGCCAGTCCCCGCGGGCGGGCGCCTGAGGAGACAGTGGAAGGAGAATCTTTGGGGCTGGAGCTGCCAGCCCAGCCTGCGGGGAGTGCGGCGGGGAGGGAGCTGGGGGACGGGGTGCCCGGGGTTTCGGTTTAGAACTGAGACTCCGAGGGGCCTCCTGAAGGCCAGTCCCCCCCTCCCTCCGCCCCCCTCCCCCTCACACACATACACACCCACACCCGGAAGCCACAGCCAGAGCAGCAGGAAGTTCCCGCCATTCCAGCCAGGCCCTTCCGGGAGGCCACCGCCGTGGCTGATGGGAAGTGTGGCCATTTGTCTCGGGACTGTGAGGAGCCAGGCCCCCTCCAGAGTCCCCAGGGCCTCAGGGTATCCTGTGGACAGTTTCTAAATTCCTGGTGGTGAAGACACAGACTAAAGAAGGGTGGTTACCAGAGAGAAAGGGAGGAGGGGAATGAAAAGGGTCAAATATATGGTGTCAGAGGGAGACTAGATTTTGGGGTGGTGAGTGCATAGAATTGTTCTCTGGAAACTTATGTAATGTTATTAAGCCAATGTCAACTCAATAAATTAGAAAGAAAGCAAGAATGAATGAGTACTGATGTGACAGACAGTTCACTACTGCTCATTTGTTTTCACTAGAAATTTAATCTTTTAAACGTTAAGAATTTTAATATGTGTAATTGAGACAATAGAAATGAAAAATAATAGGAAAAACACCTGGGTATACAATAAAAGTAGAATATGTTTTGGTTAAGAACACCAACCACCAAAGTGGTATGAGAAATGGAGATGTATTTTTGAGGGAAATGAAATTAATTTTGTCCTTAAGTGAGGCTGGTTGTTTCAGAATGGGAAGGAGATAAAACAGGACAGAAATCTGATTGTAGTAAGGAAGGTAGGAAGTTTTGAAAAGGGGTCCTGAGAAAGGGAATCCTATATGTGGTCAAACTGAGGAAGAATAAAATAAATTCATTTGAGTGAGCGCGTTTAAATATCAAAAGTAAGCTGTCCCACAATTAGATTTTTTTTTCTCTCTCTGCTATAAAGAATGATTGGCTTGCTGCTGATGATTAGCAAGGGTTTTCTGCCTACACAAACAAACAAACAAACAAACAAAGACTCTGTTTCATTCTGTTTTAATCAGATCCTCCATTACGTAAAAACAATATAACAAAACAAAACAAAAATAACCCCACCAGATCTTGTCAATACTAAAAACTAAATGTTTCTGCCAATTATCTAAACTGTATTTGTCTTTGAAATCTTTTATTATTGCTCTGGTTAAGTGGATGGTCTACAAATAAGAAAAAAAAATTGAGCCTTCTTTATGTTGTATTTGTATATAAATATTCCAGAAATTATGTGAAATTGCTGGAAATCTGAGATGTCCTAACATCAGGAGCCTTTCAACAAAATTGAGGGACACACTAAACCAAATGAACCTGTCTATCGTGTTGTGGCATGCGAGGATAAAATCATCTGGTTTTGTAAAAGTGACTCCTCCTTCCCGACTTTTGCCATTCTGGTGGACATGCAACATGGCAACAGTCTGTTCTGAATCAGAGACATTTAAGAGGGTAAACAATGGCTGTAAATGACATGAATAATTGGGCTTATGGGAAAGCCAAGGTTGTCACTTCCAGGTTCCCTCACTTTCTTTTGTAAGTTTTTTTTGCTTTTGCATTTCTTCATCCACCATAGTACATTTAATCTGGACATCATTCAAGCACTGCCTAGCTTGAGTTATCAATGTGTTCTCCTCCTATGTGTGTTTTCTGGGTGAGTTAAAGCTTTCCCTTGTCATGAAGTGGCTAAGAAATTGTTTTCCACTTGGGGTATACCTTTCACAGTCTTTAGTAATCTAGACATCCACTTCACTGAGGAAATCATGTGAGTTTTGAAGGACAGCCTTGCAGATTTCTTGAGATTATCACTCATCCCATCACCATCAATTATCATGCAAGATAGAGAGAACTAAAAAGGACAAAACCTGGATTCGAGCAGAACAAGTCTAATTGCACAGGATGCAATGAATTGGTAAAAATGGTTACAATTTTTACAAAAATTTTGTTTGAGTTTTCAAAAAAATCTTTTGTTTTTCAGGTGAAAGGAAACTCATTTCTCTTAAACTACACGGTGACTTAGCAATTTGGTAAATTATGCCATTTTAATCAGGACTGAAGCATTTACTTTCTTCTGTCTATTTGATTATTGAACACAGAGTGTTGGACCCCCCGAAGGAGACCCCTGCCCTGACCCAGGATCAGCGACGACCCAGTCAAACGCAAGAGACGCACTTGATGCAAACAGCAAGAGGATTTAATACCAGCATGCTGGGACTTGACCTGTTACTCACGCAGGAGCAGCCAAGTCAAGTCCCGAGCAGAACTTCTTACAGGCTTATAAAGGCAAAAACCGCAAAGTTAGAACGAAGGACAAGGGGAGGGGGTCTTCTAGAAAGAGGGACAGGAATTCCTTGAGGGGAGGATAGACATTATCACAAGGAACAGGGTGGAACCGCCGCAGGACGTTGATACTACATCCAGTTTACTACCTCTAGGGGCTGAGTCTGGTGGTCTGGTGCTGTGTTGATAATACATCCAGTTTACTACCTCTAGGGGCTGAGTCTGGTGGTCTGGTGCTGTGTGGCTCATACCCTGTTTTTCCTGGGGCAGTTCTAAAGGTCACATTCTCATGGGAAGTTTGGGCTAGCAAGGGAATTTTTCTATATTATTTCTTTCAGCCTCTACATTCCCCTCTTTTTCTTTTTGGTAAGTTCTAATCTTGGAACTTCAGTCTTTATATACCCTTCTCCAAAGCTGTCTTCCTGACGAAGAGACTGATAGTGCTGTCTGAGCATTAGCACTTGTACAGTACTTATTCTCTCCCTGATGAAGGTGATTAGGTGATTCCTTGTCTAAGAGAGACGGGGGAAAGGCACAAGGAGTTATACCATTGGTACGAGCCCGCCAAGTTCCTTCAGGGGCAGCCATCAGGGCTGCTTCTCCTCGAGATGGCTCCTCCGGTAGCAGGATGGTGGAGGCGCAGGACGAGGCGTAGAAAGAGTCCTTCAGAGGGTAATTAGCAGGCATCAAGCACGTCCCTTGTCCTTGTAGATCCCGGAGAGTAAGTTTCGGGTTATGACCCCACTGGCAGTGACCCTTCGCAGGGTCCAAGGAGATGTTTCTTATGTCCTGTGGGGTATCTCCAAGAGAGATGTTAACAGCAATTCCTGAATAATAAGGGGGTTCAGGGTTGAGACATAACCAACAGTCATTTGTGAGGCTGGGGTGAGTCCTTGGACAGTGAACTTCTTTACCCACACTGAGACTCCGGGCTGGAAGGGGTGTACAGGGTCCACGGTGGGCACTGGCAGTGTATCTGGAACAAGCTTACGGGTGGCTCTCTGGGTTAACTGCAGAGCCTATAAGGACTTGAGCAAGGGAATGGTTATGAATTCTAGCTTTCAGTTTCTCCCTGACCCCAGGAAGGATGGAGGGAGGTCTACCATACATGATCTCAAAAAGACGGGGGGGGGGGGGGGGGAACCTCTCCAGTTAGAGCATACACCTGCCCCATAAGAGGGTGAAGGGCAGGGGGTTGGTCCAATTTTCACCGGTTTTTAGGACAAATTTAATTAAACTTTTTAGAGTTCCACTCATGCCTGTCCTAAGGCTTGAGCTATACTTTGAGATACCTTGCTACAAAGGCTGGGCTGTTATCTGATCCTATGACTACTGGCAGCTCGACTCTAGGTATAATCTCCTGGAGTAATTTCTTGACTACTACAGAGGCAGTTTCTATCCTATGCTTCAACTTAATCTGAGAAGGTGTCTATAAAACTAGCATATACTTGTACTTTAATGCTGGTGGCTTAATCTCTATGAAACCCATCTTCTAATGCTCTCCTAGGGAATTTCCCTGGGGCCCGAATTCCCAGGGGGTCCTTCCATTCTTGTGTAGCATTTACCTGTACACAAACAGTACTTCTAGTGACTATGCTTTTACCTTACTTAAGCTTCTTAGTATCTGCCTCACAGAAGTTTAGAAGTCTTGGTGGCACCTAAGTGGGTAACCTGGTATAACTGGGCAACTAACGTCCGACCTAGAGCCTCTGGGACCAGCAATCTGTCATCTGGAAGGGGCCACCAACCATCTGGTCTTTTGATGGCTTGCTTCTGTTCAGCCAATTCCTTCTCTTGTTTGGTGTAGGTCGGGGTCCGGCAGGGATACTAAGACTTGTAAAGGCCCCACTGGTTTTTGGGCATCTTCATTAGCAGTTTGGTCTGTGGCTCCATTTCCTCTGGCTTCAATTGTCTCCCCTTTCTGATGTCCTTTGCAGTGCACTATTGCAACTGCTTTCAGGAGTCAGATGGCCTCAAATAAGGCTAAAATAATGTCCTTTCTGGCTGGAGTTGGTAATCCTCTTTCCTGGGGGACGGCACTGTGTCCCCATAGAAGGGCCTGGATTAAGGCCAAAAGTTCAGGAACTGTGCCCAAATGGTGTGGTCCAGGGTGACTATTGCTGCCCCTGTATATCAGATCCCATCCCGAATGTAACTGCTCCCATCTGTGAACAGTACCTTGTCTGGTGATGACGGCAGGACATCTGTCAGTACTGCATCTGTTACCTCTATGCCCTCATGAATGGGTTCCTCTGGATCATCTGGAAGCAGACTGGCAGGGTTGATGGCCAGTGTCTTATGGAATTGGACGCAGGGCTGGTCCAGGAGAAGAGCGTGGCCAGGGCTAGCTCCTGGCCCAGAGTCTGCTTATCTGCCCCCTTCATAGTCTCTTAGGCAATAGGTCTCTTCCAGGAACCTAGAGGCTGAGTGAGAATCCCTTTGGCAATGCCCCTTACCTCACTCATATAAAGGTGGAAGGGCTTCGTAACATCTGGCAAGGCTAGGGCAGGTGCTGAGATGAGAGCCTTCTTTAGCTCCTCAAAGGCCTGTTGTTCTACTTCAGTCCAGTTCATCCGCTTCGTTCCTCCAGTACATGTTCCTTCTTAGGTCTACAGTCCTTCTTGATGTCCAAGGAAAACAGTCAGTTTGTCTGGTGGCTCCCTGGACTGATATCTTCCTAGAGGTCCCATTGGCTCTGTCAAGACTGAATAAACTGCCCAGAGCTCACCAGGAAATTAATAGCTTTGCTTCTCACTTGTAAGGTTACCCTTGGGAGCTTAATTGAAAGGAGCCCTGGTCTCGTCAGGGCTCGAGGTTAAAAACCCTTGGAATCTAAGTCTCCCTTTCTTTCAGATTGTCTCTGTCTCTTCTGGCCTCACCTTCTGTCTCTCTCCCTCTCTAATCTCTGTTTCTCTTTCTCATCACATGCACAACTTTCATAAAAACTTTCACTATTTTACATTAGCTTTTAAACCTTCTTTCTATGTCCTTCAAAAATCTATAACCATACCTCAAATCTTCCATTATTTTAAAATATTTAGGAAAGGCAGAGGGAAAAGAGAGCAGGTCTAGCACTCTGTTCCCAGTAGCCGCTTGAATTTTAAACTGCCACATTCTTCCTACAGATAAAGATCTCAGATTCTGATAAGACTGAAAAGGGGAACAGGAGAATTTTAACTGTGCCTTTAAGTCCCCTAATAGAACACGGTGAAAAGTGTCCAAGCAGTCATGGGGGGTTTGGGGGTCTTATTGGGGTACAGGGGGTCCTAGAGGAATTTCTTTCCTTGAAGCAGCCACCTCCAGCTACTCTAAACACGCCCTGGAGGGAATAGACACCAGGTGGGCTGAGGCAGGGAGCACAAGGGTCCAAGGGGTCCCAGGTGGCGAAGGCGGTGCTTCCACCCAGGCGAGGCATTTTCATCTGGCAGTCCGCTGCTTGCCTCTGGCTAGCGAAGGTGCCTTGGGGGAACCGGTGACCCCTACACTACAATCACACTCCCTGAACTTTTTGACAAGCTCTTGCTGATTTTAAAATTATAATTTAAGAGTTGACACACACACAAGGACCAAGTGGCCCACAAAATATTTTCCTTTTCTTTTAAAGATTTTACAATGTACTGTAATCATTAATTACATTAAACTTAAATGGCCAATTGAAACAAACAGTTCTGAGACCGTTCCTCCACCACTGATCAAGACTGGGTGGTGGCAGAAATAAGATTCATTTAGTTTTATGAGCTCGTTGGACAGACTTGGCAACTTTGCCAGCTCAAGCTTCCTTCTTGTAAATAGTTAACTTTAGAATTTGGTCTCTGCTTTTAATTTTTTTTTTTTTATATACTACAATTGTTACAATTTCATACCTTCAAATCAATAAACATAGACATAAATCTTGTTAGGTGGGCTGATACCCCTCTGATAGAGAGCAAAGCACCCCTGGGAAAAAGGAATCCCAGTGGCCACTCGGGGCGGTTTGCTAGCCATCAGAGCACTCAGCTTTAAATAAATTAAAGGTTTCTTTCTTTCTCTCTGCTCGCCCGTGGCCGGCCGAGTAAGATGGACCTGGGAGGTCTCTTTCCCAATTTTCTCTTGTCAAGGAGACAACCACACTCCTTCAGCCATTTGGGGTTATCAAAAAGAACATCAATCCAGATATCAATGTATGGAATTTGGTCCGGATGCCCAGGGCTCCTATAGACTATCCACCAGACTCCCGTGCAGGGCCCCATGTCTAGGGTCCCTGTTGAAGGCCAATCAACCCCAAATGTCGGCCACTCCAATTCACAGTCTCCGGAGAGTGAAGGCATCTACAGAAACACCATAGCCTTCACCTTGTTTTTAAGTCCGGAAAATTTTTAACCATGCATTCAAGGGGACTTAGGTGACTCTCCTTTGAGTTTCCTTGTCCCATTTTTCTCTTTCTTTCCAATTTATAAACAGTTAAGCAATAAGTAATTCCAAAACAAATCCAAAAGAGTAAAAACAAAAACACTTTTACCAATTCCCACACACTCCATTGCGGCCGCACTCTCTCAACACTCACAACAACACTCATTCAGACCAGAACAACACCTGATTGCCGGGACTTTCCACAAACACACAATTGGGGCAGACGGTCGCAGCTGTCTCCGATCTTCGCCGGGACTCGAACCCGACACCTGACTGCCGGGACTCGAACCCGACACCTGACTGCCGGGTCTCGAACCCGACACCTGACTGCCGGGACTCTAACCCGACACCTGACTGCCGGGACTCGAACCCGACACCTGACTGCCGGGACTCTAACCCGACACCTGACTGCCGGGACTCTAACCCGACACCTGACTGCCGGGACTCGAACCCGACACCTGACTGCCGGGACTCGAACCCGACACCTGACTGCCGGGACTCGAACCCGACACCTGATTGCCGGGACTCGAACCCGACACCTGACTGCCGGGACTCTAACCCGACACCTGATTGCCGGGACTCTAACCCGACACCTGATTGCCGGGACTCGAACCCGACACCTGATTGGAGACCGCCAGCTGCCCCTGGCTCTCCTGCACCCTTGGGGCGTCCCCCAGGGTTGCAGCCTGTGACCACTATCCGGCCACTCTCACGAGTCACCGAACAGCTGCCAAACCAAAAGTGCGCGCCCAGAACCTGAACAGAAACTTTCACAGACAATGAACACGGCACAACACAGAACCAGACAGACAAACATGGGGTACCCCTTCTTACCTCCAAGGTCGGCTCCGCGGTTGAGGGGTGGCCGCCGATCCCGGACGAGCCCCCAAGATGTTGGACCCCCCGAAGGAGACCCCTGCCCTGATACAGGATCAGCGACGACCCAGTCAAACGCAAGAGACGCACTTGATGCAAACAGCAAGAGGATTTAATACCAGCATGCTGGGACTTGACCTGTTACTCACGCAGGAGCAGCCAAGTCAAGTCCCGAGCAGAACTTCTTACAGGCTTATAAAGGCAAAAACCGCAAAGTTAGAACGAAGGACAAGGGGAGGGGGTCTTCTAGAAAGAGGGACAGGAATTCCTTGAGGGGAGGATAGACATTATCACAAGGAACAGGGTGGAACCGCCGCAGGACGTTGATACTACATCCAGTTTACTACCTCTAGGGGCTGAGTCTGGTGGTCTGGTGCTGTGTTGATAATACATCCAGTTTACTACCTCTAGGGGCTGAGTCTGGTGGTCTGGTGCTGTGTGGCTCATACCCTGTTTTTCCTGGGGCAGTTCTAAAGGTCACATTCTCATGGGAAGTTTGGGCTAGCAAGGGAATTTTTCTATATTATTTCTTTCAGCCTCTACAGGAGTATAGAGGAAAGTTCCTTTTTCCCCCACAAAGTTAACTGGATTTATTGTGGTGATCATTTCACAATGTATGCTAATATCAAATCATGACATTGTACACCTGAAATTAATGAGATAGTTTATGTCAGTTACCCCTCAATGAATAAAATCTTTGAAAAAATCAAAACCAATCAGGTACAGACCTTGGCTAGAATAACTCTTAGAATAATTCAAATACTACTCTTGTCAAGAATATGGTACATCCTGTCGATGTAATAAATGGATTTAGAGAAATATATGGACTCTAAATAAGTCTAGTTCAAACGCGAGGAAAAATTTGATGAGAGTTTATATGAGCCAAAATGCGGACACATGCCTGGGAATAAGTATTCAAATACTCTGGAGAATAACAGTTTTGCAGCTTCTTTCATGATGCATTTGAGAATAAGAAAGAAATTTAGGGAAGATTACATGGAAGTGGGAGAAAGCAAGGCGGGGATTGCATTACAAGGTAGTTAATAAGATGATATACTCTCTTAAGGGTGGTGGTTGTGGCTTATTTCCAAGGTGTGTTAACCTAGAGAGGCACAGAAACAATGGACAGGGCTTGCATCACGCAAAAATAAACCTTTCACTCCATAAAGTATATGCCTGGAGAGTGACCTGCCCAGTTAGGAATTTAGGGTCAGATCACACTGTGAGGTGACTCTCCACAGGACTCCTGCTTTCATCCATGTATTCTGTGCAGGATGATCTTGATAATGCAAAATAAGATGAAACTCTTTCTTATTATTTATATGAGAGAGAGAGAGAGAGAGAGAGAGAGATCACAATGATTGGAGAGAATTATTAATAGGCTGCCTCTTGCCGGCCTCCCGCTGGGGATTGAGCAAGAAACCCTGGGTTGTGCCCTTACTGGCAATGGAACTCTGACTTCCGGCTTCATAAGTCCATGCTCAACCACTGACCCAAGATGGCCATGCAACGTGAAACTTACAAATGTTGCTTGTGAAAATACTACATAAAAATGCTACCTGTTATACAAAGCCATACATAAATATATTTAGGGTTATTTTTGTCTGGGTAGTGAAGTGGGGGTGATATTTAACTTCTTACCTATGCTTTCTGAGTTCTCAACACTTATACACTTGGCATCTTGATTTTCCTGTGATGAACAACACAAGAAAGTTCATATAAGTAGGAGCTATGCTGACTCCTAACAGACTTGCCTCAGCAGGCTGATAATTTGCGTTTTGATTCTGAGGGCCGCTTTTTTTCTGAGCGCGGAGGGCGGAGGGAGAGAAGGAAGACGGGCATGGATGGAGTGTTGCTGCCATCTAGCGGCCACAAGTTCTCCGAGCCGCGAGCAGCCTCCGAGAGGCCTGTCCCTGCGGCCCAGCCAGTCCCCGCGGGCGGGCGCCTGAGGACACAGTGGAAGGGGAAGCTTTGGGGCTGGAGCTGCCAGCCCAGCCTGCGGGGAGTGCGGCGGGGAGGGAGCTGGGGGACGGGGTGCCCGGGGTTTCGGTTTAGAACTGAGACTCCGAGGGGCCTCCTGAAGGCCAGTCCCCCCCTCCCCCCGCCCCCCTCCCCCCCACACACATACACACCCACACCCGGAAGCCACAGCCAGAGCAGCAGGAAGTTCCCGCCATTCCAGCCAGGCCCTTCCGGGAGGCCACCGCCGTGGCTGATGGGAAGTGTGGCCATTTGTCTCGAGCTGTGAGGAGCCAGGCCCCCCTCCGGAGTCCCCAGGGCCTCAGTGTATCCTTGGACAGTTTCTGAAATCCTTGTGGTGGAGGCACAGATTAAAGAAGTGTGGTTACTATAAGGTTCTCCCTCCTCCCAACTGGTGGGCGGAGTTATGACATTACTGGCATCTGTCACAGAGACATTGAGCCACCAATCAGCGCGTGCCAACGTGTCCTGGAGCCCACCCCTTCCTGTTCTGCCCTGGATCCAACCCTCTCCTGTTCCTCTCCTTAAAAAGACCCCCAGACCAGCCACGTGCTGCTGGTCCTCCATGTCCAGGTGCAGCCCCCCTGGGTCCATCTCCCCTCCCCCCTCCTTCAGTTCTGATTTCTCTATCTCCATAATGAGTCCTGCTCATTACTGAGGAATAAACTTTACTTTAAAATAGCTTGTCGGTCAGTTTCCTGCGCCTCAAACCTTACAGTTACCAGAGAGAAAGGGAGGAGGAAAATGAAAAGGGTCAAGTATATGGTTTGCAGGCCAGCCTGAAAATCACCCCCAAATGGCCCTCAGCCCCTGGCCCAGGCCCACCCTCCCCCCAGCAGGGACCCTCACCCTGATAGGGGAGTAGCCAGCCTGCAAAGGGCCATTTGCCCAGGTTTCCACGCCCCCCCAGGTACCCCTAACCCTGAAGGAGGTAAGGCCAGCCTGAAAACTGCCCTCAGCACCTCACCCAGGCCAGCCATATCCCCCAATGGGACCCCCACGCCAAAGTGTGTGTGGCCAGCCTGAATATGTCCCCCAGCCCCTTGTCCAGGTTGGCAATGCCCCCCAGCAGGGACCCCCACCCCGTGGGTGCCTGGCCAGCCTGCAAACTGCCCTAACCCTTGCTCAGGCTGGCACCACCTTCAGTAGGAACCCCAACCCCAATGGGGGCGTGAAGACCTGCTAACCACCCCAGTCCAATCACCCAGGCCCACCACATCCCCTAAGGGGACTCCCCACCCTTATCTGGGGTCTCCTTCAGTGAAGACCAGCCAGCCCCCACCTGTGCATCTGGCCTCTATCTATACTAATAAAAGGGTAATAAGCTAATAAGACTGGAAGACCTTCCTGGACATCCTTCAGGACAAAGCCAGGGTGGTGGGGCCAAGGAGAGGCAGTTAGGGGCAATCAAGCCAGGAGGGTAAGGCAGTGGGGGCACCATTGGGGGCAAGCAGGCTGGCATGGGGGATAATTGGGGAGAACAGGCTGGCAGAGAGGGAAGTTTGGGACAATCAGGTTGGCAGGGGGGCAGTTGGGGGTGATCAGGCCAGCAAGGTGGGTAGTTGGTGGCAAGCAGGCTGATAGAAGGGGCAGTTGGGGATGAGCAGGCCAGTAGGCAAAGTGGTTAGGGGCAATCAAGCAGCAGACAGGCAAGTGGTTAGCAGTCAGCTGTCCCACATTTTGAGAGGATGTTCTGACTGGGCCTAAACCAGCAGTCTGACATCCTGCAAGGGGTCCCAGATTGAAGAGAGTGCAGGCCGGGCTGAGGGACACCCCCCACCACCATGCATGAATTTGCACACCAGGCCACTATTTTTTCATAATCGTTTGTATTTCTGTAAGATTGCTTGCTATTTCACCTCTTTCATTTCTGATTTTGTTTATTTGGGTCCTGTTTGCTTCTTGGTGAGCCTGGCTAGAGGTTCATCAATCTTATTTATCCTTTGTATTTTTTGTTTTGTTTTGTTTTGTTTCTATTTTGTTTATTTCCGCTCTGATCTTTATTATCTCCTTCCTTTTGCTTAAGCTGGGCATTTCTTATTGATCTCTTTCAAATTCTTTACATTGTAAGGTTAGATAATTTATTACCATTTTTCTTGTTTTTGTGCTAGGCTTGTAGAACTATGAACTTCCCTGTCAAGTGTGCTTTCACTATGTCCCATAGATTTTGGATTGTTGTGTCTTCATTGTCATTTGTTGTAATGATGCTTTTTATTTTCTCTTTGATCTCTTTGGTAACCGAATCATTATTTAATAACATGCTATGTAGTGTCCATGTGCTTGATTTTTTAAATTGTTTTTATTGTAGTTGATTTTCAGTTTTATGACACTGTGGTCTGAGAAGATGCTTGATATGATTTCTATCTTCTTGAATTTGAAGAAACTTTGCCTGTGACCCAATATATGGTCTATCTTTGAAAATGACCCATGTGCACTTGAGGAGAATGTATATTCTGTTGTGTTTTTTTTAAATCAATCTTTATTGTTCATATTATTACAAAGGTTCCTCATTTTTCCCCCCCTCCACCAGGTTCCCACCAAACCCTCTGCCCTTTCCCGACCCCCCATTGTCCTCATCCATAGGTGCACAGTTTATGTTCAGTCTCTTCCAGCATCCACCACTCCCCTTTTCCCGAGAATTGCCAGTCCACTCCCCTCCCGTATTTCTGATTCTATTATAATCAACAGTTAATATTGCTCATCAGGTTTTTTAATTTCCTTGTATTTTTTTTAATTAATAAACTTTTATATTTTTAAGAATAAATTTTAAAATCTAATAATTTTAAACCTTGTTTTTCTGCCCTGGGAACTGAGAAGCAAACTTGTTTACATGTAAACTTGCCCTTAGGCTATCAAAAGGCATAGCCCTTCAAATGTAAATGAACACATTGTTTAAAGATAGCTGCTGGCTTGAATTGGATTACCTGTTCTGGGTGGGAAGGGTTTGTCCTCTCCTTTCTCCATTAAAATTAAGGTGTTAGCTTTAAAACCTCTTTTTGGCAAGAGACCTTAGACTTTCAGAACTTTAAATTTTTCAGGTAGTAAATCAATTACTTAGCATTTTCTCAAATCAATAATACCTCCCCATGCCCAAGAATACATTTCACACAAAAGACACTTCCAAATAGATCAACCAACCTCATCCAGATCCCACACAAGGCACTCACAGATCAACACCCCAGCGCTATAATATCTCAACACATCCAGATCTAAGCCTTCATCACTTGATTCAGCAGACCCTCAAGTTCCCCAAAAGTTTCCAGCCATGTCTGAGAAGCAGCCCTGGGGCATGGGCAGGCGAGGAGCGAGCTGTTCTGGGCCTTGCCGCTCTGGGCCTGGTAGCTCCCGGTCTGGCTGCTCCGGGCCTGGCTGCTGCTGTTCTGGGCCTGGCTACTCCCAACCCGGCCGCTCCGGGCCTGGATGCTCTGGGTCTGGCCGCTCCTGGCCTGGCTGCTGCTGCTCTGGGCCTGGCTGCTCCCAACCCAGCTGCTCCAGGCCGGGCCACTCTGGACCTGGCCACTCCCGGCCTGGATGCTCCGGGCTTGGCTGCCACTGCCCTGGGCCTGGCCACTCTGGGCCTGGCCGCTGCCACTCCAACATTCTGTCTTTTTTTTTTTTTTTTAGATGGATTTATGTTGCAATGTTGGCTGCTGAGTTGAGTTCTGTCTTAATCTTCGATTTTTCAAGATTTTCTTTGTATTCTTTCTTAAGTAATTTTACTATCTTTTGCTATAACTTGATTTCTTCACATTGAAAACTTCTTAGGTTTCTTCCTCCTGGTCCTGGAAGCTCATCAGGCTGGCCTGTGGCACCCCTTTGTTCTCCGCGGGCTCCTGCGCTGCTTCAGCCTATTGTCAGGGGTCGGCGCCACCCAGGAAGCCACCTCCGGCCTCGGCTCCATGGCCCATGATCAGCGGTAGAGGGCCCAGTGGCACCTCCTCCCTGGGGGCCTGTTGCCCCGCTCCTTGCCGGCGCCCGGCTTGCCTGTGCCCGGCAGCAGCTCCCGCTCCTCATTGTGTTCTTCCCAGACTGGAGCTTTTGTCTCCTTCCCGCCAGGGCAGTCTAGCATCGGAGTCAACAGACTGTCCTCTGTGCACAATGTGTGCGACTCCGGGGGCTCTACTTTTCGCAGCTCCCCTGGAATTCCGCCTCTCAGCCCCATCTCCCTCTGTTTGAGGCTGGGTCCCCAGGGACTGGCCTAGAACTGGGGTTCAGAGCAGTCGGAACTGGGGCTCAGCACAGCCGGAGCTTTCGTTTCCTTCCCGCTAGGGTAATCTTGCATCAGAGTCAACATTCCATCCTCTGCACGCAATGTGGGCGACTCTGGGGGCTCCACTTTTCGCAGCTCCCCTGGAATTCCCCCTCTCAGCCCTATCTCCCTCTGTTTGAGGCTGGGTCCCCAGGGACTGGCCTAGAACTGGGGTTCAGTGCTGTCAGTTCTGGGGTTCAGCCCAATCCAGTGCTTCTATTTCCTTCCTGCTAGGGAATGTCAGCCAGGTATGCAGCCTCTGCCTCCTCTCCGGCTCCGTCCTCTCCGTGTACGCAACGTGTCTCCGTACCTTAGGCTTTTACAGCTCCTCTGATTTTCCTTCTGGTTTTCTCTTTCCTTCTTGTAGAATTTTCAGTCAGTCAACTTCCTGTAGCTCTGGGCAATGTCCATTTTATATTTTAGTTGAATTTTATTGAAATTGTTGTGTGCAGCTGCAGTTAGGTGTTTACCTGTGCAGCCATCTTTCTTGGGCCTTTTATTGATATGTTTGAGGCAGCTGCAGCTTGTTTGAAAGATTTTAGCAAGGTCCGAGAATGTATATTATGTAGCTTTGGGGTGAAATGTCCTGAAGATGTCAATTAATTCCATCTGATCTAGTGAGTCATTTAAGATTGATGTTTCACTGAAACTGGTTTGGCTCAATGGATAGAGCATCGGTCTGTGGACTGAAAGGTCCCAGGTTCGATTCCGGTCAAGGGCATGTACATTGGTTGCAGGCACATCCCCAGTAGGGGGTGTGCAGGAGGCAGCTGGTCGACATTTCTCTCTCATCGATGTTTCTAGCTCTCTATACCTCTCCCTTCCTCTCTGTAAAAAATTAAAAAAAAAAAAGATTGATGTTTCTTTGCAGATTTTTTTTGTTTGTTTAGAGGATTTGTCCAATGGTGATAGTGGGGTATTAAAATCTCCAACTATAACTATATTGCTGTCAATCTCTCTCTTGATATTCTCCAGAAGTTTTTATTATGTATTTGTGCCCTCCTGTATTGGGTGTATATATATTTACCAGAGTTATTACTTCTTTTTGGGTTGCTCCCTTTAGTATTATGAAGTGTCCTTCCTTATCTCTTGTGATGTCCTTCACTTTGAGATCTAATTTGTCAGATATAAGTATTGCTACCCCAGATCTTTTTTCATTTCCATTCGACTGGAAAACCTTTCTGTATCCCTTCACCTTCAGTCTGTGTGCATCTTTTTTTCTGAGGTGGGTTTCCTGTAGATAGCAGTTATATCAGTCATGTTTTATTATCCACTCAGCTACCTTATGTCTTTTGATTTTGACATTTAATCCATTTACATTTAAAGTTATTCTTGATAGGTAATTGTTTGTCACTATTTTTATTCTTCACACCTGTGTACCTTCTTTACTTTTCATTACTTACTTTTACAGTAAACCCTTTAGCATTTCTTGCATTGCTGGTTTGATGTTAATAAACTCTCTTAGTCCTTTTTTGTCTATGAAGCTCCTGTTTTCACCCTCATTTTTTTCACCCTCATTTTTGATTGATAGCCTTGCTGTGTACAGTATTATTGGATTTAGACCCTTCCTTTGCATCATTTTTTATATTTCATTCCATTCCCTTCTGGCCTGATGTGTTTCTGTTGAGAAATCAGTCGCTAGTCTGATGTAGATAAAGTTAGCTTTGTAGGTAACTTTCTGACTCTCTCTCTGGCCACTTTTAAGATTCTTACAGTCATTATTATTTGCTAATTAATAATTATAATGTGCCTTGGCGTCAGTCTTTTGGGGATCATTTTATTTGGGACTCTGTGAGCTGCTTGAATTTCTGTTAGTTTTTCTTCCCTACATCAGGGAAGTTTTCTGTCATTATTTCTTCAAACAGGTTTTCTATTCCTTGCTCAGTTCCCTCTACTTCTGGCACCCATATTATGCAGATGCTGTTTCATTTTGTGTTTCCCAAAGTTCCCTTAGGCTCTCCTCCTATTTAAAAAAAAAAAAAATTTTTTTTTTTTCTTCCCTCGATGCTGCTCTGCTTGGGTATTTTTTCCTACCTTGTCTTCCAGCTCACTGATGTGGCACTCTGCTTCTCCTAGTCTACTGTTGATGCTTTCTATTGAGTTCTTCATAGCATCAATGTCATTTTTCATTTCTTTTTGATTCTTCTTCATTTCCTCTTGGTTCTTACACATATTGTTGAATTTGTCTTCCATTCTTTTCAGCGTCCTTATGACTCTTTCTCTTAATTCCTTCTCTGACATGTTGCTTGCCTCCATTTTGTGTACTTTCTTTTCTGGTGATGCCTCCTTTTCTTTCTTTCTTTCTATTTTTTTTTAAATATGTATTTTATTGATTTTTTACAGAGAGGAAGAGAGAGGGATAGAGAGTTAGAAACATCGATGAGAGAGAATCATCGATCAGCTGCCTCTTGCACACTCCCTACTGGGGATGTGCTCACAACCAAGGTACATGCCCTTGACCAGAATCGAACCCGGGACCTTTCAGTCCGCAGGCCGACGCTCTATCCACTGAGCCAAATCAGTCCCGGTGATGCCTCCTTTTCTTTCATATGTGGCTGTTTCTTTGTCTCCCCATGATTTCTTCTCTGGGTTTCTGGTTACTTAGTGATCTCTCTCCTTTCCCTACGTGAAATCTGACCTTTGCGTGAGAATGTGCATAGGTCATCTGAGTCCAGGTATTTGCACTGCTTGAGATTTGGTGTTCCTGGGTTCACAGCTGGTCCCTGGTTGTTGCGATTGTAAAGTCCCAGGATGTATAGTCTTCTGATAACAGCCACTTTCCTTTCAAGATGGTGCGGTCTCCGTGGCAGAGTAAGTTGCTCAGTAGAGATTTCAGCAGCCATGGAGGCTTCCTGGTCCTTCAGTCCCCAATAGTCCCTTTGATTTTAGCTGTCTCTCACTCACAAATATACACTCCCCATATATCTGCACACTCCCCTTTCATTCTCTCACTTGCACACTATCTTGCAATCTGCCTTCCCATTGGCAGCCATCTCCCAATTCTCCTTTTTTTTTTTTTTTTTTTTAGTTTTTCCTCCTTTGACTTGACATCATTGAGAACTAAAACTGCTCTTTTTACTAAGGCAATGTAAGCTAAAGTGGGACAAATTAGGTAGGAAATGATTAACCAAAGAACTTGCATGCATGCATAAACCGGGGATAGCCCAGGAATGCAGGCAATAGTGGCATGAAGGCCTTGTGGAGATAGGGGTGAAAGGGGGTGTGGGCTAGAAGGGATTAAATGGGGAAAAGAGAACATCTGTAATACTTTCAAAAATGAAGATAAATTTTTTAAAAAAGTGTGGCAAGTTGACGGAGGACATTACAGAAATCACCACAAGGGTCACCTATGGACAGCAGTCATGCCTGTTACAGAAAGATTGCCAGAGTCATTCATGGGGCAAGCAGAAGAATCTATCAGACTCTCTCCACCTACCTTAATTCCATGTGAAGGTGAATTAAGGAGGACTTCTACAGACTGTTAAGTGCCTGCTTTCAGGAACTCAGAAACTGGAATTTTAATCTGCTCTGCTCATTAATCTTTTTTTCTCTTTTGTTCCATAGAGGAGATGCCTCTTTCTATATACCTGATTGCTTGCATCAGAGGCTTAACTTTGTATCACCACCTTCCAAGATGAGACACAAATTTAACTGAACTGAAGAACTTTTCTCAGGAGTGAGACTTTTATGTTTAATGATTGCATGATCTATCAGTCCAGCTTCTGGAGTGTGAAACTTCTAGGAAAGGTTCAGAGGATGGAACTGTGGGGACTCAAGACAAGTCACCCTAGGATGTGTGTCTGATATATGGATTGTTTTGAGCTAAAGGAAACTTTGGCCTTGGGCTCCAGAGAAACTTCTGTTCCACCCTTTCACTACCTAGAAGAACTTGAATACGGGGCCTGGCTCCTAAGAAGACACCATCAGTCACAATGTCTTTTTGACTCACTTATATGGCAGGCCAATTGTTTATGTACTAAATGTCTCTTCTTATCCTGCAATGACTCTTTCAAGATCCCAAAAGTGCATGACCTCATCTTCTATAGCTCAGGATGTCTTATATACCTGGGTCCTCTATCCATCTCTGGACCTCTTGTGCATGTGGGGTCTGTGAGACTTTCATGTATACAGGTTCCCATACATATGTGTGTATTAAATTTGGTTAAGTTCTCTTGCTGATCTGTCTCATGTCATTTTAATGATTGGGACCTTGAATGTAGAGGAAAGTTTCTTTGTCCCCCACAACATTAACTAGACTCATTGTTGTGGTCATTTTGCAATGTATGCAAATATTAAATCATGATGTTGTACACCTGAAATTGATGAGATATTTTATTTCAATTATATCTCAATGAGTAAATGATCTTTGAGAAAAAAAAAAAAAAAAGGAATCAGCTAGACATTCATTTGATGAACAAAACAAAATTAAGTAGCTCCCCCTCCCTCTCCTCCCCTCATCCGCCCCTTCTCTCGAGACTTGACACCATGGTCTAAGTTAAAACAAACAAACAAACAAACAAACAAACAAACAAACAATAGAGAGGGGGAAAATTGTCTGCCAAAAAGTATATAACCAGGCTGCTAATGAAAAACATTTAAGGAAAGGAGTGGGAGCTAAGCTGACTCCTAATACAGACCAGCCTCACCCTATCGGTGATTTGCGTTTTGATTCTGAGGGCCGCTTTTTTTCTGAGCGCGGAGGGCGGGGGAGAGAAGGAAGACGGGCATCGATGGAGTCTTGCTGCCATCTAGCGGCCACAAGTTCTCCGAGCCGGAGCAGCCTCCGAGAGGCCAGTCTCTTCGGCCCAGCCAGTCCCCGCGGGCGGGCGCCTGAGGAGACAGTGGAAGGAGAATCTTTGGGGCTGGAGCGGGCAGCCCAGCCCGCGGGGAGTGCGGCGGGGAGGGAGCTGGGGGACGGGGTGCCCGGGGTTTCGGTTTGCAATTGAGACTCCGAGGGACCTCCTCCTGAAGGCCAGTCTTTCCCCCCCTTGCCCCCCCGCCCCCCCGCCACACAGACCCCCACCCCCCACACCCGGAAGCCACAGCCAGAGCAGCAGGAAGTTCCCGCCATTCCAGCCAGGCCCTTCCGGGAGGCCACCGCCGTGGCTGATGGGAAGTGTGGCCTTTTGTCTCGGGGCTGTGAGGAGCCAGGCCCCCTCCGGAGTCCCCAGGGCCTCAGTGTATCCTGAGGACAGTTTCTTAAGTCCTCCTGGTGGAGACACAGACTAAAGAAGGGTGGTTACCAGAGAGAAAGGGAGGAGGGGAATGAAAAGGGTCAAATATATGATGTCAGAGGGAGACTAGATTTTGGGGTGGTGAGTGCATAGAATTGTTCTCTGGAAACTTATGTAATGTTATTAAGCCAATGTCAACTCAATAAATTAGAAAGAAAGCAAGAATGAATGAGTACTGATGTGACAGACAGTTCACTACTGCTCATTTGTTTTCACTAGAAATTTAATCTTTTAAACGTTAAGAATTTTAATATGTGTAATTAAGACAATAGAAATGAAAAATAATAGGAAAAACACCTGGGTATACAATAAAAGTAGAATATGTTTTGGTTAAGAACAACAACCACCAAAGTGGTATGAGAAATGGAGATGTATTTTTGAGGGAAATGAAATTAATTTTGTCCTTAAGTGAGGCTGGTTGTTTCAGAATGGGAAGGAGAAAGAAACAGGACAGAAATCCGTCTGTAGCCGGGACCGGTTTGGCTCAGTGGTAGAGCGTAGGCCTGCGGACTGAAAGGTCCCGGGTTCGATTCTGGTCAAGGGCATGTACCTTGGTTGCTGTCACATCCCCAGTGGGGGGTGGGCAAGAGGCAGCTGGTCGATGTTTCTCTCTTATCGACGTTTCTAACTCTCTCTCCCTCTCAATTCCTCTCTGGGTAAAATCAATAAAATATATTAAAAAAGAAAAAAGAAAAAAAAGAAATCCGTCTGTAGAAAATACGGTTATGGAAGGTTTTGAAAAGGGGATCCTGAGAAAAGGAATTCTATATGTGGTCAAACTGAGGAAGAATAAAATCAATTCATTTGAGTAAGAGTATTTAAATATCAAAAGTAAACTGGCCCCAAATTAGATTTTTTCCCCTCTCTGCTATTAAGAATGATTTGTCTGTCACTGATGCTTAGTAAGGGTTTTCTGCCTAGAAAGAAAAGACTCTCTGTTTTATCAAAATAAGTTTCTGTGATTCACGCTGTCTTAATCAGATCCTCCATTGCTTAAAAACAACAACAAACACACTGAATCTCCTCAATACTAAGAACTGTGTTGCTAACAATTAAGTAAACTACTGTATTTGTGTTTGAAAAATTTTTTTTTCTTTCTGTGAGGTCTTCAACAATGACCCTTGTATGAACATGACTGCATTGCTGCCATTTTACATTTTTAAAAATATATTTTTATTGATTTTTTGTAGAGAGGAAGGGAGAGAGATAGGGAGCTAGAAATGTCCGTGAGAGAGAAACACCGACCAGCTGCCTCCTGCACACCCCCCACCGGGGATGTGCCGGCAACCAATGTACATGCCCCTGACCGGAATCGAACCTGAGACCTTTCAGTCCGCAGACTGACACTCTACCACTGAGCCAAACCGATTCCAGCTATGTTTGAAATTTTTTATCATCACTCTGGTTATGTGGATAATTAAGTATTGCTTTATAATTACTCATGATTCAGTTTAGTCAAATGTCTACACCTTTAGCGTATTTGATATGAGTTCCTGGAACACCTCAAATAGCTTTGTTTTCTCTCTTTTTAAAAATATATACTTTATTTATTTTTATTTATTTATTTATTTATTTATTTATTTACAGAGAGGAAAGGAGAGGGAATAGAGAGAAACATTGATGAGAGAGAAACATTGCCGAAACCGGTTTGGCTCCGTGGTAGAGCGTCGGTCTGCGGACTGAAGGGTCCTGGGTTCGATTCCGGTCAGGGGCATGTACATTGGTTGCGGGCACATCCCCGGTAGGGGGTGTGCAAGAGGCAGCTGGTCGATGTTTCTCTCTCATCTACGTTTCTAGCTCTCAATCTCTCTCCCTTCCTCTCTGTAAAAAAAATCAATAAAATATATTTTAAAAAAGTTAAAAAAAAATAAAGAAACATTGATCAGCTGCCTCCTGCACACTCCCTACTTGGTATGTGCCCGCAACCAAGGTACATGCCCTTGACCGGAATCAAACCTGGGACACTTGAAACTGCTGGTTGATGCTCTATCCATTGAGCCAAGCCAGTTAGGGCTGTTTTCTCTCTTTACATGAGACAAATATTAAACTAGTTAAGTTTAAACCCATAATTTAACAAAGAAGTCCCCCTGTTCAACACAGATGCAGGCCTGAGAGACCTGCAAAAAAATATCTAAGGTGGGATTCCTGGAATAAGTGGGGAGATGAGAAGGAAAGGGAGCAGGGACAGGGATACAAGGCAGATAGTTCCTTCAGCTGCCAGGGAGGAACAGAGAGCTGGGGGATATAGGCGGTGGGGCAATCTACAAGTGGTTAGCAGCAAATCCTGAAATGCCAGAGACAGTTAAGGACATTGAGTTGCATGGTGGTGCACACAAGGCGTGAGAGAGGGTAGTGTGCCCTGCCAGCACTGCCAAGGGTGAACCTGAGGAGGGGCGGTGAAGAATTGAAGAGAAGACAGACAAGAGAACACAGTTGGGGCTCATGCTTTGTTTTATAGTCTGATTAAAACAAGTGTAGATTAACATGTATACAAATGTTCTTGTTTTGGAAATACTTGCTGTACCTCCCACAGCTCATGAGCTACTTAGGAAGGAATTAGGGAGGGCTACAAGGCCAGGCTTGATTATGCTAGGAGAGATCTGCCTTCCAGGCTGGGACTTGTTTGTGGACCTGCCACAGGTCAGCCCAAGGCTTGACTTTAGAGCTGGTCCCTACAGGGCAGTGTCTGAATTGCAGGCCCTCTGTGAATAGGGTCTGAGTCATTTGCATGAGCAGCAGGAGTGAAATTGCCAGCAATTGCCAGCCCTATAGAGCTGCTCCTCACTACTGAGCCTGGAGGTGGTCTTTCAGACAAATAAAGTAAATTACAGAGCCCTGCCACTGATTAGATTCCCAAAACTTGCCTCTCTTTGCCCTTGGAGTTGGCTCAAGGAATGTATTATCTGTAAACCAAGAGCTGTTGTAGTAGAATCACAGTTTCCTTCTGTGACTGAACCCCTGGAGGGGTTCTTCTGCTGGACCTGTGGAGGTCAGAGGTCTCCATTAAAGAGAGGGAAAAACAAACCTCACCCCCAGGTAGCAGAAGGGGTACAATCCTGTGGAAGCCTCAGAGGCTCAAAACTGTGAGGCCACAGATGGTAAAAGTCTTGCAATTCAACCCCATCTACTGAAACAGAGTAGAAAGACCTCCTCAGAATTAAATGGGAAAGCAAAGGAGAACAGGAAACATCATAAACAACTATGGTAAAGACAATGACCAGAAAGAAAATGAAAAATCCCCAGAGAGGAGGCTGGAACATATGGAATTATGTGATATAAATGACAGAGATTTTAAGATTGCAGTTCTGAAAATACTCAATGAGATGTGAGAACATACTGACAGACAATTCAGTGCACTGAAAAAAACAAATCAATGAACAAAATGAGTAATTCTCCAAGGAAATTGAAATTTAACAAAGAATCAATCAAAAATCCTGGAAAAGAAGCATTCAAGTAAGGAGATTAAGAGTGAGCCTGGCCCTAACTGGTTTGGACAAGTGGATAGAGCATCCTTTCCTTTCTATAAAAAATCAATAAAATATATATTTAAAAAAAAAGAATGAGCCTGTTGAGCATAGAAAACAGAACCAACCAATAGAGAAAGTAACAAGTGATAATGATAGAAATCAAGAAGTGATGCAGACGGAAGAAGATAGAGACCTAAAAATAAAGAAATATAAAAAAACTCTATGAGACCTCTCTGATTCCATCAAAAAAAGTAACATCAGGCCCCAAGATGGTGACTAGCAAAAAGGCAGGGAGAGAGAGTGTGTGAGTGATAGGAAGTGTGTGGACTTGTGTGGTGTGTGTGTGTGTGTGTGTGTGTGTGTGTGTGTGTGTGTGTGTGTGAGAGAGAGAGAGAGAGAGAGAGAGAGAGAGTTAGGGACAGTTAGATCCTGCAGGTGTTTTGGGGGCTGCCAGACTGGGCAGTCTTAGACTGCGAAACACTGCTGCCATCACAAACACTCTGGGTCTGCCAGCCCTGGCACGGAAACCACAGCATCCAGAAGAGCAGAACTGCTTGTGACTAGGATCCTAGCCTCACCACCACCCAATCTGGTCTCAGATACAAACCAGGACCCTACAGTCACTCAGGGCAAAAATCTGCTACCACATCTATAGACCCACAGACACAGAGACTTCAGACCTCCTGACCACAGATTTCTGTGTGTCACAGAGTCCATCCCCCTCCCCGTTGGCCCACTGCAGTGGCAAAGGACCTGCTAGACCTGCTCCCCAAGAGCAGGCCTCCTGCTGGCACAGGGTGGCTGTGCAACCTGATTTGACTCTGGAAGTGCACACACTCGGAGTCTATTTTCTGTGGCACTTGACCAACCTCCTGCCCTGTGTCAGCTGTGCTACCCGACTTTGATTCTGGGTGCATGCACACAGGAGTCTGTTTCCTGTGGCACATGAGTGGGCCTACTATTCACAGGGTGTCTGTGCTAACTGACTTTGTCTCTGGGTGCATGAACATGGAAAGTCTGTTTCCTGTGGTACAGTGGACCCTGGTTCTCCACACGAGATGCCACACTGAGCACTAGTAACTTGATTCTTGGCATGCACACTTGGGGAATATGTTTTTCATTGCATACAAACAGGAACCATGATTCTCATGTGTGCACACTGAGCACCAGTGACTCTAATTCTTGGTGCATGTCCACACAGGGACACTGATTCTGGGCACAAGGCTCTGATACTTGATTCTCAGTTTGTGCACACAGGGACTCTGACTCCTGGCACATGCTAGGGGACTTTGATTTTCTGTGAATGCCTGCAGGGACTTTTTCTCAATGCAGCGCATGCAGGGACCATGATTCTAGGTGCTCTCACAAGGCCACACTGAGCACCAGTGACTCTGATTCTTGGCGTGTGTGGCTCTCACTGACCCATGGCAACCACGTGTCTCAGTGTCAGAGCTCTTCAGTGACACTTGGGTGGCACAACAATCCCACTGCACATAGCTCAGACTCCTGCAACTCCGTGTTTGGACCTTCTGTTGACAGCTAGAATGGGGAGACAATGAAACAATCCCCAGAGGAAAGAAAAAGAGGAATCACCAACAACAGAAATAAGGCATGCAATATGACAGAAAAAGAATACAGAGTAATGGTCATACCATTCATAAACTGGATGGATGAGAAAATCAACAACCTATGCAAAATTCAGGAAGAAATAAAAAGTGAGATAGCTTCAATAAAAAACGCTATGAAAGGTTTCAACAATAGACCAGAAGAAGCAGAGGACTGAATTAGTGAGTTAGAAGATAAGGTAGAGAAACAAGCTCAATCTGAACAGCAAATGAAAACAAATTAAAAAGCAAGAGGAGAGCTTCAGGGAGCTTTGGGACAACACAAAACGAAATAACATGCATATAATAGGAGTGCCAGAAGGACAAAAAGAGCAGCAAGGATTACAGAATCTATTTCAAGAAATAATTAGAAGGGGGTGGGCAATGGTAAAATATGTACACAGATAATAATTTAATAAAAAAGAAAAAATTACAGGAAACTTCCCTGATATAGGGGAGAAAAAAGTCACACAAGTACCGAGTTCCAAGTAAGATGAATAACAAAAGACCCACATCAAGACACATAATAATTACAATAGCAAATTTTAATGACAAAGAGAGAATCTTAAAGACTGCAAGAGAGAGAGACAGAGAATTACCTCAAAGGATCTCCCATCAGATTATCAAATGATTTCTCAATGGAAAAACATCAAGCTAGAAGTGAATGGAATGAAGTATACAAAGTGATGCAAAGCAAAGGACTGAATCCAAGAATACTCTAATCAGCAAGACTATCAATCATAATTGAAGGGGAAATCAGGAGCTATGCAGAAAAAAAAAAAAAAAAAAAAGGCGGCTAAGGAAGTTTATCACTACCAAGCCAGCAATGCAAGAAATGCTAAAGGGATTGCTATAGAAATAGAAAGGAAAGAAGGAACACAGGCATAAAGTACAGAAATTGCTACAAACAAGTACCTATCAATAATAACATGAAATGTAAATGGATTAAGTGCTCCAATCAAAAGACATCAAGTGACTTAATGGATAAGAAAACACGAGCTTGCCAAAACTGGTTTGGCTCAGTGGATAGAGCGTCGACCTGCAGACTGAAAGGTCCCAAGTTTGATTCCGGTCAAGGGCATGTACCTTGGTTGCGGCACATCCCCAGTAGGGAGTGTGCAAGAGGCATCTGATCGATGTTTCTCTCTCATCGACATTTCTAACTCTATCTTTCTCCCTTCCTCTCTGTAAAAAATCAATAAAATATATTAAAAAAAAAGAATACTGGAAGAAATAGTGAAAGAGAAAAGCAGGTAGATACCTGTAAAGGAACACCCATATGATTGTCAGCTGATTTCTCAACAGAAACCATGCAGGCCAGACAGGAATGGCAAGAAATATTCAAGGTGATGAATAGCAAGAACCTACAGCCAAAAATACTCTACCCAGCAAAGCTATCACTCAGAATCGAAGGCCAGATAAAGAGCTTCACAAATAAAAAAAAGTTAAAGGAGTTCAAACCAGAGTTATATGAATTGCTGAAAGGGGTTCTTTAGGAAGAGGAAGAAGATATAGGTAAATATTATGATCAACAAATACATAACTATCAACAAGAGAAACTAAAAGCCAAGGGAATTAAAAAAAAACATGATTAGAGTCTTCTGGGGATCCAAAATGGCTGAGCCCAGGTAAACACCTAGCCTCAGCCGCACACAACAATTTCAATAAAATACAACTAAAATATAAAATGGACATTACCCAGAACTACAGGAAAGTCGACTGACTGGAAATTCTACAACGAGAAGCAAGGAGAAAACGAGATGGAAGCGTGGAGGAGCTGCAAAAGCCCAAGGTACGGAGACACGTAGCGAGCGGAGAGGACGGAGCCAGAGAGGAGGGAGGCCGAGTGCCTGGCTGGCATTCCCTAGCTGGAAGGAGATAAAACTCTGACTGTGTTGGGCCCCAGTTCTGACTGCTCTGAACCCCAGTTCTAGGCCAGACCCCGGGGACCCAGGCTCATCCATAGGGAGCTGGGCTGTAAGGCGGAACCCCGGGGAAGCGGTGAAAGGAGATCCCGGCGGCACGCACATTGCGCGCAGAGAAGTGACGGTCAGCTGTGCCGCGGGATTGCCCTGGCCAGAAGGAGACTGGGGCTCCAGTCTGCTCTGAAAGCCACCTCCAACTCCACTTCCAACTGAACTGAACCCCAATACCGGGCTCATTGGGGGAGAGCATAGACTGTTTGGCAGCAGGCGAAAATTGAGGGCAACTATCTCTCAGAGGCGCTTTGCAGCAAGTACTGAACGACCCTGAGCTGCAGGAGCCGCATAGGGCGGGGCTGACGGAAGCCAAGGCTGTAGGCTCCACCCTGAAATCCCGTCCCATCTGTAACTGCGAAATGCGACAACGAAATAGATCACAAACGAAAGAAATGGAGGACAAAAAGCGACTGGATATAGAGTTCAAATCTATGCTTATAAGGTTTTTCAAGAATTTCCTAGAAAAGATGGATAAGACCTATGAGGATATGAAAAGAGATCAACTAGAATTAATAAGGAGTCAACAATAAATGATAAGGGATCAACAAGAAATAAAGAATACATTGTCTGAAATAAAAAATATTATACAGAGTCCTAAAAACAGAATGGAAGATCGCAAGAATGAAGTCAAAGATTTGGAACATAAAGAACCAGAAGACACTCCTCCACAGAAGCTAGAAGGCAAGAGAATCCAGAAAATTGAAGATAATTTAAGAAACCTCTGGGACAACTTCAAGCGAACCAACATCAGAATTATGGGGGTCCCAGAAGATGAGAGAGAGCAAGATATTGAAAACATACTGAAAGAAATAGTGACAGAAAACTTCCCCCACCTGGTGAAAGAATTAGACTTACAAGTCCAGGAAGCGCACAGAACTCCAAACAAAAAGAATCCGAAGAGGACCACACCAAGACACATCATAATTAAAATTCCAAGAGCAAAAGACAAAGAGAGAATATTAAAAGCAGCAAGAGCAAAGAAGGTAGTTACCTATAAAGGATCACCTATACAATTGTCAGCTGATTTCTCAACAGAAACCATGCAGGCCAGATGGGAATGGCAAGAAATATTCAAGGTGATGAATAGTAAGAACCTACAGCCAAAGATAATGTATCCAGCAAAGCTATCACTCAGAATCGAAGGTCAGATAAAGAGCTTCACTAATAAAAAAAAGCTAAAGGAGTTCATCAACACCAAACCAGAATTATATGAATTGCTGAAGGGGGTTCTTTCAGAAGAGAAAGTAAATAAAGATAAAAATTATGAACAACAAATAAGTAACTATCAACAAGTGAATCTAAAAACCAAGGAAATTAAAAAAATCTGATGAACAATATTAACTGTTGAATATAATAGAATCAGAGGTATGGAAGGGGAGTGAACTGACGATTCTTGGGGAAAAGGGGAGAGGGGGATGTGGGAAGAGACTGAACATAAACTGTGCACCTATGGATGAGGACAATGGGGAGTGGGGAAAGGGCAGAGGGTGGGGTGGGAACCTGGTGGAGGAGAGCAATGGTGGGGTGGGGGGGGGAAAGGAACATTTGTAATAATATAAACAATAAAAACTTATTAAAAAAATAAAAAAATAAAAAACATGATTAAAAATATTAACTAGTGAATATAATGGAATCAGAGGTATGGAAGGGGAGTAGACTGACGATTCTCAGGGAAAAGGGGAGTGGAGGGTACGGGAAGAGCCTGAACAAAATTGTGCACCTATGGATTAGGATAATGGTGGGTGGGGAAAGGGCAGAGGGTGGGGTGGAAACCTGGTGGAGGGGAGCAATGGAGGGGGGGGGGAAATGAGGAACATTTGTAATAATCTGAACAATAAATACTTACTTAAAAAATTAAATAAATAAAAAATAAAAAAAATGTATGAGAGCCGGAAACGGTTTGGCTCAGTGGATAGAGTGTCGGTCTGCGGACTGAAAGGTCCCAGGTTCGATTCTGGTCTAGGGCATGTACATTGGTTGTGGGCACATCCCCGGTAGGGGGTGTGCAGGAGGCAGCTGGTTGATGTTTCTCTCTCATCGACATTTCTAGCTCTCTATCCCTCTCCCTTCCTCTCTATGGAAAATCAATAAAATATATTTTTTTAAAATAAAATAAAATAAAATAAAATAAAATAAAATAAAATACAATGTATGAGACATAGTGAAAGCAGTCCTGAGAAGGAAGTTCATAGCTTTACAGGCCTACCTAAAAAAATGAAAAACATAAACAAGAAAAACTGGAAATAAGTTATCTAATTCTACAACTTAAAGAATTAGAAAAGCTCACAGTTAGCAGAAGGAAGGAAAAGCCCAAAGTTAGCAGCAGGACGGAAATAATAAAGATCAGAGCGGAAACAAATGATATAGAGACCAAAAAAAAAAAAAAAAAATCAATGAAACCAAGAGCTGGTTCTTTGAAAGGATAAACAAGATTGATGAACTTCTAGCCAGGCTCACCAAGAAGCAAAGAGAGAGACCCAAATAAACAAAATCATCAATGAAAGATGTAAAAGAACAACAGACCCCACAGAAATACAACGAATTGTAAAAAAAAAAAAAATACTATGAACAGCTCTATTCTTACAAACTGGTCAACCTAGAAAAATTGGACATATTCCTAACAAAACCAAAATGAAATCAGGAAGCATAAAAAATCTGAATAGGCTGATAACTTTGTCATGTCTTTTGACCATTTTGGTCATTTTAAGATCAAAGCATGGTTCAGATAGATTATTTGTTGTCAGTAGCAATCAGTATTAATGGTTTCACCAGGTTTTAGAAGTTTATAATATACCATACCTTCCTGATTCCACCAAACACAGAACATTGTCTTCTTTCTGAAGCGATTTGGCTTTGCAGTTGATGTTGATGGTTGACCTGGATCAACCCATGATTTTGTGTATTGGGGATTCTCAAAAGAAATCCACTTTTCATTGCCAGTCACAATTTGATGCAACAAAGACTTTCTTTTGTGCCATTCAAGCAACATTTTACTGATGATTTTTCGGTTTTCCATTTGTCTTTCATTCAGTTGATGTGGCACCCATTTTCATTCCTTTAAACTCATTTCCATTGCTTGTAAATGATCTAAAATTGTTTGCTGATCAAGGTTTAATCTTTCTGCAAGTTTGTGAGTTTGACATACATCTTAATCCAATAATGCTTGTAATAGTTAGTATTCAAACTTTTTTCGGTTGACCTGGACATTCTTTGTCTTTCTCATCAAAATTATCACTTTTAGCCTGGACCGTTTTGGCTCAGTGGATAGAGCGTCGGCCTGCGGACTAAAAGGTCCCGGGTTCGATTCCAGTCAAGGGCATGTACCTTGGTTGCGGGCACATCCCCAGTAGGGGGTGTGCAAGAGGCAGCTGATGGATGATTCTCTCTCATCGATGTTTCTAACTCTCTCTCCCTCTCTCTTCCTCTCTGTGAAAAATCAATAAAATATATTAAAAACAAAAACAAAAACAAAAAACAAGTATTATACATTTAAAAAAAAATTATCACTTTTAAAGCATTTAAACCAGCATTCACAAGTATCTTGAGATGGATTATGCTCACTATAAGCTTCCCGAAGTACATGATAATTTTCAGCAGCACTTTTCTTCAAAATAATAAATTAAAACTTCCCACAAAGCTCTTTCTTTTTTTGGCACAAAATTCAACATCTTTAATTGTAAAAATGTCTAGGATGTTAACACCTTCAGAAAATTTGACATATGAAGTTTTGAAGCCTGCTGTCAATACAACAAAATAGCTTACATATCAAATCACATATACTGTATATTAACATATGTGTAACTCCATCTATTGAAAAAAAATCTGCATTATTAACTTGTACACCTGATAAGTTAATGTAATCTAGTGAATCATTTAAGATTGCTGTTTTTTCACCTATTGTTTGTCTAGAGCACATGTGTCAAACACAAGGCCCACGGGCCAAATCCAACCCGCCAGGCCTTGCAATGTGGCCCGCACAGCGCTGTCATCACTGCACTCCGCTGTCAGTTTATGACATTGTCAGTTTATGACTGTTCAGTAAACCATTCGGCCCACAATTTAGGCTGGATTTTAGATTTTGGCCCCTTCTCTGATTGAGTTCGACACCCCTAGTCTAGAGGATTTATCCAGTGATGTCAATGGGGTATTAAATTGTCCTACTTTGATTGTATTGCTGTCGATCTCTCCTTTGTTATCTTACAGAAGTTTTTTATGTATTTGGGTGCTTCTTAATTTGGTGCGTATATGTTTACCAGAGTTATTTTCTCTTGTTATATCTATCCTTTTAGTATCATGAAGTGGCCTTCCTTATCTCTTGTTATTGCCTTCACTTTGAAGTTTATTTTGTCAGATATAAGTGTTGGTACCCAAGGTTTTTTTTTGTTTTTTTTTTTTCATTTCCATTTGCTTGAAAAATATTTTTCCATCCCTTCACTTTCAGTCTGTGTGAGCCCCTTGTCTGGGGTGTGTCTCTTGTAGATAGCATATATATGGTTCATTTATTATTATCCATTTAGCCACTTTATGGGTTTTGCTTGGAGCATTTAGTCCATTCATGTTTAAGGTTATTATTGATAGGTACTTGTTTGTAGTCATTTCTACTCTTCATGCCTGTGTTCCTTATTACCTTTTTATGTTTTCTTTTCACAACAGTCCCATTAGCATTTCTTGCATTGCTAGCTTGGTGGTAATAAACTCCCTTAGACCTTTTTTTGTCTGTGAAGCTCTTGATTTCCCTTTCAATTTTGAATGATAGCCTGACTGGATAGAATATTCTTGGAGTCACTTTGTATACCGTATTTTCCGGCGTATAAGACGACGCCCTAATTTTACAGTTAAAACATAGGTTTAGACCTATATTCGTTGTATAAGACCCCCCCCCCCCCCCACTTCCGAGGCAACACCAGTTCTTTTTTTTTAATAGACCGCCTCTCTGACTCTGGCCAATCTGAGCAGGCTTTTTACTAGAACACAGTGTAGCTTCGGGTACAGAACATGTATAATTTGCATGCATAAAAAGCCTGCTTGGATTGGCTGAGTTAGAGAGGAGTTTCCTAAAAAAACTGAAAATGGAACTCCCATTTGACTCAGTAATCCCACTCCTAGGAATATATCTCAAGAAACTAGAAACACCAATCAGAAAGGATATATGCACCCCTATGTTCATAGCATCACAATCTACAATAGCTAGAATTTGGAAACAGCCTAGGTGCCCGTCAGCAGATGATTGGATCAAAAAACTATGGTACATCTACACAATGGAATACTATGCTGCCATAAAAAGAAGGAATTCTCATCATTTGCAGCAACCTGGATGGAATTGGAGAACATCATGCTGAGTGAAATAAGCCAGTCAATGAAAGAGAAACACCACATGACCTCACTCATTTATGGATAATAAAGAACATTATAAACTGATGAACCAAAAAATAGATATAGAGACAGTAAAGCAACAAGCAGACTGTCAAATTACAGTGGGGAGGAGAGGGAGATCTGGGGGAGATAAGAGATCAACCGAAGGACTTGTATACATGCATATAAGTACAACCAATGGACATAAAACTCTGGGGATGGAGGGTATGTGTGTGAGGGAGGGAGGGGGGGCAAAAAAATCAATTTAAAAAAAAAAGAACTGGTGTTGCCTCAGAAGTGGGGGGGCGGGGGTAGTCTTATACAGCGAATATAGGCCTAAACCTATCTTTTAACTGTAAAATTAGGGGGTCGTCTTATATGCCGGAAAATACGGTACTTCATTTAATTCTTTTCTGGCCTATCATGTTTGTGTTGAGATATAATTTGATAATCTAATGGGAGATCCTTTGTAGGTAACTCTATGTTTCTCTCTTTAACCTTTGAGGTTCTCTCTCTCTCTCTCTCTCTCTCTCTCTTTAATTAATGTTTGCCATTGTAATTACAACATGTCTTGGTGTTTTTTTTGTTTTTGTTGTTGTTCACATTGTTTGGGACTCTCTGTGCTTGTATATCGTTTTTCTTCCCAAACCAGGGAAGTTTTCTGTCATTATTTCTTCAAAAAAGTTTTCTAATCCTTGCTCCTCTTCTTGTCCTTCTGGAGCCCCTATTATATGTATACTAGATGCCCAATGCATGAAAATTCATGCAATAGAAGGGGGGTCCCTCATCCTTGCCTGTCCCCTTTCACAGTCTGGGAGCACTCAGGGGCAGGAAGTGACACAATCTTCAGGAGAAGGTGATGCCCCATCACACCTCTGTTGCTGCCACTGCCAGCAGTGCAAGCCTTGGCTGGCTCTGGTTATTTGAGTCTCGGGTGGCTCTGGGCGGCTGGGAAGTCACCATCCGAGGCTTGCCTGTGCCTTGAGCATCATCTGGGCAACCACCAACTGAGGCTTGACTGTGCCTTGTGCCGGCCCTGGGTGGCTGGAGGGCTGAGGGGACTGCGGAACTTCAGAAGCAGGTGTGTGGAGTGGCCAGGCCAGCCAGGGGCAGGCCCAGCCTTGCTGTGTGCCTGTAACCTTGGAGTGGATAAGGGAACTAGGTGAAGCCATCTTGTGTCTGTAGGTACCACCATCTTTGAGGGCATGGAAGTCAATTAGCATATTCCTTCCTTATTGGCTTGATTGCCACCATCTTTGCAACAACATGAGGGTAAATTATCATATTTCCTTTTTATTAGATATTATTACTTCATTTCATGTTGTACCAAAGCTCTGTTAGCCTCTCCTCCTGCCTTCTAATTTTTTTTTCTCTCCAATTGCTGTTGAGGTTGGGTGTGTTTTTCTGCCCTATATTCTAACTCACTAATTTGGTCCTCTGCTTCTCCTAATATACTGTTGGAACCTTCCATTGTGTTTTTTATTGTAGCACTATCACTTTTGATTTCCTTTTGATTCTTACATAAGTTGATTTTCTCATCTAGCTGGTTTAAGAACGATATGACCCTTACTCTGAATTATTTTTCTGACTTATGACTTGCCTCTGTTTAATTTAGTTTCTTTTCTGACAATTCTTCCTTTCCTTTCCTTTGGGGTTTGTTTATTTTTCTTCCCATTTTTGCTCTTTCTTCTGGCTTCGGGCACACTGCTTATGGTTTGAGAGGTTGAATATCTCTCAGGGCAATGGTCCAGAAATTATTGGCCTATAGGCTGCATCTGCCTTGAATCTCACACCTCTATAGTGTCTTCTGCATTTTATTCCCTTTTCCCATACATCTGGTCCCTCAGTTGTCTACTTCAGATGCTCAGGGTGGTGGAAACAGATGCATAGTTCCTCTGATGTGTGACTCCCTGTGAGGTTCCAGAGCCCTCTGGCATGCATTTTGCTGTGCAGTCATGGCACCTGAGGCAGGGTGGTACCCTATGTCCCTCTGACAACACACTTGTGACAGGGTACTGTGGCCCCTGCCTGGGCACACTAGCTTACTTGGGGTCATCCTGGCAATACTTTCCTATGGCCCGGAATGTGGCATGTGCTAGATTTCTTTGGGTAGCCCCTACAGGACTCTCCCTGGTCCAGGGAGAAGCAGGTGCATGTTGCTCTAGGTCACACAGTCCTGGCTTTCTTGTAGCATGGTGTGAGACCTGTGCTAGTTGCTTCAATTCGCCCCTCCTCAGCATAGAGCCTCTGTTGGTTGCCCTGTGTCACTCAAATCGTGCTCCCCTGTCATCCGGAGTGAGGTGAGCATTGGGTTGTTCTGAATGGCCCTGGCAGGACTGTCCCAGGTGCTGCGGTGGAGTGGGCATGGGTTGTTCTGGGTTGCACAGTCAGAGCTCCCCTGTGGTGTGTTCTGGGTTTCTCCGGGTAGCCTCAACAGCAGGTCCTCGTGCTGGGGGTGGAACACATGCAGGTGGCTCTGGGTCAGGCTAGCAGCATGGTTCTTGGATCTGGGGTGGTGGTGAGGAACAGGGTGCCTCCTGGCTTGCACTCACTGTGGGATCTTGGAGCCAGATCCCAGGATGCTGTGTCTCAGAGGGCTGGTGAGGAGGCCTGGTGCAGGAGCTCACTCTTGCAGCACACACCCTGTAAATCTCTGGGAACTTACTGGGAGTTACTGCACCACTGACTGTGAGGGCACAGTGGTATTTCTATGAAGGTTATGGCTGGCATGCAGGGTTCTCTAGGTGTTTTCTGCCCTTACTTGACAAAAACTGTCTCTTTAGCTATGTTTAACTTATTAATTCAGGGTGGATGTTCTCTGATTCAGTTGCTTTTCTGGCCTGGCCCTAAGTGGAGGTGCACGGCACTGTTGCCTATTTTGCTGCCATTTTCTATCCTTTTGTTCTTTATTTTAGTTTTAATTTTTACATGATTGTGGGAGGTTATAAGTACAGGTGTTTACCTATACTGTTATCTTGGTTATGCACTCAAAGTAATTTAAAAATTGTATAAAGTTTGGCTACATAAACAAACATTGAATAAGATTGTGAAATATTTGTTAAGACAAACTCAAGAGATTAAAAAACCATATTTGACAAAATTCAACACCCCTTCATGATAAGAACACTCTACAAATTTGGGATAGAAAATATTGTAACTTTCTCACCTGGTAGAGTATGTATATTTAAAAAAACCATGGCTAGCATTATACTAATGATCTTAAAGCCTGAAAGCTTTTCCCCTAAGACCAGTAACAAGACAATGTTCTATTCAACATTTTATAGAACTTCTAGTGAGGGCAAGGGAATGAAATAAAATAAACCCAGAATGTCAAGGATGAATTTAAACTACCCCTACTTTCACATGATATAGTCTTAAATACAGAAATTTCTAATCCTAAGGAATCCTCTAAAAAAACTATTGGGACTATTAAATCAGTTCAGTTTAGCAAGGCTGTAGGATTAAAGATCAACATATAAAATTAATTATCTTTCTATATGCTAAAAATAACCCAAAGATGAAATCAGGAAAATCATTTTTATTTAAAACAGCATAAAAAAGATTGAAATCCTTAAAAAAAAATTTATAACAAAAGAGTCCAATCAGTTGGCTCAGTGAATAGAGCATCAGCCAGGCAGACTGAAGTGTTCCAGATTCAGTGATTCTGGTCAAGGGCTCATACCTCAGTTGAAGGATCAATTCCTGCCCCTGGTTGGAGCACTGGCTGGAGGCAACCAATTGATGTGTTTTTCTCACATCAATTTCTCTCTCTCTCTGTCTCTCCCTCTCCCTTCCATTGTGGAAAAAAATAATCAGTGGAAAATATTTTCTAGTGAACATTAACAACAAAAACTAACAAAATATGTGTGAAACTTATACACTAAACACTTCATAGTGTTTTATAACATAGTAGAGGCCTGATGCATGAAATTCGTGCAAGGGGCTTGGCCCTTGCGGCCCTCGTCAGAAGGATGTCTGAAAGGTCGTTTGGCTGTCTAGTCTAATTAGCATATTATGCTTTTACTATTATAGATTAAATGAAAATAAATAGAACAATATCCTGTGCTCATGTACTGGATGACTTAATATTGTTGGGGTAATACTCCCCAAATTGTTCTGCAGCTTCCATAATATACTAGTATATCAAAGGGAAAGAGAGAATGGATTTCTTACTTCATGTTTCAATTAAAACTGCTTGAAAGAGCAATGCCTTATATACCAATGACATGTATTACTTTAATAAAAATATAAACTTAAAGGAAGATTTAAACATTATAATTAATAAGGTTAATTATAAAGCATATATCAAATTTTTAGCCACAGAATTTTTACCTCTTGAAATAATTCATGCAACAGCATTTAATAGTTTAGTAATAAGACTTATTTCATTACTCTATGTCAGGACTACTCATGCTCTTTGGCTATAAACTTTGATTTTTGAAAATGTTTTTCTTTATCATTGCATTTATGGAATCAGTTGCATATCGCAATCAAGTCATATTGAAAATAAAGATCAACTACTACATTCATTATTCTTTTGCCTGTGTTTTACCAAATATATTTGTACTGGCTATCTAAAAAAAATTTCATATACAAATCATATAGCTAAGTAGTAACTTAAATAAAAATATTTATTGTGAATTTAAAAAATTACACAACCCAAAATAATTTAAAAATTGTAAAGTACAAAGAAGAAAAATAAGGAGAAAAAAAAGTTATATTCAATAATATAACCCTCAAATAGCTTTTCTTGATTTTTTAGTGTCTAGTTCTCCATATTTATTTATCTATAAAAATGGAAAACAAATTCACAAATCTTTATGACATTTGTATAAGATATAAACAATTTGGAAAACAGAAAGGAAATCTGTCCAATATGTAAATTATAGTTTTATATTTTATTTTCCCAGTAATAATGTATTCTTTATACTGAATGCTCCAATCATGTTATGTTTGATAACTTAAATGGTGGTGATTAGGTTGAAAATTAAGATTACTGCAATAAAACTGTATAAATTATGAGTAAATGTTCTCACTGCAGCATTTTACAGATTTTTTTTCCTATCTAATATATCTCATCTTTATGGATATTTGTATTTTATTTTAAAATACATTTTATTGGTTTTTCTACAGAGAGAAAGGGACAGGGATAGAGAGCTAGAAACATCGGTCAGCTGCCTCCTGCGCACTCCCCACTAGGGATGTGTCTGCAACCAAGGCACATGCCCTTGATAGGAATTGAACCTGAAACCCCTCAGTCCACAGGCCAACACTCTTTCCACTGGGCCAAACCAGGCAGGGCTGTATTTTATTTTTTAAAACAAAAATGTTGGGTTACTCTAATTGGTTACAATTTCTCTCTTTCATTTACTGATTAGATACATCTCACACATAGTTTCCTAAGTCCTTAGCACATACATAAAAACAAAGAAGGCTTAAGTCTTAATTATAAGAAACCCTACTGAGCACATTTTCTAAACAGGGAAAGAATCAAACTTAAACTTAATGACCCAAGCTTTTATTTAAAAAAATAAAAAATGGAAAACAGTACTATGTTTTTGGCTTCAAAGACGAAGAAAATCAGGAGGGCATGGCAGTTGGAACTCCCGTGACACAAGAATGGGGCTGTGCGAAAGCCTTGTGTGACGTCATGGAAGCTCCTAGAGAAAATCAGCCACCGCTTTCTAAGCCACACTAAGGGGCGCTGTGTGGGAACCTCTGGGGCAGTGGTACACCGGATCACTGGAAGATCCTCCTACAGCCATGAGCAGCAAGGAATATTTCAAGTATGTACGCTCTGGCCAATGGGTCCGGGGATGCCCTAGAGAAGGACAAACTCCAAGGCAAAGAACTGGAGGCCGTGGCAGAGGTTGTCAGTGCAGTTCCGCCACACCATCTGACATCTGTTACCGCTGCGGTGAATCTGGTCATTACGCTAAGAACTGTGATCAAAATGAGGACATCTGTTACAACTGTGGGAGAAGTGGCCACATCGCCAAAGACTGTGTTGACAAGCCTAAGCGCTCAAGAGAGCAGTGCTGTTACATTTGTGGCAGATCAGGCCATCTGGCTCGTGATTGTGACCATCAGGAAGAACAGAAGTGCTACTCTTGTGGTGAATATGGTCACATTCAGAAAGACTGCACCCAAATCAAGTGCTACCGTTGTGGCAAGACTGGCCACATAGCCATCAACTGTACCAAGAAAATGGAAGTCAACTGCTACAGCTGTGGAAAGTCCGGGCATTTAGCCCGGGATTGCCCCGTTGAAGATACCGCTTAAAATTTTCCTCTGTGCCCGCCCCCCTCCATTTTGCTGATAATTGTAGTATTTTCTCTGAAACCTCTTCATTAACCAAAAGTTGATAAATGGAGACTACTTCTAGGCCAGTTAACTTTAATCATCATCTCAAAGGAGGAAAGGGCTTGTAGATATCTTATAATGAACGTTTCTGCACCACCGGTGAAACCGCCTATTGAACAGTTATTCTGAACCTAAGGCAATTTCTAGGTCCTTTTGATGTATTTTTATTTAAGCTTTAATTAAGGCCTACTGTGTGCCAGCTACTATTGGAGGAGTTTGGGATACATCAGTACATAAATTAGACCAAGTTTGAGAACACAGACTTAGAATCTATGAAGCAAAATATGTAGTGTCTCAGATGAAGATAAATAGCTACAGAGAAAAAGAACACCAGGTAAAAGGATAGAAATTATGTGTGTTGGCGGGGGGGCCACATATGATTCTGTTTTAGATACAAAGGCACCCTGAGGAGGCGACATTTCCTTAGAGATTCATTGTACAAATAAAGCTGATTCTAGAAATGTCTGTGATCTTGACAAAGTAACTCTAATTTATTATGTATTTATTGCTTTTAATTATCTGACTTCATTACTTTTTAAGTAACATTAAAAGACACCTTTATCTGATCTTACCTAGTTTAATGAAACCAGAAAAATATGCATAATGTGTATAAAGAGTTTACAGAAAGAGAGAGCAATGAAAAAAAAAAAACCAATTAAAAAAAAAAAAAAAAAACCTAAGCAGCAAATTGTGGACATAAATATTTTGACTGCAAAATTTGGATTTCTATATTTTAAAAATCTAAGACCATAAAAATTAAGTAATTTCAAAAATACACATATTCATAGATTCAATATTATATTTATATTTAGGAGTTTCTGGAAAAAATGTGTTTTAACAGATATGAAAATGTTCAGTTTCATATGCTGAAATCTATTTTAAAAAATAATATCTGAGCCGGGACCGGTTTGGCTCAGTGGATAGAGCGTCGGCCTGCGGACTGAAAGGTCCCGGGTTCGATTCCGGGCAAGGGCATGTACCTTGGTTGCGGCACATCTCCAGCAGGGGGTGTGCAAGAGGCAGCTGATCGATGATTCTCTCTCATGGATGTTTCTAACTCTCTAATTCTCTCTTCCTCTCTGTGAAAAATCAATAAAATATATTTAAAAAAAATAATATCTGAAAAACAACTGAATTTCTATAAAATATAGCAGGCACTATTTAAAAAATATATTTTATTGATATTTTACAGAGAGGAAGGGAGAGAGATAGAGAGCTAGAAATGTCGACGAGAGAGAAACATCGACCAGCTGCCTCCCGCACACCCCCCACCAGGGATGTGCCCCCAACCAATGTACATGCCCTTGACTGGAATCGAACCCGGGACCCCTCAGTCCGCAGACAGACGCTCTACCACTGAGCCAAACCGGTTTTGGCATAACAGGCACTTTTAAACAGCAAATAAAACCTGGGATAGGAAGATGAAACTATTGTGCCAAGGAAGAATTGAAATTGTAATAAAAATAATTTAGAAAATAACAATGATGACAATACTACACATCAAACCTAGAATGAAATATAATTTATAGCAGAAAGAATATTATAGAGGGTAAAATTTTTGGTCCATAAACTTAAATGGTACAAGAAATGTAACTGAAGTCACATAAACATTTAAACCTGTAGATAATTTTTTTAAAAGTTTATTTGAACTAAACAATTACTGGGAAGCAAAATCTCAATGGATTGAGATTATACTTTAGGGAATGGCAGTTTTTTTTAATATATATTTTTTATTAAATTATTATTTTTGTACATATACCAATGCCCCCCCTCCCGTACATACCCTCCCTCCCCAGAGTTTTGTGTCCATTAGTTGTACTTAGATGCATGCATACAAGTCCTTCGGTTGATCTCTTATCTCCCCCAGATCTCCCCAACCTCCCTGCTGTAATTTGACAGTCTGCTTGTTGCTTTACTGTCTCTATATCTATCTTTTGGTTCTTCAGTTTATAATGTTCTTTATCATCCATATATAAGTGAGGTCATGTGGTGTTTCTCTTTCATTGACTGGCTTGTTTCACTCAGCATGATGCTCTCCAATTCCATCCAGGTTGCTGCAAACGATGAGAATTTTTCTTTTTATGGCAGCATAATATTCCATTGTGTAAATGTACCATAGTTTTTGGATCCAATCATCTGCTGATGGGCACCTAGGCTGTTTCCAAATCCTAACTATTATAAATTGTGCTGCTATGAACAGAGGGGTGCATATATCCTTTCTGATTGATGTTTCTAGCTTCTTGGGATATAATCCTAGGAGTGGGATTACTGGGTCAAATGGGAGTTCCATTTTCAGTTTTTTGAGGAAGCTCCATACTGTTCTCCACAGTGGTTGCACAAGTCTACATTCCCACCAGCAGTGCACGAGGGTTCCTTTTTCTCCACAACCTCGCCAACACTTGTCGTTTGTTGATTTGTTGATGTTGGCCATTCTGACAGGTGTGAGATGGTACCGCATTGTTGTTTTGATTTGCATTTCTCCGATAATTAGTGACTTTGAGCATGTTTTCATGTGCCTCTTGGCCTTCCTTCTGTCTTCTTTTGAGAAGATTCTATTTAGATCCATTGTCCATTTTTTAATTGGGTCATTTAATTTCCTCTTATTAAGTTGAATAAGCTGTCTGTAGATGTTGGAGGTTAAACCTTTATCAGGGTATTAAGGTCTACTATGATTGTATTGATGTTAATCTCTCCCTTGATATCCTCTAGGAGTTTTTGTATGTAATTGGGTGCTCCTGTATTGGGTGCATATATATTTATCAGGGATATTTCTTCTTGTTGGATTGTTCCCTTTAGTATTATGAAGTGGCCTTCATTATCTCTTGTTATGTCCTTCACTCTGAGATCTAATTTGTCAGATATAAGTATTGCTACCCCAGCTTTTTTTTTCATTTCCATTTGCCTGGAAAACTTTTTCCATCCCTTCACCCTCAGTCTGTGTGCATCTTTTTTTCTGAGGTGGGTTTCTTGTAGACAACAGATGTATGGGTATTGTTTTCTTATCCAATCTGACACCCTATGTCTTTTGATTGGAGCATTTAATCCATTTACATTTAAGGTTATTATTGATAGGTACTCACTTGACGCCATTTTTATTCTATACCCGTGTTCCTTCTTCACCGCCTATTTCTTTATTTTTACAGTAGACCCTTTAGCATTTCTTGCATTGCTGGTTTGGTGGAGATAAATTCCTTCAGTCTTTTTTTGTTTGTGAAACTCCTGATTTCCCCTTCAATTTTGATTGATAGCTTTGCTGGGTACAGTATTCTTAGATTCAGACCCTTCCTTTGCATGTCTTTGTATATTTCATCCCATTCCCTTCTGGCCTGATATGTTTCTGTTGAGAAATCAGTTGCTAGTCTGATGGGGGTTCCTTTGTATGTCACTTTCTGTCTCTCTCTGTCTGCTTTTAAGATTCTTACCTTGTCGTTGTTGTTTGCCACTTTTATTATAATGTGCCTTGGCGTCTGTCTTCTGGGATTCATTTTGCTTGGGACTCTGAGAGCATCTTGGATTTGTGTGGGTTTTTTCTTCTCTATCTCAGGAAAGTTTCCTGTCATTATTTCTTGAAATAATTTTTCCATGTCTACCTCAGTTTCCTTTCCTTCTGGCAGCCCTATTATTCAAATATTATTTTGTTTTGTATTGTCCCAAAGCTCCTGTAGGCTCTCCTCCTGCTTTTTAATCTTTTTTTCTAGAAGCTGCTCTAATTGGGTATTTTTTTCCATCTTGTCTTTTAGCTCACTGATGCAGTCCTCTGCTTCATCTAGTCTACTCTTGATGCTTTCTATTGAGTTCTTCATGGTAGCGATGCCATTTTTCATTTCTTCTTGGTTCTTCTTCAATTCCTCATGGCTCTTCTTCAATTCCTCATGGTTCTTCCTCATTTCTTCTTGGTTATTGTCAAATTTCTCTTCCATTCTTTTTAGCCATCCTATGATCATTATTCTGAACTCTTGCTCTGGTAGGCTGCTTGTCTCTGACTCGTTTGCTTCCTTTTCTGGTGATGCCTGCTTTTCTTTCATGTGCGGGGTATTTTTTTGTCTTCCCATGGTATCTCTTTCAGGATGTCTGGTTATGTGGTGTTCCTTCTCTTGCGTTGATTTAAAGGTACAAAATACAACACTACCAGGTACAACACAAGAGGCACTTAACAGGAATATATTTATAATATAAATAACCTCTAATAAAGGTGACCACTAGAGAAAGGCAAATTAGGGGATAGGAGAGAAGGAAGAAAGGTAAAAATAAAATTAATTAAAAGAAAAAGAAAAAGAAAAAGAAAAAAAAAAAAAAGGCAGTTTGTAATTCAGCCCTTAGGTGTCAGTTTTACCAGTTTGACCTCCCAGTCTTTTTGGTTGCTCTGGCCTTCTTTCTCTATGGCTCTAGCTGGCAGAGTGCCAGCTGGCTCCCAGACTATCTCTGGCTCCGATCTCTTGTTTCCAGGAAGGCAATTTCCCCCTGCAATTTCACCGGATATGCCCAACTGGGAAGCCCTTCCCTAGTATTCAGGAGCAAGGGGGTGAAGGTGATCAGGCGCTGAGGTGTCCAGATGTTCTGCCTTTGTCGGGACAGCCGCAATTCTTAACAATCTGTCCCGTGTCCCCTGGAGTTTTAAAAAAGTCCCGCTTCTAGGGAAGATTACGCCAAACCCAGCACTGGATGTCGCCGGGCAGAATTCTCACTGCAGCCTTCTTTGGGAGCAGCTCAGAGCAGGTGGCATCAAGGTGCTCCCGGCTACCGTGAGGGCGGGGCCTCGCCGGAGCTCCATGGCTACTGTAGCTGCCTGCGCCACGGGACCCAGATCCCTCATGCTATCTCCGCAAACTCTGACCTTTCCGTGGGTGGTTGAAGAACTCCCTTGAATCCACGTGTTTGCTCCGATTGGGGCGTCACAGCTGCTCGATGGACTCCTCCGCTGTGGGTTTCCCAGGCCTCAGAGAAGATCCTCCTTTCCTGGTAGGATGGTGCAGCCTTCCCTCCGAGCCCGTAGCCCGTACCTCGCCGCCGCCATGGCAGTGCTGGCCGCTTGGTCAGGAAATCCTGTCCAGCAGACCCTTCCTTACCTTCCTTGAGAGTTCCACTGCCCCTTAGCTGCTAATCAACATTCCCTGAGCGACTCAGATGCTGTTTTTATCCGTTCTGGGACCGGAGTCAGAACAAGTCCGTCTGTTCGGTCACCATCTTCAAGCTCCGCCTTGGATCTATTTTTTTTTTTTTAAATCAATCTTTATCAACCGAAGGACTTGTATACATGCATATAAGTACAACCAATGGACACAAAACTCTGGGGAGGGAGGGGATGTGTGGGAGGGAGGGAGGGGGTCAAAAAAATCAATAAAATATATTAAAAAATAAATAAATAAAATAAAATAAAATAAATAATCTTTATTGTTCATATTATTACAAAGGTTCCTCACTTCTTCCCCCCTCCACCAGGTTCCCACCCCACCCTCCGCTCCCTCTCCACCCCCCATTGTCCTCATCCATAGGTGCACAGTTTATGTTCAGGCTCTTCCCGCATCCACCACTCCCCCTTTCCCTGAGAACTGTCAGTCCACTCCCCTCCCATATTGCCGACTCTACTACAATCAACAGCTAATATTGTTTATCAGGTTTTTCAATCTCCTTTTGTTGTTGTTGTTGTTGTTTTTAATTAATAAACTTTTACACTTCCAAGAACAAATTTTAAAATCTAATAATTTTAAACCTTGATTTTTTCCTGCCCTGGGAATTGAGAAGCAAACTTGTTTACATGTAAACTTGCCCTTAGACTATCAAAAGGCATAGCCATTCAAGTGTAAATGAACACATTGTTTAAAGATAGCTGCTGGTTGGAATTGGATTACCTGTTCTGGGTGGGAAGGGCTTGTCCTCCCCTTTCTCCATTAAAATTAAGGTGTTAGCTTTAAAACCTCTTTTTGGCAAGAGACCTTAAACTTTCAGAACTTTAAATTTTTCAGATAGTAAATCAGTTACTTAGCATTTTCTCAAATCAATAATACCTCCACATGCCCAAGGATACACTTCACACAAAAGACATTTCCAAATAGATCAACCAGACCCCATCCAGACCCCAGATAAGGCACTCACAGATCAACACCCCAGCGTTATACTAACTCAACACATCCAGATCTAAGCCTTCATCACTTGATTCAGCAGACCCTCAAGTTCCCCCAAAGTTTCCAGCCATGTTTGAGAGGCAGCCCTGGGGCGGGGGCAGGCGAGGAGCGAGCTGTTCTGAGCCTGGTTGCTCAGGGCCTGGCCTCTGTTGCTCTGGTCCGCTCCACAACCAGCTGCTCCGGGCCTGGCCACTCCTGACCTGGGTGCTCCCGGCTTGTTTGCTGCTGCTCTGGGCCTGGCTGCTCCCGACCCGGCTGCTCTGGGCCCGGCCACTCAGGACCCGGCCGCTCCGGACCCGGCCGCTGCTACTCCTGGCCTGGCTGCTCCTGACCCGGCCGCTCTGGGCCCAGCTGCTCTGGGCCTGGCCGCTCCCTGCCTGGCTGCTGCTGCTCCAGGCCTGGCTTCTCCTGGCCTGGCAGCTGCTGCTCCAGGCCTGGCTGCTCCTGGCCCGACTGCTCTGGGACTGGCTGATCTGGGCCTGGCCGCTCCCGACCTGGCTGCTCCGGGCTTGGTTGCTGCTGCTCTGGGCCTGGCTGCTCCCGACCCGGCTGCTCCGGGCCCGGTCACTCCGGGCCTGGGTGCTCCTGGCCTGGCCACCCTGGGCTTGGCCACCTCTGCCCCAGGCCTGGCTGCCACTGCCCCAGGTCTGGCTGCTCCAGGCCTGGCTGCTGCTGCTCTGGTTCTGGCTGCTGCTCCTCTGGGGCCTGGCTGCTGCTGCTCTGGGCCCGGCTGCCACTGCCTTGTGCCTGGCCATTCTGGGCCTGGCCACCGCCATTCCAACATTCTGTCCTTTTTTAAAAAAACGCATTTATGTTGCAATGTTGGCTGCTGAGTTGAGTTCTGACTTAGTCTTTGATTTTTCAAGATCTTCTTTGTATTCTTTCTTAAGTAATTTTACTATCTTTTGCTATAACTTGATTTCTTAACATTGAAAACTTTCGGTTTCTTCCTACTTGTCCTGGAGGCTCAGCAGGCTGGCCTGCAGCACCCCTTTGTTATCCGTGGCCTCCTGCACGCTTCAGCCTGTTGCTGGGGTCGGCGCCACCCAGGAAGCAGCCCCCGGCCTTGGCTCTAGCAGCACCCCCTTCCCGGGGGCCCCGTCGCCTGGCTCCTTGCCTGCACCCGGCTGGCCGGTGTCCGGCAGCGGCTCCCGCTCCTCATCGCGTTCTTCCCAGTCTGGAGGTTTTGTCTCCTTCCCGCTAGGGGAGTCTAGCATCAGAGTCAACAGACTGTCCTCTGTGTGCAATGTGTGGGGACTCTGGGTGCTCCGCCTTTCACTGCTCCCCCGGGATTCCACCTCACAGCCCCGTCTCTCTCTGCTTGGGCCTGGGTCCCCAGGGATTGGTCTAGAACTGGGGTTCAGAGCAGTTGGAACTGGGGCTCAGCACAGCCGGAGGTTTTGTTTCCTTCCCGCCAGGGCAATCTAGCATCAGAGTCAACATTCCGTCCTCTGCGCGCAATGTGCGCGACTCCAGGAGCTCCGCTTTTCGCCGCTCCCCTGGGATTCCGCCTCACAGCCCCGTCTCCCCCTGCCTGAGCCTGGGTCCCCAGGGTCTGGCCCGGAACTAGGACTCAGCGCTGCTGGTTCTGGGGTTCAGCCCAGTCTGGGGCTTTTATTTCCTTCCTGCTAGGGAACGCCAGGCAGGCACCCAGCCTTCTCCTCCTCTCTGGCTCCATCCTCTCCACGTCTCTGTACCTTAGGCTTTTTCAGCTCCTCTGATTTTCCTTCTGGTTTTCTCTTTCCTTCTTGTTGTAGAATTTTCAGTCAGTCGACTACCTGTAGCTCTGGGCAATGTCCATTTTATATTTTAGTTGTATTACATTGAAATTGTTATATGCGGCTGTGGTTAGGTATTTACCTGAGCATCCATCTTGGATCCTCCCTACTATTCTGGATCTATTTTTGTTCATCAGTTTAATGTTGTTCATTATATTCCACAAATGAATGAGATCATGTGATATTTATCTTTCTCTGACTGATTTATTTCACTTAGCATAATGCTCTCCAGTTCCATCCATGCTGTTGCAAAGGGTAAGAACTTTTTTTTTTTTTTATAGTAGCACAGTATACCATTGTGTAGATGTACCATTATTTTCTAATTAACTCATCTGCTGATGGTCACTTAGGTTGTTTCCAAGTCCTAGCTATGGTAAATTGTGCTGTTGTGAACATAGGGGTGCATCCTTTCTAATTGGTGTTTCTAGTTTCTTGGGATATATTCTTAGAAGTGGGACCACTGGGTCAAATGGGAGTTCCATTTTTATTTTTTTGAGGAAACTCCATACTGATCTCCACAATGGCTGCAACAGCTTGCATTCACACCGGCAATGCACCAGGGTTTCTTTTTATCCACATCCTCACCAGCACTTGGCATTTGTTGATGACAGCCATTCTGACAGGTGTGAGATGTTACCTCATTATCATTTTGATTTGCATCATTCCCATCACTGTATCTACACAGCATTATTCTTTATGAAATTAAAGCTAATTAAAAAACCCCACAAAACTAAGGAGCTGTCTGGATAAAAAAACATTTAACAGATTTAAATGTTTTATGTTAGAACATAAAATTAGAGTTCACTGATAAAAAGAAATTACAAAACTTTCTTGTGATTTTGCTAATGTCAAAATGTTCTATACATTCTGATTCTGTTTAAAATTTAAAGTGCTTTTGTAAAAACAGAATATTGTCAGTTTTTATTGTGTTGTCATGCCTTGTTTTAGAATTAAGTCCTAAAGTTTATTTATATCCAGGTGTGTTTTTAAAAAAATGTATTTTATTGATTTTTTACACAGGCCAATGTCCTATCCAGTGAGCCAAACTGGTTAGGGCTATCCAGGTATGTTTTAACAAAAAAATACTGTGTTATTATAATAAACTAGAGGCCTGGTGCACAAAATTTGTGCATGGTGGTTGAGTGTCCCCCAGCCTGCACCCTCTCCAACCTGGAACCCCCTGAGGGATGTCTGACTGCCCACTTAGGCCCCATCCCACTGGTATCGGGCCTAAATGGGCAGTTCGGACATCCCTCTCACAATCCAGGATGCTGGCTCCCAAATGCTCACCTGCATGCCTTCCTGATTGCCCCTAACTGCTTCTGTCTGCCAGCCTGATCACCCCCTAACCAATCTCCTGCCAGCCTGATTGATGCCGAACTGCTCCCCTTCAGTCCTGGTCACTCTAACTGCCCTACCCTGCAGGCCTGGTCACTCATAACTTACCTCCCCTGATGGTCTGATCCCCACAACTCCCCTCCTCTTCAGGCCTGGTCCTCCCAACTGCCCTCCCCTGACGACCCAGTCACCCCTAACTGCCATCCCCTGCCAGCCTCATTGCCCCTAACTGCTATCCCCTGCTGGCTTGGTGATCTCACCCCCCAACTGACCTCCCCTGCAGGCCTGGGTCCCACCAAACTTCCCTCCCCTGCAGGTCTGGTCCCCTCAACTGTCCTCCTCTGCCAACCTCAATACCCCTAACTGCTCTCCCATGTTGGTCTGGTCTCTCCCTCAACTGCCTTCCCCTACAGGCCTGGTACCTCCCAACTTCCTTCTGATACAGGCCTGGTCCCCACAAACTACTCTCCCCTGCAGGCCTGGGTTTCCCCCAACTGCCCTTACTGGCAGGCTATGTCACCCCCAACTTCCCTCCTCTGCCAGCCTGGTGACCGCTAACTGCCCTCCCCTGCAGGTTTGATCACCCCCAACTTCCCTCCCTTATAGGCCTGGTCCCCCCCAATTGCTCTCCCCTGCAGGCCTGGGTCTTCCCCCCCCCCCCCCAGTTGCCCTTTCTCTGCCAGCCTGGTCATCCCTAACTGCCCTCCCCTGCAGGATTGATGGCCCCCAACCGCCCTCCCTTGCAGGCCTGATCCTTCTCAACTGCCCTCCCCTGCTGGCCATCTTGTGGTGTCCATCTTGTGTCCACATGGGGGCAGCTATCTTTGACCATATGGGGGCAGCCATCTTGTGTCTTGGAGTGACAGTCAATTTGCATATTACTATTTTATTAGATAGGATGTATGTATCTTTGTTTTGTTTTTTTAAAAAAATATATTTTATTGATTTTTTACAGAGAGGAAGAGAGAGGGATAGAGAGTTATAAACATCGATGAGAGAGAATCATCGATCAGCTGCCTCTTGCACACCCCCTACTGGGGATGTGCCCGCAACCCAGGTACATGCCCCTGACCGGAATCGAACCCGGGACCTTTCAGTCCGCAGGCCGATGCTCTATCCATTGAGCCAAACCAGTTTCGGCTGTATCTTTGAATAGTAAAATAGTAAAGTAACTTTTGATGCATATGACATTGTGGGGGGACTTATAGTGGGGCAATGCTTATATGTTTGTTCAGGAGGGTGCTCTTATATAGGAGGTATTACCATGATGACCTTCAAGCAAAGACAAGTCAGAGGCTTGGAAATTGGGAACTCAGGTAAAGTAAGGAGAATCTGTTTTAGACCTCTCTCTCTCTCTCTCTCTCTCTCTCTCTCTCTCTCTCTCTCTCTCTCTCTCGCACACACACACACACACACACACACACACACACACACACAAGTTAGGGTAGTAGCTGGAAACTATGGGATCTGAGATTGGGAATTTGTTAACATGTATTTATAGTTCATTTGTATTTCCCAATTGTTCTCCTTTAGCATATCCGATGGAAGCTTTTTTAGTTCATTTGTATTTCCCAATTGTTCTCCTTTAGCATATCCGATGGAAGCTTACAGTTTTCCAAAAGACTACTGAGGTTTTTTTTTATTGTTTAAAGTATTACAAATAGTAGTACATATGTCTTCTTTTTCCCCCTCATTTGACCTTCCCTCAGCCTTCCCTACCCTCCCAGTACATGCCCTCACTCCCCTTCCAGTGTCTTGTGTCCATTGGTTATGCTTATATGCATGCATACAAGACCTTTGGTTGATCTCTTACCTGCCCCCTCAACCCTCCCCAGCCTTTCCACTGTAGTTTGAAAGTCTGTTTGATGCATCTCTGCCTCTGTATCTATTTTTGTTCATCAATTTATAATTTTTTTTATTATTCATAAATGAGTGAGATCATGTGGTATTTTTCTTTCACTGACTGGCTTATTTAACTTAGCATAATGCTCTCCAGTTCCGTCCATGCTGTTGCAAATGGTAAGAATTCATTCTTTTTTATAGCATCATAGTATTCCATTGAGTACATGTACAACAGTTTTCTAATCCACTCATTGGCTGATGGGCACTTAGGCTATTTCCAAATCTTAGCTATTGTAAATTGTGGTGTTATGAACATAGGAGTGCACATATCCTTTCTGATTAGTGTTTCTGTTTTCTTCTGATATATTCCTAGAAGTGGGATCACTGGGTCAAATAGGAGTACTATTTTTACTTTTCTGAGAAAATGCCATACTGTTTTTCACAGTGGCTGCACCAGTCTGCATTCCCATCAGCAATGAAGGACAGTTCCTTTTTCTTCGCATACTCCACAGCACTTGTCATTTGTTGATTTTTAAAAAAATTTTTAAATTGATTTTTTACAGAGAGGAAGGGAGAGAGATAGAGAGCTAGAAATGTTGATGAGAGAGAAACACCGACCAGCTGCCTCTTGCACACCCCCCACGACCAACGTACATGCCCCTGACTGGAATCGAACCTGGGACCTTTCAGTCCGCAGACCAATGCTCTACCACTGAGCCAAACCGGTTTTGGCCATTTGTTGATTTTTTGATGATAGCCATTCTGACAGGTGTAAGGTGGTACCTCATTATTGTTTTGATTTGCTTCTCTCAGATGATTAGCGACTTGGAGCATGTTTTCATATGTCTGTTGGCTTTCTGAATGTCCTCTTTCAGAAACTGTCTATTTAGCTCATTTGCCCATTTTTTGGGAGGTTGTTTATCTTCCTTTTGTCTGCAAGCTGACACTCTATCCACTGAGCCAATCTGGTTTCGTTAAGTTGTATGAGTTCCATGTAAATGTTGGAGATTAAACCCCTATTGGAGATAACATTGGCAAATATGTCCTCCCAGGCAGTGGGCTTTCTTGTTTTTTAGTTGATGGTTTCTTTTGCCGTGCAGAAGCTTTTTATTTTTATGTATTCCCATTTGTTTATTTTCTCCTTAGTTTCCATTGTCCTAGGAGCTGTATCATTAGTTTTAAAGAATCAGAACATACAAAGGGCATGGAGCACGTTTGTAGTTTAGGGATGATTATTGCAGTGATAATTCAAGCAAAAGATGCTTAAGGAATGGTACATTCAGGATGTCAAGCTCAATCCACTTGTTTAATACTCATCCCCATCTAGAAATTCTCTTACTGTGTTTAAATATTGGAATTCTGAGTTTTGATTTTATTGATGAGGCATCTTCATTGCTTAAGGCATTCTTGACTTGACCCCACCCATTTTTGGAGCCTGTTACTTTCCTACTGAAGTCCCAACATGCTTTTCTGTTTACTGTCCAGCAGGTAGAGATTTGACTCCTTAGTGTTTTCATGGGCAAACTGTTTCCTTTGCTAACCATGTAACTTTCCCAAAGAACAGTCCAAAGGGTTTGCTTCTACATGATATCTCTACTCCCACCCACTTCCACGTCAATACCCATATGGCTAGCACATAGAAAGTTTTCAATAGATGCTAACTTATACCCTAAGGACTGAGAAGGGCTCCTAGTGGCTAAAACAAACAAACAAACAAACAAACAAACAAACACCCCCCACAAAAAAACAACAAGAACAAGAACAACAACAAAAAACAAACCCAGAGCCTAAAGGTCATTTCCACACAGGAGCCACTCATGCAAACTATATTTCAGGGAGAAGCCTGCACTACCGGTGTGCCTGTGAACTGAACTTTCTGCCTGCACTGTGTTTCTGCCTTATGAGCCAGCCTTTATAATGTAGTTCCTGGAGTCCTAGTCCAACCAATAGGACTGGGATTTTCCATTCAATCAGAGCTGTGCAGCTCCGGCCAATCTGAGTGGCTGTACTCTGTCCAATCAGGATGTGCCTTTAGGATCTATCGAACTTTGAGGATTTGGTGTCCTCATTTGCATGAGGATGAACCAATCAGGAACCAGGGACAGGGACTCCCCTTCATATAAGCCATCTCCCTTCTGGCTCTGAGAGCACACTTTCCACCGAAGACTGCATTTCCCCAGCTGAAACTGAAACATTGAAAATGGCTCACCAGAGTAGAGCAGACCTGTGTGGAGTAGACATAGTGGAGCAGAGCTGCTTAGCTGGCCCCAGGTTCACTACACAGCCTGTTTTCACAGCTGTGCTGTAGCACTATTGAGCTGTTCCATAGTAGTGCTGTTTTCACAGCCATTCTTTATCAATATTTGCACTGAATAAAGTTTTCTTCTTCACCATATCCCAAACTGGGGATTCCTGTTGATGTTGAATTGGCACCAGCAATAATCAATTGACACTTATGGTAGGTACTGTATTGTGAATCATAAATACCCATTGATGTAAGCAGACCTCAACCTGTGCCAACTAGATCTACTCATATGAGAAGAGCTTGGGGCCCTTGCTGGATAGTTCACTTGGTTAAAGTATCCTCCTAACATGCCAAGGTTGTGGATTTGATCCCCAGTAAGTGCACATGTAGGAGTCAACCAATGAATGCATAAATAAGTGGAACAAAACATTCAATGTTTCTCTCTCTCTCTCTCTCTCTCTCTCTCTCTCTCTCTCTCTCTCTAAAAAATAAAAATAAAAAGAAGAGCTTGGAAGTATTTTAAACAAATATTTTTATTTACTGTGTGAATACATATATATTCTAATCTACTCCCACTTCCCATGCTTCCACCCACTACACTACCCCTTACCCAAGGTGCCCTCCCCAACCCAACCCAGAATCCAAATTTAAACATTAAATGAGGGTACAGAGGAATAGGGACATTAGTAGAGCATATTTAAAGCACAGTAACAAGAAAATTAGTAACACAGATATCCCTGTTGGAATCACAAAATAATGTCCATTCTTCTATTGAACAAGGTGAGACTTCTCTCATTCTCCTTTGTCATGATGTCCCATTGCAATTTGTCAATATCTCTTCAGGGGAATTATTTTCTGTGCCATTTAAACATTGCTATTGCAGCTTGCATACAGAAAATGTGGCAAATCCACAGTATTCTTCCCTGGGAGTCTTCAGTCCCGCAGCCCACACTACAACTACATACACACCCTGCATCTAGTGTGAGATATAACTGTGCACATAGGATGTTTCCATCATTCCATAGATCTTGTGAGAAAGGACAGAGCAGTGCAAAAGGCTGAAATGCTGAAAGTCAGAAGTATCAAGTTCATTTTCATTTCACGGAAAGTCCAGTAAACACTGCTTAGGCAGGTGCTGGAGTAGACAATAAACTTCACTATCTAAAAGATAATTTTCTTTCCTTCTTTCTCTATGGGTTATTTAATATTTTTATTTGTATTTAAATTTTTATTTTATTGAAGGATTTCTTAATACTAAACTTTCCTGTTTGAGTTCCAAGTTACAGGTACAAAGGTCTTCACAAACACAACCTCTTGGTTAAAGCAACAAAAAGAGTATTCAGTGTTTTCCAAATATTAATGAAGGCTTTACACTACCTTGAGATCAGTGTTTTGAGTGGGGAAATCCTCTACAACAAAGGCCTTGTAGGTCAGCTTGATCTGTGTATCTCTCCTGGATGTCATTTAGATCATTCCATAAAAATAAACCAATGACACCTTTATTTCTAGTAGGATCGAATCCCAAAATAATAGCTAGATATATTTCTTAATTTTAAATTCTGCTATAACATTTTAACTTGTTTAGTTAACATATACCTACTTACATAAATCTAAATATGGGGACTTCCTTCAGAATCTGCATCTATTATGCCAAGAAATGCACTTCAAGCTAAAATCTATGCTTTTTCCTCAGTACCCACCTTGGGCATCCAGATAACGCTGTTTCTTTCAGCATCAAGCTTTCCATATGATATAAAAGGGCTCCTTTCCAGTGTTTTTCTGTTTTCAGAGTATCTACTCATTCACCAGCATATTTACAAATGAAACCTGCAGTCTTATCCAGACCCCCTAACAGTTTCTAGTTTTTCAATGTGGGGACGAACATTGACAACAAACACATTGAAAAACACCAAAAGGTCTTACTTTGATAATTACAAAGTTATCATCACATATAAAATAGTTCTATTGGCAGGAAGGTTGAACTAGACACAGAAAACTCTGAACAAGAGATATCAGAATAAACAACTTCATCCACACTCTCAAACTGTCCAGACTGGCTCCATCTCATTTCCTTCCTCACATGGCCTGAAGGACGACAGTGTCCCTCAATGAGGCTTTGTCTCATAATCTAGAGATGTTGACAGCCTTCAGCAATGACAAAGAAGGAAGCAGGTGGTCCAAATTTGTAATTATGATTCTTGGTAGTCACTTGATGATATTAAGGCATGTAAATTTCCTGAAGCATAGGTAACACCCAAGCTTAAAAAGTTTCTCACAAATTAGGCAAAGGAATTTTAGCCTTCTGTTCTTCCTACGTTATATATGCTAACAAGGGTCTGAGTCCACAGATTTCAATGTCTTTATGAATTCCTCATTATTTTAGAAAATTACAATTTAGACATTTAACATTTTCTTTCCTGGCATGAATCAGAAAGATTCTTTTATGATAATGGTTTCTTAAGCTTTGTGTGTATCTTTCTGTGTCTGTGTATAGTGTATGTTCTGTATACATTTTTTCCATTTTTTTCTTTATTAGCGCATAAATTGTTTATGCTCATGTGTATTCAAGTTCCTACTCCCAATTTAAAGTTTTGCTTTTATGTGTGTTTAAGAATAAAATTAAGTATATTTTCTTTTGAATAATAAATATCCAATTGGTATTATTATATGCTTTTGCTAGTAGGACACTTACCATGAAATAAGGCTAGAAGTGTGAATGCTACACAGATTTTAATAACATAGTATCAGCATCTACAACAATGTACAAAATAGTAATCTGATCACCTAGAAAAATGATGATGATTTTGAAAAGATTCCGGAGTTCATTTATTCAAACAGATAATTGACTAAGTGACTAAAAATTAAAATTTAGATTTGGAATATGCATTATGAAAAGACTTGGTCATATTTATTTTAAAATATAATAAATCTTTGTGTACATTTTTCTGTATGTATAAGCATGTATGTATTCTTATATATGTGGGAGTATATGTACATTTACATATGTGCATCTGTGTAGATATGTATAGGTGTATGTGTGTGTTTATGTATATGTGTGAATACATGCTTATGTGTGAGTGAGTGTATGTGTGATAGCACACAAAGGTAAGTACAGGATGAGAGGGAATTTTCAATGAAAGAGGCCTTCAGTTGAGAACACCTAAAAGTGAATCTATGTTATACATATATAAATAAATAATATTTAAAATTGACTACCAGCATCTCAGATATATGTGTCAGGAGATAAATTCCTCTAGTCCAAACATATCCAGTAAGGTGTGGTATTGGACCAGCTTCATATAGCTCTTAGTTTCATCAAAGCATTTCTTTAAATGTACTGGATTAGACCAATGTACAGTTTCATGGCATTGGACAAAGGCTTGTATATGCATTTGGATGTGTGAAAAAGGATAATTTGGCAACTTCTCCCATCCGCCATTGCTGTAATTCTCTCTGTTCAACTATACATTTAAAAAATGGTATCCTTCTGACAAGAAGGTGACACTGTTAAAACACTATCAGTATTTAATATACTTTAAACTATTTCTCAGAAGTGAAAATGAATTTTTCAGGGCTATTCAAAGAATAGTTTTGTTGGGTCTTCCAGATGGCTGATAACCCATGTTCAGAAAAAGGCTGGCCAGGGTGAGTGGTGCAGTCTGTAAACAGACACAAATGGGGTTTTGAAACCACAATCCCATAGTTCTTTAGCACCATGCTCAAACCCACAAAGCTAAATGGCTGCACATGGGTTAGAGCCTACGACCTAGCACTCATTAGCACCATATTCCAATTAAATAAGTCTTCAGTCAGAAACTACTTATAATGGTAGCACCCCCAGACTTGGCTGGGTGTTGAGTTCAGATTAGTTGCTGCTGAAAAGAATCTAAGCAAACCCCACAAAAAATTCAAACTACCAAGGGGCTCAATTCTTCAAGCATCCTGTCCATCACCAAAGCTGCAGCAAACACTGAAACTGGATCATCTGTTAAGCATGTAACATCCCAGATATTCAGCTTTACTGAGGTGTGTGTGGGGGCTGTCTGATTCTTTGGAGGATGAAAGTGGGAATAGGGAAGAGTGTTTCTAGAAAGAGGAACACTAAGTGAACATACAATAGCACAGTAGTCATTTAAATTACAATGACATCTCTTTCATCTGAACTTCTCTTAAGTCTAAGTAGGTAAAGGAACTTTATATCAGAGCAAGGTATAATTCCTTCAGGAAGCACTGGCTACCTCAGGAAATTTTCACTCTGCTCTCTCCTCATGAGGAAGCAGTGTCTTAGACAATCAGCCTGATTGTCCTGGGATGTATCCATCCTGCCAAAAGGAGAATGAGAAAGACAAGTCTGTTCTTAGAAGAATGAGGATATACATAATGAGAAAGAAAAAAAATATCAGCAGAGCTCACCACTCACAAAGACTACCAATTTCAAAAATAGCTGAAGCTGAAAGGTGAATGTGTAATTACAATGATGCCACTAGCAGATGTGGTTATCTATTTAGTCCAGGACTTCTCTAAATATTTAGTCCTGTACTTAGTAAATATAGTTATTTTTTAATATTTATAGTGTTTTGTTATTTTGGTGGTGAGAGTAGGAAGGAAAAAGAGATAAAAGGTTCATTCGTGAAAATGAAAATAGAAAGAAGCAGAGATTAAACTACCCTTTCCCCCCTCAAATTATTCTTGATCTAAAAAAGGGATGCAATACTTTAGCAAGTATGGAAAATTTACATAGATTCCTGGAGTTCTGACTTCAAATTAGCCAATTTCTGCTTTCACCAGGTAGGATGACTAGCTAGAATCTAAACTCCAGTTAATCTGTTTTGTGCCTCTGGCTTGACACTTTCCAGAGGAAACTGAAGAATTAAAAGGACTTTGAGTAACATGTCCTTGGTAAAAAGACAATGATTAAGATGAGAAGAAAGGGAAGATGATTGAGGATAATGAGATTGAAGCAGAAACACACATACACTCTAAAGAGATGATGATAACCTGTTCTCAGTACTGCTAAAACCAATGGGTTTGGCCAGTTACTATGAAGTTCACAGCAAATGGAGCAATAAAACTCTGAAGCCAGCCAGGTGGGCCTGGAACATCTAACAATCTCCAGGGTTATTTTGTGGTGATAAAAGTCTATTCTTATTGTTGTTATTGTTAGTAGCTATTTTATATTTTTAAAAAGTTATTTTGATTCTTTGCGGGTGGTGATGAAATATAAAAAGGAGGCAGAGGAGGAAGTGAACAAAGCTAAAATGCTGTGCAGATCCCAAGACTTCCATTAAGGGTTAGAGAAGTCTGAATTCTGAAGATAAGAGAAGAGAGAAATATTGGAGAGAATTGATGAACAATAATTAAAATGCAAGGAGAAAGCAGTAGTTTAAACTATGCATCAGAGTTCAAAGAAGTGAATGATGAATAGATAGATAATAGAGGAGGGATGAAGAAAGAACAAATTAGAAAAGGGGTACCAAAGAAAGAAGAGACTAAGGAGGAATGAGGAAGCTGGTGATGGAGGAGGAGGGGCAATAAGAGGAGTAAGGAGAGAAGAAAATGAAAGATAATTAAAGGAAGAGGAAAGAACTGAAGAAGAGGGGAAAAGATGGGCAGAAGTAGGGAGAAGAGGGGAAAGCGGAGGAGAGGGGAACAAAGGAGACACGGAAAGAGGGTGAGAGGAAGGAAGGAATTTGTAGGAGGTGGAGGAGGAACAGAAGGAAAAGGAGAAGGGTGGAACAGAGACAGTAGAAGAGGAGAAGGTGCCAGGGAGAGAAGATAGAGAGGGAAAAATGAAAAGGGGCAGACAAGGATATGAGTAGGGAGGGAATTGGGGGGAGGAGGAGAAAAAACACATCCCCATCATGGCATTTTCCTGACACACACAGTTATACCTTTCAAAGAGCCTTAATAACAATGTCTCCACATGAAAGGCGATGGCAGATAGTTACTTCCTCCTCATCTCTCTTGAGTTGAAATCCTCATAGGCTAGAGGGATGGAAACAAATCAACAGTGAACACAATATACTTTCTTTTTTTCCAGAAAAAGAGATGTATAAATTTACATTAGATAAGGTATGTTAAATGTGGAGTCAAGGAACAGGGAGAAGTTTTGGATTTTGCAGTGCTAACTTGAGCACTTGAATAGTCAATGGATTTAAAAGAAAGCTATCATCAAATTATTGTATTTGCATTCTGGAGAAATAACCCAGATGATGTAGAGTGAACCATTTAACTGCCTTATCTTTTCCTGTAAAGTTTCTCATTCTCATTCTTCCATGAGGAGATAAGACTATTTGCACTTATAGGGAGCTCTAAGATCTTAAAGAACCCAATTAAAATTTAGAAACTGGATTTCTCTTCCATTACTTCTCTGGGAAAATTTTAGACACAATATGGACATTGACCTCTTGTTCATCTAAATAAATGTAAGTAATCTTTGGGGGCTCTGAGACAATGTCTAAGATGTCAGAACACAAGAGCCATGGCCAGGTGGGCACACAAAAATGGAGAAGGGAACAATCTCCAGAATCAGAGATGAAATATAGGAGACCCAAGTCATAGTGTAACTTTACTTTGAGTTATGTAAAAACATCTCTGATGAGCCTGAAGATCTAATATCTTCAGTTTACTTACTGTTGGGGGAAAGAAAATGTTGGAAAGGAAACAGGAGAGAAGACAGAAGAAAATGAAAAAGCAAGTAAGACACATATGATGGCTCATACAGCTCCCATCCCTCAAATTCCAACCCCTCCCTCCATTCCCCCAAAATGTAAAATGAATGAAACTTATTATTTTGGTCCCACCCTATCTGAGTTTTTGAGGATGGATAATCTATCGCGGTCTGGGCAGCTTAAACTCTAGGCACTGTGGGGTGGAGAAAGGAGGTTTCCACCTCTGGGGATGAAGGAGGACTGGGTAGCTCATCAAAATCTTTGAATCGTGGGAATTTGGGCACCCCAGGATTGGGATCCATTCTAGCAGGGGGATGAGTGGGTGAGGTGGAGCTCAGTTGGCGGTGCTCCCCTCTCAGGCGGCTGATTCCATTTAGTAGCATCTTCTGTATATCCATGAAGACCTTCTGAACTTCAATATGGAAGCTATCACTGAGCCAGCAATAGATGTAAGGGTTGTAGCACGAGCTGCTAACTGCAAGCCAGCGGAGGAAGAAGTAGAGACCATTGTGGCTTGAGATGGATTCACTAGAGAGCAGCACCAGATAGATGTTGAGGGGAAGCCAACAGATAGTGTAGACAAGCACTACCATCATTAGCATCTTCAGACTTTGCTTCTTCTTCCCACGCTGGCAAATGTAGGTGTGGATATTGATGTCATCAACAGCATTATGGATCCACAATTTCTTGGCCACATGACCATAGACAACCATCAGCACCATCAATGGCAAGAGGAAGAAGAGCAAAAAGGTACTCAGGTCAAGATATTTCCATGTGGATTTTGAAGTATAGGAGAAACTGGGGAGGCATACAGTTTCTTCAGTTTTGTTTCTAGGTTATAAGACAGAGAAAGAGAAACATTAACTTACAAAGCAGGGAGTTTTAGTGTTCATCAATTCCAGACATCTCATATGATATATACAGAAACAATGGACCCCAAACAGAAAGTGGTATGCCTAACAACCCATTGTCATGAGAGTTCTTGAGTACTCTTAGTAAATTCCAGTTTAGAGAAATTTATTTTTGTATCCATGTTTTGCAATGTGCTATTCCAGCCCCTATCCCATTCCCCTTATTTCATGAGGCTTTCAAGGTCACAGGTTGCTCAAATCCAGACACTGGCCATTCTGTGTTCCTCTTACCCAATTTCCACTTGGTAAAGCTTTTGGTGAATGGCATGTGGCAAAGCAGCACAGGTGCTCACAATCCAGATGATAATGATGCAAACATTGCCTTGCATTGGAGTAATTCTGGATTTCAGGGGATATAGCATGACCTGGAAGAAAAGACCCCAGCCCAATTAAACAATCTATATTAAGGTTACTTACTAGTCACTATTCAACTGACCTTCTTTTGCAAAAGTGCAAAGACTTGGTAGGTGGGTGAGTAATGTTCTTTGGGTACTAGTTCTGTTGAGCAGTGAGTGGTATTTTGTTTTATGAAAGAACAAAGTTGGTTAGTGTAAGAGAGAAACATGTCAATGGGAAGACAGCAATCCAAGTGGACTGATTTCAAAGTTTCTATCTCCCAGTTAGTTCAGTGGAGAAGAGGGATGGATGTCCAAAAGTGTAATGTATTTTTTCTTTATCATATATCGATGGGTGAGTACTTCACATCCCTTTATTCTTTATCTCACTTGGTTCCCTTTATGTCTCTTTCCCTTATTCCCCTTCCCCTCCCATCTTTATCCTTCATTGGTCAATTTTTCCTTCCTCCTTTTCCCTCTCCTTTCTTCCTCCATGCCTTCTCCCATCTTCCTTAATCTCCTATGACTTAGATTTCTCTATGGCCCCCTCCATCTGGTTCCAGCCACAACACCTTCAATTTTCCTCTGTGTTCTTCCCACTGCACTTGTTTCCTGGCTCCCTCTCAAATGATGAACAATATCTCATCCCTGGCCCTACCTCCTTCCTTTTAATTCACTTCAATCCCTCCTCTTAACTATGTCTTCCTCAATCTCTCAATTTATTTCTATTTCATTTGCTCAGCTCTCACTGGAAGATTTCAAGCCCACCTCTCAGACTCAACCCATCACCAGCCCTGATGCCACATCCTGCTCTGACTCATTCTTCCCCTCTTTCTTCCCTTAGCCAGTCCTGCAATGCAGCAAATAAAAATGTTTTCCTTAACAGCAACAGAAAAAAAAATGTTTACCAAAGGAGAAGGAGGCCACTTAAAAAAAAATCATTTTATTGCTCCATCGCTGTTTCCATAGCACCAAATAAAAGATGATGGTATTTTTGTTACATAAGATTTGATATGGCAAAAGTCTAATTCACATATTGCAATCCTCCTAATATGTGTGTGTGTGTGTGTGTTCTCTCTCTCTCTCTCTCTCTCTCTCTCTCTCTCTCTCTCTCTCTCTATCTCTTTCTATATATATATATATTCACATAGATTGTCTCAATGAACTCAAACATTTTAAATTATTTATGTTCTTAGCTGCTTCCATCTATTTAGAAGAAAAACCTACTCTTTGATAAGACCTGAAAAACCCTGGGAAAACCTACCCGATGTCGGTCCAGGGAAATAGCAGCCATGGTCATCACTGTTACATAGGCACAAGAGTACTGAGCAAAATGACTGAGGTGGCATGTCATCTTCCCAAACACCAAGGAATTACACAGATAGCGCACCTGTGGGAGAAAGGACATGGTGAGGCACCAGGACTCAGCGTTGCGTAATTCCCCTCTTACAAGCTCAAAATAGAAGTAGAAAAAGCTTCCTTGCTTCACAAATTGCTGGCATTATTGTCTCAGGAAGGAAATATTTTCACATTGTATCTGTCATACCCTCATCTATTTCCACAGAAACAGCCAGTTTGAAGACACAGACCTCATATTAACAAAAATTGTTAGCCATTTTCCATTCCAAGCACTGCATAAAAACAAACAAACAAACAAACAAACAAATAAATAAATAAAAAATGTGGAAACGGAAGCTACGTCTTTGTGACAAAGCTCACCCAAAACAGATCTGCACCCCTCCCTTAAGCCACACACGTCACTCAGTCTCTGACAAGGCAGGAGATTAATACAGCAACGCAATCACAATCATGGCTGTAGCTCCCCTCCCCTCAAGTTCCAAACCGTTTACAACATCTCAGCCATTCCTGTCTCTACGCACTTTCTTAATCAACTGTACCCGCTTCAGTGCTCCTTCCCATTACGCAGCTCTCTCTGCTGCAAATGCAAAGTTGTGATTCTGCTCTCATGGCCTGAGCCCCGGGTTCCCTCTTCAGCACACAGCTTACCATGGTGAAGGGAGAGCTGAGAAAAGCCAGCATCATGTTGGTCACGGAGATATTGACGACAAAGAGGCCGGTGGCAGTGTGCATCTTCTTGTACTTCATAATCACATGGTTTAAGACCCAGTTCCCTAGTATGGCAGCAAATACCACTATGGTGTACCCTATTACTAGCCAGAACTGTACCCGCTCATCCTGGGACACCATCTCTGAAGCTATAGTACCTGCTGTGTCATCCAGGATGCCAATGTTTGAGATATGGCCAGGTAACTTATGGATCATGGAGAGCACGCTATCCCGGCCTGAGCTAGTAACCGCGGATGCTGCATTAGAAATAGACTGCAGCACCTGGGAAGCGGTGGAGGTGATGAGATCATCAAACCCACTTGGCACACTCAGAGCTTCGGGGGTGAGCTCGTCCCCATAGCTCATAATGCTGGGGTTTGGGAAAGCCCCTTGGGGTGATTCTGTGGTCGGGGCGTCCAGCTTGACGCCTTTGGAAAACCTCAAAATCCTTAAACTACTGGGTCAGGGAGAGCCAAGGGAAGAGAGATGGAGGGGTAGGGGGTCTTCACAGAGCGCTGGGCAAGCGCTGCTCAGCGTGGCCCGGAAAGCTCTGAGTGGAAATGCACTCTCCAAGGTGTGGGAGGGGGTGGGTGGGTGGATAGCACTGAGGGGACCCGAAAGAAGGAAAAAAAAAAACAACCGCTGGACCTGACTCGGAGTGGGCTGAGCTGAGCTGGACAGTGGATCGCAGGGCTGGCGAATGCGGCTGGCTCCAAATGTTCCTTAGCTTGGGATGCGCAGGCAGTGCAGGCTTCCGGACAGCAGCGCTAGGCTTCCCCGAGCGCCCTTCCTCCTTCCCGCAGTTGGGGGTCGTTCAGACTAAATTTCTGTCCCCTTGAATCCGTCTGTCTTAGGCCTGCAGTCGCTGTGCTCTGAGCCAGTGAAGTCAGAGCCTTCTGCAACGCATTTTATAGAAAGTCTAAGGGACTTGCGAGAGAGCCAATGGGAAGCCGCGGTTGAAGCTCCGCCCTGTCCATCCCCGCTGGGGAGCTAAAGGGATTGGCAAAGCCTTTGCTGCTGCTCCAGTCTCAGGCTCCCTCCTTTCGCAGCTCTTCCCTGGCACCCCCTCCCTCTTCTTGCTGCAGCTGGAAGCCCAGACTTAGGGGATCGTTTCTGGGCAACCCCCATGATCAGCCTTCTTCACCTTCCTTTGCCCTTACTCTCTTATCTTCTACAACAGTGCCCAAAATACCAGCTAGGAGCTGTGGCACAGGGGGGAACTGAGAGGGGCTGCGGTGTCCATGGTGACTACTGACAAGCTGGAGGCCTTATCGGTACCTGTCACCAGGAAGTGTCTGCACAAATTTTGGGGTCGTGCAGGATGAATGAGGCAGGGGACAGTTAGAGAATTGGGAGGGGGACATTGTAGAGTCTCTGGAACCGTGTGAACCCAGCATAATGCTGATGCTATGCTTTCTCTAACGTAAAGCCACCAGCTTCAGATTGATTGCATGCAATGTCCACCGGGTTTTGCGTCTAGCTGCCTAGGGGGACACAGCATTTTTGTCCAACACTCAGGAAATAGCAATTTGGGAAGTGGATGTGGTATGTTAGTGGGGAGACTGAAACAGTGTGCAAAGAGGGTTTAGGATTTGGGGAATTTTTGCAAATAGATTGATTTTCCCAGAGTCTGATGCTGCAGGGAGTGGGAGATGGAGTTCAGTCTTCAGAGTTGCAGTGGAAAAGAGACTGGGGTTGGGGGTTTCAAAACGGCTTTTTGTCTTTAGAGTTTCAAGTTGCCTCCTGGAGAAGGAATCTAGAGACATTTAAATAACAACTAGAGTAGCTGAACTGCTTCCCTAGAAGTAGGGAACACAACAGTGCCCTGAGCCTTTCAGAGTTCAAGAGTATTTTTTATCTTTCAACTCCCCTCCCTCCACCACTAATTTACAAGTAGAAAAATGGAGGCTTGGGATAGAAGGAGCTTAAGGAAGTCCATACAGATAATTATCTAAAGAACCAGGACTAGAAATCAGAAGTGTGGAACCTGACAGTCCAGGACATTTTGCTCTGTAGTAAGCTGTCCCTGAGAAATCCTGGTGCTTCAACCATAGTGTCAAGGCTTCCTATCCATCACTTCCATCTTCCTGTCCCACCATTTAGAAGGGGCTGTGAAAAAAGCAAGTAAAGGTACCCTTCTTTTCCTAAAGGAGTCATAAGGGAAAACCACATGTTATCAATAACTACTTATTAAGACATAAGCAGAAAGTCATGATCACTATCATAATCATCATCATCATCATCAACATCCAGGAGTCAGATTATAAATCAGCCACAAAGGAGGCTAGCAAACTTCTGCCGTGTGTGTGTGTGTGTGTGTGTGTGTGTGTGTGTGTGAGCGTCTGTGTCTGCCTTGGCCACATCCGGCTATTTATGGGTTAAAGCGCAGTTAAGGAAGAGATTAGAGAGTTTTTGCAATCTTTCTGGGGTATCCCCACTTGTGGGGAGAGGGTGGTTGACAGATTAACACAGAATGACTAATCATAAAATCTAACTAAAGCTAAGTTTTATGAATGGGAGCTAAGTCTTCTGAATATAGACCTCGAATTGGAAAAATTATATGGTTATCAGGCAACTTCTTAAAAAAACAAAATAAAGGAAGAAAAAGACCAAAAAAAGAGGAAATGATAAAAAATAAGCTTTCTTATTTGGGATGGCCCTCAGAATAGAGACAGACAAACAAACACATTTAAAGAAGTTTATTAATGTTGACTCTACCACATAGATCCACAGGAGAGCTGGGGATCATTGATCTCTAGTTTGATCTCTCTGCAGCAGTTGCTGAAGGAAGACCACCAAGAGACAGGAGCTGCACATTCAGGAGGCATTTTCTCTGTATCTGGCCCTAGGAGGAGTTCCCAAGGGCCCCAAAGGACTCCAGATTTGGTAAGTAATGAGGGACATGTTGACATGTAGTCAAACATAAGACTTTTCTATATTGGAGGAGTGCAGAGGTTCTGTGGCAGGGACCAGAATGGGAGGATCACATAGGCAAAGGCAGAACCCAATAGCTGAGATACTAAGACAGTCTGGCCTCCACCAGCCTCTTAGTCATGGTCCTTACCATCTTTGGCCTCTTTGACTCAGAGTTCCTGTATCTCTCAAAAGGGGTAGGCAATACTTAACTCCCAAAGAAGTGGGGGTTCCATGCAAATACATTCCTAGATTGGATTTAACAAATAGAAAAATGATGCAGATTATATTATACATCTTCAAACTTTTGACAGTACTGCTGTCTTTCCGCATCCCAAGCACTGATGCACATGTGAACTAAAGCCCACAAGCAAACTGAAACCTTGCATGGCATCTTTATTTAGTTAGGAGACAGAGGGATGACTGAGGCTAATAGCCCATCCATCTACCCACTACATCAGTGGTAGAGGAGCCTGCCTTTGGGCTAGGTGCTATGGAGGATTAGAAGAAGAAAACTCAGCATAGTCTCTTTTCTTGAGCACCTTATAATTACACTAAGGAAAAAAAAATCCACCCTTGGGAAATAACTAATTACAGGCAGGTGAAAAATATGCAGACAGTCAATGTTAGAAGAGCAAGCATGGAGATTGAAAAAAAGTTTTGCAGAAGAATTAGCATTTGAGCTTGGGTTTGAACTATCAGCTGACCAGAAATGAGCAGAGAGAAGGAAGAGAGGGTGGTGAAACTTGGGCCTTCAAAAAGCAGGAGCAAAGCCAGAAAGAGGGGACATTGCTCCTGTCTCATTCCAGGGACAGGAAGAGAAATGGTTTTGAGTGGATAGTTTAGTAACTGCAGTTCTTATGTATTTCTCTAGCACTGTAGGCTTTTCTAGGTATTTTATATAAGATAGAGAGTCAAGAAACTAGTTTTACTGTGACCATTGGGAGAAGGCAAGCTCTCTGGTATAGCAAGTGCCAGAACAGACATATTAATTCATATAATCTTTTCAAATTATTTGTCCATCTATCTTCTAGCTTTGCTCAGGCAAAACAACTCTCAGGTTTTATCAATACAATGGTACCCTCTGGAGTTGGTTAGTCTTAGCCACTGCAGACCATTCACTTAATATACAGTTACATTTCACATGGAGTCCCCTCTCTTCTCTAAAATCAACACCACTTTTCCCTTATAACTTCCAAGTTATAAAAATACAAAAACATGCATCTAATCACACAAAAACCAAACAAATAGGCATAAAGTATCTATCTTTCACAAGACTTCCAGTGACAGAGCTAACCTTGGTTTCCTAGCTCTCAGTATAGTCCTCAGTTGTCACCAGTGAATCCCTCAATGTTCAGTCCCTGCTCAAATCCTGACAAAGATACAAAAATGTCACAGCTTCTTCAGTCAGTCTCAACATTCAGTGAAGACTTAATAAAGTTTTCCTTTAAAATTCAAGGTCCAGGGATCCAGGAAAGACTGCAGTGGTCCTCCTTAATCCCAACATTTGTTTAACCTCACTCAGGTAAACCCTGGTGCAAGCATAATCTCTGATACTTTTATTTCCCCTTACCATGTTTTTACTCTATTAGTATAACCTTCATTTCAACTCCTTGTTTTATATGGGCTACTCTGTTTTTGCCTCATTTTCTAGTCAGGCCTGGTGCCTGCTTGGAGCCTTTACTTAATGTCTAAGTTTTTGCTGCTTATCTATAGGGTTGCTTGTGATGGTCAGTCCCTTCTTACTTCTATTAAATGAATTCCACCAGATTTGTCCCTCTGGTGCTGACAGATTGTGATGGACTTATGACAAAGAAGCATCTATGGCCTTTGGTATTGTGCCAGGCTCACCAGGCTGTGCTACCATAGATAGCAACTTCTTTTGGGGATATAGTACTTTCAGCTGCTTGACCCACTCTCAGGCAGGATTCTCAAGTCAGGTACTAATTTCATTCCAATATCCCATCCTCCCTCCTGTAGCAACAAGCAATCCATGACGCTTCACATCTAATTTCACAAGTTTCAAAGTTCAAAGGCTGTCTTCACAACAAAATTACCTAATTGAAAACAATAGCCAAATATTCTACTGTCCAGGAGGTCACAGATGACTATGCCAAGTTGTAGTCAATGTTGTTGTGGTTACAGGCAGCTATAGAAGGTTATCCCTGTTAGAGTGCATGAAGTAACATACCAGGACTGGCTGGAAAACCTCTCTAGACAGGAGCTTCCAGCTCCAGAGAAGGAACAGAAACCCCAGTACCAGGAAGAGGTAAACAATAGAAGGGAAAGCCTTTGGTAACACAATTTTAAATGAGGACAGAGATTACCCTGTTGTTGCCAACTGCTAGGGGCTGTGGGTCGCAGACGTAATGGGACAATCAAAGGTGAATTCCTGAATTTAGGAGTACCTTTGCTTTCAACTATGACATCTGCCAACCCAGTGAAAGTGTTCAATTTTCCAAGAAGTTTCCAAGCCTCAGCTTTCAGCCGTCCAAGGAGAGGAGTTGGTATACTAAGCCTGCCTGTTATACTGCAAACATGAGATAGTTCAGCTCTTCATTGAGCTAAAACTTGATTTCCAGTGACTTCATTCCTGTGGCCTTACTTCAGTTCTCCAGGGCCACACACTATTTGTGTAATCACTCTTCCTTATGCCAACTTTTCAGATATCTAAAGACAATGTTCATGTTTCCCCTGAGTCTCTTTTAGTTGAAGTTGTGAGATGGATGGAGCCTTATAACTTAGAGGAAAATATGAAAAACAAAACAAAACAAAAAAAGCAGTCCTTGAGAACTAAAAGGAAACAGCAAGGTAGATAGAAAGCAAGTTAAGCAGCATCACAGTGTCTATTTGGAAAAGAAATATCATTTGGAGGCCTCCTAGACTACCTTTTCCTCATAGCAATTTCACTAAAATTCCAATAAGAAAGGTTGGAAGGAGAAAGATAAAAGACATCAGCTCATTTATTTTATTTTCTATTTGAAAATTACAGTTGACATAAAATATTATATTAGTTTCAAGTTTACAAATCCATGATTAGAAATTTATTAGTATATCATTTATGAAGTGATCAACCCAATGAAATCTGGTACCCACCTGCCACCATATAGAGTCAAGCCTTGGTTCTCATATGTCTCCCATCTCGAACAATTTGATTCTCAACCAAGTTGTTCACAGAAAAAATGTCTAGGTTGTCGCACAAAACTTGTTTCCACCTGACAGCCTTTTCATGCTGATACCTGTATAATCAGTCACGTGTCTCAGGCATCAAGCAGCAAGAATGCGTGAGTATGAGTCAGTTTACCACTAAACCCCACATTTTTCTTTTCAATCAATATTTTATTGTTTTCAGGGAGGAAGTGAGAGGGAAAGAGAGATGGAAAATCAATAATGAGAGAGAAACATTGATTGGTTGCCTCCTGCCTGTCTCCTACTGGGGATCGAGCGTGCAACCCAGGCAGGGAAATCTAACCATGACCTACTGGTTCATAGGTTGATGCTCAACCATCGAGTCACATCAGCCAGGCCAAACCTCACATTTTTAGCATCTCAGGAAATTGTACAGTATTTTTGTGGTTTTTGTTTGTTTGTTTGCTTGCTTGCTTTTGTTGCTGCTTATTATTATTAAATGTGTACAGTAAATTATCATGGATCCTAAGAATGTTAGCGATAGCAGTAAAGTGAAAAGGAAACTTGTGAGAACAATAATAAATCTTTAAAAATAAATAATTGCAAAGTATGATAGAGGTGTTTGTGTGCCTGATATTGCTCCTGAGTATGGCATGGTGAAATAGATGGTTAGCATACTTTTAAAACATAAAGAGGCCATCAAGAGTGCTGATGTTGCTAAGGGTGTAAAAGTGCCCATAAGGGGGAGGAGGAGGTAAAGAGGAACACCTATAATAATCTGAACAATGAAGATTTATTATTTAAAAAATATAAAATAAAAGTGTCCATGAAACAACGATCACAGGCAATTGAGAAAGGTTAAATGGAATCATTTGGGGGTCTGGAACATAGTAATTCAATTTACATTATTTATAATGAAAAATAAAGATTTATTTTTTTAAACAAATCTCTTCTCAAACAGCCTTCCAGAATGAATTAAGTTATTATAATATTATTGAATATATTCCTTATGCTGTACATTACATCCAATGACTATTCTCTAACAAACAATTTGTACTTCTAAATCTCTTTACCTTTTCCACTCATCCCAAGACCCAAGTATGGCAGAGTGGTCTCACCAATAGTTGAGGATCCAGCAGTGCAATCTCCAGTCTGGTGCTGTAAAAATAGTAGTGCATGTCCCTGGGAAAGGTGCATCTGGGTCTCCTAGGCAGTCTGAATCACTACTAATTTTCACCACCATATGCAATATGGGATCCTCTTCCCATCTCTGTTCATCTGCGTTGGGGATCCCTGTGTGGGGTTGAGACCCCATGCTCCTAGGGGGAGGGAATTTTGTAGTTGCCTTTGGTTTCTCAGCCACCACACCTGTGGCTAGCCCTTTTCTGCATCTGTGCTCTTCTTACCACTTTCTATGTGGCTTCTTTTTTTAAATCCTTGATTTCAATTCAGCTAGCCTTCAATTGGTTATTCAGGTTAATTGCTCTATAATTTAGTTGTATATCCAGTTTTGGGTTGAGAGCAGGTGAGTGTAGCTTCCGCTTATTCTATTGCCATCTTGGAATATCCAAAACAATTTATTTTAGGAGGCAGTCACCTTAAGTTTAGCACACAGATTTTGGCATAATTTTGCATGATAATGTAATTGTCAGTGATTTTATTGTACTTTTTTTGTTTTGCTTGGTATCTCTGGTGTCATTGGGACTCCTGTTGATCCCTGCCAGAGCCACTTATTTCTGGGTAAGAAAAATATGTTATAGCTTGAAGGCCTGAAAAATGTGTTCTGGGTTGAGCAGCTTACTATGTTGAAATATCCCATGAAGTAGAGGAATCTGTAGCCTGTAGAGATAAAGAGCACCTTTTCTGGCCACTTGGTGTCAGAAGAGTTCCTCCTCAATCCCTGTTTCTATTGCTTCCAGACCATTCTGGGGTTATCTAGGACTTCTGTTTGACCTTTGGCTGCATTCCGCTTGAATAATTGTTGGAAAGATACCTAATTGCTCTGTTGCTTAGTGTTTCTCCAGGATGCTTACCTCTTTTTATCTTTTTGTGTCCTAATATTGTTTCCTCTTTCATTATTTCATTGTTTAATCTGGAGTGTCTTTATCTTCAGGGAGAGATAAGTCTATGGAATCTTATCTGAATTGGAAGCCTAATTTATATTTTAACATCACTTGTCTTCATGGAGAATCCATGATATGGGTCTAGAGTGAATGTGAGTAAAGTAAGCAGGAGGCTATAACACTGGTCTAGGTAACAGATGGCTTTGTTTTAGACTGGGGTTGTAGCGATGAATATAGAAACAAATGAATCAGTTAATATATTTTTAAGTAAAACAAATAAGAATCACTAAAGTGTTGACTTTGGAGGTTTCTGGCTTTAGCAATTAAATGGATAGAAGTGTCACTTAATTGTCAAAAATGTCTCCTATATCCTCATTGGAAGCAAACCCTCCACAAAAAAATACTTCTCTTTCTGAAATGCATGCATGGGCTTGAGCTTACATTCCCCAATCTGGAGCAGTATTACATACTCAGAAGAAGTGTATCCCTATCCCACGTGCCTGTCCTTATCTCAGATTCATTATCAAGCTAACAACCTTCCAGATGAATGAAAATTATAATTATCATTGACTGGAATCCTCAGAATGTACTGGATTTTCAAAAATCTCCATATCAATAGTGAGTCTAAAGAGTTCTGGTGTTGAGTGCATTGATTATGCAATGGCTTAAAAAGTTTAACAATTTATTTCATAACTAGCAATCCAACTCTTCCCTCACCGCTTTCTGCTATATTCCTGATTTCCAGGAAAGCTCCCCAGGAAGCCACTATATATTTCCAGTAGGATATGGTCTCACTCATCTAGGGGAAATGGTGAACAACTTTGATGAACGAGAACAGACCCAGAGATAAGGAGCCATGGGTCAGACTGTTGGACCTCAAAGGGAGGGTGGGGATAAAAGGGAGAAATCAACCAAAGGACTTATGTGCACACATATAAGCCTAACCAGTGGTCAAGGACAATAGGGGTTGGGGTGGGGGATTGGCATGGGGGGTTGAGGACAAATATGTGATGCCTTAATTAACAAAGAAATTAATTAAAAAAATAAACTCTGTTCTTAATTTTTCTCTTAAAACTTCAATATTATATAGCAACTGAACACCAGCCTTGTGTGGGTTTCTACATTTGATGTGCAAGGGGGGTTGGCTCTGAATATAGAAAAATTGGAGTCAATGTGTGCATAAAGGATGGAGATAGAAGAGGTTTCCATGATATGGGAGGATGGAACAGGTATTTGGAGTCCAATAGATGAAGGCTTGTATCCCTGCTCAACTTCTAGCTGAATGTCCTTAGGTAAAGTTACTATTCTCTCTAATCCTTAGTTTACTCAAGTATAAAACATAACAGCACTCTTATAAAACTCAAGGAAGTCAAATGCAATCAGGTATTAGATGCTTCCTAAAGTATAAAGCACCATGTATTTCATACATATCATGTTTACTGTCCCTGATGCCGCCTCTGTTCTCTACTTGCCATATAAAATGTTAATATGGATATTGTAGTGAGGGTGGGGCATCCTAAACCATCCCTACTCTCTTGTCTGTGGTCTCTCACCAACGTTTTGAATAGGTTTGAACTTGCAGGTGACAAAAGAATATTGTTTTAAGGTGCCAAAGGGAAGGACTTTGTGTTTCAAAGAGGACCCCAAAATTTCAAGTAGACCTCTTATATCCTCAACTATCAGAAGAGCCCATGGGATCTGCGTCATCCTTTCCTTGCCAAGTGGACAGGTTTTATCCTGACTGCAGTCCTCTATTTTCCTTTGGCAACTTTTCTTGGCATTAAGATTACTTTTGACACCTACGAGGAAAAAGATGGTAGCCACCATTCTAATTTTGAGGCTTCCTTTGGGACAATGTTTTCATGTCCAAAAAACAAGCTTGCAGGCATTCTATAACCACTCCCCTCCCGCCCCCGCCCCCCCGACCATAGAGTGTTTCAATCGTAGTCACAGCTTTCCAGAGCCAAGAGGAAACATCAAAATCATCAAGTTCATTCTTACAGTGTCTTAACAAGTACTTTAATGTATAGGAATTTATGTCTAAAATATGAACAAGACACTTAAAATTCCCTTCTGTATGATTGTACTAGTAAATTGAAGGACTGGCTTTCTGCGGAGCTTCTGGATTTAGAAGTTAAAGGTACTCATGACAACCACTACCTACCTACTTTTCCAAAATAGTTTCCTTCGTATAATTAAAACACAATTTGGATCTCCAAATCTAACCCCACTAATTCCCCATCATGCCTATTTGCTTAGTACTTAGTTTAGATGTAGATTATATTCACAACTCCCTTAGTCTTGGTTCAAAGTTAATTAGGCTAGGTCCAAAAAAAGTAAAAACATATTCAATGTGTTTTATTCTTGGTATGTTCTTTGTGAGAAGGATCAGTTTTTAGGAATTTCCAGATCTTCCAAGTGTCATTGAGTGATAGAATTTGCCATTAAAATTTGTGATATATAATTTTAGATGACTCACCTAGCCCAGCTCCCAAGTGGAGCAGAAAAACTTAAATAAAAAAAGTGAATATAGCATTTTTAGGTAAATAAATAAGTGGGGAAAAACCCCAGACAAGATTTATTCCCTCCTATGCCTGTCTACCACCCATGCTCCTTTTACAGTGAGGTCATCTTCTAGTACATGCACTCCTGAGGGAGCATTCCAGAGGGAGCATTCCAGATGTGCAGTGCCAAGATTCAGCTGTTAGTTCTTGAGGGACAGAAGCTGAAAATTATCATCTAGGATCGACCTCCTGTTGCGCCGTAATTTTTTTTGACGATGTTGGTGCCAGACCACACCACCAAGAGCCAGGGCAATGAGCAGAAGAATGACACCCATGGCAATCATGACAGAAACAAGTATCTCAATATCCTTTATAGGGATCTTCATGCCCAGCATCCTCACATTGTCTTCTCTAAAGTCTCTGGAGATTGCTGCTGAAATTGAACAAGAGAAAAATGGGAACCCTGGGCTGGAGTATACATTAAAGGTCACTTGCAATCTACCACTAAAAGAGAAAAAAAATTCTATCCAAATAAAACAGAGGAGCTGTCCCCATCCCTAAAAATACCAGCTGGTGAAAACAGGCTCAGAGGTTACAGTGACTTCTTATAACAACATGCTATAGCTAAGAAAGTTCTTAGGAATCACTGAGGCTCTAATCCACCTATGGAAAGAGCTAAGACTCAAAAGTAGGAAGAGCATTGATAGAAATATATCAAGGCTTAGGATGTAAAAACAATTGGATTTTGTTTGTATGGTTCTAAAAGGAACAATTAAAAATAATAAGTAGAAACTCGAGGGAAGTTTGACTCAATGATCTAACTGATAAGATCATTGGGCCTGTCATGCCACTGTGCTGTCACCTCTTTGAGTCATGATAACACTGATGTCACATTGATCTTTTTAGGTGAAATATTTTATTGTCTGAGTTCCTGGAATGCAAACTTTTAATGATCTCTAATTAACCCATGGAGTAAAGCTCATATTCAAGTCACTCTTAGACCTCCAAGACATTTTCATACTCCTATTTTTGCTTGAATACCCTTTCTTCCTCTTCACTTTTCTATCCCCAATTTAAATGTTACAGGTCTCTGTAAAGCTTTAATTAATTCACCTGGACAGTTAAAGCTCCTTTTTTGTGTGTTTTCAAAGTATCTGTACTGTTTAAACTCTCACAATATACTTGCTTGGGATAAGTTATCTAATCCTCCCGCATTTCTGCACTTCAATAACCTATTTTTTTAGGGGATAATAACTGTACTTAACTCAGAGGTTTATTGTGAAGTTTAAATGAGTTCGTATTTATAAATATTTAGCATAGCACCTGGAAGATAGTATATGCACAATAATTGATAGATGTTATTACTGTTTGCCTTTTTAAAACAACACATAGCATCTAACATTGCAATGATTATTTTTCTGTCTCATTCCACTTTTAGACACAAATCTCTTGAAATATAGTATGTATGTTTTATTTGCTTTGATGTCCCTGACTCTCAGAATCTGTTCAATGAATATTTAACTGAATGAACGTATGTTCTTACAGAAGTTCTTACAGAAGTGAAATAAGATGAAATACATGCATATGTATGTATGGTGATCCACTTTGAGCCTCATGTTGCCTCTTCACAACCCCTCCAGGATACATCCTAGTTCCATGGTTGTCAGTTTATAAGATACATAGGCAGATCATTAGAAAATTTCCAAACACAGCTGAAAAAAATTCCAACTAAACTGATAATCCCTAATATTCTTTCTAGTTCTCATAACTTTTGAATGTTTCTGAATCTTAGTTCAGGTACAAATGGGGTGGGAAATGAAATCACTATTTGGACCTATGCTAGATAGAACAAGAACCTGTATTTTCTTATAGGAAAGAAATGACTGGTTTTAAAGAGTAAACTGTTTGGTATTCTATAGATGCAAGAATAAAAATACCTGGTACATACTCTATGGTATTTGTTCTAGTTTCACACTGTCTCTATGGGCAATTCATGACTGTGCTACAGTATATTCATGCCCAACCAAGCAAGACCTCAAACTTTCTTCAGCCTTCAACTCAGGAGGTTGGGGTAGAGACCAGAGAGAATAAACCTACTGAGGGAAGCTGAACCTGAAATTCCTGGCTTCTGAAGTTTTGCAGAAATATTAGAACGCTTTCTCCTAGTACTTCTATCCATCTTTCAGTCATGTGAATCCCATATATTAGAGATATACACCTTCCCACAAATGCACATTGGATATAACTACCCAGTTTGTGGATCACTTTTCCTACCTTTTCCAATGTCATTGGTAATGGTGGTGAAAATGCTTAAGTGTTCTAGAGAGAGAGAAAAAAAAGACAAGAAGTTAGTCCTGTTATTCTTCATATCAATATATAGGCTCACTGTGGGAGGTTTGCACTAGTTGGGGAAATCTCTAGGGTAAGATAAAAAATGAAGGTACCTGGGCTTAACTAACTTATGGTCAAAGTCAATGTTGATATGTAAATTTGATTTAGAGTAGTGACACAAAATTTGAGCAAGTGCATAAACTTAGGAGAAAGTTAAGCTATCCCTATGCATTATTTACATATTTATTGGCACTTCCTCTATTACCATTATTACTCTTTTTGTCACCCTTTCCACCCTCCCTTCAGGAATCCCCTACATATTCAATTTCTTCATCCTCTTCTTGCTTTAATGAGACTGAGTTCTTCTCTAAGGGATATGCTTCCTTTATAATACATCCTCTCAGTGCTTTGAGATTATTGCTCCTCTCCTTTTTGTAAAGACCTATCTCTTTTGAAGTTCATATTATTTATCTAGAATAATCATACCACTTCTTATCAATGTTCCTAGCAGTTCTTTTCATTCATGAAAATCTTAATACTTGGCTCAGTCTTCCTCTCTTCAGTTCTCACTATGGGTATTGATCCATCATTCAACACTCGAGCCTCACCACTTCTGAACTTCTTAACTCCAATAACTTTCCCACAACTACTACAGTGATCACATTGGGCTTTTAATAAGATACTTCTCCATATAAAAAATCTAAATCTAGCAACAGCGTTCTATCCTTTTTGTACTCCAACACTATTTCATTTCACCTGTTATTTCCCTCTCATGAAGACCTCTAGCTCCTGGACCCTTCAGGCTTTTTCCTAACATGCCAGCTTTATCCTGTCTTTTCTTTCCTTCTTGATCCATGTTCTGTCAACTCACAAGGAGTGTTATAATAATCTACAAAAAATGCAGTATTATAATTTCCCTGTATTTTGTCTGGTATACTAAATGCTGGTGGAGAAAAAAAAATCACACAAGTACAATATAAAGATCATTATTCTTTGTGTCCAACTTTAAATAAGCCCTCAAAGTTTCCAGGCAATAATTAATTTTCCAATACTCAGAGTAAACTTCCCACAGTGGTTATTTCAAACATTTGGCCACTCTCCTCAAGCCCCTTACCTGACCACCTATCCTTTACTCTCAACATTTTTTGACACATCAATTCAGCACTTGACTTTGGTTCTAAGGACTGACAGCACAACAAAGAATTGTGTGCTTATCTGGGTGGTAGGAAATAGTACTAGAGTAGTATGTGAAAGCCACATTCTAGGAGTATGATTTACCGGAGGACAATACTTTTCAAACACATGGGAAATCATAGTGTACAATTATTTGTCTACCCCCAGAGGATAAGCAGCAGAATTGTAATCCCTACCCTGGTTTGCTAGTCTTTTTGAATGCCTGAAGGCTTTCTTCCACTTTCTATTTTTGATAGAGTGACAATTGTTGGCAGTCCTAGAATATCTACCTTAATACTACTATTTTTCAAAACCATATGGCACTTTAAAACAAAGCACAGGAGCCCTAACTGGTTTGGCTCAGTGGTTAGAGCCCTGGCCTGTGGACTGAAGGGTCCCAGGTTTGATTCTGGTCAAGGGCATGTACCTTGGTTGGGGGCACATTCCCAGTGTGGGGTGTGCAGGAGGCAGCTGAATCGATTTTTCTCTCTCAGCGATGTTTCTAACCATCTACCCCTCTCCTTCTTCCTTCCTCTCTATAAAAAAATCAATAAAATATATTAAAAAATATTAAAACAGAGGGAGAAAATGGTGGAAGAATAGACAGACGTGTTCTGAGCCTTGTCCCAAAACAGAAAGAAAGGACAGCTGAGGGTTGCACTGGGAGTGTTTGTTAGCAAGCTAAGGGACAGGTGAACTCCAGGAGAAGGAGGCGGACTGCTGGATGGGGTTCCCCTGACAGGGAAGCACCCACAGCAGCTGGGTCCCCTCCAAGAGCTACGGGCTCAGTTGGGGAAATATCGCCATCTTGAAAGGAAAAGTGGATCGTGTCAGAGGCCTGAATATCCATAGCTGTGGCAACTGCCGAGCAGCTGTGAGCCCCAGAACACCAGTCCTAGGTGGCACGAATGCTTGGACTCAAAGGGGCTTTCCACTGCACTATGGAAAGGAGAGAGAGAACTACATAAGCAGACATCCTGAGAAGAGAGACCAAGGGGAGACAAAGAAACAGCACACACATGAAAGAAAAGCAGGCATTGCCAGAAAAGGAAGTAAATGAATTAGAGGCAAGCAACCTATCAGAGAAAGAATTTAGAGAAATGGTCATAAGGTGGCTGAAAAGAATGGAAGACAAATTTGACAATATGAGTAAGAACCAAGAGGAAATGGGGAAGAACCAAGAAGAAATGAAAAATGACATCACTGCTATAAAGAACTCAACAGAAAGAATCAAGAGTAGACTAGAAGAAGCAGAGGACTGCATCAGTGAGCTAGAAGACAAAATGGAAAAAAATACCCAAGTAGAGAAGCTTCTAGAGAAAAAAATTAAAAAGCAGGAGGAGAGCCTAAGTGAACTTTGGGCCAACACAAAACAAAACAATATCTGCATAATAGGGGTTCCAGAAGGAAAGGAAACTGATGAAGGCATAGTAAACCTGTTGCAAGAAACAATGACAGAAAACTTTCTTGATATAGGGAAGAAAAAACCCACACAAATCCAAGAAGCTCACACAGTCCCAAGCAAAATGAACCCCAAAAGACCAATGCTAATGTACATTATAAAATTAAGACTCTTAAAAGCAACCAGAGAGACAGAAAGTTACATACAAAGGAACCCCCATCAGACTAGCTACTGATTTCTCAATAGAAACTCATCAGGCCAGAGGAAATGGAATGAAATATACAAAGTCATGCAAAGGAAGGGTCTGAATCCAAGAATACTGTACCCAGCAAGTATATCAATCAAAATTGAAGGTGAAATCAGGAGCTTCCCAGACAAAAAGGGACTAAGAGAATTTATCACCACCAAACCAGCAATAAAAGAAATGCTAAAGGGTCTGCTGTAAATAAAAAGAAAAGAAAAGAGAGAATCCAAGATGGCTGCACAGGTAAACACCTAGCCGCAGCCGCACACAATTTCAATAAAATACAACTAAAATATAAAATGGACATTACCCAGAACTACAGGAAAGTCGACTGACTGGAAATTCTACAACGAGAAACAAGGAGAAAACCAGAAGTAAGAGCGGAGGAGCTGTAAAAGCTTAAGGTACGGAGACACGCGGCATGCGTGGAGAGGACGGAGCCGGAGAGGAGGGGCGGCTGAATGCCTGGCTGGCATTCCCTAGCGAGAAGGAAATAAAAGCTCCGACTGTGCTGGGCCCCAGTTCTGACTGCTCTGAACCCCAGTACTTGGCCAGACCCCGGGGACCCAGGATCATCCATAGGGAGCTGGGCTGTAAGGCGGAACCCCGGGGGAGTGGCGAAAGGAGGTCCCGGAGGCACGCACATTGAGCGCAGAGAAGGGACAGTTGGCTGTGCCACGGGATTGCCCTGGTGGGAAGGAGACAAAAGCTTCGGACTGCTCTGAATGCCACCTCCAACTCCACTTCCAACTGAACTGAACCCCAGTTCTGGGCTCATTGGGGGAGAGCCTAGACTGTTTGGTAGCAGGCGAAAATCGAGGGCGCCTTTCTCTCAGAGGTGCTTACTGAAGGACCCTAAGGAACACTGAGACTCAGGAACTGCATAGGGTGGGGCTGACGGAAGCCAAGGCTGTAGGCTCCACCCTGAAACCCCACCCCAACAGGGAAGCTGCGAAAATGCCAAGACAACGAAATAGATTACAAACGAAAGAAATGGAGGACAAAAAGTGACTGGATATAGAGTTCAAATCTATGCTTATAAGGTTTTTCAAGAATTTCCTAGAAAAGGTCGATAAGACCTATGAGGATATGAAAAGGGATCAACTAGAATTAATAAGGAATCAACAAGAAATGATAAGGGATCAACAAGAAATAAAGAATACATTGTCTGAAATAAAAAATAGTATACAGAGTCCTAAAAGCAGAATGGAAGATCGCAAGAATCAAGTCAAAGATTTGGAACATAAAGAGCCAGAAGACACTCCTCCACAGAAGCAAGAAGGCAAGAGAATCCAGAAAATTGAAGATAATGTAAGAAAACTCTGGGACAACTTCAAGCGAACCAACATCAGAATTATGGGGGTCCCAAAAGATGAGAGAGAGCAAAATATTAAAAACACACAGAAAGAAATAGTGACAGAAAACTTCCCCCACCTGGTAAAAGAATTAGACTTACAAGTCCAGGAAGCGCACAGAACTCCAAACAAAAGGAATCCAAAGAGGACCACACCAAGACACATCATAATTAAAATTCCAAGAGCAAAAGACAAAGAGAGAATATTAAAAGCAGCAAGAGCAAAGCAGGTAGTTACCTATAAAGGAGCACCTATACGATTGTCAGCTGACTTCTCAACAGAAACCATGCAGGCCAGAAGGGAATGGCAAGAAATATTCAAGGTGATGAATAGTAAGAACCTACAGCCAAAGATAATCTACCCAGCAAAGCTATCACTCAGAATCGAAGGCCAGATAAAGAGCTTCACTAAAAAAAAAAAAAGCTAAAGGAGTTCATCACCACCAAACCAGGATTATATGAATTGCTGAAGGGCGTTCTTTCAGAAGAGAAAGTAAATAAAGATAAAAATTATGAACAACAAATATGTAACTATCAACAAGTGAATCTAAAAACCAAGGAAATTAAAAAAAAATCTGATGAACAATATTAACTGTTGAATATAATAGAATCAGAGGTATGGAAGGGGAGTGAACTGACGATTCTTGGGGAGAAGGAGAGAGAGGGATTTGGGAAGAGACTGAACATAAACTGTGCACCTACAGATGAGGACAATGGAAGGTGGGGAAAGGGCAGGAGGTGGGGTGGGAACCTGGTGGAGGAGAGCAATGAGGGGGGAGGGGAAAGGAACATTTGTAATAATATGAACAATAAAAATTTATTTTAAAAAATGTATGCCATATCAATAAAATCTTTCAGGAAAAAAAAAGAAAAAGAAATAGGAAGTGAGGAAGAAACACAAGGGTATAGAGTAAAAATGGTGACAAATAAATACCTATCAATAATAACTTTAAATGTAAATGGATTAAATGCCCCAATCAAAAAGGGTAATGGATTGGATAAGAAAACAAGAGCCTTATATCTGCTGTCTACAAGAAACCCACCTCAGAAAAAAAGATGCACACAGACTGAGGGTGAAGGGATGGGAAAAGGTTTTCCAGGCGAATGGAAATGAAAAACAAAAACAAAAAGAAAAACAAATACAAAAACAAAAACAAAAACAAAAACTGGGGTAGCAATACTTACATCTGACAAATTATATCTCAAAGTGAAGGACATAACAAGAGATAGGAAAGGCCACTTCATAATACTGAAGGGAGCAATCCAACAAGAAGAAATATCTCTGGTAAACATATACACATCCAATACAGGAGAATCCAAATACATAAAAGTACTTCTGGGGGATTTCAAGGGAGAGATTGACAGCAATACAATCATAGTAAGGGACTTTAATACCCCACTATCATCATTGGACAAATACTCTAATCAGCAAAGAAACATCAATATTAAATGACTCACTAGATCATATTGAATTAATTGACATCTTCAGAATATTTCACCCCAAAGCAACAGAATATACATTCTTCTCAAGTGCACATGGGTCATTTTCAAAGATAGACCATATGTTGGGACATAGGCAAAGTTTCTCCAAATTCAAGAAGATAGAAATCATATCAAGCATCTTTTCAGATCACAGTGGCATAAAACTTGAAATCAACTACAATAAAAACAATCCAAAGAAATCAAACACATTGAGACTAAATAGCATGCTATTAAACAATAACTGGTTTACCAGAGAGATCAAGGAAGAAATAACAAACATCCTGGAAACAAATGACAATGAAAACAAAACAATCCAAAATCTATGGGACACAGTGAAAGCAGTCGTGAGAGGGAATTTCATAGCTCTACAAGCCTACTTCAAAAAACAAGAAACAATGCCAATAAATTACCTAACCCTACAACTCAAAGAGTTAGAAAGAGAGCAATAAGAAAAGCCCAGTGTAAAAAGAAGAAAGGAAATAATTAAGATCAGAACAGAGATGAATGACAGAGACCAAAGAAACAATACAAAAGATCAACAAAACCAAGAGCTGGTTCTTTGAAAGGATAAATAAGATTGATGAACCTCTAGCCAGGCTCACCAAAAAGCAAAGTGAGAGGACCCAATTAAACAAAATCAGAAATGAAAGAGGTGAAATAACAACAGACCCCGCCAAAATACAAAGGATTGTTAAAAAATACTACAAACAACTCTATTCCAACAAACTAGACAACCTGGAGGAAATAGACAGATTCCTGGAAAAACATAACCTTCCAGTACTCAATCAGGAAGAATCCAAACAGCTCAATTGGCCAGTAACTATGGAAGAAATTGAAGCAGTCATCAAAAAGACTCCAGCAAACAAAAGCCTGGGGCCAGATGGCTTCAAAGGAGAGTTTTAACAAACATTCAAGGAAGAACTAAAACCTATCCTCCTCAGACTATTCCTAAAAATTCAAGAAGAAGGAACACTTCCAAGCTCCTTCTATGAAGCCAGCATCACCGTAATACCAAAACCAGATAAAGACAACTCCATGAAAGAGAATTACAGGCCAATATCCCTCATGAACATAGATGCCAAAATCCTCAACAAAACTCTAGCAAATCAGATCCAGCAGTATATCAGAAAGATCATAAATCATGACCAAGTAGGATTCATCCCAGGAATGCAAGGATTGTACAATATCTGCAAATCAATAAACATGATACATCACATAAACAAACTGAGAGATTAAAAATTACAGTCATATCAATTGATGCAGAAAAAGCATTTGATGAAATCCAACACCCCTTCTTGATAAAAACTCTCAACAAGGTGGGAATAGAAGGAGCATACCTCAACATAATAAAAGCTGTATATGATCAACCCACAGCCAACATCATACTCAATGGGCAAAAACTAAAACCATTTCCCCTAAAAACAGTAACAAGACAGGGATGTCCACTCACACCACTCCTGTTTGACATAGTACTGGAAATATTAGCCCTTGCAATTAGACAAGAAGAAAAAAAAAGGCATCCAAATTGGAAAAGAAGAAGTAAAGTTGTCCTTATTGGCAGATGACATGATATTGTACATAAGAAAACCCAAAAGACTCCATCAAAAAACTAATATACTTAATAAATGAATTCGGCAATGTAGCAGGATACAAAATTAACACCAAGTAATCTATGGCCTTTCTATACACAAATTGTGAACTTACAGAAAGAGAGACTAAAAAGATGTACTATGGTACATCTTCACAATGGAATACTATGCTGCCATAAAAAAGAAGGAATTCTCACCATTTGCAATAACCTGGATGGAATTGGAGAACATCATGCTAAGTGAAATAAGCCAGTCAATGAAATAAAAATACCAAATGATCTCAATCATTTATGGATAATAAAAAAATTATAAACTTGAACAAAATGATAGGTACAGAGATAGTAAAATATCAAATAGAATGTCAAATTACAGCGGGAAAGTTAGGGCGATATGGGGGAGATAAGAGATCAACCGAAAGACTTGTGTGCATGCATGTAAGCATAATCAATTCACACAAAACTCTGGGGGGTGAGGACATGTATGTGAGTGGGGTGGGGCAATGGTAAGATATGTACACATATAATATTTTAATAAAAAATGAAAAAAAATTAAAACAAAGCACATGAGAAAAAATTTCCTGGATTCATGTGGGCCCCAGGAGATTTTATATGGCCTCTTATAAAGGGCATAATGCTAAGAACTGAACTCAAATTGAAAGGCTTAAGAAGTAAGAGACTTGACCCTTTAATGACTCAAAGGCATATAATCCAACACAGCCTACCTTTCTACATTCTTGGTAACTAACAAAGATTTATTGGTAAAGAAACTACCCCAATTATTCTCTTTCCACATTAAAAAATCATAAGAAAACTTTTTTCCTCTTGGTAGGAACTCTGTCTGAGATAAACTGTAATCAAAGGCTATTATTTCTTTCCAGCCTTAGACAGAGTTGTTATAAGACATAAAGAACTGCCTTTCATAATCCACACAAGAAAAATCAACTAAGAGATGATTATTAGAATTATTTTTCTTCTTATTTTTATAATTTGGAGTCTTTAACAAAATTTATTGAAATATTGTCTTTAATGAATTTTAAGTAATAAATTTATATATAAAATAAATATATTTCAAAGTAAGAAAGTCTGCATTAAGCATAAATGACTAAAACCCAAGTAGTTTCAATTGATTTGAGCTCAATATGTATCAAATAAATTAGAGGCAAGAGCAAGGGGGCAACGGAGAATAAAAAATATTGGAAGAGAAAACATTTATGCTGCCTTAACTTCTGGATCTCCTGGGATTAGAAGAACAGGTAAAACTTTTTAACATTATCTGTTTTCAACAGGCTAGACAAGTGCCATAAGATGGCACAACTTGGGTAGTTAGTTCTTACCTCTTTGGGATAAAACAGTAAAGAGAGTTTCCATGCCAGCATGGACATGGTCAGTAACATGGCAGTGAATAAGCCATGTCCCAGGGTTGCTGGCCACCATCTCCACAACCTCAAAGGTCCCTGGGAATAAATCCACCACATCTGCCCGGTAGCTCTTTCCATTCTGCAAGAGATATTGGAGGTGAAGAGGAAGTGGGTAGATAGTATAGAGATCACCTCACAGTTTATAAAAATCAGTAGGCTTGGAAGTACACATTAGGTAAATGGGACTCCAATTTATAGACCAGAGAGTAGCTTAAATAGTTTACCTTATTTATCTTCCCAATGAACCTGCCCACACAAACTAAATCAATAGAAGGGACTTTTTCCTCCTCCTACTTATCCTTCAAGTATTCCAAAATAAAAGATAGTGAAGCTATCTCTGAGGAACTAAACTGGGAATGAAATCTGGGGAATCTGGCTTAAGTCTTGAACTCTGGGAAGGAGTCACATATTTTCTTTAGCAATGAAAATCAAAATAGTTTATTCTTCATATCATCACTTTTCTCAGCACTTCTAGATCTTTACATTTATATCAATGCCTCCAACTCTGTCCCTTTTCTTAAGACTAAATCTTCTTCAAAACCTACATGTTTTGTTATAAACTCCTCAATTGAAATTCTTACATGAAGTATTTTCAGATTCTAAGACAAGGCTGAAATTCATAGATCTTGCAATAACAGCTCATTGTGTCTTGAGTCCTTGACTGAGAACCAATTATATTTATTCTTTCAATCCCACTACTCCATAAATGAGCAACTTATTTCAGATAGAAGGGATGCTGGGATATACAAGTCAAAGTAGAATTTCCAGCCCAATGTTCCATGTACAAGATTTCTCCTCTTTTAACTGATTATTTTGTTCTTTGCTATTCCCTTCTTCCTCAGTGGCTCTTAAGGCACTCCACTAATCACCCTTGAGGGACTCAGCCCTCTTTCTAGCTCACCCGATAGAGGAAGCTCTCTGCATGGAAGTGGACAGTGTGCAGGTCAATATCTTGGCCCATGGCTAGCATGTACCAGGCCACTCGTTCTCCTTTGTACATGGTAAGACCCTTGAGGTTGGCATAGAGCTTTCCATTAATGGCTGTAAAAGAATACAAAGTCTTATATCTCTCATTTTGACTTTCCATTGCCACTGCCCTAGGGCTAGTCCCTATTATCTCTGATGATAGCAATAGCCTCCTAACTGCTCTCATCTCTATTCCATTTGTTCCCCTCTAGTTTATCTTCCACATTGGTGTTATAAGAGTGGGCTTCTAAATAACTAATATGACAATGCTTTTCTGTTGTTTAAAATACTTTAATACCTCCCTCCTTCCCAAAAGATCAAGCCCATGGCTTCTTAACTCAGCCAACATGGTCATTTAAAGTATGGCTTCAGTCAAAACCGGTTTGACTCAGTGGATAGAGCATCGGCCTGCGGACTCAAGGGTCCCGGGTTCGATCTCTACCTTGGTTGCGGGCACATCCTGGTAGGGCATGTGCAAGAGGCAGCTGATCAATGTTTCTTCCTCATGGATGTTTCTGACTTTCTATCCCTCTCCCTTCCTCTCTGTAAAAAAATCAATAAAATCTATTAAAAAAAAAGTATGGCCTCAAAATATTTTTCCAGATTCATCTCCCATTATCCAACAAACGTATTTCAAGTAAGGTAATTTATTCACCATCCCCCATATGTCCCAATTTGCATATTCTTTGTGTCCCTTCTCATGTTTTGGAACTTCCCTCCCCCAAACCCTGTCTCTTTCTATCCATCTGTTCAAAGCCCAATCAAACCTTCACCTTCTCCACAACACTTCTTTGATTAGCTCCTTTCGGTACCTCTCACTTTCTGCACCCTCTCAACCTCTGAACTTCTCTAGTACTGTCTGTTTTGCTTTTTGGAACTCATCAGAAATTGTGTCTTATTTACTTATCTTTAATTTGTGAAAGATTGTATCCCCGACTAGACTCTAGGTTCCTAGTAAGCAGGAAATGATAATAATATAGTACTATTGTTCCTTTATACTCCCCAGAACACTCAGCAGACGTATTAGCTTACAATAAATATTTTTAAAAGATGTCACATTTAAAAAAAATTAATAATGATATCAATTCATGGGCTTCATCATCTGCCTCTTCCTAGACTACATCCTATGCTCTAAAGACAATGAACTACTCAGTGTCATGTTAATGAACATTGCCAGGATTATGCCCAAGACATTCCTCAACTTCTTATGTTCTCAGAGAAGGAAGGTAATTTCCATTCTACATCTCAAGATGGAAAAGAATGAAAGGGACGTTTACAGCCACCTCTGCTTTTATCCCCACCAAATTGAATTTGAGAAAAACAACAACAACGACACTAAATGTACTCAATTCAGCCTTTTCTGAATCTCTCTCTTGAATCTATCTGATCATACAAAGGGATGCAAACATATTGACTATTACATTGTGGAAAAGATTCTGTCCCTGAAAAAAAAAGATGGCTAATGTTTGCCATATATGTTAATGACAGGATAGAAAACCTATATATTACAAACCTATATATTAGGAAGCCCACTTAATTGAAGAACCAAATTCGGTTTTCCAATTAACCTTTTCAATAAGTTCACATTTGACCTCAAACATCTCTTTCTCTTTTTGAATTGGTTCATGAATCTGAAAGGGAAGGGAATAATATTATCTATTTTCCCTCAGACCTCTACATTATTTTACTTTATCTCCAATGCCAGCACTCAAAAAGTTCTCAACCAATACCTGATGGACAGATAGGTAGATTGATTGATATATGAAGACTTTGGATGAATGAACATTTAAACAAGCAGATGGAAATGGGCATTAGCCCAATTCCTGCACTAATATGATCTAACTGTGATTACTTCCTTTTTGTCCTCAGCAATTTATTTTTTTTGATTTGACAGGAGATAAAGTTCACTTTATAGTTTGTGAAACATCTGTTCCAATGTGAATTGTTCATATATCCATAAAGGAGAAATAAATAGAATTCATGTGACAATGAAATACTACTTTTGAATTTCATTAGAGTCACCAACAAGGCTAAACATTATGCTCAGGTCAAAGGAATATTACATTAGAAGGGATAGTAAGAAATGACTTAATATATTTCATTGCTCTTAAATTCTCCCTCTTGTCTGATATTTCCTATTGTTTTTGAAGAGATACACATATTTCTAGAACAATGGAGGGCTTGAATGCACAATGTCCCTAAAAAATCCACTCAAGCATAAAAAACCTGCCATCTCTTTCTTGTATGTAATATAATCCAAGTATGTTACTATCTTAGGCTCTCTTCACCAGTTCTTCAATCTGTAAATTGAAGTTTGTTTTTAAAAATAGACTAAAAAAATAAGCTGTCCATCTGTGTATATTGTAAAACCATATATCAGATCCAGAGTAGTAAAGAAATAAGATTATACTGAAAAACTAAATTCAGGATTTTGAAGCAGAGAAACTCTCAGCAGCCAGCTCACCAAATATATTGAAGGTCATAAATGTCCATATTGCCTCTGTAATATGTTCAAATATGCTGATGTCACCACAGAAACTTTACAGAGTCAGCACTCCTGCTTTTTTGGCACCTGATCTAATATAGACTATATATCTACTTTGTGTATATAAATAAAATAGTAGGAGACATTTCTTCCATTTGTTTCTATTCCACCTTCCTACCTTCCCATCTTTTTTCAGGAATTATGTACCCTTGGATAGTAATGGGTGTATAAGATACTCCTATATAAAGAATGGGGGCTTCTACAAACCATGCATTTTATTACTCTCCAAGAAATTTTTATCCTGTAGGTTAATACGGTCTGGCTTTTGGGCCCCATGGGTTGCCACGTTCTCATCCAGATACCAAGACTTGTTCTCATCAAAAATCAAGAATAATAAGGCAAATTCTCGGTCCATGTCATTTCTTAATCCATTGGGTTCCAGGATGCCCTTTCTGCAGATGACCAAGGGCCCCACCAAACCACTGTACATGTCCTGAAAATGGGAGGAAGAGAGAGTAGGAAATATGAGGTTGTTCCTGAGTGGCAGTGCTGTACAGAAAGCCAAGCTGACATTCAAGCCCACTCTGTCCTCAGAACTTCTTCATAATGCCTTACATTTATAATCATCTTCAGTATGTTATCTGAATTTAGCCTCATAAATATCTTGGGACACAGGTAAGGTGTGCTATTGTACATAAGCTTTGTTTTAGCTAGGCTAGACTACTCAATGATCTGTAAGCCCACCAGAACTTTCAAAACCCAGTGCTTTTTCTCATACTGTCTCTTTTTTCTGAAATGTCCTCCCCTCTGCCATATCACCTATCATATGGCATATTATTATGTATCTTTCAAGACTCAAAGTACATGCAACTTCCATTAATTGTGTAGCCTTCTCCAGCTTTCCTCTCATTCATCCCCACCTCCAAGCAGAAGTAATCACTGTCTGGTGAACCCACATATAACTATTATATGGTTTTAAAGAGCGGCCTATATATATATATATATATATATATATATATATATATATATATATATATAGCTAGCATTATAGCTTATATTAATCTGTCTCCCAAAATAGATAATACTCTTTGAATATGGGAACTCTATCTTACATTTATATCATTTAAAGCACCAAGTAAAATGTTAAAAATGTAATAGTCTCTCAATAAATGATTGATGAGATCTGGTTGTAGATTGGTGGCTAGATTCATTAACCCATTTTCCAGATGAGGACACAAAAGCAGAATGACTTTTCTAAAGTCACTCCAAAGGAAGGATTAAACAAAATTTGAGGCTATAGCCCCACTTTTTTTTTTTTTTTAACAAGAAATCCTAGGCTTTTTAAATGAGAGCTTATAAAATCCAAGAAGAAGAATCAAGAAAGAAAATGTTCATGGCAAACATGTGATGTTATCTATTTCCTTAATTCCTTCCCCTGTCTATTAAAATAAGCCAAGTATTTAAGGAACTTTTCCCAAAACCCCAGACCTTAGTATTTCAGTGATGGGCTTTTTTATTATACCCATTAATAGCTTCTTTTTGTCAGTCAGTTTGCCCATTTGTGAGACTCACCTTTAGGAAGCCAACATTGTATTTACCTTGATAGGATCTACTGCAGAATAATAAATCCAGGAAACACAAGCAGAATCATTGGGTCCTGGGCCTGATCTTTCTGGTATGTTCCATTTGTAAGTGAGAACCTCACCTAGGAAAGGTAATATGGACCTTTAGTTGGACCAGGTCATAAATTTCTCACAACTCCCTAGTCTTCCTAAGTGGCTAAGTCGCAAAACCTTTAAGATTATTCTCTGTCATTTTTATACCAGCCTCCATTTTATTTTGTGTGACTTTGGTCTTCTCCTTCATGGAACAACATCAGCCTCTCTTCTACTAATCCTGTCCTTAAGGGCCTAGGTCCAATCATCTAGTAAAGCAGCTCTGCTATTGTTCTCTCTGCTTATAATGTCCTCCCTTCTTTGGCTCTGCTTTGTTCTTTTCTTGCTGCCTCCTCGAAGGCTCTGTCTACAGTCTTCGTCTATTTTTTCATAGTTTCTCCATGGAAATTATTATCTGCCTTTCTGATATCAATTATTATCTATGTATTCATAATTCTTAAATACTTAGACTTCTCTTGCCATTAAGCTTCGATCTGACATTTTCAATTAGATTCCCGGGCATCTTTTGAAGATTATCCTGACAGTACACAAAAAGCTAAAATTGTTATAAACTCATCTTCTTTTGAAAAAATGCTGTTAGTAATTCTGTGCTCCCAGTGTCTAGAAAAGATACAAAAAGCATCCTAGCTACCCAGATTCAAAACTTCAGTCTTCTTTGTATCCCTACCTTCATGCATGAATCATTCAACCAAATGGTAAAGCCTATCAATTATACCTCTACAATATATTTTATAGCCATAACCTCCTCTTTCTAATTCTTAATATCCATACTCTAATGTAGGCCCTTGTTTTTCTCAATTGGACTATTAGAAAACCTCCCAATATGTTTCTCTGTGTTCAAGTCTTCCCCTCTGACTGATGGAATATTATTGTACTTTTTAAAACAGATTTATCAAGATGCTAGAGGCCTGGTGCACAAAATTTGTGCACGGGGATGGGGGAGGGTCCCCTCAGCCCAGCCTGCACCCTCTTTAATTTGGGACCCCTTGGAAGATGTCTGACTAATGGTTTAGGCCCAATCCACGATCCTGGATATAGGGCCTAAACTGACAGTCAGACATCTTTCTCACAATCTGGGACCACTGGCTCCTAACTGCTCACATGCCTGTCTGCCTGATCGCCCCTAACTGCCCCCCCCTCGCCAGCCTGATCACCCATAACTCCTCTGCCTGCTGGCCTGGTTGCCCCTAACTGCCCTTCCTGCTAGCCTGGTTGCCCCTAACTACCCTGCACCAGTCTGGTCATCACTCACTGCCCCCCTGCTAGCCTGGTCACGCCCATTTGCATCTCTGCTGGCCTGGTCACCTCCAACTGCCCCTCCTGCCAGACTGGTTGCCCCTAACTGCTTCCCCTGCTGGCTTGGTCACCCCACACAGCCTGCTGTTCAGTCATTTGGTCATCCCTCACTAACACCCCTGCTGGCCTGGTTGCCCCATGCAGCCTGCTGTTCCATCGTTTGGTCATCCCTCACTAACCCCCTGCCAACTCTGGCTTTCTTCCTCTCTCTAAAGTCAATAAAAATAACAACATATCCTTGTGTAAGGATTTAAAAAAATCACCAATTTGTATGGAACCACAAAAGACCTCAAATATCCAAAGCAATCTTGAGAAAAAAGAACAAAGCCAGATGTATCGTGCTTCCTGACTTGAAATTATACTACAAAGCGACAATAATAAAAACAACATGATATTGACAGAAAAAAAGACCTAACTAAACACCAATGGAACAGAATTTAGATCCCATGTATATGGGCAAATACTTTTCAACAAAAGAGTAAAAGAGTTACAAAGTATAAAAAAAAACTCTTCAGTAAATGGTGTTGGGAAAATTGGAAAGCCACCTGAAAAGAATGAAACTAGACTACATTTTGTCCCCATATACAAAACTTAACTAAAATATGAAACAACTAAATAAATATAAGACCTGAAACAAAAGCTACATAGAAAAAAACACACATAGATACTAAACTTATGGACCTCGGTCTTATAGTGGATTTTATGAATTTGACTCCAAAGGCAAGGGAAATAAATGCAGAAATAAATGCAAAAATAAATGAATGAGACTATATCAAACTAAAAAGATCTGTACAGCAAAGGAAACTGCCAACAAAACAAAAAGGCAACTAATAAAATGGGAAGAGATATATGCAAACAATGGCTCTCATAAGGAGTTTAAATCCAAAATATATAAAGAACACATACCACTCAACACTAAACAAATCAATAAACAACCCAATTAAAAACTGGGCAGAGTACCTGAAAAGTCACTTCTCTCAAGAAGACATACAAATGGCCAACAGATATATTAAATGATAATCAACTTCATTAGCTATTAGGAGAATATAAATCAAAACTACAATGAGATACCACCTCACACCTGTTAGAATGGCTACTATCAATAAGACAATAACAAATGTTGGAGAGGTTGTGGAATGAAAGGAACACTCATTTACTTACTGCTGGTGGAAACGTAAACTGGTATAGCCACTATGGAAAACAGTAGTTAGGTTCCTCAAAAAATTTAAAATAGAGGTACCACATGACAAAGCCACCCATCTTCTGGGTATCTACATGAAAAATTTGAAAACATTTATTTGCAAAATATATGCACTCTTATGTTCATTGTAGCATTATTCACAGTGGCCAAAACATGGAAACAACTTAAGTATCCTTCCATAGATGATTGGATAAAGAAGATGTGGTAATTATATAAAATGGATACAACTCAGCCATAAGAAAATATTAAATATTGTCATTTGCAACAACATGGATGAATCTTGAAAATATCATACTAAGCATAATAAGTCAGAAAGAATTCAGAACCATGTGATTTTGCTCATATGTGAGATATAAAACTGAAAGAAACACATGGACAAACAAGAAAGAAAAAAAACCTCATACAGATCTTTTACCTTGGTTGTTTATTTCTAAGAATCTTAATTTTTTTGTTGCAATGGTAACTGGGATTTTGTTGTTGTTTGGTTGCTTTTTAAGTTTCTCTTTCTGAAAATTCATTATTGGTGTGTAAAAATGCCATCAATTTCTGGGTGTTAATTTTATATCTTGCTATGTTGCTGAATTCATTTATTAAATCTAGTAGTTTTTTTGGTGAAGTCTTTAGGATTTTCTATGTACAGTACCATGTTATCTGTGAATAATTATGCCTTTTATGTTTTCTTTTTGTCTGATTGCTGTGGCTAGGACTTCCAGTACTATCCTATCTAATAAAAGAATAATATGCAGATTGACCATCATTCCAACACACAAGATGGCTGCCCCCATGTGGTCAAAGATCCTGCCCCTATGTGGACACAAGATGGCCAGCAGGAGAGGGAGAAACCAAGATGGCAACATAGGTAAAGGCCTAACTGCAGCCTTGCACAATTACTTCTGTTGCTGTTAATCCTCACCTGAGGCTATTTCTTCCATTTATTTTTAGAGAGAGTGGAAGGATGGGAGGGGCAGAGAGAGAAACATTAATTGGTTGTCTCCAGCAGGATTGAATCTGCAACCCAGATATGTGCCCTTGACCAGGAATTAAACTGAGACCCTTTGGTGCGTGGGCCAATGCTCTAATTACTGAGCAACTGGTCAGGGCTCAGGCTTACCTATTTACAGTATTTATTTGCTTGTTTGTTTTAAATATTTATTGTTGAAAACATTGCAAATGTCTCCCTTTCCCCCTCCCCCTCATTAACCTCTTCTATCCCACCTACTCACCCCCAGTCCCAGGCCTTCACCACCCTATTGTTTATGTGGAAGGGTTATGCTTATATATGCATACAAGTTCTTTGATTGATCTCTTCCCATCCCTCACCCCACCCCTGGCCTTCCCTCTGAGATTCTGTTCCATGCTTCTATGTCTCTGGATCTATTTTCTTTATTGGTTTATTTTGCTCATTATATTCCACATATGAGTGAGATCATGTGGTTTTTAAAAAAATTAGTACATTAAATATTAGTCTTCCTCTGGGTGTTACTCTAAGATTCTTAATATACTCTTCCAGGGTCACTGTGTTCATTTCCTTGCCTTCATTTACTACTTAAATATTGATGCCTGTCACCTCATCACTTCAGATCATACCTTTTTTCTTGAGCTCCAGAGCTTTATGTCTTTTAGATATCTATATCGGTTGCTTTGCAGACATCTCAAATTCAACAAATGCCAAAGTAAACTCATGATCATCCAATCTCCTATATCTTCACTCATATTCCCTACCTACCCCCATGTACTCTATCTTGGTGAACGGTATCAATATTTACCTGGTTGCCAAGCCAAAACCCTGGGTACCACTTCAGAATTTTCTTCCAAAGCCATGAATTTTATTCAAGAATCCTCTTTCTCATCTTCAATATCCAATTAATCACCAAACCTTGCTTATTTTACCTCATTGATCTTTTTAGAGTCTATCCCCTTTCCTCAACTCAAACCTTCATCTTTCTTACTACTGGCTATTCCCTACATCTGAAGCTTATTACAATTTTGCCTGCTTTTCTCATACACAATTCCTTGAATTGTAGGCTTCTTACTTAACCTTCCAATCAGTGGTTCTCAAAGTATAAGTTCCTAATTCAGATACATCAAAATCACTTTGAAATTTGAAATAGCAAAATCTTGAGCCCCATCCCAAACCTACTGAATAAGAGCCTCTGGTATTGATTCTAGAAATCTATTGTTTAACAAGCCTTCCAGGTGATTCTGATGCATGGTAAAATTTGAGAACTAATAATTTAGATCTCAGCTGAGATCTCACCTATTTGGGAAGCCATCTTTGACAATCCAAGCATTATATCAGGTAAACTATTTTACACTTCCCTACAACACTTAAAAAATCCCTACTTAACACTTAAAACACTGAATTATAATTACCAGTTTACTTACCTCTCTGTGATAATAGCCCAAGTTTTTTAAGAGTAAGAACAAGTACTATTTCCTACCGCAGTCACCCCTTCTAGAATTCTTCCTGTGCCCAGTAGCCCAGTAGGCTTCCAATAAGTATTTATTCAATGAATGAATGGAAGGAAGAAAATGTGGTCAAGATTATGGTTTCCCTACATTTAATATCAGGAGCTTAATATGTTACTGGGGTTAAGATTCAGTCTTTATTAATGGGACAAGAACTTTATCTTATGGCTTGGGTTAAGGATCAATTTGAGGTCTGAGACAGGTAACCCTCTACCCATGATTAGAAGCTCATACTATATCCAAGGTTAAGTTCAGATTTAGAGAGGATTAGAAGCTCCATCTGCATTCATAGTTAAGGCTAGTATAAGGTTCCATGTATAACCAGTGTTGAGAGTAACTGATGAAAAAAATAAAAAAACCCAAAGTAGTCTGTTCTAAGACTAGGGAATGAGTATTTTAAAGAGACAACCTCAGGGTGCAGTTAGTCCTGGATAATATTTCTGTTTCAGTTCTCTAGGAGCATAATTTAAAGGAGCAAGACAGAGGGCTGAAGAAGTGCTGCACATTCTCTTTTCCTTCACATATCATCCACGGTAAATAGGTAATGTTCCCACTCACCAGGCTCAGCAGCCAGGGGCCAGTCCGTACTAGATTCTAGCACTCCATGGGCATGTATAGAATAGGGGCGGCTGGCATTATTCTTGAATACCACAGTTAGGATATCACCAATCTCTCCTCTGAGAAGTGGACCTATTATATGTAAAAGAAGGAAGTCTCATTAGTGGAGTAGTGGAACAGGGACATTAAAGGCATTTAAAGAAAGGGATATATAGTAAATAGGAGCTCCCTAGAATTAAGGGTTTGCCCTAAAAAAGGGTCTTTCTGAGATTGAAAGTAATGAATAGCTTAATTTTTAAATTCAAAAGCCCTTAAACTGATACTGCTACCCATAGGATGAAAGTACTTCATCAACAGAGCTGTGCCTCCAATTTTCCCTTCCCAGCTCTCTCTAAATAATACTGCAAGTTTCTAGAGAATCGTGGCTCTGTATAATTGTTAATTAGGAGTGAGAGTTTGCTGGGCTCTCTTAAAAAGCCAGTGGATCCCTTATGTGAAAGGACAAGAATGAGGAAACTCATTGGCTCCCACAAAAGTGAAGAAACTGTGGCAATAATTAAACTGGGGAACAAGGCTAATACTGGTTTCCTACACCATTTCCCCCCCCTACTATTTGATATCCTACATTCCTCCTCCTTTAGCATGGGGAAAAAAATTTATCACCTTAAAAGATCTCTAGATTAGATACCTGAGAAAACCTGGTTCATGTTGCAGCAGAAATTCATAAATTCCCCCCTTTGATTGCCTATTTTCATGGTTGATTTATAAAATATGACTATAGGTGTAGAACATCATAAAGAAAAACTGATAATGGGGATTGGGAGTCCTTACCAATGAGACTTAACCCCTCTAGGAATAGCACAGTATTGTAGACACTAGGAGGAAAGTGGAATTCCATTACCTAGGATTCCCAAGTGCTCCTCCGGTCCAGTCCTTGGCCGAGGGATCCTGAATGTACCATCAGTATATTCCCTGAATATGGCTTTCTTGTATCTGGAACCCAGTAGCCCATCCTCATTGCTCAGAAAGATGTGACCATAACTAGAAGGTTCCAAAGAATAGTGTCAGTACCTGGTTTTCAGTTCCTCAAGACCATAGGGGAGTGAGATCAGATCCAAGTTCATGTCACAGATAGTAGAAGGAGGGGGCCTATTTCTTCTAATATCAGATTCCCACCACATTGGCTGCATACATGCAATTATAGATGGTAGATTTCAATATCTATTTATGTTCTCTTATTTGCCATCATCCAGATATGAATATGTAGTAAAATATATATGACAAGAACACTGGGATAACAATCAGAAGCCTTGGTCTCCAGCTCTAGTCTTGATGATGCCTTAGATGAAATTAATTTAACAAAAGAACAAGGTACATGTGGTAGGAAAATACTAACTGCTTCTGCTGCTAGAGGGATAGGAAGAAGTAGGAATCTGACAGATTTCTCCTTATAGAATGCTTTCATGTTTACAAAGATATTTATCATTATTTTATCATTTGGCGTTACCAATAGGCTGGTGAGGTAGGTATGTTCCAGAGGTGGATTCCGTGATCCAGACTTGACAGAATGTATCTTAATTGATACTGTCAGCCAGAAAGGGAGCCAGAATTTGGATTCAAGTCTGTTGCTCCTTCCCTACCTCCTTCCAGTCAAGTTATTTCAAGTATACCACATCACTTTAAAGATAAGTAAACCAAGGCTCAGAAAATGAAGTCACTTTTTTCTAGGCTGCAGAACAAGGTAGCAAATAAACTTCAACCTTTAATAATCAACATACAGAGCAAGACTTGGCAAAGGGTAGTGAGAGTACAAAAAATAAACTGTATTGGAAATTGTGAAACTATACCTCAGTTTCTATTCTCCACCTAGGTTTTAGCTGAGCACATGGCTGTCAAACCAGAGATCACATTTCCCTAACTTTCTTGCAGCTGGGTATAGCCATATAAGTAAGTTTAGGATAATGGGGTATGAGAGAAAGTGATATACACAACTTCCAGGTCATTGCCTTACAGAAAATACTGCTTTCCTTGGACTTCCATCCCCTTACTTGATATATGGGAATTATTATAATGGGAAGAGGCATCTTAATTCCAGAGATGAAAGCAAGTTTTATATGTGACTAATTCATCTATAGGCCCTGATCTGCTCATGATTATACTATTATGTGAGCAAGAAATAAAATTCTAACTTATTTAAGCCACTCTATTTTTTCTTGCTATACAGCTGAGCCTGTACCATAATGACATTTTGTCAAGGAACAGCTGACCTTGAGATATTCAGTTCCTTGAGTAAATTTTCTATAAAATTTAAGTCCCAGCAGGGGTGCTAACAAGAGGAAAGGAGGCAAAGATTAAGAACACGAGGCTGTGGGTAATATTTTTTACTTCAGCCCTGAAGTATAGCAATATAGAAAAAGTAATGAGTTCTACTTTACCTGCATTTTAGTCCCTGCACCAGATTTGCTAGTATCTTATCAGGTGGCTTTAGGTAAGTTTCCTTCTTTTAGAATTTCAGTATCCTCCTCTGTAAAATTGTCTAGAATCTCTATTTTCTGAAGACTTACCTGTCCTTCTCAGTCTGGTTGTGCCATTCCAGTTCCCAGCTCCTGTCAGGGCAGTAGTCCCACTCCACCTCTTCTGCCATGATGTAGTAGATTCTTGCAGCTTCATAGTGTTGGCGAGAGCTGGCTTGGCCGGGACACTGGGAGACATTATAGATTGCCCTCATCCCTGCTTCTCTATGGCTGCCTGCTTGGCAGTAAATCTCAAATATCCCTGAGAAAGGAAGAAAGAGAAAATCTTGAATCAGAATACCCTTGTGAAGTGCAGGGGATTCCCTGCCTCTCTCTAGGCATACTGCAGAGAATGAGTAGATTCAGATAAGATTAATTTATGCATTACATAAAAATTATTACAAGTGTAATGAGAGCAATGAGCATAGAGATTAAGAGTTCTAGGTCTAAATCTATACTGCCTGGGTTTAAAGCTCTGGTTGGTGTTACTTGGTAGGGGTGTCGAACTCAATCAGAGAAGGGGCCAAAATCTAAAATCCAGCCTAAATTGCGGGCCGAATGGTTTACTGAACAGTCATAAACTGACAATGTCATAAACTGACAGCGGAGTGCAGTGATGACAGCGCGGTGCGGGCCACATTGCAAGGCCTGGCGGGCTGGATTTGGCCCGCGGGCCTTGTGTTTGACACATGTGGGTTAGAGCATTGGCCTACACACTGGAGGGTTGTGGGTTTGATTCAGGTCAAGGGCATATACCTGGGTTTAAGGTTTGATCCCTGCACTCAGACTGGTTGAGTGTGGGAGGCAACCAATTATTGTGTCTCTTTCTGTCCTCTTTCTCTCCCATCTTCCCTCTCCCCTCTCTCCCATTCTCTGAAAATCAATGGGAAAATATCCTCACTCATCCATTGAGGATAATAACAGCATCAACAACAACAGCAACAAAAAAACTAAACTGCCACAAGAATAGCCAGCTCCGCCCCATTTATTCAGGGCTTTGCTAGTTTTAGTTCTAAAAGTCTCATATCCCTGGAAACTCCTCGGTTCTTAGCAAACTAGGATATTTGGTCACCTTATCTGACACATTAGCTATATAACCTTGAAGCATTTTTTAAGCTTCTTTAAAAAAAATATATTCTATTGATTTTTTACAGAGAGGAAGGGAGAGTTAGAAACATCGATGAGAGAGAGTCATCAATCAGCTGCCTCTTGCACACACCCTCCTGGGGATATGCCCGCAACCAAGGTACATGCCCTTGACCGGAATCGAACCCGGGACCTTTCAGTCCGCAGACCGATGCTCTACCACTGAGCCAAACCAGTTTCAGCAATTTTTAAGCTTCTGTAAGTATGTTTAAGTTCCCTTATGGTAAAATGGGTATAATTTTAGTGACTTCATTGGGTTGTTATAGAATTAAACACAATAGTATTTATACATTGCTTAGCACGGAATATAGTAAACATTCAATCAGCGAAGCTATAAATAAGTAAATAAAGCTGTAATAATTATTATTCCAAGGAAGGCATTGACCAATTACTCGTATACCTTTTCTACAAAGTAGCAAATAAATAAAGATGAGCTTGAATTGATATATAAAAATGAACTTCTTGCTTAGTGAAATAAATCAGATGGAAATGACAAGAACTATTTTATTATATGTTAGATATAAAAACAAAAAGCAACTAACAAACTCACAGGCACAGACAACATTATGGTGGTTATTAGAGGGAAAAGGAGATATAAGATGAAGAGGGTAAAGGGGGTCAAATATATGGTGACAGAGGGAGACTAGACTATGGGTGATGAGCACACAATGGAGTATGCAGATGTATTATAAGGCAGTACACCTGAAACTTATGTAATGTAATTAACCATGTTACTTACACCCATAAATATAATTAAAATAAAAAGAACTTCTTAATCACAAGGATATTTACACCAGAGATTTGAAATGGCCTTACCTAGGTATTTACAATGAAATATTTGATGTAAGTCTTTTTTTTTTAATTTAATTTTTAAAAATTAAATTATTATCTGTGTACATATCTTACCATTGCGTGCGTCTCCACCCCGCCCCCCCCCCCCCCCCCCCGGATGTAAGTCTTATGTGTCTAAGTTGTGGAGATGCCTGAACCTGATTTCAAGTTCCAGGTTTCTATGTCAAGGACACAGAATGTTAAGCAGAAAAAGCTAACTTTCTGCTAAAACTGGTTTGGCTCAGTGGATAGAGCGTCTACCTGCGGACTGAAAGGTCCCGGGTTCAATTCCGATCAGGGGCATGTACCTTGGTTGCGGGCACATCCCCAGTAGGTGGTGTGCAGGAGGCAGCTGATCGATGATTCTCTCTCATCGATGTTTCTAACTCTCTATACCTCTCTCTTCCTCTCTGTAAAAATCAATAAAATATATTTAAAAAAAGAAGCTAACTTTCTTATAATGTTTTTTCATTATTTCCTTGTTGCCCATTGCCTATCTTATCACTACAAACTCTTCTTCTTGACTTGTAAAGGCCTCTATGAGCTGGCTTCAAACTATAAACCCAATCCTACTTCCCATTTTATTCCAAATTCAACCAGGACTCCAACTAAATCTTTCCTGACTTCCCCTCTCACATATCTTGTTACTTTGTTGGAATTTTCACTTATGTTGTTACTCCCTTTCTAGAATTTACTTCCTAAACTACTAATAAATATCTCTGAGAGCTCACTCGTTCTCTAAAACTAAATTCATCATTCATCTCTTCCAAGGAAGCCCTCCATGGCTATTCTGGCCCACATTGACCTTGGTATCACTGGCCTTTCTACTCCTGACATTTTTTTCATCTAAACCACATGATTGAGCACTGAGTGCTGCTTTATATTTTTTCTTTAAGTGTAGTTTATATATAATATAATAATTATATTAGTTTTAGGTGTACAACAGTGATTTGCCATTTTTTTACTTTATAATTCTATTAATCTATTATATTTATTAATCTATCACCATAAAGATTTATAATATTACTAGAGGCTCAGTGCATGAAATACGTGCATGGGGGGTGTCCCTCAGCCCAGCTTGCACCCTCTCCAATATGGGACATCCCTCTCACAATTCAGGACTGCTGGCTCCCAACTGCTCGCCTGCCTGCCTTCCTGTTTGCCCCTAACTGCTTCTGCTTGCCAGCTTGATCACCCCCTAACCATTCCCCTGCCAGCCTGGCTGATGCCTAACTGCTCACCTGCAGGCCTGGTAACCCCTAACTGCCCTCCCCTGCAGCTTGGTCCCCCCCCCCCAACTGCTCTACCCCCCAACTGTTCCCCCAAATTGACCTTCCCTCCAGGCTTGATTGCCCCCAACTGCCCTCCCTTTCAGGCCTGGTCCCTCCCAACTTCCCTCCCCTGATGGCCATCTTGTGTCCACATGGGGGCAGCCATCTTGTGTGTTGGAGGGATGATCAACTTGCATATTACTCTTTTATTAGATAGGATAGAGGCCTGGTGTATGGGTGGGAGCCAGCTGGTTTGCCCTGAAGGGTGTCCCAGATCACGGTAGGGGTTCTCCTGAGGGGCAGCCTGGGCAAGGGGCCTGTGTTGGTTTGCAGGCTGGCCACACCCCCTGGCAATCCAAGTGGAGGTCCTGGTATCTGGGGTTTATTTATCTTCTATAATTGAAACTTTGTAGCCTTAAGTAGAGCCAAGTCTTCAGCTCGCTCCAGGGCCGCAGCCATTTTTGTTGGGATTTATTTATCTTCTAGAATTGAAACTTTGTATCCTTGAGCGGAGGCCAAGGCAGGCCAGGGCTGCAGAAGCTTGGCTTCCTCCATCTCCAGGGGTAACTCAAGCCTCCTGCTCTCTCCAGCTCCACGGCTGCCCCCATTTTTGTTGAGATTTATCTTCTATAATTGAAACTTTGTAGCCTTGAATGGAGTCCAGGGCCAGCCAGGGTGTTCAGGAAACCTGGCTTCTTTTTTGGGGAAACCCAAGCCTCCTGCTCACTCCATGGCCACAGCCATCTTGGTTGGGTTAATTTGACTACGCGCTCCTGATTTGCTGGTGGGTGTGGCTTGTGGGTGCAGCAGAGATACAGTCAATTTGCATATTACTCTTTTATTAGATAGGACTAGAGGCCCAGTGCACATTGAAAGGAAATTAATTAGTAGGTGGCAGGTTGGGCAGGACTGGAAGAGATGGGATGGACACACCTTGGAGCCAACTTCCCTGGCCGGCCACATCTGGGGTGGTGCTCAGGCTCAAAGGGTGTCTGTGGAGTGAGTGGGGTCCCTCCAACAGGTGGGGTCCCTCAGCCTGGCCTGCGGGGATCGGGCAAAAGCCAGTAGTCCAACATTCCCAAGGGATGTAGTAGTGCACGAAGAGGCAGGCATCCAGAAAGGAGCCTGGGCTGGGCACTGCTCCTGCTCATCCCAGCTCTGCTGCACCTGCCACCACCACCACCAGTCTGCTCTCGCCAGCATCTGGCACCTGTCAGTCAGTTGAGCAGTGCACCCTTTGTGGAAATGCACTGACCACCAGGGGGCAGCTCCTGTGTTGACTGTCTGCCCCCTGGTGGTCAGTGCATGTCATAGCAACCGGTCAAACTATTATTCAGCCGTTCAGTCACTTAGGCTTTTTTATATATATAGACTAGAGGCCCAATTCACAAAATTCGTGCAAAGGGCTTGGCCTTCACAGCCCCGGCTGCCTCAACTGGCCCTTGAAGTCCCTCCCAGCCTCAGCCAGCCCTTACAGCCCCAGCTTCATCCAGAAGGTTGTCCAGAAGGTCGTTTGGCTGTTCAATCTAATTAGCATATTATCTCTTTATTATATAGGATTGACTATATTTCCTTTCATTTTCTTCACCCATCCTCTGCCATCAGGCATCCATACCTTTGGTTTCTATTTCTGCAAGTCCCTTTTGTCATTATTGTTTTAGATTCCACATAAACAGTTATTTCCACTAGTTTATTTAAAATACTATTTTTCTTTCCATATATACACCCAACTCTTCTATTTCCTTTACTTCCAAATCTACACATCTAGTCAATCAGTAAACCTTATCAGCTCTTCACAATAATCTTTTCACGTTCAATCTCACTTCCCTAGTCAAAGCCACCATCACCTCTCACCTGAAACATGAATAGTCTCCCAATTGTCTGCTCTGCTTCTTTTCCTTCCCTCTTTAATAATTCTCCACATAGGATTCAGTATCATCTTTAACTAATGTAATCCAGAGCACATTGCTCCCTTGCTTTAAATGTTCCATTCATACTCAGAATATAATCCAAACTCCTTAAAATAGTCTACAAGGCCCTACAACACTTTGTAAAATCTCTTGCCAATCTCTATGACCTCATGTCATAGCAGTCTTCTCCCAGATCACTACATTCCAAACATACTGGCCTTCTTTCTGACCCTTTAACAAGCCATGCTTTTCCCCACTTTTGAACATTTGTATTTGCTGATCTCTCTGGAATGTTCTGCTCAGATATCTTCATATAGCTCCATTTCCTCATAATTTAGGTCTCAGGGTAAATGTTACATTTTCAAAGAGGTCTTCCCTGAACATACTCTCTAAGGTAATCATATTATCATATTATTATATTTTATTTCCTTCATGACATAGATCATGATATGAAATTGTCTTATTATTTTATGCATGGATTTTATGTGTTTATTTCAGATATCCCCTCATAGTAAAGATTATGTCTATTTTTCACACCTCTGCCCTATACTTAACACATGAATGGTATGAAATAAATATGTTGAGTGAATAAATGTTTTGCAAAAGAATGTGTCTGTATACACTGTCCAAAAGTCATACCTCAGGGGTTGGTGTGGAGAAGAAACTCTGATTATCAATGGAGAAGATGGGAGCAAATAGAAGGCATTTTGGGAAAGACACATGTGACCTTGGACTAACACATCATCTGAGTTGTTTTTTTTTCATATGAACATTGTTGTCCAAGCCACTTTTTTTTTTAACACCCTTCTGCCTTGGTGTCTGAGTCTCCTACCCCTTTGACCTATTATTTTATGTCTCCTTACCCTGGCTTCTCTTTTCCTCCTACTTCTTAAATGTATATTATGTCTTAAGTTTTCATTCTTATCACTTTAAATATGTGTGTAATTGAACTATGAGAATACCTACATTGCTCTTTGTAGCCTGGACTTGTCCTTCAAGCTTTACTCTGAAACCTACACCACCTGAATTTCACCAGAAACTTAAAACTCAGCATACCCCTAGTGAGTATTTTTCACCAAAATATTACTACCCTGCTCACACTTTTCTGTATTTGTTCACTTGGCTAATGACATTACATCTAGTGCACAAGCTAGAAACCTCAGACATCCTTTCTGTGCAGCACCTCAGTAAATCCTGTCACCTCTCTCAAACATCCCTTAACGCTGCCTCTGCTTATTATCCCTATTGCTTCCACCCATCAGCAGGGTTCTCATCTCCTCTTGTAAGAACTTCCTGTTCTGCATCCCTTTAAACCTTACTTCTTGGTATTCCTCAACAGAGCAGCCGTTACAATTTTGCATGAGATTATTTTTCATTGCTTAAAGCTATCTTATCTCTGACTCCTGCCCTCTAAATGACAGTATAACCATTTCCATATTCCCTGTTATGTAACAATGGAAAGTACCTCCATACAATTCCAAACAACTTTTAGCATACTTCCTTGAGTTGAGAAACATTGAATCAGCCCTAACCGGTTTGGCTCAGTGGATAGAACATTGGTCTGCGGACTGAAGGGTCTCAGGTTTGATTCCGGTCAAGGGCATGCACCTTGGTTGTGGGCACAAACGCAGCAGGGAGTGTGCAGGAGGCAGTTGATTGATATTTCTTTTGCATCAGTGTTTCTAACTCTCTATCCTTCTCCCTACCTCTCTGTAAAAAATCAATAAAATATATTGAGAAAGAGAGAGAGAGAGAGAGAGAGAGAGAGAGAGAGAGAGAGAGAGAGAGAGGGAGAAAGAGAGAGAATCAAACCAGGCTATACAATATTTTCCAGGTAGATGCTGTTTCTAAGCCGCTGCCTATATGATTCATACTTCCTATAATGCCCATCCCCTTTATTTGCCTGGTGATAGTTTACTCATTCTTAAAAGGTCAGTTTGAATGTCTGCTTTCCCAGGAAAGCTTTATTTCAAAAGTCACACAGAATTTGTTATAGCTTCCTGTGTGTTACCATAGCTCTTGACATATACCATAATCATAGCCTTATGAATATTGCTTACATACCTATCTCCCTTTTACACTAACTGTTAGCTGCCTTATTCATTCTCACATCTCTAGCACCCAGACCAATACATGTTTTGGGGAAATGCAATTGTAATAAAAAAGGAAAATTTAAATAAGTTAGGCAGAAAAATGAAAAGACAAAGAGAGAGAAAAGACAGATTGAAGAAAAAGGAAAAAACAAACAAACAAAAGGAAACAGGAGGAAGGGAAAGAGAAAGAAATAAAGATAAAAAAAAATCTTGGCTGGTGTTGCTCAGTGGTTGAGCATCAACCCATGCACAGAGAGGTCACATGCCTGATCAGGGCAGATGCCCGGGTTGTGGTTTCAATCCCTAGTAGGGGATGTGCATGAGGTAGCTGATCAATGATTCTCTCTCATCATTGATTTTTCTGTCCCTCTGTCCCTCTCCCTTCCCCTCTCTCTGAAATAAATAAAAATATACTTAAAAAAATTTTAAAAATAAAGAAAGAAAATGAAAAAAGAAGAAAAGACAAATATCAAGATGGGATAAAATGGATGAAAGAAAATGAAAGGGCGAAAGCATAGATGAGTAAAAAGAACAAAGACATAAAAAAAAAAAGAACGGATAAAAGAGGAAAAAGAAAAATGAGAGACCAGAGGAAAAAAGAGAAAACACATTACTCTACCCTTTTTATTTGCCAAATTTCCTGGATATTAAAGCTTTATTATCAGTAGTTTATTGGAAGAGTTGCTAAATATTATGTAGTATGATATTTTTAAATACATGTCATTTCTATTAAATAAAATATTGGCTTATTAAAATTTAAAGCACAGCAAGATGAGTATACAAAACTACCAACAGACCCACACAACTGAAACACTTTTTTTTTAGAACATCATGCTAAGCAAAATAAGCCAATTAGAGAAAGACAAGTACCATATGATTTCACTCATATTTGAAAATTAATAAAACATATTTTTGCTTATTTTTTCCCCCTGGATATTTGTTTCTCTATTTTGTTAAATATAATTGTGAACCCCCCTTGTGATGTTTTAAGACTTAAAACATCTGCAAAACTGCTCAATTACATATGTATATTTACCAATCTCCATCACTACTCCTTTCTCTAGAATCCCCATGCCAGTTTCTGGTCCTAGCTTTTCCATTACCTTGATGCTTTTGACCTGTCTGTGGAGAGCTACTGACGATGATCTCTCTCAGTTTTAATCAGAGATAAAGCCCCTAGGGGGCAGAATAAAGGAGACTTCAGGTTCAATATTTCATCTAGGAGGAGGAATTAATAGGAGTTGATGGAAAATAGGCAAGAGGAAAGAGAAGAAAGATAGAACCAACATGTCTAACTTGAACAAAGCATTTTCCTCTTTCAAGTGTCTGTCTCTTCCTCCTATCCTATCTAATAATAGAGTAATATACAAATCAACCATCACTCCGCTATACCCACCACCCATGCCCACCAGCAGCCAATCAGAGCAGGTATGCAAATTAACCCAACAAAGATAGTGGTTAATTTGCATACACGGAGGTAGGGAGGAGTGAAGACTGAAGACACCATAGAAGGAAGAGGGAGAGAAAGTGGAAAGCAAGGCGCTGCGGCTGTTGGAGAGAAAGCACATTTTAGCACATGCGGGGTGGGGCAGGGTGAGGCACACAGCCGAGGAGGCAGCAGTGGTGAGAGGCAGTGGGGGCAGAGGCAGCAGCAGGCAAGCATGCAGCAGTGGTGGTGGAGGTGGCTGTGGTCGGGCAGTGGGGGTGGCGGGAGAGGTGGCGGTGGCAGGAGGGAAGCCAGCTGGAAGTCTTGCAGGAATATTTCTGCAATAGGTCACTAGTTAGTAAGATAAGTGGATTGAGATTATCTCAAAGGAGCTCTATAATTTCCAACATTCTATGATTTAAGAACTCTTCAGAAAGAATAAAAAGTTTGGCCCTAACTGGTTTGGCTCAGTGGATAGAGCGTTGGTCTGTGGACTAGGTCCCAGGTTCCATTCCAATCAAGGGCATGTATCTTGGTGCATGAGCATCCCAAGTAGGAGGTATGCAGGAGGCAGCTGATCGATGTTTCTCTCTCATCAATGTTTCTAAATCTCTACCCCTCTCCCTTCCTCTCTGTAAAAAATCAATAAAAATATATTTTAAAAAATATTAAAAAGTTTGAAAGGTCTAGAAAATGCAAAGATGAATTTTGTTTTTTTGCTGGTAAGGAAACTCAGGAATCTTGTAAAAGAGTAACCTTTAAAGCCTTTACTCTTATAAATCCATTCACATCTTCTCTATCCCATAATAGATCAGAATGCTTTTGAGCCATATAATTCCATCATCCTTGGGCCTCAGTGTGGCACAAAAATAATTTAATTCGTCCAAGGTAAGCATAAGTCCTGGGGTAGCACATAGACATGACTAGAGAGCCTGACTAATTTTGCAGGAAGGAGATTAAGCCTAGGATCTGGCTTTGGAACCAAGGATAGAGAAAAAGGTGTTCCTTATTCAGAAGTTCCCCACTTTAGTCCTCACTAAAAGCACTTGTTTCTGTTGTTCCTATCAGTTCTATTAACTATTGTTTCTAATTTGCTAACAGTTCTCCTGGACCAAAAAAGTATTTTAGATAGATGGACAAAAATGAGGATCCAGACTTCTTGGAGACCGGCTTTATATCAAATGCTTGTTAAAACCAGTGCCAGAATGAAATTACTAAATTGTCAAGGATACTTGTTTTGCTTACAGATTTATTTTCCAAATATGAATGGAATTCACAGAACTAAATTAAAGTTTAATGGTAAATGAATGGAATTGACAGATTTTCCTTACAAACACTATTGCCATCTACTGCCTAGAAAAAGTATGCACCCTGGAAATTGCACAGAGAAATTGCTGCTGTATATGAACTATTAGACATATATGGAACCAGAAGAAACATTCTAGTCAAATCCTATATAATAATGAGGCAATATGCAAATTTACCCTCACACCCTTGCATCACAAGATGGCTGCCCCCATGTCATCACCAGATGGCTGCCTGCAGATCATCACAAGATGGCCATCCCATGTCAGCACAAGATGGCTGTCCCCAGGTTGTCACAAGATGGCTGCCACAAGATGGCCACCCTACATCATTACAAGATGGCCACTACCACATTGTCATAAGATGGCTGGCAGAGGAGGGCAGATGGGGGCAACCAGGTCTGAAGGGGAGGACAGTTGGGGGTGACCAGGCCTGCAGGGGAGAGTAGTTGGGGGTGATGGGCCAGCAGGTGAGCAGTTAGGTGTCAATCATGCCAGCATGGGAGTGGTTAGCGGGCAATCAGGCTGGCAGGCAGAGTGGTTAGGGCCTATCAGGCAGGCAGGCAGATGAGTGGTTAGGAGCCAGTAGTCCCAGATTTTGAGAGGGATTGGGCCTAAACCAGCAATCAGACATACCCCCAGGGGCCCCAGATTGAAGAGGGTGCAGGCTGGGCTTAGGGACACTACCCCCCCCCCCCAATGCAGGCATTTTGTGCACCAGGCCTCTAGTTTCTTAATGAAAGAAAGACAGAGAGAAGGAGAGGGAGATGAAGAAAAAGAAGTCAGGGAGAAAAGGGGAAAAGAAAAAGGAAGGAGGGAGGGAGAGGGACAGATAGAGAATGAAAATAAGGAATCCAGTTTCAGAGAGAGGGAGTGATTAGACCAAATTTAAACAGCAAGTTTCTGAAAGAGCCTGGACTAGAAGTTCCTGTGTTCCAATTTCTTGGGCTAAAACTGTTACAGCACCTTCCCCCCACCCCACCCCCTCCACACACATACCTTACTACCACTGGAGTTTGCAGGAATCCTCACAAATTATCAGAGGTGGAAAGTGCTTAATTGTACATTTCATGGATCTCTCACACTCTCCAACCCCAAAGCAAGGACCATATCTATAGACTCTCTATGTGTCCAAGGGGCTACATGGCCAAATCCACCCTCTGCCGATATAAAAATTGTGCTGTACCTTGGCAGCATCCTTACTTCTCTCCTGTTGTTCCATAAAGAACTTCCTCGGCTTTTTGCTCTAATTTGCCTTTAGCTGAGACAAAAATTCAAATAACCACAAAATGGAATGCACATTGAAGGAGAAGACAAATGTGTGTTGAAAATTTCCCAAGTACCCTCCACATGACTTTTTTTCTCTTCATCAGCCCCCCCCCTACCCTTTACCCCTCAGCCTCTTGCCCAACAAAGCCTCTGAACCTAGGACTAGATGCTAAGGCACTTACCAGGGTTGTCGGGCTGCATGATGGCCATGGCAAAGGTGTGAGGAAAGAGCATGGCTGCACCCTTTCTCATGCCATGAAGCTCCACAGTGTTTCCCTGGAACATGACCCCATGCACATCAGTCTCTGTGCCCAGGCCAAGCAGGTGCCAGGCCACTGTGTCACCCTTGCACATGTCCAGTTTGGGCAGGTTAGAGAATAGAAACCCATTAATGGCTGGAAAACAGAAACACAAGACAGGATGGGGAGATGAAACCAGATTGTGCAAGCACTGGCCAGCGGCAAAGCATCAGCTCTGTACTATGGTCTTCTATAACTTAAAACTTCTGAGTCATCCTCAACTCCTCTACCTTCTTCCCTAAGCCAATTTAATTTTAATTATTAAGATCTGTCCCTTTAAGATGAGGACTCAACCAGCCTTTCTAGCCTCACCTACTGCCTCTCCTCTACCATATTTCACATCCTTGCAAAACAACTTTTCACATATACACCAAAGTACCAACCTCTCCTACTCTCACACTCCTGAAACTGTTCTCCCTTGTCTTTAGTAGCACCACATTCTCTTACAACCTCTTTTATTGTTCGTCCTCCATCTTTTCCTCATTCTCCATTCTTCTGTAAAGTTGTGCAGTTCCATACTCAGTTTTCAAACTGTCTCATCCTCTTCATATTTACTGCCACCTCTGGCCTGAACTTCTGCAAAAGCCTCCTTCCTGATATCCCTATCCGCAGTCTATTCCCCCATTATTCCATTTGCCTCTTCATGTCCAAAGCATTAAACATGGTAGGAGCTTATAATACACTTGTTGAATTTATATGCTGTCACCTCTGCCTGTAATATACTTTCCCTCTGGTCTTTCTCTACAGCAAACTGCTACTCATCCACCCACCATGCTCCATCTCAAATGTCACCTTTCCAGTGAAGCAGAATTATTACTCTATCTCTGGTTTCCATGAAACTATCCCCACAAAATTCTGCCATATTACTTACCACAGAATCCAGTTATTTGCTTATAGATCTATCTCCAACACTAGAGTGAGCTAAGAGGAAACACATTATTTTTTCTGCATCTTTGTGGCTGCCTAAGCACATGATTATCACTATAATACTAATCAGGTGCTCCATAAGTTCAAACTAAAATCAACTTTGTTTTCAGGACTGTCTTATTTTTTCCAGCTGATAACTAACCAGTAATGAGAACCAAGAAATGGAGCCAAAAGACAATACACTTGTTCTTGACTCTCTTGCACTCTCTACACTCCTCTGAAAAAATACTAGGAGGCTTACTTGAAGCCAACCCTTTCTAATGTCCCCATATTCACTGGAACTAGCTCAAGTACTCCTTTCTTTCAGAAATATTTTAATTGGATTGTTCCTCACTAATATTCTCCTCCTTTGAACTCTGTGTCACTTAAAATCTGTTTCACACAATTTAGCATTGGATTATAATATGTCTTGGATTGTTCTATAATTGCTTAATGAGTGTTATTAGTCTCATCTCATTGCAAAATGCTGGGAGCTTCTTACAAACTGGGACCATGTCTTTCCATTCAATCACTCACCTTCCCACCTACTCATTAATTGATTATTTACTGGTTTGTAAACATTTACTGTGTATTGGTGGGATACAGAGATACGCAACAAATAAATACTCACCATTTTGGGACAGCCTGAATTGACCTGGAGATTATTATGCTAAGTGAAACAAGCCAGTTCAAGAAATACAAATATCATATGATCTCACTATTATATGAAATTTAATGAACAAAATAAACCGAAGAAGAAAATAGAAACAGACACATGGATACATGGAACAGACTGACAAATGTCAGTGGGAAAGGATGTGGGGGGACTGATAAGGAAAGTTGATGGGATTCATTAAAGATACATACAATAATGTGGCTAAGGGAGTAGGTATGGGAGCTGGGTGGAGGTGAGAAAAGTGGGGGAAGGAGGACATCTGCAATAGTGTCAACAATAAAAAAATTAAATAAATAAATCAATTACACAAGTATATGTAGCCATCGTATAATAAATACTTTATGAAATATATTTAATGACAAAAATACTCACAGTTAAGGAGATTGCACTTTAGCAGAAGTCAAAAGCAAGATAACAATTAAAATATCCGGGAGTGTATGAAACTTCTTATTAAAACAGTCTAATAAAATGCAATAGTAGTAGTCCAGAAGAGGGTGTTATAATCTTGGGCTTGGGTGATTAAAAATGTTATATGCAGGAATTAAATTTTGAGTAGGGCCTTAAAGAATAAGAAAAAAATTCCCCAGGAGAAAGACAAAGATGTAAGGAGGGAGATTTTAAGTGTATGGCAAAGCATTGCAAAAACATGAAGTTAGAAAATCGCAAGGTTATGTCCACATAGAGAAAAATTTCCCTGCTGTGGGACAAGGGTAGTGGGTGATAACCAAGAGGAAATAAGCCTGGAAAGTGATTACTCTTTTCAGTCTATAGTGGATTCCTTGTGTGCAATCCTAATTTCACCATACCTTTATCCAGTGCTCCTGATACTGTTTAACGTAGGAAACAGCACAAGAAGGTGTTCAGTAGAAGATCTATTGTCAAGTTTAGTCCCTCAATCTAGCTCATCTCTTGGGCATAGCTGACCAGTGGAATCAGTATTTTCAGGGAGGTGTCATAATTAAGTTATAGATTTTACTTATAACCTCTCAGTTGTAGCTCAAGATAAAAGCACTCACTCCCATACCATGCATCCGATTGGAGTCTTGGAAACCTATGACATCCTGTGAGAGAAGTCGGGAATCCAACATAGCAGCTGCTTGATTGGAATCGCTGTACCAGCTCTTGTTTTCATCCAGCACAGTAAAAAGGAGAAAGAATTCTTTATCCACTCCTTTCTGTGGGCCCAGTGGGAGAGAAGAGAGGGAGAAATGACAACAGTTATAGACTATGATACTCCAGACCCAATAATCCCTGATTCTTTCCTATTTTCTTTTCCAGACACACAGCCAAAATCATATTGTTTTCCTAGAACTACAGTTGTTGTCAGACAACTTTTCTCAGGTAACTTCAAATCATAGATAGGTGAAGGAGGTCAGAATAAAGTGACAAAACTGAAGGAAAGGATTGTAGGAAAGGGAGCAGGAAAGAGCACAAGATATAGATTATGGATAAAAGATACAAAGTGTGATAGAAGAGAGTCTAGAGTCACCTGGGGAAGAATGGGAAAAGGTGGCTACAAGATCAGGGAAGGAAACTGGGGGTGGGAGGTAGAAAATAATAAAAATAATTATAATAATTAGTAACATGTCATCAATTATTATTATTAATGCTTACATTTACTAAAGGTTTATTATGTATTAGACACTGTTAAGTGCTTTAGATGGATTACTTTAATTAATTCTTACAGAAACCCAAGCTACCTTCTTTCATTGCTAACCCTTTACTATAGATGAGGAAACTGAATCGAAGAAAGGTTAAGTAACTTATCCAAGATCACATAGCTAGAAATGGAGGGCTGGATATGAAAGAAGACAAGTAAAGATTAGGGGCTACTGAGACTAAAAAATAAATTATGGTCAAAGACTAAGAATGATGTGTGTTTATGAGTGAAAAAATAACATGAAAGAGAGCATGAAGTCACCAAATATTAATGTCTGATTCAATAGCTTGGATATTTTTTTTCTATTTTCTCTCCTATAGAACCCAGTTCCATGTTTAATTTCTGTTCAGCCACCCAGCCTCATCCTCCTGCCAGCAGATTTTCAGGTCAGAAACACTGGCAATACCTGTTTGCTATCTGCACTCAAGGCACCAGCCTTGCATACCAGCAGGGGGCCCACCAGACCAGAATTTGTATCTCTTATAGGATCCACAGCAGAAAAGTACATCCAAGTGAGGCAGGCAGGATCCTGAGCAGTGGGGCCTGCGTGGGGGGGTACTGTCCAGCGATATGTTACTTTCTCAAAGGGCTTGGCCACCAAGCCAGAGTGGGATGAGCCTGCAGGGAAAACATGGGACCCATTAGTCACATTGGGTAGAGTAAAGATGATCAACTCCAAACAGTGGGGTAAATATAATGAACTGCAAAAGCATTTTGGAGCAGCAGCAGGAACAATAGGAACATGGAATTTTGAATATTTAAAAGAATCCTGGGTAGGAGTCAAGACACTAGAGTTTGGTTCCTAGTTCTGCCACACCTTGTTATACGAACAGGAGAAATTTAAACTTCCCTAATCTTTCCCAACCTCATTAGACCTAAGAAATAAAAGGGCATTTAAAACTTATATGGAATACCCACCACCTATAAAACATATTTATCTGCTCTGATATTCCTATCTCTGCTTAAAAATATCAAGAGTTAGGAGATTCACTACCTGCCATCATAGCCTGTTTCATCTTTGAACGGTTCTGATTGTTTAACACTTTTTCCTTTCTATATGTATATATCAACATGTGGATGTATATGTGTTATGTATGTCTACACACACACACAGTATGGAAATTCCTCATGAAATAAAAATTAGAACTATCTTATGACTTAGCAATTCTACTTTTTTACATTTATACAAGAAATCTGAAAAGATAATTTGAAAAGATATGTGAACCACTATGTTCATTGCAGCATTATTTAAAATAAGCAAGCTATGGAAGCAACCTAAGTGCCCATCAATAGATGATTAAATAAAGAAGCTGTGGTACAGATATACAATGGAATATTACTTAGCCATAAAAAAATGAAATCTTACCATTTGTGACAAGATGGATGGACCTATGATAAGTGAAATGAGTCAGACAGAGAAAAACAAATACCATATGATTGCACTTATATGAAGAATATGAAGAAAAAAAGTAAACAAAACTGTAATATACTCATAGATACAGAGAACAGACTATTGGTTGCAAGGGAAAGGGTTGGGGGACTGAATGAAAAAAGAGAAGGGATTAAGATGGGAAGGGGTTGGGGGACTGAGTAAAAAACGTGAAGGGATTAAGAAATACAAATTGGTAGTTACAAAATAGTCCTGAGAATGGTAAGTAGAGCATAGGGAATATAACCAATAATCCTATCTAATTGACTGCCATGCCCTCAAAGATGGCGGTGCCCACAGCCAATAAGGAGGAAATATGCGAATTTACTGTCATGTCCTCAAAAATGGTGATGCTCACAGCCACAAGATGGTGGTACCCCTCAGCCCCACCAGGGTGGCAGGTGCCTGCCTCCGGAGTCCCCCAGTCCTCTCAGCCCCTCAGCCGCCCAGGGCCACTCAGGTAACCAGGGCCATCTTCCCCTAATCGCCAGATTGCCTCCCACCCCTGAGGGTTCCTGGACTGTGAGAGGGAGCAGGCTGGGCTGAAGGACCCCTCCCCCCTCCAGTGCACTGGGCTTCTAGTATTTAATAACTATGTATGGTGCCAGGTGGGTACTTGATGTATTGGGGGATTACATAATAAATTTATCGAAACGTCTAATCATTATTCTGTACACCTGAAACTAATATCAAATAGTACTTAAGGTCAACTGTAATTGAAAGGCTACCCTAAGACTGTAATTTCTTATATGGACATGTGTAATGACAAGCAATGAGCAGAAATTTTATTTTAAAAATTTGAAACTATTAGTAATCAAGGAAGTACAAAAAATAGCTAGATAAATTTTTGCCTGTCGTATTAGCAAGGTTTTTACAAATTAAAATAATCAGTTCATCCCTGGTCGATGGCTTAGGTGGTTGGCACGTCATCCCATGCACCAAAAGGTTGCTAGTTTGATTCCCAGTCAGGGGACATACCTAGATTATGGGTTTGATCCCCTTTTGGGGTGTGTAGGAAGGCAACTGAATGAATAATGTTTCTCTCTCACACTGATGCTTCTCTCTCTCTTCCTCTCTCTGTCTCTGTCTCTCCCTTCAATTAAAACATATCCTTGGGTGAGGAATGATGATGATGATGATGATGATGATGATGAGAAAGTTTAGATAGCTCTTACCCCTCTCTCTCACTTATATAAAGGGTAAATGATAATTGCCCTTTGGGGGATAAAAGTTAGTAAAATATCAAAAGAATTAAAAAAGATTCAATTCGGAGATTAGAGGGAGGAGGGACAAGATGGTGACTGAACAGATGGACTTGTTCTGACCTTGGCCCCAGAACAGATAAAAGCAGCATCTGAGTCGCTCAGGGAATATTGATTGGCAGCTAAGGGGCAGCGGAACTCTAAAGGAAGGTAAGGAAGGGTCCGCTGGACAGGATTTCCTGACCAAGCAGCCAGCACTGCGGCGGCGGCGACCTCTCCCGGAGCTATGGGCTCAGACGGAAGGCTGTGCCATCTTACAAGGAAAGGAGGATCTTCTCTGAAGCCTGGAAAACCCACAGCAGAGGAGTCCATTGAGCAGCTGTGACGCCCCAATCGGCGCAAACACGTGGATTCAAGGGAGTTCTTCAATCACCCACGGACAGGTCAGTTTGTGGGGATAGCGTGAGGGTTCTGGGTCCCCGCTGCACCAGCAGCGACTGTAGCCATGGAGCTCCCGAGAGGCCCTGCCTCCACTGTAGCCGTGGAGAGCCCGAGCGGCTGCCGGCGCCGAGCTGCACCCAAAGAAGGCTGCAGCGAGAATCCTGCCCAGCGACACCCAGTGCTGGGTTTGGCGTAATCTTCCCCAGATGCGGGACTTTTTAAAAACGCCAAGGGACACGGGACAGATTGTTATTGTTAAGAATTGGGGCTGTCCCGCCAAGGGCGGAACATCTGGACACCTTGGTGCCTGATCCCCTTCACCCCTTTGCTTCTGAATACTAGGGAAAGACTGCCCAGTTGGGCATATCCGGGGAAGTTGCATGGAGAAATTGCCTTTCTGGAAACAAGGAAACGGAGCCAGAAGAGATAGTCTGGGAGCCAGTAGGCACTCTGCCAGCTAGAGCCATAGAGAAAGAAGGCCAGAGCAACCAAAAAGACTGGGAGGTCAAACCAGAAACATTGCCACCTAGGGGCTGAATTACAAACTGCCTCTTTTTTTTTTTTTTTTTTTAACTTTTAACTAATCAAAAATAAATGGACACAAATAATTGAGGTGCAGTGGAATGCTGGGAACTGCAAGACTGTCTGGTCCGAGAATCAGGCGTGCAAAATACAATAACACAGGAAGTGAATGACCACTACTGGACATTTTTATGCTAATTTTACTATTCTTTATTTTATTTCCATTTTTTACATCTTTTATTCTATTTTCATTTTTTACTTCTTTTACTCAAGAAATGAATTTTTTTCTTTTTTCCTTACTTGATTTTACCTTTTCAATTATTACATCTTTCAATCTCAATCATCACTATTACTACTGCTATTTTGCATTTTTTGTTCCCTTTTTCTTCTTTTTTTCCCCTCCAGTACCATTTTATTTTCTCTTTATTTTACATTGGGATTAGTCTTCATTCTATTTTAATCTCTACTATAGCATCGTTCAACCCTATCTTTCTCTCTCTTTTTTTATATTTTATTGATTTTTTACAGAGAAGAAGTGAGAGAGATAGAGAGCCAGGAACATCGATGAGAGAGAAACATCGACCAGCCGCCTCCTGCACATCCCCTACGTACATGCCCTCCTGCACAGCCAACGTACATGCCCTTGACCGGATTCGAACTCGGGACCTTTCAGTCCGCAGACCGACACTCTACCACTGAGCCAAATTGGTTTCGGCTCAACCCTATCTCAACTCGACTTTTACACCATCATTCTCTTACTAATCTTTACCCTTATTGTCTCCTGTTTATCCTATCCCTTTCCAGCTTCAGTTTTTCCTCTATTCTTTCTGTATACCCCCTGCTAAAGCTCCCACCATACCTATAGATCTAATTTCCAACCCCTGATCCAAGAGTATAAATACCACTCTCTTCACTATATTAACTAGTTAAAAACAAAACAAAACAAAACAAAAAAACCTGTTCTCTCTATCCTTTTGTCATTGTTTGCGTGAATGTTGATTATAGTGAATTTTTATGCTTTTTAGTAAAATTGTTACGCTTATTCTTGTGCTGTTATTGCTGTTTTGCATTTTTTAAAAATCCTTTGTTTTTGTTTGTATTTTACTTATGTACATCATAGCCTTACTTAATAATAGTGGATATTATAGTTTGTATTAATCTCCAAGTATTGTTGCTGGCATTGGCTGGGATTAATGGTTGTTCTATGGGAATTTTCTCCACATATATATAGTTTGTTTCCCCTTTCTCTCTTAGTCTTCTTCTTCTTCTTCTTCTTCTTCTTCTTCTTCTTCTTCTTCTTCTCTCTCTCTCTCTCTCTCTCTCTCTCTCTCTCTCTCTCTCTCTCTTTCCCTTTCCCCCCCTGTTTTCCAATGTCATTTCATCATTACTTTTTTGTCTTCTTTTTCTATCTCTTAATATATCCCTCTTTTTTATTTTTTTATTTTCTATTTTATTTTTACCTTTCTTCCTTCTCTCCTATCCCATAATTTGCCTTTCTCAAGTGGTCACCTTTAGTAGAGGTTATTAATATTGCAAATATATCCCTGTTAAGTGCCTTTTGTGTTGTACCTGGTAGTGTTGTATTTTGTGCCTTTAAATTAGGGGTCCTCAAACTTTTTAAAGTGGGGGCCAGATCACGGTCCCTCAGAGAGCTGGAGGGCCGGACTATATGAACTACTAATTCCTACTGTAACACCTCGGCTGTGCTCACTGCCCAAAAAACCTGGCAGGCCGGATCAGACTCCCCTGGGGGCCGCATGTGGCCCGCGGGCCGTAGTTTGAAAACCCCTGCTTTAAATCAACGTAGGAGAAGGAACACCACATAACCAGACATCCTGAAAAGACAGACCATGGGGAGACAAAGAAATAGCCCACACATGAAAGAAAAGCAGGCATCACCAGAAAAGGAAGTAAACGAGTTAGAGGCAAGTAACCTACCAGAGCAAGAATTCAGAGTAATGATCATAGGATGGCTAAAAAGCATGGAAGAGAAATTTGATGATATGAATAAGAAACAAGAGGAAATGAAGAAGAACCAAGAAGAATTGAAGAAGAACCAAGAGGAAATGAAGATGAACCAAGAAGAAATGAAAAATGACATTGCTACTATGAAGAAGTCAATAGAAAGCATCAAGAGTAGACTAGAGGAAGCAGAGGACCACATCAGTGAGCTAGAAGACAAGATGGAAAAAAATACCCAATTAGAGCAGCTTCTTGAAAAAAAAAAATTCAAAGGAAGGGGGGGAGCTTAAGGGAACTCTGGGACAATGCAAAACAAAACAATATTAGAATAATAGGAGTTCCAGAAGGAAAGGAAACTGAGGAAGACATGGAAAAAGTATTTTAAGAAATAATGACAGAGAACTTTCCTGAGATAGAGAAGAAAAAACCCACACAAATCCAAGATGCTCGCAGAGTCCCAAGCAAAAGGAATCACAGAAGACCGACGCCAAGGCATATTTAATGAAACTGGCAAACACCAACGACAAAGTAAGAATCTTAAAAGCAGCCAGAGAGAGACAGAAAGTTAGATATAAAGGAACCCCCATCAGACTAGCAACTGATTTCTCAATATAATAGAAACTCATCAGGCCAGAAGGGAATGGGATGAAATATACAAAGTCATGCAAAGGAAGGGTCTGAATCCAAGAATACTGTACCCAGCAAGGCTATTAATCAAAATTGAAGGTGTAATCAGGAGCTTCACAGACAAAAAAAAAAAAAAAAGACTAAAGGAATTTATTTCCACCAAACCAGCAATGCAATAAATGCTAAAGGGTCTACTGTAAAAATAAAGAAATAGGAAGCAAAGAAGGAACACAGGGGTATAGAATAAAAATGTCGTCAAACAAATACCTATAAATAATAACTGTAAATGTAAATGGTTTAAATGCTCCAATCAAAAGACATAGGGTAACAGATTGGATAAGAAAACAAGACCCATATATCTGTTGTCTACAAGAAACCCACTTCAGAAAAAAAGACGCACTCAGACTGAGGGTGAAGGGATGGAAAAAGGTTTTCCAGGCGAATAGAAATGAAAAAAAAAAGCTGGGGTAGCAATACTTATATCTGACAAATTAGATCTCAGAGTGAAGGACATAACAAGAGACAATGAAGGCCACTTCATAATACTAAAGAAAGCAATCCAACAAGAAGAAATAACCCTGGTTAATATGTATGCACCCAATATGGGAGCACCCAAATACATAAAAAAAACCCAAAACTATTGGAGGACATTAAGGGAGAGATTAATAGCAATACAATCATAGTAGGAGATTTTAATACCCCACTGTCACCCTTGGACAAATCATCTAAACAGAAAATCAGCAAAGAAATATCAATCCTAAATGACTCATTAGACCAGATGGAATTAATTGACATCTTAGAATATTTCACCCCAAAGCCACAGAATATACATTCTTCTCAAGTATGTATATTCTCAAATCTTTGGGACATTCTCAAAGATAGACCACATTTTGGGACATAGGCAAAGTCTCTTCAAATTCAAGAAGATAGAAATCATTTCAAGCATCTTCTCAGATCATAGTGGCATAAAACTGGAAATTAACTACAATAAAAATAAACCTAAGAAATCAAACACATGGAGACTAAACAACATGTTATTAAACAAAGACTGAGTTACCAGAGAAATCAAGGAAGAAATTAAAAACATCCTGGAAACAAATGACAATGAAAACACAACAATCCAAAATCTATGGGACACAGCAAAAGCAGTTTTGAGAGGGAAGTTCATATCTCTACAAGCCTATTGCAAAAAACATGAAAAAATGGTAACAAATTATCTAACTCTACAACTCAAAGCGTTAGAAAAAGAGCATCAAGAAAAGCCCAGTGTAAGCAGAAGGAAGGAAATAACAAAAATCAGAGCGGAGATAAACGCCATAGAGACCAAAGAAACAACACATAAGATCAATAAAACCAAGAGCTGGTTCTTTGAAAGGATAAACAAGATAGATGAACCTCTAGCCAGGCTAACCAAGAAACAAAGAGAGAGGACTCAAATAAACAAAATGAGAAATGAAAGAGGTGAAATAACAACAGACCCCACCGAAATACAACGGATTGTTACAAAATAGTACGAACAACTCTATTCCAACAAACTGAACAACCTGGAGGAAATGGACATATTCCTAGAAAAATACAAACTTCCAAAACTCAATCAGGAATAATCTAAAAATCTCAATAGACCAGTGACTTGGGAAGAAATTGAAACAGTCATCAAAAAGCTTCCAGCAAACAAAAGCCCAGGGCCAGATGGCTTCACAGGAGACTTTTACCAAACATTCAAGGAAGAACTAAAACCTATCCTCCTCAGACTATTCCAAAAAATTCAAGAGGAAGGAACACTTCCAAACTCCTTCTATGAAGCCAGCATCACCCTAATACCAAAACCAGATAAAGACAACTCAATGAAAGAGAATTATAGGCCAATATCCCCCATGAACATAGATGCCAAAATCCTCAACAAAATTCTAGCAAATCGGCTCCAGCAGAACATCACAAAGATCATATACCATTACCAAGTAGGATTTATTCCAGGAATGCAAGGATGGTACAATATCCGCAAATCAATAAACATGATACATCACATAAACAAATTGAAAGATAAAAATCATATAGTCATATCAATTGATGCAGAAAAAGCATTTGATAAAATCCAACACCCTTTCCTGATAAAAACTCTCAACAAGGTGGGAGTACAAGGATCATACCTCAACATAATAAAAGCTATATATGATAAACCCACAGCCAACATTATACTCAATGGGCAAAAACTAAAACCATTCCCTCTAAGAACAGGAACAAGACAGGGATGCCCACTTTCGCCACTCCTGTTTGACGTAGTACTGGAAGTACTAGCCATTGCAATTAGACAAGAAGAGGAAATAAAAGGCATCCAAATTGGAAAAGAAAAAGTAAAGTTATCCGTATTTTCAGATGACATGATATTGTACATAAAAAATCCAAAAGATTCCATTAACAAACTACTTGACTTAATAGATGAATTTGGCAATGTAGCAGGATACAAAATTAATGCTAAGAAATCCATAGTATTTCTATACACCAACATTGAAATTACAGAAACAGAGACTAAAAAAGCAATTCCATTTACCATCGCACCAAAAAAATTAAGATACCTAGGAATAAATTTAACTAAGGAAGTAAAGGACCTATTTGTGGAAAACTACACGACACTGAAAAAAGAGATAGAGGAAGATGTAAAGAGATGGAAGAACATACCATGTTCATGGATTGGTAGAATCAACATCATCAAAATGTCCATACTTCCTAAAGAAATCTATAGGTTCAATGCACTCCCCATTAAAATACCAATGACATATTTCTCCAACCTAGAAAGAACTCTCCAAAAGTTCATTTGGAACAATAAAAGATCCTGAATAGCCACAGCAATCCTGCAAAAGAAGAGTAAAGTAGGAGGGATCTCAATAGCAGACTTCAAGCTGTATTACAAAGCCACTGTTCTCAAAACAGCTTGGTACTGGCACAAGAACAGACATATAGATCAATGGAATCGAATCGAGAATCCAGATATCAACCCAAATCCCTATGCTCAATTAATATTTGACAAAGGAGGCACAAATATACAATGGAGTCAAGACAGTCTCTTCAATAAATGGTGTTGGGAAAATTGGGCAGTTACATGCAAAAGAATGAAACTAGATCACCAACTTACACCATACACAAAAATAAACTCAAAATGGATACAGGACTTAAACATCAGATGGGAAACCATAAAAATACTAGAAGCATCCACAAGCAGCAAAATCTCAGACATATGCCAAAAGAACTTCACTGATACTGCCCGGAGGGCAATGGAAGCTAAAGAGAAAATAAACAAATGGGACTACATCAAAATAAAAAGCTTTTTTACAGCAAAAGAAACCATCAACAACACAACAAGAAAGCCCACTGTGTGGGAGAACATATTTGCAAATGTTACCACTGATAAAGGTTTAATCTCCAACATCTACAAACAACTAAATAAAAGGAAAATGAATGATCCAATTAAAAAATGGGCAATGGACCTAAATAGAATATTTTCAAAAGAAGACAGAAGGAATGCCAAGAGGCACATGAAAACATGCTCAAAATCACTAATTATCCGAGAGATATAAATCAAAACAACAATGCGATACCATCTCACACCTGTGAGAATGGCCAACATCAACAAATCAACAAACGACAAGTGTTGGCGAGGTTTTGGAGAAAAAGGAACCCTCGTGCACTGCTGGTGGCAATGCAGACTGGTGCAACCACTGTGGAGAACAGTGTGGAGTTTCCTCAAAAAAACTGAAATGGAACTCCCATTTGACCCAGTAATCCTACTCCTAGAAATATATCCCAAGAAACTAGAAACACCAATTAGAAAGGATATTTGCACCCCTATGTTCATAGCAGCACAATCTACAATAGCCAGAATTTGGAAACAGCCTAGGTGCCCATCAGCAGATGATTGGAGCAAAAAACTATTGTACATCTACACAATGGAATACTATGCTGCCATAACAAAGAAGGAATTCTCATCATTTGCAGCAACCTGGATGGAATTGGAGAACGTCATGCTGAGTGAAATAAGCCAGTCAGTGAAAGAGAAACACCACATGACCTCACTCATTTATGGATAATAAAGAACATTATAAACTGATGAACCAAAAGATAGATATAGAGACAGTAAAGCAACAAGTAGACTGTCAAATTACAGCTGGTAGGGTAGGGAGATCTTGGGGAGATAATAGATCAACTGAAGGACTTGTATACATGCATATAAGTACAACCAATGGACACAAAACTCTGGGGAGGGGGGTATGTATGGGAAGGGGGGGCAATGTTAAATTATGTACACAGATAATAAATGAATAAAAAAAAAAAGATTCAAGGCCATGAGAGAGAAACATTGAGCAGCTGCCTCCCACACACCCACCACCGGGGGATCTGCCCGCAGCCAAGGTACATGCCCTTGACCAGAATCGAACCCGGGACCTTTCAGTCTGCAGTCCGACGCTCTATCCATTGAGCCAAACCGGCTTCGGCAACTTATCTTTTATTTATTTATTTATTTATTTATTTATTATTTTTATTTTAAAAATATATTTCATTGATTTTTTTACAGAGAGGAGGAGAGAGGGATAGAGAGCTAGAAACATCGATGAGAGAGAAACATCGACCAGTTGCCACTTGCACACCCCCTACCAGTGATGTGCCTGCAACCAAGGTACATGCCCTTGACTGGAATCAAACCTGGGACCTTTCAGTCGGCAGACCGACGCTCTACCACTGAGCCAAACCGGTTTCGGCAACTTATCTTTTCTTATTCACTCATTGTTCCCAACACTTTAAATTTTCAAATGTATAGAAAAATGTAAAGGTTAGTACAATAATCACCCTACCATCTGGAGTTGATTGTTGTTAACATTTTACATTCTTTAATTTATCTACATTTATGTGTATATATATCTACACAGAGAGACATACATGCACATAGTTTTTGTTTGCTTTTATTAAATTATTTAGAAGTAAAATGCAAACAAGATGTCATTTTATTTCTAAATAATCAGTAAACATATCCTGTATTACCACAATAACATTACCACATCTAAAAATACCATAATATCATAAATATCATCTAATATCCAATCTACAACAAAAATTTTATAATTTTCTCCAAAATATCCCTTAAGATACTTTTTTTAATAAATAGGATCAGAGAAGTTGCATGGTGCCCTTGGTGTGGTCTCTAATTTTTTTCCCTATGAAATTGACTTCCTAAATGGACTATACCAGTTGCCCTGTAGGATGTTCTTTCAATCTAGATTTTTAAGAAAATGTGTTCTTTCTGTCAGTTACTGTTATGGGAGTCAAAATTGACTAAAAAATTTTTCAGAAAGCAATTTGATATAGGTACCAAAAATTTTAATGTGTGCATCATCAGACTCAGGAATACCACATCATATAAATACACTAGTATCTTTAAAATAATAATATGAGTGTGCAAAGAAGCATACACAAGGGTATTTGTAGAATAACCCATAACAGGATGGTATAAACTTTGCCCTTTATGATTTACTAGGGTCCTGATGCATGAAGATTCATGCAAGAATGGGCCTTCCTTCCCCTGGCTGCCAGCACTGCCTTCACTCTGGCTGAAGTGACCTTTCCACTCTGGCCCGGAGCCGCCTTTTCACCTCCCCAGGCTGCCCAGAGGCCTAGAGCGGCTGGGATGGTGCCTAATGCCTGCATCATTGCCATGATGCCTGTGTATGCAAATTAACTCATCATCTTTGTTGGGTTAATTTGTATACCCACTCCTGATTGGCTGGTGGTTGTTTCAAAGGCATGGTCAATTAGTATGTTACTCTTTTATTAGTGTAGATTAGTTTTGGCCAGGAATTAGAATGTGTTAATATTATTTTCAGAGAAAACAAGAAATTAATTACCAAATAATCTCACTTGGATTCCCTCCTGAAATAGTAAACCAAACCATATATATATGTATTCATTTAATGCATTAAATGATTTACAATATTTTAAAATAATAAAAAAATTACATGTACAAACAATGGAGGATAATGTAATAGAGGCAAATCCATGTGATAATTATATAGCCATTAAGATATAACATTATTATGGAATGAGAAGATGGACAAAGTATAATGGTCAGTGAAAATAATATGATACAAAACTGTTCAAACCATATGATCACAAATAAATAAATATATACGTATTTTATAAGCACAAAAGTATATTTAAAAGTATATCAAAATGCAATGGCAATTTATCTATGAATGATTTGATTTATTTAAAATTTTTTTTACAGTTTTCAAAATTATATAATACATATGTTTTTTTTGTAATCAGAAAAAATTGAAAACATGTCTCCTATTAATTCCAGCTCTGCCTTACTATAATATAATACATTCATTCAACAATATCCACACATGGTTATTAATTTTGGCTATTTCTTCCTCCTTCAATCCCCATTTACTTTCCTTTCAGACCTACCTGCTATTACCTGCAACCCACATTAGTTGGAGACCCTGCCAGCTTACCATCATTGTACACAGTTCCCTCGTAGTCTTTCTCATAAAAGACCCCATGAGGCTGTATGCTGAATGGCTTGGAGGCACGGTTGTAGAAGATCACCTGGATGGTGTCACCTACCTCAGCCCGGATCACTGGCCCTGTTAAATAGAAAGGAGAGACAATGGAAATGAAAACAGGCATGACAAAGGAGGATGAAAGTAAACAACAAGAAAAAATTATAGGGAAAGAAAAAGAATATAAAAATATAGAGAGCTCCTCTCTGCAATAATAAGAATGAATGCTTCCAGGTATATTGAAATTTATACCTACAAAAAGCACATCAAGGCCCGGTCCGCCGTGAGGAAGGGCCCTGGGCCTCCTGCTGCTGGCTTGGAGCTCAGCACACCCGGACTCACCCACCTCCTGAAGGCTGGCGACCGGCCTGGCCACACAGGTCCCTAAGACACAGCACGAGGAGACCCGAGACCTGCGTGCATCCGGTCCACCAGCACCAAGAGCCTCAGAGCGACCCAAGGGCAGGCAGGCTCAGCAGGCAGAGGCCGCGGCGGGATCAGAAGTGACGGGAATATTCAGGAACTGAAACCACACATCGCCGTCATCCAACACTCGGAAACGTTTGTTCATTTTTGTTTCGTTGAAACAGAGAGAGGAACAGAGAGGGACAGAGAGCTAGAAACATCGATGAGAGGGGCGGAGCTTGAAGATGGCGACCGAACAGATGGACTTGTTCTGACCCCGGTCCCAAAACAGATAGAAGCAACATCTGAGTCGCTCAGGGAATGTTGATTAGCAGCTAAGGGGCAGCGGATCACTCTAGGAAGGTAAGGAAGTGTCCGCTGGACAATTTTTCCTGACCAAGCGGCCAGCACTCCCGACTTCTCCCGGAGCTCCGGGCTCGGCGCAAAGGCGGCGCCACCCTACCAGGAAGGGAGCAGCTTCTCTGAGGCCTGGAAAACCCACAGCCGAGGAGTCCATCGAGCACCTGTGGCGCCCCGATCGGAGCAAGCGCGTGGATTCAAGGAAGCTCTTCAACCACCCACAGAAAGGTCAGAGTTTGCGTGGCTAGGCTGAGAGTTCAGGCTGCGATAGCCCCATTGCTCCCACGAGGCCCCGCCCCCAGTGCGGCCCTGAGCGCTGCGCCCCGGAGCGCCGCGAGGCCCCGCCCCCAGTGCGGCCGCGGCCCCGCCTATATTGTAGCCCAGGAGAGCTGCGAGGGCCCGCCCCCAGAGAGAAAGAAAGCCAGAGCAACCAAAGTCTGGGAGGTCAAACCAGTAACACTGACACCTAAGGGCTGAACTACAAACTGCCTTTTTTTTTTTTTCTTTTTTTTTTTTCTTTTTTTTTTCTTTTTCTTTTAATTAATCAAAAATAAATGGACACAAATAACTAAGATATAGCCTACCTAAAATTAAGGACTACCTTACAAAACTGAGGTGCAGTGGAAAGCTGGGAACTGCAAGACTCTCTGATCCAAGAACCAGGCATACCAAATACAATAACAGAGGAAGTGATTGAACTCTACTGGACAATTTTATGCTAATTATACTATTCTTTATTTTATTTTCATTTTTTACATTTTTTATTTAATTTTCATTTTTTACATCTTTTACTTCAGAAACGATTTTTTTTCTTTTTTCCTTACTTGATTTTACCTTTTCAATTATTACATTTTTCAATCTCTATCTTCACTATTACTACTGCTATTTTGCAATTTTTTTTTCTTTTTCTTTTCCTCCCCAGTACCATTTTACTTCATCTTTATTTTACATTGGGAGTAACCTTCATTCTATTTTAATCTCTACTATAGCATCATTCAACCCTATCTCAATTCGACCTTTACCCCATCACTCTCTTACTAAACTTTAACCTTTTAGTCTCCAGTTTATCCTATCCCTTTCCGGCTTTAGTTTTTCCTCTATTTTTTCTGTATACCCCCTGCTAAAGCTCTCACTATACTCATAGACCTAAGTTCCAACCCCTGATACAAGTGTATAAATATCACTCTCTGCACTATATTAACTAGTTAAAAAAAAAAAAAAAAAACACAAAAAAACGGTTCTACTTTCTATCCTTTTCTCATTGTTTGAGTGAAGGTTGATTATTGTGAATATTTGTGCTTTTCAGTGAAATTGTTATGCTTATTCCAGTGTTGTTATTGTTGCTTTGTATTTTTTTTTAAATCCTCTGTTTTTGTTTGTTTCTTTGACTTCTGTATATCATAACCTTACTTAATAATAGTGGATATTGTATTGTAGTTTGTATTAATCTCCAAGTATTGTTACCGGCATTGGCTGGGCTCAGTGGTTGATCTATGGCAATTTTCTCCACATATATATAGTTTGTTTCCCATTTTTTTAGTTTGCTTCTTCTCTCTCTCTCTCTCTCTCTCTCTCTCTCTCTCTCTCTCTCTCTCTCTCTCTTCTCTCTCTCTCTCTTACTCTCTCTTCTTTTTCTCCCTGTTTTCTAACTTCATTTTGTCATTACTTTATTTCTTCTTTGACTTTTTTTTTTAATTTTTCTTTATTTTATTTTTACCTTCCTTCCTTCCTTCTCTCCTATACCCTAATTTGCCTATCGCTAGGGGTTACCTTTATTAGAGGTTATTAATATTGTAAATACATTCCTGTTAAGTGCCTCTCATGTTGTACCTGGTAGTGTTGTATTTTGCACCTATAAATTAACGCAAGAGAAAGAACACCACATAACCAGACATCCTGAAAACAGATACCATGGGAAGACAAAGAAACACCCCACAAATGAAAGAAAAGCAGGCATCACCAGAAAAGGAAGTAAACGAGCCAGAGGCAAGCAGCCTACCAGAGCAAGAGTTCAGAATAATGATTATTGGTTGGCTAAAAAGAATGGAAGAGAAATTTGACAATAACCAAGAAGAAATGAGGAAGAACCATCAGGAATTGAGGAAGAACCAAGAAGAAATGAAAAATGACATCGCTACCATGAAGAACTCAATAGAAAGCATCAAGAGTAGACTAGATGAAGCGGAAGACCGCATCAGTGAGCTAGAAGACAAGATGGAAAAAAATACCCAATTAGAGCAGCTTCTAGAAAAAAAGATTAAAAAGCAGGAGGAGAGCCTACGGGAGCTTTGGGACATTACAAAACAAAATAATATTCGAATAATAGGGGTTCCAGAAGGAAAGGAAACTGAGGTAGACATGGGAAAAGTATTTCAAGAAATAATGACAGAAAACTTTTCTGAGATAGAGAAGAAAAAACCCACACAAATCCAAGATGCTCGCAGAGTCCCAAGCAAAATGAATCCCAGAAGACAGACGCCAAGGCACATTATAATTAAAGTGGCAAACAACAACGACAAAGTAAGAATCTTAAAAGCAGCCAGAGAGAGACAGAAAGTTACTTACAAAGGAACCCCCATCAGACTAGCAACTGATTTCTCAACAGAAACATATCAGGCCAGAAGGGAATGGGATGAAATATACAAAGTCATGCAAAGGAAGGGTTTGAATCCAAGAATACTGTACCCAGCAAGACTATCAATCAAAATTGAAGGGGAAATCAGGAGCTTCACAGACAAAAAAAGACTGAAGGAATTTATCTCCACCAAACCAGCAATGCAAGAAATGCTAAAGGGTCTACTGTAAAAATAAAGAAATAGGAATTGAAGAAGGAACATGGGTATAGAATAAAAATGCCATCAAATGAGTACCTATCAATAATAACCTTAAATGTAAATGGATTAAATGCTCCAATCAAAAGACATAGGGTGTCAGATTGGATAAGAAAACAAGACCCTTACATCTGTTGCCTACAAGAAACCCACCTCAGAAAAAAAGATGCACACAGACTGAGGGTGAAGGGATGGAAAAAAGTTTTCCAGGCAAATGGAAAGGAAAGAAAAGCTGGGGTAGCAATACTTATATCTGACAAATTAGATCTCAGAGTGAAGGACATAACAAGAGATAATGAAGGCCACTTCATAATACTAAAGGGTACAATCCAACAAGAAGAAATAACCCTGGTAAATATATATGCACCCAATACAGGAGCACCCAAATACATAAAAAAACTGCTGGAGGACATTAAGGGAGAGATTAATAGCAATACAATCATAGTAGGAGATTTTAATACCCCACTGTCACCCTTCGACAAATCATCTAAACAAAAAATCAGCAAAGAAATATCAATCCTAAACGACTCACTAGACCAGATGGAATTAATTGACATCTTTAGAACATTCCACCCCAAAGCCACAGAATATACATTCTTCTCAAGTGCACATGGGACATTCTCAAAGATAGACCACATTTTGGGACATAGGCAAAGTCTCTTCAAATTCAAGAAGATAGAAATCATATCAAGCATCTTCTCAGACCATAGTGGCATAAAACTGGAAATTAATTACAATAAAAATAATCCAAAGAAATCAAATACATGGAGACTAAACAACATGCTATTAAACAAGGACTGGGTTACCAGAGAAATCAAGGAAGAAATTAAAAACATCCTGGCAACAAATGACAATGAAAACACAACAATCCAAAATCTATGGGACACAGCAAAAGCAGTTTTGAGAGGGAAGTTCATATCCTTACAAGCCTATTGCAAAAAACTAGAAAAAATGGTAACAGATGAACTAACTCTACAACTCAAAGAGTTAGAAAAAGAGCAACAAGAAAAGCCCAGTGTAAGCAGAAGGAAGGAAATAACAAAAATCAGAGCACAGATAAATGACATAGAGACCAAAGAAACAATACATAAGATCAACAAAACCAAGAGCTGGTTCTTCGAAAGGATAAACAAGATTGATGGACCTCTAGCCAGGCTAACCAAGAAACAAAGAGAGAGGACCCAAATAAACAAAATCAGAAATGAAAGAGGTGAAATAACAACAGACCCCACCGAAATACAACAGATTGTTACAAAATACTACGAACAACTCTATTTCAACAAACTAAACAACCTGGAGGAAATGGACATATTCCTAGAAAAATACAAACTGCCAAAACTCAATCAGGAAGAATCTAAAAATCTCAATAGACCAGTGACGTGGGAAGAAATTGAAACTGTCATCAAAAAGCTTCCAGCAAACAAAAGCCCAGGGCCAGATGGCTTCACAGGAGAGTTTTACCAAACATTCAAGGAAGAACTAAAACCTATCCTCCTCAGACTATTCCAAAAAATCCAAGAGGAAGGAACACTTCCGAACTCCTTCTATGAAGCCAACATCACCCTAATACCAAAACCAGATAAAGACAACTCAATGAAAGAGAATTACAGGCCAATATCCCTCATGAACATAGATGCCAAAATCCTCAACAAAATTCTAGCAAATCGACTCCAGAAGAACATCACAAAGATCATACACCATGACCAAGTAGGATTTATTCCAGGAATGCAAGGATGGTACAATATCCGCAAATCAATAAACGTGATACATCACATAAACAAATTGAAAGATAAAAATCATATAGTCATATCAATTGACGCAGAAAAAGCATTTGACAAAATCCAACACCCTTTCCTGTTAAAAACTCTTAAAAAGGTGGGAGTACAAGGATCATACCTCAACATAATAAAAGCTATATATGATAAACCCACAGCCAACATTATACTCAATGGGCAAAAACTAAAACCATTCCCTCTAAGAACAGGAACAAGACAGGGATGCCCACTCTCGCCACTCCTGTTTGACATAGTTCTGGAAGTACTAGCCATTGCAATTAGACAAGAGGAGGAAATAAAAGGCATCCAAATTGGAAAAGAAGAAGTAAAGTTATCCTTATTTGCAGATGACATGATATTGTACATAAAAAACCCAAAAGACTCCATTAAAAAACTAATTGACTTAAATGAATTTGGCAACGTAGCAGGATATAAAATTAATGCCAAGAAATCCATGGCATTTCTATACACCAACAGTGAAACTACAGAAACAGAGGCTAAAAAAGCAATTCCATTCACCATCGCACCAAAAAAATTAAGATACCTAGGAATAAATTTAACTAAAGAAATAAAGGACCTATTTGCGGAAAACTACACGACACTGAAAAAAGAGATAGAGGAAGATGTAAGGAGATGGAAGAACATACCATGTTCATGGATTGGTAGAATCAACATCATCAAAATGTCCATACTTCCTAAAGCAATCTATAGGTTCAATGCACTCCCCATTAAAATACCAACGACATATTTCACTGACCTAGAAAGAACTCTCCAAAAGTTCATTTGGAACAATAAAAGACCCCGAATAGCCACAGCAATTCTGAGAAAGAAGAGTAAAGTAGGAGGGATCTCAATACCAGACTTCAAACTATATTACAAAGCCACTGTTCTCAAAACAGCCTGGTACTGGCACAAGAACAGACAAATAGATCAATGGAATAGAATTGAGAACCCAGATATCAACCCAAATCACTATGCTCAATTAATATTTGACAAAGGAGGCACGAATATACAATGGAGTCAAGACAGTCTCTTCAATAAATGGTGTTGGGAAAATTGGACAGACACATGCAAAAGAATGAAACTAGATCACCAACTTACACCATTCACAAGGATAAACTCAAAATGGATACAGGACTTAAACATCAGACGGGAAACCATTAAAAATACTAGAAGCATCCACAGGTAGCAAAATCTCAGACGTATGCCAAAATAACTTCTTCACTGATACTGCCCCTAGGGCAATGGAAGCTAAAGAGAAAATAAACAAATGGGACTACTTCAAAATAAAAAGCTTTTTTACAGCAAAAGAAACCATCAATAAAACAACAAGAAAGCCCACGGTGTGGGAGATCATATTTGCAAATATTACCACTGATAAAGGTTTAATCTCCAACATTTACAGACAGCTTATACAACTAAATAAAAGGAAGATGAATGATCCAATTAAAAAATGGGCAATGGACCTAAACAGAATATTTTCAAAAGAAGACAGAAGGAAGGCCAAAAGGCACATGAAAACATGCTCAAAGTCACTAATTATCCGAGAGGTGCAAATCAAAACAACAATGCGGTACCATCTCACACCTGTCAGAATGGCCAACATCAACAAATCAACAAACGACAAGTGTTGGCGAGGTTGCGGAGAAAAAGGAACCCTCGTGCACTGCTGGTGGGAATGCAGACTGGTGCAACCACTGTGGAGAACAGTGTGGAGTTTCCTCAAAAAACTGAAAATGGAACTCCCATTTGACCCAGTAATCCCACTTCTAGGAATATATCCCAAGAAACTAGAAACACCAATCAGAAAGGATATATGCACCCCTATGTTCATAGCAGCACAATCTACAATAGCCAGAATTTGGAAACAGCCTAGGTGCCCGTCAGCAGATGATTGGATCCAAAAACTATGGTACATCTACACAATGGAATACTATGCTGCCATAAAGAAGAAGGAATTCTCATCATTTGCAGCAACCTGGATGGAATTGGAGAACATCATGCTGAGTGAAATAAGCCAATCAACGAAAGAGAAACACCACATGACCTCACACATCGGTGGATGATAAAGATCTTTATAAACTGATGAACCAAGAGACAGATATAGAGAAAGTAAAGCAACAGGCAGACTGTCAAATTACAGTGGGGAGGGTAGGGATATCAGGGGGAGATAATAGATCAACCGAAGGACTTGTATAAATGCATATAAGTACAACCAATGGACATAAAACTATGGGGAGGGAGGGGATGTGTGGGAGGGAGGGAAGGGGGCAATAAAAAAAAATCAAGAAAATATGTAATAAATAAATAAATAAATAAATAAATAAATAAAAATTACCTTTTTGAAAAAAAAAACAAAAAAAACCAAAAAGCACATCAATTTTGACTTTTTGATTTCTTTTTAAAAAAATATATTTTATTGATTTTTTTACAGAGAGGAAGGGAGAGAGATAGAGAGTAACATCGACCAGCTGTCTTTGCACACCCCCTACCGGGGATGTGCCCGCAACCAATGTACATGCCCTTGACTGGAATCGAACCTGGGACCTTTCAGTCCACAGACCTACGCTCTACCACTGAGCCAAACCGGTTTTGGCTTGATTTTTAAATGTCAGTCATATTGGGTTTATCAGACATGGTTGCAGAGGAAGCTGAACAAGGTGTGCAAATAAAAGGAGGCCGATCTAGTCAAAATGAAGAGGACAGAAATACAAAAAAAAAAAAAAAAATCCACTACCTTCAAAAGAAATGATTGAATTGGAGAAGCAAGCAGGCGAATCATAATGAGACATGCACCACCAATATGCACTGTAAATTCCACAAGCATTGCCTTCTTATTTTACTTCTTTTAGCTATTTAACTTTGTAAGATGAAAAGAGCTTAGATCAGTTTAATCGCCTGTGTTGCTATTTTTCACATCTGAGAACTACTGGCAAGGTAGGCCACACCTGCATCTCCCATCTATCTTCAAATACCATTCTAAGTTATACAGGGCAAGGGATATCTTAATTTTACAGATGAGGAAAATGCAGCTCAAATTGACCTCAAATTTAAATGCCTGATTAGGAATAGAGACTATATCTAAAGTTAGGGATATCTGAGATTAAAAATGGTGGTAGAGTAAGTGGATGCTACATAGACATGCTCCCAGGTCAAAACTGGAATTACAATTGAAATACAGAAAAACTTCCCAAATAATCAATGGAAGACTCACTGGAGAGAACCCTGATACCTGAGGATGGAAAATGGAAACTACATAGAAACTGGTAGGAGGGGCGGAGGCACAAAAGGGCTGGACAGGCTTCCACAGACAGAGACTGAAGTTCCAGAGAGATATCTCAGCTGTGGGGGATTGCCAATGAGAACTCTGGGGTCTAATACCCAAGCAGGGACACCCAGAAGAGAGCACCAGAAATGAGAAGGGTACCCACATAACATCTGGTTGTGAAAAGCAATGGGGTTACTGTCTGCCAGGGAGACAAGGCTGGAAATTCAGGCACCCTCTTAAAGGGCGAACACACAAAATTCTCTGTGGAGCCACTCACCTTGTGCTCCAGAAGACACCCCAGTTTCCTGTACTGAGTCATTCCCTCATGCGGTGGAAGTCATCTTCCTCATGCAGACAATTGCTATACAGATGGATTTGCTTTGAGGGAAGACAGCTGACCCACCCTACTAGAAAACACCTTGCCCCACGGTGAAGAGTTTCTGAGATCCATTAAGAGACTGAGACTAACAATTAGCCACTAGGAAGAAGCAATTGCCTCACCCTGTTAGAAAACAAACAAACAAACAAACAAACAAACAACAAAAAAATGCTTCCTATACTGTAGACATTTGCCTGAGGACAATTCAAGATGGAATACTATCTATAGGCAGAGGTGATCTCTGGAGGATTTGAGTTTCTGCCTGATCTAATTAGTCAGAAATAGGGTTTGATTCTGTACTGCACCAGAGATGGAGAGGCAGAACAGATTTACCTAGTACATCATCATATACATAAACAGGCAATCAAAATGAGGAGACAAGGAAAAAACCCCACAAATGAAAGAACAAGAGATTTCTCCAGAAGAAGAGATAAATAAAATAGAGATAGAAATTTATCTAATATAGAATTCAAAATGTCACACAATTGAAGAGGCACAGAGAACCCCAAGCAATATGAAACCAAACAGCTCCACTTCCAGACACATCATAATTAAAATGCCAAAAATTAAAGACAAAGAGAGAATATTAAAGGCAGGGAGAGAAAAGCATACTGTTTCTGCATAGGAGCTTCTGTAAGGCTGACAACTGATTTCTCATCAGAATCTCTACAGGCCAGAAGTACTCAAGATAATGGGAAGTAAGGATCTGAAACCAAGATTACTATATCCAACAAGGCTATCATTCAAAATAGACGGTGAAATAAAGAGCTTTCTGGACCAAAACAAACAAACAAACAAACAAACAAACAAAGCCTAAGGGAGTACAATACCACCAAGTCCCATTACAAGAAATGCTAAAGGGGATGCTGTAATGAGAAGAAGAAAGAGAACGAGAAACCTAAGCGTACAGAACTAAAATGGTAATTAAGTACTGGAAGATGGTGGTTGGCAGGATTGAGGTGAGGGAGAGGGTGTGAATGTATGAGGGGGTGAAAGGAGAGTGTGTGGATGTTTGTGGTGTATGTATGAGTGAGTGAGGAAAGTTAAATCTGACAGGAGTAGCACCTGGACAGGGAGCATCTAGCACTGCTGCAGGCACTCCCCAGGCTGTGGGGTTCGAGTACGGAGCCCAAGACATCTTGAAGGAGAGAGCGACCTTTTCAAGGAACTCATCAGCACAACCAACCAGACTGGTCTTGGACACTGCCCATGACACTTCAGCCACTCCAGCCAAAATACTGAGTCTTGCTCTTCCAGAGCTGCCAACTGCCAGACACTGCAGTTATGCCTTTCCAGTTCACAGGCGTTCTGAGACCCACCACCCAGACAGGCAGCTCCTGGGTACCTCTGTGAGTCCCCACTGGGCATGCACAATTTCAACCAAGGGTACAAGGCAGCAAAAATTGGCACTACCCACCCCCCACCGGTTGCTGACCTCCAGACTCCATAGTTGCGCCTTTCCAGGATGCAGGCCTACTGAGCCATCTGCCCTTATAGGCAGCTCTTAGGTGTCTCCTTGAGCCCCCAATGGGTGTGCTTATATCCAAACAAAGGTGCACGGCCCCCAGCAGTAGAAATTCGAATTTCCCCCTTCCTGGCTGCCTACCTACAGACACTGTGATTGCGTGGTTTTGGTACGCAGGCCCCCTGAGGCCACTGCCCCAGCAGGTGACTCCCAGGTGCCTCTGTGAGCTGCCATTAGGTGCACTCTTATCCAACCAAGGGTGCAAGGCTCCGGCATCAGAAACAGAATTCCCCCTCCTCAGATGCTGAACTCCAGTCACTGCAGTTGCACCAGTGTGCAAGACACCTGAGTTCACTGTCCCAGCAGGAGGCCCATGGGTGTTTTTCTGAGTCACTGCAAGGCAAAAACCCACTGCTGGCATCCAGTCCCCACAGTAGTGCCACTCCAGCACATGAGCCCTCTGAGCTCACTGCCCCAGCAGACAGCTCCTGGGCTCCTCTATAAGAAGTCACTGAATGTGTGTATCCAAACAAGGTCACACATCCTCTGAAGCAGACATTGGGATGTCTCCCTCCATGGAGCCAGTGGCACATCACAATCACTCTGATCCAGCCTGTGGGACCCACGAGCACACACTCCTTGCAGAGGGCTCCTGGGCCCCTCTGTGAGCTTCCACTTGATATGTGCCTCTTAAACCAAGGGCATACGGCTCCCTTAGCAGGATCCACAACACCCCCCTCCCTATTACCTACCCCTGGACAGCTGGATGAGTTGCTGAGGGCTTGCCTCCATGGACAAGGTCACATTGTTTCAGCCACAGACTCTGAGGTTCCCATATCCCCAGTTGCTGGATTCTGAACCCCCTTGTGATTCAGAGAGGGAAATCACTTTGGCCAGAGTCCCTCTGCCTCAACCACAGACTATGAGACACTGGGCCCCCACTATCAGAGGCTCTAGGCCCCTCATAGTGAGGTACAGAGTGATGCTAATCCAGCAAGAGTCACACCACACTGGCCAAAGACACAGTACCTGAGCCTCAGGCCCTGAGACTCCTTCCTCCAAGGCCATGGTCTCTGGGAACCCACAGTGAGCACATACCAGTGATATCTCAGACAACCTTTCCCACAAGAGCCTGAACCACAATCACATCCAAAACTGCTTACACAATGAAGCCGAGGGTGAGTCACATTGCCAATTTGTGATGAGACTTCATCCACTAATAAGAAAATAGCATTCAAGATCCAGCTACATCAAGAGAACCCAAATAGCTCAAGTAGGAAGTGCCACTAGATCACCATGCTCAGGAGACCTGAGAGATCACACCACTAGCACCTCAATCAAAAGAACCTGGGTAGCAAAGTAGTTGGATCTAAGTCACAGAAACAATTAAAACGTAACAGCAAAAATGGGGAGACGACAACAACAACAACAACAACAACAACAACAACAACAACAACAAAAACCAGAAATCAATCTGCAAAGAAAAAGGAGGAATCACCAGAAAAAGAATTAAATAAAATGGAGGCAAGTAACATGTCAGAGAAAAAATTCAGAGTAATGGTTATAAGGATGCTCAAACAGCTGGATGAAAAATAAACACAACTCAATGAGAATTGTAAGGAGCTGAATAAGAATGTCACCAATATGAAAAGGAACCAAGAGGAAATGAAGAATGACTGATCTGCAATAAATAACACAATGGAATGCTTAAACAGTAGACTAGAAGAGCCTGAGGACCACATGAGCAAATTAGAAGACAAGGTAGGAAAAACACACAACTACAGCAGTAAATGGAAAAAAAACAACTGAAAAAGCCAGAGGAGAGCCTAAGGGAGCTTTGGAACAACACAAAATGAAACAACATCTATATAATAAGGGTACCAGGATGAGAGGAAGCAGAGCAAGGAATAGAAAAGCAGTTTGAAGAAATAAAGGCAGAAAACTTCCCTGATGCTGATAAGAATAATAGCACACAGGTTCAAGAGAGTCCCAAACAAGATGAACCCTAAAAGGCTAACATTAAGACACATCATAAATTGGCAAACCTCGATGACAAAGTAAGAATCTCAAAGGCTGCCAGAGAGAGACAGAAAGTTACCTATAATGGATCTCCCATTAGAATATCAACTGGTTTCTCAGCAGAAACACACCAGGCCAAAAGGGACTGGAATGCAATATACAAAGAGATGCAAAACAAGGGACTGAATCCAACAATATTATACTCAGCAAGGTTATAATTCAAAATTGAAGGTGGAATCAGGAACTTCACAGACAAAAAAGGGCTAAGGGAGTTTATTACCACCAAGTCAGCAATGCAAGAAATGCTAAAGGGAATGTTGTAAAAAGAAGAAATAGAAATGAAATAAGGAAAACAAACATAAAGAATAAAAATGGTGACAAGTACTTATCAATAATAACATTAAATGCAAACGGATTAAATGTTCCAATCAAAAGACATAAAAGTACCTGAATGGATAAGAAAACATGGTCCATACATTTGTTGTCTGCATAAGACGCAGCTCAGAACAAAAGATTCACACAGAGTGATAGTATAGGGATGGAAATTTTTTTCACACAAATGGAAATTAGAAAAAAGCTAGGGTTGCAATACTTACATCTGACAAAATAGACCTAAAGGTAAAAGCCATAACAAGAGATGAGGAGGACCACTTCATAACACTGAAGGGAACAATTCAACACAAGTTTATGACTCTGGTAAACATATATACACCCAATACAGAGCACCCAAATACATAAAACAACTTCTGGAAGATATTAAGGGAAAGATTGACAGCAATACAATCATAATAGGGGACTTTAATGCCCCACCAACATCACTGGATAAATCCTCTAAACAAAAAATAAGGAAAGAAACAGCAATCCTAAATGACTCCTAAAAGGGACTTAATTGATATCTTCATAACATTTCACCCAAAAGATACAGAATATACATTCTTCTCAAGTACACATGGGACATTTTCAAAGATAGAGCACATATTAGGACACAGGAAAAGTCACTTCAAATTCAAGAAGATAGAAATCATATCAAGAATCTTCTCAGGCCACCATATTATAAAATTAGAAATCAACTATAATAAATGTAATGAAAAAAATCAAACACTTGGAGGCTAAATCATATGCTATTAAATAATGATTGGGTTATAAAAGAGATCAAAGAAGAATTAAAAGCATCCTGAAAACAAATGACAATGAAAACACAATTAAATATGTATGGAACACAATGAAAGCAGTCCTAAAAGGGAACTTCATATCTCTAGAGGCCTACCTAAGAATGAAATGAAAGAAAGAGAAAGAAAGAAAATGGGAATAAATAAGAAATTAGTGCCAAAACTGGTTTGGCTCATTGGATAGAGTATGGGCCTGTGGACTGAAAGGTCCCAGGTTTGATTCTGGTCAAGGGCATGTACTCTGGTTGCAGGCACATCCCCAGTAGGGGATGTGCGAGAGGCAGCTGATTGATGATTCTCTCTCATTGATGTGTCTAACTCTCCATCACTCTCTCTTCCTCTCTGTAAAAAATCAATAAAATGTATTTTAAAAAAGAAATAAATTAGCTAACATAGCAACTTAAAGAATTAGAAAGGGAGAAACAAGAAAAGCCCACAGTAACCAGAAGGAAGTAAATAATAAAGATCAGAGCAGAAATAAATGACATTGAGACAAAAAAAATTACAAAAGATCAATGGAACAGAGATATCAATCACAATACAGTCATAGTAGGGGGGCATTCATACCCCACTGATTTCATTAGATAGATCTTCCAGACAAAAAGGAAATAGTGTTTCTAAAGCACACATTGAATTAGATGGATTTAATTGACATTTAGAAAATATTTTACCCCAAAGCCAAAGAGTACACATTCTTCAAGTGCACATCGATCATTCACAAAGATTAGCCTACATGTTAGGACATAAAACAATTCTCTACAAGTTCAAAATTTAAATCATATCAAGCATTTTCTCAGATCACAGTAGAATGAAATTACAAATCATCCACAGTAAAACCACCCAAAATATTAAAACACTTGTAGGCTAAATAGTATGTTACTAAACAATGAATGGGTTACCAATGAGATCAAGAAAAAAAAAAACTTCATGAAAATGAGCACACAACAACCCAAAATTTCTGGGGACACAGCAAAAGAAGTCCTGAGATGGAAGTTCATAGCACAACAGGCCTTTCTTTAAAACAAACAAACAACCCACAAAAAACACACACACAAGAAAAATTAACAAATTATTTAACCATGCAACTTAAAGAACTAGAAAGAGAACAATAATCAAATCCCAGAGTAAGGAGAAGGAAGGAAATAATAAAGATTAGAGCAGAAATAAATGACAGAGAGACTAAAACAAAAACAAAAACAAAAAACAAAAATTAATGAAACCAAGCACTGGTTCTTTGAAAGAATAAATAAGATTGATGAATCATTAGCCAAACTTATCAAGAAACAAAGAGGATGAACCCAAATTAATAAAATCAGAAACAGAGAAAGCATCTCCTTGACAAGGAGAGACTATCCACTGCTGTGGGCTGTCCCCAGATGGTGGGATTCCAGCACGGAGCCTAAGCCATCTTGAAGGGGAGAAGGGCCTTTTTTAGACACCCATCAACACCACCAGCAAGACAGGCCTTGGAACTGCCCCGCGACCCAGCACCAATTCCATCCATTATCCTGCTACCCGAGCTGCAGACTCGTGGACCTCCACATCCAAAGATAAGCTGATTGTGGCAGCTGTAAGTGCACTCCCCCTCCCCAACCACAAAACCTGGGTTCACGTGTCTGCCCACCCCCCAACCCATTGCCCCCCTCCTCACCTCCAATAGCGTTGGATAGCAAAACCCTGGATTGCCGGCATTTGCGGGTTGGAGTCTGATCCAGACCCCGGTTCATGCGCATTTGTGAGCTCCCGCCTGCCCCTCCCTTCACCGCCCCCCTCTCCTCCGCTCACGCTCAGATTCGCGCATTCCCCGCCCCTTGCGTTTGATCTCCCCAGGCAGCAAGACCCTGGTTGGAGCGCTGTCTGTGGGCTTGTGCCTGTCCCCCCCTTTAACACCCTCCCCCTCGCCTCCGCTCGCCCAGATTTGTGCGTTTGTGGGTTCGTGCCTGATCCGCCCATTCGTGCCCCCTTGTGTCCCTTCTCGCACTGGAAAGCAAAACCCTGGATCCACCCGTTAGCAAGTTTGCAGTTTGCGCAGGCTCTGCCCAATTGCAACCCAACTCCATAGACAAGCAAGAACCCCCCACCCCAGGGTTGCCCGTCTATCCTGGCGCACTCCTTACTTGGCATAGACAATAGGACATCCCAATCCAGGGCTGCATGTCTCTCCTGGGGCAGTGTGCGGGAGACACCAAGAGCACCCGAGAGTGGATTCTGTACAGACGAAGGCTCGAGGCCCTGCAGTAGAAATTCTGAACTCCCTATTCTTGGAGGCTAGCCCAGCTGCTCAACCAAGTGCCAGGACCCCTAGGTGTACATCTGAGCTCAGAGTCCTGAGAGTGCGTATCCGAGGATACGCCACTGCAGAGGTGAGGTTCCGGCAGACCTCTGTAAGCCACTAGTGGGAGCCACAGTGAGCTTGCCTTGGATGCGATCTTGAACAAGTAGGAGGCGCACACCCATCCAGCAGTAGAAGCTTTGAATTCACTTTGCATAGATACTGACACACAGGCACCTCAACTGCGCGACTCCACTGCTAGGGCCCTTCAGAGTCATTTAATGCACCTCACTGGCAATCTAAAGTGGGTTTTCCAGTGAACCACCACTGGAAGTAAGCACCTATTCACCACAGGTGCAACAGCAAAAGCTGGGTCCGCCCATACCATGACTGCATATCTCTGGGCACCTCAGCCATACCTTTCCAATTAACAGGTCCCCTGCACCACAACACCCCAACAGATGGTTCCTGGGGACCACTGTGAGTCCCTGCAGGGCACGTGTGATTATAATTAAGGGTGCAAGACAGCAAAAATTAAGAAACTCCCCTCCACATCAGCTGACTTGTAGACACCACAGTTGTACCTTCCAAGTTTACAGACCTACACCAAGAGAACCCAAATAGCTTTAGAAGGGAGCTACATTAGATTAACAAGCCCAGGGGAACCTGGGAAGCAAGGCAATTAGATCTACAATTAAAACACTACAGGAGGAGAAACCAAGATGGCGGCATAGGGTAGACACCTGAATGCAGCCTACCACAACAAATTTGAATTTAGAACTGGAAAACAGGGGAATCATCGCCCTGAAGCACTGAGCTGGCTGAGAGGAGGCTCTACCATCTGGGAAGGAGAGAGAAGGCACTCTGCACCTTAGGAACTGTGAAGGTGCAGAGAACTGTGTGCGCAAAAAGGAGGCCGCCCGATTTCGCTGCTGGCTTGCTTGCGGAGTGCGGAGAGGGCGGGCCAAGTTCGTTACTGGCTTACTCCCTGCGCCCGGAGAGGGTGAACAGCTTATGCGCTGCTAGCTTTCTTGTTTGGGAGGAAAACAGAACCACCCTATTGCGCTGATAGACAGCCCCAGACAGGGAAAGGCCAGACTGTCAGGCAGTGGGCAGAGATCTCTCGGAGGTGGGTGAAGCCAGCGGCCACTACTGCGGGACTCAGAAACCAGACCCTTGTAGGGAGGGGCTGACCAAAGTTTGTCTGCACCACTCCCAGACTCCACCCCATCCAAGTGGAGCACAGAAGCCCTTCCAGTGGCTAGCTTTCTTGTTTGCCATGAATAGGACTGTCATAGGAAGGGACAGACAGGAATCCAAAGCTTGTCTGTGCCTATATCAAAGAGGTGTGCACCTGTAACCTATCTTGTGGGATTTACCAAGCTTGTGTGTGCCACCCTGAGACTCCACCCCATCCAAGCGGAATACAGAAACCTTCCTAGCTGAGACACTTCTGATCCTCATAGCCAATTGGCTTGGAGATCAACGCTTCCCAGTAATACCAACAACAAGCAAGGCTTAACAACAAGACTGCACACACAGCCCACAAAGGGCTACACCAAGACTGTCCACCTCAGGTAACTGGGAGGCTGACCCACTGAACCATATAGGACACCTTAGCACACAAAGCCACACTACCAAGTCAGGGAAGCTGTGAAAATGCCGAGACAAGGAAACAGATCACAAACAAAAGACATGGAGGACAAGAAGCGACTGGATATAGAGTTCAAAACCACGCTTATAAGGTTTTTCAAGAATTTCCTAGAAAAGGCCGATAAAATAAATGAGACCTATGAGGATATGAAAAGGGATCAACTAGAAATAATAAGGGATCAACTAGAAAAATGAATACATTGTCTGAAATAAAAAATATTATACAGAGTCCTAAAAACAGAATGGAAGATCTCAAGAATCAAGTCAAAGATTTGGAACAAAAAGAGCTAGAGGACACTCCTCCACAGAAGCAAGAAGACAAGAGAATCCAGAAAGTTGAAGATAGTGTAAGAAACCTCTGGGACAATTTCAAACGAACCAACATCAGAATTATGGGGGTCCCAGAAGAAGAGAGAGAGCAAGATACCAAAAGAATACTGGAAGAAATAGTGACAGAAAACTTCCCCCACTTGGGGAAAGAAATAGACTTACAAGTCCAGGATGCGCACAGAACCCCAAACAAAAGGAATCCAAAGAGAACCACACCAAGACACATCATAATTAAAATTCCAAGAGCAAAAGACAAAGAGAATATTAAAAGCAGCAAGAGAAAAGCAGGTAGTTACCTATAAAGGAGCACCCATACGATTGTCAGCTGATTTCTCAACAGAAACCATGCAGGCCAGACGGGAATGGCAAGAAATATTCAAGGTGATGAATAGCAAGAACCTACAGCCAAAAATAATATACCCAGCAAAGGTATCACTCAGAATCGAAGGCCAGATAAAGAGCTTCACAAATAAAAAAAGCTAAAGGAGTTCATCACCGCCAAACCAGAATTATATGAATTGCTGAAGGGGGTTCCTTAGGAAGAGGAAGAAGATGAAGATAAAAATTATGATCAACAAATACGTAACTATCAACAAGTGAAACTAAAAGCCAAGGCAATTAAAAAACCTGATGAACAATATATTTTAAAAATATATATTTTATTGATATTTTACAGAAAGGAAGAGAGAGGGATAGAGAGTTAGAAACATTGATGAGAGAGAATCATCCATCAGCTGCCTCTTGCACACCCCCCACTGGGGATGTGACAGCAACCAAGGTACATGCCCTTGACCAGAATCGAACCCGGGACCTTTCAGTCCGCAGGCTGACACTCTATCCACTGAGCCAAACTGGTTTAGGCATGATGAACAATATTAACTGGTGATTATAATAGAATCAGAGGTATGGAAGGGGAGTGGACTGATGATTCTCGGGGAAAAGGGAGTAGGGGGGTATGGGTAGAGCCTGAACAAAAACTGTGCACCTATGGATCAGGACAATGGAGGGTGGGGAAAGGTCAGAGGGTGGGGTGGGAACCTGGTTGAGGGGAGCCATGGCAGGGGGAGGGAAAGTGGAACATTTGTAATAATCTGAACAATAAAGATTTATTAAAAACAAAACAAAAAACACTATAGGAAAACATGGGAAGATAAAAAAGCAATCCACAAGGGAAAGGGAAAGAGGTCTCACCAGAAAGGGAGTTAAATGATTTAGAAGTTAGCAGCTTATCAGAGACAGAATTCAGTGTAATGGTTATAAGGATGTTTAAATGGCTATAGGATAAATGCACACAACTCAATGACAATTATTGTACAAGGAGCTGAATGAGAATGTCACCAACATGAAAAAATACCAAGAGGAGATGAAGAATGACATAGCTGCAATAAAAAGCACAGTGGAAGGCTTAAAAAGTAAGTTAGAAGAGACCGAGGACTGCATTAGTGAAGTAGAAGACAAGGTAGGAAAAAACACACAAACACAGCAGCAACTGGAAAGAAGACTTAAAAAGCAAGAGGAAAGCCTAAAAAATGAAACATTAGAATAATAGGGATACAAGAAGGAGAAGAAGAAAAGCAAGAAAACCTCTTGGAAGAAATAATGACAGAAAACTTCCCTGATATTGGCAAGAAAAATATATCCAAGTCCAAGAAGTACAGAGAGTCCCAAACAAATTGAACCCCAAAAGACCAACACCAAGACACATCAATATTTTACAAAGAAGGCATGAGCATACAATGGAGTCAAGACAGCCTCTTCAATAAATGGTATTGGGAAAATTGGAAAGATACATTAAAAAAATGAAGCTAGACCACCAAATTACACCATACACAAGAATAAACTCAAAATGGATAAAAGATTTAAATATAAGTCGGGAAACCATAATAATCCTAGAAGAAACCATAGGCAGCAATATCTCAGACATCTCTCATAGCAATATGTTATGGATATGTATGAGGGCGTGTCCTGAGGTTCCTCAGCCTGGTACCAGGGTGGAGGGCACAGCCTGAGGTTCTCCACCAAGTCCTGCCAAGCAAGGTGTGCAGCCTGAGGTCTTCCAGCCCGGCACCAAGGCAGGGGGGCATGGCCTGCGGTCTCCAGGACCAGCACCAGGGCAGGGGCATGGTCTGAGGTCTCCCATGAAGTCTTGCCAGGCTGCAGGCAGGGGCATGGCCTGAAGTCCCCAGTCAAGCCCCGTGGGGTGGGAGACATGGCCTGAGGTCCTTCACCCTGGCCAGGCACCATGTAGCCTCAGGTCCCTGCTGTTCAGTTGTGATGTTATGGTGTCCCTGCTAATTTACATATTCCTCTATTATATAGGTAGATGTTTAACTTAGTATTTTGCAAGCACAGTCACAAAACACTCTTGCAGAAAACACTCATCTGTTGGTACTCACTTTGGGAAATGCTGTTCTAGAGAGGTCTCTGAATTTCCCCCAGGCTCCAGTTTCTAAATCCTCCCCAGTCTCATGGATCTAGTCAATTAATTTCATAAGTTAAGGATTCCTCACCCAGGATTCCAAGATGCTCATCTTCCTCCAGCTGTACCTTTTTCTGGAACGTTTCATCTTGGAAGGCTTCATATCGGACTTTCCAGTAAGTGCCCCCAATTCTGCTGGATCCCTTCTGGAAGAATATATCTGAGCCACTGGCATATAAGAAGACAAATGTCACATGATTAAATTATCTATCAAATAGACTCCTATATCACCCTTGGTCTCATCAAGTTATGGATCTTTATAATTAGGAAAGACCTCAGAGATCATCCATGTTAGCTTCTACCCAGTGAAGATGAAACCACTAATAAATAATATGCAGCTTCTGCTTCAGTATTTCCAAGGTTAGGGAGCTCATTTTCAGAGAAAACAATTCTTACTTTTGAATAGCTTTAATGATTATAGTTATTTTTAAAATAGTCTGAAATCTTGCTTGTAAGTTCCCGACACTAGTACTAATCCTGAGTTCATGAATTCCATAGACATACATCTATCCTTAATTATCTTTAGGTATTCAAGATTGTTTCTCTCCTTAATAAAGAATATCCTTAATTCCAAAATGATAACCCACTAACTCAGCAAACCCAGTTAGAGATTCTAGAAGTTATGCTGAGAACCAAGTGCCTACTTTCCTATGTTTTCTGAGCATTCATTCCATTAGTTTTTCTGCTGAAAAAATATTTATTTTTTTTTGTAGAAAATAAACATTTTTTTTCAGCAAAAAATTAAGCCTCAAGATATTATTCCCCCAAACTCTCCAAATCATCTACCAAGTGGCTCTTTTGTAAAAGACTTGGAATCACTGATAGGCCAGTGAATATGCATAATTTAAGGCCTTACAACTGAATAGGGAACTAACCTGCTCTATCTTGCTCAATCTGAGTCATGGATGAAAAAAGAGAATTTGAGTAAATTCCTCCAAAATGATGGTTATGAAATGGCTATAAGGTAGGTTGCTTCCCCTTCTTCCTACATTTGAGTGCTTTTTACACTCCTGTTTAATTAAATGCCTCCTTAAGACTATGAAAAAGAAAAGGAGGTAAATAATGAATAGAATAAAGAAGAGCTGGAGAAATGACATTTCAACTGATCTGGTCCCACTGGGCCTCATTTTCTGAATGTGGCTTGGTATTAGAGTAGGAACAACCTCAAACACTGCAAGTTCCCCAAAAGCAAGCTTTCCAAGGGTCAAAATAATTTGGTTAACAGTTGTATCATCAACTCCAGTCAGACAATGATTATGACCCCCAAGTGAAAGAGAAATTTCTGACAGTGAGTAGTAGTGTTTGGGGCTAAAACCAGGAGTAGGGAGAAGAAGCCCACTACCTCTTACCTGCCTGGCTCCATCAAATTCTTCCCAGTACTCCCATCATAACCCGTTGGGCCATAGTCCCATCGAATCTCATGAGCCTGAATGAAGTACTGCCGGACATTTCCTGTTAGTAGGTTCACAGGAGGGGCCATGGAGCAAGACTTGACATTGTAAAGTGCTTGCATGCCATCTGGAAGAAGAGGAAGAACATCATGTCTGGTTCCATTTCAACTGACAAGTCTACCCACACAATCTACTTTTCTCCTTCTCCTAAAACCTCCCCTCCCACCTTCCAATAGGCTCTTTACCCCTACCTCCATATAAGCAATTTTCTATCACTCCTTAAGAGCCTGCTGGAAGAGAGTGAGCCCAAATAGAAATTCAAGTATCTCCACCTGCTCACCACCACTACCTCATTTACCAGATGTTCATTCCTTTGAAAAAGGTTTACATTGTTCAAATACCTGAGAATGAGTCCAAGCCTTATTACTCTCTGTAGGACTCAGGCAAGTCAATTCCTAGATGGAAAATTAAACCCTGTTTTGTAAATGGGGAGAATAAGAAATCTGCCACACTGGGCTGGTGGGAGCATAAAAAAAGAGGAGTAAGTAATTTGTAAAGAGGGGATCTCCCAAAACAATGGGAAATCTAGTGGAGATTAAGCTTCAGATTTAGGACTGTCATGAAAATGTAGATTCTAAGTAGTGTCTCCAAAACATGAAAAATGTTACATTGAGGTATAGTGATAATTGATGATATTGCCTTATATTTGTTTGGCATCTTATAGAGGTCATTCAGATCATTATCTCATTTGAGTCTCATAACATCCCAAGGAGATCTGAAATTATAAATCAGAAATCTGAGATATAAAAGAGGATGCAGAAATATATTCATTTTTAATTTTTCTTTATTGATTAAGGTCTTATATATGTGTCCAGTACATAGGCCAGGACATGTGCTAGGTTCTTTAGATATGTTATTTCCTTCAATCCTCATAACCATCCTGTGAAACAGACTTTTTAAAATATGTTTTTAAAATTGATTTCAGAGGGAAGATGGTGGGGGGAGAGAGAGAGAGAGAGAGAGAGAGAGAGAGAGAGAGAGAGAGAGAGAGAGAGAGAGAGAGAGAGAGAGAAAGAAACACTGAGTAACACTGGTCAGGCTAAACAAACTTTTAATATCCCCTTTTGCACTTGAAAAAAATCTAAGGATCAAACAGGTTAAGTAACTTGCGTAAGATAATACAGCTAGTCAGTGATAGAGCTGAGACTTAAGCTCTTATTTTTTAACTGCAAATTTAAGTGCTCATTTTTTTCTTATATCCACTAGCTTGGTCTCAACATTCTCCTAGTCTTTAAGATTCAAAATTATATTATCTCTCTAATATCCCATTACAACTTCATAAGGTAGAAATCATTACTGCAATAATCATATAAGGAAACAGAGTCTTAGAGAAGTGACATTATTTACCAAAGCTAACTAAGCAACCGGTGGAACAGGTTTTGAATCCAGGCCTGTCTGGATCTAAGGCCCCTACTATTGTGCTACATTCTTAACTTCAATCTGGATTCATACTCACTTAGGCACCTTTGGAACCAAGCCAAACCCTGGATGACAGAGCATGGGTAACTGGTCCCTATTAGGAAAAAAAAAAATACTACCCCGGACTCATTATCTTACCAGTGTATAACTCTTCCCTTATTCAAATCCATTTTTTCACATACTCACATATCACTTACCTGACATCCATCTAATTTACCATATATCAAATAATTCTAGAAAGTGAGAGCTGAAGAGGCATTTAGAGACTATTTAGACCAAATCACCCATTTTTTAAATGTTGCAAATAAGACTTAGAAATGGAAAGGGACTTTCCCAAAGTTATTACAGTGAGTTTTTCATAGAGCTGAGACAACCACTGAAATCATCTAATCACTTATCTACTGCTCTTTCCATTGCATCATATATTCCTCCTATCTGATGATCCTCAATGCACTGTGCCGTTACTTCTACCATCCTCCCTCTGAAAACCAAACCTTCTATTCCTATTTCTGTTGGGTCTCAACTAGGGTGTCATCACCTGCCCACAATACTCCATGGTTTCCTGCAGAAACCTTGTACATTTAAAACTAATCTTCCTTTTACTCTCTGTTAAATCATCTGCAAGACCTCCAGATATTAATTTATTAGGACTTTGAGGGGAGGGGGTGGTGGAATGACCCTTAACAATTCCTTAACAGATTAAAAAGATGAAACCCAGAGAGATGTGCCTGAGGTCACTCTGCAAGTTAATGTCTGAGCCAGGAAAGAATGTGGGTCCCAGAATTCTAGTCTAGTGTTTCTTCCTTTATTCCTGACTCTCACCTTAAAAATATCTCTTATGGCTCCAGACTAGAAGCCCAGGCTTTTGATGACCATACTGCCCTGTTCATCCCATACTTCAAGGGTCAGAGATGCTGGATCTCACCTTGCAAGTGACTATTTACTTGACAGCTAATTAACCAGGTGCCAAGTTTCTGAGGCACCATCTCAGCAGTCACAAAGGTAGCTGGAAAGATGTGAGCCACATCAGTGCGGTGGCCCCGGATGGTTAGCATCTGTCCATGGAAGTAAGCTGTGTGGACATCTACTTCATTGCCCATGCCAAACAAGTGCCAGGCCACACGCTTCTGTACACACATATTCATCTCTGGTAAGTTCCCAAATACAAAACCATTGATTGCTAAAAAAGAAAATCCAAAGAAAAATATCAGAGTTAGGAAAGAACAGCCCAATAGGAAAAGCCTTACCATCTGACAATAATATAAAGTAACATTTAGATGAGGTTTTATTTTTTTTAATTAAATTTATTAGAGTGACATTGGTTTCAAATAGGTTCCAAGTGTACATTTCTAGGATACATGATATGCATATTGCATCATGTGCCCACTACCCAAAGTCAAATCATCTTCTGTCTGTCTGGGTATCTTAGTTTCATTTTTGTATTTCACATATGAATTAAATCATATGGTTCTTAGCTTTTTATGATTGACTTATTTTGCTTAGTGTAATATTCTCAAGGTCCATCCATGTTGTCACAAATGGCAGTATTTCATCTCTTCTTATGGCTGAGTAGTATTCCATAGTATATATTGTACATATAGATGAGGTTTTAAAGAGCACACTGTGCTGATAATATGCATTATATCATTTAAATCTTACAAACAATCATAGGAAATAGGCAAGTATCAATGATCTCATGAAAAAAAAATATGAAAAAAACCAAGGCTCAGAGAGGTAAAGTTGCTCTCTCCAAGGCTCCAACCCAGAAACTCAAGGAATGTGGTTTATTTCGTATGCTATTCTTTCCTTCTAGACGAATTTTCTTCTAAAAATTCCATAGGACAATTGTTAAGATAGCTAACTTATTACCATGGTTATTATAAGCAATTGGTACAAAAACAAGAGAAATTTGAGCTAAGACATTTCTTACATCTTTCATCTGAGTTTTCACTTCCCCTTGGAACAGCCTGGCTTTGGTAAGTAAGCCAGTCCCTTTATTAACCAAAAGCAAAAGTAACTTGTTTCTCTTCATAAAAATCATTTCTATGCCCATACCTCAGGGCTTTTGTGTCTTTAGTTAATTTTATATTTAATTAAGATGATGGATTCCCAATAGGTAACCATTTTTCTTCACAAAGTGGTTAATTATTATAGCTTGCATCCTTTTTAGAACAAAGAAATGTTAAATAATTATATCAGTAAACAACCCTCATGAAAGTGACTGAACATATAGCATATGAGTTTGGAATCGACACCATGGGCTATTCCACATTGAGGAGGCAAGGTACGTAATGGTAAGAGCACATTATACAGTCAGAGAGATTAGGGTTGGAATATTAGCTGTGCCATTTATCTGTTGTGTAATCCTCAGTTTTCTCATAGGTAAAAGCAAGGTAAAGCTACCTCCCGCTCCTGGTCCTTCTAATGCTTAAAAATGACCAGATATTTGAAATAACCTTTCATCACAGTCTACTGTCACAGTGTGGCCCACTGCTTCCCAGCTCACCATGCATCCTATTACTTTCTTGAAAAGCCTCATCTTCTTTGTCCACTGAGGCAGGGTCTGAGCAGTAAGTGGCAATGTTCTCATTGATATGCCAGCTAAGATTCTCATCTACCACACTGAAGAGCAGGAAGAAAGAATTGTCCACGTCTTGCCGCCGAGGAGGGGAGTTCCTATCCAGGGTTCCTAGAACAAGTAAGAAAGGTATCATTGAGAACCTCCTATCCTTAGCAACAGTAAACTGCAAAGAGTACTCATAAGAAAGAAATAAGAAGAGAGGAAGTCTTAAGTGCCTGTCAGCGACAGAAAAGCAGATGGAGACTTCTTCAACCATGGCCTTAAAATGACCACACTCTTGCAACACCTAGGTCTTCAGGCCTGACTATACCTTAAACATACTGCTTCCAACCACTTTCACAATCCTTCCCAAATCTTGATAGATACACTTCCAATCCTATCCAAACTTAAACTCTTACCACATGACCTGAGTCCCATAGTTACTAATTAAAGTTTTTTAAGTGATTAGAAAAAAAAATTTAAAGTAGAAATGAGAAGAAAAAAAAAAGGTAAAGATAAAAATTATGAACAACAAAATGACATCAAATATATACCTACCAACAAGTGAATCTAAAAATCAAGTGAATAAAAAATCTGAAGAACAGAATGGACTGGTGAATATAATAAGATCGGAGACATAGAAAGGGAGTGGACTGACAATTCTCAGGGGGAAGGGGTCTAAGGGGTGCGGGAAGAGATTGGACAAAAATCTTATACCTATGGATGAAGACAGTGGTGCGGGGTAAGGGCATGTGTTGGGGTTGGGAATCAGGTGGAGGGGAGCTACGGGGGAGGAGGGGAAAGAGAAACACTTGTAATAATCTGAATAACAAATATTTATTTAAAAAAAGAAAAATAAGGTAATGAATAGTGAAAGGGAAGTTTGCTATTATTTATTCCTGCTGATAAACATTGGTTCTGAATTATCACTCCTCAGGCTGCTGCTTAATATATAGGTAGTTCAACAATATCACTGTTTTCTATAGATATCCCAAATTGCATCTCATAGCTCACTCTTGGGGCCTGTACCTCTTTTACAGGTGATAAGGGGTCCAATGAGGCCAGTTGCAATATCTCGTGGAGCATCTACATGAGAATGGTAAATCCAGGTGAGGCATGCTGGGTCAGCATCAGTGGGTGCATGGCTTTCTGGAATGGTCCAGTTGTAGATATGGTTGCCTCCCGGGGGAACAGAGTCATCAGCTTTCAAGTGACCAGAGGAGCCATCTGGATATAGGGAGCCTAGAAAATGAAATTGCACATCTCAGTTCCAGGTTGAGTGAGACAGAGCCTGGAAGATTTACGAGTGAAGAGAAGGCTGACATATGAGACATCTAAGTTCCTTAGAACTTGTGGAAAAGGTAAAGTTCTAAGGTCCAGCACAGTGTTCCTCAAAAACTGAGAAGGGCACAGATTCAGGTGATAACTAGCCAAAGGGTTATGAAGTGTGTCCTGAATCAGGGTGGGGGTTCCCTTGGAATGTGGGGCAGCCTGAGTGAGGGGCCTGTGGTGGTTTGCAGGCCTGCCACGTCCCCTGGTGACCCAAGCGGAGGCCCTGGTAACTGGAATTTATTTACCTTCTACAATTGATACTTTGTAGCCTGGAGCAGAGCCAAGCCTCCTGCTCGCTTCATGACCGGCAGCCATTTCTGTTGGAATTTATGTGTCTTCTATAATTAAAACTTTGTACCCTGGAGTGCAAGCCAGGGACAATCAGGGTGTGCGGAAAGCTTTGCTTCCTCCATTGCCAAGGGTAACCCTAGCCTCCCACTCTTTTCAGCTCCATGGCTGCCGCCATTTCTGTTTGGATTTGTTTACCTTCTATAATTGAAACTTTGTATCCTTGAATGGAGGCTTAGGTGGGCAAGGGCAGGCATAAAGCTTGGCTTCCTCCTTTGCCTGGGAAACCCAAGCCTCCCTCCTGCTCTCTGTGGCCCTAGCCATCTTGGTTGAGTTTATTTGTATACTTGCTCTGATTGGCTGGTGGGCGTGGCTGGTAGGCATGACTGGTGGGTGTAGTGGAGTGATGGTTAATTTGCATATTACTCTTTTATTAGATTGGATAGATTATTGACTATATTCCCTATACTGTACTTTACATCCTTGTGATTATTTTGTAATTTCAAATTTATACATCTTAATCCCTTCAATCTTTTCACTCAGTTCCCCCAAACACCCTCCCATCTGGCAACCATAAGTTTGTTCTCTATATCTATCAAAAAAAAAAAAAAAAAAAGAAAGAAAGAAAAGAAAAAAACTAATTGATAAAGGGAAGATTGAATCTCCACATTTCTAATGAAGAATCCAAGGCCAAGAGAGGGAAAATGACTTGCCCAAAGTCACACATATGAATAGCAGAACTGATAACAGTACCCACTCATGCTTACTCTGAGAAGAGTCCCTGCTTCCTCAGAATAATAAGGGAGAAAAGACTGTCCTTGTTTCCAACTCCTCTCTTTCATATGGCAAAGAAGGAAAAGTGATAGTTGTTATGGGCAGGAGAAAGGAAGGGTGGGCTTGGTTACCTTCTGAGTCCTTCTCATAGAAAACGCCATGGGGGTGGATGGTATAGGGACGAGTGGCAAAATTCTTCAGGTGAACAACGATGACATCTCCCACCTCAGCCTGCAGCACTGGCCCCAGGAAACCCATCCAAGTAGGCTGGGCCATTTCATGCATGTATGAGCTGTCACTGTATCTTTTGTAGATGGTCTTCTTGTAGCTGCTCCCTATCCGGTTCTTGTCAGACTTTAGGAAACTGGAAGCTACTCTGGGGGGAAAAAAGTCACAATTTTGCCACAATTTTCAAACCTCTGGAGGATTATTTTCCAGATGAGGCTGACAAAGAAGTGTCCATCTTTGTTTAGGGAAAAACAAGAGAAAATGAGAAGTACTAATCAAAACATGAAAGCTTTAAGTTAGTTTAATTGTTTGACAATGGGAAGTATTAAGTGAAAGCATATGAAATTTCTGATATTTGAACACTTTTAACATGCCAAAAAAGGCAATTTCACATGTTTCAATCTAATATACTATATAATAAAAGGCTAATATGCAAATTGTTCATTCAATCAGGAGTTCGACAAGGGACAGGGCTGGTGGCCAACTGCCCACAGCCCCTCCCCCAAGCCAGTCCTGCCCCCGATTGCCCCCTCCACCCTGATTAGGGGCAGGACTGGCTGGCCAACTGCCCACAGCCCCTCCCCCTGGCTGGCCCGGCCTCATCAGCCCCAGGCCTCTAGCATAGTAATAAGGAAGCAATCAAGAACTGGTTATTTTTAACTAATCAACTCCCTACCTCTGTTGTCTAATTTAGTATTGACCTGCTATGTATGAGAGGTTTTATAAAGTAGTGGTCAACTGCTTAAACTCTGGAGCTGGAATGGTTCAATTAAATGCTGATATTGCCACTTCCAAATCTGTGGACTTTGGTCAAGTTACTTAACTTCTCTGTGTACAATTTTTCCATCTGTAAAATGGAGATAATCACAGTACCAATCTTGGACAGGTGTTATTGGTGACTAAAATAATTAAAATACATAAAGAGCTTAGGAAAGTACTTGGAAAATAGTAAAAGCTTAATAGATATTAACTATTACTTCAAACTATTGGAGATGGGCGATAACAAAGTTATACCTCAAGGATAATTTTAAAACAAAGACTGTGAGTTCAAAACTAGGTTGATAGAAAGATGGTTTGTCATAAAAGACAGCTGTTTTTCTTACTCTAATTCTTCTTTGAGAGCTCTGAGGTGTTACAGCTAACTTCGGAAAACTCTGAGGCTTTGGGGGGACAAAATGATTCATTATCAGAAAAGATTCTTTGATACACTCATTCGCTTTTAAAAATATATATTTGTGAAGCATTTGCAAGGCTCTAAAATCAAAAAAGGTTAATCCTGTGCTAACTGTGAGAGGCAAAATGGTGAGGAGAATATAATTTTTTTTTTGCACCCACATTATCCAGATTAAAATCCTAGCTCTTCCATTTACTAGCTGTGAGACTTTGAACAACTTACTTGGTATCCCTGACCCTCAGCTTTCTTGTCTAAAAGATGAGGATGTTCAGACTCACCTCCTAGAGCTTTTATAAGAATTAGGTGAGACTAAGTATTTAAATTTCTAGTATGATCTTACATAAGTGATAGCTATTATTGTTCTTTCCTTGATTCTGATACCTTATTTTTGTCATTTTTACATATCTGAAATTAGTACAGTTCTATTGAAATATGGGGGACTAGTTCCACATACACATCTTAGAAACACTATGTATATTTCATCTTTCTTTCTATTTTTTTAAAAGCTAAACAACTATTATTAAAACAGCATTGTGGATATCATCTTAACTAACATCAAGGGAATATGGAATTACTATCAGGACCTAAAAATGCTGAGGCACCTCAGTGTGAAAAAGAAGACTCCATACAGAATGCTGGGTCTTGAGTCAACTAGCCTATTCTCAGCAAACATGCCACCAGGAATATGGTTCAAAGATATCAGGAACTGCTGCTACCACACCTGGGAAAAGGTCCTCAAGAGGTTACCTTCTGATCTCAAGGGTGTTCCCCCCACTCCAGCTCTAATTTCACAAGAGATTAAACCTACGTGTCATTGTCCAGAGGCTGGTTCATGATGACGTTCCTTCCCTTGGGAGCATAGTTCCACTGCACGTCCCGGATGCCCAGGTAATAGACTCGAGTAGCCCCATCAGTCAGTTGGGGCCACAAGGGTTGGATGAACAGCAGAGCCCAGAGGAGATGGCCTGGCTCCGTGGCCCACATTACTCTGGGAAACAGGCAAGTGAATAGCTGCTGGTATGAAAGAAAGAGAACAAAGGGGCTTTGCATGTGTCAGGAAAACTAAAGAGGCAAGAGTCAGATGGAGCAACTGAGAAAGCAAGAATGAGTTCCCCAGAATCTATACCTTATCTGATTACTTTCAGTTCAACAAGTGTTCAATGATCTCTACACATTGAACTTTGGAGGACAAAGTTAAATAGTCACTTATATGGATAATTATGCATCACTTCCTTTAGAAGAGAAATCTGGATTGAGTTCTTTGAGCCGTGCAGAAGTAAGGATTATTCTGGCACAAGAATCAGGATCCAGGCACTAAAAGCCTGATTGTGCCACTGACTCACTCAGTACCTGAATCAAGTCACTAATTCTCCCTATGTCTTTGTTTTCATTGCTGCCACCTTCCATCCCCTATGAATTGTATTTAAAAACAAATGAGAATCCATCAAAAGACATTTACTAGAAAATTAATATACCCAAGATGGAAACAACCAAAATGTATATGAACACTAGAATGGATGAGTAAATTGAATTTTATTTAGATTTTGGAATTTTACATAACAATGATAATGAACAAACTACAATTACACTTGAAAATGAAGATGCCTCTCATGAGCATAATGTTGCAGAACTAAATCAGACAAAGAATACTTACTCTATTATTTCATTTATATAAAGTACAAAATCAAGCAAAATTAATGTATGCTGCTAGAAACCAACATAGCGTTTGCCCTTGAGGTAGGGATCAGTGATTAAGTAATGTTCTGTTCCTTGATCTATATACTGGTTACATGAGTGTGTCCAGCTTGTGAAAATATATAGAGCTATAAACTTAGCATTCACATGCTTTGTGAATGAGAAAAAGTAAAAAATAAAACAAATGAGAATATGTAAGGGAAATATTAATTTATCAAAATGTTCTTTGCTGGTTCTTTGCTATGCATAAACTCATTTCATGGGTCCAATCATGAATCAGAGTCAGAATTAAGCCTCCAGCCTCTCATTCCAGTACATCAGCCAGGAGGTTATACTTCTTGGGTCTGCAGTCAAACTTAGAAACACAGACAACATAACATAACTACACACATATATATACTTGCATACACATAGGCACATTCAACCTTATGTAAAAGCAGAGCTATACACACTTACATCCACATATAGAAATACACTGTCACACAGAGCCTTTGTTATTTTCAGAATAACAATAATAATAAATCAATATTTATTGTACATGCATAGCATGCCAGATGCTTTTATAAATATTTTACATAGATTAAATAATTTAATCTTCACAACCACACTATGAAAAAGATGTAATTATACTCCACATATTGCGGAAGGAAAAACTGCAGAACAGAAGTGTAAAGTAATTTTCCCAAGGTCACCTAGTTATCAGTAGATTTGGGTTCTGAGTCCAAGAAGTCTGGCTCTAGTATCTATGTTCTTTTTTTTTTTTTTAAATATATTTTATTGATTTTGTACAGAGGAAGGGAGAGAGATACAGAGTTAGAAACATCGATGAGAGAGAGTCATAGATCAGCTGCCTCTTGCACACCCCCTACTGGGGATATGCCCGCAACCAAGATACATGCCCTTGACCGGAATCAAACCCGGGACCCTTCAGTCCCCAAGCCGACGCTCTATCCATTGAGCCAAACCGGTCTCGGCAAGTATCTATGTTCTTAATCACCATACCATACTACCTTCCACAAAACATACTTGTAAAATCACATGAGTATACACAGAGAACATGTATTTGTCCATAACTATAAAGATATCGGGGAAAAGCCCATTTACCCTAAAACATGCAATAACATGTAATTGTGATCACTTCTAGAAACAGACACATACTCACATAGGCAAATACATATATTTAATCAATATCATTTACAATGATGATGATAATAATGATGGTAGTTACCATTCATTGGGTTCAATGAAATATTTAACACTTGCAACATGGACCTCCTTCAAACTTATTTCTCAGGGAAGTGTCAGTAAGGCTGTTGTACCTTAAACTTGCTTACCTAAGTAAAACACTATCCCAGGTAAGAATTTCACAATTGAAGATACATATGGTAAACTTGGAAATATTCCCAGAAGAGACTGGTACATTATCTTTAGCATACAATGAATAAGCATTCAAAGGTAGTGACTAATGACCAAAAGAGCTAGACAATAGAAACTGGAAAAAAAGTGCTACCTAGCATTTGTCTACTGCATTCCACTTTACAGTATGCTTTATTTTTTTTTTTTTTATTTTTTTTTTTTATATCTGCCACCTTATTTAATCCCTAAACTTTTGAGAGATAAGGATTGTCTTCCCCATTTGGAATCCAGATTATAGGCTTTGGGATCAGACTTTAATCAAATCCTGACTCCACTTTCCCTAGCTGTGTGACTTGATAAACTGATTAACTTCTCTAGCTATAGTATTTTAATTTTTGAAATGGAATTAATACTAGTAGTTACACCTCAAGTAGTGTGAGGATTAAGTATATTAAGATCTGTAGGTACATAGAACATAAATGTATATTCAAGTGTACAAGTAATTGACCAAAAAAATACTAGAGGTTATTATTATTACAGATAAGGAAATAGGTTTAGAAATTAAATTTACCAGCATGTCAAAGCTTTAACATTTTATAGATAGCCACAACACATACACACTCAAAAATTCTCATGTGCATTAATACATACTAAGTATAGAGGCACATGTATATGGCTGAGATCAGTCTCTTTGGAAGAAATATAATCTAATGAAAGGAAACAGAATTTTTGAGTCATATTAACTTAATTTGGAGTATTGTTTTCAGTTGTGTTTGAAAGGGAGATTTAATAGGCACCTGATAAATGTAAGTAGACACCTGGTAAATATTAGCTTTCTTTCTTTCTAGTCACTGGCTTTTTTATTCCCAAACTGTATTTATTGTTGCTGTTTTTAAATTTTGATTTTATCATATATTATTAAAACAGAAGAAAGAAAAAAACATAAAATTATTTTGTAATCATTTATATATTTCACGATAAATTGAAAGATTTCAGATCCTAGAAAAATATATTCTACTTTTGGATGCATCATTTATTTGTTGTATGGCATTGAGCAAATCACCTAATTTTCTGAGCCTTAGTTTCCTCATTTAGTTAATAAAGATAATCTCTGCTTTGATCTCCTCATTAGTTTACTATGAACATCAAATGAAATGAAGGATGAGAAAGTCCTATGTAAATTTTTCACTTGGGCAGGCTACTTTCTCTCAGATGAGCCCACAAGAGAAAGTGTTAGAGAAAGGCCAGACTGAGGAAAAAAAATAAAAAGAAAAGGTAAAAGGACAAATGAAATAGGTAAAATGAGTGATAATCCTGTGACAAAGTAAAAACAGAGAAGGCAGAAGAAAGAGAGAGAGGATGGGAGGAAGGGAGGGAGGTAAGAAGACAGAGAAAGAGAGAGAGAGAGATAGAGAGAGAGAGAGAGAGAGAGAGAGAGAGAGAGAGAGAGAGAGAGAGAGAGAATATGAATGAATTTCTGCTTTACTTGGAATTAGACATAGTATAGTTAATATAAACTGAGATTAGGAGATTAGCCCTGGAAAAGGTAAACTAACAACAATTCAAGTCTCCCCTACATTTACCTTACCTTCCTGTCATCCAAATATCACCTGGGCCTGGTCAGCATCATCCATGACAATTTGCAGCACTGTTTTCCCTATAATTGTTATCCCTTTAGTGTGATAATGCTCTTTTCTCTCCTTTCATCTCCCTTTTTGAGTTGGGTTTGACTGAAATGGACAGGCTTATACTAAACAAAGAGTCACTCAACTGAACACTGGAATGCTGAAGTGTCTTTTGGGTCCTGTCTCTAATCTCCATCTACTTTGGTCCTCTGCTTTCTTAGTGCTTTATGGCTCTTTCTTCACCTTGTGACTCAAAATACATTCCAAGTGGGGAGTTTCTAACCTTTGTTGGTTATAGGCCTTTCTTTACTAGGAGGAAAATTAGAATGTTAAAAGCCTCACATGGTTCCAGACAAGACAAGTATGTTATTCTTTAATCAGTATCACTGCATCCTAGTATGTAAGAGGTGATGAAATTGAGACCTAGAGAGGAAAGGACTCACCTGAAATTCTGGAAGCTAGTGCTGGAACCTAACACTTCTGACCCTCTATCCTAGGAATCATGTTCAGCATATTATAACCATATAATTCCTGGGACAATATGATTTCACCACTATTTTCCACTTGTATCAATGAGACTGCTTTATTTCTATAGACTTTGGTTGTGGTATCATAGAAAGCATACTAATTTGAAATCAGAAGACCTGAATTCAAATTCTGTCTCTTGTCTGTAATGGTGACTTCTGAAAAAGTCACTTTCATCTATTTGAAGTGTCACTTTTTAAAAAAATAAAAAATGGGATAATATTTATCTCGCAATATTTTGAGGCTCAAAAATTAGATATTTGAAACCCAAGCAAGGAGTTGAATGTGATAGATGTTCACTAAAAAATTGAAAGCATCATAGATTCATATACCCATAAAGAACTCTAGAAACTATATTTTTCAACCCCTTGATGTGACATACAGAAAAAACTGTGGTGAGAGTGGTAAAGGGGTTTACTCAAAGTCAACCAGCCAGTTACTGACAAAGCCAGAATTTGAACCCATGTTTTAAAAAATATTTCTGCTAATTAGACCCTAAGTGTGTGAAACAATTTAGATTTTAAGCTAACAGCTTAGTTCACCTATCATTTATTTGCTTAATCTATGTGAATTTGGATCTAAAAATATGAAACTAAATTGATGGTTTTAAGTGTTTGAACCTCTTATTTATGTAGTCCTCAGATACATCACTTCAACAAACCACTCAGCCTGTAAAATGGGAGATCAGCACATCATTTCAATAGAAAAATTACTAGTAGCTGCTTTCTACAACCCCAGGATTGTTTCTGAAGCAGTAAAACCAGTGTGATCCTGTATGTACATTTTGGAGGGAGGAACAAAAGAAGCCTATTGTTCACTTTAACTTCCATGCACACTCAGCCAAGCTTTCTCTAACTTTTCAGCAATTGAATTTCTCTCCCAGTGGCCCAGGACTCCCCTAAACTCAGATGAATAAATGTTTTAACAAAGAAAGAAAGGTGAGATAGGGCTTGAAGAGAGGAAAGAAAGCTTACCTTTGTTAGAGAAAACCCTTCTGTATTCATGTCAGCAGCCTAGTGATGCTGCACCGCAGCCCCAGCATGAATCTGCCAGCTCTGCTCAGCCAGTATCCTGGGTTACAGGGCCTTTCTCATAAATTAAGTCCAGGGCTCAATCTGGCTAGCATTACTGGAGTGGGGTGAATGGAGGCGGGGGTAGAGCTGGGTATTGTCCTTTCCAGAAACTAAACTACTGGAATGTCTTATACCAGTCTGGTTTGGTACAAAACCCAGGATGGTTCTTTAACCATATTCGGGTGTTTTTTTAATCCTGGTGAGGATCTCAGGAGGAATTACAAAGGTGTGGGCTGCATTTCTGTTATCACAAATTACTAATTGGCCTTTGCTGAGAGAGGGAGGAGAATGCACTGCCAGTGTAGCCAAAGCTCACAGATTCCAACAACTCCATTTATTAAACGGGGTCCTTTGTAACTGTTATTGGTTTAGGAAGAGCCCTCTTCCACCACCAATTGTTTTCTTCTTGCTATGAAACAGTTATTAGCCCTGCCTGTTACCCTGAGGCCATGGTTGCTTAGTAAGAAAGAAATATAAAACTGGAAATAAAAAAAAGAACTTTCTACATACCAGGCCCTATGTTAACCACTTTACATGCATCTTCTAATTTAAATATCCTGATACCCTGTGAAATGGACACTAATTATATTTACTTTACAACTAAAAAATATAGGCTCTAAGAGAGAAGGTAACTTGTTCAAAGTCACACAATTAGGAAGTAAAAGAGAGAATTTTACTGGGTCCGTCTAGATTCTTAGCCACCACACTACAACACTGCTGCTTAGGGGGGAAACAGAAAGTCTTTTTGAGATGACTTCATAATTATTGAGTTCCTTCCACTGCTATATATATATTTATGAGTATTACCTCTGCTTCTGCCATTTCTAGCAGCTCCTAGAGTGAAACCCCAGGACTGTATTAAAAATAGGTTCCATAGAGGAGACTGGATACAACTAGAAGATACACTGAATTAATATATGTCAGCATCCTAAAAACAAGATCCAGAAGAATTGGAAATATTAAAATTTAAAAAATAGCAAAATGGGCCCTAAAATTTCCTTGTTTCTTATATCAAGTGATTTAGGCTCAAGCACCGCTTGCTCTGGCAGTAATCAGCTATGTTGGTTTGACCCAGATTCTTCTCTGGGCCCCAGTCATTCAATTTGTACGAGGGCCTTGAGCTAGCTACAGACCCTCAAAGCTCTATAAATCTATATATCCAGCATTCCATCAAGAAGGCACATTCTTGATATTAAAAGTAGAAAAGAAAGAGGTTTTAAAGTTACAAAGTATAAGGAAATAATGAGTACAAAGTAAACAAAGAAAATATGAACTACATGTCCCTTTTGCAAGAGCTGCATCTACCCACCAGACCCACATATAGAAAGGAGATAGGCATAATGGCGGTTCTATCGCCTAGTATTCTTACTTTATGATGAGGAGATCTTGGCTCAGAGCAGATACTGTCCTCTAGGCAGGCTCAACACATTTTGTTTTCTGGATTTAAAATGTCAAGGGCAGGGTCCAGGGAGGAGGACTTTCAAAGAATGAGCTGGTGGGGCAAAGTCTGAGTCATAAACCATTAGCGGTGTTTAAAGGTTCTTAGACACAGGAACTGCCCCACAAACTGCAGCCCAGGTTAAACCAAGTAGAAGCATTGATAGAGAGAAGGGAGAAGCCACCAGCCTCGGATCTCTCAGAAATGTTCAATGATTGAGAGAAGGTGGATCAGGACACAGCAGTTGCTGGGGTTATTTGCCTCTTTCCCCACTTGGCACAGATGTGGACCTTGAAGCTAGAAGGGGTAGGAGGGGACCAAACCCATTAAGTTGGGATCCAAGTCCAGGCTCTAAAGAATTTATGATAGGGAGGGGAAATGATAAGGCCTCTGCTCTGACTCATGAAAGACAACAAGAAGCAGGTCATATAGACACACTTGAGTCAACACAGTAAAAGCTGCAGGAAGCCAGCTTGACCAGGTCTCAGAGTTTGTATTATTCATTCAGCAATTCACTGAATGGGCTCACAGTGAATTGTGTGCCTTCCTCTTTTTGTGCCTTCCTCTTTTGCAAATCCTGGATATATTTTTGGTGCCTTTCATTGAGTGTCACCTAAAGAGGGTTTAATTTGATACCTATAGATCAGGGATTGGTAAACTATTTTAGTAAAGGGCCAATTAGTAAATATTTTATTTGCAGAAGAGTCTATGCCATAATTACTATAATAGGCCAGTGTAGCATGTTGTACATATCTCTGTATCAATAAGAGTTAATTTACAAAAACAAGCAGCAGATCAGATTTAATCCATAAGCTGTAATTTGAAAACCACCAGTATAGACTGTTTTGCAATATAGACATTTATAATATGAAACATTATTAAGAGCATGAAAACTACAATTAGACATCGTAGATTGAAATACCAACTCTGTCATTTTCTGTTTCTGTGATATTGGAAAATTCATTCAATCCTTCTAAACATATCAGTTTTGCCTCTGTAAAATGGGGATAACAATAGTACCTATTTCATAGGGCAGATTTGAGAAATGAAATAAAAGTATTCATATGAACAGTTTATTACAGTGACTGGCACATAGTAAATGCCCTAAACTGAGTTATCATTTTTTAAATTTTCAATAGAAAGAAAGAAATATAAGTTCTTCTTTCTGCAGGTTAGAAAATAAGTTATACTAATTCATGATGAAACAGAAGAATGTTTGTAGAATCCTGGTTTTAAGTTGTAATTATGCTGCTAAAGAAAACAGACTGCCCTAGCTGGTGTTGCTCAGTTGGTTGAACATTATTCCATGCACTGAGAGGTCACTGGTTTGATTACTGGTAGGGGCACATGCCTACATTGTGGGCTCAATCTCCATTAGGGGGAGTGAAGGAGGCAGCCAACAGATGGTTCTCTCATCGATGTTTCCCCTCTCTCCCTCTCCTTTGTCCTCTCTCTAGAAATCAATTAAAAACATTTTTTTAAAAAAGCAAACAAAGTAATCCTGGACAAGTAAGGTTGCCTTTATGTGACTTTATTCTCTCCCCATAAAATGGAGAAAATGTTTTAGATTTCTCTCTCACTCCCCCTCCCGCCCCCCCCAAATTTTTGGCAGCAAAACTACTTTCCCAAGTAAAATCTTTCAGTACACACACACTGTGTTTGGAAAATGAAAGTGGAGCTTTCCTGATAAGGCTAAGAGAGAAAGGAAATGAGCAGGGCTTAGGGGATCCAGGGACCTGTTCAATTGTATGGTTAACCCTGGTGCACCAGTAAGAAACTTCAATGGCCCTGAAAGCACATTCATTTGAGAAGCACAGAAATAGAATGGGCTTAAGAGTCAAGATCAGTTCTGTCACTAACCCATCTCTTATTCATTTACTCAATATTTTGAAGTTTAACTGTGTATGGACAATCACAAGGACATGGCTTTGGAATGGCTACAAAGATGAGAAAACGACTGGGATCTTCATATTAGGGGGCAACATTATCTAGTAGGAGAAGTGTGGGGTTTGGACTCAGAAAGACCAGGTTTGGATCCTGGCTGGCTCCTTCTCAACTGTATGACCTTGGGCAATTCACCTAAGCTTTCTGAACCTCTGGTTTCTCATCTTTAAAATTGCAGCAATATTAATTTCATGAGTTCAATAACTGTGAGAATTAAATAAGCTGCCACTTCCATGAACACCTAGGGCACCTTCTATTAACCTTTCTTTCCTTCTCATATTTCTCACAGTAAAATTTAGTGACACTGTCAAGTACCTGGTGAAAATAAAAATCCACAGCAGGGCCCTAGCATAACTAGTTTACTTGCTTTATCTCAAGACCCTCTAATGAGCTTGCCTTAGCTATTCTTACAAAGAAGGCCTCTGGCTGAAATATCATTGCTGACATGTACACTGTTTGACATTAAAATTAGGTCTCAAAAGAACTGGTGGCCCAGAAAGAAACTCACTACAGACTGATTCATATGCCTTTCAGCATAATGATTATTGCTTATCTCATTTTTTATTCTTATATTTCCAGTAGGACATGATCTCACTCATCTAGGAGAAATGGTGAACAACATAGACTGATGAACAGGAACAGACCCAGAGATAAGGAGCCATGGGTCAGACTGTTGGACCTCAAAGGGAGGGTGGGGATAAAAGGGAGAGATCAACCAAAGGACTTATGTGCATACATATGAGCCTAACCAGTGATCAAGGACAATAGGGAGGTGGAGGCATGATTGGGGGTGATTGGAATAGGGGATTGGAATGGGGGGCTGAGGACAAATATGTGATACCTTAATCAATATAGAAATTTAAAAAAAATTTAAAAAATAAAAAAGAAAAGAAGAAAAGAAGAAGAAGGCCTCTGGGAAATGGTTGAGGTAGTGCAGGGAACAAGAGATTGTTACCCATAGACCACACCTCTGAAGCTACTGGCCTCCCTTTTCATTCCCCACCACCTCTGACCAACAAGCTTCAGAAGGCTTTGAAAAGATTGATATACACTGCTGTGATGTGTGATTGTCCTGGGCTTGAACTTTGGTTCTTAATTCTACTTGCTGCTTTCTTCAGTCCTCCAAGGCAGTAGGTTTCATAAATTATGCATGCACCAGAATCCCTTGGAGGGTTTGTTAAGGCATAGAGTTTCTGCTTCAGTAAATCTGGGGTGAGGCCTTGTAATTCACATTTATAACAAGTTCCCAGGTGATACTGATGGCACTGGTCTGAGAGTCACACTTTGAAAACCACTGCTCAAGCCTAAGGGACTCACTAGTTTCTTCAGACTGGTCCTTGAGCTTTCACTATCCCTGGTCTTCAAGTATTCAGTCTGTGGCCCCAGGTCAAAAGTATATTTATTTATTTCAGCCTCCTGGTACATCATTCATGTGGAGTCTCCCTGAGTATCTTCCCAACACCTACTTGCCCACTGCTTTGGCCCCAGACCCTTCCTGCCTTCCTGTATGAACACACGCACCCCATTTCCCTCTCATGCTCAGTTAACATGTCTTGTTTTCTGGTGCCCTTCCCTGAACAACTCTATCACAGGCATCAGCTCCTCCTGCCATCTCTCCTCTATATTCTTATGTAGCTTCCTGATTGTGGGCTCTGGGCACAACACAATTCTGGTTTGAATCTTGAGAAAGTCACTTGAGTTCTCCAAGACTCAGTTTTTCATCTGTAAAAGCAGACTGTGAAAATAAAATGGAAGAGTATCTGTAAAAAGGCTTGTGCAGCACCTGTTACATGGTAAGTGATCAGTAAATGCTACCTTACTTCCTCTACTTTTACCTTACTTCCTCTACTTTCTTCACACCTACCTACCTTCACATTTACTATTAATGAGCTGGCAGCAAATAAGAATGATATCACAATGCAGAAATAAAGTTTTGCTCTACTATGAAAGGGCATGGTAAGTGAGAGAAAGTGATGTAACAATTAAGAGAAAGGAGAGCCACAAACTTTAATGTCCTCCAAGATCCTTGCCTTCTCTCTCACTCCCAAATTATGACATATTTATATTCTATAAATCTTTTTAATTCACCCACTTTTCTCCATCTTCACTGACATAGCCTTGGTCTCTTGACCAAGGATCACTGTAATAACTTCCTCACTGTTCTTTTGCCCTTATGCTTGACCCCAAAAATCTGCTCTTCAAATAACAGCCTAAGCTATTTTTTTCTAAATCACAAAGGTGATTGCCAAAACCGGTTTGGCTCAGTGGATAGAGCGTTGGCCTATGGACTGAAGGGTTCCAGGTTCGATTCTGGTCAAGGGCATGTGCCTTGGTTGCGAGCACGTTCCCGGTGGGGGGTGTGCAGGAGGGAGCTGGTCGATGTCTGTCTCTCATCGATGTTTCTAACTCTCTGTCTCTCTCCCTTCCTGTCTGTAAAAAATGAATTAAAAATATTTAAAAAATAAATAAAACACAAAGGTGATTATATCTCCCCCTTACTTAAAACTCTCCAGATGTGGAGTTTTATTGACTGAAATTGGAGTAATACAGAGATTAGCAGGGCCCCTGTGGAGGAATGACATTCAAACTGGTCAAATGTTCCTTGTGTTTTGTGTTTGTGTGTGCGATGCACATATAGAAATATCTCCAAGATATATCATCATGTTAAAGGCAAAGTACAGAATAATGAGCATTTTATATTTGCTACACACATGTACACACTTATATGAGAGAATAATGAGCCCACAATCCAGGCACGTGCCCTTACCAGTAATCAAACCAATGTATACTTTTATATGAGAAAAAATTTTTTTCTTCAACAACAACAACAACACACACACACACACACACACACACACACACATATATATATATATTTAAAATTTCTTTATTGATTAAGGTATCACAAATTTGTCCTCAACCTCCCATTCCAATCTTCCCCACTCATGCCCCCACCCCCTATTGTCCTTGACCACTGGTTAGGCTCATATGTATGCACATAAGTCCTTTGGTTGATCTCTCCCTTTAAAAAAAAAATAGATTTTATTGATATTTTTCAGAGAAGAAGAGAGAGGGATAGAGAGTTAGAAACATCAATGAGAGAGAAACATTGATCAGCTGCCTCTTGCACACCCCCAACTGGGGATGTGCCCGCAACCAAGGTATATGTCCTTGACCGGAATCGAACCTAGGACCTTTCAGTCCTCAGGCTGACGCTCTATCCACTGAGCCAAAACGGTTTCAGCTGATCTCTCTCTTTTATCCCCACCCTCCCTTTGAGGTCCAACAGTCTGACCCATGGCTCCTTATCTCTGTGTCTGTTCTTGTTCATCAGTCCATGTTGTTCACCATTTCCCCTAGATGAGTGAGATCATGTGCTACTAGAAATACACTTATAAGAACATTTATAATCTTCATGTTTAGGAAGATTACTTTGGTGAGACTTTTCCAGTTTTAAAATTGACTTAGTTATACCTGATAATTTCACTGTTTAATCAATAAGTGTGTTCCAAAAGGCCTGTGTATATGTAACTGCCAACCCTCTGCTATTCTAATATACCCATTATAACTGGCCCAGCCCTTTTACTCTAAGCATCTGACCTTCAGATCTTCAGAAGGCATGGAATATGTTTACTTCCAGATTAAGTTGCCTCACAGGGCTCTAAAGAGTTGCATTTACCTGCTTTATATTATGGGTTAGCAACCATGTATACTTTCATTAGAAGAAAAAGTTCTTGGCAAAATAAAAGTGAAAACTCCCAATACAGATTTCTTTACTAATGACTATACAAACTATGCTTTGATGCCTCCAATAACTGAGAGCTCACAATCTCCCAAGGCAACTTTGGGTAACACTGTTTTATATTAAACAACCAAACATCAGCTTTCTCTTATCTAATGTTCAGTGATTCCTTCTGCTACTGAATTCAGGACTCCTGAGCAAAAATTTTAGTCACCCATTTTAACAGGAAAAGAACCAACTCTTTTGTACAGAGTGCTTATTCCTCCTAAGCTTGTTCCCAAGATCTATCTATCTATCTATCTATCTATCTATCTATCTATCATCTATCATCATCTCCTATGATCTATATATAATATCTATCTATCCAGCTATCTCTATATCTATCTAGATATAGAGATAGATATATCTATCTAGATATAGAGATATATATCTAGATATATATCTAGATATATATCTAGATATAGAGATAGATATAGATATACAGATCTTTTTGTTCTTATACCAATACTTTTTTTTCATTCTCAAGGAACTGTGGTAGAAAAATGCCACAGTGGTTCCTGGATTAATCACTGACTGGAAGAAGTGGTCATCTACATGATATGATTTAAGGGATTAAAAAAACAAAACCCTACCCTGCATCCAGAAATGACAGCTTACTTTGGTGAAATTAGATCCAGCAGTGAGTACTATACTACAATTCTTCCCATATGTGACCTGGAATGGGCTATTTTATTTCTTTGGCCTCAGTCGTCTCACTTGTGAAATGAGAGCTTTGTATTAGCAGGTCTTTGATGTCCTTTTCAACTTTTACATCATATATTTCTGTGATTCAGGCTTTTGGATTAGATCACATCAGCATCCTCTGTGTTTGCATGAATGACTTTTTTTTTCTTTTTAAAAAATTTCTTTATTGACTAAGGTATCACATATTTGTATGACAAGTTCACCATTTGGGAAAATGGGTTGTGTGCAGTTTCAAACCCTGGACCTCTATTAACATGCAGAAAACATAGGCATTTTTACAATACAATGAATCTTCCAGTAAATGAAAATATAATTAAAGCCCAGGGTATAATCCAGCTATAGTAGATAGGTCTCTTATCAGCCTTATTTTCTAAACTAGTTCATCTATTCCTTTGACTACTTGTTATTCTGTTACAGTGGAAAGACAGTAGATTGGGAGGGGGGCTGAGGTAGGTAGAGTAATGCTTCCCCCAAAGATGTTCATGTTTTATTTCTCATCACCTGTTATGATGTTACATTACATGACAAAAAAGAATTAAGATTACAGATAAAATCAAAGTTGCTAATCAGCTGATTTTAAAATAATATTATTGTGAATCATTCAGGGGGCCCAATGTTATCATAATCGTTTCAATTGGAGGAGTTTGAAAGCAGAGAAGGTCAAAGTGATGAAGTATGAGAAGAGTCCTACTAGTTTTAAAGATGAAGGAAGGGAGCCAATGAGCCATGGAATTCAAGTCTCTAGAAATTGACTAAGACAAGTAAATGGATTGTCTTATACAGTCTCCAGAAGAAATGCAGCCCTTTTGACACCTTGATTTCATCCCAGTTAAACACATTTTATATTTATCACCTATTATAATTGTAAGATAATAAAGATGTATAAGTGTAAGGTACCATGTTTTTGCTAATTTGTTGCAACAGCAATAGGAAACTAATACAGTGGACAATAGACTTAACTTTGAGTCCTGCTATTGCTACATACTAGCTATGTGGTATTGAGCAGAGTTCTTTAACTTTCTAAGAATTAGAGTCCACATCTGTAAAATGAGGAAAGCCACCTTTGTTGATAACATCACAAGTAGCCCTGAAGATTAAATGTAAGGTAAAATAGTTATGTTCAACAAAAACATCATAAGAAAAATGGAAAGAGCCCTAACCAGTTGGGCTCAGTGGATAGAGCATCATCCTGTGGACTAAAGGGTCCCCGGTTCAATTCTGGTCAAGGGCATGTACCTTGGTTGTGGGCATATCCCCAGTAGGGGTTGTGCAGGAGGCAGCTGATTGATGTTTCTCTCTCATTGATGTTTCTAACTTTCTCTCCCTCTCCCTTCCTCTCTGTAAAAAATCAATAAAATATATTCAAAAAAAGAAAAGTGGAAAGATGAGCAATAGAATAATAGCTGCCACATATGTGAGATAATGAATTACTATTCAGAATAGACACTTAGTAGCCAGATTATTATGACCACCCTGTCAGTACTTCGTTGGGCCACCTTTCACCTTCAATACTGCAGCGATTCTTCTTGATATTGACTCCACAAGATGTTGAAAGGTGATGCGAGGAATCTGACACCATGCCTGATGAATAGCACTGTCCAGTTCTGTGAGATTTGATGGTTGTGGAACCAGCTGGCTGATGGTTCTCTTTTAACTTCGTTCTACAAATGCTCAATTGGATGGAGATCTGGTGATTGTGGGGACCACTTAAGCAAGGTAAAGTCTCCCTCGTGTTCTTGAAACCACTCCTGCACAATACGAGCACCGTGGTATGGAAGAAGCCATTTCCGTTGGGATACACCATCAACATGATAAGATGAACTTGATCAGCAATGATACCTAGGTATGTTGTGCTATTCAGATGTTGTTCCACATGAATTAAATCATGCCAGGAAAACATGCCCCAAACCATAACACTGCCCCTACCAGCTTGAAGGGTTGTATTCATGCATATGGGTGCATGCTTTCATGCTGTTTCCACCAAATTCTTACTCTGCCATTTGCATGATGCAACTGGAAAGATGATTCATCAGACCACATGACTTTTTTCCAATGCTCGACTGTCCAATCCTTGTGTTCCTGTGCAAATTGGAGACATTTTATCTTGGTAATTGCAGACAGCACAGGTGTCCAAACAGGCCTTCGGCTTTTGTATCCCATATGCTATAGTGTATGGCTAATTTGCCTACAATGTCAGGTGGTCATAATAATCTGGCCACTTTGAATATATATATACATTCAAAGTACATGCATAAAAAGGAATCCTAGATGTAAAATAATCATAAGAAGAGATGTTAAAACTCACCAGTAATCACAGAAATACAAATTGAAAATCAAAGCAACAAATGATACCATTTTCACCAGCTGTATGTATATTGGTTCACATTCTTAAAATATTTCAAAAATTGATAAAAGTGCATGCAAATGTGTGAGGAAACAAGCCTTTTAATTATTGGTGGAACCACCATGGAGAATAATTTGATATCTACTAATATTTCAAAACCTTATGCCACAGCAATTCTTGCTCTTCAATATTCACCAAAATTAACACAGATGGACAAGGGTGTTCATTGCAGCATCATCTATTACAGCAATTACCTTAGACTAGTGGTCTGCAAACCGCTGCTCGAGAGCCACATCCGGCTCTTTGGCCCTTTAGTGTGGCTCTGTGTTAGAACCACTTCTTCAAAATAGACTTGCCCAGTCTGAAAACCGACTTCTGCACATAGGCCACGAAGTTTCAATCGCTCACTGTACATGAGCGCCCACATGTGGTATTTTGTGGAAGAGCCACACTCAGGGGGCCAAAGAACCTTATGTGGCTCATGAGCCGTGGTTTGCCGACCACTGCCTTAGACAAAAAACTGTATTATTACTATAGATTATTATGCAGCAGTTTAAAATGAAGCAAAAATTAAGACAATTTCATTGAAGGATAGAAAAAGACATGTAATGAAGCAAATATAATAAAATGTTAATGGTAGAATCTAATTTGTGAGGATATGGATATTATCTGTAAAATTCATTCAATTTGCTGTATGTTTTATTTGTTCATAATAAAATAGTGGGGAAAACATGCTGATTAGATGAATAAAACACCAATAACAGAAAGTAATGAGTCACATTTGTGTTACAAACATAAATGTATATTTACAACAGATTAAGGGAGATGTAGAATAATATAATACCACTTCTGTTTAAAAATATGCTAATTTAACTATATGCATTTTCTTTAGGTAAAACATGTATGTATTTGCACAGCTATAAAACATTACATACAACTATATAAATGACATATACTGTCATATAAAATATTCCATTTATGTAGAACACACACACACACACACACACACACATAAAATCTAGCAATAACTTAGAAGACAGTGTAAGTATACATAATAGAGGTGATAGTCAAGGAGATATTTACTTAATCTGTAATGCTTTAATATTTTGCAAAATTTATGTTATCAAAAGTAACTTTTAAAACTAAAACCAATATTTTAATATAAATAAATTTTATATTTCTCATTTTTCCCATTTAAGGCATAAGCTATCTGTGGCTGGCATAAACTTTACTTATTGCTTTTTACCAAAGAGCCTTCTCCAGAGAGTCCCTTCTCTTCTTGGGGTTTAACACTGTGTCTCTAACCCTCAGAAAACTAAAGACCTCTCTTCATTTAACCCTTGCCAAACCTATGAAGTGATTAAGTGTGAATACTTGGGAGAGAGCCAAACTGGGATTGGATCTTTCAATTTCACTTCAATTCTCAGCCACTTCCTAGGTATGGACTTTAGGTAGATTAGTTAAAACTCACTATGCTTCAGTTCTATCATGTATACTATCAATAGTAAAATGGAGATAACAATACCTCACAGGATTGTTGTGAGGATTACATAAATAAAAATGTAGTAATTATGCAGAATAGTCCTAGCACATAAAAGATTCTCAGTAAAATTTTACTAGTATTACCTGTGAAATCTGCATAATTTGACTAATAATCATGGTTGTTATATTTTAGTCAAAGAAAGTCACCATTCCTGCTCCTCTGAGTCATCTGAATTTATAAGAAATTTAAAGAGACCTTTTTTCCTTAGGCAATGATTACATATAAAAGTAGTATAGCTAACCATGTTATAGATGGCAAAAGGCAATGCCAGTTTATAACTAGAGCCTAGTTTAGGAGTATAAACATTTTTTACCCCTCACACCTCACCCAAAATGCTCTTTTTCTCACTACTGATTCAAATCATTCCTATCCTTTAAGGACAAGTCGAAATCCCACTTGCCCAGAAAGCCTTCTCTGTCTGTAGCTTTCATGAATTTCTTCCTCCTCCAAATTCCTACAGCACTTTTAGTTGGTACCAAGCAGCATAGCTTTTAGCCCAATAATGTTTTGGATTACTCTCTAATAATTTAATATGGAAGTTTTGCCATAGGTGTGAGAGTAAGATATGTATCACCTCCCTTATAATCAGGACTGAACCATATGATCACCTTTCCTTTCTAACTAATCCTGGCCATGGAAAGAAATGCAGTGAGTATTGCAGACACATAGTGGTCTGATTGCCAAGTCATATGTAAATGAAACTGTGGGAGTTCTGTTTAAAATAAGATTTCTAGAGTTATTACTGGGATCTCTTAAAGTCTGCCTTAATTTTCCTCACATAAGAAATATCTGTTGAATGGCTGCATCATGGAACAATAATGATGGCACACACTACAAAAAGTATAAAGTGGAGACACTGTAATATGTTAATCTAATGAATACTGAGATTAGAATGGCTATCCTGGCAAAAGGCATAGTTTAAAGGGGAATACTTCAATTTTTTTAGAAACAAAAATTTCTACTGGAAATATTTTGAGAAAGAGAGATTTTTGGTAGAATTCACTACCAAAAATGAATTTACTACCAAAAAGAAGCTACCTTGTCCTACACTTCTCTTTGGGGATTTTGGGATACAGATTCAATCACCTTGCTTGTTATTGATTGAGTCACATTTTCAATATTTCATAATTTATTATATTCTGGTACAAATTTATCAATTTCTCTAAATTATTTAATTTTTTGCTCATAGTAGTAGTCTTCTAATTAATTCTTTGTATTTCTGTGGTATTAGTAGTTGTAATGTCTCCTTTTTCATTTATAATTTTATTAATTTAAATAATCTCTTTTATATCCTTAGTATATCTAAGGTTTGCCAATTTTGTATATCTTTTCATAAAACAAACTCTTAAACTTGTCAATATTCTCTATTATCTTTCTAGTCTCTAATTCATTTATTTATGCTCTAATCTTTATAATTTTTTTCCTTCCACGAAGTGAAAAAGCCATACAGAGAAATAAAAAAAATATATATATCACTTATATGTACATTTTTTAAAGCTGATTTTGTAGAAACAGTGAATAGATGGTGGTTGCCAGGACCTGCAGGAAGAAATCTATTGTACAACATGGTGACTATAGTTAATATATGGTATTGTATACTTGAAAGTTGCTGAGGACAGATCTTAAGCATTCTTACCACTAAAAAATGGATTTAACTATGTTAATTACATAAGGAAATGGATGGATGGTTCAATTATTTTGATATTGGTAATGTTGAAGTTCTGCAATGTATATCAAATAATCACCTTATAAACTTTAAATATACATAATTATATTTGTCCATTATTTATAAAAATGTTTATCTTTTTAAAATATGTTTTTATTGATTTTAGAGAGAGAGGAAGTGACATGGAGAGAGAAAAATCAAAGAGATAGAACCATCAATCATCTGCCTCCTGCATGCCACCTACTGGGGATTGAGCTCCCAACCAGGTCATGTGCCCTGATAGGGAATCAACCAGTGACCTCTCCGTGCATGAGTCAATGCTCAACCAACTTAGCCACATCGGCCATGGCATATTAATAAAAATGTTATAAAGACCATCTGTAAAATAAAAAAAAAAATTTTATATCAATAGGAGGATATTTCTGAAAATAAAGCTAAGCCCTTGTTATGTGATAATTTGATCTACAGAGGAAATTTTCTGGAAAGGAGGAAACTGTTCTGTGGTCTAAAATAGGAAGAGTCACTGGTCAAACGGGAGTTACATTTAAATTTTTTAAATTTTTTTATTGTTTAAAATATTACATAGGTCTCTTTATTGGCCAATTGACCCCCCACTCCTGCCCCCATTGTCCCAGTGTCTGTATCCATTGGTTATGTTAACATGCATGCATACAAGACCTTTGGTTGATCTTTTACCCTGCCCTCCCCTGCCTTCTCTCTGAGGTTGGACTGTCTGTTCAGTGTTTCTTTGTTTCTGGATCTATTTTTGTTAATCAGTTTATGCTTTTCATTTTATCCTACAAATGAGTGAGATCATTTGATATTTATCTCTCTCTGACTGGCTTATTTCACTTAGCATAATGTTCTCCAGGGCCATTCATGCTGTTGCAAATGGTAGAAGTTCCTTCTTTTTCATAGCAGCATAGAATTCCATTGTGTAGATATACCACTGTTTTGTAACCCACTCATCTGCTGACTGGCACTTAGGCTGTTTCCAAATCTTAGCTATTGTGCTGCTATGAACATAGGGGTGCACATGTTCTTTTTGATTGGTGTTTCTAGCTTCTTGAGATATATTCCAAGAAGTGGGATTACTTGGTCTAATGGGAGTTCCATTTTTAATTTTTTGAGGAATCTACATACTGTTTTCCACAGTGGCTGCACCAGTCTGCATTCCCATCAGCAGTGAAGAGGGTTCCTTTTTCTCCACATCCTCTCCAGCACTTTACATTTGTTGATACGTTGATGACAGCCATTCTGACAGTTGTGAGATGGTACCTCATTGTTGTTTTGATTTGCATCTCTCAGATGATTAGGGACTTTAAGCATGTTTTCATATGTCTCTTGACCTCTTTCAAAAGGTGTCTATTTAGGCTCTTTATCCATTTTTTTATTGTATTGTTCATATTCTTTTGTTAGGTTGTATGAGTTCCCTGTAAATTTTGAAGATTAAAGCCTTATCTCAAATAGCATTGGGAAATATGAACTCCCATGCAGTGACCTTTATTGTTGTTTTATTGATGGTTTCTTTTGTATATGGAAAAGCCTAAAGACTCCATCAAAAAACTACTAGACTTAATAAATTGACTTGGCAATGTAGCATGATACAAAATTAATACCCAGAAATCTATGGCTTTTTCTATTAAATATACCAATAATGAACTCACAGAAAGAATAAGTAAAAACAAACAAACAATCCCATTTATCATTGCACCAAAAAATTAAGATACCCAGGAATAAATTTAACTAAGGAGGTAAAAGACCTGTACTTAGAAAACTACAAGACATTGAAAAAAGAGAGAGGAAGACATAAACAAATGGAAGAACATACCACGTTCAAGGATTGGTAAAATCAACATAATAAAAATGTCCATACTACTCAAAGAAATTTATAGATTCAATGTAATCTCCATTAAAATATCAATGGCATATTTCACAGATCTAGAACAAACTCTCCAAAAATTCTTTTGGAATAAAAAAAGACCCTGAATAGCCACAGCACGCCTGAGAAAGAACAAAATTCTAGGGATCACAGTACAAGATATCAAGCTAAATTACAAAGCCAGTGTTCTCAAAACTGCCTGGTATTGGCACAAGAACAGACATATAAAGCAATGGAACAGAACAGAGAACGCTGAAATCCACCCAAGCCATTATGCTCAATTAATATTTGTCAAAGAAGGCAAGAGCACACAGTGGAGTCAAGACAGTGTCTTCAATAAATGGCGCTTGGAAAATTTGGCAGATACATGCAAAAAAATGAAATTAGACCATCAACTTACAGCATACAAAAAAATAAACTCAAAATGAATAAAGGACTTAACTGTAAGATGGGAAACCATAAAAATCTTGGAATATTCCATAGGCAGCAAAATAACAGGCATATATCCTGGCAATATCTTTACTGATACAGCTCCTAGGACAAAGAAAGCTAAGGAGAAAATAAACAAATGGGGCATCAAAATAAAGCTATTATTGATAGGCACTTGTTTGTAGTCATTTTTATTTTTTTTGTGCCTGTGTTCCTTCTTCCTTTCCCCTTCTTTTTACAACAGTCCCTTTAGCATTTTGTGCATTGCTGGTGTGGTAGTGAAAAACTACCTTAGTTTTTTTGTTTGTTTGTTTGTTAATTTTTGTTTTTGTTTTTGTCTGTGTCACTACTAATTTCCCCTTCAGTTTTTAATGACAGCCTTGCTGGATAGATTATTCTTGGATTCAGTAACTTGCTTTGCATTACTTTGTATACTTCATTCCATTTCCTTCTGGCCTGATGTGTTTCTTTTTTATTTTTTGAAATTTCTTATTTTCCCATTTTTATTAAAATATTACATGTGTGCATATCTTCCCATTACCCCCTCAACCCCACTCCCATACATGCCATCACCCCCCAATCTCTTGTATCCATTGGTTATGCTTATATACATGCATAGAAGTCCTTCAGTTGATCTCTTATCTCCCCCACCTCTCCCTAACCTTCCCGCTGTAATTTGAAGGTCTGTTTCTTTGTCTCTCTATTTTACTCTCTCTTTCTGGCCCTGGGCACTGTTTGGGGTTTGAGAAGTTGAAGACCCTATCAGGGCAATAGTCCAGAAATTGTTAACCCAGAGGCTGAATCTGCCTTGAGTCTCACACCTTTGTTGTCTCTTTTCTGAGTTTTATCCCCTTGTCCCATGGATATGGTCCTTCAGTTGTCTACTTCAGATTCTCGGGGTGGTGGGAGAGCATGAACAGTTCCTCTGGTGTGGGACTCCCTGTGAGGACCTAGAGTCCTCTGCCATGCAATTTGCTGTGCAGGCCCAGTATCCACGGCAGGGTGGTACCCTAGGTGCCTCTGACAGCGCACTTGCAATACAGTCCTGTGGCCCCTGGATGGGCACACTGGCTTGCTCCAGGTCACCTCGATTGAACTCTGCTGTGGCCCAGAGTGGGGCATGTGCTGGGTTACTTCAGGTAGCCTCTGAAGGTCTGTCCCAGGGGCCAGGGTGAAGCAGGTGAAGGTTGCTCTGGTTTGCACAATCAGAGCTTTCCTGTGTCCAGAGTGGAGTGTGCACTGGGTTACTCCAGGTTGCCCTGGCAGCAAGACCCTGGTTTCAGGTGGAGTGGGCACAGGTTGGTCTGGGATGCATAATTCTCACTTTCTTGTACCCCAGTTTGGGTTGTGCACTGGGTTACTCAGTGTGGAGCAAGAGTGTGTTTCCCTGGGTCACTCAGTCCAAGGTCTCTTGTAGTCCTGAGTGAGGTGCATGTTGGGTTTCTCTAGATGGCCCTATCAGGACTGCCCCAGGGACTGGGGTGGAGTGGCTTGGGTTGCTCTGGGTCACACAGTCAGAGCTCCCCTCTGGACCAGAGTGGGGGCATGCTCTGGGTTGCTCTGAGTCACCCCATCAGCATTCCTAGGGCTCAGGGTGGAGAAGGTGCCAGGTAGCTCCAGGTCAGGCTAGGGTGTCTGGGGTGGATGGGGCACAGGGTTCCCCCTGGCTTTCACTCACTGAAAGGTCTCAGGCTTGCTGTGGCTATTCAGGGTCTTTTTTTATTCCAAAAGAATTTTTGGAGAGTTTGTTCTAGATCTGTGAAATATGCCATTGATATTTACAAAGTTTGTATCCTCTTGCTGGATTTTGCCTTTATCATTATGTAGTACCCTTCTTTATCTCCAATTATAGTGTTTGTTTTAAAGTCTATTTTGTCTGATTTAAGTATTGTGCTATGCCAGCTTTTGTTCATTTACATTTCCATAAAATGACTTTATCCATCCCTTTACTTTCAGTGTGTCTTTCCTTATGAGGTGGAGCTCTTATATACAGAATATATATTGGACTTGATTCATTATCTACTTAGGTAGCCTAAAACTTTTGATTAGAGCATTTAATCAATTTATACATAAAGTGGTTATTGATAGGTACATATTTATTGCCATTTTATTCTTTATAAGTATGTTCTTTTTTCTTTTTGTTCTTCATAAAGAAGACCCATTAACATTGCTTGTAATACTAGGTTGGTGATAATGAACTCCTTTAGCTTTCTATTGTCTGGGGAAGTTCTTTATTTCTTCTATTTTAAGTGATATCTTTGCAAGTAGAGTAGTCTTAATTGTACGTTCTTGTTTTTATCCCTTTGGATATTTAATGTCAATCCCTTTTGGCCTTAATTTTTTATTCTTTTTTATTGAATTTATTCAGGTGACACTGGTTAAGAAAATTATACAGATTAAGAAACACTGGTTAAGGAAATTAATCAGATGCATGATTCTACAACACAACACCTGTACACTGTTGTGTGTTCCATCTGGCTTTACTAGTAAATGTTTCTGTTGAGAAGTCATCTGACAGTTTCATGGGAGCTTTTTGTATGTAACTAATTGTTTTTCTTTTGCTGCTTTTATAATTTTCTCTTTCTCTTTAACTTTTGACTTTTAATTGTGATGTGTTTTTTTTGTGGGCCTCTTTGGGTTCATCTTGTTTGATACTCTCAGCTTCCTAGATTTGGAGTTTTCTCTTCATCAGGTCAAGAAAGTTTTCAATCATTTTTTCTTTAAGTAAATTTTCAATATCTTGGTCTATCTCATACATATGGTGTGCCTATGATGAGCATGATTTTATGCTTCATGTTGTCCCAGAGGTACCTTAAACTATTCTCATTTTTAAAAATTTCTGTTTTTCTTTTTTGCTATTCTAGTTGGATGTTTTTGTCTACCTTTTCTCCAAATCACTGATTCAATCCTTTGCTTCATCTAATCTGCTATTGATTTTTTAAAGTGTATTCTTCATCTGACTTTTTTTTTTAATGGTTTCTATGTCTTTTTATGCTTACTATCTATTTCTTTAAGTTCTCACTAAGTTATTTGAACATTATTATAACCATTGTTTTGAACTCTGTTTCTGGTAGATTGCTTGTCTCCATTTTATTTAATTCTTTCACTGGGCATTTCTCCTATCCTTTCATTTGCAGCATGTTTCTTTGTCTCACCATTTTAGCTGCTTATCCGTATTTGTTTCTGTGTATTAAGTAGATCTACTATGTCTCCCACTATTGGTGTGGTGGCTTTATGTATTAGGTGTGTCTTAGTGGCACAGTGGCACAGTCTGTCTACCTGAGCTAGGTACTTCAGAATGTCTCTTGTGTGGGTTATGTGATCCTTCCTGTTGTAGTTGAGTTATGATTGCTCTTGGGCCACCCATAGATGTGGTTGACCTTCAGGCTGGCTGGCTATGACAATAAACCTTGAGCACTGTATATAAACTTCTCTGTGAGGGCTGACCACATGAAGCAGAATTTTCTCTAGCAGAGTCTAGTGCCTGCCAATATATCTTTTTGGGTGATATTTATGGAATTTATCAGGTTGTTTTCTGAAATGGTATGAAACTTGTCATTGTGTATGTTAGTTCTGGGGCCTCTTAGGAGGGACTCTGGTCCAGGTCAATGTCTGGTGTTGCCAAGGATTGTCCCTGAACTACTGGTATATAGCTACAAAGTGATCAACAGTTTGTGACTGCCTCTGCTGGCCCTGGGTGCATGTATGAGAGCACCAGCTGTATACCAAGGCCATATTCTATCAGCACAAAGCCTTGGGGAAGATCAGCAAAGGCCCAAGATACCCCAAGATCTGCTTCTGCTTACTGGCTGCCTGTTAGGCTAATTCATTGAAAGAGCCCCTAGCTATATGCAAGTTTCATGAGGTAGGTTTTCAGTGAGTAACCAGGTAGTGGTGAATGATGTTCACCAGGTTGATACCAATTGAAACTCAGCACCAATGTTAGTTTTGAGGCCATTCAGTAAAACTTTTAGGATACACCAAGTCAGCTGCCTCCTGCTAGGGACCTATGGACATTTGTGTTGGATCATGGTCACAAGGAGTCATCAGTTTAAGGCCAGTGGAGTTCATCAGGCCAAAGCAAACTAAGATTAGGCCTTGTGGAGGGAGGGCTTTGCATAGAATGGTGGCACCTATTGGATGTATGATGGAAAAAAAATGGTCTCCAACCTACAGTCACACAACTCATTCTCTCCACATTTTTTTCTGCTACCCATGAGTTTGAGACCCTTCCAGAAAATCTCCATGGTGGACCCAAGATGGCCACAGCTAGCTGACTCCTCATATTAAGTAGAGTGGGGCCAAAGATGGGGTAAGGTGGGGCTGGTGCATTTCCCAGGTTGATGCATTTTGGAAAGGCATGCTGGGCCCAGGAAAGATGGGGCTTGTAGAAAGTATGGGAGAGGGACATGGTTCAAGGACTTAGGTGGCTGTTCCTCTCTCTAGAGCCACACTATATAATATCTACCTATATGACTACAGTCAACTGAGAGCCACTATTCCTCTGCCAGAATCCAGGGTGAGTGGCCACAAATGAGACTTTGTGCATTGGCCCTTTAAGGGAGAACCTGTGTTTCTAGCAGACTCCCACCTCTCCCTGGCAGATAGAATCCCTAGTAATTTTTATATCCAAATGTTATGTGAGCTCTTCTTTCCAGCTCTGGTTCTTTGCAGCTGAGATATCCTTGCAGGTTGTCAGCTGCCACACGTGAGTACAGGCTGACCCTTTTCATAAGGTCAGTCCCTTTTTTGTCTCCACTCTTCCTTCCAGTGTCAATGTGGCTACTTCTATAAATTCTTGGTTATAACACTGTGTTCAGTTAGTCTCCAACTGGTTATTCAGATTGGTTGTTCTTTAATTTAGTTTTAATTCTGGTTTGGTCCTGGGAGGATGTGAATGTGACTTCTACCTTCTCTGCTGCCATCTTGGATCTCTTTCTCTAGTATTATGTTCTTCTCATTACAGTGATCCAATTTTCATTAAAGACAAATCAGACACTCAATGCAACACTATGATGGACATGCAAACATAGGGGGCCCTCCACTTGTTTTTAATTATATATATATATATATATATACATATATAATTTTAAAATATATTTTATTGATTTTGTACAGAGAGGAAGGGAGAGAGATAGCGAGTTAGAAACATCGACGAGAGAGAGTCATCGATCAGCTGCCTCTTGCACACCTCCTACTGGAGATGTGCCCACAACCAAGGTACATGCCCTTGACCGGAATCTAACCCGGGACCCATTCAGTCCCCAAGCTGACGCTCTATCCGTTGAGCCAAACCGGTTTCGGCTTTAATTATATTTTTTCATTTTTTATAGTTCCAAAAGTACTTTGGATAGGATTGAAGAAAAAAAATGATATTTCAACAATAGCTTCTAGAGTCATTAAGGATTAACTCTGTCTTTTATTTCCTCCTTTTCTTTCTGAGAAGCCCAGGAACGTCATTTAGAATAGTGAAGGAGACTTGGTAATCCAAGTATATAGCTAATGACCTCCTGAATCTATCTGAAATGTAGCAAATTTTATGCTATACTTCTGATTGTACACTAAATCTATACTAACTTTGAAACCTTTACCAATAAGACTTTTTTGGGGGGGAGGGTACTGAATTATGGTCAATGCACATCAGGACTAATGGATGGTTTATGCTTCTGAGGAAATCTGGATATTGATTTTTAGACACACATTATTCTAAAATTAGAAAATTACCTGTTAGCCCAAAAGGTAACATTATGGTTAGGATAGTGAGACATGATTAAGAAAACATTTGCCTTGCATCTCCACTCCCAAATATCATCCATGTTTCCCATAATACCACATATTCACTCTTTGCTTCCCTCACCCTTTGTTTTCTTCTTAAAATGGAAGCCAAATATTGATAGTGCGAATTCCACCCTACATTTTATATCCGAAATTAGCTGTTTTAAGTATGGTGAAACTTCCTGTTTGGCACAGAACTGCAGTGGAAAAAATGTCTTCATTTCCTGAAATTAGGAGGTTGTGTGTACTTCAGCAGAAATACTACTAAGTTGGAGCCACAAAGACACTATCATCAGCAAATCTCTCCCCATGAAAACCCTGAGTGGTATGCGGAGGAGGAGTGGTCTGCCTAAGTTTCACCTTCATCAGCAGTGCTTACTTACATTTCTCTGTTTGCATGCTTTACCACTTTATATTAATGCTTTTGCATGCTACTGTCCAACCCCAAAAAGAAAAAGGTCAAATGTGGGCCTTGATAGTTCTTTTCACAAAAATAGTTTGCTGAGACACACACCCAAAAACTGATCCTGTGATATTTTTCATCATTATTCCAAACTTCACTGTAGACCATACAATTTAGACTTGTAATAAATGGAACTCTAGACAATGAAATGCTCTTCATCCTTCAGGGCACTGGAGCTCATCAGAACCTTAACTGATTATAGCAGCTCTGTCAGTTGTTGATTAATCCTAATAGCTTTAACACTTACTGCCTGAGTTGTCCTCCAAAGCTGAGTTCAAGTTTTGCTAGATTGAGAATGTTATGAAAAAGATCAAACACTCCCTGTTTTAGTAGGATATAAACATCTAGTGGCATCTGGGCCTTCTGAAACCAAATCCTATATAATAACGATATAATATGAAAATTGACCATCACTCCAACACACAAGATGGCTACCCCCATGTGAACACAAGATGATCATCACAAGATGGCTGGCAGGGGAGGACAGTTGTATTTGGTCAGGCCAGCAGGAGAGGGTAGTTAGGGGCAACCAGGGTGGTAGGGGAGGGCAGTTGGGGGTAAGCAGGCTGGCAAGGGAGGACAGGGGTGACTGGACCAGCAGGGGAGGGCAGTTGGGGGCAATTAAGCTGACAGGGAGCATTTAGGAGTTGATCAGCCTGGCAAGGGAGTGGTTAGGGAGTGATCAGCCTGGCAGGCAGAAACAGTTAGGGGCAATCAGGAAGGCAGGCAGGCAGGTGAGTGGTTGGGAGCAGTCCTGAATTGTGAGAGGGAAGTCCAACTACCTGTTTAGGCCCAATTCCAGTAGACATCCCTTGAAGGGTCCCAGATTGGAGAGGGTATAGGCTGGGCTGAGGGACCGCCCCCCCCCACATGCACGAATTTCACGCACCAGGCCTCTAGTTAAATTATAATGTTTGATAGTAATACCACTAATAGTCTTAAGCATACCTGCTTTTTCTAGTGAATGTCACCATAATTGTGCCATATGGTAAAGTAAAAATATGCAACTTTTTTAATGCACTGGCAATTGATATGTTTCCCTCTACCCCAAGTCTGAGGATCTCATCTATTGATGGTATTCAGATTGAATGCTCTTCACTGGTAGGAATACAATCATCTCAAAGCCTAAATTGCATGTATAGAGAATCATAGACAGTGAGGTATTTGAATTAGGCAGCTACATTGTTGCAGTACCTTGTACCTCTCTCTGTTCTGATTGGAGACCGTGAAGTAACTAATTATCTTTACCTGGCACCACATGAACAAAAATGCATTCCTTGGGTTAAGCACTTTCCTCAGTTGAAGAGTACTTCATTCTCTGGATTTCTAGGATCTAATATAATATAAATTATAAATATGACTACTTATTTTGTTCCCTCTTTCCTTTCTGGGCCTCTTCAGGTTACAAATTCTGGCATGTTACTTGGAAGATGTCTACTCTGGCTGAATTATAGCCAGTGAATAATGAACTGAAATCTTATAAATAACAGTATTGTCTGGAAGTGAAATCTCTGTAACTGGAAATACCATATAGTTTGTGGTTTCTTAGTCTAAGACCTGCCACAATTTGTGAACGTTATTATGTTTGGATCTTTTTCTTAAAAATTGACTCTGGTATTAGTCTCATGGTTGTGTGTCTCTTGGCAATGACATTGCCATTTTTTCCATCCTTCTTGGAAGGAGAATTTATTAATTTCCCACCCATTCATTTGTCATTTTAGAGATGAGCTTCATATACAATGTTTGAAATCAAAGCTGGTGGAGCAAAAATTATTGCTATCCTATCTAATAAAAGAGTAATATGAAATTGACCACCACTCCAACACAAATGTGGCTGCCACCATGTGGTCAAATATGGGATCCCTTAACACGACAAGCATGGTTCAGGGCCCACTCAGGGTCCGGTTTCTGGAGAAGGCCGCACACTAAAATGAAGAGAGAGACTGGAAAAGAGTTAATTTGGGACAATGGGGGGGGCCAGGCGGGAGTCCACCTCTAGCGGGAAGACTACCACTAGGCTCTGGCCTTGCTATCCCTTTTATTGAGGCTATGGAATACACCCATTACCCTTAAGCAGCTTTGGGAAACACCCATAGCCCTTAGGCAGGTAATAAGCAGATTATCATATCGTTAAGGATTTACATGATTACAAGATAGGAAAGTTGCTTCAGTTACCATTGTCTCAATTAGATAGGGAGTGGTTGGCTCTGACCTTTCAGAGCTTCAAGGTTGACCAGCCTCTTTCTATTAGTGAGACAATGATTGGTTTCCGGCAGTCAAAGATGGCTGCCCCCATGTGGACACAAGATGGCCATCACAAGATGGCCAGCAGGGGAGGGTAGTTGTGGGCAATCAGGCCAGAAGAGGGCAGTTGGGGGTGACCAGGCAGGCAGAGGAGGACAGTTGGGGGAGACCAGGTCTACAGGGAAGGTCATTTGGGGGGGAGGGACCAGGCCTGCAGGGGAGGACAGTTGGGGTGGACCAGGCCTGTAGGGGAGGGAATTGGGGGAACCAGGCCTGCAGGGAGGGCAATTAGGGGCAACCAGGCCTGCAGGGGAGGGAAGTTAGGGGTGATCAGGCCAGCAGGGGAGGGAAATTAGGGGTGACCAGGCCTGCAGGGTAAGACAGTTTGGGGTGACCAGGCCTTCAGTGGAGGGCAGTTGAGGGGGACCAGGCCTGCAGGGGAGGACAGTTAGGAGTGACCAGGTCTGCAAGGGATGGCAATTGGGGTTGACCAGCCTGGCAATGGGGGAAAGTTAGGGGTTACTGGGCCAGCAGAGAAAGGCAGTTGAGGGCAACCAGGCCCGAGGAGAGGACAGTTAGGGGTGACTAAGCTGGCAGGGGTGGGCAGTTAGGAGCAATCGGATTGGCAGGGGAACAGTTAGGCATCAATCAGGATGGCAGGATGGCAGGGGAGTGGTTAGGTGGTGATCAGGCTGGCAGGCAGGAGTGGTTAGGAGCATTCAGGCAGGTAGGTAGGTGAGCGATTGGGAGCTAGCAGTCCTGGATTGTGAGAGGGATGTCTGTCTTCCCGTTTCAGGCCTAAATGGGAAGTTGGACATCCCTTAAGGAGTCCCAGATGAAGAGGGTACAAGCTAGGCTGAAGGACACATCTCCCCTCCCTCCATGCACAAATCTCATGCACCATACCTCTAGTGTAGGAATAAAGTGAATTATTACAGTGATGTCAGTAAGTAAGTCTATTAATTTATTTTTGAGATTTTACTGAATTTATGGGGGTTGTTCAACAACAAAAAAGACAATGATATATGACAACTGACACTGAGTATAATATTAGGCCTGGGAATTCAAAAATATTTTAATTATTATATTTACTTTTTTTAAAAAAAATCAATTTAGTGTAAATGTTGTTTTTGTCTTGGGTTTAGGAACTGAAATTGAGGAAGCTGTTATAGTTTCCCTGCCCCATAGTAACACCATGACTTATTTGTTATTATGTGGTGTGTTGTTTTTAATTGCTCTAACAACTTAAAATTAGTCTCCATTACAGCAGCTACTGTGTATAATTGTGATGCTTTAATAACAGTTTTCTGTGTTTCCAAAATTCCTCTTCTTTCCACATTATTTTATTTTACACAAAACTGTTGTGTCAGTTTTTCTCCATGGCAACTAAAAGTTTAGCATATAAGTAATTGAATTTTGTGTGTGTGCATTATTTATTTTCTTTAAAGTATTACAAATAGTAGTACATATGTCTCCTTTTTCCACCATTGACTTCCCCAGGACACCCCTAATCCCCCCATCACATGCCCACACCCCCATCCCCAGTGTCTGTGTCGATTTGTTATCCTTATAAGCATGCATATAAGACCTTTGGATGATCTCTTACCACCCTAACTGTTCCCTGCCTTCCCGCTGTAGTTTGACAGTTACCGTGTTTCCCCGAAAATAAAACATCCTCCGAAAATAAGACCTACTTACAGGTTTCCTTCTGAGTGAAATATAAGGCATCCCTCCGAAAATAAGGCCCCCAGGCTCTGTCTCAGAATGAAAATTAATTGACCGTAAACTGGTCAGTAGGGCCACCCCGAGTGGCGTCTAGCAACCAGTGACGTTACACAGAGTCCTGATGTCACTGCTGTGTGGAGGCAAAGCGAAGGTCGAAGTGAGCGTGGGCAGGGGAGAAGAGGAGACTTTCGCAGATGCGTGTAGAAGAACAGGAGGATTAGAGCGGATGGGACGCAGTCAAGGTGGTGAGTGCTGGTCTGTCTCTGGTGACACTACCTGATGCTCGCGGCCACCCTCATGATGACTGAAGGTTCTCAGTCAGTGGCAGACCCTGCTCCAGCCCAGATCCAGGCCCCAGCAATCCCAGTGACAGTCCCCAGGCAGGCCCCAGGGGGTAAATGTCTGATAAAGGGGTAGGGGGGATGTCTGGTGAAGGTGTTCAGTGGCACAAGGGTGGGGGGAGGGGGATCACTTAAAATGACACAGGAGGATCAGAGGGGGCAATCAAAATGACACAGGAGGATCAAAGGGGGTTACTAAAATGGTAATCCCCCTCTGATTCTCCTGTGCCATTTTGATTTCCCCCTCGGATCCCCCCTGTGTCATTTTAAGTGATCCCTCTCCCCCCACCTTGACACCCCAATTTCTTTTTTTTACCCCTAGAAATGAGCGCAAAAAGAAAAAGCTACTCCATGGAGTACAAGAAAGGAACCGTGGAAGACTCTTGGGGCCAAAATCTTACTGCTTTCTGCAGAGAAGATGTTGAGTATCCAATTGGTCCGAAAATGGCAAGCAGAGTATGGTAACCTCATTGAACAAGTGGACAAGGGAAATGCTAAAAAGCGCAAGTGTGGATCAGGTCGGCAACCATTATTTTCTGAGCTGGAAGACCTGATCTGTGAATGGGTTGTTGACAGGAGAGCAAAGTCTTTGGTTGTGAATAGGGCTCAGATTCAAGAATTTGCCCTTGCAATGGCACCACAGTTTGACATAGCCCCCGAAGACTTCAAAGCATCACAACACTGGCTGGATAATTTCCTTCAGAGAAGTGAACTGTCTTTAAGAAGATCTACAACATTGTTTAGGTTGGAAGATACTCAAGTTATTAAGCGAGCACTTGCATTCAAGTCTTTTATTTATGATGCTGACTTCTCTAAATACAGTCTTTCCAACATGATTGCTATGGATGAAACTGCAGTGTTTATGGGCCAATCATCTCAAACAACAATTGAACAGCGGGGTGCTTCCTCAGTGTACATTCCCTCCACTGCTTACGAAAGTGCACACGTTTCCTGTATTTTGGCAATTCGTCTGGATGGCACTAAAATCCCACCTTTAATCATTTCTAAGGGCAAGAAGGAAAAGATTGAACATGTTTTGGGTGTTTTTATTCTTGAAACTGAAAAAGCCTGGGCCACACAAGCAGTTATAAGGAAGTGGGTTGATTTAATGCTGCCACTTGTTATGCGAGGGAGCCAAAGAGGTATGCTAGTCTGGGATGCAGCCAGCACTCACCGCGCTAAAGACATGAAGACATTTCTTCACGAAAGAAAAATAGATCAGATAATAATTCCCGCAGGAATGACGGCCTATCTCCAGACTCTTGATATTGCAATAAACAAGACATTCAAAGATAATTTACGCATGGAAATTAATGACTACATTGAAAATAGAATGGAGAGAGATCAGCGTGGAAACTTTGTGAAACCTAAACTGCAAGAAGTTGTGACTTGGGTGAAGAATTCATGGAGAAAATCACTGACAGTTGCATTGCAAATGCACTGCGAGCAGGCTACCTTGACAAGAAGTACTCTTTTAAAGACAGTGCTATTGCTAAACATGAGAGATTTGGTCCACTGATTCTGAAAGAAATGGAGTCACAAGAAATTCACCAGGAAATTCAGGAATTGGATTGTTATGATGATGTTCCAGAAGATGATGGCATGATTGTCATTGAATAAATGAGTAAATTCTTGATACTGTAGGATTCACAGTTTGTCTGGTTTGTGTTGACAACAACCGTACTACCGTACCGTATACAGGTAATAAGTTTTCTTTATTTTCATTTAACAATAAATGTGTACCGTATTCTTCTTCATGGAAAAATAAGACATCCCCTGAAAATATGACCTAGCGCATCCTTGGGATCAAAAATTATTATAAGACACTGTCTTATTTTGGGGGAAACAGGGATGCTTCTTTATCTCTGAATCACTTTTATTCATCAGTTTATTTTGTTCATTATATACCACAAATGAGTGAGATCATGTGATATTTATCTTTCTCTGACTGGCTTATTTCGCTTACCATAATACTCTCCAGTTCCATCCATGCTGCTGCAAATGGTAAGAACTCCTTTTTTACAGCAGTGTAGTATTCCATTGTGTAGTTGTACCACAGTTTTCTAATCCACTCATCTGCTGATGGGCATTTATTATGGTAGTAGGCTATTTCCAAATTTTAGCTGTTGTAAATTGTGCTGCTATGGGCATAGGGGTATATATACCCTTTCTGATTGGTGTTTCTGATTTCTTGGGGTATATACCTAGAAGTGGTATTACTGGGTCAAATGGCAGTTTCATTTTAAATTTTTTGAGGAGACATCATACTGTTTTATATAGTGGCTGCACCAGTCTGCATTCACACTAGCAGTGCAAGAAGGTTCCTTTTTATCTTCATCCTATCCAGCACTTGTCATTTGCTGATTTGTTGATGGTAGCCATTCTGGCAGGTGTGAGATGCTATCTTGCTTTGATTTGATTTGCATGTCTCAGATGAATAGTGATTTTGAGCATGTTTTCATATGTCTCTTGGCCTTCCTTATGTCCTCTTTTGAAAAGTGTTCATTTAGGTCCTTTGCCCATTTTTTATTAGATTGTTTATCTTTTTTTTTGTTAAATTGTATGAGTTCCCTATAAACATTGGAGATTAAACCCATATCAGAGATAATATTGGCAAACATGTCTTCCATGCAATGGGCTTTCTTTTTGTTTTGTTGATAGTATCTTCTGCTGTGCAGAAGCTTTTTATTTTGATGTAGTCCCATTTGTTTATTTTCTCCTTGTTTTTCATTGCCCCAAGAGTTGTGTTGGTAAAGATATTTCTATGACAAATGTCTGAAATTTTGCTGCCTATGGCTTATTCTAAGATTTTTATGGTTTCCTGTCATATGTTTAAATTCTTTATCCATTTAGAGTTTGTTTTTGTGTATGGTGTAAGATCATGGTCTAGTTTTTTTTTTTTTTTTTTTTTTTTTTGCAAGTATCTGTCCAATTTTCCCAACACCATTTATTTTATTATTATTTTTTAATATATTTTATTGATTTTGTACAGAGAGGAAGGGAGAGAGATAGAGAGTTAGAAGCATCGATGAGAGAGAGTCATCGATCAGCTGCCTCTTGCACACCCCCTACTGGGAATATGCTTGCAACCAAGGTACATGCCCTTGACCGGAATCGAACCTGGGACCTTTCAGTCCCCAAGCCGACGCTTTATCCATTGAGCCAAACCAGTTTCGGCCCAACACCATTAATTGAAGAGACTGTCTTCACTCCATTGTATGCTTTTGCCTCCTTTGTCAAATATTAATTGAGCATAATGGCTTGTTTCAATCTCTGGGGTCTCTATTCTGTTCAATTGGTTTATATATCTGTTCTTCTGCCAGTACCCGGTAGTTTTGGAAAACAGTGGCTTTGTAGTATAGCTTGATATCTTGTATTGTGATCCCTCCAGTTTTGTTCTTCTTTCTCAAGATTGCTGCAGTTATTCAGGGTGTTTTTAAAAAATTATTATTCCAGATGAATTTTTGGAGACTTTGTTCCAGGTCTTTGAAGTATGCTGCTGGTATTTTAATGGGGATTGAATTTAATTTATAGATTGCTTTAGATAGTATGGACATTTTAATGATGTTGATTCTACCAATTCATTAATATGATATATTCTTCCATTTGTCTCTGTCTTCCCCTATCTCTTTTTTTCAGTGTCCTGTAATTTTCTGAGTACAGGTCCTTTACCTCCTTTGTTAAATTTGTTCCTATGTATCTTAATTTATTTGTTTCAATGGTAAATGGGATTACTTTTTAGATTCTCTTTCTGTGATTTGATTATTGGTGTATAAAAAAGCCATACTCTTCTGAGTTTTAACTTTGTATCCTGCTATATTTATTAAGTCTAGTAGGTTTCTGATGGAGTCTTTAAGGTTTTCTATGTACAATATCATATAATCTGCAAATAATCAATTGATTCTAAAGAACAGTTAGTACAGAAAACTAATGGAAATATTCTTTCTTCAGTTTTTTAATCTCTCAATAGATTAAATACTTTTACCCAAGTACTTTTATTCAGCTTTATCTCTAAAAGTTATTGACTTACAAAGATACCAGTACTTTCTCTTTCTATTTAGAATCTAAGTTTAATGAAAATTGTTGGAGAGGTAAGTGCCCTTGAAGTCAATGAGGAAAAAAGGTATGAAAGAATACTTGAAAGAGGGATCAAAAAATGTATGTCCTAGTCCTAGCCCTACCACTTACTACCTAAATGACTTTGGGTGAGTCATTTAACCTCTTTGAATCTGAGTTTATTCTTGTGTTAAGTACAATAATAACTGCTTTTTCTTTTGCTTAGTAAGTTTGTGTGAATATCAAATGAGAGAATATATATTAAATGTTCCTTAAAACTACTATGTAAACTTAAGAAAAATATATTATGGTGTTTCTGAATTTAAGGCAAATCACGAAAAAAATTACCAAAGGAATATTCTGTAATGAGTTTCAGTTTTGCGCATGCCATCCAAAGAAGTTCTTTCTTAGAAAGTACCTCTTTTGTTCTTTACTAAATCTAATCCTCTACTGCCTGCCTTAGATTTTATGGGAAATGTAGATCCTGCAGAGATCTACATTTCAGTGGTTAGTGCTATTCTGAAACCACTGGATATTGAAAAAACTACATGAAAGATCTTCATTCTTCTCCTGTAGAAATATCAACAGGATTGAAATAATGCATACACTAGAGAAAGCTCATGTTAGCTTCTAAGATCGGAGATGAAAGTACATTATTGGTGGTTAATATGTTACTCCAATAGCCAGTTTAGAAAGTATGACTCAGAAGAGTGAAAGAATAACCCAAATCTTGTGCTGTGATGCACTTGGCAGTATAAGACTTGTGAATTATATTTTGTTTTAATGCCATTTCTACTACATTATGTATAACAAAGCGTTGTCTTTCTACAGACAAGCAGGTGGCACAATATAATATGAAAAATCCCCTGCTTTCCCTGTTTGATGAGATGCCATTGGTGACTTTGGAGAAAGATTTCAAAATTTTAGTTGCCTCCTTTTGGATAATCTGTTCAATCTATGTAATGTCTTACCAAATTTACACGACCATGGTTATATATTCCTGAATGTGTCTTCTCCCTCGAATATGTTGTAAATCCATTTGAAATACTTAAACCCTAGATATAAGCAAAAAAACAGTGGTGGGCTCATGCTATTTCTTTAGATGTTTCTCAACCCTGTTACCTATTTTATTGAAGAGTACACTAAAATTGAGCTTCCTACTTGAAGATATTTTGAGCGCCTTCTCTCAAATCTTTCTTCCTGATGGAAAATACAGAGGAATCAAATTACCTTTGGCTATTCAATGTATTTCCAGTGTACAGTGTTTCTTAAATGCTATAATTAAAAAATGTAGTTAAAGTTGTTATTACCTAAGCAAGATTTAATATCTAGGATGAAATTCAGACCACACAGAAAAGATGGGGAATACATCACAGTTGGGGGAGGGGATAAAAAGTTTTTTTTTTAAAGTTCTGAATATTCTTCTAATACCTCATTAATATCTAGAACAGAAATTTGTGCTAAATATCCCAAAGCATGAAGCTTGATTCTACTCATAGCAAATGAGTTATATCATTCCAGGTTTTTCTGGGACAGTTAGATCTGTTTTTGAAAAGAATATGTTTTTTTAATATTTAAAAGATAAGACTAAAGTTTTTTCTAAAATTATTAGTACATTTATTTTAGTTTTTATAATTAAACATAGTTTTATTATATATACAGTTTTTATTTCTTATGGAAAATTTAATTTTCAGTGGGGTGGGGACTGGTTGGAAAGGGGAAAAGTGGGGGAAAGTGGGGAACATCAGTAATACTTCAACAATTAAAAAAAAAAGATAGTCAAAACAGCACTGATCCTGATGTAATCTATGATAGGCAGTAAAAGAATAAACAAATATTATTTAAAAGGCTTAAAAACAAGCAATAGCATACTGAGTAAAGAAATTACCTTAAAGGAGCAAATATACTTAAACAATTTAATAATTTTAAAAAGCAAAAAAAATTAATTTCCAACATAAAATTTTAATTTTATATATCAGTGACCGTCTGTTGCTCGAGTCAAAGGGTTCTCTTTACTCAATGCCTTGAATTCCACTTAAAGCCTTGTGCAATATCTGCAAGTCATTTTATAACCAAGTTTTCCCGTAAGCATTAGGAAATCAAAGAACAAGTAGCTTATTAGAACGAAAATGATACATTCACAGTCAATAATTTCTCCACTATGTCTCCCATCTCCACAGTATCTAAAGTTCCTTCAAGTACACTCTGATATATATATATATATATATATATATATATATATATATATATATATATATATATAATTATGCTTCAGTGATATTTTTCAACAACCTGGAACAATCTTCATATAAACTTACCCTATATCAGCATTCATATTTTTGAAACCAGTGGGGACCACCACACTTATAATCTAGATGATCTATAGGTAAAGAGAACATTTAAAACATTTTAGTTGTTCAACATGAAATTAAAAATATTTTCATGGTGAAGGGACTGGAGTCCATGTTGATCAAAACACCTTGGTGCTACAGTGGCTGGCAGTGGCTGCAGCAGTAGGATGATGGGGTTGGCGCCTTCCCCTGATCAGCCCAGTCGCCTCCCTCAGAGAAAGGCCAGACTGCAGCTTAGGCCTGCTCCACACGGGTTCCTAGTAATTAATAAATCATGTAGTATGCATTTATAGTATCCTTTTCTTTGTGGGATACTGGACTCTATGGCAAAAAAAAAATGGTACAGCTTCTAAACATTTGGGCACAGGTGTAAATTATTAGTACATATGAATTTCTATTTGAAGCATTTTATGCTTCAAAAAATGTAGAGTGCCCTTCAGTTGTGTGGTTCTATGCAAGTTAAAAACATTCCAGAGTCATATAAATCACAAAGAAGCATGAACAAAAGTGAACTGGATTGATAGACACAGTATACTATGTTAACCAGATAAGTAGACTTGAGGCTTAATTCTTTTCTATAAGGTTTGTTTTTTTAAAGGCTGTTAAGACTTTTAAATAAATAACAAGAATTGGAAGTGAATATGGCATAGCTAGGTCAGAAATTACAAATGGGAACAAAGAGATAAATAAGTTAGGCAAAGTAAGGCGGTATTCCCAAGTCAATAGTTCAGGAGTTTATATTTTAAAATTATAAGCAACCAAGATGACCCAAGAAGATGAGAGGAAATTGACATGCTGGTTATACTTTAGGTAGCTTTAAGAATAAAACATTCAACCGAAGGACTTGTATGCATGCATATAAGCACAACCAACAGACTCAAGACACTGGGGCGGGGGGATGAGGGCAAGTGCTGGGGGGTGGGGGAGGCTGGGGGGAGGTCAGTGAGGGAAAAAAAGAGACATATATACTACTATTTGTAATACCTTAAACAATAAAAATTTAAAAAGAATAAAACACTCATAAATCTATTAAATGCTTTCTGTTTTCCCAGTGTCCACTAATAGGTAATGAAATAGTCAACATACTTTACTGCTAGCCTCAAACAAAAGACCAAATAACTGAGCAGTTTTAATGTTTACCAAGTAAATGTTAAACTGGGGCTTTTTGTTTATTAGTAGATATTTTTTCTAAACCTATAACTGCATTGCTTTGGAAAGCCTATAGAATACAAAACAAACAAACAAATAAAAACCACTGTGCTGAATGTTAGGAACACCACAATATAATCTGGGAAAATTTTCCTGATACTAGATTACTAAGTGAAATTCAAGAATGTGCATATTGCTTCTCTTCTCCCTTAAACAGTCATGATACCTTTTCCAGGCCAGGCAAATACCCAATTCTTTCATGGACACTCCTATAAGGGCACATGTCTGAAAAAAGTTTAAATTTTGTAATTATATAAGATCTCAGTTATGTAAAAGGCTGAAACATTCCCCAAAATAGAATACCATGTGCCTTATGAAATGTATAATGAAATATACTTGCTTAATGAAGACTTAGAAGCTAATTGCTGCCCCTGGGGTTGGAAAGCATGAAAAAAGTTTCTCTCAAACAATGAAAAGTTTTCTAGCTAGAGTCTTCACTTATTTTACTTTGTGCTGAGGGCATTGTCCTTCAGAAATGGGAACTGCTAGTTCTAATTTTAGAACAGTGGAATATCTCTGTTCCTTCTCCTCCAGAGCCTTATCAAGACATAAAATCTTTAGGCAAAGATAAGTCTTTTCTGACTGTTTGACTATTGACAAAGACAGAGTAAAATGAACAAAGTTGTAAAACTCATAAATTAAAAAGATGATAAACCACCACCTTCGTTTCTATTGTTCTGAGTACTTTAATTTAACAAATATTATTAAATGCCTATTGTGTGCCAAGAACTGGAGATATAGTGGTGAATAAAACAGGGCTACAGAACTCATACAGTTTAGTCTATTGGCAGCATCATATTAATCACACAACTATGTAATTGTGTAAAGGCTAAGTAGAAAAGTGGAAAGTGAAATTTATTTTTATTTGTTTACAAAGTTGACTAGAAAATATATTTCTTTAAATAAAATTTTAAGTAACATCAATTTCCATGAAAGAAATCCTATATAATAAAAGCCTAATATGCAAATTGACCATCACTCCAACACACAAGATGGCTGCCCCCATGTGGTCAAAGATATCCACCCCCATGTAGACACAAGATGGCTGCCACAAGATGGCCAACAGGGGAGGGCAGTTGGGAGGGACCAGGCCTGCAAGGGAAGGCAGTTGGGGGCCATTAGGTCTGCAAGGGGAGAGAAGTTAGGGGGAGGGCAAGGCCTGCAGTGGAGAGAAGTTGGGGAGAAACAAACCAGCAGGAGAAGGCAGTTAGGGGTGACTGGGCTGGCAGGGTAGGGCAGTTGGGAAGGACCAGGCCAGGGGAGGGCAGTTTGAGGCAACCAGACCTGCAGGGGAGGGCACTTGGGGGCACCAGGCCTGTAGGGGAGAGTAGTTAGGGGTGACCAGGCTGGCAGGTGTGGGGCAGTTGAGGGTTATCAGGCCTGCAGGGGAGGGCAATTTGGGGTGATCAGGCTGGTACGGGAGGGCAGTTAGGGGTGATCAGGCCAGCAGGGGAGGGCAGTTAGGGACAATCGGGCTGGCAGGGGAGTGAATAGGGGTTATCAGGCTGACAGGCAGAAGCGGTTAGGGGCAATTAGGCAGGCAGGTAAGTGAGCAGTTGGGAGCCAGCAGTTCTGGATTGTGAGAGAAATGTTATCCCTTGAGGGGGTCCCAGATTGGAGAAGGTGCAGGCTGGGCTGAGGGAGACTCCCCACCCCCCATGCACAAATTTTGTGCACCAGGCCTCTAGTACATTATAAAAGGAAATCATAGAGCAGTAAACTTACCAAATAATTGATTAATATTGTTGTATCCCTTTACATAGGACATAGTATTACATAGTACAATAGTAATATAGGGTCTGTTTTGGTGGGGGGTATTTGGAATATGTTATCTCATTTCAGGATCCTTTTTTTACTATTTATTTACATGCTTTCCCAAATCATAAGACTCCCTTCCATGACTGGTGAGCCCCTGACTCTACATTTTTTATCAAATGCCCCCCGAAGATAGTACTTAGTTTGATTTCACAGCATAATTTTTCTTATGTGTGCCCATACAAAAAAAAAGAGGGGGGGAGGGAAAGATGGTAATCCATGTAAATCTTGCTAGTTATATCTGTCATCATATTAACTCAAATAACATTTGTATTTACACAATAATTACTCCAATGCAGTGGTTCTTAAGCTTGGCTACACATTGGAATCAGTTGGGGAGCTTTACAAAATACTGATATCTAGGACCCACTCATAGAGATTTCAATTTTATTTGTCTGAGATAATATCCGGGAATTGGGAGTTTTTAAGTCCTCCATATGATTCTAAAATATAATCAAGACTGATAAACACAGGTTTATCTATTTGATTAATTTGACACTATTTGATTGATAGTGAAATCATGGATCCATGAAGTTAAGAACTTACCTGGAAGAAATTAGAACCAAATCAACCCTTCAAGATCTTCAACCAGACACAGCATAGCTATACACTGAGTGGCCAGATTATTATGCATTCAGAGATCATAATAACCTAGCCACTCAGTCCATGTCCCATGATAGAGTAAAAAGTATACTTTTCTGCCTAGTACTTAAATATATATGAAATGTTTATTAAGCCTTTAGAGAAAGAATTTTGAATTTTTTTTTTTTTTTTTTTTTTTTTTTTTTTTTTTTTTTTTTTTTTTTTTTTACATTTCTGTGATATAGAACACTCACTTTGAGAGATTACAACAATTAAATGGAGATGGTAGTTGGAAATATCATTAACTACATGGCTCTGGAACATTTTCTTGCAATGGCTTTCAAAGTGGAGATGGGAAACAACTGTGTTTGAGTTATGAGGTCCATGTATATTGAAGAAAGTAGCATCTACTGTTGGAAGAATTGTATCCCCTGACATGATACAATACCAATAAAGTTTCATTAAGCCAGTTTTGACACAGGTAGCTGGACATTTACATCTATCTATTCATGACTCATCTTCAGTAGTATGCCATGCAGGAACAGTAATACAAAGTAGAATAGTGATAAATTTAATATTACTATTTTTCACCTAGATGACAGTGACTAAACCAATCAATGAAATGCATGTGGTAGTGACCTTTGCAACTTTGGGCATTCAGTGATTCATTTTAAGTTTGTCTTGGTTGTTTCTTTCACCTTCCCTGTCTGTCCTCCAACTTCATTCTATTGCTACATCTTCCTCGTTGTTCCATTCTCTATGAGGGTGGAGGGCTGATTTCACTATTATGTCATCAAGGAAATTTCTCCATCTCAGTCAGCACACCCTCTGAAAATACTGTAATTTCCCAATCATGAGGTCGACTATCATGGCTTACTAAAATAGTCATTAGGAAGAAAACCTCATAAGGACTCTCAAAATGTGATCAAGGTTATGAGACCATGATCTTTGAAGCATGTTAACGGAACTGGAATTATAGGTTATACAGAACAAAAGTTTGGAGGAATATTAGTGGAAGGGGGCATCCTTGCTATCAGTCATAAAAGCTATGCTAAAAAAAAATTTGTGATAATACTTTAATGAGCTTAAGCTGCCATAGGGAAGATATATTATATTGATATTTAAAGGCCCTATTAAAGGTGACATTAAATGACAGAATTAAAGGCGATCTCTCATCTTTTCATGTCCGCACTATTTATTATAGGTAACATGGTACTTATTATATGCAGCCTAGAAATCTAGTTAGTTGCTTTGTGTCTATGTTCCACTGTAGAGTCTGGATTCACTTGCAAACAATGATATTTTGTACTCACTTTTGTATTTCTGGCACCAGCTAAGAGTCAAATGCATAGTAGGCACTCAGCAACTGAATGAATGAGTACAGGAACAAAATAACAAATTTTAGCAGTGATCAGTTTTAGAAACTGGAAACATTTTTTTAGAAAAAAAGTAGGGTCTTATTTCTAAAAATATATGACCTGCAAGCTTTAGGGGCAGGTTTGATTCTTATTTGAACATTAGAAAGAAAGAGAATGAACTACAAGTTCTTAGAGAATGTTCATTCATTCATTTATCAAATATTTACTGAACTCCCTATAGCTTCCAAGCAGTGTTCTAGGTGCTTGTGATATACAAAAAGTACATAATATACAAAATTCCTTTATCATGTTGTTCATATTCAAGTAGACAATAAAAACAAGTAAGTTGTATTTACATTTCTCACTCTTACCTACCCTTTGCTAGAATATTTAAGTCCAACTTTATGAACTTGGATGATAAAGCTAGATAATGATGAAGAGTTGGAAGAGCTTTGGGAGCTGAGAAAAGATGGTCAACATAGACTATTTGGTATAAATATGTAAATTTAAAGATAAACCTGGGATAGCTAGGTCAAAGAGAAAATTTTTTTATTAGTCGAGCTATAAAGTACACAAAACCTAAACAAACAATTTGATTATGAGGATAAAGACAAGACAGCCACACAATGAATCACCTGAAAGAAGAGAGATAAAAGAAAGTACTACCTAGTATGTCTAAGTTAATGATAATATAGGTAAAATTATAAGAGCAGAGTTAATTTTAGAACATTTACATTTGTCATATTCATGAGGGAATATTATTTGTGTCCACTTTAGTATCCCTGTTCCAGAAGGGCTTTGTCAGCTTTTCCCACTTCTGCTTTCATCCCAAACCAGTGAAATAGAACAATTTGGTTTGCTCAAGGGTCTTCAATCTCTGTGTCAGTGAAAATCTATGACTTAACAGGATACATATTTACTCTTGGCTCAATCTGAAAATGCCTCAGAACGGAACATAGGGTGGCCCCACTTCTGCATTCCAATCCCTAAAGAAATGATCTAGGTGTGTGAAAAGTGACAGTTATACACAATACTTATGGAATGAACCAGGGAATGTTTGCTCATTCTCCACTTGATTTAATCTGGATGTTATTGTGCAATATGAAGGAGCACAAACTTAGAATCACACAAAACAGGGTAAGATTCCTGGTTCCACTATGTGTGACCCTGAGAAAATTATTTAACTTCGGAGCCCTTATTTCACCTATAGAGTGATGTTAACAACTGACAGAGTTGGGATAATGCATGTAAAAATACTTCAGTTTCCAATAATCTCTAAGAATCCTATCTAATAAAGAGCGAATATATAATACTAATTGGCCATCATTCCCTCACGGCCACTAGATGGTGGCACCCAGTCCCCTTATCCCACTTCATCCAGCCTCAGTCCCCCAGTCCCCTAAGCCCCACCTCATCTAGCTAGAATCCCCCAGCCCCCTCAGTCCCACAGGAGAAGGCAGTTGGGGGCGATCATGCTGACAGGGGAGCAGTTAGGCATCAATCAGGCCAGGAGGGGAGCAGTTAGAAGGCTATCAGGCTGGCAGTAAGAGTGGGTAGGGACAATCAGGCAGGCAAGGAGGTGAGTGGTTAGGAGCCAGCAGTCGTGGATTGTGAGAGGGATGTCCACAGGGATCAAGTCTAAACCAGCAGTTGGACATCCCCCAAGGGGTCCTAGATTGGAGAGGGTGCAGCCTGGGCTGAAGGGCACCCACTCACTGTGCACAAATTTTGTGTATTGGGCCTCTAGTAAACATATAAAGTTTTCCCATCCAGGGAACTTCTTTACAGGTTACTAAATATTCTGCTCCCCATAGAAAGGTTTTATACAATATCTGCTGACCTTGCTTGTTACTATGACAAAGACATCAAATCATTATCTAAATGTGATTTATCTATTTTTAAATTTAATAAATCTTTATTGTTCAAATTATTACAATAGTTTCTCCCCCCCCCCATAGCTCTCCTCCACCTGGTTCCCACCACACCCTCTGGTCTTACCTCCCCCACACTGTCCTCGTCCATAGGTGTACAATTTTTGTCCAGTCTCTGCCTGCATCCCCCACACCCCTTTCCCCCTGAGAATTATCAGTCCACTGCCGTACTATGCCCCTGATTCTACTATATTCACCAGTTTAATCTGTTCCTCAGATTTTTTTATTCACTTGATTTTTGGGTTCACTTGTTGATAGATATGTATTTGTTGTTCATAATTTTTATCTTTATTTTTTTCTTCCTCCTCTTCTTAAAGAATACCTTTTAGCATTTCATTTAATACTGGTTTGGTAATGATGAATTCCTTTAGCTTCTTATTATCTGTGAAACTCTTTTATCTGACTTCCATTCTGAATGATAACTTTGCTGGGTAGAGTAATCTTGGTTGTAGGTTTTTACTATTCATCACTTCGAATATTTCTTGCCACTACTGTCTGGCCTGCATAGTTTCTGTTGAGAAATCAACTGACAATTGTATGGGTGCTCCCTTGTTGGTAACTAACTGTTTTTCTCTTGCTGCTTTTAATATTCTCTCTTTGACTTTTGCTTTTGGCATTTTAATTATGATGTGTCTTGGTGTGGTTCTCTTTGGATTTCTTTTGTTTGGGGTTCTGTGTGCTTCCTGGACTTGTAAGTCTATTTCTTTCACCAGGTGGGGAAAGATTTCAAATAGGTTTTCAGTATCTTGCTCTCTCTCTTCTTCTGAAACCCCATTATTCTGATGTTGGTACTCTTGAAGTTGTCCCAGAGGTTTTTTATACCATCTTCAACATTTTTGGATTCTTTTTGCTTTTCCGATTGAGTGTTTGTTGCTTCTTTGTATTTCAAATCTTTGACTTAATTCTTTCGTTCCTCTAATCTGCTGTTGGGTTTCTGTATAATATTTTTATTTCAGTCAGTGTATGTATAATTTCTAGTTGGTCGTTTTTCATATCCTCCAGGGTCTTATTAAATTTATCAGCCTTTTCTAAGAAATTCTTGGAAAAAACCCTATAACCATGGTTTTGAACTCTATATCCAGTCATTTGTTTTCCTCCATTTCTTTCATTTGTAATCTGTTTCATTGTCTCCTCATTTTCACTGCTTCCCTGAATTGGTAGGTTGGATTTGTGTGCTAGGTGTCCAATGGGTCAGCCTCCCCAGTTACCTGAGGTGGACACTCTTGGTGCACCTCTTTGTGGTTGGTGGGTACAGCCTTATTTATTTTTATTTATTTTTATCTGGTGGGATCGGGCCTAAACCGGCAGTCGGACATCTCTCACAATCCAGGACTGCTGGCTCCCAACTGCTCACCTGCTTGCCTTCCTGATTGCCCCTAACCGCTTCTGCCTGCCAGCCTGATAACCCCCTAACCACTCCCATGCCAGCCTGATTGATGTCTAACTTCTCCCCTGCCAGCCTGTTTGCCCCCAACTTCCTTCCTCTGCCAGCCTGGTCACCCATAACTGCCCTCCCCTGCAGCCTTGATCACCTCCAACTGCCCTTCCTTGGAGGCCTGATCCCTCTCAACTTCCCTCCCTTGCAGGCCTGATGCCTCCCAACTGCCCACCCCTGCTGGCCATCTTGTGCTGGCCATCTTGTGTCCACACAAGATGGGGCAGCCATATTTTACCACGGGTGCAGCTATTGTGTGTTGGAGTGATGGTCAATCTGCACATTACTCTTTTTTTGGATAGGATAGAGGCCTAGTGCACGGGTGGGGGTAAGCTGGTTTTCCCTGAAGGGTGTCCCCAATCAGGGTGGGGTTCCCTTGGGACATGGGGCGGCCTGAGCAAGGGGGCTGTGGTGATTTGCAGGCCAGCCACGCCCCTGGTGACCCAAGTGGAGGCCCTGGTATCTGGAATTTATTTACCTTCCACAATTGAAACTTTGTAGCCTGGAGTGGAGCCAAGCCTCCTGCTGGCTCTGTGACCAGCAGCCATTTCTGTTTGGATTTCTTTACCTTTTTTAATTGAAACTTTGTAGCCTTGAGTGGAGGCCTAGGCCAGCAAGGGCAGGTGGAATGCTTGGTTTCCTCTGTTGCCTGGGAAACCCAAGCCTCCCTCCTGCTCTCTATGGCTGTAGCCACCTTGGTTGCACTTATTGGCATACTTGCTCTGATTGGCTAATGGGTGTGGCTGGTGGGCATGGCTTGTGGGTGTAGCAAAGTGATGGGTAATTTGCATATTACTCTTTTATTAGGTAAGATTTTTGTTGTAATGGTAAGTGGGATCGTTTACTTACTTTCTCCCTTGATAGCTCACTATTGGTGTATAAAAATGCCACCCATCCTGGCCGGTTGTGGCTCAGTTAGTTGGGTGTCACCCCCTGCACCAAAAGTTTACCCATTTGATTTCCAGTTAGGGCACCTGCACAGGTGTTGGGCTTGAACCCAGGTAAGGGGTGTGCAGGAGGCAGCCAATGGATGTTTCACTCAAACATGGATGTTTTTCTCTCTACCTGTCTCTTCCTTTCTTTTTAAACATCAATTAAATTACTTTTTAAAATGCCACCGACTTCTCAATATTAATTTTGTATCCTGCTACTTTGCCAAATTCACTTATTATATCTAGCAGCTTTTTGGGGGGGAGTCTTTAAAGTTTTCTACCAGTATATATAATATCATGTCACCTGCAAATAATGACAGTTTTACTTCCTCCTTTCCAATTTGAATGTTTTCTTTTTTCCCCTCCTGTCTGATTGCTGTGGCTAGGACTTCTAGTACTATGTTGAATAAGAGTGGTGAAAGTGAACGTCTCTGTCTTTTTCCTGTTCTTAGGGGAAATGGTTTTAGTTTTTGCTTTGATGTTGGCTGTGGGTTTGTAATATATGGTCTTTATTATGTTGAGGTATGTTCTCTCTATCCACTTAGCTGAGAGTTCTTATCAAATATGGGTGGTGGGTGAGGAAACAAAGATGGGGGCATAGGCAAAAGCCTGTACTCACCATCTCCCACAATCACATAAAAATTACAACTAAAATACAGAACAATAATCATCCAAACCTGCCAGGAAGCTGGCTAAATGAAAGTCTTATAACTAGAGAATTAAAGTAGAAAGAACTCTGAGACTTGTAGGAGGTGCCAAGGTGTGGAGCAAGCTGGTCTGGCACCCTTGTGTGCTGCTTTTTGTTGTTGTTGTTGTTCTTTATTTATTTTTAAATTTTATTTTGTTTAAAGTATTACAAATAGTATTACATTTGTCTCCTATTTCCCCCCATTGACTTTTCCCTGGACTCCCATAACCGCCGTCTGGCACATGCCTTTGCAACCCCACCCCCACCCCCACCCCCCACAATGTCTTGTGTCCATTAGTGTGCTTATATGCGTGCATACAAGTCCTTCGGGTGATCTCTTACATCCACCCCCAACACTCCCCATACTTCCCACTGTAATTTGACAGTCTTTAGTGATTAAGGTATTGCATATTTGTCCTCAACCCCACATTCCAATCTCTTATCTCCCCCCCACTCATGCCCTCACCCCCCCTATTGTCCTGGACCACTGGTTAGTCTCATATGTATGCAAATAAGTCCTTTGGTTGATCTCTCCCTTTTGTCCCCACCCTCTCTTTGAGGTCCAACAGTCTGACCCATGCCTCCTTGTCTCTGGGTCTGTTCTTGTTCATCAGTCTATGTTGATGAGTGAGATCATGTCCTACTGGAAATATAAGAATCAAAAATGAGACAAGCAATAATTGTTATTCTGAAAGGCATATGAATCAGTCTGTAGTGAGCTTCTTTCTGGGCCACCAGTTCTTTTGAGACCCAATTTCAATGTCAAACAGTTCCTTATGTGTACATGTCAGCAATGATATTTCAGTTCTGGATGGTGGGCAAATGGTTACAATGTAAGTCCAACCCTCTCTGGTTTGGTCCTGGGCAACCTGCAGTGATACACAGCTGCTGACTGCTATTATGGCAAGGCGTCCTCAGTGACTTCCATTAAATTTTTGAGGAAACGCCATAATGTTTTCCACAATGGTTGCACAAGTCTGCATTCCCACCAGCAGTAAAGGAGGGTTCCTTTTCTCCGCATCCTCTCCAGCATTTATTTGCTGATTTGTTGATGATAGCCATTCTGGCAGGTGTGATGTGGTACCTCATTGTTGTTTTGATTTGCATCTTTTGGATGATTAGTAACTTTAAGCATGTTTTCATGAATCTCTTGGCTTTCTGAATTTCCTCTTGAAAAGTGTCTATTTAGGTCCTGTGCCCATTTTTTTTTATTGGGTTGTTTGTCTTCCTTTTGTTAAGTTGTATTAGCTCCCTGTAAATGTTGGAGATTAAACCCTTATCAGAGATAACATTGGAAAATATGTTCTCCCATGCAGTGGGCTTTCTTGTTTTTTGTTGATGGTTTATTCTGCTGTGCAAAACCTTTTTATTTTGATGTAGTCCCATTTGTTTATTTTCTCCTTTGTCTCTCTTGTCGTAGGATCTGTGTCTGAAAAGATATTGCTATGACATATGTTTGCAATTTTGCTGCTTATGGAGTCATGTAGGATTTTTATGGTTTCCCATCTTACATTGGAGTCATTTAGTCATTTTTCAGTTTCTTTTTGTGTATGATGCAAGTTGTGTGACATACTTTCATTTTTATTTATTTACTTTTTGCCTGTATCTGACCAAATTTCCCAGCACCGTTTATTAAAGAGGCTGTTTTGGTGCCATTATGTGCTTTTGCCTTCTTTGCCAAATATTAATTGAGTATAACGGCTTGGGTCAATTTCTGGGTCCTTCATTCTGTTTCATTGGTCTATGTGTCTGTTCTTGTGCCAGTACCAGGCAGTTTTGAGAACCGTGGCTTGGTAATATAGTTTGATGTCTGGTATTGTAATCTAGGGGTGTCGAACTCAATCAGAGAAGGGGCCAAAATCTAAAATCCAGCCTAAATCGTGGGCCGAATGGTTTACTGAACAGTCATAAACTGACAATGTCATAAACTGACAGCGGAGTGCAGTGATGACAGCGCGGTGCGGGCCACATTGCAAGGCCTGGCGGGCTGGATTTGGCCCGCGGGCCTTGTGTTTGACACATGTGTTGTAATCCCTCCAACTTTGTTCTTCTTTCTCAGGATAGTTGTGGCAATTCAGGGTCTTTTTTTATTCCAGATGAATATTTTGGAGAGTTTGTTTTAGATCTTTTTTTTTTTTTTTTTTTTTTTTAAATATATTTTATTGATTTTGTACAGAGAGGAAGGGAGAGAGATAGCAAGTTAGAAACATCGATGAGAGAGATTCATCGATCAGCTGCTTCTTGCACACCCCCTACTGGGGAGTGCCCGCAACCAAGGTACATGCCCTTGACCGGAATCGAACCCGGGACCCTTCAGTCCCCAAGCCGACGCTCTATCCACTGAGCCAAACCGGTTTCGGCTGTTTTAGATCTTTTAAATATGCCATTTGTATTTTAATAGCTATTGCAATGAATCTATAGATTGCATTAGGTAGTATGGATATTTTAATGATGTTGATTCTATCATCCATGAACATTTGTCTATAACTTCCTCTCTTTTTTCAATGTCCTGTAGTTTTCTGAGTACAGGTCTTTTACATGCTTGGTTAAGTTTATTCCTAGGTATCTTAATTTTTTTGTTGGAATCATAACTGGGATTTTTTTCATTTCTTTTTTCTGAGTTCATTATTGATGTATAAAAAGGCCATAGAACCCTAGCCAGTTTGGCTCAGTGGACAGAGCATTGGCCTGTGGACTTAAGGGTTCCAGGTTCAATACCAGTCAAGGGCACATGCCTGGATTGTGGGCTCGATCCCCAGCAGGGGCTGTGCTGAAGGCAGGTATTCAATGATTCTCATCATTGATGTTTCAATCTCTCTCTATCCTTTTCCCTCCCTCTCTAAATCAATAAAAATATATCTAAAAAATAAAAAAATAAAAAGGTTATAGATTTCTGGGCGTTAACTTTATATCGTTCTACGTTGCCAAATTCATTTATTAGGTCTAGTAGTTTTTTGATGGAGTCTTTGGAATTTTCTATGTATAATATAATGTCATTTGCAAATAAGGATGGTTTTACTTCTTCTTTGCCAATTTGGATGCCTTTTATTTCTTCTTGTCTGATCGCTGTGGCTAGTACATCTAGAACTATGTTGAACAGAAGTGGTGAAAGTGGGCAAACTTGTCTTGTTTCTCTTCTTAGGGGAAATGGGTTTAGTTTTTTCCTATTGAGTATGATGTTGGCTGTAGGTTTGTCATATAGGGTTTTTATTATGTTGAGGTATGATCCCTCTATTTACACATTGCTGAGAGTTTTTATCAAGGAAGGGTGTTGGATTTTGTCAAATGCTTTTTCTTCAATTGATATGATTGTATGGGTTTGTCTCTCACTTTGATTATGTGATGTATCATATTTATTGATTTGCGGATATTGTACCATCCTTGCATCCCTGGAATTAATCATACTTGGTCATGGTGTATGATCTTTCTCTAATGTATTGATGAATCTGATTTGCTAGAATTCTGTTGAAGATTTTAGCATCTATGTTCATCAAGGATATTGGCCTGTAATTCTCTTTCATTGTGTTATCTTTATCTTGCTTTGGTAATCTAAAGGATTGATTCCTTTAGATTCATAGAAAGAGCTTGGAATTGTGCCTTCTTCTTGAATTTTTTGGAGTAGTCTGTGGAGGGTAGGTTTAGTTCTTCTTTGAATGTTTGGTAGAACTTTACTGTAAGCTGTCCATAAGTTTTCTTTTGGGAGATTTTTTAGTACTGTTTCAGTAGTTAATTGCCTATTCAGATTTTTTTATTCTTCTTGGTTGAGTTTTGGGAGCTTGTATTTTTCTAGGAATATGTCCAGTTCACCTAGGTTGTTCATTTTGTTGGAATAGAGTTGTTCATAGAATTTTTTCATAATTACTTGTATTTCTGTGGGATAGGTTGTTATTTCACCTCTTTCAGTTCTGATTTTGTTTATTTGGGTCCTCTCTCTTTGCTTCTTGGCGAGCCTGGCTAGAGGTTCATCAATCTTGTTTATCCTTTCAAAGAACCACCTCTTGGTTTTGTTGATCTTTTGTACTATTTTTATTTTATTTTATTTTACTTTATTTTATTTTATCTCTGTCATTTACCTCTGCTCTGATCTTTATTATTTCCTTCCTTCTGCTTATGTTGTGCTTTTCTTGTTGCTCTCTTTCTCAGTTTTTTGAGTTGTAGAGTTAGATAATTTATCACCATTGTTTCTTGTTTTTGGGGTAGGCTTGTAGAGCTGTGAACATCCCTCTCAAGATGCTTTCACTGTGCCACATAGATATTGGATTGCTGTGTTTTCATTGTCATTTTTGCCATGATGCTACTTATTTATTCTTTGATCTCTGTGGTAATCCAGTCATTGTTTAATATCATCCTATTTAACCTTAGGTTGTTTGATTTTTTTAAAATTGTTTTTATTGTAGTTGATTTCCAGTTTTATGCCATTGTTATCTGAGAATATGCTTGATATGACTTCTATCTTCTTGAATTTGAAAAGACTTTGCTGTGACCCAATATATGGTCTATCTTTGAAAATGTCCCATGTGCAATTGAGAATAATGTACATTCTGTGGCTTTGGGTGAAATGTTCTGAAGATGTCAATTAATTTCATCTGATCTAGTGAGTCATTTAGGATTGATGTTTCTTTGCTGATTTTTTGTTTAGAGGATTTGTCCAATGGTGATAGTGGGATACTAAATTTCCCTAATATGACTGTATTGTTATCAATACCTCCCTTAATATCCTCCAGAAGTTATTTTTATGTATTTGGGTGCTTCTGTATTGGGTACATATATGTTTATCAGAGTTATACCTTCTATTTGGATTGATTCCTTTAGTATTATGAAGTGACCTTCCTATCTCTTGTTATGTCCTTCACTTGGATATGAAAGTTGTCAGGCATAAGCATTTTATTGCCAGTTTTTTTTTTCCGTTTCCATTTACCTGAAAAAGCTTTTTCCATCCCTTCACCATCAGTTTGTGTGGGTTATTTTTTCTGAGGTGTGTTTCCTGTATATGGGTCATGTTTTCTTAACCACTCAGCTACTAAATATCTTTTGATTGAGGCATTTAATCCATTTACAATTGAAAGTTTTATTGATAGGTACTTGTCATCATTTTTACTCTTTACACCTGTGTTCCTTCTTCCCTTCCTATTTCTTCTTTTTACAGCAGACCCTTTAGCATTTCTTGCATTTTTGTTTTGGTGGAAATACACTCCCTTAGTCCTTTTTTGTCTGTGAAACTACTGATTTCACCCTCAATTTTGTTTGAAAGCCTTGCTGGGTACAGTATTCTTGAATTCAGACCCTTCCTTTGAATGATTTCGTATATCTCATTCAATTCTCTTCTGACCTGATGTGTTTCTGTTGAAAAATCAGTAGCTAGTCTGATGGGGGATCATTTGTAGATAACTTTTTGTCTCTCTGCTTTTAAGATTCTTACTTTGTCATTGATGTTTGCCACTTTAATTATAATGTGCCTTGGTGTCGGTCTTTTGGTGTTCATTTTGTTTGGGACTCCGTGAGATCCTTGGATTTGTGTGAGTTTTTTCTTCCCTATATCAGGGAAGTTTTCTGTCATTATTTATTCAAGCAGGTTTTCTCTTCATTGCTCAGTTTTTTCTCCTTCTGGTACCCCAATTATGTGGATGTTATTTTGTTTCATGTTGTCTCAAAGTTCCCTTAGTTTCTCCTCCTGTTTTTTAAGTTTTTTTTCTTCTGTATATTACTCTTCTTGGGTATTTTTTCCTACCTTGTCTTCTAGCTCACTGATGTGGTACTCTGCTTCTTCTAGTCTACTGTTGATGCTTTCTATTGAGTTCCTTACAGCAGTGATGCCATTTTTCATTTCTTCTTGGTTCTTCATATCCTCTTGGTTCTTACACATATTATTGAATTTATCTTCCATTCTTTTCAGCCACCTTATGACCATTTCTCTGATTTCTTTCTCTGACATATTGCTTGCCTCCATTTAGTTTACTTCCTTTTCTGCTGATGCCTCCTTTTCTTTCACATACAAGCTGTTTCTTTGTCTCCCCATGATCTCTCTTCTCTGGGTGTCTGGTTATGTAGCTCTATCTCTCTTGCATTGATTTAAAGGCACAAAATACAACACAACAAGGTACAAGGCACAAGGCACTGAGCACAAAGTTATTTATGATACTAATAACACCATCAGAGAAAACAGAATTTTGGGATAAGAAAAATAAGAGTGCAAAAAATGATATTTAGAAAAGAAAAAGCAGTAATAGAGAAAAGAAAGAAAATAAAAAGAAGGACGGAAGACTATTTATATGGGTAGAAAACTCCAATAGAACAACAACTAATCTCAAATAATGAAAACAACAAAAACCCAGAGATGAATGCATACTACAAACAACAACTAATAACAATCAAGGAGAGGAGAAACAGAATAAAAAAAGTCAAAAGCTAAATAAAAACAAAAACCAAAAACAAAAAAAGGAAAAACAATCTCACAAACAAGGAGAAAAAAACACACTAATAAACGATTAAGCAAACAACAATACTAGGGCAGAGAGAAAGGAAGGCAAACAAACAAAACAATACAAAGAAACAATAACATCAACAACAAAACAAACAAAAAAAGGGAAGAGAGAATTTAAAAATTTCTGGATAGTGAAGGAAGAGAAAAGAGAGGTGTGTATGGACTTAGACCAGGGCATTTTAAATTAGATATATAAGTAGAGTGAGATTTTAACAGGGGTTAAAAGAAGTAATAGGAAAAATCTAAAGCAAGAATAGTGTAAGAGAAACAAGACACAAAAGGGGGAAAGCAAGGAAGAGAGTGTTGGCATAAAGTTAAAGTTGAGATAGAGTAATATGATGCTAAATGAAAATAGAACACCAATCCCAAAATAAAATAAAATGACTTTTTGTTTAAAAAAAGGTAAAATAGTAGTAGTAATAATACTGATTAAAAATAAAAATATAATAATTAAAAATGTAATATCAAGTGAGGAAAAAAGAAAAAAAACCTAGTTTCTTAAGTAAAAGGTGAAAAAATAAAAATGTGCAGTAGTGAAGGTCATTCACTTCCTCTACTGTTCTTTTTGGCACACCTTTCCTGTCAGATAGTTAGGACAGTATTGAAGTTCCCTGCTTTCCACTGCTCCTCTGTGCTGTAAGCCACAGTCCTTATTTTCATCAGGCAGTATTTCTTTGTTTCTTAGACTGCCTTTATTTGTGTTTACACAAGAGTCAATTTGTGATTAAACCCCTGGGTGGCAGTGTTTCTGGATTGACCTCTGGGGCTATAACTCCTCTCTTGCCAGTATTTTGATTTTGTTTCCCCTGTCACACTTGATACTGGTTTGGGAGAATGGACTGCCCCAGAGCTGGTTCTCTGATCGTTACTCCCCACTCTGATCCCCAGATTCCACAAATACAACTTTCCCTGCAGTCTCAGAGAGTATTTTAATTGGGTGATCCTCTGTAATGGGCTTAGTAATCAAAATCAAGGATTTAAAGAGAAAAAAAGAGCCATAGTAAGTGTGCGAACCAGGACTTTTACCCTCCAGCACTGAGCACACCACTGTGAACTTCTCTATGCATGTCTTTTATCCTCTGGCACTAAACAGCGGGCACTCTGGTAAAACTTCAAGCTGCCTTTTTCTGCCCAGTCCAGCTATGGATTGATTTTTAGAGTTCCTTTCTTCTAGCAGCACTGTGGATCCCCGACCACATTCACAGATCACACTGGCCCCAACACCCGAGGTTTTTGTGGAGCGCAGACTTCCCCTTAAAGTCCTATTGCGAGTGTTTCTCTCTCCAGCCTGAATTGCAGACCTCACCTTTCCCTAGTCCGCATATTCATGCTGCTTGAGGTCCGGTGTTTCTGGGTTCACAGCTGGTTCTTGGTTGTTGTGATTGTAGAGTCACAGGATGTATAGTCTTCTTATTACAGCCACTCTCCCCTTCAAAATGGTGCACTCTCTGCAGCAGAACCAGTTGCTCTGGGAGAGATATCAGCAGCAGTGGAGGCTGCCCAATCAGGGGAGCCTGGTTTGGAAGTCCCCAACAGTCCCTTGGAGTATAGCTGTTCCTCACCTACAAATATACACTTTCTATACATCCACACACTCTCCTTTCATTCTCTCACTCACACACTATTTTGCAGTCTACCTTGCCATCGGCAGCCATATTCAGTTCTCTGTGCTGCTTTTTCAATAAGGATGAAGATAGTCTCTGTGGAGGCTGCCTGGAGGGGCAAGGGGTTCCAGGCCCACACCAGGGTCTCTGAGCTAGAAAGAGAAGTTCCTGTAACTACAGGCTGTAAAAACCAGTATGGATTAGGGCTCAGTGACACACAGACTTTTGGAGACCCCACTGTTCATCCTAAAAGGCCAGCACCATGAGCTGAACTTACAAGATCCAGCTTCCTCTGAGCTCCAGCATGAGGGTGAGTCTTTGGGGGATACAAACACATATGAGGAGGAACTGAATTGTCTGGCATCAGAGCAGGAACTCAGGGGAGGCTTTCTCCCAGATGGAGGTGCTCACAGGAATCATTGTTCCTATGCTGGGACCTCCCCAGTCCCAGGCTGACTGGCAGCCATTTCTGTTTGCTCTGCACTGGTGATTCCTTAACACCGTGTTTTATCCAATGTACAACCCCGCTCAAGCTTTTGCATATGAATGGCATGTCCTTGTTCAGGCTAAAATCTCTCAAACAAGCTGCAGCTGAGTCAGGGAGCCCCAAACCTATCAATAAAAAGCCCAACACCAAGCACCAATACCAGCCTGTCTTGCTTCATAGCTGGACCTCATCTGGACACTTCCAAACCCCATACAGTGGTGCCTCGCATAACGAACGCCTAGCACAGCGAACTTTGGACAGGTTTTTCATGAAACCATTGGCCAAAAAGCAGAAAATGGATGAAGATGTGCAAGATTCGGTAGACTCTACTTAGTCTGTCTTAAAATTAAAAAAAAGTGTGTTTTTTTTTAAAAAAATTATGTTTTTAGATGTATCTAAATAAAAATATGTCATCTTAGCATATTTTTTTTATGTCATCTTAGCATATTTTATGCTACAGAACGAATTATTTTTTTTAACATGTATTGTTATGGGAAAACGCGTTTCACATAACGAACTTTTCGCATAACAAGCTTGCTCCTGGAACGAATTAAGTTCGTTGTGTGAGGCACCACTGTACTAAGAGGAGGAATCTTCAGATTTCTCTATAGTTTCTTCAGGGTGGCCCTAGACAGTGGCTGACTTTGCAACTCCCTGGAGACCCAAGGGCCAGTTTACCCAGTGGTCAGTGTCAGACCATACCAGATTACAAATCTACACATCTATAAGTGACACACTCAAGGGGCATATTCAGTGACCACCAAAGCACCACTGAAGCAAGTTATTCTCCATAAGAGTATCTCCTGCACAGTAGTTCTACCACTGTAGTCGTAGCTGGTCTCCACAGCCAGTTAGCCTGGAGTTCAATTCCTCCCAATGATACCAACAGCAATCAAGTCTCAATTATAGCAAGACTGTGCTCACAGCCCACAAAGGAGTTTACCTAGAGTTCTCAGCTCAGGTGACTGGGGAGACTGAGCCACTGTACCCTATAAGTCACCTACTACACAAGGCCACTCTACCAACTCAAGGAAACATAGCAGCTCTACCCAATACATATTAGCAAACATCAGGAAGCAGCCAAAATACAGAGACAAAGAAACATGTCACAAATGAAAGAAATGGAAGAAAGTAAACTACTGTATATAGAGTTCAAAACCATGCTTATAAAGTTACTCAAGAATTTCTAGAAACTTCCAAAGGGTTTAACGAGACTTTTAAGGATCTTAGTGTGAATAAAAAATTAAAAAATTAAAAAAAAGAAGAGGAAGAAGAAGAGGAAGAAGAAGAGGAAGAAGAAGAGGAAGAAGAAAGAAGAAGAAGAAGAAGAAGAAGAAGAAGAAGAAGAAGAAGAAGGAGGAGGAGGAGGAGGAGGAGGAGGAGGAGGAGGAGGAGGAGGAGGAGGGGAAGGAAAAGGAAAAGGAAAAGGAAAAGGAAAAGGAAAAGGAAAAGGAAAAGGACCAGTTAAAAATTAGGCATACATTGACTGAAATAAGGAATAATATGCAGGAATGCAATAATAGAGTACAGGATTCTGAGAATCAAATCAATTATTTGAAATATGAGGAAGTAAAAAACACCTAACCAGAAGAGCAAAAAGAAATAAGAATAAAAAAATATGAAGATAGCCGGGACCGGTTTGGCTCAGTGGATAGAGCGTCGGCTTGGGGACTGAAGGGTCCCAGGTTCGATTCCGGTCAAGGGCATGTACCTTGGTTGCGGGCATATCCCCGGTAGGGGGTGTGCAAGAGGCAGCTGATCGATGACTCTCTCTCATCGATGTTTCTAACTCTCTATCTCTCTCCCTTCCTCTCTGTATAAAATCAATAAAAAATATATATTAAAAAAAAAATGAAGATAGTGTAAGGAGCCTCTGGGAAAACTTCAAGCATACCAACATTCACATTATGGGGGCTCCAGAAGAAGAGAGAGAGCAAGATATTGAAAATCTATTTGAAAAAATAATGACAGAAAAATTTCCTTACCTGGTATAAGAAATAGACTTACAAGTATAGAAGCACAGTGAGTCCCAAATAAGAGGAAGAATAGACCAAAAGGGACTAGACCAACACCCATTATACTCAAAATGTCAAGGGCTAAAGACAGAGAGAATCTTAAAAGCATCAAGACAAGAACATTTAGTTACCTATAAAGGAATGCCCATATGACTGTCAGCCGATTTCTCAACAGAAACTATGCAGGGCAGAAAGGAGTGGCAAGAAATATTCAAAGTGATGAATAACAAGGACCTACAAAATTACTCTTTCCAGAAAATCTATAATTTAGAATTGAAGGTCATATAAAGAGCTTCACAGAAAAGAAAAAGCTAAAGGAGTTCATCATCACCAAACCAGTATTATATGAGATGTTGAAGGGTATTCTTTAAGAAGAGGAAGAAGAAGACAAAGAAAGAAACAAAAAAATTATAAACAACAAAATAACAACAAATACACCGAAACCGGTTTGGCTCAGTGGATAGAGCGTCAGTCTGTTGACTGAAAGTTCCCGGGTTGGATTCTGGTCAAGAGCATGTATCTTGGTTGCGGGCACATCCCCAGTAGGAGGTGTGCAAGAAGCAGCTGATCGATGATTCTTTCTCATTGATGTTTCTAACTCTCTATCCCTCTCTCTTCCTCTCTAAAAAAATCAATAAAATATATTTTAAAAATATAACAACAAATACATACCTATGGACAATTTAATCCAGAAATCAAAATTAATGAATAAGAAATCTAATGAACAGAAAGAATAAACTTGAGAATAAAATAGAATCAGACTGAAATAAAAGAGAATCAGCATGAAAATGGAACAGACAGACTGATGATTCTCAGAGGAAAGGGGGTGTAGGGGAGATTAAACAAAGTTCATGTATGCATATATGCATTACCTATGGACACAGACAATAGGGTGGTGAAGCCCTGGGATTGGGCAGGAACTTGGTGGAGGGGGGAAAGGGAAAAAAGAGGGAAATCTGTTATAATCTCAACAATAAAGATTATTTTTTAAAATTAGTGATGAGCACACAGTGCCAAATACAGATGATATGATAGAATTATACTCTTTTTTTTTAAAGGACAGATTTTTTTTAAAAATTTCTTTATTGATTAAGGTATCACATATTTGTCCTCAACCCCCTCATTCCAATCCCTCCCACTCATGCCACCACCCCCCTATTGTCCTTGACCACTGGTTAGGCTCATATGTATGCACATAAGTCCTTTGGTTGATCTCTCCCTTTTATCCTCACCCTCCCTCTGAGGTCCAACAGTCTGATCCATGGCTCCTTGTCTCTGGGTCTGTTCTTGTTCATCAGTCTATGTTGTTCACCATTTCCCCTAGATGAGTGAGATCATGTCCTACTAAAAATATAAGAATCAAAAATGAGACAAGCAATAATTGTTATTCTGAAAGGCATATGAATCAGTCTGTAGTGAGCTTCTTTCTGGGCCACCAGTTCTTTTGAGACCCAATTTCAATGTCAGCAATCATAATGCAAAAAATTAGAATTATACTCTTGAAATTTATAGAATGTGCTAGTAAATGTCACCCCAATAAATTTAGTTTAATTTATAAATGGGTGCTGGATTTTGTCCAATGATTTTTCTGCATCTGTTAATATAGTCATGTGATTTTTATCCTTCATTTCTTTATGTGGTGTATCACATTTATTGATTTGCAAATATTTTACTAACCTTGCATCCTCAGGATAAATCCCACTAAATCATGGTGTCTGATCTTTTTAATGTATTGCTGGATTCATTTTGGTAATATTTTGTTGAGTGTTTTAGCATTTATATTCATCAAAGATTTTGGCCTATAATTTTCTTTCTTTGTAGTGTCTTTATCAGATTTTAAGATTACAATAATGCTGGCCTCATAAAATGACCTTGGGAGTTTTTCCTCTTTTTGAATTTTTGAAATATTTTGAGATTTATGGGTGTTAATTTTTTTTTAATGTTTGGTAAAATTCACCTGTGAACTTATTTCCTTTTATTTTTCTTGTGTGTGGGGCTTAAAAATTACTGCTTAAATTTAACTAGTTGTCAACTATTCATATTACTTGTTTGTTTCTAGGAATTTATTCATTTCTTATAAATTGTCCAATTTGTTGGCATATAATTATTCATAATATTTTGTTATAATACTTTGGAATTTTTGGTGTATTTTGTGTCTTCTTTACTTTCATTTCTTTTTTTATTTATTTGGGCCAGCTCTCTTTTCTTTTTAATGAGTCTGCTTAAATGTCTGTCAATCTTCTTTATGTTTTCAAAAAACCAGGTCTTCATTTCACTGATGTTTAGAATTGTGTTTTTAGACACTAAACAAAACAAAATTGTGTTTTTGTTTAATGCTCCTGTGATCTTTATTATTTCCTTTCTTTTACTCACTTTGGGCTGTGTGTGTGTGTGTGTGTGTGTGTGTGTGTGTGTGTGTGTGTGTATTTCTCCCCAGTTCCTTCAAATATAGATTGCTTATTTGACATTTTTTGTTTTGTTTTAAGAGGTAGGTCTGTAATGCTATTAATTATCCTCTTGACTGCTTTCACCGTATACCATAGGTTTTGGGTTGTTGTGTTCTCACTTTCATTTGTTTCAAGGTAGGAAGCTTGTTACTTCTTCCTTGATCTCATTGTTAAGCCATTCATTGTTTAGTAACATAATATTTAGCTTATTTTTCTACTTTTTTCCTGGTTTCAGGAACAATGCATGAAAATTATTAAAAATTAGAAAAATACAAAGTAGAATAGCCAACATTAATTGAGAACAAACATGCATTTTCATTTTATTGTAAGAAAAACCCCATGAAATATATACGACCTTTAGTTTTCTATTACATATGACAACTGAGACTAGAGAGATAAAATAACTTATATGACGTCCCATGCCTTAATAAGTAGCCAATGTAGGATCGATGAAATCCTCCTTATTAGAAGAAAATGAAAATCCCCCATAAATTCACCCCATAAATTACAGTTTGTCATTTGCCCTACACAGAGTTGTACTATGCATATATTTACTTATTTACTTAGTATTAAATGGACTCATATTATTCATTCTATTTAAAAACTAGAAGCCCAATGTATGGAGATTTATGCAAGAATAGGCCTTCTTTTCCCTGGCTGCTGGCACAGGGCAGGCTCACTCTGGCAGCCTGTGCAGCTGCAGTGGCAAGCCCTGTGCACTCTGGCACGGCTTCCTCCTCACTCTCCTTCTCCAAAGAGTTCCTCTGTGCAGCTCTGGTGTTCCTGGGGAGGTGTGGATGGGAAGATGTGGGGGGAGCGAGATAGGCGGGGAGGACTGGAGAGGTTGGGTGCACTAGTGTGTTTCACTCTCCCATTGTGAAAGTGGGATGCAACTGGCTCCTTTCCTCCTCCTCCTCCTCCTCCTCCTCCTCCTCCTCCTCCTCCTCCTCCTCCTCCTCCTCATCCTCCTCCTCCACCTCTGCCCTCTGTCTCCTGCCCACCCGCCTTCCCTCCACACCCATCACCTCTTCCCTCTCGATTTGGCAAGATAGGGAGGAGGGATATCTGATAATTTGGGTTACTGTGTAGGTGGCCTCTTTTATCTATTCAAAACAAAGCTGAGCCGCCTGATGCTGCCGCCACAGCTGCTACCATAGCTCCATACCTGGTCTGGGGCTCCCAGGGAATGCTAACTGTGCACTGAGTGAGCTCCTGTGCATGACCCCACCCACAGGGCTTCTCCAATGCTAGAGTTTTGTTTCCCAGAGCAGCAGGGCAGTGGTGGGGTAGAGGAAGATGCCAGATACCTGGAGCTATGACCTCAGGCACCAGAGGGTTGCCTCTGTGGCCTGGGGCTAGGCTACAGGGAAGCTGCAAGGATCGTTGACAGGTGTGGAGTGGGGCAGGGAGGCCCTGAGGAGGTGCAATGCCCAGAGACCCAGAGCAGCTGGGAGGTGGGGCTGCCACCATCTTTTTCAGGTTAATTTGCACACTCATTCCTGATTGGCTGTGAGTGTTGCAAAGTGATGGTCAATTTAAATATTTATTTTATTAGTATAGATTTGCTTTCATAAAATAAGCATATTTTGTAGACATCTTTCTGTATCTGTACACATTATTTACCCCATTCTTTTTTTAATAAATATTTTATTGATTTTTTTACAGAGAGGAAGGGAGAGAGATAGAGAGTTAGAAACACTGATGAGAGAGAAACATATACCAGCTGCCTCTCGCACACATTTTATTGGGGATGTGCCCTTGACTGGAATCAAACCTGGGACCTTTCAGTCTGCAAGCTGACGCTCTATCCACTGAGCCAAACCAGTTTCAGCTATTTACCCTATTCTTTTCAATAGCTATATAGTATGCTTTTTTAAAGGAAGTTTAAATATTCATTTTTTTGAATTCTCAATGATATATTTTTAAATTTATCTTATTATTGAAAGTATTACAGATGTTCCTTCTTGTATTCCTCATTGATCCCTTCTGCTCCTTTCCTGCTCTCCACCCCCCCAGGCCTTCATTGCACTATTGTCTGTGTCCATGAATTAGTCACTTATGCATTTGGTTAATCTCTTCCTATAGTTCTATTTATTACTAGAGGCCTGGTGCATGAAATTTGTGCAGGGGGGCTTCCTCAGCCCATTCTGTACCCTCTTGCAATCTGGGAACCCAAGGGGGATATCTGACTGCTGTTTTAAGCCAGACTCTGCAGGGATCCTTGTAGGATCAGGCCTAAATGGGCAGTTGGACATCCCTCTCACAATCCAGAATCGATGGCTCCTAACTGCTCACTTGCCTGCCTACCTGATCACCCCTAATCACTTGCTTGCCTGCCTTATTGCCCCTAATTGATTACCTGCCTGCCTGATCTCCTCTAACCACCTCTGCCTGCCTGCCTGATCACCCCTAACTGCTCACATGCCTGCCTGATGACACCCAACCACCTATGCCTCCACCCCCACTACCATGGCTTTGTGCATAAAGGTGTTTAGAATGACATACAAAAGGTTGATTGGCTATCTGATCTAATTAGCATATTACACTTTTATTATTATAAGTATTGATGAAGTATATTTAAATAATTCTAAATCATGGTTCAGATTGATGAATACATTCACTTCCATATTGATGGACATTTAAGTGGCTTCTATTTTTTTCTCTATTATAATCAACTAGAGGCCTGGTGCACAAAATTCATGCACAGGGGTTGGGGGTATCCCTTAGGCCAGTCTGCACCCACTTCAATCTGGGACCCCTCGAGGTATGTCTGACTGCCCGTTTAGGCCCAATCCCAATAGGCAGTCAGACAACCCTCTCACAATGCAGGACTGCTGGCTTCCAACTGCTTGCCTGCCTGCCTTCCTGTTTGCCCCTAACTGCTTCTGCCTGCCAGGTTGATCACCCCCTAACCACTCCCCTGCCAGCCTGACTGATGCCTAACTGCTCCCCTGCAAGCCTGTTTTCCCCTAACTGCTCTCCCCTGCAGGCCTGGTCATCGCTAACTGCCTTCTCCTGCTGGTCTGGTCACCAATAACTGCCCTCTCTTGCAGGCCTGGTCCCTCCCAAATGCCCTTCCCTGCTGGACATCTTGTGGCAGCCATCTTGTATCCACATGGGGGCAGTCATCTCTGGCCACATGGGGGCAGCCATCTTGTGTGTTGGAGTGATGGTCAATCTGCATATTACTCTTTTATTAGATAGGATAGAGGCCTGGTGCATGAGTGGGGGCCAGCTGGTTTGCCTTGAAGGGTGTCCTTGATCAGGGTGGGGGTTCTCTTGGGGCATGGGGTGGCCTTGGCCAGGGTCCTGTGGTGGTTTGCTGGCTGGCCACGCCCCCCAGTGACCCAAATAGAGGCCCTGATATCTGGGATTTATTTTTCTTCTATAATTGAAACTTTGTAGCCTTGAGTGGAAAAAAGCCACCTGCTTGTTCTGTGGCTGCAGCCATTTTTGTTGGGATTTATTTATCTTTTATAATTGAAACTTTGTAGCCTTGAGTGGAGGCCTAGGCTGCCCAGGGTGTGTGGAATGCTTGGCTTCCTCCATTGCCAGGGGCAATTCAAGCCTCCTGCTCTCTCCAGCTCTATGGCTGCCACCATTTTTGTTGGAATTTACTTATCTTCTATAATTGAAACTTTGAATCTTTGAGTGGAGGCCTGGGCCATCCAGGGTTTGCGGAAAGCTTGTCTTCCTCCATTACTGGGGCAACCCAAGCCTTCTGCTTGCTCCATGGCTGCAGCCATCTTGGTTGGGTTAATTTGCATACATTGCTACTGATTTCTGATGGGTGTGGCTTGTGGGTGTAGTGGAGGTATGGTCAATTTGCATATTACTCTTTTATTAGATAGGATGATGAGCTAAGCATCCTTTTTGTATTTCATTGTACACTTGTCTAAATGCTTCTGTAGAAAGAATGATATTCTAAAACTTTAATAGCACAGCAAATCTGTCTATCTTTATAGATATTGTGAAATTCCCTTCTAAAATATTGGCACGGGTCTTATACTCTGGCCATCCTCAAGAGAGAGTAACTCTCCTCCACTAACAATGGGAAGTATCCATTGTTTACATCTTTCTTCTATTATAAGCAAGGCTTTGTTTATTCCCATGTATTTACTAATCAAATATATTATTTATTATGCAGGTTGTTACCTAATTATTGCTCATTTTTATTGATTGTTTTAAATTATTTTATTTATTTGTAGATGCTATAATATACAATGAATATTTTATGGTATTTTTAATGCATTAATTTTTTTCTGAATATTAAAATAACCAAACCAGTGTTATATGAAATGTTAAAGCATCTTCTTTATAAATATGAAAAAATATGAACAATAAAATATCAATAAATACATGTCTATCAACAAGTGAATCTAAAAACAAAATAAATGAGTAAGCAGAACAGAAACAGACTCATAGATACAGAGAACATTTTTATAATTACCAGATGGGAGGGGGTTGGGAGACTGGGTGAAGGGAAAAAGGTGAAGGGATTAAGAAGTACAAATTGGTATTAATAGAATAGTCATGAGGATATAAAGTACAGCATAGGGACTCTAGTCAATAATCTATATAGATATAAAAGCCTAAGCGACTGGCTGGTAACTATGATGCACACTGACCACCAGGAGTAAGATGCTCAATGCAGGAGCTTCTGAGCAACAGAAAGTTTGAAGAGGGCCCTCTAACACTCTGGAAGCCCTCAGGGGATGTCAGACTGTCAATTTTGGCTCAATTCCTGCAGGCCATGCCAAAGGACCCCACCTGCCAGAGAGACCCTGCTCACTCTGCAGACACCCTTCAAGCCCTGGTGCTGCCCCAGGTGCAGCCGGCTAGGGAGGTGCCGCTCCAGGGCATTTCTGGCCCATCTCACCCAGTCCCACCCCACTGGCCACCTTCTAATTAATTTACTTTCAATGTGCATGAATCCATGCACCAGGCCTCTAAGTATAATAATATTTTCCAACTGTAATTGAAAATAAAAATTATTTTAAAATAAAAATTTACTCTTCAGAAAAGATAAAATAATGAATTTTAATCATAGAAAAACTTACTTGAAATTTATGGGGGGAAAAAAACAAGTACAAAAGAGAAAATTTAAATTGTTTTAACCAATTAAAAACAAGTATTAACATTTGATGTTTATTTTTCACATTTATAATTATAAAAAGAAAACGTGGTAGTTGAGATAAAAGGAAAATACAGAAAACTTAAAAGAAAAATATGAAACATAAGTTAATCATGTTTTTAATCTAATTGGGATTATGCATGTAGAGTTTCATGTTCTTCTTTATTGCTTAGCATTATATTGTAAACTTTTCTCAGGCCATTGAAGATTCTCCAAAACTGTAATGAACTTTTAAACAGCTTTATTGAGATGTAATTTGCATGCAGACAAAAAAAATACACCTATTTAAAGTTTACAATATAAATATTTTAGTGAAACCATCACCATAATCAATTTTAAAATATTTTAATATCTCCAAAAGAAACCTTGTACCTATCAGCAGTCACTCCTCATTCCCCTTGTCTCCCCAGCCTATGCAACAGCTAATCTATTTCCTGATTCTATTAATTTATTTATTTTAAAATGAAGTTTTAATGCTGGCTTATTTGTTTCTACCTACCAAGATTATTACAGATGCCTTTTTTAAATCTCCAGATGGTATGTGCTCAGGAAATATAAACTTATGCTTAATACAGTAATCATTTTACTGGCATTATATGGTGTGCTGTTACATAGCTTTCAGTATACCATAGGTCAAATCCTATCTTGAGGCAAAACATCTGCTTATATGTTGGGGTTGAAGTCTGGAATATGAGGCTAAAAGTGCTGAAGACAAAGCCATCATATACACACAGGTGGTCCCACTTCACCCTGAACTTTAGCTTGAAGTAACCCCCTAAATTGTCCCCAATTAATCCTATATAAGACCTACCAAGTCTTCAAAGTCTACTTTAAATTCAGTCACCTCCTCCTCAATATCTTTCCTGACCTTTTGGGGATTTAATCCTTCATTCTCCAATTGCTTTATAGTACTTTAAACTCCTAGTTACATTGCCTTTCACATTCATTTTGTGGTAGGCAATATAACAAATACTAAACACATACCAGGCCTTGACCTAGGTACAGAATTACAGAGATGGACCTCATAGTACAAGATGAGTCTTGGATAGTGGTAGCCAGAACAGGGACTCATTGATTCCATTCCCAGCTCCACATCAAACTAGCTATGGAGTCTAAGGAAAGTTATATACATTCCTTGAGCCTTACCCTTGTCATATGCAAAATGTGAGTAAAATTAGTGCCTTTCTCATATTCTTGTTATAAGGGTTAAGTAAAGGAGACAGATCCTATAAGTAACACTAACCTGACACAAGTCACTAATAAAACCTTTTGATGAAATGACTTGGAATTAAATTCAAGGTCCATTCAGGAGGTGGCATGGAGAAAGGCTGGCATCTCCAGCCTGCAAAAGATCTTCTTAGGCATTGGGATATCAGTGTCTTTCCAAGTTAGTGGTGAGAGTGGGTGGGAGTGGGAAACTCATGAAATTTGGACAGTGTATATATCACATCCACCCACACACAGTCACCACAACTGTCTAAATTCCTTTTTGTTAAGTTACCTTAAGAACCAGAGCCTAATAAAGTTTTAGTAAAAAAGCTGATGGCATACTCTTGTTTCATTTTTTTGTTTGTTTCCCATTCTTTGTGCATGCATACAACCAGTGGATACAGTCTTGATTTTCAAGTGCATGCTTTGCTGTTACAATAGACTGACCAATTATATTGACTTTATATTTTAGAGAGAGTAATCATGGCTCAGTAAAGACAAAACAATGCTCAGGGGTTCCTTCCAAATACACTCCTTAGGGTAATTGAGCAAAATCTATAGAATTAGGGGATGTACAACATTAAGTGGAAGTGTTATATATTTAAAATTAGTGTGAGTTCTAGCCCTTCCTCTGACATTGTATAACCTTGAATAAATTCCATTTTCTTTCAAGGATTCAGTTTTTCACACCTGTACAGTTGAGGCAAAGTGGGACCCATCGTAATCTCAAAGGGTCCTCTAGGCTTCAACTTTCTGTGATTCTAAGTCTGGGTCTGGAATTGGTGGCAAAGAAGGGATTATGGTTTCCTATAGGAACACATACTTCTAGATTTTTGACTCTCTGCTTTTTCACCACTCTTCTCTCTCCTCACTGGTATGCCAAGCTTCCATGGCTTGATTGTCAAATATCTTCCTCTTGCAATAATCTCTTTACTGTGCTCTGGTCCCTACCATATTTTCCCTAGGAAGACATCTCAATGTGGAAGTCTGTTGGGAGCCAGCAGAGTTGAGGCAAGCAACTCAGTCTTAAGAAAATAGAATTAAGTTCCTTCTATAATAGCAGAAGGTATGCGGTGCCCTGAGGGCTTGGCCAGAAGATAAGATTAACCTGCAGCTTAGCATCTTCCTGCTTAGCATCTTCCTGCCACTTCCCCTTCCTGATCCTCCCCGCTAGATAGCTCAGCCTTGGAATGTTGCACCTTGGAATGTTAACATCTTTGCAACTTCCCCTTCCTGATCCTCCCCCATGGACACTGCCAGGGACCCCTCTGCATGGGCGGCCCTGCCCCCCTTTGTTTCTGCTGTATAAATACAGCCATTTCAGAGAATAAAATTGAGGCTTGATCAGAACCTTGTCTTGCCTCCATTCTTTCGCGTTCCTTGTTTGCTTCATTCTCTTAGGTGGTTCCTGCGTGCCCCCGTTGTTGCCCCGCGGGTCGGGACAGAAGTCCCATCACTTCTATTTTCTAGCTGGTCCCAAATCTGCTAAAAATACCTTCTTCTGCCTGGACAGTGTGGCTAAGTGGTTGAGCATCGACTGATGTACCAAGAGGTTATTGGTTTGATTCCTGGTCAGGTCACATGTCCAGGTTCCAGGCTTCATCCTCAGCAGGAGGCAGCTGATTGATGCTTCTTTCTCTCTCATCATTAATGTTTCTATCTCTCTCTCCTTCTCCCTCTCACTTCATCTCTCTGAAATCAATAATAGTGTTTTTTAATTGCCTCATCCATTCAGTGTTTCTTGAGTCTTATTTGTGGCCTTATTGTCACCCAGGCCATCCAGCTCTACCAGTTGAACAGTATCTATGCTTTTCATCTAGCCATGTTTCACACTAACACATAGCCAAGTTCTAGTCACTTTTCTTTCCCCAATCTCTGGTATTTACTTCTTCTACTATGATCTAACTGCCACAATCCTATATTTCTTCATTTGTTGCTCTTCTAGAGTTTACCATAAATAAACCAGAAAAAATATTTTTAAACACAAATCAAATCATGCCATTCTTATGCTAAAATTCCTCTAATCATTACTTATCTCTGAGTAAAAGCTAAAAATCCTTTAAATAATCCTACATGATATTCCTCCTCAACCATACCCTTTCCCATCACATACTTTACCAACCATACTCCTCCTCAGGACCTTTCCACTTGCAGACCTTCATTCCTGTAATTTTCTTTCCCCAGATATCTCCCAAGCTTGCTTCTTCCTTCAAGTCTCTATTCAAATATCACTTCCCCAGAGAGTGTACGCCACCTTAGTATTAATTTTATATCATCGCCATAACAGATTATCACAAATTTAGTGGCTTAAAACAACACAAGCTTACTACCTCACAGTTCTAGAGTTTAGAAGTCTGCCACAGATCTTACTGAGTTAAAATCAATATTTCAGCAGGGTTAAATTTCTTTCTTGTGGCTCTAGGGGATAATCCAAACTTTTTGCCCTTCTCAACTCCTAGAGGCATCCATCTTCAAAGCCAGCAATGTTCTGTCTCTCCATATTTTTTCCATAGTTAGCATTTTCTTCTTACTCTGACTCTTCTGCTTACCTCTTCTACTTTTAAGAATATTTGTTATTACATTGACACCATCTAAATATTATACATTAATATCTATGTTAAGGCCAATTGATTAGCAACTTTAATCCCATCTGTGAATTTAATTATTCTTTGTCATGTAAACTAGCATATTCATAAGGAATTGGCCTGTGAACATTTGGGAGAATCCAGTATTCTGCTGACTACACTTTCTGATAAGTAATATGCATTTGTTCAATACATACTATGTGCCTAGACTCATGCTGCACCCTGTACCAGAACCTTGTGAAGTCAGACTTATCAAGGCCTTTAAGAATGAGCTAAGTTGGGAGAGGAACCAAGATGGTAGCATAGGTAAATGAGGTACTCGGATCCTCCTACAACCACATCAAAATGACAACTAAAATTCAGAAAAACCATCATTCAGAACTGCATAAAATCTGGCTAAATGGATGCCCTACAACTAAATAATTAAATAAGAAACTATATTGAGACTGGTGGGAGGAGAAAATATGCAGAATAAGCTGGTCCAACCACCACAAGTGACATGTTTTCAGTTGGGAGGGATATCTTGGCTGAGAAGGCCTCCTATAAAGATCAAGGAGTCCAATCACAACACCAGAACCATCATCCCAGGGTTCCAGGGCTTGAAAGTGAAGTTTCTGCAACTTTGGGCTGTAAAATTCATTGGGAATTGTGGCTGAGTCATATGGATGCACCTGGAGACCCAGGCAGTCCCTCATAAAAGCACCATGAATGGACTCCCTTTGAGCTCCAGTTCTGGGGCAGCAACTTGAAGGGATCCTGGGACATATGGGGAGGAACTAAATTGTCTATCATCAGGACAAGAACTGGGGGGGGGGGAGTAGCTTTCTTCCAAACAAAAATGCTCACAGAGGTCATTGTACTGCTGCTGAGACCTCCCACCCTACAGAGCTGACTGGCAAGTACCTTATCTGAGTCTCCATCAACTTGGTCCACAATATTCACCCTGCCCTGGTGATTCCCTGAAATACTTCCCCCCCCTAATTTGCAGCCCCACCCAATCTGTAGTGTATTTTCCATATGAGTGGCCTGCTCTGGTTCAGGCTTCAGACTTTCCTAAAATCTCTCAAACAAGTAGAAACTGGACTCAGCATGCCCCATACCACTTGATATGTGACCCCAGGCTCAGCACTAGTTGCAGCTTGCCAAGGTTCACAATTTTGACTCTCCCAGGAACCTCCAATCAAACACAAATAGCAGCCATCTGCAAATCACTCTATAGCTCATTCTGGGTGGCCCCAGGCAGGGCGCAGACAGTGGCTGATTTTATACCTTTATGGAGGTTCCAGGATCATTGCATCCAGTGGACAGCTTCAGGCCATGCTAGATTACAATGCTACCATATCTACAAGTAACACCCTCAAGGGGCAGACTCTGATGAAGCAGATCCTGATCCATAAGGGTATCCCCTGAAAAACAGCTTTTCCACTGGAGTCACAGCTGGTCCTTTTAGTCACTTAGCCTAGAGGATCAATTCCTCCTATTGATGCCAACAGCAATCAAGGCTCAACTATAACATGATTGTGCACATAGCCCACACGGACGGACCTAGAGTGCCTAGCTCAGGTGACTGGGGAGGCTGATCCACTGAGCCCTACAGAACACCTAAAACACAAGGCCACTCTACCAATTCCAGGAGATATAGCAACTTTACCTAATACATAGAAACAAACATGGAAAGCAGCTCAAATGCAGACACAAAGAAACATGCCACAGTTGAAAGAACAGAAGAAATCTCCAGAAAAGGAACTAAGTGAAATGGAAGCAAACCAACTACTAGATTCAGATTTCAAAAAAATGGTTATAAGTGCAGAATAATGGAAGCTTTCAAGGATCCTAATGAGGGCTTCAAGGGCTTAATGAAAACATTGAAGACATGAAATAGGACCAGTCAGAAATTAAGCATACACTAACTGTAATAAAGAATAATTTATAGGGTCTCTACAGTAGAGTAGAAGATGCCAAAAATCATATCAGCAATTTGGAATATGAAGAAGCAAAAAACTCCCAATCATAAGAGAAAAAAGAAAAAGGGATCCAAACATAAAAGGTGTAAGGCCTCTAGGATAACTTTAGGTGTACCAACATTTGCATAATTGACTTGCCAGAAGAAAAGAGAAAATCTTGAAATTCTATTTGAAGAAATAATGACAGAAAATTTACTACCTGATGAAATAAATAGACTTACAAGTCCAGGAAGCACAGAGAGTCGAGAGTCCTAAACAAGAAAACCCCAAAGAGGCCCACACCCAGACATATAATAATTAAAATGCCAAGGGTTAAAGATAAAGAGCCAATCTTAAAAGCAGCAAGTTACCTACAAGGTTGAACCCATATGAATGTCAGCTGATTTATGAACAGAAATTTAGAAGGCCAGAAGGGAGTGGCAAGAAATATTCTAAGTGATGAAAATCAAGGACATACAACCATGATTATTCTACTCAGCAAAGCAATCACTTAGAATTGAAGGTCAGATAAAGAGTTTCATAGACAAGAAAAGCTAAAGGAGTTCACCACCATATCAGTATTATATGAAATGTTGAAGGGTTTTCTTTAGGAAGAAGAAGAAAAAAGAAAAAGAAAAAATATGAACAATAAAATGGTAATAAATACATATCTATCACAATTGAATTTAAAAATCAAAATAAAAGAACAAGGAATCTAATGAACAAAATAAATTGATTAATAAAACAGAACCAGAGGCATAGAAACATATAACAGACTGATGAATCTCAGTGGGAAGATGGGAGAGGTTGGTGGAAAGAGATTAACCAAAGAACTTTTATGCATATATGCATTACCTGTGGACACAGACAATAGGTTGTGAATACCTGGGGCAGAGCAGGATCCAAGTGTAGGAGGACAGTGGGGTAGGGAAGAGAATGGAGGAAGACATCTAATACTCTCAACAATAAATTTTTTTAAAAAAAATTTAACCAAGTCTATGGTTTTCAAATTGTTCAAGTCATAGACCCCTTTTAGGAAAATTACATGTTAGAATCCCAATACGTTTAGGAAGTAAATTAAGAGTTGTTCTGATTAATGTGAGTTTGGAGAGTTGAAACTAGTAGTATGTGGGTGAATATTTAAAATAGAATAGTGTTGGGTAAGGAAAAAATGGCGGCCAAATAAGCAGATGTGTCATGCACCTTGTCCCTGGGGCTAGACTGGAAATACAACTAAATCAGAGAAAATCCACCCAGAATTAATAAATTAGACACAGTTCATGAGACAATTTATAACAAGGAAGGTCAAAGGACAGTTGGAGATCAGTAGGATCAGGAACATAGCCTTGAGAGGGGTGGCTGGCCAGCAGGCCAAGAGGGTGAGGAAGAAACTGAGTTGCACCAAAGTCGCATCCCTTGGTAACAGGATTAACATCCAACTGTGAAAAGTAAAAGCCACAGGTATACTGGCTGCACTGCAAAAGACGGCCAGAGCAGCATAGTGCTCGAGGGGAGAAACCAGCAGTTTCCTTGTTACTTTTGTTTTTATTTTTCTTTGCTTTTGTTCACTAAACCCAGAGCACAGAACTTTTCAGTTGCAAACACTCACCTGAGAATTTGGTGCAGGGAGAAAATCAGAGACTTGAGATGCCTGAGGAGAGGCTGGGGTGGGAAGCAGAGCAGGGAGACGTGGCCAGGAGTCATGCATAGGGACATTCTTAAGCTTCCAAACCTAAGTGGGCATTTATCCCTAGAAGAGCTAACCCTTTCTAGTAGGCTCAAGGCAGGTGAATCAGCCTGCCACACCCTGAAATTTGAGCTTTACAGAAGAAACAAAGGCAGAGGCCAAGATTACAGTTCTGAATAGTCCCAATGAGCCTTTAGGGACTGAATTAGAATAGGGGCCAGTCCATGCCACTATTCTGGGAACCAGAATGATAAAAACTCCAGGTTTCCAGTCAACCCTATTGGTCTCCATACAAGGATCTCTGACCAACCAAGGCCAGAGTAATATATTGGGTCACTCACAGAGGAGTAGCTCTGGGCAAGGAAAAAAAAAAGCAAAAACCCATCTTATTTCCTGAAAGTGAAACAGCACCAACTCCTGTCAGAAACAAATGTTTGAGTAATTAAGACTGACAGCTGACAGACAGGCAAAGAGGGCAGATTGGCCCCATCTGCTTGCAGCCAAGGCCTGTTGGAGACAGACAAAAACAGAGGATCTGTGGGTTGCTTGGAGCTTCAAGCAGGGTGCTAAAAGCCAAAAGACAGTGCCTGACAGTGGCCAGCACCAAAGTACCTAGCAGGAAGCCTAGAATTATCAGAGCACAGAAGAGTTAGGTACTAAACCAGTTCCCATAGGGCATCAAACTCAGCTGAAGTGAACGACACTTCACTTTTTATTTTTTATTGTTTATTATTTTAAATTTTTAATTAGTTTTTATTTTTATTTTATCTTATTTTTACTTTCTTGTAGCTTTTCTTCCTCACTTTTCTTTTATTCCTCCCATTTTTCTTCTTTCCGATTTTTAGTTTTTCTCTTTTCTTTCCTTTCTCCCCTTTTCAAAAATCATTCTTTATCTGCTTCTTTAATATGTTTGTGGATGGAGTCTCTTCTCAGAGTGATTGATTATGTGGCTCACTATCATGTTCTGCCAACTGTCGTGGAGGCACTAACTGAACAGCATAAAATAAAACATGGCAAGACATGGCACAGAAGGAACAGAACACGAATATACACAAGACATTTATCAATATAAGCCCAATAAAAGTGCCCAACAGATAAAAGAGAATTCGGAAAGAGAAGACAACAAGAATGATAGCAAGATAAAGAAAGAAAGAATATGGGGAGAAAACACAATAAAACAAACAAATAAATCAAAATGCACCCCCCCCCCCCAAAAAAAAAAAGAAAGAAAGAAAGAAAAGAAAAGGAAAAAAAAAGAAAAAAAAAAGGCAGGGCAGAATTATTCTAGTCTGTGTTGGTTTATTCATATATCTAATTTCCTCTTCCATGCTCCTACTCCATTTCTGCTTCTTTTTCTTCACTACTTGATATTTTTCCTCGCTCCTTTTTCTCTTTTCTTCCCCTAATTTTTTAACTTGTTCCACTTCCTAATTTAGGCCTATCTGCTCTCTCCTCTATCCTCCTTTAATTTTTTTTTTTTTTAATTTTCTCTTCTTGTCTTCTGATTTCTTTTCTCCCTCCTCTATTCTAAAGCATGTTCCTTCCCTATTCATCCAATTCCTTAACATAAAATTTCTCTATTTCAGCTTTGCATTTACAGATTCTGCCCTGCCTTTTTTTTTCTTTTCTTTCTTTCTTTCTCATCTACACAATGGAATACTATGCTGCCATAAAAAAGAAGGAATTCTCATCATTTGCAGAAACCTGGATGGAATTGGAGAACATCATGCTGAGTGAAACAAGCCAGTCAATGAAAGAGAGACACCACATGACCTCACTTATTTATGGATGATAAATAACATTATAAACTGAAGAACCAAAAGATAGATATAGAGACAGTAAAGCAACAAACAGACTGTCAAATTACAGCAGGGAGGCTGGGGAGATCTGGGGGAGATAAGAGATCAACTGAAGGACTTGTATACACGCATATAAGTACAACCAATGGACACAAAACTCTGGGGAGGGAGGGTATGTATTGGAGGGGGGGCATTGGCATATGTACAAAAATAATAACTTAATTAAAAAAAAGTAATAAGGTGTATAAAGGTGTAGGAAACTCTTCATCTAAAAAATCACACCCAGAATACCCTGATTAAAAAAAGAAAATACTGGTCTTGGCTGGTTTTCATCAGTGCTTAGAGCCTGGGCACACACTGTAAGGTTGCAGGTTCAATTTCTGGTCAAGGGCACACAAAAACTGGTTTGCAGGTTTAATTCCATTCCCGATCAGATGGGAAGCAATCAATTAATGTGTACTTGTCTCTCTCATCTCTCTCTCTCAAAAAAAAAAATCAATGGAAAAAATATCCTTGGGTGAGGATTAGCATAAAGAAAATCTTCCACAGCAAAGTGAAGAATTGCTTGAAGTGAGCAACTGATAAGATTTGAGAGTTTGTTTAGGCAGTATTATTGGGTCTTTTCAGAAATCCTTATCAATCACCTATACACCAAATTTGATTCTCAGAGTAATAAATGACCCATGAATTTCCCTGATTCTCAATAGCAGCATTAAGGCCAGTAGTTTTTTGAGCAATTTACTACTTACATTACTGGAGAATTATGGTTTTCACATTAGAAAACAACTCTTTTTATAATTATTCACTGCTTTTTGTCAGTGAAATAGACATCATGCCTACTTAAATAACCTCATCGCAAAGGGTATCATTAAAACAAATTGTTGCAGGGACTGGTTTGGCTCAGTGGATAGAGCGTCGGCCTGCGGACTGGGGGATCCCGGGTTCGATTCCGGTCAAGGGCATGTACCTTGGTTGCGGGCACATCCCCAGTGGGAGGTGTGCAGGAGGCAGCTGGTCGATGTTTCTCTCTCATCGACGTTTCTAACTCTCTGTCTCTCTCATTTCCTCTCTGTGTAAAATCAATAAAATGTATTAAAAACAAAACAAAACAATTTATCAATCAGTAGATGAATGGATAAAAAATATGTGGGACATTTGCACAATGGAAAACTAGCAGCTGAAAAAAAATAGGGATATCTTACCCTTTGGGACAGCATGGATGGACCTGGAGAGTATCATGCTAAGTGAAATAAGCCAATTTGAGAAAGACAAATATTACATGATTTCCCTTATTTGTGGAATCTAATGAACATAATGAATTGACTAACAAAATAAGACCTGAAGCATGGAAGCATGGCACAGACTGGCATACTTTGATATGGAGATGGGGATGAGAAGAGATAAACCAAAGAACTTGTATACTTATATACATAGTCCATGGACATGGGCAATAGGGTGGTGAAGACCTGGGAGTGGGGGCTGGGAATAGTGAGTTAAGCGGGGGGATGGGAGATATCTGTAATACTGTCATATCCTATATAATAAAAGCCTAGGTAGTGTCGCATGATGTTGTCACAAGATGGCCACCACAAGATGGCCACCACAAGATAGCCAGCAGGGGAGGGCAGTTGGGGACCATCAGGCTGGAAGGGGAGGGCCTGAACTGTTAGTTGGACATCCCCCAAGGGGTCCCAGATTGGAGAGGGTGCAGGCCAGGCTGAGGGAAAACCTCCCTTCCGAGCAGTCTGGGATCCCTCAGGGGATGGCTGACTGATGGCTTAGGCATGCTCCCTATGGGCCTAAGCTGTCAGTTGGACATCCTTAGCACTGCCACAGAGGTGGAAGAGGCTCTCACCACCGCTGCTGCACTCACCAGCAATGAGATTGGCTCAGGGCTTCTGGTGTTGAGCGCCTGCCCCCTGGTGGTCAGTGCAGATCATAGCAACCAGTCATTCTGCTGTTGGGTTGATTTGCATATTACCCTTTTATTATATAGGATATATATCAGGAACTAAAAACAAACCAAAAAATATATAAAAACAACAATAACAGATGGTCAGAGCTGAAATGGACAGTTCTTCATAGACTATTCCCCTTCATTTAATGATCATGAAATATTGTAAATTGCCTTATCATGGTTCATGTCTGTGATTAGCTATTATACAGGGGATGGGAGTATACAGGAATCTAAATGTGATGTCTTTGTATATATCTGCATAACATTTAGATTACTTACAAAATATTTCTAAGGTAAATCTTCCCCATTGCATAATCCAAATAATGTATATATGGAAAGTAACAAATTCTCTAGTTTCTGTGATAACTATAACTTATTAGATTCCTCTAAATGAGGGTTAGAGGAGAATTATTTTCCAAACGTCTACATGTAGAAGTATCATAAATATGCTATACAATTAAAATTAATGGATTTAATTAAAGAATTTCAGTATGATTCTGAATGCTAGACCTGAATTTCAGACTACTTTCAGTTATTGTGTATCAGCAGACCAGTGGCATTCCCCAAGCCTTTGGGGAAAGTGTAGAAATGCCATCAAGTAGTGACTTAATTGATTTCAAGACAGGAATTTAATCGTGGTAAAAATTGGAAACCATTTTAACCTTTTTTAAAAATGTCTTTATTGATTAGGTATTACATATGTGTCCATATCCCCCTATTTTAACCTTTTGCCAGCAGATATTATAATATATTTCTGTATGTAACCTTGCTCTTAAATTAGTTTACTTATGATGAGTTAGTTGTCCCCTGACCCCTCTCCAGCTCTAGTCCCCCATTTCCAAGTATCTAGCTAATCCTATTCCACTAGAAAAGTCATTTACCACTCTGAGCCTTTTAGTATTAGACAGTGAGCTCCGTGAAGGAGTTTGTCTTAATCATTGTTGTGTTCAGTGTCTTTGCCCCATGCCTGGCACATAAAAAATGTTCAATATATGTTTAAACAAATAATAAAAAGTAGCTATCATTGCTATAGTTGTTATATGTATAGTTTGATTTTTAAAAATTTGAAGCTATAAAAACATCAAGTCTAATAGTGCTCAGATTAAAATTAGGGAAGCTGAGGTTCAGGGAGACTTTACTTGGCCAATGTCTCAGAATGAAGTAAATGCAGAACCATATCTGTCTCTGTGCTTCCTGACTTCCCCTTCAGTGTTCTTCTTGCTCAACAGGGAGCACACTGCAGGACTGGATGTCTTTGTCAGAAGAATGCTATATATCTTCCCCTGTATACTTATTTATCTCCGGATCTCAGAGATTCTAAAAAGAAAGCAAGAGGGTAGTTTTAAACTTACAAATCCACCAGGCCAGTGGGAAACTGAGATCAAGCTAATGGGGCATGGGCCTTCAGATCTTCATGATGTAGAGCAGGGATGTATAACCTTTTTTATGCCAAGGGCCATTTAGGTATTTATAACATCATTCGTAGGCCATACAAAATTATCAACTTAAAAATTAGCCTGCTATATTTGGTCAAACATTTGATTAATTCATCTCAAATGCTTTTGCAGGGCCAGACCAAATAATTTTCTGGCCTTATATGGCCCATGGGCCAGATGTTCCCTATCCCTGATGTAGAGGAAAAAGTGTGTCTCTGTGTGTGTAGATATATGGTGGTAATGGTGTAGGGTATTGGCTGGAAATTACAAAGTTCAGAGTTCCCTGAGTGAGGACTCAAAAAGAAAGAATGACTAGAAGATCCAGAGAGGTGGACTGAAAGAAGTAACCAAAAAGCAGTGACAATGAGGCAAGGGTGATTGAATCTGGGAATCAGAGTGGTTTGGCAGAATTCCATGTGATAATGTCAAGGCTTAAAATTCTTGAGCCTCCTCTTAGCCCTTGCAGATACCTCAATCATGTGTATATAATCACCTCTTGGCAAGCATATAGAGGAGATAATGTTTCCTTGTGGAGTCTTGCTCCACCTTGTTGCAAAGCTCATCCATCCTCCAATCAAGATGTCTGTTATTCTTCTAATTAAAAAGAAAGGTAAAATTATATGTTATTTGTAAGTCAGTATGAATTTGTTGAATGAATTTCTCCTTTATACATGTTTTACTTTCTAAGCTTAGTAGATTGTGGGCAGTGCCAAACCTAGATGTAGAATGCTGGTAGACTTACAATAACTATAGAGCCTATAGAGAAGCAATTAAGCTTCCTGGGAGGCTTAATGTCATTTTATTGCAGTCAGGGATCTGTATCAATGGAAAGTCATTGAAAAATTCAACCTAATAGACTTAATTTTTCCTTAAAAATAAATAAAAGATCCCTTATGAGCACTAATATGAACCCTTCCCACCAAAGAGATGGAGCTGTAAGAAAAAGTGATTCATAAAGGTTATTGTGCTAAGTGAAATAGTTCAGGGAAAGACAAATATAATTTCACTTATTTGTAGAATCTAAAGAACAAAATAATCAAATAAAATAAACTCATAAATATAGAGAACAAACTGATGGTTGCCAGAGAAGAGGAAGGTTGAGGGATTGGGTGAAAAAAGGGATTTAAAAGCATAAATTGGAGTTACAAAATAGTCACAGAGATGAAAAGTACACCAGAGGGAATATAGTCAATAATCCTATCTAATAAAGAGGGAATATGCTAATTAAGCCTCATGCTGTTGCAAATATGGTGGCCCCCACAGCCAATAAGGAGGGAATATGTTAATTGACTGCCTTGCCCTCAAAGATGGCAGCACCCACAGCCAATAAGGAGGGGATATGCTAATTGACTTCCCCGCCTTCAAATATGGTGGCCCCCACAGCCACAAGATGGCAGTGCCCAGTCCCCTCAGCCCCTCCGGGGCAGCAGACACTCAGCAAAGCCGGGCCTGCTCCAGGTAGGCCTTGCTGCTCCACACAGATGCCTCCAGAGTCCTCCCAAGGCACAAGCAAGCCTTGATGGTGGCTGCCCAACCACCCAGGGCCACCCAAGGCTCAGGTAACCAGGGTCAGCGAGGCTTGTACTGCCAGAAGTGGCAGCAGCAGAGTGTGATGGGGCGTTGCCTTCTCTTGATTGCCAGATTGTCCCCCACCCTTGAGGGCTCCTGGACTCTGAGAGGGGGCAGGCTGGGCTGAGGAACCCCCCTCCAATGCATGAATTTTCATGCACTGGGCCTCTAGTAATGTAATAACTACATATGATGTGAAGTGGGTACTGGGAATATTAGGAGAGCACTTTTAAAGCTTATGACTGTCTAACCATTATGCTGTACACCTGAAAATAATAGAAAATAATATTGAATGTAAACTGTACACTGAGTGGCCAGATTATTATGATCTCTGAACACATAATAATCTGGCCACCAGTGTATATCCTATATAATAAAAGGCTAATATGCAAATTGTCCCCTTGACCAGGAGTTCAACCAGTATGCAGGCCAGCCAACCGCCCATGTCCCCTCCCCCTGGCCAGGCTGGACAGACCCCCCCCAAGCACAAATTCATGCACCAGGCCTCTAATACACACACACACACACACACATACACACACACACACACACACACACACACACACACACACACACTGAGTGGACAAATTATTATGCATTCAGAGATCATAATAATCTGGCCACTCAGTGTATTAATGGGGGTATATTTCTTATCTAGCTGAGCAAGCAGGAGTTAACAGCATGATACTGAATATTACACCAGCCAGCAAAATTGATCTCTTTTCCTTAGGCCCACCAGAAAGGTAAATGCCCCCATGCTAGAGGAAGCATACTCATCCACCAATATCTAAGTTTTGTGGAAGAAACCCAGAATAAACACATCCTGTGAACTTTAAGGTCAGAGGGTCCTATTGGCTCCAGAGAAGTCAAGTCAATAACCTAGCAGGGAGAGAAGTTGCTTCACTCACCAGGAAACCTCCAACCCCAGGCAAGAAAGGGAGGGAAATGCTCATATGACTTGTGCTGAAATAGGGAAGGAAGGGAAATGTGAGATGAGACTGGAAGTTAAGTGAGAGATATGAGGAAGGAAGGGAAGTGATCAGGCATAGACACTGGCAGCCATCAGGAGTTCGAACCTCTTTGACAGCAGGAGGCAGGAAGAAAGGACAGAAGTGGCTCTGGCTGTGATGGGGCTCTTGCTGGGCCTGTTGTTCCTGGGCCACCTAATGATGGTCACCTATGGTAAGGCAGAAAATTGTCGCCTGGATGCCACTAGTGGCACAGGCAAAAGACTGGGGCGTTGGGGGTGGGATTGAATGCCTACTGAGGAAAGCCTATTTCTGCTGAGCAGGAGTTTCTCAGCCAGTACTACAGACTCTCTCAGCTTTGGTCAGAAGAGAGGGAGGTAGTTGAAGGGTGGTGAAGGATCCAGGAGGTAAGTTTTCATAGAAATGGAAAAGGATCCTTTCTTGGAAAGTATCCAAATACTTTTATGGCTCTTGTTTTTATCTCTGGGGCATTCAAAAGGTACCCAATGCTTCCCAAATTCCTCCACCATCTTCTATCTTTCAATTGAAATTCTACCATTATAACTTCAGGCTTTGATCCCTGTTAATACACATACCTCCCAAAGAAGGAATGTTGTTGAAGAGGTAGATAGGATCTTAAAAAGTAACCTCAATTTATCCTTCACTGTTATCTGATCACACACTTCCAGTGACTGCTAGTTCACTACTTTTCCAGGCCATCTATTTTATTCAGAGGAATCTCCAACTGTTAGAAAGTTATTCCTGATATTGAACTAAAAGCACTTTCCAGTGACTTCTCTCCAATGTCCTAGCGCTGTTTCTTGGATACACACAGATCAGATCTGTTTCCTCTATACTGTGACAGCCCTTAACATTTCTGAGAAGAGATATCATGTCCCCTTGACCCATCTCTTATTCAAGATAAATAGCCCCACATCCTTCAACTTGTCTTCACATAACTTACTTTCTTACAATCTTCTTGGGTAACTCACTTCCCTGTCAACATGGCTGAGAGTGTCTGGGGTAATAGTGGAAAATTAATGTTGGACACATATTCCAAAAGAGATTTGACCATAGCATAGTAACATTACTTCCTTGGGTCTTCTTCCATCTTTATATCCATGAGAATTGAGATAGTCTGTTAAGAAAATAAGACTGAGTAATAACTAAATGCAACCTATGATAAATCAAAGGGATTCTTGCTGCACCCTGTTTCTTTCATATTTTTTTTCTTTTCTCTTTCATATTTTTAGATATAGAGGTTGGATGGTATTAGTTTTGTGTCCTTTGTATGGTCAGAAAGAATCCAGCTTACCATAGCTGACTCAATTAAGGATATCCTATCTTGGGGCTCTATGATCCATCAAATTTTAGAACTTCAAGCTAGAATTAAGTCACCTAAACGGGAAAAGCATTGGTGGCAGAATTAATGCTCCTAAAAATAGTGTTATTTCTAGAGCTACAATATTTTCATTTTCTAACACCTTTTACAGTGCACTTCCCTACCTTTCTTCAAATGTGTTGGTTTGAGGTGGGACTTATAAAGGCAGGGCTGGGCTCATAGAAATATTTTGTAAATGTTAAATTTAAATCATGTGTGGACATGCATGTGAGAGCTCATATGTTTATTACATCATTCCCAAACTCTGAGGTCCTCCAAACCTGAAAGCAGGGCTTTCATTTGAGTGTAGGATTTTACACTGTAAGACCTGAGATTCACAAAAAACAAACAATGGAAAAAAAATAAGAACAATAATAAATAAATAAATAAATAAATAAATAAATAAATAAATAAAAAAGACCTGAGATTCAGGACATACTGAATGACCAAGAATGCCTTCCTCTCCCTGGATCTTAGTGTACCCAGATCATTTGTACAGTGAGGGGATCATGTTAGCTGGCCTCAAAGGGCCCTGCTAACTGGACAGCTCTTTAGACTATTTGGCTTCACTTCTGAAGAGCCTCTAGGGGCCCAAATCAGCTGTTAAGCTTAAAGCATATGTTGAAATAATCATAATAAAAATAAATAATAATATTTTCATTTTATGAATATTATAAAATTTTATAAACATTTATTATATAAGTTAATAATCTATCTAGGAGGCAGCACAAAAGAGGAAGAGTGGCCAGACACAGGAATGTGGGGTCATGGGAAGATCTCACCCTCTGTGTAATGGTAGGAGGAAAAAGATTCAAAAAGGGATCTAGACCAAGTTGTGTAAAGGGGTCCACACCCAGAAAACTAGGTATTTTTTTTATTTAGTAACATTACACAGGCCCCAGACTTTTTTCCCCCTAAGTCCAGTTCCTGGACTAGAATGGGCCCCTGTATTCTTCCCTCTTTCTAAAGTTAAACCCTTTTCCAACAAAGCCTTTTGAGTCAATGATCATCCCTGGTATTTCTCTTGAAGGGAGCTAATATTTGAATAAACTTATGTTCTTTCCTGAGGGAAAAAAGCAAGGCTCTAAAGTTCTTGGAAAAGATTTTTTAGAAAGTAGCCAACAGATGGGAGAATTATTTTCCAGGCAGTCAGGGAATATTATCCAAGGATCAGATAATATCCCTTTAAGTCATGCCAAGTAGGCCCAAGTAAGGGGATTGCTGGCTTTAGCCACAACTGAAGCCAGAAACCCCTTAGTAAGTTTAATAAGTTAGTAAGAAGGTAAGAAGGTAGTAGCTTCTGAAAGCCTTTATTTTATGCCTAGAGGCCAAGATCTGTTCCTGCTATGTGTGTATCTTTGGATAATGATCTTTCTCTCTCTGAGCCTTAGCCTTGCCCATATATACCATTAGTGAATGTGACTAAGTGGTTTCTAAAAGCCCGTAAATCTATGCAATTCTAGAAATCTCCAAAATACTATCTTGCCCAGTCCTCCAATGCCGCAGTCTTTTCGCTGCAAGGATTCAGGAATCTGGAGAAGGGCTGCACATAAATTAATAGAGACTATACAAGAAATATAAATTTGGAAGGCATTTTGGGGAGCCAGATGGAAACTTAGCTCTAGTGACTAAGTTCCCCGAATCTCTGGACCCACCGCTTTTTATTTACTGGAAAACACAGTGGCCCTTTAGGAAAGCAGATATACATATCAAAGGTAAGGTTTCATAAACAGGAAAAGATTATCAGGTTAGGGGAAATGGTTACAGCTGTTCAGCAGCAGGTAATAATATGCAGATTTTCAGCCCTGCTGAAGCCCCAAGGTCCATCAGACTTCTGAAGAACTTCTTGCATAATTATGACCTGCTGGAATTTGCCTTCAGCACCCCAAGACCTGTTGTACTAGGTCCCTAACTATTTTGTGGTTTTCATGGTTCCATAATGTGTAGAACATCCACTCAAGTGTTGATGCTTTCCTGAAATAGATTTTCCCTAACCAATCTTCCAGGAAAGCAAGGAGTATTGCTTAATTTGGCCAACATTTCACATTGACTTCCATGCCAGCCTTGTTTTTGGAGGCAAAGGCTACTGTGCACTTTTTGGCTACCCTATAAACCAGGGATGGCCTATTACCTGCCCATAATTTGGTGGGTTCCATCAGGCTGTGAAGGGTGACTTCCTTGCCTGCTCATGCCTTAAGTTCTCTTTTAGGTCATTATTAAAGCTTACTCTGATCCAATCTAATTGATCTGTCCACCTTAGAGAAAACATAGTGAAGACTTCTATAGGATAAGAAGAATCAAGACAAATATGAGAAGTTTCCCTTAAAGCATGGGACAGGACTGGCATTTATCCAACACCTACTGAATGCCAACCACTATGCTAGGTTATTTAACACCTATGAGCTCATTTTATCTTCATAGTAACCTTCTGTTTATTATCACCTCCATTTTATTGATAAAGCTCAGACAGGTTTAGCAATTTACCCATGGTCACACAGCAAAATATATGGTAGAGCAGACCTTGGATTTATATTGGTGTTATTATTCTTACTCACCATGCAGCCTTTCACTCCTCTCCTGAATTTACTAGGTACTCCTACTCAATGTTTTTTAGGTTTTTTTCCTCTTTTTTTGTATAATAGGGATTGTTGTAATGTATAAGTTAATGCTATTGAGGTTACCTTCATTCTGTAAATAAAAAAACAAGAGGAATAGTATAATGTTACTTTTCCTGTGATGCCCTGTGCCTACCATATACTTTACCTTTATTCTACTACTGAATAAATAGGAAGAAGAGGAGAAAAGAACACAAAAAAGAACAAAGAGGATAAAGATGAAAGGATGGGTAGAAGAAAGGAGAGGGGAATAAAAAAAGTAAAATTGGAATAACATGAGATTATTAGAAGTCTGGTTACTAACTCTGTCCCATAACTCTATTCTGAGATGGAAAAGTCATGTTTGACCCAATACTAAAAATGACTTCCAAGATTGGTAAATTGGGACTGGCTTTCCATGTTCTTGACAGAGCAGAGTGATCTATGTGAGAATCCCCAGCATTTTCCCAAAGAGGATAACATGAGCCAGGCCTCGCAGTTCCCCCGAGGTTAGAAGGAAAACATACAAACATGTAGCAAAGGCATTTTCAGCTGCTCCAGATGGCCTCAGAGCAGAATTATGCTTTGTTCCACAGGAGGGGAGTATGAGAATAATTTTAGGAAAAGGGGAGGGAGATTTGGTAGAGCTGGAGGAAGATTAGTGGAGAAGAGCCACCCTATCTCCCAGGTGGGTGTGCCATCTATATCTGTATTCTTCCTCTGTTGCCCATCTTCAGGCTCTCCCATCCTTGAAGCTCCTGAGAGTGTGACAGGGCCTTGGAAAGGGGAGGTGAATATTCCTTGCACCTTTGCTCCTCTGAAAGGCTACACCCAAGTCTTGGTAAAGTGGCTGGTACGACGTGACTCAGACCCAATCACCATCTTCCTACGTGACTCCTCTGGAGATCATATCCAGCAAGCAAAGTACCGGGGCCGCTTGCACATTAACCGCGAGGTTCTAGGAGATGTGTCCCTCCAACTGAAGACCCTGGAGATGGATGACCGGAGCCACTACACTTGTGAAGTCACTTGGCAGACTCCTAATGGCAACCAAGTGGTGGGAGATAAGATCATTGAGCTTCGCGTCCAGAAACGTGAGTCACTGTGGGGATAGGAAAGTACTTATTGGCAAAGATTCAATAAAAGACTATAATCCTAGAAAACCTTGAGAAACCCAGAGACATTTGTGCTCATCAGAGTAAGTGTATAGGCAAAGTATCCTCAGGGACACTTTCATGGCATAATTTAAAAAATCTTGGGAAGGGTCTTTGGCCTTCAAATCTCTATCTCTTGAGTGTCATAGAAATTCTTGCATCAACAGTTTTTGTCCTCTTTGGGCTCTGAGTCTTAAAATTCATAAAAATGAGGATATCTGATCAGGATATTGGATATTGAATTGATGTTGACATAGAAGCTCTGGGGACAGGGATGCAAGGGCCAGCTTAGATGAGTTTTGTTGACTTGACAATTATACATATATCTCCTGTAATTCAAAAGCTAAACAATCCCAAAGCTACTCAAGCTTAAAAAAAGCTATCTTATCTTTTTTACAGTCAGTTGATTTTTAACTCCAGGTAGTCCAAAACCCAGATAATACAAAACAGTACCTAATCTTCTAAAGTAAGGTATTTTTATTTACATTGTCCTATATGCTCATTTTAGTTCCCTTTGTAGATATGTACATATCCCTATATTCGGAAAATATGTTTCAGCTTTGTGTTCCCATATTCTTGTAATTTACCATAACCTCTTCTTTTGTCTTCCCTTTGCAGTCCCTGTTTCCAAGCCCACAGTGACAACTGGCAATGGCTATGGCTTCACAGTGCTCCAGGGAACGAGGATTAGCCTTCAATGCCAGGCTCAGGGTTCTCCTCCCATCAGTTATGTTTGGTACAAGGAACAGACAAACAACTCAGAACCTATCATAGTAACAACCTTGAGTACCTTACTTTTCAAGCCTGCAGTGTTGGATAATTCAGGCTCCTATTTCTGTACTGCTAAGGGCCGGGTAGGCTCTGAGCAACGCAGCAACATTGTGAAGTTTGTGGTCAAAGGTGAGCAACCCTCTCTCCTGGTGAGCATATCCATGGACAATCTGATTCTAGATATACCCCAGTAGAATGTCTTTATTCCAGAGAAGAGAGATTGATGTGTGTGAGGGGGAGGGGTATTGGGTTGTAAAATCACAAAGAAAGAAAAATTTTGGACTTGGGAAAATAGGACAGGAGATAATACTTGTCCTGCTGTAGGTTAAGTAGATGAAGATGGTAAAGGAAAAAGTGACATTTGCTAGATATGTAGTTTCTTTCAATTTTCCTACCTTTTTGCAAAAGCCAACTATAAGTTCTAGTTCAGGTGGCAATGAAGACTAAGTCTGGTTAATCAAGATTATTTCTTACAGCATTATCCTGGGAGTACTACAAACTGTGTACATAAAGACTGTAGGGCCCTAGTTGGTTTGGCTCAGTGGATAGAGCATTGACCTACAAATTGAAGGGTCCCAGGCTCGATTACAGTCAAGGGTACATGCCCAGAATGTGGGCTCCATCCCCAGTAGAGGGCATGCAGGAGACAGTCAGTCAATGATTCTCTTTCATCACTGATGTTTCTATCTCTCCCTCTTCCTTTCTGAAATATATATATAGTAGGGACAGGGGTTTAAATGAACAGCACAGCAATGATATATCTAAGTGACTCTTGCTTCCTTCCAAGAGATTCTTTAGAAGGAACGATGTGTTTCCCCATCAAAACATTTTGGGAACAACCTGTTTTAGGGAAATTTCCTCAGAACCTCCTAAAAATCACTATCCTCTGAGGATAGTTTTAAATAAGGAATGTCATCAAACTGGATCTCACCAATTGTATTAGCAGACTTATGTTAGTTTGAGACTCCTGCATTTGACTGAAAGGATTTGTTTTCCAAGTTGAGTTGTAATGACAATGTGCATGCTGTAGGTTTTGGTCTGTTAATTTTTTGAGAAACAAGGATTGTCTCATTCTGAGATTATTATATGAATACTGGCCCAGTTCTATGAGAGTTTACAATCTGGTCAAGCAGAGAGGGCAGGGAATGTCCAGAAAGTCCAAGAATGTGTACTTTAAGGAGAAACAAGTTGTAATTTTCACCTTTCTGTAAGTCAGTTCCTAGCCCATCTGGTCAGGAACTTGATCACAACCAATCAATCTGTGTATTTCTTATCATAGTCCATGCTTATAGACAATAAAGCAATGCTCATGATTTCCCCTACTTACAGATGAGGAACTTAGGCTCAGAGAAATTACTTGAACCTTTCACCTTTTCTGCTTGCTGAGCCAAGCTTCTTTCACTTCATTTTTTTTTTTTTACCTGACTCCTTCTCTACTTAAACTGTATGCCATGAATCTGGTCCCCTGTTTTATATCTACCTAATATAGTTCTCAGCCCCTCATCTCTCTCCCTCAACCACTGTGCTGTTTCTCAATTCTGGGATAGCCTTACAGACCGTGTCTTTCCTCATGCTCTTGGACTACTGAGCTCTCTCTTCTCACACACACAAAAAAATACAGATATGCATTACCCCATGTTAGTTTTATGCTCTGTGACATCCACTTCTTGTACCCATGCCGTATGCAAATAAATTTGCTCATTTTTGTCCTATTCCTAATATCAGTTATTCATCTTCTCCTTATCTAAGAAGATCAAGGTGAATTCTACCAACCACCTTCTCTGCCTTAACTTTTCTTTACCCATTACCTCTTGGATTAAAGTAAGACGTGTCATTCTTCTTTCTACAGCAAACCCTCTACTTGATGTCTTCATCACAGCTATTCCAACCCCGTCTTCCATCCATTATCCTCTATCAAAGCCTAGTATATGTGTATATATATATATGCCTAACATATGTATGTAAGCCTAGTGTGTGTGTATATATATATATATATATATATATGCAAATAACATATATATGATTATTTTACATTCAATATTATTTTGTATTAATTAAAACAGCATAGTGGTTAAATAGTCATATACTTTATGTATATATATATGTAAGTCATATACTTTATGTATATATGTAAATAACATATATATGATTTTTTACATTCAATATTATTTTGTATTAATTAAAACAGCATAGTGGTTAAATAGTCATATACTTTAAAAAGTGATCCTACAAATGTTTCAAGTGCCCACCTAGCACCATACATAGTTATTATAATATTATTGATTATATTCTCCATTCTGTACTTCATATCCCCATGACTATTTTGTATCTACCAATTAGTACTTCTTAATCTATTACTGAGCCCACCAAACCTCCCCCCTCTGACAACTATCAGTCTGTTCTCTGTACCTATGAATCTATTTCTATATTATCTTTTTGTTTATTTAGTTATTTAAATTCCACATATAAATGAAATCTTATGGTATTTGTCTTGGACTGTTTTATATTGGCTATTTCAAATAACGATGCAGTAAATATAGGGGTGCATGTATACTTTCAAATTAGTGTTTTGGGTTTCTTTGGCAATATAGCTAGAGATGGAATTTCTGGGTCATAAGGCAGTTCTATTTTTTATTTTTTGAGGAATCTCCATATTCGCTATAGCCACTAAACCAATCTGCATTCACACCAACAGTGCATGAGGGTTCCCATTTCTCCACATCCTCAACAACACTTGCTGGAAGCCAATTCCAACATATAGCAGGGCTGAATCATCTGGAAATGGCTGAGGGCATTTCCCCAAACCTGAAAAGGATGCTTTATTTATTTATTTATTTATTTATTTATTTATTTATTTTTAATTATCACCACAATTTATTTTTAGAACTTTTTTTTAATCATTCTAGAGAAACTGTATCCATTAAACAATAATTCTTCATTGTCCCTTCCCAACAGACTCATAACCACAGCTGAGGGCATTTCAACCTACATGTTATTGCCTCCTACTGGACAAACACTTGAACAGCTTTAGGCAGTTCCTCCAATCTGACAATGGATTCTGTATACCAAACCTTAAACTTTGATGTGTATATCTACCTTGACTTAGGAAAAGCAATAAGTCTGGAGAGATAGGAGAACTTGGTTTCTTTAGCCAAGCTCCTCTGGTCCTCCAAATGCCTCCCCAAATTATGTTTCATCTCTGGACTCTTGATTAATTTACACACAGTGCCTTCTCCATATTCCTGAACCCCTTGCAGATGCCAAGAAAGACCACCAGCAAACACTTCTTGTTTGTTGATTTATGGATGATTACCATTCTGATAGGAGTGAAGTGACATCTCATTGAATATTTTTAAATTTCATTTTTATAAAGAGAGAGGAAGAGAGAGACACATTCATGCACTTATTTATGCATTCATTGGTGATTCTTGTATGTTCCCTGACCAGGTTCATAGGTTGATGACCTCTAGGTTCATAGGTTGATGCTCAACCACTGAGCAACACTGGCTGGTCAAGTGCCTTCATTTTAATTTGCATTCTCTAGTGATTATTGATGTCGAGCATCTTTTCATTTATCTACTTGCCATCTGTATATGTCTATTCAGATCCTTTGCCCATTTCTTAGTGGATTATTTGTAGGCTTTTTGGCATTGAGTTGTATATGTTTTTAACAAATTTAGTTATTAACCAGTTATCAGATGCATCATGCTGCATATGTTCTCCTATTCGGCAGGTTGTCTTTTCCTTTTTCTTATGGCTTCTTTTGCTGTAAAACGTTTTACTTTGATATAGTCCCATTTGTTTATTTGTCCTTTGTTATCTTTGACCAAGGAGATATATAAGAAAAAAAATTGTTACTTATGTTTTTTTTCTAGAAATTTTATGGTTTCAAGTCTTACATTTTAACTAACACATTTTGAGTTTATTTTTGTATATGCTGTCAGATGGTGGATATGTTTTATTTATTTTTTTTGCATTTATTTGTTCAAATTTCCCAACACCATTTATTGAATAGACTATTTACCCCCATTGTATGTTATTGCTTCTTTTGTCATATATTAATTGACCATATAGGCATGGGTCAATTAATATGTACTTCGGGGCTTTCTGTTATGTTTCATTGATGTATGAGTCTGTTTTTTTGTTGTTGTTGTTGTTTGTTTGTTATTTTAATACCAGCACCAGGATGTTTTCTTGATGGACATAAAGGGAGAAATCAACAGTAATTCAATCACAGTAGGGGACTTTAACACAACATTGAAATCAATGGATATATCTTACAGAGAGAAAAACAAGGAAATGGCGGCCTTAAATGATACAGTAGAGCAGTTGAATTTAAATGCTATTTCAAGAGAATTTAATCTTAAAATATCAGAATGTACATTCTTTTCTAGTGCACATTGAACACTTCCTAGAATAGAGCACATGTAGTGTAGCTTGTAGTGTAACTTGATATTAGGTATTGTGATACTTCCAACTTTGCCATCCTTTCTCAAGGTTGTTGTGGCCATTCAGGGGATATTGTAATTCCATGTAAATATTTGGATTATTTGTGTTATTTCTGTGAAAAAAGCCATTTGTGTTTTGATAGGAATTGTGTTGAGTCTATGGGTTTCCTTGGATAGTGTGAACATTTTAACTATATGTGGCTTCTTAAATTTTTTTCTTCAATGTTTTATAACTTTCCAAGTACGTTTTTTTTTATACTCTTGTTTAGATTTCTTTCTACATCTTTTTTATGCAATTGTAATTGAGATTGTTTTTAGTTTTCTTTCTTTTAATTCATTACTGGTTTACAAAAATGCAACTGATTTCTATATATTTATTTTGTACCTTGCTACTTTATGAATTTATTTATAAGTTCTAGTACTTTTTTGGTGAAATCTTCAGAATTCTTTATTTCTATTATCATGTTATTGATAAATAATGGCAGTTTAACTACTTTTTTCCAATTTAGATGGTTTTTATTTATTCTTCTTGTGTGATAGCTGTATGTAGGACTTCCAGTACTATGCTGAATAAAATTGATGAAAGTGGACATCCTTGTCTTATTCCTAATCTTAAGGGAAACACTTTTAGTTTTTCTCCATTGAGTATGGTGTTACCTGTGGGTTTGTCATAAATAGGCTTTATTATATTGATGTCTGATCCTCTATTTCCACTTTTCTGGAGTTTTATCACAAAATAGATGCTGCGTTTTATCAGCATCTATTGATATGACTATATGATTTTAATCCTTTATTTATTTTATGTTGTGTATCATGTTAATTGATTTGTGTATATTGAACTATTTTTGCAGACCAGGAATAATTCCCAATTGATCATGGCATATGATCTTTTTAATGTATTGTTGAATTTAGTTTGTGAATATCTTGTTGAAGATTTTTGAATCTATATTCACCAAGAACATTGGCCTATAATCTTTCTTTCTAATGTCTTTATTTGGTTTTGGAAGCACAATAATATTGGCCTTGTAACATAAGTTAGGAGGTACTTCTTCCTCTTAAAATTTTTGGAATACATTGAGAAAAATAGGTGTTAATTCTTTGAATCTTTGATAAAATTCACTTGTGAAACCATCTGGTCCATGATTTTTGTTTACTGATAGGTGCTTTTTTCCCCCTTCATTATTGCTTAAATTATATTTGTTGTAATTAGTCTGTTCAGATTTTCTGTTTATTCTTGATTCAGTCTTGGAAGATTATATCATTTCTTCCAGGTTGTCCAATTTGTTTTCATATAATTGTTCATAGTATTTTTTTTTTATAATTCTATGTATTTATGTGGTGTCATTTATTTCTTCTCTTTCATTTCCTGTTCCATTTATTTGGGTCCTCTCTGTTCTTTTTCTTGATGAGTTTCATTAAAGGTTTATCAATCTTGTTATCTTTTCAAAGTAGCAGGTCTTGTTTCCTTTTCTTTTTTTTAAAAAGCTTTTTAAATATATATATTTTATTGATTTTTTACAGAGAGGAAGGAAGAGGGATAGAGAGCTAGAAACATCTATGAGAGAGAAACATTGATCAGCCTCCTCCCGCACTCCATCCCACCCCCCACAGGGGATGTGCCCACAACCAAGGTACATGCCCTTGACCAGAATCGAACCTGGGATCCTTTAGTCCACAGGCTGATGCTCTATCCACTGAGCCAAACCAGTTTTGGCAAACCAGTTTTCAATGATCATTTGCACTGTTGTTGTTGTTGTTGTTGTTATTTTGTTTGTTTGTTTGTTTGTTTTGTTTTTCTTTTCTTTTTTGTGTGTGGGTTTTTTTTGTTGTTGTTTGTTTTAGACTCTATTTTATTTATTTTTTTGCTATGGTCTTTATCATTTCTTTATAGTAACTGGACTTGGTTTGTTCTTTTTATAGTTCCTTTAGGTGTAAGGTTAGATTGTTTATTTGAAATATTTCTTGTTTCTTGAGGTGGCGTGTGTTGCTACGAATTTCCCTCTTAGAATTGCATTGCTGTGTTCCATCAATTTTGAGTTTTCATTTTTATTTGTCTCAAAATATCTTTTTATATCTTTATTGATCTCACTGTAATCCATTCATTGTTTAATAACATGTTATTTAGCCTTCAGGGGTTAGTGTTTTTCAGTTTTTTTTTCTTTTAATTGATTTCAAGTTTCATACCATTGTGGTCAGAGAAGATGCTTGATATGATTTCAATTTTCTTATATTTATTGAGACTTATTTTGTGTCCTAACATGTGCTCTATCCTAGAAAATGTTCAATGTGCACTAGAAAAGAATGTATATTCTGCTCAATTCCACCCAATGGGGGTGGACCCATCTGGGTCTGCATCTTCGAAGTGCATGCGGGCAGTGGGCAGGGACTTGACTGTAGTTCCCATGGTGTGCCCCAGACTCTGACAGGAGGGATATTTTCATATACATTTTACTAATTTTATTTCATCTCTGACACTTCTATTATTGAGAAAGGGCAAATAATATTAAAATATTTCCTCTAATTCCCTTTTAAAGTGCACAAATTTCGTCCACCTGGCCACTAGTTAGCTAACAAAAATGCCAATGGTGATTGTAAGAAATGTTTGATGCCTCTGAGAAATAATAGTACCATTTCAGAAATGATTCAAGCATGTGAGAGTGTGGGATCAGGCACTTTTCAAGCAAACTTTCTAGCTGCCTCTGCAACAGCGGGGAATATGCTTTAATTGTGGAGGAGCAGGACATTTCAAAAAAGAATGTAGGCAACCAAGAAGGACAAAAGGTGGTGCCCCGGGAAAGGCATGAGCATTCCACCTCCCAATTCAAACAACACAGATTCAACCACTTTATGTCCTAGATGTCAAAAAGGAAATAATTGGGCCGGTGTTGGAGAGTGAGATTTTTTTTGCCTATTCCAGAGCGGCAGTGGACTATGCCTCAGATAGAGTTGTCAGTGCTGACACTAGGCCAGGCCTTGAGATAGGGTCTCATGGCCCCTTCCTAGCATGTAGGCCTTCTTTAATAGATCACTGTCAGCTTTCTGAAGAACAGAATGACCCTGTGAATAACATGGTCTTCAATAGATCCTGACGTTGCTTGGGAAAAACTGTTTTGTCTTGGGTTACTTGTTCTGCAAAAACAGGATGTGGTTAATGGGCTTAAAAGCAGTCTTACACAAATGGTCGCTGCTGCTCTCCGCACCCCCTGCATGGAGAATGGCAGGGCAGTTGCCTGGATAAAGGCTCCCTAAATTTTATTTATTTTTATTTTTAAAACATATTTTATTGATTTTTTTACAGAGAGGAAGAGAGAGGGATAGAGAGATAGAAACATCGATGGAAGAGAACCGTCGATCAGCTGCCTCTTGCACACCCCCTACTGGGGATGTGCCCATAACCAAGGTACTTGACCAGAATCGAACCTGGGACCTTTCAGTCCGCAGGCCGACACTCTATCCACTGAACCAAACTGGTTTCGGCAAAGCTCCCTAAATTTTAATTTAGTCTGGGCTGCAGTGGTTGTTCACTTGCCTTCGCTCCACAACACCAGTCAATGTAGATTAAAATTTCATAAAAATGGGCAGTTGTTAAATCAAGACATAGGGAATGGCCAACCACAGGGAAATAAAAAAGTCAAAATCAAATAGAGGGATGTCCAACTGCCAGTTTAGGTCTGATCCACAGGGGTCCCAGATTTCGAGAGGGTGCAGGCCAGGCTGAGGGACCTCCCTCCCCCTGACCCCCATGCACAAATTTTGTGCACCAGGTCTCTAGTTGTTTAATAACATGCTCTGTAACCTCAATGTATTTTTTAATTTTTTTCACTGTAGTTAATTTCAAACTTCATGTCATTGTGATCCGAGAAGATGCTTGGTATTATATCAATTTCCTTGAATTTATATAGACTTGTTTTGTGTTCTAATCTGTGGTCTATCTTTGAGAATGTTCCACGTGCACTTGAGAAGAATGTGGATTCTGTTCCTTTGGGGTGAAATATTCTGCAGATATCAGTTAGATCCATCTGATCGAGGGTGTCATTTAAGGCCTCTGTTTCCATGTTAATTTTTTATCTGGAAGATTTATCCAATGATGTCAGTGGGGTATTAAAGTCCACCACTATGTATTGCTATCAATCTCACCCTTAAAATCCATCAAGAGTTTTTTAATGTACTTAGGTGCTCGTATATTGGGTGCATATATGTTTGCAAGGGTTATATTTTCTTGTTGAATCATTTCCTTTACTATTATAAAGTGTCCTTTGTCTTAAAGTTTATTTTGTTTGATATGGGTATTAATAAACCAGGGTTTTTTTTTCCCTTTACATTTTTTCATTTCCACTACCAAAGAGAGTGATGGGATATATATATTTACATCCTTCACTATCAATCTGAGTGTATCTTTTGTTATCAGGTGGGTCTCTTGTAGACATCAAATATATGGGTCAGGCTTTATTGTCCATTCAGTCACCTTATGTCTTTTGACTGGAGCATTTAATCCATTCACTTTTAATGTTATTATTCATAGGTATTTATTTATTGTTATTTTTATTTTCTTTAAGCCTATGATACCCTATCTTCTATTATTCTTTTTGAAGCAGTCTCTTTAACATTTCTTGCATTGTTGGTTTGGTGGTAATTTACTCCTCAAACCTTTTTTTTCTGGAAGGCTTTTTATTTCACTTTCAATTTTAAATGATAGCTTCACTGGATACAGTAGTCTTGGATTTGGGCCCTTGCTTTTCATTACTTTAACTTCTTCATGCCACTTCCTTCTAGCCCAAAGTATTTCTATTAAGAAGTCAGTTGACATTCTAATGGCAACTCCTTTCTATTCAATTTCCTGCCTCTCTTGCTGCCTTTAAGATTCTTTTGTTGCCTTTAGCATTTGTCATTTTGATTATGATGTATCTAGGTGTGGGTCTCTTTGCATTCATGTTGATTGCATTGTTGAATTTGTGTGGCATTTTCCTTCACCTGGTTGGGGAAGTTTTCTGTCACTATTTATTCAGACAGGTTCTCTGCTCCACATTCACATTCTTCTATGATATTCCTATGATGTGATGTTGCTATATTTCATGTTGTCCTGGAGCTCCCTTAAGCTATTTTCCATATTTTTAATTCCTTTTTATATTTGCTGATCTAATTGAGCATTTATTTCTACCTTGTCTTCCAAATCGATGATTAAATCCCCTGCTTTATCCAAGCTACTTTTAATCCCTTCCAGTGTGTTCCTCATGTCAGATATATCATTCTTCATTTCTGTCTGGTTCTTGTTATTAGCCTCTATTTCCCTTTCATGCTATTGTAATTTCCACTAAGTTCATTAAGCATCTTTATAACCATTGCTTTCAACTCTATATCTTTTTTTTAATGTATTTTATTGATTCTTTACAGAGAGGAAGAGAGAGGAATAGAGAGTTAGAAACAACGATGAGAGAGAAATATTGATCAGCTGCCTCCTGCACACTCCCCGCTGGGGATGTGCCCGAAACCAAGGTACATGCCCTTGACCAGAATTGTATTTGCTTCTATGTATTAGGTAAAACTGCTATGTCTCTCAGTCTTTGTGGAATGGCTTTATGTACAAAGTGTCTTAAAGGGTCCAGTGGTGTAGTCTCTGTTTTCACCTGAGCTGGATGCTCTAAGAATGCTCTTAGTGCACATTGTTTAGGTTCTCCTGTTGTAATTGGGACTTGATTGTTGATGTCCCATGTGTGGGAGGGATCTCCCCTCCAACTTGCTGCTAGTGAGGTTCAACCCCAATGTCATTGTGCCAGCTGTCGAGTGCTTGGGTACTCTTTAGCCCAGAGGCTGGGTCTGCCTTGAGTCTCCCAACTTGATGAACCTTGTTCTGAACTGTACAGACTTCCTCCAATGGAGCTGTTCCTGCAGATGTCAGTTGCAGGGGCTTGGGGTCCCACTGGCTGTTGCCTTGCTGAGCAGTTCTGGATGGTGTCTGTGGCTGGAACCCAACTGCTGCTTCTGACTAATTATATCAGGCAAAGACTCAAAGCCTCCAGAAACTGCCTCTGCCTGCAGTCTGATTGGATTCATTCTGGAGTAGCCTTAAGCAATTATCCATAATTGGGCTGAGAGGTTGTCCAACAGGTTGGGGCAATTACTTCTGCCTGGAGGCTAATTGTTATTCGCAGTCTCTTAATGGGTACATGCCTTTGACCAGAATCGAACCCAGGACCTTTCAGTCTGCAGGCTGACGCTCTATCCACTGAGCCAAACCGGTCTCAGCTATTTTTTCTTTATTAGGGTATTATATAAGTGTCCTTATCCCCCATTGCCTCCCCCCCCCCCCACTTCCCATTTGTGCCCTCATGTCCCTAGTGTTTGTGTCCATTGGATATGCTTATATGCATGCATACAGATCCTTTGGTTGACCTCTACTTCTTTCCCCCAACCCCTCCCAGCATTCCATTTGAGGTTTGGCAGTCTTAACAATGCTTCTCTGTGTCTTGATCTGTTTTTATTCATCAGTTTATGTTGCTCACTTATTCCACAAATGGGTGAGATCATGTGATATTTATCTTTCTATGACTGTCTTCTTTCATTAGCATAATGCTCTCCAGGCCCATCCATGCTGTTGCAAATGGTAGGAGTTCCTTCCTTTTTTATTTTTTAAAATATATTTTATTGATTTTTTCAGAGAGGAGGAGAGAGGGATAGAGAGCTAGAAACATCGATGAGAGAGAAACATCAACCAGCTGCCTCTTGCACACCCCCTACCGGGGATGTGCCGGCAACCAGAGTACATGCCCTTGACTGGAATCGAACCTGGGACCTTTCAGTCCACAGGCCGACGTTCTATCCATTGAGTCAAACCGGTTTTGGCAGGAGTTCCATCCTTTTTACAGCAGCTTAGTATTCCATTGTGTAGATGTACAACAGTTTTCTAATCCACTCATCTGCTGATGGGCATTTAGACTGTTTCCAAATCTTAGCTATTGTAAATTATGATGCTATAAACATACTGGTACATATCTCCTTTCTGATTAGTATTTATGTTGAGAGAAATCATTTGATAATCTAATGGGAGATTCCTTGTATATAACTTTCTGTCTCTCCCTTTCAGCCTTTAAGATTCTCTCTGTGTCCTGAATATTTGCCATCATAATTATGATGTGTTTTCATTTGAATCTTTTTGGGTTCATCTTTTTTTGGATTTGCTGTGCTTGTGTGACTTTTAACTTAAGCATCTTTATATTTCTAGAAGTGGGATCACTGGGTCAAATAGGAGTTCCATTTTGACTTTTTGAGGAAACTCCATAGTGTTCTCCACAGTGGCTGCACAAGTGTGCATTCCCACCATCAGTGAAGGAGGGTTCCTTTTTCTCTGCATGTTGGCCAGCACTTGTCATTTGTTGATTTGTTGTTGATAGCCATTCTGAAAGATGTGAGATGTTACCTCATTGTCGTTTTGATTTGCATCTTTCAGATGATTAGTGACTTTGAGCATGTTTTCATATGTCTCTTGGCCTTCTGTATGTCCTCTTTTAAAAAGGGTCTATTTAAGTTCTTTGCCCATTTTTTACTAGATTGTTTATCTTCCTTTAGTTAGGTTGTACGAGTTTCCTGTAAATGTTGGAAACTAAACACTTATCAGAGATAACATTGCTCTCTTTCTAATTCAATAAGTTGTAGAGTTAGATAATTTATTATAATTTTTTCTTATTTTTTGAAGTAGGCCTGTAGAGCTATAAATTTCCCTCTTAGGGCTGCTTTCAGTGTGATCGATATATTTTGGGTTGTTTTGTTTTCATGGATGTTTTAAATTTCTTCTTTGTTTTCTTTGGTAACCCAATCATTGTTTAATAGCATGCTATTCCGCTTCCAAATGTTTGATTTTTTTTATTGTTTTTATTATAATTTATTTCAGTATTATGCCATTGTGGCTTGAAATGATGCTTGAAATGACTTTAATGTTCTTGAATTTGGAGAGACTTTGCCTGTGATCCAATATGTGTTCAATCTTTGAAAATGTCCCTTGTGTGCTTGAGAAGAATGTATATTCTGTAGCTTTGGTGTAAAATGTTCTGAAGATGACAATTAAGTCCATCTGATCTAGTGAGTCATTTAGGATTGCTGTTGCTTTGATGATTTTTGTATTCAAGATTTATCCAGTGATGTCAGTGAGGTATTAAAGTCCCCTACTATGACTGTATTGTTGTTGATCTCTCCATTTATATCTTCCAGGAGGTTTTTAAAAAAATGTATTTGGGCCGAAACCGGTTTAGCTCAGTGGATAGAGCATCAGCCTGCGGACTGAAAGGTCCCAGGTTTGATTCCAGTCAAAGACATGTACCTTGTTGTGGGCACATCTCCAGTAGGGTGTGTGCAAGAGGCAGCTGATCGATGATTCTTTCTCATCAATGTTTCTAACTCTCTATCCCTCTCTCTTCCTCTCTGTAAAAAATCAATCAAAAAATGTATTTGGGTGCTCCTGCATTGGATGCATATATGTTTACCAGTGTTATATTCCCTTTAGTATTATGAAGTGGCCTTCATTATCTCTTGTTATGGCCTTCAGTTTGAGGTCTATTTTGTCAAATATAAAGTATTGCTACCCCAGCTTTTTTCTCATTTTCATGTGTATGAAAGATATTTTATCAACTTTTTACTTTCTGTCTGTGTGAGTCCCTTGTTCTGAGGTGGGTCGTCTACAAGAGATATAGATCATATTTTCTTATCATTCAGCCACTCAATGTCTTTTGATTGGATCATTTAGTCTATTTACATTTAAAGTTATTATTGATAGGTACGTGTGTGTGTGTGTGTGTATGTGTGTGTGTGTGTGTGTTTTGTGCTCGTGTTTCTTATTCTTTTTCTTCTTCTTCTTCTTCTTTTCTACCAGTCCCTTTAGCATTTCTTGAATTGCTGTCTTGAATTGAGTATTGATAAACTCCCTTGACCTTTTTTGGCTGTGAAGCTCCTTATTTCCCCTTCAATTTTGAATGATAGCCTTACTGGATAGAGTATTCTTGGATTCAGTCCCTTGTTTTGTATCACTTTGTAAACTTTCTTCCATTTCTTCCTGGCCTGATGTGTTACTGCTGATAAATCATTTAATAATCTAATGGGAGATCCCACATGTGTAACTTTCTGTCTCTCTCTTGCAGCCTTTAAGATTCTCTATGTGTCCTGAACTTTTGCCATCCTAATTACGATGTGTTTTCGTTTGGGTCTTTTTTGTTCATCTTGTTTGGGACTTTCTGCACTTATGTGACTTTTTTCTTCCCCAAGTCAGGGAAGTTTTCTGACATTTTTTTCTTCAAATAGGGTTTCAAATCCTTCTCCTGGCACCCCTATTATTTGTATGTTGCTTCATTTTATGTTGTCCCAAATCGTCCTTAGTCTCTCCTCTTGTCTTTTAATTTTTTCTCCAATTGCAATTCACTTTGGGTGTGTTTTGCTGCCCTGGCTTTTAATTTACTAATTCAGTCCTCCACTTCTCCTAGCATGCTGTTGAAACTGTCCATAGTGTTTTTTAATGTAGCTATATCACTCTTTATTTCCTTTTGAGTTTTACATAAGTTGTTGTGTTTTTGTTTTGTTTTTCATCCATCCAGTTTATGAACTGTATGACCCTTTTCTGAATTATTTTTCTGGCATATTGAGTGCCTCTATTTCACTTAGCTCCTTTTCTTTCCTTTGGGGGTTTCTTTGTCTCCCCATTTGTGCTCTCACCAAAGGATCTAGGTGTTGAGTCATGCTGGGGTTGCTCCTCAGACAGCAGCAGCTATTTGGGTGGCAGCTGGCCCTCAGATGGGCACTCCTGGTGAAGCTGCTTTCAGCAGTGTTGGCTCCTCTGGCTGGCAGGGGTGGGCTGCTCACACAGATGTTGCTTCTTTGACAGAGGTGGGCTGCATGTAACTGCTGCTCCTCAGATAGGGGTTGACTGCTCTCAAAGCTGCTGCTCCTCGGATGGGTGGGCCATTCACAGGGCTGCTGCTCCTTGGACAGGGGGACAGGCTGCTCACAGCTGCTGCTCCTCAGATGGGTGAGGGCTGTTTGCTGGGCTGCTGCTCCTTGGACATGGGCAGGATGCTTGTACAACTGCTGCTCCTTAGACAGGTATGCACTGCTTGTTTGGCTGCTATTCATGTGGTTATGGTGTACTGTGCTAAAGCGTCAGGCAGCTGGAGAGTAGCATAATTTGGAATTACAGGAGCACATGGCCAGGGTGGCTGGAATCTCTTTTTTCATGGGACCACAGCCAAGGCAGCAGGTCCCTGTCAGGGGTGGCTATAGAGTCCCAGGTGTACTCTAAGGGCAGCCTGGGTGGATGTGAGGCTGGGCTCCCAGTCACAGCAACTCTCCCCTTCAAGATGGTGTGGCCTCTGTGCTAGAGCCAGCTCCCCCAGGACTGTTTGCAATGCTAGCAGAGGCTGCCCAGCTAGACAAGCCTGATCCACCAGCCATCGAAGGTCCTGTGGGATCTGTCACACACACACACACACACACACACACAAAAAAAAAAAAAACACATCCACACACTTCCCTTTTGTTTTGTTTCCTCCCTCACTCATGCTCTCTCCCTCACTGCCATCCTCCTGGCTGCCACCTTCCTGCCTCTGTAGTTGGGTCTGGAGAGTTACTGACCCATCTGTGGATGGAGTCTCCTGTCCGGGTGTCTGGTTATGCGACTTGCTCTCTATCACGTTGACCAAACAGGAGAAAATGCAACTCAACAAGACATGACACAGAGTAAAACATGAATGTACTCATGGCACCGATAACCCCAATATAAGTGACTACCTGGGAAAAGAGAATTAGGAGAGAGAAAAGAGAGCACAAATAATATCGAGGAGAGAAAAAGTGGTAAGAGAGAAAAAGAAAAGAAAAGAAAGGAAAAGAAAAGGAAAAGGAAAGAAAAGGAGAAACAGGGAAAACTATATATATATATATATATATATATATATATATATATATATATATATATATATATATACACATATATGGAGAAAATACCACAGAACAGATAAACCAAAAAATGCAAACAACAAACACCCAGAAAAGAGGATGGGGGAAGAATCTGTAGAAGCCTAGCTTATATACAGAAGTAAGGTTAAGGAATTAGATGAATATGGGGAGGATCTCAGTTTAGTATAGAGGAGGTAGAAGGAAAAAGAAAAAAATTAAAAAGAAAAAAAATAGGATGAAATAATAAAAAATAAAAATTGAATGATGAAATAATAGTGTGAAAATAAATAAAAAATAAAGAAACAAATGAGAAAAAAACAAAGAAAATAAAGAAAAAAAGGGATAGCAAAATAATAATATAAAAATTTTTAAAAAGTGAAGTGTCGTTCATATCCACCAAGTTTTATTGCCCAATGGGGGCTGGTTTAAGATCCCATTCTTCAGTACTTTCTGCCACTTCTCAGTTTCCTTTTATGTAGTCAGCACCTTGTTGGAGTTCCAAGCAATCCACCACTCCTCTGTTTGTGTCTATCTCCACCACCTTGACAGTTAGCAGGAGGAACCAATCTGCCCACTTAGCCTGTCTGCCCACTTTCAATCTTAATCTCTCAAGTGGCTGTTTCTGACAGGGCTATAGTTGGGGCGGTTGCCAAATCGCTTTCTGGGACTAAATGGCCTCTCTTCAGCCCAGTCCCTGAGCGCTCTCAGGGACTATTTAGATTTATTTATTTATTTATTTATTTATTTATTTATTTATTTATTTTTGTATTCTTTGTACCACTCAGGGTGTAGTCTGGGTGTGGCTTTATTGGTTGTCTGAAAACTACAGGGGAGGCTATCTCTTTGGGAGAAAATGGCTGCTTAGGCCCAAAGTTTCAGGTATGTCCTAGTGTAACCTGATCTTCTCCCTAGTCTCTCCCCAGACTCCACAACTCCACACCTCCACCTACACCTCAGCCACAGGTATTTGTATTTGTAAGGTCCTATGAACTGGCTTTAGTGAATAAAAGCAAAGATCAAAAAGAGGGGAAAGAGCTGTGCCACTGCAAGTTTCTCTCCCCCAGACCACAGGGCTTGGGCAGTTGTTCAGGGTGTCCCTTCCATGTTCAGCCTCTCATGGCTGTGGGCTTAGGTCTAGAATCCCCTTCCACCAGAAGCCCTGTGGACTTCCTTTACATGGTCAGATGTTATGCCTGTCCCCAAGGGGCATGGCCTTGGTACCCAGCAGCTTCCTTCTGACCCTTTGTGTTCAGAGGTCTCCCACTCTCACCAGCCCAGATCCCAGATTTTACTGTTCTCCAGGCCTTCCTGGCTGTGAATCGTCTCACCACCTGTCTATTTTGCCAATTCTGGGTGGTTGTTATTCGATTTAGTTGCTCCTTCTATCTGCTCTGGGATAAGGCTCAAGACACATCTGCCTATTCAACCACCATTTTGTCTCTCCTCAGTCGTCCATATCGTTAAGATTATTTTCTGGATATGTTTTCTTTTCCTGAATTTCCTTGATATCTTATTTATTCACTGTGCTTGGTGGATTATTTCTCTTTCTGGACATTCATGGGAATAAAAGCTTTAAAAGAAAATATTTGAGAGGTTAAAATGTATAGGCCTGTCTTTTGATTACCAGTAGGTGGTGCTAAAGGACAAGTGTTTATTTTTTTTTAACCTGTACTGCTAAGGCTTCTGGGATCTCTGTGGGATGGTGTCTCCTCTGCTCTGGAAACCACTCCATATTACCGAGGAGATGGGGATCCGTTTTACAACCCAGTTACCTAGGTCTCAAGGCACCACTTAGTGGATTAGTTTGCCTTCTGTATGTTCCTGGTGCAACCTTTTTGTAGCCAGACTTTTTTAAGTGACTTGCTCTGTCAGAATTCACACAGCTGCTTCTACCAGGTTGCTCTGCAATGGTGGGGATGGGAACAAAAGCAATGGAGCATTGTGCATCCTGTGTCTTTTTTCTCTCCAGAGGTTTTAATTGCAATAAGTACAGAACACTTAGGCTTAAAAGTTTGTTTTGTTTTGTTTTCCCCATTGTTTTCATGAGTATTTTACTGTCGGGTGGGCCACAGAGAAATGATGGTCAAGTACCTGTATCTGGAAAATGTTTTGTCTGCTACTGATGAGCTATGAAATGCTGGAACCTTTTGCACTACCTCATGCTCCTGACTCTGTACCAAGCCTCAATATATGATAGCCTCTATGGCCTTATTGCTCTCTCTGCTCCTTTGGTTTTCTCAGTAGTTGTGGTTTGCATCATGTGCCCACCACCTAAAGTCAAATCTTCTCCTGTCTCCTTATATTAGGACCATCTTCTTACCCCACTTCCTTCTCTCTGGCAACCACCACACTGCTTTTTGTGTTCATGAATTTCAGTTTTATATTGCATATATGAGCTTTTCCTGACTGTCTTATTTCATTTAGCATAATATTCTCAAGATCCATCCATGTTGTTGCAAATGGTGCTATTTAATTCTTTCTTATGGATGTGTAGTAACCCATTATGTATATGTATTATTACATCTCTTTATCCAGTCCTCTATTATGGGATGTACATATTTCTCTCTTTTCCGCATCCAGCACAGCTAGAGAGCAATCCAGTTCCTGAGTAGGGGCTGCTGAGAATTGAGAAATTGAAAGAAAGAGACACAGAGATAGAATGAAAAAGCTGGAGCTGGGTGGGACAGCTGTCCTCTGATGGACAGCTCATTACCCAGAGCTGATACAGTGTGTTCATTTTATACAGAAAAATGCCAGAAAGTTTTACTAAAGCCCAAGACAAAGGAGATTATGTGCATTCTGTGGCTTCTTTGTAATCACTTCTGGGTAGGCCCAGATAATCGTGTTTGTTCCTAGTGCTTGGCTGGATTTAGATAATGAAACCCACCACCTGGCACCTGAGCTGAAGGTCAGGCTAATAACACACCTGCCTCTGGCAAGGTGTGTTTCCAGGACATGTCTCTGTCAACACCACTGGATTCAGCTGATAATAATTAAAGAAATTCTCATGTGACTTTCAAGGTGCTCTCTACAATGGAGCACTGCTTATTTCTAGTCTTGGCCACTGAAAACAATTCTGCAAAGAACATAGGAGTGCATATGTCTTTGAAAATACATGATTTATAGTTTTTGGTTTTTTTTAGGTATACACCCAGTAGTTGGATTGCTAGATCATATGGTAGCTCTATTATTAATATTTTTGAGGAATTGAAAGACTGCTTTCCATAGTTATTACACCAGTCTATATTCCCAATAGTAGTGAATAAGGGTTCCCTTTTTTCCCACAACCTCTACAACACTTGTTATTTCCATCCTTTATTTTCAATCCATTTGCATTTTTAAATCCTAAATATACATGGCATATAATTTATGTTCTTTTATTTTTATTTATTTATTTATTTATTTATATTATTATTATTTTTTTAAATTTCCATATTGATTATGGTATCACATAATTGTCCTCATCCCCTCATTCCCATCTCAAACTCCTCCCCATGTATGCCCACCCCCTGTTGTCCATGATCACTGATTAGGCTTATATGCATGCACACAAGTCCTTTGGTTGATCTCTTCCCTTTGCCCCCACTCTCCCCTACCTTCCCTCTGAGGTTTGACAGTCTGATCACTGCTTCTCTGTCTCCAGGTCTGTTTCTGTTTATCAATTAATTTTAAAAAAAATATATTTTATTGATTTTACACAGAGAGGAATTGAGAGATAGAGAGTTAGAAACGTCAATGAGAGTCATCAACCAGCTGTCTCTTGCACACACCCCCACTGGGGATGTGCCTGCAACCAAGGTACGTGCCCTTGACCGGAATCGAACCTGGGACCTTTCAGTCCACAGGCCGACGCTCTATCCACTGAGCCAAACCGGTTTCGGCTGTTTATCAATTTATGTTGTTCATTATTTCCCCTAGATGTGTTACATCATGTGATATAAGGAATTCCCTTATAAGGACTGAAACTGAGACAAGGCATAATGGTTGTGCTGAGAGGCAAATGAATCAATCTGTAGTGAGTTCCTTTCTGGGCCAATAGTTCTCTTGAGTCCCAATTTCAATGTCAAGCAGTTCCTTATGTGTCAGCCATAGTATTTCAGATCTGGTTGGTTGACAAATGGTGTTGATGCAGGTCCTACTGTCTCTGGTTTAGTGCTGGGCATCCTTCAGGGATGCTCAGCTGCTGTCTGCTAGTATGGCAAGGCATTCTCAGCATCTGCCATCTCTGGACTGATTCTCTTCTGTCTTCATGGCTGGGGCACTCCTGTCAATTCCTCTGTTTCAGGAATCCACATGGTCTTGGAGTTGTTTTCTGAAAATATACAAACATATTCTCAACCAAAAGTTAATAAAAGGATATTTTCTATAAATTTGACTTGGCAGTTCATCTCATGGTAAAATTGCATAACATGTAATGAACTTAAAGCAGTCATATTTTAGAGCAAATAATTAAAATGTAAAAGCTGCCGAAACCGGTTTGGCTCAGTGGTAGAGCGTTGGTCTGTGGACTGAAAGGTCCCAGATTCCGATCAAGGGCATGTACATTGGTTGTGGGCACATCCCCGGTAGGGGGTGTGCAAGAGGCAGCTGGTTGATGTTTCTCTCTCATCGACGTTTCTAACTCTCTCTCCCTCTCCCTTCCTCTCTGTAAAAAATCAATAAAAATATATAAAAAATGTAAAAGCTATTAAGACTATATTATAAAATGTCCAATAGCCTCCAAATATTTAAATTTAAAAAGGGGGTGATAGTGGGAAAATATCATGTAAGGAAAAATATCCTGCAAGTAAATTACTTCTAAAAAATTTGTACTTTAGAAAATTAACTTTCATCTAAAATGCTAATTGAAAGATACCCATGAAAAACATACATGGTGTCAAAACAGAGGAAAATCATTTGGGGAAAAAAAAATAATTTATGTTCTCTTAATTATTTTCCCAGTCTCTGCTTTTAAATTTAATAATTTAATTTATTTACATTTAATGTAATTGCTAATAAGGTAAGATTTGTTTGAAATTAGTTAATTTTTATATCTTGTCTTTATTATTCCTCTATTTTTTTCTTTATTGCTGTCTTTGGTGTTAAATATATATTTTCTAGTGTACCTTGCAATTTCCTTTTTGTTTCTCATACCATATATTTTTAGTTATTTTCTTGGTGGCTGCCCTAAGGACTACCATTAATTATTAATTTACATTAATCTATTTTGGATTATACCAATTTAATTTCAATAATTTATAAAATTTGTGTTTCTGTATAGCTATAGTCTTCCTCTTCTTATGCTATTATTGTAACAAGTTACATTTTATACATTATGATCACATCAGCATAGATTTATAATTATTGCTTTCTGTGGTTGTGTTTTAAAGCAGGTAGGAAAAAAATGTTACAAACAAAAATACATTTATAATTTCTTTGTGCTGAAAATTTACCTTTACTACTGCTTTATTTCTTCACTTTGATTCAAGTAACTATCTAGTACCCTTTCATTTCAGTCTGAATAATGTCCTTTAAAATTTTTCATAAAGCAGATCTGGTGGCAATAAACTCTCCCAGTTATTGTTTATATTAATACTAGAGAACTGGTGCATGAAATTCATGCACGGGGGAGGGGAGGATGGTGTTCCTCAGCCCAGCCTGCACCCTTTCCAATATGGGACCCTTTGAGGGATGTCCGACTGCCCGTTTAGGCGGGCAGTCGGACATCCCTCACACAATCCAGGACTCTGGCTACCAACTGCTTGCCTGCCTGCCTTCCTGATTGGCCCTCACTGCTTCTGTCTGCCAGCCTGATCACCCCCTAACCACTCCCCTGCCAGCCTGATTGATGCCTAACTGCTCCCCTGCCAGCCTATTTGCCTTTAACTGCCCTCCTCTGCAGGCCTGATCACCCCTAACTGCCCTCCTTTGCAGGTCTGGTCACCCCTAACTGTTTATGTCTTCTTCTATCTCCTTTTTTTCAGTGTCCTATAGTTTTCCACGTATAGGTCTTTTACTTCCTTAGTTAAGTTTATTCCTAAATATCTTAATTTTTTTTGGTGCAATGGTAAATGGGATTGCTTTTTTAGTCTCTCTTTTTGTATGTTCATTATTGATGTATTGAAATGCCATATGTTTCTTGGTGTTAATTTTGTATCCTGCTACATTGCCGAATTCATTTATTAAGTCTAATAATATTTTGATGGAGTCTTTAAGGTTTCCTATGTACAGTATCATGTCATCTGTGAATAAGGACAGTTTTCCTTCTTTTCCAATTTGGATGTCTTTTATTTCTTCTTCTTGTCTTATCACAATGGCTAGTACTTCCTGTACTATGTTGAACAGGAGTGATGAGAGTGTGCATCCCTCTCTTGTTCCTGTTCTTAGGAGAAATGGTATTAGTTTTTGTCCATTGAGTATGATGTTGGCGGTGGGTTTGTCATATATGGCTTTTATTATGTTGAGTTATGTTGAGTAAGCCTTTTGAATCACGTCTTTCAGGAAAGTGAAACACAAGTCAAATAACAACAATTTCATTTGGAATTAAATGTTATGCTTACTTCAGCACCTAAAATTGGGTTTAATTTCAAGGCTAGTACTGGACTGTTGTGAGGTAATGTGGCTGGATTAAGTTAGAATATCATGAACTGTGCAAGTTTTTATAAAGACTGGGGTATTTTTCTTCTATAAATGCTCCCTAGGTTGATGCAAACCAATGGTTAATATCTCAAATTCTGAAAAAATAAGATGATAAAAAAAATTGTGTTATTTTATTGTTTTTGTGAATAGGTAAATAGTCAAAAGTCATTACTCTACTATTTCCACTGATATCACCCAGAGCTACCTTCTTTGTGATATTTCCTAAATTTCTCTCAAGAGAATTAACAGCAAAATGTTTGTTCAAAGTTAGTAAAAATGTTTTTCCATACAAGTTGAAAGACACTATGGACTCTACCTATACATTTGTGTGTGTGTGTGTGTGTGTGTGTGTGTGTGTGTGTGTCTATGAACTTGGGGTTAATAATTCTGCCTTAGAATGATTTTAAGTGTAAACAGGTAACATACAACTTTCCATCATCATTAGAGAAGTATTAAGACAGGTCCAAGTGTTAACATAACTGACCTTTACTTAAATCCCAATTTTCCTAGGTCATTAAACTGTTAACTCAAGAGTATCAGGAACGTTGACTGAGCCCCCCCCCCTTTTTTTTGCAGACTCCTCAAAGCCAAACAAAACCATGACTGAGGCACCTACAACCATGCAATTCTCTTCAGAAAGTAAGTTTTAATACGGTTATTTTGCACTAATAGAGATCTGAAATGGTGTCATGATCGCCAAGGGACAAGGCCCTATGCCATTAGATGGGCTAATAAGAGGTCACTGGGTTATAATCTGGGTTATAATGTATTGATAATTGAAATAAAGGAAAGATAGGAAGAGAACAAGGTAATAATGTAATTTAAATAAAAATAGGAAGAATTTAAGGATTATAAAGAAGTGGGACCATGGAGATATATATATATGTTTGTGAAAACTCTTGAAGCAAAGAGAGTTAGAATAATATCATGAGAAAAAGGAAAACAAATCCTTTTACTTCTATTCTACTTCTATTCTACTCCTAATCTCACTTGCTGTGTGATTTTGAATAAGTTGCCTTTTCTTTTTGGGCCTTCTTCCCACTACCAACAGTAGTAAACTAAGGTAATTCACCTCATAGTACTAGTGGTCAATGATATGGTCAGAAATTCTGGGAAGTTCAGCACTGATGTCCAGAGAAGGATCCCAAACTTGGCAGTTGGTCTCTACATCCAAGCTCCTGGTCAGAAGAAGGCCCTCTCACCCTAATGCCCTGTTGTCATAGTAATGCCCACAGTGAACTCATCCTGGAGCTGGACCACTGAAGTGCATCACCACCTTGGGGAGAGCAATGCTGGACCAAGTAAGAACAATGTCACAACTTCTACCCTTCCTTTTTGGCTTTAAACTTTGCAACTAACATTTTTCACAATATACATTATTCTATGTCATTCAACTCTGCTACCAATGCTTTGGTTCAGATAATGATTGAAGACCCTAGAGATGAGGAAGGTAGGTTGAATGAAGAGGGTGAGAGTTATATCCAGAGATGAACAGTCAGATGGGGTTAAGGAAATTGGTAGATGAGTTATTAGCTGATTCATTTTTAATATACTTAACAAACATTTTAATCAAGAATAGAAATGGGTCCATGACCTCAGCCAGATCTTCTAGAGATGAGCATTGAGTCGGATAAAGGTAATGGGAGCTTTTCACCAGGGTTCACTAAGCAGCTTGCAAATGACTTGTGATTCCTCCTAAGTTTCAAGAATCTCTGAATCGTGATTTCAGAGATCCAAATCCCAATGAGAAACTCTTTTGTGTTTCGCCTGGAGATTATAGTGAGTTCTTGTGCATAGTATGACTTAATTGACTGTTAAAATAATAAAATAATTTTATACTAATTAATGATTTGTTGCTCCCTTTAATACTGAGCTTCCCATTATCACCTGGGATGCCCTACTCTGTTTCTCAGAACTCTCCAGACCACCTCAGAGTTCTTCAACAAAAATGTTGATGCCTAGTATTGCAGGAGACTTCTAAAACTTTAGTTCTATAATAAGCATCTGTTTTTATTGATTGGTGCTAAATAGTTTGATGATTATTATTCCTGACATCATCCTCTGGCTGCCTATAATTGATGGTGGACTTTTTAATACTCCTGTACTTTTTCACTCCTGGTTGCAGAGTTTCTTGGATGTCTCTGGATATAGCCCAAACCTGTTTTTTTAAAAAATATTTTATTAATTTTTTACAGAGAGGAAATGAGAGAGATAGAGAGTTAGAAACATAGATGAGAGAGAAACATCTATCAGCTGCCTCCTGCACACCCCCTACTGGGGATATGCCCGCAACCAAGGTACATGCCCTTGAGCAGAATCGAATTTAGATTCAGAATATTGTAGCTGCAGTATACTAGACATCATCCAATCTTTTCATTGAAATTATAAGGAAATCAAGACCTAGTCAATAATTTTACTAAACTCACTATATTTACTTTTCTATGACTGCTATAAAAATTACCCCAAAATTGGTGCTTTAAAATAATACAAATATATTATCCTACAATTATGGAGATCAGAAGTTTGATACAGTTAGCTAAACTCAAGGTGTCAGTAGAGCTGTGTTCTTTCTGGAGACTTTGGGGGAGAATCAGTTTCTTTACCTTGTCCAGCTTCTAAAGGCTACCCATATTCCTTGGCTTTTGGTTCTCTCACACCATTTTCAAAACCAGCAATGTTGCTTCCTTAAATTTCTCTGACTCTTATTTTACTTTCACTTTTATAAAACCCTTGTGATTACATTTAGCCCACATAGACAATTCAAGATTATATTTTCATCTTTTTAAAAAATATATTTTATTGATTTTTTACAGAGAGGAAGGGAGAGAGATAAAGAGCTAGAAACATCTATGAGAAAGAAACATCAACCAGCTGCCTCTTGCACACCCCCTACCGGGGTTGTGCCCGCAACCAAGGTACATGCCCCTGACCAGAATCGAACCTGGGACCTTTTAGTCCGCAGACCGATGCTCTACCACTGAGCCAAACCGGTTTCGGCTATATTTTCATCTTAATAACAACTAATTAGCAACCTTAAATCAATCTGCAACCTTAACTCCCCCTTACAACATAAACTAACATATTGATTCTGGGGATTTGGATGTGAACATCTTTGGAGGATCAATATTTCTTATTACCACCATCAATACAGCAAATAAATAACAGATCCAGAACCTAAAGCCAAATCTATTTGCTTCCTTCAGTAAGTATACATGATTGGAATAGGTAACCCAGGGGACTCAGTGGAAATATGTGTGAGGAAAAAGAAACCTGAATTCTTGGCCAGAGAGTGAAGAAAAAATTTTTGTGGTCAGAATTAAATGACAAGAATCTCAATAAGGTAGCATTTTTTGTGAAGCTGGTAAGTCAGTATACTACTTTCTCCTCTTTAAGAGAAGGTGAAAACCTCATGTCTTGACCCCATGGAAAACATGGCTCAGACCTATCAAGCCATCAACCAGTGGGTTTTGAAGAACTTGTTTATACCTGGGTTATCTAGCCTCTCAAGTCTTTGTCATGGGCCTGGGATTTTGTTTGTCTTTATGACTAGCTAAGAAATTTAGAAGATGGAAAATGGAAAATAAATAGGTGTGGGCTGATAATTTTGGTCTCTGTTTCTGTATAAATTTTTAACCAGATACCACTTGGTCTTATTTTGCCTTCTAGGAGAGGGCCTGCCTATCTTTGCCATAATTCTCATCATTGTCCTGTGCTGTATAGTTGTCTTCATCATGACTTATATTATGCTCTTCCGGAAGACATCCCAGCAAGGTGAGTGATGTGTATGACTCGGTGACTCTTAGTCATTCATTCATTTTGGCAGTATAGTTGAGTTTAAATTCTGGCACTATGTTAGGCACCTCAAAGAGTTTTCAGCCCGTTTTAAGAGCGAGGGTAGAGGTAAATAAAGTCAGACATGCAAGCTAACAGTAATAATACAACTTACAAAAACTAATTTACAAATCTTTGGTATCCTGACTAATACAGCTTTCTCTGAAATGGGTTGTCTAATGATGATAAAAGAGAAGGAGAAGTCACAATCTTTGGCTTCACCTTGCTTACAATTTATCTAGGGGATTTAATATAGAAGCATGGAGTTTATCAATAATGATACATAGCAATAAAAGTCATGGAGTCAAAGCCTGGAGTTCAATACAATAAAAGAGCTTACTTACAAGTGACAAGGAATTATTTTATCCCTTTTGTCTTTACTTCATTAAAGTTCTTTGTTTTAGAACATAAATTCAAGGTTACAATTACCTTGAGAAATCATCAATATTACAGTTAGGTTGAGTTTTACACAGTACCAAAACAACCAATTGAAATGTAAAGAGATGCCGAGACCGGTTTGGCTCAATGGATAGAGCGTCGGCTTGGGGACTGAAGGGTCCCGGGTTCGATTCCGGTCAAGGGCATGTACCTTGGTTGCGGGCATATCCCCAGCTGCAAGAGGCAGCTGATCGATGACTCTCTCTCATCGATGTTTCTATCTCTCTATCTCTCTCCCTTCCTATCTGTACAAAATCAATAAAATATATTAAAAAAAAGATTATAGGTGAAATGTAAAGAGATGAAGTCTAATAATTTGGCAAAATATTTCACTGGATTGACTATATTAATTTTGTCTGGAATATTGCATAAAATATTTTAAATTATCACTTTAATAGTATAAAGGCAGCATGTTTTTAAAAGATCCGAGTTAACACGAAGTGCACAAATAAAGAAAAAAGCTAAAGATTATAATTAATTGATAATCATATCACCCCTTTGCTTTAAAATATTTGGTGTCTTTTAGTGCATTTGCAAGGCCTAGAGAAGAAAGTCCAAATTCCTTAACCTGTCACTAACTTTCCCTTTTCCCTGTATTTTCCCATTGCTTAGATACATACATTTTCTTTTTTTTAAATTTCTTTATTGATTAAAGTATCACATAATTGTCCCCCCCCCATTCCCATCCCAAACTCCACCCCATGTATGCCCACCCCCTGTTGTCCATGTCCATTGGCTAGGCTTATATGCATGCATACAAATCCTTTGGCTGATCTCTCCTCCTTTCCCCCACCCTCCCCTACCTTCCCTCTGAGGTTTAACAATCTGATAGATGCTTCCCTGTCTCTGGGTCTGTTTTTGTTAATCAGTTTGTGCCGTTCATTATTTCCCCTAGATGAGTGAGATCATGTGATATAAGAAATACACTTATAAGAACTGAAAATGAGACAAGCCATAACGATTATGCTGAGAGGCAAATGAATCAGTCTGTAGTGAGCTTATTTCTGGGACAACAGTTCTTTTGAGTCCCACCTCACTAAGTTATTTTTAAGCCTTTATACATTTACTCATATAGTTCCTTCTTCCTGAAATACTACCCCTTTCCAAATTGTTTACATTCTGCAAGGCCTGGCTGTAGTACCACCTTCTTCTGAAAGTCCCTGCTAATTAACCATAACTGGCCACAAATCCCAGGTGACATGATTAAGGTGCAGTTGTCAGGGGAATTTTACAACTGTGAGCCAACAGAGATGGGAAAAGATTATTTAGATGTTAATTTATAAGTACAATTTAGCTACACCTCAATACCTGCTGCACTAGCGGTTTTATCTTCCATTAGTGTGTCTATTTCACTGTAGCAGTTCCAAATACCAAATAGCCTGGTTTCCACCTGGTTCTCTCCAATCAAAGAAGGGAAGGGAGCTTTGAATATCTCCATTTTCTGAATATTAAGTATCAGCTTTGGTCTTGGCCAGTTAGCATGGCTATGAACCATGAGACTAAATTTGGAAGTGGAGATATCTCAAGTGGCCACAAATCCCAGGAGTACTAAAAGTAAAATATTAATTCATAGTCTCAATGAGACTGGTTAAAAACTATAACCATATCAGATATTTTCCCTTACAAAAACCTTGTGGCCCAGGGAATAGAAGTCAAAATGTAGCATTTCATTAAAAAGTCCTCTGTAATGTAACTCTAGCTCACCTTCTCTATTCCCACCACTCCCTTACACCAAGGTTAACTTCCAGTCACTGAATTCAAACAGCAACTAGGCTATACACTTCACACATTTATGCATTTTTCCCTTCCTGGATTGTCTTTCCCAAATCCCTGATTTTTACCTCTTTATAAGGGAGATGATCTTGGGGTATCCATTAGATTCAACATGTAGTTACTGGGTACCTAATATGTGCCAGGTGCTGAGCATATAAAAATGCAATAGAAAAAAATCAATAAAAATATATTTTAAAAAAAAGACAACTCATATTGACAGGTCATATGATAATGGTATCCTTAAATGTAATTTATTCAATAAATAAATAAATAACTTAAAAGTTAAAAAAAATGCAATAGACACAATTTCTGAAATAAGGAAACCTATCTGGCCAATGGAGGAGGTAAGGCATGGAAATACAAGGCTCTATCAAATGACAAAAGGTGGTCTTCAGCATGCCACTCTAAATTTGTTGTGATGTAATACATGCATTCCAGATTGCATCCCTGAAAGATTATATGCCCCTAGAGGACAGTACCAAAAGACATTCATCTTTGTACCAGGCTATAGAGCCTTTGAACCAGCATGGAATATAGATGTTCCTCTTAGGGGACAATAGTGACTTATCTTAGGACCCTTGCTGGGTGCAGGGTAAGGGTGAGTGTCTTTAGGAATGGCTTAAGTTAAGCCATGGCTCTTGACAACAGACTAATTCAGCCCCTTTTGTCTAGGCTCTGGTCAGGCTGACAAGTTTCCCACAAGGACTCCCTAGGGATCTTCAGCAAGATTCCTGAGTGTGAAGTGAATTCAGTTCCAGTGTACCTCTCCCCATCACACTAAATAACTGCTCCAACCCAATGTCCTGTGTCAGAGTATGCCAAAGAGGACAGTTACCAATTGTGTTTCCTCTTCCTTTCCCTAAGAATTCTACATTCCTGTGTGTGTGTTTTTTTTAATTAAATTTATTAAGATAACATTGGTTAATATGAACACATAGGTTTCAGATGTGGGTTTCTTTGTTACAAGATCCGTATATCACATCATGGGCCCACCACCCAAAGTCAGATCTTCTCCTGTCATCATATATTATAAACCCCTTCTCTCTGGCAACCACCACACTACTCTTTGTATTCATAAGTTTAAGTTTTATATACCACATATGAGTTAATATGGTTCTTAACTTTTTTGACTGACTTATTTCACTTAGCATAATGTTCTCAAGGTCCATCCATGTTGCTGCAAATAGTGCTATTTCACCCTTTCTTATGGCTGAGTAGTATTCCATTGTGTATATGTACCACATCTTTTTTATTCACTCCTCTATTGTAGGACACTGGTTGTTTCCATATGAACAACCTATAGATATATGAAAAGATGTTCAACTTCACTGGCAATTAGGGAAATGGAAATCAAAACTACACTGAGATACCACTTCACACTTGCTAGAGTGGCCATTTTCAACCAGAGAAGCAATAACAAGCATTGGAGAAGTTGTGGAAAAAGGAAACCCTCATCCACTGCTGGTGGGAATTAAACTGGTATAACCACTATGAAAAGCAGTCTGGTGATGCTTCAAAAAGTTGACAATAGAGCAACCATACTACCTAACAATCCCTCTCCTGGGTATATACCCTAAAAACTCAAAATCATGTATTCACAAAGATATATGCACCCCTATGTTCATTGCAGCATTAACATAGTGGCCAAGACATACATCCCTGTGTTACAACTCACCTTCCCCATACCTCCCAGTTATTGGAAAGCTGAACTTATTGAGGTCCTCCTCTATGTCTCCTCTTCCTTCACCTTTTAACTGGTACTCAAGGTCTATACTTAGCCCTTATTTATATCCCCTGGAGAATTCTGACCTGATTTATCTTTCTTTTCTAGAGCACATCTATGAAGTGTCCAGGTAAGATAGCCTCTCCTCTTCTATCTTCTAACTCTTTCCTTACCCTCAATTATGTAGGTCACTGTTATAGCAGAAAGTGGGTTTGTCAAAGACACAATCCTAAGCCCAAAAGTCTTCAGAGTCAGGGCACAGAGTTTTCCCTTTCTGAAGCACCTCCTGATGCTCTGTTGTGACCCACCAAACACATAGGATAATTCAGGTCCACCAGCACTCTGTTCCCAGAATCTCTTGATGACAAGGATTAGGGGAGAAGGGTTGGAAACCAGGGTCCCAGCCTCAAGTTCTTTCTTATGGGTTGTGGGCTCTTGGGCCATAGGGTGCGTGCCAGGGAGACCAGCAACTCTGGCGAAACCATGAGGTTGGCCATCTGCGAAAGTGGCGGCTCCAGCGAAGAGCCAGCTACCCGGACTCCAGGCAATGACTACTCTGATGAACCCTGTCTGGACCAGGAGTACCAGATCATCGCCGAGATAAATGATGACTACACTCATCTGCTGCACACAGTTCCCCGGGATTATGAGCTCCTGACCATCAAGGGCAAGAGTGTCTGCTAAAACTGCCCTACTAGTTTGCTGACATGATTATCTTTTAACCCCTGCTCTCTGCATGGTCCCCTTATCTTCCTGGCTATCCCAGCATGTCTTTTCTGCCAACATTCATATTTCTAAGTATGACTGGCTTTGCGTAAGCCCTAAGAAGTTGTCATGTGCACACATGCAATCCTGTTTCTGAGTTGGGCTCTGAGCCTTTCCAGTATCTCTGCCTGGGGCTTTTGCTGCTTCTCTCCAAGCACCAGAGGGAAGTTCCCATAGCACTAAGACACCAATTAACTTTGGCCTCTTGTCACTGTAAGACCAGAGAGAGGCTCAGCTCTGCCAGCTCAGGAGATCAGTTATGTCCATAATCACTTATTTTTCCCCCCAGGCCATAATTGTTTTTAATTGTGATTGTCATATAACATGCCAGGGTTCAGTTCTGCTCTTACGCTGCAAGTCTATTACTCTGATATTCTTTTGGTGCTTAATAAATATCTAATCATAATAGCAACCTTAGTTGTATTGGTCTTCTTTCAAGGACCTACTGAGAATGATTAAAATGAGACCAGTTGATATGGTTGGGGCTCTGAGAGCATCAATAGTACCTTTGGTTTTTATTTTCTTCCTTCCCATTCATGCCACTCTTATCAGACTTCAGAGGTGGTCCCAGCTAGAACACAATGATTCTTTGGTAAAATAGTACTCATCTGCCTTCCATCATCCCCTTCCCAATTGTCCTGCCAGTTTCATCTGGATGACTCTTCCCATGTCAATTAAAAAACTGAAAAAATGAGTCCCCTTTTTTTTGCATACAGCAGACCTTTTTTTAATGCTAAATGGGAAGTATAGATAGGTTGAGGGAGGAATATTTTGGTCCTACTTGAGTAACCCAGTTAGTTAAAAGAGAAGATTAAATCACTCAGCCAGGTTGGTTTTTAGGAAAATCCCATTGGCCACCATTCTCCATAGTCTCCAAGCTTCTCACCATATTGTATAGTCTTGCCCATCTTCTCCTCAGGCTGGCCCCTCCCCATCTCTTCAGTTTTCATTCAGAGAACAGGCTAGCATGCAGTATTTGGTTTTGTGCTGCCTCCTCACAGATGGGGTTTTCAAAGCACTTCTTAACTCACCCTTCCCTTACTCCTTGATCTAACAAGTAACATGTTCTGCCAAGATGTTTCAAAAGGAACTTTATTCTATGAACATAGAGATAAAGGGTTATCCTTCTTTCCAAAGTATGGATGCACCACCCTCAAGTTTTTCATCTCCTGTAATCCTAAAAATTTTTGAATAGTTGTGTTCTTCAACCCTAGCTCCTGGTCCCTTCTTACAATGTGGAGTGAGGCTCAGAGCAAAGAAGTATTTCTCCTCAAATAGGAGTGGGGAATAAGAATGTGTGTGTATGCATGTGCATGTGTGTGTGTGTGTGTGTGTGTGTGTGTGTGTGTGCACTTGTGCACACATGCATACCTTTAAATCAGTCTCCTCTGGACAGCATGGGGGGATCTGGAGATTATTATGCTAAGCAAAACAAGCCAATCAGAGAAGACAAGTATCACATGATCTCACTTATATGTAGAATCTAATGAACAAAATAAACTGATGAATGAAATAGATTCCAAGACATGGAAGCATGCAATAGTCTGAGGATCCTCAAAGGAAAAGGGCAGGGGGGAGATCAATGAAAGAACTTATATGCATGTATGCATAACCAATAGACAGACAATAGTTGGGTGAAGGCCTGGTAGGGGCTGGAGTAGGGTGGAAGGGGCCAAAATGGGGAAAAGAGGGGACATCTGTACAACTTTCAACAATAAAGATAATTTAAAAAAAATTTTCAGTCTCCTCTGTGAGGACCTGCTCTGGGACAGGTCAATATTGCTTTCCCTCTCTCATGTAATTCATGTTAAATCAACTTATCCATTATTCATGGAACCTGACATATTGCCACTTGTTTCCAATGCAACGTCAAGGTCAGCTCAGGTTTCAACAGGAGTTCTTCTCCTTTGGGATGAGTATAGAACTCAAAATAGTACACAAAAGTGAACAAGGAGAAGTCCTCCACTTTACCACCACTAACCTGCCAAGTCCATGGTAAAAACTTGAGCGTTTTTGTCATCTCCAGATGCTCATGAAAGGAGCAACCTTTTCTTCCACATCATGTTTACAATCCTCTGAAACACTCCCCCCCACCCCAGTGGAAACCTCAGTTTCCTTCATTAAACATCTCTGTGTCCAGACCCCCACGGCTTTTGAAAACAGTCATTATTTATTGCTACTATCTTTAGAGAAATGAATTACTGAGGTTGAGAAGAGAATCTTTGTTGCATGTGCCATGGTAAAAGGAGCCCCAGATCCAGGCACCACTCCCTTAAATGCACCCCCAAGGATATCTCAAAGTCTCTCGTCTTGGAGAGCTTAAAGATTATTGATTCTAAGTTTCCCATAATACAGATAAGAAAATGAAGTCTACAAAGAAAGTGACTTGTCTAAAGTCAAACACATCAAGTCAGTGGTAGAACAGAGAGCAGATTCAGGTCTGTGAACTGCTAGGAGAATATATTCATTGTAGTAGAGAAACTTCTGGAGATCATCTGTGTTCCCAAACTGAACATTCTTCTCCACACATGATAAGCCAGTAAAAGAGTCTTTGATATAGGGCTACCCCAAAGCTGCAAGATAAGGCTAAACATAAATGGGATGATAACATAGGATCTATCTTAGGTAGATGGCTGGTCATGGGAAAGCAGAGAAGTAAAAAGAGGAGATCTCCAGAAGAGAGGGAAAGTACAAAGTTCTTCTAGGGCAGCTTCCCAGGTTTTGTTCCATGGGATAGAATAGTAGACTTAGGAGATGGTCCACAGGCAAAACAAAAACAAACAAACAAACAAACAAAAATCAGCACAATCAGATAGGTATGGGAAATGCTTCATTCTATAGCTCCCTCTTGGAAATTTCCAGTGCAATATTAGAATATTAAAGGCTTTATAATATCCTGAAACAAGTCACCTGTATAGCTTTGTGTTACCAACTAATTGAAAGACATGTTTGCCCTCTAAACCAACTTTTTAAAAATATCCTCCTGTAGCCCTTGACCCAATATATCAGGAAGAAAACCCATTTATGTTAGCTATACCTTGCATGTCCTATAGCACTGTGGTGACAACACTTGGATTTTTCTCTTCACAAAATGCCTAGGTGGCATGTGTTCCAAAGGCCAAAAGCTAATGAACTAGTGGAAAGTCGATCAATCAGTAAAACTTTATTGAGTATTTTCTGTAACCAGAGTCCTGTGGGGTAGAAATGGAATGGAGATACAGCAATCAAGGAAACACAGTCTTGTCATAAACCAAGTGGGGGGATTCAAAAATATACTCTGAAAAAGATCATTAATGATTTAAGCAGTGTTATTGGGAAGTAGGAGATAAAGGGGTTCATAGAAGGACTCAGGCAAGAAGTGATTTGAGAATGAAGGAAAAAAGTATAGGTTTATTTTTCAAAAGTCCCTGCAGAAACTTGATTTTGCCTGGGCAAGGAAATATGGAAAGGAATTGAATTAGCAGAAAGAAATGGGGATCATGTTCTCAGGAGAAAAGGCCTGAGGAAAAGGAGAGAGATAGGTAAGGTCAAAGTGCATTTAGAGCTAAGACTGACTATCAGAAAAATGGGCTTCTAAGTCCTGCCATGATAGTTGTGTGAGACTTCTGGTTTTCTTACTGGGATGTGAAGGGAAAAAATAATGAATCAAGTACCACTTTCATCCCTGGACCCTGGATACCTTTTCAAGGCTACCCTGCCACCTCCCCCCCCTTCAGGTTCCCACAATGTATGTAGACACCACCCAGGCCTGTGGCTCTCAGAGCTGTCTGACTTTTCCACTGGTAACCTCAGACACAATGCTTACATTCTCACAAAGTTACCTAAAACAACTTGTGAGACCTTAATTGGTATTTGTTGTGTGTTCTTTATCCCACTGATCATCTAATTGTTGTACTCCAACTTCGCTGGCTTGGAGCTGCTAGGCACATGCCGCACTTGGGGTATTTGACAAACTGACACTCTACCACATGGAGTGTCCAACTCAGCTTGTCAAATACACGGAGCGTGGCACTGCAGGAAGCTGGGCCAGGGACTTCAGTGGGGAGGTGAAATCTTCTTTGGAGATGTAGTCCTAGATGGAGAGAGAGAGAGAGAGAGAAGAGTCACACCCTGGCCTCCAGGGAAACTGCACAGGCTCTATGGACTAGCCAAAGCACCAGAATAAAGGAAGTGAGCAAAATAGTCATAAGGCTCCTAATCAAAAGAGGATTCCCGAAGGTAGGTAGGCAGCACCCAGTTGAGACTTCAGGTGAGGCCCCAGTGCTCAACTGGGGATTCCTCAGGCCAAAGTCTTATAACTGTGGCATTTTAAAGGTCCCAAGCTTTAGTGGGATCCTCTATTTAGCATAAGAGAGAACAATTTCATTATCATCCTACCTTCCTAACCTCAAGAAGGGACCAGGACCCTTTCCTTCACAAACTTCCCAGATAATGTTTTACAATATTGTGGATATAAACTTAAGCATTGAGGCTGAACATAGGCTTAAATCTTGGCTCTGCCATTAATTAGCTGGAAAATTTTAGTAAATCATTTCATCTCTTTTTGTTCCATTTTTTCCACATCCCAAAAAATAAATATAAATATAGTATGTACCTAATAAATTATAGCGAGAATGAAATGAGATAATGTACATAAAGTTCTTAGCTCATTGTTTGATACACAATAAATGCTCAAAGACAATAGTGGTTGTGCTGCCAGAAGGAAATCAAGGGCTAGTGACAATTGATTTAATAGGGTCAAAACAAATGAAACAGACATTTCTGATAACCTCAGCCTTACCTAACAATGTGCCCTTGTACCATTGGTACTCAAAAATGGCAGCTGTAAAAGAACTAGCATCTAGTCTCAGCTACTCTTGTTATAAATGAGGAAATGAAGGCTCGTGTTGGGGTAGAAAGTTGCTAAAGGTCATACAAGTTGCTCACAGTTTGGAGTTGTGTCATATATTAATCCATTGTGCCTTCCTACATTCTTCATCAATCCTCTTACCTCTTTGCTATACTTATCTCTCAGGGAAAAGGGAGATACATCATCAAGGAAGCCAAATGACAGGCAGTGGTCTTGGCAGTAAGGCACTGGAATCTTTCAATCCACAGCCATCGGGGAAACAAGGAAGCTGCCAGGAGCATTGTCAAGCCTGGAATTTCTAAGAGAATTCCCTTGGCAACACTTAATCCTGTTGTTAAATATTCCAAGATGTTTGTGTCAAATTTATCTCCTTCCCAGCAATGGCAGTTTATCTATTGGCCTATATTGAATATTGTCATGAAAAATGGCACAATAGAAAACTGCCCCATGAGGCCAAGGCAGAAGACTTGTCTTTCAGCGGGGTGGGGGGCGGAAATCAGTGTTTTTATTATTATAACTCTTAATTGAATGCATGTTGGTAAGGGGATGACATGCCCCTATAATTTAAGATCTTGGAAGTGATTTCAAACCTCAAAATTTTAAATGTATTTCTCATTCCTTCATTTTTCTCTCTACCAACCCAATCCATCCCAAGCCATCCAGAAATGTATCCAAAGCAAAAATCATTGTCAACAGATATGGCAGAGTGAAAAGAGTCAGGCAATCTTGGATTCTAATGCTGCTTTGGGCACCAACTAGCCAGTTATGGTATTGATAAAGTCTTTCTTGGGCCTCAGATTTATTCTCAGGAAATGGGGATAAGAAGACTTACCTGGCAGAGTTGTTAGGAAAGTTCAATGAGCTTTCCAGAGTCTCCTAAAAATTAGTCCACTTGGCTCAGTCCTTGGACCTATGAGTAGAGAAAGGCCAGCCAAGGAAGCTGACTAATAAAATTTGCATTCAGGGTGGCAAAGGAGACACAGCTGGTGATTACATCTATCATCATCCTTATTGGCTACAGCTCAAGTAAGAAGACCTGGATAAACTGGAGGTGTCCACAGCCTCCTGAACAGCTTTTCTGACTTTATCAAAAAGGAAGAGATATAAGGGTGGTAAAGGTTCCTTCTTAGTACACTAGAAGTTGAAGAGTCTTAAAAACCATATTGCCCCCATATTAATGGAAGGGGTTGGTGGGTGAGTTGAAATTAGTATTATTTCCACTCTTGATTTTCTAGTGCATGCCTTTCCAATAGAGTGTATATAAGAAAAGCAGGTTCAGTTGAGAAAGGCTGGCCAGACTCATAGGGAGAAGAAGTGGAAATTTACATGAAACAATATTGAGAAATTTCAAAGGTCTTCTCTTGATTCATCATGCTACATAAAATGTCATCATTTGTCCACTGCTTTACTCTGGAAGTGCTAACACACCAAGCAACAGGACCTTCCGTGAAACTGACTGATATGGGCCTTCTCATACTAGGAGCAATCTGGATTTCTTTCAGTCACAGTTCAGCCTCACCCAGAGATATTTACTCAGCATCACCTTCATGACCTTTCTCAACAGAGGACTTACAATCATCAAAATAAGAGATATAAAAACTAGAAGTGTCTCTAGACAAAATCTAACTCATCATTTCCTCTCCTCTTCTTTGCAGAAGAAGCAAAAAAATGAATTTATAATGGATAAAGGACTTGCTTAAAACTACACAATGGGTAAATGGCACAACCAGGACTGTTACTCAAATATATTGACTCCCGATTCCAGAAAACATTTCACTTCCATGTGTTTATCTCCTAAATAGCATATATGGGGAGAACATATTATTCTCCCTTCTCAAATTTGAAGCTCCAGGATAGATGGCCAATGGTAACCTTCTTCTCCCCCACCCTTAACCCAAGATCCCTCAGGAAAGTTTAAGGAGAATGTGATGGGCAGGTCTAAGCAATCTTTGGTAGCCATGGACATTGCTCTAGCTTGGGAATCCAAACAAAGAGGGGAAAAAATGAATACTATACCTGTTACTGGAGTGGTGCTTTAGTCTCAGATGAGGCACAGGTTCCCTGGTGATGAACCAACCTGCAGTGGCCAAAGAGAACTGGGCTTTATGCTGTGAGCAGGAACATCATGTGTTTTGAAGAGCCCTTGGTGTCTTCAAGAGGAAACAGAAATGAGGAAGATAAGGCTGAGGTTAGCCAACGGAAATCTGGGTGCAAAATGACAAAACAGTGCTGTTGTGAAAGGGTCTGCTAGTGCAGCAATAATCCCCACCACCATGCCCCCACCCACTACCAGACAACCTCCAAAAGATACTGGCTCTCTGAGCTGCAGAGGGTCAGAGCGAAAAGCTCCTGGCTGCCCCACCTCTGCCTATGGACCAAAGACATTCCCCAGAGCTACTGAGGGAATCCTGAAATTGAGAAATTGAGCCTCTGAAGGATGAGAGAAAATGTCTGATAACAAAAAGAAAATTAGTGGCATAACTAGAATTTGAATCCATTTCTATCAACTCCAAATTGTGTGTTCTCTCACTCTCAGAATGCCTCCTAAACCCAAAATACCCTTTCTACTTCCCCTGGCTCAGCTGCATAATTGACAAAATTCAGTCCAAAATGAAAATGAAGGCTCCTTATTTAAAAAAAAATGAATTTCAAAATGGCATTAGCAGAACATTAATCCAAATGTGGGGTCTTTCTAAGCATGGGGCTCTATGAAACATTATAGCTCCCATGTGTATGGAACTGGTCCTACTGGCACAGCTCTGACCACAGGTCATATTCTGGCATCCAAGAACCTTACAAAAGGAAATTTATATGTATTAAAGAGCTTTGTATGTGCTTTACATGTGTTATCCCATTTAATCAACAATTCTGTAGTATATTTTCATTATCCTTATTAATAAGTGAGAAAGATGAGGCACATAGAAGTAAAGAGACTTCCCTAAGGATAAAAAACTAGAAAATAATGTAGAAAAAAATCCACATGCAGGTCTTTCTGGCTCCAAATGTTTGGCTTTTTCTACTCTCCCACATTGGCTATAAGGAGAGGGGAGAAAAGTATTGTAGTTGACCTTAAAAAGGAAGAAATGGTGCCAAAACCTTAATTGTCAGACTTTATAAGAGACATAAAAGATATGATAAGGAAGCAAATTGCTTCCTAGCATCTTATTTTGCAATATTTTGGCAGTACCCATTCACGGTAAGGAAGGTGCTTAATTCCCATTATGAAGTGCTCTATGTCATGAATCCCGATGGCATGGCAGATGGGAAAAGCAATTACTGCAATGCTTTCAGGATATACTTGGGGTCACCTTCAATGATTGCAGTGCGCAAGTCCCAGTCATTAGTCTATATAGTCAGAGTAGGATCAGAGAAGTGTTCAAGACCCAATTAATAATCTATTTACATATAGTCTTATAAATCCAGGTTCAAGAGAAAAGACCATATTCCATGAACCAGGAGTTCTGTGCCCCAGCTCCAGATCTGCTAACTGTGTTCCCTCTCTTAGCCATGGTTTTCCATTTAACCATCAGAAGTTGGACTAGATGATCTTGCTGACCTCTTCAATTAAAATATTCCCTGGTTTCTTTATGAAGTGCTCCATCCTTGCCCTTCCTCACAGTGAGCTTTCGTGTGAGGGCCTAAGGACTCTAAGGATAGCCTGGAATATGCATTTACTTGCACTCACACTACTTGGCAGTAACTTCCTTTTTTCAGAATAAAGTAGCGGCTTAGTCCTCATGACCTGTTTCCACAGATCTTGCATCTAGAAAGATTCAGTTCCTTTTCCTTTTTGGTTTCTGACTAAAGCTTGGGTGGAAGCAGAATTGCCTTGTGGGCACTTTCTTACAGAAGGATCCCTACTCCTTACACATAACATAGTGATTAAGTTTATCTACACACTTTTCCTTATTTTCTCATCTATCAATTAAGGTACTTTACTGTATTTTTTTTTTATAGGAGCCTCTGAAGACATTGTCTTCACCTAAAATAGTAATTAATAGTGGCCACTTTGGACCCCACAGTAGGACAATAAAAAAGAGCATTAGGAGCAATGAGGACCTACAAATCATGCCACCTATGCAGAAGACCTGAATTAGTGCAAAGGGCATTGAGTTCCTTGAAGTTCTTCTTTACCTTACAACACAAAGCATGCTAGGAAGGGCCATATGTGCAGCAATAGCACAATGATTTTCTTTTAGGTCTGTTGTCCATCCAAAATACAAGAAGTCTCCCATTTTGGGTGTTCTCTGAATTGGCTACGCTTATAATGGGGGATGAATGAAAAAAATTGGATATGGGTCTCAGGAAAGCAGTGCTGAGATCCCATACTGTAGATACATTCATTTATTAGCTCATTGCTAGAATGAAAAGAATGCTAAATTTTGAGTCAGAGACCCTATCTTAGAACCTAGGTTATAGTCTGTGGTTTATAGACCCGGTTCTGTAACTCACTAAATTCTCTTCAAAAATTATGCACAGCCTTCTGAACCTTAGCCATCACATCATATCGAGGGATCATTGGGCTGGAGGGGAGCAGAAACACAAGTATGCACCCAAGGAACTATGACTATCTACAGTATGAGGCAAGTTATTTGCATAGGTATGCAGTGCTATAAAAAATCTGGGTAAGAAAGGTGTAACTCTTCCAGGGTAGAGAGCAGAAAGGTAGTGGTATTTAGAAAAGTTCTTAGAGAAGTGGATTTTAGCTAGATCTTTTAAAATGGAGAGAGAAAATAACTGCTCACTATCTCTGGAAAGCCTTCTCTGACCATCCCTTTCTCAGCAAAATTAGTCACTCCCTGCTTTGCCCACCTCAAGTACTAAAAATATTTCAACTCTGCAAACTTATGTGTCTGTTTCTCACAGGAGACCAAAAACTTCCCAAAGTAGGGACTGTGTCTGATCCCTTTCTTTTTTCACAGGGCCAAGAAAAAATAGTTGCCCCAGACTCTGAGTTGAATAAATGAATGTGTCAGTGCATAAGCAAATGAAGGAGAACTCATTAGTTCAAGGTCTCCATATTCCTTAGCTTACCCCACCTCTGTGAAGGAACTTAGAAGGCCTACCTTCAACTCATGGTTCATCTTCCTGCTCACCTATCCCCACCTCCTATCAGAAGTTGGTAAAGAAAAGGCCCCAGGGACAATTGCAAAGCTGAGACCACTTCCTGTGCAAGAGGCTGATGTCCACATAGTCCATCTCAACTCTGGTTATTGCTGTTCATATGATTGCAATGGGGCTTCCTCTGAAATGAAAACCAAAGGCTGATGAAATGTATAGGGCACTCCCAGGCCCGGGTTGAAGAACTTCATGTACATCTGGGCCTGGGGACAAAGGGTTCACCGTGAGGTTCCTCACAAACTCAGCGATATCACCAAAGTAGTTAGCAGCAAAAATAACTTTGTGCTTGGCAACAATGGGAAAAATAAGTGTACAACAGAATAATAATATACATCTTATAGAAATGTTATAAGAGCAACATTAAATTTTTGAAAAACAAATAGATGAAAGTAATTTTGAGAACATAATATTTTATTTAACACAATGCATCTAAAATGTCAACTTAGCAATCTAAACATTTTTAATAAGAAATTTTACATGCTTTGCAGTGTGGTGTGTATTTTATACTTACAGTAAATCAAAATTTGGATTAGCCATGTTTCCAGTGTTCAATTGCCACATGTAGCTAGCTAATAGTTACGATATTGGACAGCACATGTATAAGATGTGACCCCTACCCTGGCCAGGTGACTCAGTTGGTTGGAGCATCATCTCATACATCAAAAGGTTTCAGGTTCAATTCCTGGTCAGAGTACATACATAGGTTGCAGGTTCGATCCCAAGTCAGGGTGTGTATGGGAAGCAACTGATCAATGTTTCTCTCTTATATCAATCTCTCTCTCTCTCTCTCTCTCTCTCTCTCTCTCTCTCTCTCTTCCACTCTCTCTCTCTCTTCTCTCTCTCCCACTCTCTTTCTGTTTCTCTAAAGTCAGTAAAAACATCCTCAGGTGAGGATAAAAAAAATGTGATCTCTGCCCTCAAGGAATTTACAGCCTAGTCTAGAAGCCAGACTAATACATATGCATGTACAAGAAATAAGTACTATAGTGAAACTGCATGTATGGAAAAGAGCACTGTATCACAATCAGGAGACCTGGGCTACAGTCTTTTCTCTGCCACTGATTCTCTGAGTGACCTTGAATAAATCCCTTTATCTCCATGGGACTCCATATTTCTTTTTTAAAATTTATCTTTACTTTTGAAAGTATTACAGATGTCTCCCTTTATTTCCCCCCATTGATTCCCTCCACCCTGACCTTCCCCCTGCCCCAGGCCTTCACCGTACCATTGTCTATGTATATATATATATATATATATATATATATATATATATATATATATATACACATACACACAAACAAATAAGTTCTTTGGTTGATCTCTTCATACCCCCTACCTTCCCTCTGAGGTCTGTTAGTCTGTTCCATGCTTTCATGTCTCTGAATCTATTTTGTTCATCAATTTATTTTGCTCACTAGATTCCATGTGAGTGAGATCATGTGATACTTGCTAAATTAAATAAGCCCGTCAGGGACTCCATATTTCCATCTCTACAGTGAGGTTGGAATAGATTTATTTTCTCAACAAATACATATTAAATGTTTTCTAAGTATTAAGCATAGTAGGAAGCACTCAGAATACTGAGATGAATAAGACACATAAGATGCCTGCCTTCTTGACACTTAAAGCATGGTAAGAAATAGGTATTAATTCCAGGTAAATATGGCCAAAAAAATGGGGAAGCACATAGACCTGGGAGAACACATAACAAGAAAACATAATCTACCAGGCCTGAATATGGTCAAGAAAACCTCTCAGAAAAAGTAACATTTGAAGTAAGATTAAAGAATGAGAAGGAGTGAACCAAGCAAATAATCGGTGAAAAGCCATTCCAGTCAGAAGAAACAGCAGATGTCAGGCTCCAAGATGACAAGGAATGAGGCCTAGTTCAGGAAAATAAGGAGGTTAGTGTGGCCTGTAATAGACTGAGCTAAGGAAAGAATAGCTCAAAGCAAAGTAGGAGTGGTAAACATTGGGAGGCTTTGTATGCTATATTGAGGGTTTGATACTTATCTAATAAGACAGAGAAGCCAGAGAAGGTATAATTATGCAGTTCCCTTCCATCTCTAAGACAAAGAGTTTTGGAGTCTATGCCATGGAAAGAAAAGCTAATTCCAACTGTTTGGACTAGAAATGTCACAGAAGTGGTAACATTTTAAAAGACACTTGAAAGATAATAAGATCAGAGAATGGAATTCCAGGCAGAGGGATGAATATTAATAAAAGTACAGAGGTAGCGCCGAAACCGGTTTGGCTCAGCGGTAGAGCGTCGGTCTGCGGACTGAAAGGTCCTGGGTTCGATTCCGGTCAGGGGCATGTACGTTGGTTGTGGGCACATCCCCGGTAGGGGGTGTGCAAGAGGCAGCTGGTCGGTGTTTCTCTCTCATCGACGTTTCTAGCTCTCTATCTCTCTCCCTTCCTCTCTGTAAAAAAATCAATAAAAATAATTTTAAAAAAAGTAAAGTAGGAAAGAACATATGAATTCGTGTGAATGGAGAGACCACTGATGCAACAGGGTAAATATAAGTTTAAGAATATCTTTGATATCTATAGATATTCAAGCACATCAAATGTGTTATGAGAGAAACCAGACAAAGTCCTTAGACCTACCAAAAGATTCATTTTGTACTATAACGATAATAATAAACACATACTGTGAACTTACTAAGTGCCAAGCATTGTCTCAAGCCCTTTACATGTACTAATTTATATAATATCTTCATGAAAACCTTATGAGGGAGATATTATAATTAGCCCCATTTGACAAATGGGGAGCTGATGTTCAAGGAAGTCATGTCATTTGCCTGAAGTTAAGTAGAATCTATGTGTCAAACACAAGGCCCGCGGGCCAAATCCAGCCCGCCAGGCCTTGCAATGTGGCCCGCACCGCGCTGTCATCACTGCACTCCGCTGTCAGTTTATGACATTGTCAGTTTATGACTGTTCAGTAAACCATTCGGCCCGCGATTTAGGCTGGATTTTAGATTTTGGCCCCTTCTCTGATTGAGTTCGACACCCCTAAAGTAGATAGTAAATGGCAGAGGCAGGAGTCAAATGTCATGGAACAATTTATGAAAGGTAGGACTTATGAAGCAATCAACAAAAATATATAATATGATTGTAGCTAAAAAAAAAAAAATACCAAATTCAAGTCAGTTATCATTTCAGTCTACAAGGGCAGTTGTATCCAAAAACAACCTCAATTACTTTCCAGCTTATTGCCGTTAGAGAGGCTAAGCTGAAGTGAACTTTTGCTTTGCTTCTTCTAGTAAACAATGTAAATAAGGTAGGAGTTATTAAAGACAAAGAAAAACAAACTGGTTCCACTTCCACTCTTCACTCCCTATATCTTATTCCCATTCAGAGTCCTTCAGAAGCTTTCATCTATGACAAAAATAACTGGAGTCACCCTAACCAATTATTCTTATCTATTTCCTACAGTGGTCCACCTAATCCCCTAGCCAACAGTTTTGAATGTAAAGGGAAGTCAGGAAGTAGGAACCAACTTATGATAGTTCATTGCCTATATTTGGAAGAAACAAAACTGCATTTCTTTAAAATATATATTCTCTAATTCAGGAGGGAGAGGGTGTCCTTTGAATCATTTATTTGGCATAGCAGACCATTTTCATCTTCCTAGTGTTTTCTCTGACTAAAGCAAGGATAAAGATGGTGCATATTGTGGGGACAAAATATAAGTTAGGCCAAACCCTTGAGCTTGCACCACAACTAAACATCTAGAACTAGGATGCTAGAACTTTGTTTAGCATTGATTTAGGAGGCAATTAATTCCTACATACTTCTCTCTAGGGTTAGTCACTAGGACACCTCCTTAATATTTCTGTCCTATATTTGCATGGGTCAATTTCCACAGGCTCATCTAAAAATTGTCAACCATCACAATTGTGTGGCAATAGGTAGTTCAGAATTTCTAACCTCAACTTTTTAACCCCCAAAACAGATGCTATGATGTAGATGACCAAATGTTTCTTACTGTTCAAGAGTGTTATGACTAGAATAAGTGGAAAATAGAAATATCAAAGATGCTCATAGTGAATTCTTGACTGATGACAGGTATTGGTGGTTGTCACATGAGGCCTGTGCTATAGTGACAAGAGCACTATCATGTAATTTAAATACCTGGATTTGAATTTCAGTTTGCCACTTTCTAGCCTTGAGTAAATTACTAATATTTCTCACTATCCATTTCCCCACCTCATAATTAAGCTAATAAATAAGTGTCTCATGAGGTTTCAGGAAAGTAGTATACTTGAGAGCTCCTGTATTTTACCTAATACAGGATAAAAAGTTTTTTAAAAGCTACATATTGGCACAAGAAGGGTTTCTGCTCCTCTACTCCTCTGCTCCTCTGCTCAGTTCTGGCAGAATGAGAAGTGGGAAATAGAAGGAATAAAAAAGCTTTGTTAAGTGCTTGTTATGTACCACATACTCTCAGGTCTATTATATTAGTTATTCCTATCAATACCCTATAGAATAAGAATTAGTCTTATTTCACAATTGAGGACACTGGAGCTTAAAGATATTAAACAATTCCCTTCAAAGTCATATATTTAGTAAGTAGCAGAGCTGAGATTCAGACATTTATTAGTTGTTCCCCTAATACAGTATGAGAGCATATATATGTTTCAGAACCTGAGAGTGTCTCTAATTACATATTAGGCCCATTTATCTGACCACTGATGTTATCAGACATCCTGGAAGCTCCCGAGCTTGTCTCAATGCTTGGCAAGCCTCTCTGGTCAGCTTGACTTTTTCCAGAAGATGGTCAGCTCTTGGATACTGTGGCATGAATTCCCAGAATTTACAGGTTTCCCCATCTTATTATCTATTAAGAATCAGCAGGGGAAAGAAAGAGGTGAATCTGAGACCTCTGCCCACTGTGTTGATAGGACTAAAAAAAATGAAGTGGGACAAAGAGCCAAGAATTGACTAATGGCTACTACTGTATCACAGGCACTGTGCTGGATGCTTTAGGCACATAATCATCTTCACAACCATTCTAGGAGGTGGAAGTTGTTTTCTTCTTTCAAAAGATGAAAACAATGAAGTTTAGAAGGCTCAAATGACTTATTTCAAGTCACTCAGTAAGTAGCTGTGCTGAAGTACAAACCAATTTTCTTGAAGAGTCATTTTAGTACCTTCCACTACATCCAGGCTGGACCACACCAATTTTTGTTCCAAAGCAGAGCTATACTTATTTATAATTTTAAGGGAATTGCAAATATAGAGATTATCTCACTTCTCTTACATGAGTTATGCTCTTCTGGCAGGAAGTTGATCTTTTCATCTAATCTGACCCATGCCTGTTGTGGTTTAAGTTAACTTCCTCTCCCCTTATCCCACTTATCCTCCAAGCATTCTTCCCTGAGTTGTAATCTGTAGCCTCCACATCTAGTACTTATTTTGAACCTCCCACTTTGACCCCTAAGCCAAGCAAAGGGGTTTCAGAACTGAGGCTAAGGCCATTCCCATCTCACTTGCTTCTATTAATCCATTGGCTTTGCTCTCACAAAGTCCATTAATACAAATGCTTCTCAGATTTATTTATCCTATTTATTCTTTATCTGTTGATATCTCAACTTGCGGACATAGTCAAGTCACAACCAAATATCTTTCCAATGCCCACTTGATACAATGTATTGAAAACGTAGTTTCTAAAGGTTACTTGACTGTTTCTCTCCTAATCCACTATAATTTAGCTTTTTATTTGTCCTCTATCTCAATTTCTTCATTGGCTCTGCTATCTGGTGTCACCAAATTACCATGAACTCCTAATCAACAAAGCCAAAGCTTCTCTACTAGCTCTCATCTCCTTCAAAGTCTGTCAAAGATGACTGTTAGTAATTCCTTGTTTCTTAAAGCCCTGGTTTAGAGGATATAATTTACTCTTCAGGCTGAATTCTATCATTAGAAGCCAAAGAAGCATGGTTCACATGAGATATAAAGATCACCTCTCTGCCAGACCATCCTAACACATAGCAGGGACCATCTTTGTCATTTGTTTCCTTTACTGTCTAAAACAGCACCTGTTCCAAAGTAGTGATCAGTGAAAATTGTTGAATTTGTTCCCCTACAGTCCTCTGATTCATCCATACTACCTGATCACTCTCCTTGGTGTTGTCTATAAGCTTCTCTTTCTTTTTCTGCTTCTTATTACATGTTATTGTTTTCCAGAGCTCTCTTTGTTTCTTTGTGGGTCTGTGCATACATCTGCATGCTTGTTCAGTCTCTCTATCTCCACCACCAGATCAGTAGATTCAATTGAATATTGAACATATACCCCTGAATGTCTAAGTCTTCACATCCTCAAATAAACCTGCTCATCATCCTAGAGATAATCCATGGAGGAAATAAGATTAGTCATCTTTGACCACATTATATATTTATTAACATGATTATTGCTATAGTAATTATTATATTTTATTTAAATATATTTTTATTGATTTTTTTTTTTTTTACAGAGAGAGGAAGAGAGAGGGATAGAGAGTTAGAAACATCGATGTGAGAGAATCATTGATCAGCTGCCTCTTGCACACCCCCTACTGGGGATGTGCCCGCAAGCAAGGTACATGTCCTTGACCGGAATTGAATCTGGGACCTTTCAGTCCGCAGGCTCACTCTATCCACTGAGCCAAATCGGTTTTGGCTATTGCTATAGTAATTAATGCTACTACTAATAATATTGATTCAAACACTACCTTATAACATGATATTTTATATCCCTGCCTTTGCCTTATTATAGCCTGGAATTGCCTCAAGGACAAGGGTCCTTATCTAAATTAATTTCTGTATCTCCAGTTTTTGACACAGAGTAAATTACTGTTTAGAAAATATTAGCTAAATGAGTGAAGAGTAATAAGATCAGTTCCCAGATGCCTTTATGAGGAGAGTCAATAATCATATTACTAATGATTAAAATAATTTTTGAATGTATTATACATGGTGTTAAATTTTCAGTCAATAATATCTTTCTCTTTAAACTTTGGTATTTATTGTCAGAAAGATATTTTAACAGCACAGCTCTGATGGTGTTACTCCACTGCTAAAAAAGGATCATTGGTTCTCCTTTCACAAAGCTAAAACTCAAAGTTTCCAGCAAAATGGTCAGTACCCTTTACAACCTGGCCACAACCTACATCTTCAGCCTTCACTCATATTATATTACAACTACAACGTACACTATACTCTAGTACACTTCTGTGTACTGTGGACCTGAAAATTTTATTGATCACATCTATCTTGCCAGAAGATCCTGTGTTTGTTTTTCAGGTCCAGTTCAGTTATCACTTCCCCGAGGAAACCTTTCCTGAGCAAAGTGTCCTATACTTTGTGTACCTAAATTATGGCCTGATCACATTGTATTTAGGTTATATTTGTTTATATGGCTAGAAAGTGAGTTATATCAGGCAGGGGCCTGATTTACTTGCTTTTGGATTCCTAGAGCCTAAGAAAAGCTCTAGCATGAAGCAGTATTTCTGCAAATTCTTGCTAAATAAAATTAAAATACCTATTGAAAGATTATTTTCACACATGTTCAGTCATTAACTCCAATCTTACCCCAGTCCAAATCTTTTCACATGGCAAAGTCTCTATTTTCTTAGACTTCATACTTAGCATGCAGTAGGCTCTTAGTGAAAGAGCTAGAATCAGAATCTGGCTAGAGGTGAAGATAAAATGGCACAGCAACTGGGTTATTTTCAAAATCTCTACTTCCTTCCCATGGACATACACAGACAAAAGTAGAAAAGAAGCAAACACAGTTTCAATCAGGTTTATCTTCCTGTAACTTTAGGTAAGGAATAGGAGGCAATGAAAATCAGAGAGAAGGAGAAAAGGGTGAGGGTGCTGAAAGGAAGAAGTATGCCATTTTAAGTCAAAAGGCAAAGCTGTGAATAAACCTCTATCCCTTGGGCAGTTACTGGACAAGTAACTAGGTTCAGTTGATCTAATAGCCATGTTTCTGAGAGTTTACAGAACTAGGATGTAATAGGCAGATTGCAGAATACATACACAGAATGTTGTAGGATAAAAGGTAAGGTTAGACAAGGCTATAACAGTCCTAAATCCTAGCTTTGTCACTAACCCTCTTTGGGCTTCAGTGTCCCCTTCTGTAAAATAATGAGATTGGCACTATAACTTTACAAAGTGAGACAGAAATACCTTTTAAGGATATGGGCTTACTTTTTAAGCAGAGATCTCTCACCCTGAGACACATTTAATTTTTGACAAGACACTTGAAGCCTACCTGATCATATTCCATGAATTCACAGGAAACAGATATAATTAGAGGGTTTATTTTATTTCTTTTTGTTTGTTTGTTTGTTTAATTCCAGAGAAAATATAACCCCCAAACAACTGGAAATGTTCATGTTGACTGAACAACAAATTCTGTCTTACTCAGAAAAATCTATTCTGAGAGCCAAATTAATCAGAAAGTTGCTTGATGAGCACAGACAGAACAAAAGAGATTAGATGAGCTTAATTAGTTCTTCCCTTCCCCATACTTCCTCATCCAAGATGAAATTAAAAGGAGGTTCAGGGACACCTATTTTTTGTCTGTGTCCCATAGACACTACCCTGGATACAATGACCACATTCAGCTTTTGGTGCTCTTCCCCCCCCCCCCCCCCCCGCACTGTTCACGCAGAACACCCACCCACCCTTCTGCATCATTTTTGCAGATAAATTAATCCTGTTGATGAGGCTTCTGTAACTTTTTAACATTCAGTCAAACCGCTTGAGATTCCACCTTAATTAGATTTATGATTTCTATGAGGACTTGTTCTTTCTAACTATGATTAGTATGAGTTATTGTTTTTTTAAAGGACTTTTCCAGGTGGCTAATCTGTTATATGCTATTTGGTGGGGGTGTGAAAATTTAGAGGAACTTATTACTTTAAGTGGAGTGAAAGGAGCAGGGAGGTCTCACTTTATGTACAAAAAGCCCTGCCCTCTCCTCTGATAGAAATAATGAATGGGCTTGAGGAACTCCGGAAAATTCAGTGGATTTGCAGATACATTTTATTTCTGTTGACATTATTGATTTGAGGCACTTGGTAACTTGGTTCTTATCAAGGTCAAATACTATTTCATGGGAAAAGACAGAAGTTGCTTCCATGGTGAGGCAGGAAAAGAATATTGTCTTTTCCTTTCTGCCCTTACTCTTCCCTCCTCACCTTCCCTTCTTCTACTCATCTCTCTCTTACCTGATCTTCTTTCTTTACCTTTTCTTTCTTCTCCCCTCCTTTACCTTCTCTTATTTTCTAGTTCAAGTTGGGATAGATATTAGAACGAATGTTGGAATAAGCCTGAGCCTGGGGTTAAAATTGGATGTAGCCACTATGAGTTCTTTGAGTTGCAGAGAAAAAAGAGGAAGAGGAGAAAAGAAAGTTATTGGAAGCAAATGGAAATGCATATGAAGCTCCAGGTTCCCTCCAAGGAAAGCACATAGACTTGGGGCCTTATAGCTAACCCCATTTCAAGTTCTCTGCCCCAACCAAAGACACTGTATTGCAGTGCCTGCTCTTCCTGGAAATGTGTGTTGCTAAGAAAAGCTTTGCTAGCATCCAATGGCACAACCATACTGCCAAAGGCTCACAAGATTATTTACCCTCCCCCATCCAAGATGCAGTACTCCATCCACAACATCTTCTTAGGCAGTTCCAAGAGTCTGGTGCATCCATTTAGTTTTTAGTTCAGATGAGACTGTTTCAGTCCTACCCAAATAGATTAGGCCTCAAATTGATGAGAGATGTACTTATCTATAGGACAGCCTGAGGCAAAATCCCTTCATCTTCCAGAGCTTCAGCTTTTTAACTGAAAAAAAATGGGGTCATATGCATATAAATACAACCAATGGACACAAAACTCTGGGGAGGGAGAGTATGTACGGGAGGGGGGTTAATGGTATATGTACAAAAATAACAATTTAATAAAAATATATATTTTAAAAAATGGGGTCATAGATTAAACTAGTTTACCTTTCCAAACTATAAGAGCCCTCAGGGACCAAATAGTCTCCACTCTTTGTTTTACAAATAAAAATCCTGAGACTGAAGAATTTTTTTTAAAAAATTGTGTGGGCAAGGGACAAGCTTGTTTCTAGCACATAGTATACACTTAGTAGACGTTACTTCTTTTCTGACCCATTTAAAGAACTCTTAACAGGAATAGATCTAAAAGCAAGGGGATTCCTAATGTTGCATCCAGTGCTATTCTTGCATACTACACTACTTCCAGATGGCTATCAAACCTCATCAGCTATACAGGCAATCCTCGGGTTATGTCGGACTCAACATATGTCCTTTCGTGGTTATGTCACCATCTCCCATTTATTTATATAAAAAAAGTTTTGTCATTTCTACTTTTGTACATATGTGCTTTATGTTTTTTATTATTTACTGTATTTATCACAAGTAAAGGTCAGGAATTGTTATCTTTCTTTTAATTTTTTTTACTGTTTCACTTTATTACTGTGTGTATGTGAGTGACGTAGGTGCTTATGTAGGTGGGTTTCGATTTATGGCGAAAATCACTTTACATTGTGCTGTAGGAATGGATCTCCAATGTAATCCAAGAACCTACTGTATACACATCTGACTCTTATCTCTGGCCTTTGGACTTATCTTGGCTGACTCCTTCTCATCCTTTAGTTCTTAGCTTAAAATATCCTCTTAATGGAATGACATCTCTATGTTTGGAATCTTAGTTCAAGTAGTTCTCCTTACCCGCTTTCCTTCAGATGCTCAGCACCCTACTGATTTCCTTCCTAGTATTTCCTATCACTTGGGATAATTTATTGTTTGCTCAATGTAAATATTTATTTCTAGACATCTTATTGGTTTTGAACACTGCATTTTGTGATTGGAAACTGAAATAAATGGAAACTGTGTTCTATTCATTGATGTATGAGCTAGTGCTTAGCCTAGTATCTGGCACATGGTAGGATTTATTACATAACATTTAGTGGATAAATGACTAATGCCCCTGATACAATATAAATCAGGATGAAATAAGTTAACATATTTGGGTCAATGTTATGAATAGGTTGAAATGGAGAAGTTGAAGGCATGGAAATATTAAAGAACTGTTAAGTAGGATGGACATGAGACTCTGGTAAGAGCAGACAGAGCTCAGGATCTGGTCATGGGAAGATCATTAGGTGAGGGGAGTTGAACAGTTGAGTATGGGAAAAGTTGCCGCATGGCCCACTTCTCTGGGCCTTGACACCTTTAAGTGTAAAACAGGTCACAACTGTTGCCCTACCTACCTTATAAGACGATTGTGAGATCTGTTGTAATAATAGATTGAAGGAGAAAAGTTGGATGGGGATAGAACTTAAGAATGAGTGGCTTATCTGTCACCCCTTCTAGCCCAGGTTTGTCCTGAGATGGCCTCTGTAACTGCCTCCCCAGCCTCTAGACTGCAGAGTCACTGTGAAAGAGAAGTCCCTGCAGCAACAGTCTGGACTTCTAGCTCTTACCCCCTCAGTTGCTTAAGAATGACAGTTAGCTTTTGCATCAGTCTGTCTTCTCATCCTGTCCCCCACCTCTCATACTATCTCCCTAAAGCCTATGTGTGGCAATTTCCAGGTTAGCATTTCACCACCACTATGGTAATGTTTTGGACTCCCAGTCTCAGGGACCCCAGAGTGGTGATGGTAGGGGGAGAAACCAGGTTTCCTGGACCCCTTAACATGGCACTTGGTCTTTCTAAGAACATGTCTATCAGGCTATCCTGCCCTCCTTTCTGCTACGTATAACTTTTATTTTTTGGGGGGGAGGGGGAGGAGATTAATTTGACAATTTAGGTTGGTTTGCTTAGGGCCCAGCATTGGAAAGTCAGTTTAGAGCAGGTCAGATCCTATAACTGGTAAACATGCTAGAAACTTAGACTGAGCTGTACCTAGTTCTACCTCATTCTCATGTCATCAACTTAATCACAAAAATGGTGTTGATCATGTTAAAAGGTGGGAGATGGGAAGGTCTCATCTTTGGCAATCTCCTTTTCCCATTATTTCATTTATTTGAAAAACACATGAGTATTTACTTTAAGTCAGGTCCCTGTGCAATGAGAAATATAGCCAAATAAACAGAGTGTTCCGATTATCCCAATGTGCTCATCACTATGATATGTCCAAATATAATATACTAGAGGCTTAGTGCACAAATTTTGTGCATGGGACAGGGTCTGTGCCCCTCAGCCCAGCCTGCATCCTCTCCAATCTGGGACAACCCTCTCACAACCCAGGACTACTGGCTCCCAACCACTCGCCTGCCTGCCTGCCTGATTGCCCCTAACCACTTTTGCCTGCTAGCCTGATCACCTCCTAACCACTCCCCTGCCAGCCTGATTGACGCCTAACTGCTCCCCTGCCAGCATGGTTGCCCCTAACTGCCCTCCCCTGCCGATCTGGACACCCCTGCAGCTCTGGTCACCCCTAATTGCCCTCCCTTGCCAGTCTGGTTGTCCCCAACTGTTCTCCTCTACAGGCCTGGTGACCTCCAACTGCCCTCTGCAGGCCTGGTCACCACCAACTGCCCTCACCTACTGGCCTGGTCACCCCTAACTGCCCTTCCTTACTAGCATGGTAGCCCTAACTGCCCTCCCCTGCTGACCTGGTCACCCCTAACTGCCCTCCCTTGCTAGCATGGTAGCCCCTAACTTCCCTCCCCTTCAGGCCTGGTTGCTCCCAGCTGCCCTCCCCTGCAGCTCTGTCCTCCCACAACTGCCCTCCCCTGCAGTCCTGGTCCCTCCCAACTGCCCTCCCCTGCAGGCCTGGTCCCCCCAACTGTCCTCCCCTGCTGGCCTGATTGCCCACAACTGCCCTTCTCTGCTGGCCATCTTGTGGTGGCCATCTTGTGTCCACATGGGGGTGGCCATCTTTGAACACATGGGGGCAGCCATCTTGTGTGTTAGAGTGATGGTCAATTTGCATATTGCCTCTTTATTAGATAGGATAATATAGAATGTATAAGCCACAGTGGCAAACCAGAAGTGCTCAACTTTCTGGAGCAGGCAGAAAACTAAAAATTCACACAGATCTTAACTGAGACTTTAAGGATATATCAGATGACAGTGGACAATTTACAAGTATAGGCAGGAAGAAGAGCATCATAGACATTGTAGAAGAGTATACTATAATAAAATAATATGTGCAAATATGTGGATATATTAAGCATACAGATAAGTCTAGGTGACTAAAATTCTGTGTAGTTTGAGTGCAAGATTTATGTTGAGGAGTAGCAGAAGGTGAAACTGAATAGATGTACAGGTCCATATCACTGAGGACCTTGTATGTCAGGCTGAATTTAGAATTTGTGCCAAAACAATGAAAAGTTATTTAAAGGAATACTAAACTCCATTTAGCATCTCCCTAAAGTATTTCTTTAGATACACTTTGTATACAAAGTATATTTTCAAAGTAAACTCAGATCTAAACAATTGGTCTGACAAATGTGCATGTAGTTATGAGAGCAACAGGACCAAATTTTTGGAACTGAAGCTATGTTAGGAAATATAAAATATATGTCAACTATACTTATGATTACCAATGCTTAAAAATATAATTGTATATTTCTGGAACAAAATATATAAATATAGACCAGCTTTATTTTGCATATGTGTTTCTAAAAAGTCAAGAGCCCAAACTTTATTCAAAGGATTGAATATCAAAAAAAGGAGAAAGAAGACAGTTCAGCAGAAAACACACACACACACACACACACACACACACACACACTCTCACACACACACACAATTAAGCTAGTAAGGTTTCCAAGCAACCCTGAAATTCTAGGTTTGTTTGGTGTAGAGGAACTGGAACATGGAGAGAAGAGGTGCAGATACTAGATGGGAATTAATATCTTGATGCTTACCACCCTACATTCTTTACCTGAAAAATATACCCTTTATATGTCTCTTTATGCAGCTTTTCTCTAGTTATTTAAACCTAAAAAGTAGATTTGTTTCAGCCTAAGCCCTGAGGAAGAGAGTCAATGTTCTGAGGTGAATTGTGCCCCCGCCATTCATATATTGAAGACCCTTACAATGTGATTGTATTTGGAGACAGCCTTTAAAGACGTGATTGTGTTAAAATATGACCAACAGAATTGGCCTGGTGTCCTTATAAAAAAGGAAATTTGTACACAAAAACAGATACCAGGGATGTATGCATCCAGAGGAAAGGCCATGTGAGGACACAGTGGAAAGATGGCCATCTACAAGCCCATAGAGAGACCTTAGGAGACCAAACCTTCCGATACCTTAATATTGAAGTTCTAGTATCCAGAACTGTAAGAAAATAAATGTATTTTTAGAACTATTTAGTTTGTGATATTTTCTTATGATATCCCAAAATAATTAATACAGGCATATACCATTTTTCAGTCCAGTGTTCACTGATCCATCTCTCAAGATACCAAGAGTCCCTGGAAAAAGGAGGTCTTCTTAGTAGTCTGGAAAGGTCTCTCTATTCCTCTTTAACCACTATGACCAGGCCACCTCTCGGGCAGCAGAGTCTAAACAATAGGCCAGATTTCTGTGCTGTCTACTTTAGGTATGGACCAGGTGCCAAGTGATTTTTCACTGGCATATTTTGTCCTTTTTCTGAGGTCCTCAGAAATGGTTAAAGACAGGATAGCTCCTGGCAGGAGCACAATAGGTAGGAGTTCCCAGTAACTTTTAGGTAAAACCAATGGAAAGGCTGAAAATTTCAGGATTTTGAGTCAAGAGACCTTCTGTATTCTGTTCTGCTAGTAACTAGTTGTGTAACTCTTCAAAAATAATTTAGTCACTCTAAACCTCAGCTTTCACATAAATAATCAGGTGACAATGTGTATCTCACTGGTCTATTATAATGACTAACTGGAATTATGTGCAAAAGCTGACTATTATAAATTTTGGAGGAATTGAACCTGGAATAGTTATTATGAAGGTGTGCCAAATCACACAAGAGGCACACCCTTTATCCAATCCTAGCTCCTCTACTTGCTCACAAAGAGGCCAAGTTAGAACAAACTTAATTCTTTTTGGAAATTGACCCAAACAGCATCAATAAGAAACATATGAGCTTAGCACTTTGCAGAAAAAGTTGAGCCTGAAAAACGAATTTGGACACACATTACTGATGTGATAGGAATCAGATGTGTCCCATCTCCATCAAGGAACAAGGTCATGTTCCAACTCCAATCCTTAGGAAGACATAGCAGGAATGGAATTTGGTATACAGAAAACAGTAACCCACTCAATTATGTTGTAACTTGGCTGATGTTACTGTTATGTTGTCATAACAGAGGTTTGGGATGGGGAGTGATGATCTCCATGGAGGCTAAAGAAAGAGGAGACAAAAACAAAAGAATGTGTCAGTATGGCACTGACACTGTCCAAGGAGAGGAGCCACTGAGCCTATGGTTCAAATTGTGCCACGAAGACAGAAATCTCCCCAAATCTGGAGAGATCAATTTATCTAGCTACCCTGGCTCTAGGGGTGTCTCCCAGAAGGGTGTCCAAGTCCATTTGTCTTAATCCTCTGTTCTTCAAAACCCTCTTTTGCATTTTAGTCTGCTGTCCTGATTAGATTCACCATAGATCAGAGCAACTCGGATAAATAGCAGGTTAGAGCAATTCAACTTTGTTTATGAATAATGGAAATTAATTCCCCTGTGCTTGATCAACTCTGGATGAAGTTTCTAATCTTCCCAAGATAAATTCAGACCCTGAACCTATGATGACCCCTCTCTGAGGCCTACTCTCTGCCAAGAGTCTCTATTGGTAGTAGCACTTGACTGATGGGGCCTTCTTTGGGGATCAGTTCATATCCAGTTCTGAATTCTGTCCTCTCTTCCTCCCAAACTTGCTTAAAATGTGAACACACGTCCAGGATGAAGGACATGTGGGTTTAGAAACAGCATCTGTTGTATAGCTTAAGAATTTGGGTGGACAGTGAGTTCAATGTGTTAGAGACGTGGCAGCCAAAAACTAAAGCCATTTTTTACTGCATTTAAAAATATGCAGTGTCTACGACAAGCATGTCAAACTCAAAGGCTAACATGAGCCAAATAAACAAGGCTTAAGTTTATGTGAGCCGTAAAATTTAAATAAATAAATAAAAACATAAAAGCCTCAATTTTTATAGAAATGCAGGTTTATTTTGATAGAGACATGCTGAATACAAAGGGCTGAAATAAATGAGTCATTGTTAACATAAAATAACAGAACATTTTAATAAAATTAAATTTTTATTGAACATTAACTTACCAGACACTGAATAACTGCACAAATTAATAAGCGTAACACAAATAAACTTATTTTTCTTGTTCTCCAAAAGCGAAATATTTCCTGTTGTACACACCAAACATGTCAGCCCAAGACTAATAATGTGGCAATTGGCTGCTAAAATATTCCCTGCTAGTATTAGTGGAGAGAAATGGTGCACCTGCACATAAGGCACCTAAAGAAAACTAATGCAACACAATTATAGTAATCAGTCATTAGCGAACATTGTAGTTCGTTATTAATAATTATATACTACAGGATATTGTAAAAATTAAGTTACAAAATTTTTATTAAAATGTTTCTTATATACTGTTATATTGGCTGGGGTGTAAAATATTCATTGAGGGCCCCATGCGGCCCACAGGCCATGAGTTTAACATGCTTGGTCTAGAACTAGGAAGGTGACAGTCTTGTTCTACTTAACACTGTTCAAACCAAGGTGTGTTTCCCTTATGGGCACCACACTCTGAGAAGAACGTTGATAAACCAGGACAGCGTCAAATCCTGCATTTCCCTAGAGATGGCTGTGGGGTCAAGCTTCCTCCTGGAGCAGCCCTAGCCTCCAAGCTCACCATATCCCAGCCCTGCCCACAGCCAGCCTCAAGTCATGTTGAGATGCTCTCATCATCCAGAGAGCCACGAGTCTTGGAGAATTTGGGGTTTCATATTCTGGCTCTCAAGCTTTAGGGTCTTAAAATCATTAATCAATTCAAGTGAAAGTCATTCCATTTTCTTATAAAGCATCATAAATAGCAACCATTTAAGCCACTGACACATACCACAGACTAAACAGTCTTTGGAAGCCCTTTTTTTTTTTTTTTTTTTAATATCCAAGCATAGAAAGGATGGAAATGTAACAGGGGTTATAGAGGTTTAAATGGATCACTTCTCAAAATTCTTTGGAATCATCCTCAAATAATTGTTTGGGGAAGTTCTTGCTTGGCATTATGATTTCCCTCATGGTTGTTGGTATCTCTCCAGTGGATCATTGAAGTTGAATGGATCATTCTCTGGGCCTCAGTTTACTCTCTTTTTAATGTCTGAGATTGGAGGTGGCTTCTCACTGTAGAACATGACAGAGATTTCAAGCATCCTAGAACATGATGTTATTGTCTTTAAAAGGTAGATATGCCAGACCAGTGTAGCTCAGTGGTTAAGCATTGACCCATGAACCAGGAGGTTACGATTCAATTTCTGGTCAGGGCACATGCTTGGGTTGCAGGCTTGATTCCCAGTGTGGGGCATGCAGAAGACAGCTAATCAATGATTCTCTCTCATCATTGATGTTTCTATCTCTCTCTCTCCCTCTACCTTCTTCTCTCTGAAATCAATAAAAAAAAAATAGAAATAATTTAAAAGAGTAAGTATAAAAATGTCTGAGGTGTTCCCGTCATTCCTGTCCTTATATTGCCTGTTGATGTGACTGATGTTCTTGCTCTTATTGAGGTTGTTGCTCTATCATTATAGGTCTTTATATTCTTACTATTGCTTTGAGTTTTGACTTGCTAATATTGTTGGTCTCATTGGTGTTGATAGTGCTATAATGGAGACAGAATACTACTGGAATTCCCCAATTCAGTTTTTCTAGTTTCTTCAAAAGAACTTGGTATATCTATCATATGTTTTTGTTGGCTTTCCTAGGATTCTGGCAGTATATTTGTCCAGGGGATATAGAGAATAGTTTCTGCATCATTGTTAGCTAAAGATTAAAATTGAAATGCCACATCACCCATTCAACCAGTTTTATAGCCAACTTTATTTCATAAAACAATAGCTTTCAAGCAGATTGTGACCCTAAAGCAAGGTGAATGTCTTCAGGATATGAGAGATCCTCTCCTATTGGTCTGGCTCTTTGAATGGAAGCAACTGCTATTCACCCTTTTTTCTATTTCAGCCTACCCAAATGGTTCACCAGCCTGACTACCTCAAGCCTTTTGGTTAAGATACTTTTATTTAGTAACACATAATTATTTGTAACTATATATTTACATGTGTGATCATTTAATTGCCTCACCAACTTAGATGAAAATAATTTTCGTGAGGGCAGGGACTATCTCTCTTTAGTTCAACATAATATATTCTGGAGTCTCGAAGATGGCAGGCATTCAACACCTAGGTGAATAAAAGTATCAAATTATGCTAATAGAAGTCCACTTACCTCTTGACATTCAAAGCACTAATATAAGCTAATGCTGTGCATATTTATTTAATGGCATTTCATTTATAAACATCTAATGTGATTAAAATAGACAAACTAAAATGGAAAAATTGGCAAAGGATTTGAAGCATTTCACAGAAGGGGAAAAACCAATGGTTTTAAACATACAAAAGAATGCCTAATTTCACTGTTAATCAGGGAAATGGGAATTAAAGCAATAAAAATACTATTTCAGGCCAAAACCGGTTTGGCTCAGTGGATAGAGCATCGGCCTGCAGACTGGAAGGTCCTAGGTTCGATTCTGGTCAAGGGCATGTACCTTGTTTTTGAGCACATCCCCAAGTAGGGGGTGTGCAGGAGGCAGCCGATCAATGATTCTCTCTCATCAATGTTTCTAACTCTCTATCCCTCTCTCTTCCTCTCTGTGAAAAAATCAATAAAAAATATTTTTAAAAAATACTATTTCAGATTAGCAACATTTTAAAGTTAAATAATTTTAAGTTTGGGAAGGGACTAAAAATAGACAATCTCAAACACAGCTGGTGAGAATATAAATTAGTCTAGCCATTATGGAGGCAATTTTTCATCATATATTAAAAATATGCATCCAAATTATATGATTTGCTTTAAAATAATCCAATGTGTAGTGGAAGGGATGGAGTATACATGAAACAAGGTTGGTCATGTTTTGATAATTATTAAGCTAAGTGTTATGCATCCTATGACTTACTAATATCTCTGCTGATACCTATCCTAAAGGAACATTCCTACATAAGTGCACAAAGAGACCTTCCAAGCATATCTTTTAGTGCTGTTTGTAAGAGTGGAATTTGAAAACAACTTAAATCTATATCAATAGTGATATATTTGAATAAAAAATGGTGCATCAATACTGCACAATACCATACATCACTTAAATAGAATGAGATAGCCCTAACCAGTTTGGCTCAGTGGATAGAGTGTAGGCCTGAGGACTGAAGAGTCCCAGGTTTGATTCCGGGCAAGGGCATGTGCTTTGGTTATGGGCACATCTCCACTAGGAGGTGTGCAGAAGGTAGCTGGTTGATGTTTTTCTGTTATTGAAGTTTCTAACTCTCTATCCCTCTCCCTTCCTCTCTGTAAAAAAAAACAAACAAAAAAAACCCACCCAAAACAATAAAATATATATATTTTAAAAATAGAATGAGATATGTCCTATTCACTTAAGTAGAATGAGATATCTAACTCATGTTTTTGAATGTGGAAATCAAATTGCAGATTAATGTGTACAGTATGGTACCGCTTGTATAGAAAATAAGCATTATGTATAACATCCAAAACATGAGAAACTCTTCAGAGAGCCACCTCCACCTGTAATGCATACCAAACAATAATAGTGATAATTTTCTGAAGAATAGTGAAGAGAACTGAGACTAGGGTAAAGATCGGAATGGAAGTTAAAGAACACATTAATTTTATATGTACACTAAAGGCTTGACTTTCATGAAGATTCCAGACCAGGGTTCCAGACCAGGTTCTTCTAACTTTAGGCTATAAAAACCAGCAGGGATTTTATTTATTTATTTATTTTTAATATATTTTATTGATTTTTTTTTTTTTGCCCCCCACCCTCCCTCCCACACATCCCCTCCCTCCCCAGAGTTTTGTGTCCATTGGTTATACTTATATGCATGTATAAAAGTCCTTCGGTTGATCTATTATCTCCCCCAGATCTTCCTCCCCTCCCCGCTGTAATTTGACAGTCTACTTGTTGATTTACTGTCTCTATATCTATCTTTTGGTTCATCAGTTTATAATGCTCTTTGTTATCCACAAATGAGTGAGGTCATGTGGTGTTTCTCTTTCATTGATTGGCTTATTTCACTCAGCATGATGTTCTCCAGTTCCATCCAGTTTGCTGCAAATGATGAGAATTCCTTATTTTTTATGGCCGCATAGTATTCCATTGTGTAGATGTACCAAAGTTTTTGGATCCAATCATCTGCTGACGGACACTTAGGCTGTTTCCAAATTCTGGCTATTGTAGATTGTGCTGCTATGAACATAGGGGTGCATATATCCTTTCTGATTGGTGTTTCTAGTTTCTTGGGATATATTCCTAGAAGTGGGATTACTGGGTCAAATGGGAGTTCCATTTTCAGTTTTTTGAGGAAACTCCACACTGTTCTCCACAGTGGTTGCACCAGTCTACATTCCCACCAGCAGTGCACGAGGGTTCCTTTTTCTCCGCAACCTCGCCAACACTTGTCGTTTGTTGATTTGTTGATGTTGGCCATTCTGACAGGTGTGAGATGGTATCGCATTGTTGTTTTGATTTGCATCTCTCGGACAATTAGTGACTTTGAGCATGTTTTCATGTGCCTTTTGGCCTTCCTTCTGTCTTCTTTTGAAAATGTTCTATTTAGGTCCATTGCCCATTTTTTAATTGGATTATTTATCTTCCTTTTATTTAGTTGTATAAGCTGTTTGTAGATGTTGGAGATTAAACCTTTATCAGTGGTATCATTTGCAAATATGTTCTCCCACACTGTGGGCTTTCTTGTTGTTTTGTTGATGGTTTCTTTTGCTGTAAAAAAGCTTTTTATTTTGATGTAGTCCCATTTGTTTATTTTCTCTTTAGCTTCCATTGCCCTAGGGGTAGTATCAGTGAAGAAGTTCTTTTGGCATACGTCTGAGATTTTGCTGCCTGTGGATGCTTCTAGTATTTTTATGGTTTCCCGTCTGATGTTTAAGTCCTGTATCCATTTTGAGTTTATTTTTGTGAATGGTGTAAGTTGGTGATCTAGTTTCATTCTTTTGCATGTGTCTGTCCAATTTTCCCAACACCATTTATTGAAGAAACTGTCTTGACTCCATTGTATATTCGTGCCTCCTTTGTCAAATATTAGTTGAGCATAGTGATTTGGGTTGATATCTGGGTTCTCAATTCGATTCCATTGATCTATATATCTGTTCTTGTGCCAGTACCAGGCTGTTTTGAGAACAGTGGCTTTGTAATATAGTTTGAAGTCTGGTATTGAGATCCCTCCTACTTTACTCTTCTTTCTCAGGATTGCTGTGGCTATTCGGGGTCTTTTATTGTTCCAAATGAACTTTTGGAGAGTTCTTTCTAGGTCGGTGAAATATGTTGTTGGTATTTTAATGGGGAGTGCATTGAACCTATAGATTGCTTTAGGAAGTATGGACATTTTGATGATGTTGATCCTACCAATCCATGAACATGGTATGTTCTTCCATCTCCTTACATCTTCCTCTATCTCTTTTTTCAGTGTCGTGTAGTTTTCCCCATATAGGTCCTTTACTTCCTTAGTTAAAGTTATTCCTAGGTATCTTAATTTTTTTGGTGCGATGGTAAATGGAATTGCTTTTTTAGTCTCTGTTTCTGCAGTTTCTCTGTTGGTGTATAGAAAAGCCATGGATTTCTTGGCATTAATTTTGTATCCTGCTACATTACCAAATTCATTTATTAAGTCAATTAGTTTTTTAATGGAGTCTTTTGGGTTTTTTATGTACAATATCATGTCATCGGCAAATAAGGATAACTTTACTTCTTCTTTTCCAATTTGGATGCCTTTTATTTCCTCCTCTTGTCTAATTGCAATGGCTAGTACTTCCAGTACTATGTCAAACAGGAGTGGCGAGAGTGGGCATCCCTGTCTTGTTCCTGTTCTTAGAGGGAATGGTTTTAGTTTTTGCCCATTGAGTATAATGTTGCCAGCAGGGATTTTAGCTGAGTGACACAGAGGTTGCTGGAAACCCAGGCAGTTCCTCTTAAAGGACCAGTGCATGAACTTACACTCAATCCCCCTGGGCTCTAGCACTGGGTAAGAAACTTCAAAGGAACCTGGGACATTTGAGGAGAAACTGGATTGTCTGGCATCAAGGCAGGAACTCAGGGGCAGCTTTCTCCCAAACTGGTGTGCTTGCAGGGGTCAATGTTCATGTTCTGGGACCTCCTCCATTGCAGAGCTGACTGGCAGCAATACCTGAGTTTTGATCAGCCTGGCTCACACTGTTTTTTCTGCCTTGATGATTCCCTGAGACCCTGCCCCATCCACTTTGCAGCCCCACCCAAACTGTTTGCAGCAGCTTTTCCATATGAATTGCTTGTTCTTGCTCAGTCTTCAGACTTTTCTAAAATCTCTCAAAAAGCAGCAACCGGTGTCAGTGTGCCCTAAAACTCCCAATAAGAAGAGCAAAAAGAAAAAAAAAATATCAAAGTAGTGTAAGGAGTCTCTATGACAACTTCAAGTGTGCAAACATTTGCATTATGGGGGTTCCATAAGGAGAAGAGAGCAAGATCTTGAAAACCTAGTTGAATAAATAATGACAGAAAATTTCCCCTACCTAGTGAAAGAGACTTACAAGTACAGGAAGCACAGAGAGTCCCAACCAAGTGGAACCCAAAGAGGCCCACACCAAGACACATCAGAGTTAAAATGCCAAGGGCTAAAGACAAAGAGAGAATCTTAAAAACAGCAAGAGAAAACCAGTTAGTTACCTATAGGGAAGTGCCCATATGACTGTCAGTTCATTTCTCAACACAAACTTTGCAGGCCAGAAGGGAGTGACAAGAAATATTCAAAGTGATAAATAGCAAAGACCTAAAGCCAAGATCACCCAACAAAGTTATTATTTAGAATTGAAGGTCAGATAAAGAGCTTCACAGACAAGGAAAAGCTGAAGAAGTTCATCACCATTAAACCAGTATTACATGAAATGTTTAAGAGTCTTCTTTAAAAAGAGGAAGAAGAAAAGAAGAAGAATGTAAATAATAAAATGGCAATAAAAATCAAAGTAAATGAACAGGAATCTAATGAACAAAATAAACTGATGAGCAAAATAGAACCAGAGGCATGGAAACATAGAACAGACTGATGAATCTCAGAGGGAAAGGGAAGAAGGGGAGAAAATATTAACCAGAGATCTCATATGTATATATGCATTACCTATGGACACAGACAATAGGTGGGTGAAGGCTTGGGACAGGGCAGGGTGGAGGGTAGCATCTGTAATTCTCTCAATAATAAAGATTAAAAAAAAAACATTTCATAACATGGAAAGATTTTTATATAAACTAGAGGCCTGGTACACTGATTTGTGCACTGGTGGGGTCCCTTGGTGTGGCCTGCAGGGATCAGGCCAAAACCAGCAGTCCAATGCCACCTGCCATCCAGCCTGCCACTCCAGCTTATCCCAGCCCAAGCCCAGTCAGTCTTGATTGGGAGAGTCTCACAACACCACAGAGGCGCTTGCCACCCATGAGCTCTGCATCTGGTGCCCGTCAGCTAGCTGAGCAGCACTCGTGCTGGGGGAGCACACTGACCACCAGGGGGCAGTTCTTGCTTTGAGTGTCTGCCCCCTGGTGGTCAGTGCACATCATAGCAACTGATCAACTGGTCGTTCAGTCACTTAGCCCTTTATATAATCCCATCTAATAAAAGGGTAATATGCAAATTAACCATCACTTCATCACAAAGATGGTGGTGTCCAGTCCTCTCAGCCCTGGCAGAGTTCTTCAGTACCTGGGCGCAGCCACTGAGAGTGGGCATTGTGAGTGGCCTGGTGTAATGCTTGCTTTATCATCGCTGTCCTGGAGACTCTGACAGCAGAGAGAAGGAAGTCCCATCCCCACAGAATCAACCAGAATCAGCCATTGGTCAGACAGCTCTCAACGGCCTGACAGCCAGGACTCTCATTCACCTGCATCTCAGACCATGACAGCAGAGAGGTGAGACTATGTCTAAAGAGCAACTATTGATACAACATAGCTCTGCAGCTGAAAGAAGCTGGTTTATCAACAGAAAATGTCTGCAGACCAACATGTGTCTGATCTTGAAAGAAGGCAGTGCCTGCAACAGAATGTATATGAAAAGTTACTATTGGCAAAATGTAACTCTGAAGAAAAAAAAAAAAAAAGTTGGTGTCATTGACAGAAAATATTCAAAGACCAACGTGCCTTTGAAGTTGAAAGAAGGCAGTGGTGATGACAGAATATGTCTAAAGAACAGGCATCAGCAAGTACTACCAATACTAGTAGGAACTGCCTTCTCAGAGAAAATGGAGTACATGAGGATGCAATTCTCGAACATAGTTGTGGTGGAATAACTGTAAGATGTTCATTTTTTCCTATCACTAAATTTCTCTGATGAAAAACCATCTGATGGAAAATGTACTCAATGTTGTAGCAAAGGTAAAGTCTGTCCAAATGATATGCTTTTTCCAGAATACCCAGCATATTTAAAAATATTGATGACAAATGAGGATTCTGACAGTAAAAATTTCATGGAAAATATTTGTTCCATAAATACTTCTTTTGCTTTTGCTTCCATCAGTATATAGGCCATACTGTTTTAGAATACACAGTTAAGTTTATCACCATACTGGAATTTTACATCCTTTGAATGTTGTTTCTCAGAAGCTGGGGAGGGAAGTTGGGGGGTACCAGGCCTGCAGAGGAGGGCAGTTGGGGGTGACCAGGCATGCAGGGGAGAGCAGTTGGGGGCGATCATGCTGGCAAGGGAGCAGTTAGGTGTCGATCAAGCTGGCAAGGGAGTGGTTAGGGGGTGATCAGGCTGGCAGGCAGAAGCAGTTAGGGGCATTCAGGCAGGCAGGTGAGCAGTTGGGAACCAGTAGTACTGGATTGTGAGAGGCCGCCCATTCGGACATCCCTCATGGGGTCCCAGATTAGAGAGGGTGTAGGCTGGGCTGAGGGACACAAATTTTGTGCAATGGGCCTCTAATATATATTTATAGCTTAGTGTAAAGAAACAGGTTACAGAGCAACATAATCACATTACAAGAATAAATATACACACAGAAAAATGTCTGCAGAGATGTACACCAAAATGTTTACGTGGTTATCTTACGGTGGTGGTGGTGGTAAAATTTTAGGTATTATTTTTTGTTGTTGCTTATTTGTATTTTTTTAAAATACATTTTATTGATTTTTTACAGAGAGGAAGAGAGAGGGATAGAGAGTTAGAAACATCAATGAGAGAGAATCATTGATCAGCTGCCTCTTGCACACCTCCTACTGGGGATGTGCCCGCAACCAAGGTACATGCCCTTGACCGGAATCGAACCCGGGACCTTTCAGTTTGCAGGCCGACGCTCTATCCACTGAGCCAAACCAGTTTTGGCTTACTTGCATTTTTTGCATTTTCTGTAATAAATATGTAACCTTATATAATAAAAGCCTAATATGCAAACTGACTGAACAGTGAAACAACTGGTGAAACGACCGATTGCTACGACTCATACTGACCACTAGGGGGCAGAAATTCAATGCAGGAGCTGCTCCCAGCCCATAGGCCCCAGGCCAGCCAAGGTGGGTGCTAGCTGGGGACCTCCAGGTCACCCCACAGTGATGGTGGGGGGCGGGGCCAGTGAGTAGCCAGCGCCAGGCCAGTTTAGGTGGGTGCTAGTAGGGGCAGCCCAATCACCCCACCCGTTGCCCCACAGATCAGCCCTGATCACCAGCCAGGTCTAGTGAACCTACCCATGCACAAGTTTCATGCATCAGGCCTCTAGTATTTGTATAATCACAAACAAATAAAAAATAAAGTATAAACATAACTTAATTTTCCTACATAAACAGCCTTCATTTAAATAAATCCACTGAGCTCTGGCCAGAATGGCTCAGTTGGGAGAGAATCTTTCCATTCACCTAAGGGTTGCTAATTCAATTCCTGATCAGGGCACATGCCCAGAATGTGGGCACAGTACCTGGTTGAGGTGGGTATAGTAGGCAACAGATCAATGTTTCTCACATCCATTTTTCTCTTTTTCTCCATCTTTTCCCTTTCTTTCTTTCTAAAATCAATAAAAACATATTTTTTAAAAAGAGCTAATGAAAATGTATTTTAATAATCCATGCTAACTGTATTCAAATTATAAGATATCCTGAAGTGGTTAATGAAAGCTTTGTGGAAAACATAGAACTTTGAATTAAACCTCTAAATATAATATTACATACAGAGAAATAGAAAAAGGATAGTTGGGGGAGAGCAGCATAAACCAAGACATAAAGGTGGAATAAAGCTTATGCATTAGGATAATTGAGTGGGAAAAGGAGTGAAATGAAGTGTTAGGACCCTGATGCTGAAATTAAAAGCAAGATAAAATGGATGGTGCTTTAGTGTACAGGCTCCTGAATCAGACAACTTGGGTTACAATCTTGCACTCTTCAGTTTTGTCAGTGGCAAATGGCACCAAATTATTACTGGTGATTAGACCTCTATCCAGCAACCTTGTAGTTGAGTTCTGGATAAGACAGAATTCAAAACCAAGACTCAAATACAAAAATTTATTTAGAAAGTCCCAGAGGTAGAAGAAGGGACCAGTGGAAGAAGTAAGCCAACTTGGCTGCATGGTCTCAGGAAACAAGTTACATGTAAGCCAACAAGTTACAGAGTACAGAGGCAAACAAAAAGTTAGAAGAACAAAAACAAGGATATATGTGCCTAGGTGAAGGAGAAGGGGAAAAACTTGGGCATGGAGAGAGAGAGAGAGAGAGAGAGAGAGAGAGAGAGAGAGAGAGAGAGAGAGAGAGAGAGAGTGCTAGGCCCTCTGTCCTGAGGGTTTTTATCTCTTCTCTGAAGATGGAAATTTTAAGGGTGGTCCCAAGGGAGAATATCAATAGAATATTCATCAGCTTTCCAGATTATGTCCTTTCAGAGTGATGGTGCTAGGGCAGAGGGTCATTAGTCACCGCAATAGATCCTGATGTCAGCCATAGCTTAACCCCACCTGGCCTTACTCTTTTTCTGGGCCTTGAGCTGAAACACAATGGATACCTTAGATGGTATTTCAAGTTTGACCAACATTCTGTCTTTGTGGTCAACAGACCTGAGGCTTGTACCTAAGATTATTTAATGCTGGTCAGAACCTCATTGCCTTAAGGGTTTAATGCTTAAGGGAGTGGTTGTGCAAGGGTTTGTATGAGAATCTCATTAGGCTTTTCTCTGGTGGCCTCATTCCTCCTCTAAGGGTCTCTACTACATGACTAGCATCATGGCAGGGGAGGGCAGGTCAGGGGAGGGTCCGAACCACATGGCCAGCAATATGAAAGGTCAGGAATTCTAAACTTCATGACCTGTGATATGCTAAAGAGTCTAAACCGCATGGCCAGTGATATATCAGGAAAGGAAAGATCACCCTGGGCAAGGTCCCACCCTACAATTTTCCATTGCTAGGCACCTTGGTGGCCTTCCATACCTGGCCTATTATCCTGGCTTTGCTCATGCCTAACTACCTACTACAGTTTGACTTTGAACAAATAATTTAAACTCTCTGGGCATCAGTTTCCTTATCTGTTAAAAAAAAAAAAAAAAAAAAAAAGGGTAGCCCTTGCCAGATGGCTCAGTTGGTTGAAGCATCATCTAGTACACCAAAAGATTGCAGGTTCAATTCCTGCTTGGTACACATACCTAGGTCCCATCCCAGTTTATGGTACATACAGAATTGATGTTTCTCCCTCCCTTCCTCTCTCTCTAAAATCAATAAAAAGAATCTATCCTCAGGTGATGATTTAAAAAAAAAAGAGTAATAATGTTAATGGTGTTTTGTAAAGATCTAAGGGAATTATAGATAGATTAGATAGATAGATAGATAGATAGATAGATAGATAGATAGATACCGTGTTTCCCCGAAAATAAAACATCCTCTGAAAATAAGACCTACTTACAGGTTTCCTTCTGAGTGAAATATAAGGCATCCCCCCAAAAATAAGGCCCCCCTAGGCTCTGTCTCAGAAACTTTGTGAAACCTAAACTGCAAGAAGTTCTGACTTGGGTGAAGAATTCATGGGAGAAAATCACTGACAGTTGCATTGCAAATGCACTGGGAGCAGGCTACCTTGACAAGAAGTACGTACTCATTTAAAGACAGTGCTATTGCTAAACATGAGAGATTTGGTCCACTGATTCTGAAAGAAATGGAGTCACAAGAAGTTCACCAGGAAATTCAGGAATTGGATTGTTATGATGATGTTCCAGAAGATGATGACATGATTGTCATTGAATAAATGAGTAAATTCTTGATACTGTAGGATTCACAGTTTGTCTGGTTTGTGTTGACAACTACCGTACTACCGTACCGTATACAGGTAATAAATTTCTTTTATTTTCATTTAACAATAAATGTGTACTGTATTCTTCTTCATGGAAAAATAAGACATCCCCTGAAAATAAGACCTAGCGCATCTTTGGGAGCAAAAATTAATATAAGACACTGTCTTATTTTCGGGGAAACAGGGTAGATAGATGATACAGGGTGTCCTAAAAAATGTATACACAGTTTAACAGCTAATAGCTCAATTGATGCTTCTCTTCTTTCAGATTTAAACCATTGGAATTAGTAATTATTCAAAGTGTGTATAGATTTTTGGACACCCTAAATACATATACATATATACATATACATATACATACACACACATACATATACACATACGCATACACACACATATATATATATACATATATATATACACACACACATATATATACACACACATATATGTATATATTTGCTTGTCACCGTATAAGGTCATGAGGTAGTTTCAGCATAGAGGAGACAAGATCTCTTAGAGACAGTAATATACACAGAGATGACAGAAACACAAGACACACAGAGAAAGAGCATTTAGAGAACAGTTACAGATCCTTGAACCTCATCTTTTGAGATTGGGAGATACAAAGAAAGGCAGTTATCAAAGAGAAGCAGCTAAAGGCATATGAATGTCATTGAACAACTCAGCATGGCAAGGGCTGTTTTATCTGTTGGGGGGAGATAAATAAATTCTTTGGTAATATTTCCAGTTCCTGGAGCCCTAAGCATAAATGCTGCTAGGATGTCCTTTTACTTCAGAGAGACCTCTCATCCTCTGAAGAGCCCTATTTTGCTGAGTAGAAATGACTGTTGACATTTTTGGTCAAAATGTAAATGTGTCACACTTGTCTGTGACCCCTCCAGGTTGGGAGAAAATGTACCAGGAATGAAAATTAACTGTGAGGGATTTTTAATGAAAGTGTTGTTAATGAGTCTTCACAAAGCTTGAGTCTTTAGTGTTCCTTTGATTGCATTTCCTCACAGGAACTGAATAAATGGCAACATTATTGAACTTGGCGTCCTTTTCTGCATTCTTCCCTTAGCTGAGGTGGGGGAGGTCCATCTCTGAAACGTTTTCTCTTCTGAAAATCAAGGAACTGAGTTCACCTCTTAACTTTCCCCCTAGGGTTGTTGAAAATCGCAGTGGTTGTGACAGGATTTTGTTTATGGGAAGCCACATACATGTGGAGTTCGGAGGCTAGTAATTATTAATACATTCACCCAGATAAAAGACGGAAATCAAATGAGTACTATTTGGAATAAATATAAGAATTCTTGTGTGGTTTGAGGCTAATGTGTTGTGGCATGCCTGTTCTCAATGAAACTACAACCATCTCTGAAAATATTCTGGAGGTCAGTAGATAAATATGCTTTGGTGAATAAACATTTTCTTCCCACCCAATCTCTAGGCCTAAAGGTAAAGTAAAAGCCAAAGCAAACAGGACATAGTCGCATATTGATTTACCTGAGACCAGTCCAAATGTCTGGATCTGTCTCATTTTTTAGTTATTTTCTCCACATCAAACCCATCCCCTCAATTCTAATCAACATCAGGAGACCTAGAAGGCAGGAAACCAGAGTTTGGACCCCATTCAGTCTGGGTTCATATTGTGCATCTGGGCAAGCTTACAAAATAATTTGTTTTGTTATTTTTGGCCTGCCTGACAGATAAACTAAATAGCTTAGTTAATTGAGGGTGGGGGAGTGAGAGAGAGGTAGTGATAGCCTAAAGTATTTGCTTATAAACTTTAGGAATTATATAAATAGAGAGAGAGACGCTAACGTCCAAATTAATCTTTGCTGGCACAATATCAGAATCTGGATTTGGACCTCAGTTCCTTCTCCAGCCCTCGCTCTAAAAATGCCATATCCTTTTTCTCAAATCTGTCTTAATACTTGCAGGTACCTTGGCTTGAAACTATCTCCGCTTTCCCACTTCTCTGGCAGGTAAATTATCCACTATCCTTGGTGACCCAGCAATTACTATATGACTCTATAAGGTCTTCAATAACATTGGGTTGTAATTATCATTTCTGTCTGTACTGGGAGAGAGATTGGGAGCACCTCCTAAAACCAGATCTATTAATCTCTATGTCTTAACACCATCTTTGGCACAGTAGTCACGTAGCATTTGTGAAAAGAAACAAGGGGAAAGAGAGAGAGTGTAAAGAGAGAATGGGGGAAGGAAAGTTTCCTGGATAGAAGCCAGAATTCTAAGTCAAGTCATAAGGTTTGAATTCTAATACAGTTACTTTGTAACTGAGTAATGTAGATAGAACAAATTACTCCGCCTTTCTAAGCCTCAGTTTTCTTATCTGGTAATATGGAGCTAATTTCTTCTAGTTCTGTCTGCTTCACTCACTCCACCATGAAATAAAGAAGGGGGAGAAAAGAGGAGGTAGCGGTGAAAGAAAAAAAGAGAGACATAAAAGTATAACTCTGTCATTTGTGAGGAAAGGGATCAGTTTAAGGTTGTGGCTGTGTACCTCGGGTTGTAGGAAGAGCAATGACCACCAGAGAGCAGTATTACATAAAAGAAAATGTTCCCAGTAGCATAGGAAACAGCCTACAGATGGATGGGCCAAGTCACAAAAGAACCTGCACTGCTGGACGCTCAGTCAGAACTTACAGTTCCCTGTTAAGTTTGGTACATCATATCCTAGGTGATTGACACTACATATATAGGTTACAATTGCCTAGTGTTCACAGCTGAAAAGAATGTTTGATTATTTATTTGTTAGAGATAAGGCCATCTTCATGAGACTGTTGGTGTCCGTAACTACTCAGAAAATACCAGTAGCTCTTCATTGTCTACAGAAGAAAGTTTAAAAAATCTTAGCCTGGTACTCAAGGTTTACTATAATCTGCTTTCAAAGAACCTTTGCCTGTCTTCCTCCTCATCTTTGCATCAACATCCATGGAATGGCCAAGCTGAACTTTTCCCCAATCTCTACATACCCCTTCCCTGTATAGTTCTATTGGCTTGACTTGGCTCCCTCCCTTGGAATCTTCCACAAGATGAAACTCAATAATATATTTTTTTAATTACTTTATTGATTAAGGTGTTACATATGTGTCCTTATCCCCCCATATCCCCTACTCATGCCCTCACCCCCCTGTTTTCTGTGTCCATTGGTTAGGCTTAAATGCATTCATACAAGTCCTTTGGTTGATCTCTCCACCTTCCCCACCCTCACCTACCTTCCCTCTGAGGTTTGATGGTCTGATCAATGCTTCCTGTCTCTAGATCTGTTTTTTTTCCATCAGTTTATGTTGTTCATTATATTCCATAAATGAGTGAGATCATGTGATATTTATCTTTCTCTGACTGGCTCATTTCACTTTGCATAATGCTCTCCATTTCCATCCATGCTGTTGCAAATAGTAAGAACTTCTTTTTTTTTTTTTTTTTTTTTTTTTTACTGCAGTGTAGTATTCCATTGTGTAGATGTACCACACTTTTTTAATCCACTCATCTGGTGATGGGCACTTAGGCTGTTTCTAAATCTTAGCTATGGTGAATTGTGCTGCTATGAACATAGGGGTGCATATATCCTTTCTGATTGATGTTTCTAGCTTCTTGGGATATGGGAGTTTCATTTTTAGTTTTTGGAGGAAATTACATATTATTCTCCACAGTGGTTGCACCAGTCTGCATTCCCACCAGTAGTGCAACAGGGTTCCTTTTTCTCTGCATCCTATCCAGCACTTGTTTGTTGATTTATTGATGATAGCCATTTTGACAGGTGTGAGGTGGTATCTCATTGTGGTTTTGATTTGAATTTCTCAGATGATTAGTGACTTTTAGCATGCTTTCACATGCCTCTTGGCCTTCTTTCTGTCTTCTTTCAAAAAGTATCTATTTAGGTCCATTGATATTTTTTTTATTGGGTTGTTTATCTTCCTTTTGTTAAGTTGCATGAGTTCCTGTAAATGTTGGAGATTAAACCCTTATCAGTGATAACATTGGCAACTATGTTTCCCATGCAGTGGGCTTTCTTGTTGTTTTATTGATGGTTTCCTTTCCTGTGCAAAACCTTTTAATTTTGATGTAGTCCCATTTGTTTATTTTCTCTTTAGTTTCCATTGCCCTAGGAGCAATATCAGTGAAGAAATTGCTTCAGTATATGTCTGTGGATTCCTCTAGTATTTTTATTATTTCCCATTTTATGTTTAAGTCCTTTATCCATTTTGGAAACTCAATAATCTTTAATGACACAATTAAATAACACTTTTTCCCATACAAGCTTCCTAATTCAACTAGTCACAAGTTACCAGAAGCCAGATACTTCTCTTTGATTTATATAAACTTAGCACTTATATTTGTTTCATTCATTTATTTTTTTTATCATGCATTGATTGAATATTTATTACGTGCCATGTAAAGAGCTCAGAAATGGCCAAGGCTTTGCCATGCCCTTCCAGGCACTAAGTGTACACATGGAGAATGGCAGGCATATCATACCCTATTTGTTGTGCACATGTTGTGTGATAATAGAGGTACAGGGGTACACAAAAGGACTGAGAAAATGAGGTTAGAGCCAGTCAGAAATATCAGATAAAAGAGTTAGGATATGAAGACAGAGAATGTCTCTTTGGATTAATGTTCTTCAAATACTTAGCATGTCAACATGTACTTGGCAAATAACTAAATACAATATAAAATGGGTCATTTAAAGGAATTTTTAATTGAAGAGAGAGCTGAGGATTTGTGACTTAGGCCAAAGATTCCAGATGAGGTGAGAAGGACAATGACAGTAAACATTCATTTCCTCTACTAGATGTGAAATTGTTTGGAAGCAACAATAATGCCGTATTTAATTATACCTCATAGTACCTGCAATAGTATGTTTATTATTAGAAATTTATGCATTTGTGGGGTTTCAATGTTGGAAGGGACCATAGGGGTATCTAGCACTTGTTCTGCAAATGAGGAAAAAGAAACTGTAAGAAATGAAGTGATTTGGCTAGTGCCATCCAGCTTATTTGTATAAAAGTTAAGACTTGAAACTCAAAGTTTGGTGCTCTTTTAACTCTTATGCACCTCATATTTCAAAACATTTAATAGTCCTCATTGCAGCTGAGACACTGGAAGTAAATATCTGAAATATATCTCCAGCATGTTTGTTTCAGAATGAGTGCTAAGGAAGATCCAAATCTCATTATATACATGGGGATATTGAGACCCATAGAGGAGAAGTGACTGGCTCAAGATCACAGGTCTGAAGCCAGATCTGAGGCCAGAACTCATTAGATATTTGTTCAGTATAATTGATCAAATTCCCTCTAATCAAGGCATCACGTCTTACATCAGTTAACAAGTGATTACTCTTCACTTTGGAGAATAAACAGTCCTCCAACTGATATCATTTGTCATTTAGTCTTAATCTTGAACATGTATACTTTTGCAAAATTTTTTTCATAACCTGGAACATTTGCCTTACCACAAGCATAATAAGTAATGAACTATCCCAAGATATCTAAATAATTTGTAACTACCCAGAGAAAATTTTCCTCTCCCTCTGCTTGGCTCTTCTCCTTCTTTCCTGCGATCACCAAAGTGAAAAAGAAAATAAAAGATATATAATAGCCGAAACTGGTTTGGCTCACTAGATAGAGCGTCAGCCTGCGGACTGAAGGATCCCAGGTTCAATTCCGGTCTAAGGGCATGTACCCTGGTTGTGGGCACATCCCCAGTGGGGGGTGTGCAGGAGGCAGCTGATCGATGTTTCTCTCTCATCGATGTTTCTAACTCTTTATTCCCTCTCCATTCCTCTCTGTAAAAAATCGATAATATATATTTACATATTTTAAAGATATATAATATAATAATTTCTAGACAGTGGTTTTCATTGTGGAAGTTAAAAGGCTGATTTCTACAAGTTATGGGAGCAGATAGCATTGAGGCTGAGTTGGTCAGAGGGAGAGCAATTAGGTACCAGGACCTACCAGGCCTGGGTTTTCAGATATTGGGTTGGAGTAGAAATGGGATTGTTTGGAAGAACAGGATTTGGGGCACCAGGTGCTATACAAGACTAAAAATACATTTTTTTTAATAAAATCTAAACCAAATTACAGCTTGACATAAACACAGAGGCTAACTTATTCCAGCCAAGGTAAAAAAAAAATCCCTTTATGGTCTCTAAAAGTGATTAAAATGTGAGCAAGATTTATCGATATAAGCATGGTCCTCCTTATATTATTGTTATAAAATCACACAAAGTTTGATGTATAAGTGACCTTGGAAATCCCATTTAAAGGCATAAAGTTGAGGGTCAGAGTGGTGACAAGATGTATCCAAGCTCTTACTGTTGTATTTCAGAAAAGATACTAAAAATCGGGTTCTGATTTCAAGCTGAGTGTCCTTCCACAACAACAAATGTTGTTCAACATTCTTGCCTTTATCCTAAACCTTCTGGGTAGAAAGACACTTGTGGATCTGGAAGTACCTTACTCCAGCATGTCTTTCCTATTTTCCTCCCTCCTCTTCCAGATTTCCAGGGCACATCTGTCTGGTGCAGATTATTGTGACTTTCTGGACTTCTCTCATATGCACAGGCATGCACATGCACACCAATATATAAGTGCTGATATGAAGGATGGTTTCCAGGTTCATTTAATAAAATAAAATTATATCGCCGAAACCAGTTTGGCACAGTGGATAGAGCGTCGGTCTGTGTACTTAAAGGTCCCAGGTTCAATTCCGGTCAAGGGCATGTACATTGGTTGTGGGCATATCTCTGGTGGGGGTTGTGCAGGAGGCAGCTGGTCAGTGTATCTCTCTCATCGATGTTTCTAGCTCTCTATCCCTTTCCCTTCCTCTCTGTGAAAAATCATTTTTTAAAAAATAAAATAAAATAATAAAATAAAATTATATCCTATGGCCTCCAGGTAAGATTTAGGCATTAAATCTGTGATGTTCCCCTAACTCTACAGATAAGGCTTCCTGAGTCACAGGCCTCTTAGTTCGTGGTACAAGGGAAGCAGAGGAAATGTACTGAATGTGACAGCAAGTTGATGAAGTTTTGGGGGCTCTTACCAAACTCTTATAACCAGACAGATTATTCTTTTTTCTCCAGAAGGCCAAAAGTTCAGGTAATTAGGTAGTTAAGTTCAGGGTATTAAATTACTATTATTTATTTTGTGGTGTTAGGCAAATCATTTAGACTCTGAACTTCAGTTTCCATTTCTCACTTAATGTTATACTGCATATTCCCAATCATGCTTAACTGGCAGTGTGATGAAACTGAGGCTCAAAGTACCTCAATGATCTTTACACAGATTTGAGCTTCAGGCTAGCCCAAAGGTAAAGATTTACTAATTATCTGGTTTATACAGCAAAAATGAACATGTGTGTATATTTGTGGCTAAGTACTTATGGCTTCTGCCCCTGTATGTGACTAAGTGTGGGGCCAGTTGTAGTGGATGGTTTGGAAGATTGATGCAGTTGACTCCAGTGATCCAAGATTTTCCATATTTAGATCCTTCATCTTGCCAGATTCAGGGTATCCTTTAGCTATTCACAACCCAGAGTAAGAATAAAGAGAGTCCTTAGAACTGGAAAGCAAAGGCTGGGTAGTTGGGATGCCTCTAGAGGTCTGGAATTCCAACCCCAAATAATGGGGCCTCTCCAGCCCACTGTTTCATAGGTTATTGCATCCATTTTATTTCCCCTCAATCATTTGAGAAAGGAGGCAGGAAACCCCCTGAAGTAGTGGAATAATATTAGCATAGGGAGGAATCAGGACACATATCAAAAGTCCACATTTTGCTAATCACTTTAAAGTACATTCTTATACTTTTATTTGAATTATAACCCTCAAAAGAGGGCATTTTGTTTTATTTTATTTTGTACTTAAGTAAAATACATATATAGCTAAGTGTGCCAAAAATATACACCTAGGTAATCAACAACAAAATCAAGATATAACACATTTTTAACATCCCCAGAGGCTCCGTTGATGCATAGAGGTAATCTTTATTCTAAGTTAAATTACCAGAGATTAGTTTTGCATAGTGTTCATATAAAATATGAGTTTTAACCAAAAATATACACCTAGGTAATCAACAACAAAATCAAGATATAACACATTTTTAACATCCCCAGAGGCTCCGTTGATGCATAGAGGTAATCTTTATTCTAAGTTAAATTACCAGAGATTAGTTTTGCATAGTGTTCATATAAAATATGAATATACATATAATACCTGAACTTTATATAAATGTAATCATACAATATATACACTTTTGTGTCTGGTTTCTTTCATTAAGCAGGTTTTTAAATTCATTTCATACTGTTTCATTATATTATCCATCTATGGTTCTGTAATAATCCTACCTAATAAAAGAGTAATATGCAAATTAACCATCACTCTATTACACCCACCAGCCATGCCCACCAGCCAATCTGAACAAGTATGCAAATTAACCCCAACCAAGATGGCTACAGCCACGGAGAGCAGGAGGGAGGCTTGGGATTCCCAGGCAAAGGAAGAAGCCAAGATTTCCACCTGCCCTTGCCAGCCTAGGCCTTCACTCAAGGCTACAAAGGTTCAATTATAGAAGGTAAACAAATTCAAACATAAATGGCTGCCAGCCACGGAGCAAGCAGAAGGCTTGGCTCTGCTCCAGGCTACAAAGTTTTAATTGTAGAATATAAATAATTCTAGATACCAGGGCCTCCACTTGGGTCACCAGGGGGAGTGGCTGGCCTGCAAACCACCACAGGCCCCTCGCTCAGGCCACCCCACACAGTAAGGGCACCCCCACCCTGATTTAGGACACCCTTCAGGGCAAAGGAGCCAGCCCCCACCCATGCACCAGGCCTCTATCCTATCTAATAAAAGAGTAATATGCAGATTGACCATCACTCCAACACACAAGATGGTTGCCCCCATATGGACACAAGATGGCCACCACAAGATGGCCAACAGGGGAGGATGGTTGGGATGGACCAGGCCTGCAAGGGAGGGCAGTTGAGAGGGACCAGGCCTGCAAGGGAGGGCAGTTGGGGGTGATCAACCCTTCAGGGGAGGGCAGTTAGGGGTGACAAGGTGGGTAGAGGAGGGAAGTTGGGGGCAAAAGGCTGGCAGGGGAGCAGTTAGACATCAATCAGGCTGGCATGGGAGTGGATAGGGGGTGATCAGGCTGGCAGGCAGAAGCGGTTAGGGACAATCAGGAAGGAAGGCAAGTGAGCAGTAGGGAGTCAGCAGTACTGGATTGTGAGTTGGACATCCCTCGAGGGATCCCAGATTGGAGAGGGTGCAGGCTGGGCTGAGAGACACCACCACCCCATCCCCCTGTGCATGAATTTCTTGTACCGGGCCTCTAGTATTACCATAAAATTAGCAGATTAAAATAAAACACATTTATTATCTCATGATTTATGTGAGTCAGTAGTCTATGCAGGAATTTTTTGGGTCCTCTGCATCAAGGTCTCATAAAGCTGAAATCAATATGTTGACCAGGGCTGGAAGCCTCAATTGTAGCTTGACTGGAAAAATGTTTGCTTCCAAGCTCCCATGGTTATTGGCAGCATTTGGTTACTTGCAGGCTTCTAGACCAAGGGCCTTAGTTTATTGCTGGCTATTAGAGGCATATTACTAATGAAACTCCAAGCATCCGCTTCTGTTGGTGTATCTTTAGGACTAGGAACTTTGATTTATACAGCACACATACTTTTAGCTTTAGTAGATACTTATATTATTCTCAATCCTCAATAGGGAGGTATCTAGCACTATCTTTATTTTATACATGAGGGATCAGAAGCTTAGAGATGGAGTATCACTTGACCAAGGTCCCAAAATAGTAAGCATCATCCAAGTTAAGATTCCAACCAAAGTCTTGCTGTTTCCAAGACCCTTCATACCACAACAGCATCTCACAAACTTCATGATTTCTTCCAGATCCTAAGCAATAAAAATCCATGAAGTTACTGTTTTGATCTGATAGCAATTTTTCCTAATACACATACACACATACACAACACACACACACATACACAAGATATAGAGATAGAGATATAAATTAAAAACAGTCATCCATGTACCACCTAAAATTATCACAGGTGAGTGGTGGCTGTACAATTTGGTAAACACTTAAATAGTTGTCTGGCTATATATTGCAGCTTGGAGTTGCATTCTTCTTCTGGCACTATTGCCAATTTTCTGTGTCCTTAGACAAGTTCCTTCCCCTTTCCGGGTACCACTTTCCCTATATATGCAATGAGAGAGCAATGAGGGATTTAGAACTAATCATTTAGGGTCCCTTTTAGGTCTGCTTTGTGTTCTGTGTCAGAGATAGTAATAAACAGAGACAGATGACAAATTGGTACACATTGGTAACAGGACGGGGATGCTTAAGTCTCTCTCTCTCTCTCTCTCTCTCTCTCTCTCTCTCTCTCTCTCTCTCTCTCGATGGCAAAGCCCTTGCTTCCTTGCTTTCTGTCATTCACATATGTGTGCACATTTGCTCTTTTGAGCATGGATCATTCACATACACACATTTATTTGCTTAGGTAGAGTGGGGTTATGCACATATGTGGATGGGTATGAGCATTTCTATTACATGGCACTACTTCCCACCATCCACAACTACAATACTTCCAGTTCCCCAGCTTTCCACATGATTTGAGCCTTCCAGCTATTTATATTCAAAGAGTAGAGCTATTGTTTGTCTTTTTGTACTCAGGTGCCATCATTACTGAATTGTGCATCTTAGTAACAGGAGGCATTCCCCCAACTTTCCTGTGAACCTGACTAGTGCTTTTCCCTCAGGGGACATTCACTAGGCCCATTCTTTGGGATTCAGTTGCACCACCAACATGACTCTTAGTAGCTCTGCCCCACCCAGGTAAAATACAGAACAGATTGAGTTGTGTGTCACCATCATCCCTGAAGCATGACCTGCTTCTCCCTCTCACAGGAGATCCACTAGCACCATTCTCTTGGAGGCCCAGCCCTGATGAGCTCTGTCTCCTACTGGCAGAATATGGAATAGACTGATTTGTGTGGCTATAGGGAAAAGGCCATTTTCCCCTCACACACCAGAATAGGGCCCTCCTTTGACAGGGCAAAATATTAGTGTGTGAGCCTAATAAACTCCCTAAGATCCTGCCCCAACACAAAAGTATATAAATACCCAAGGGGTAGTAGCTAGACTTGGTATATCCAGTGACATTTACTGAGTGGCCTCAGACACAACACTCACACTGAGTTTGAGCCTGTATCAATCTGGTGGACACCACTGACACCTATCTGGTGACTCACTGAGAATCTAACTAATCCAACTCAAGTACTGCCAAAAGCTCTTTCAGTGAGAGAGCCTAATGGGCAGCAATTAGGTGGAGGAAAGCAGTGGCAAATATTTCTCAGAGTGTCTTGAGACTTTTGCTAACTTACCTCTGAGCCTGGTGCTGGGAATAGCCAGTTTTGGTGCATAGGTGGGTCATGAGTCATTCACACATTGCCCCCATGCCCGGCAAAGGCAGCCACAAACTGTGGATCACTTGTAAATTCAAAGAAGTTATCAGACAGTGACTGACATTGGTCTGCACCAGAGTCTGTACAAAGAGGCTTAGAAATAATATAGTCAATAGCCAGTTTCAGACATTAGAGAAAGGTCCAATTAATTTCAAATTCAGCATAGCCAAAGGGAGATCTTTGCAAGCACCAGACTCTTCTGAGGTGAATTCTACTTAATATGGTCAGCACCTGCACAGCAGCTCACTTGGTATGGTCAGGGTTGAGTCTTACAATCAGCCATCCCAAGGATCATTCCCACACACGAATGGACCAATACCAATCAAGACTCAATAGAGCACCCACCTCAGGGATTCAAAAGGACTCCACCACTGCACTCCACATGACACCTACTACATAAGGCCACCACACAAGAATGTGAGTCAAAGCAGATCTATCAAATACACATAAACAAACATAAGAGGCAGCCAAAAGCAACATGCCCCAAATGAAAGAACAGGATAGATGTCCATAAAAAGAAATAAAAGAAATTGAGGTGAGTAATTGTCAGATAGAGTTCAAACCAATGGTTATAAAGATATTCAACATCTTGAAAAAAATACATAGAAACCATAAAAAATAATCAGTCAAAAATGAAGAATACACTGTTAAGAATAAGCCATGAGTGGGATAAAGCAAAGAATCAAATCAGCAATTTGGAAACAAGGTAGAAATAATGCTGAATTAGAGCAGCAAAAGGAAAGAAATTTTTTTCTATGAAGGGTTTGGCTCAGTAGATAGAGTGTTGGCTTCCAGACTGAAAGGTCCCGGGTTCGATTCCAGTCAAGGGCAGGTACATTGGTTGTGGGCACATCCCCAGTAGGGGGTGTGCAGGAAACAGCTGATCAATGTTTCTCTCTCATCATTGTTGTTTCTGACTCTCTATCCCTTTCCCTTCATCTTTGTAAAAAAAAAAAAAAATCAATAAAATACATTTTTTTAAAAAAAGAACCAGACCTATTTGAAGAGGCAAAAAAAAAAAAAAAAAAAAAAAAAATTAAATAAAGAGTTAATTAAAAGGATCTTTGGAATAACATGAAGAGTATCACAAGGAGAAGGCATCTAGAATTTATTTAAAGAAATAATGACTGGGAGAGGGAAGATGGCAGCGCACAGGAAGGAGGTGAGGGAGAGAGTGTGAGTGAGTGAGGGGGTGAAAGAAGAGTGTGTGGATGTGTGTGGTGTGTGTGAGTGAGGGAGGTACAGTTAAACCTGGCAGGAGCAGCAGGGGCTGGCAGACTAGGCTCTCTTACCACGACTGCCAATATTCCCAGAACTGCAGGACTCTGGCACAGACACGGAACCCTCACCATCTTGAAGGGGAGAGAGGCCTCTTCTAGGAATTCATCAACACCACCACCCAGACAGGCCTTGAGCGATGCCTGCGACCCAGCAGCCACTCCAGCCAAAATCCTGCTGTCCCACTCACAGACCCATGGACCCTGGGACCTCCACCTCCAAGGATGCACACTTCCGCAGCAGTAAGTACAACTTCATTCTCCCCAGCTGCTTAACTCCTGACACCACAGTCACGCTTCTCCAGTGTCATAGTCGCACTTTTCTTTTCTTTTTTAAAAAAATATATTTTATTGATTTTTTTTTACAGAGAGGAAGAGAGAGGGATAGAGAGTTAAAAACATTGATGAGGGAGAGTCACCGATCAGCTGGTTCTTGCACACCCCCCACTGGGGATGTGCCTGCAACCAAGGTACATGCCCTTGACTGGAATTGAACCTGGGACCTTTCAGTCCGCAGGCTGATGCTCTATCCACTGAGCCAAATCAGTTTCGGCTAGTCACACTTTTCAAGTACACCACTCCACAGGCCACTAGTGAGTGCCGCCATGGGACACACTCTTATCCAAACAAGGACCCACTGCCCAGACAGTAGAAATTCTGGATTCCCCCTTCCTGGATACCTCTCCACAGCCACCTCAGGAGCACACACAAACCCAAGGAAGGGCATAACTCCCTTGCCCCCTGCAGTAGAAATACAGACTTCCCCCCATCCCTGTTGCCTTCCCAGAGACACCTCAGTCACGCAGCTTCAGTGCAAGGGCCCATCTGAGTGCACTATCCTGGCTATCGCCCCGGGGTACCCCTGAAAGTCACCACTGGGCTCCCATGAATTCAACCAAGGGAACAGCAGCAAAAACTGAGTTTTCCCGTTTCATAGCTGCTGATATCTGCATGCTACAGTCACACTCTGTCAGTGTGCAGGCCCCCTCAACCCAAGGACACAAAGGTGGATTTTGGGTGCCTTTGTGAGCCCCCGCTGGGCATGCTCTTATCCAAATAAGGACCAACTGCCCTGGCAGTAGAAAATATGGATTACCACTTCCTGGATACCTGCCCACAGTCATCTCAGTTGTGCGGCTTCAGCACCAGGGCCCCTGTGAGTGCCTGAGTGTGCCACGACTGGGCGTGAGTGAATCCAACCAAGGGCATAAGGTCCCCCAGAAGTAGAAATTCAGACTTCCTCCACTCCCAACTATCTACCCACAGATACCTCAGTCACGCAGCTTCAGCACAAGGGCCTATCTGCGTGCACCACCCTGCCTATTGGTCTCAGGGTACCCTAGTGAGCCACCACTGGGCATGCGCGAATTCAACCAAGGGCACAGCAGCAAAACTGAGTTTTCCCACTTCACAGCTGCCTACCTCTGGACACCACAGCCATGCTTTGCCCAGCGCACAGGCCTCCTGAGCCCAAGGCCACAAAGGCACCACTTTGGTGCCTCTATGAGCCCCCACTGGGTACACTCTTATCCAAACATGGGCACACTGCCCCAGAAATAGAAATTATGAGTCCCCCACTTTCTGGATACCTGTCCTTAGACTCCTTGATCACACAGCTTCAACACAAGGGCCACGCTGAGTGCACTGCCCTGGCAAACAGCTTCCGGGTGCCACAGTGAGCTGCCACTGGCTATGCACAAACCCAACAAAGGGCACAAGGCCCTTGGTAGTAGATTTTCAGAATTACCCAACTCCTGGTTGCCTATCCAGAGACAGTTGAGTCATGCAGCTTCAGTGCAAGGGCCTCTCTGAGTTCACTGCCCTGGAAAACAGCCCCAGGGTACCTCTATGAGCCATCACTGGGCGCACACAAATTCAACCAAGGGCACAGCTGCAAAAACTGAGTCTACCCAATTCACAGCTGCTGACCTCCAAACACCACAGTCATGCTTTTTTATTTGGACTCCTCTTCCCCCCCCCCCCCATTCTGGCTGTCTGCCCATAGTCATGTGGCTTCAACCCCAGGGCCACGCTGAGTGTGCTACCCTGGCAAATGGCTTCCAGGTGCCTCAGTGAGCCACCATTGGACACGCACAAATCCAACCAAGGGCACAAGGCCTCAGCAGCAAAAACTGAATCTTCCCACCCCACAGCTGCCAACCTCAGGACACTGTAGTCATGCCTTTCCAGAGTGCAGGCCTCCTGAACCCCACCACCCTGACAAATGGCTCCTGGATGCCTGTGTGAGCCACCACTGGATACGTGCGATTTCAACCCAAGGGCACAAGGCAGCAAAAATTGAGACATCCCCCTCCCTGGTTGCTGACCTCTGGACACCACATCTGTGCCTTTCCAACACACAGGCTTACTGATCTTGCTATCCCTATAGGCAGCTCCTGGGTGCCTCCTTAAGCCCCAGCTCAGCATGCTCATATCCAAACAAGGGCGCATAGTGCTAGCAGTAGAAATTTGGACTTCCCCCTTCCCTGCTGCCTACCCATAAACATTAGACACCACCTTGCATGGTTTCAACACACAGGCCCCCTGAGGACACTGCCTCAGCAGGCAACTCCTGGGTGCCTCTGTGAGCTGTCACTAGGCTCACTTGTATCCAACCAAGGGCTCAAGGCCTTGCAGCAGAAGTTCGGAATTCACACTCCTCAGCTACTGATCTCCAGTTATGGCAGTCGCACAGATCCAGTGCGCAAGCCCCCTGAGTCCACTTCCCTGGCAAGCAGCTCCCAGATGCTTCTTGGAATTGCCACAAGGCACAACCTCAGATGCTGGCATCCAGTCCCTGCAGTAGTGCTGCTCTGGCACAAGGGACTCTGGAGCCCACTGCCCCAGTAGATGGCTCCTCAGTGCCTCCGTAAGCAGCCTTTGAGTGTGCATATTCAACCAAGGGCACACATTCCCCAAAGCAGAAACTGGGACTTTTCCCTCTGTGGGGCTGGTGGCAGACCACAGTTGCTCTGATCCAGTGTGTGGGCCTCATGATTTCACACCCCCAGCAGAAGGTACCTGGGCCCCTCTGTGTGCTGCCACTAGGCGTGTGCCTCTCCAACCAGGGAAGCATGGCTCCCTCAATAGGATCTACAACATTCCTCTCCAGCTGCCTACCTCTGGACAACTTGGTGAATTACTGAGGACTTGCCTCCCTGGACAAGGTCCCATTATTTCAGCCACAGACTCTGAGATTACCACATCCCCAGCCACAGGATCCTGAACACCCTCATGATTCAGAGAGGGAAATCACTTTGGCCAGAGTCCCACTGCCTCAACAAGAGACTATAAGACACCTGCCCCTTACTGTCATGGGCTCAATGCACCTTGCAGTGAGTTGCACAGTGACTTAGCAGGAGTCACAGCACACTGGCCAAAGTCACAGTACCTGAGCCTCAGGCCCTGAGACTCCTTCCTCCCAGACTGTGGATTCTGGGACCACACAGTGATAACATAAAAGTGAGACCTCAGACAACCTTTGCCACAACAGCCAGAACCATAATCACATCCAAAAGAGTGTGCACAACAAAATTGGGGGTGAGTCACATTGCCAACCTGAGGAGAGAATTCATCCATGAATAAGAAACTAACATTCAAGATTCAACTACATCAAGAGAGCCCAAATAACTCAAGTAGGGAGCTCTGCTAGATCACCAAGCCCAGGAGACCTGAGAGGTCACACCTCTAGAATCACCCCCAAAAGAACTGGGTAGCAAAGAAGTTGGACTTAAGAAACAGAAATAATTAAATTTTTACAGAAAAAAAAATGGGGAGACAGAAAACAATCCTCAAAGGAAAGAAAAGGAGGAATCACCAGAAAAGGAATGAAATGAAATGGAGGCAAGCAACATGTCAGAGAAAGAATTCAGAGTAATGGTTATAAGGATGCTCAAATGGATGGATGACAAATACACACAATGAAAATTATAATAAGCTGATTGAGAATGTCACCAACACGAATAGGAACCAAGGGGAAATGAAGAATGATATAGCTGCAATAAAGAACACCGTGGAAGGCTTAACAGTAAAATAAAAGAGACTGAGGAACGCATCAGCGAATTAGTAAACAAGGTAGGAAAACAAATACAACTGGAAAGAAAACTTAAAAAGCAAGGGTAGAGCCTAAGTGAGCTTTGGGACAAAGCAAAATGAAACAACATCTGCATAATAGGGGTGCCAGAGGAGAGGAAACTCAGCAAGCAATTGAAGGCCTGTTTGAAGAAATAATGACAGAAAACTTTCTTGACATTGGTAAGAAAAAGAATAAACAAGACCAAGTAGTACATAGAGTCCCAAACAAGATGAACCCAAAAAGACCAACACCAAGAAACATCATAATTAAATTGGCAAACATCAACAACAAAGTAAGAATCTTAAAGGCTGCCAGAGAGACAGAAAGTTATCTACAAGGGATCTCTCATTAGAATATCACCAGATTTCTCAACAGAAACACACCAGGCCAGAAAGGAATGGAATGAAATATACAAAGTGATGCAAAGCAAGGGACTGAATCCAAGAATACTTTACCCAGCAAGGCTATCATTCAAAATTTAAGGAGGAATCAGTACCTTCACAGACAAAAAAAGGGCTAAGAGAGCATATTACCACCAAGCCAGCAATGAAAGAAATGCTAAAGGGACTGCTGTAAAAAGAAGAAACAGAAAGGCAAGAAGGAACACAAACATTAAGAATAAAAATGATGACAAAAAAGTACTTATTGTATATAATAAAGAGGTAATATGCAAACTGACCATCACTCCAACACACAAGATGGCTGCCCCTGTATGGTCAAAGATGGCTGCTCCCATGTGGACACAAGATGGCTGCCAAAAGATGGCCAGCAGGGGAGGGCAGTTGTAGGTGATCAGGCCAACAGGGGAGGGCAGTTGGGAGGGACCAGGCTTGTAAGAAAGGACAGTTAAGCATAACCAGGCCAGCAGAGGAGGGCAGCTGGGGGGACTAGGCCTGCAGGGAGGGAAGTTGGGGGTGACCAAGCCTGCAGGGGAGGAAAGTTGGGGAGAACTAGGCCTTCAGGGGAGGGAAGTTGGGGGAGACCAGGACTGCAGGGGAAGATAGTTAGGGGCAACCAGGCCTATAAGGGAGGGCAGTTAGGGGCAATTGGGCCAGTAGAGGATGGGAGTTAAGGGCAACCAGGATGGCAAGGGAGGGCAGTTAGGGGTGACCAGACTGGCAGGGGAGGGCAGATAGAGGCAATTGGGCCAGCAGGGAAGCAGTATAGGCATTGATCAGGCTGGCAGAGAAGTGTTAGGGGGAGATCAGGCTGGCAGGCAGGCGAGTGTTTGAGAACCAGCAGTCCTGGATTGTGAGAGAGATATCCCTGATTGGACAGGACGAAGGCTGGGCTGAGGGACACAACCTCCTCCCCATGCACAAATTTTATGCAAAGGGCATCTAGTCAATAATAACATTAAATGTAAATGAACTAAATGCTCTAATCAAAAGTCATAGGATAGTTGAATGGATAAGAAAACATGACCCATATATATGCTGTCTGCAAGAGATACACCTCAGAACAAAGGATTCACACAGACTGATAGTGAAGGAATGGGAAAAATTTTTCAGGCAAATGGAAATGAAAAAAAATCTGGGATTGCAATATTTATATCTGACAAAATAGACCTCAAAGTAAAGGCCAGAAAAAAGAGATAAGGAAGGCCACTTCATAATACGAAAGGGAGCAATTCAACAAGAGAATATTACTCTGGTAAACATATATGCACCTAATACAGGAGCACCCAAATATATAAAACAATTTCTGGAAGATATCAAGGGAGAGATCGATAGCAATATAATCATAGCAGGGGACTTTAATACCCCACTGACACCACTGGAAAAATCTGCTAAACAAAAAATCAGCAAAGAAACAGAAATCTTAAATGACTCACTAGATCAGATGGACTTAATTGACATCTTCAGAACATTTCACCCCAAAGCTACAGAATGTACATTCTTCTACAGTGCACATGGAACATTTTCAAAGATAGAACACATGTCATAACACATGCAAAGTCTCTTCAAATTCAAGAAAATAGAAATCATAACAAGCATCTTCTCAGTGCATGATGGCATAAAACTAGAAATCAACTACAATAAAAACAATGGAAAAAATCAAACGGGGGCTAAATAGCATGCTATTAAACTATGATTGAATAACCAAAGGGATCAAAGAAAAAATTAAAAGGATCCTGAGAACAAATGACAATGAAAACACAACAATCCATAATCTATAAGACACAATGAAAGCAGTCATGAGAAGGAAGTTCACAGCATTAGAGGCCTATCTAATGCTATCTCAAAAAAATAAGAAAAAATGGTAATAAATTATCTAACTTTGCAACTTAAAGAACTAGAAAGAGAGCAACAAGAAAAGCCCACAGTGACCAGAAGGAAGGAGATTATAAAGATCAGAGCAGAAATAAATGACATAGAGACCAAACAAAACAAACAAACAAACAAAAACCTCACCAAAAAAGAGTACATAAGATCAATGAAACTAAGAGCTGATACTTTGAAAGGATAAATAAGATTGATGAACCTCTAGCCAGGCTCACTAAGAAACAAAAAGACAGGGCCCAAATTAACAAAATCAGAAATGAAAGATATGACATAACAACTGACCCGACAGATAAACAAAATATTGTAAAAAAACAAAACAAAACAAAAAACCAAAAAAACAACAAGAAAAAACAAACTACTCCAACAAACTGGACAACCTCAAAGAATTGGACACATTCATAGAAAAATACAAGCTTCTAAAACTCAATAAGGAAGTTTAAAAAAACCTGAATAGGCTGATAACTACTGATGAAATTAAAACAGTAATCAAAAAGCTTCCAGAAAACAAAAGCCCTGGACCAGAAGGCTTCACAGGGGAGTTTTACCAACTATTCAAAGAAGAGCTAAAACCAATTATTCTATTCCAAAAAATTCAAGAAGGCACACTTCCAAACTCTTTCTATGAAGCCAGCATTACCCTAATCTCAAAACCAGATAAAGACACCACAAAGAAAGAGAATTATAGACCAATATCCCTGATGAACATAGATGCTAAAATCCTCAAAAAAAATTCTAGCAAACTGGATCCAGCATTACATTAGAAAGATCATACACCATGACCAAGTGGGATTTATTCCAGGAATGCAAGCACGGTACAATATCCACAAGTTAATATATGTGATACATCACATAAACAAAGTGAGAGACAAAAATTACATAATCATATCAATTGATGCAAAAAAAGGAATTTGACAAAATCCAACACCTTTTTTTTATTGTTTAAAGTAGTATATATTCTATAGTAATACATATATCTCCTTTTTCCCCCCATTGAACCCTCCCCAGCCTCCCCTACTCCCTGTCGAATGCCCTCATCCCACCCACCCCCAGTGTCTTGTGTCCATTGGTGTGCATATATGCGTGCATACAAGTCCTTTCGTTGATCTCTTCCCCTCCCTCCCTAACACTCCCCAGCCTTCGCTCTGTAAATTGACAGTCTATTCGGTGTTTTACAGCCTCTGTACCTATCTTTTTGTTCGTCAGGATATAATATTCTTTTTTTTTTTTTTTTTTTTTTTTTTAGATAAATGGGTGAGATCATGTGGTATTTTTCTTTCATTGCCTGGCTTGTTTCACTTCACATAATGCTCTACAGGTTCATCCATGCTGCTGCAAATAGTAAGAATTTCTTCTTTTTATAGCAGTGTAGTATTTCATTGTGTAGATGTACCATAGTTTTCTAATCCACTCATATACTGATGGGCATTTAAGCTGTTTCCAAATCTTAACTATGGTGAACTGTGATGCTATGAACATAGTGGTGCATATATCCTTTCTGATTGGTATTTCTAGTTTTGGGGATATATTCCTAGAAGTGGGATTACTGGTTCAAATGGTTTAGTTTTTTTGAGGAAACTCCATACTGTTCTCTTCAGTGGCTGCACCAGTCTGAATTCCCACAAGCAGTGCTAGGGTTCCTTTTTATCTGCTTCCTTGCCAGCACTTGCCGTTTGTTGATTTGTTGATGATTGCCATTCTGACAGGTGTGAGATGGTACCACATTGTTGTTTTCATTTGCATCTCTCAGATGATTAGTGACTGTGAACATGTTTTTATATGTCTCTTGGCCTTCCTTCTGTCTTCTTTCAAAAATATTCTAGTTAGATCCATTACCCATTTTTTACTGGATCATTTATCTTCCTTTTATTAAATTGTATAAGTTTCCTGTAGATGTAGGAGATTAAAACTTTATCAGTGATAACATTTGCAAATATGTTCTTCCATACTGTGGGTTTTCTTGTTGTTTTATTGATGGTTTCTTTTGCTGTGCATAAGCTTTTTATTTTGATGTAGTCCCATTTGGTTATTTTCTCTTTAATTTCCATTGCCCTAGGAGCAGTACCAGTGAAGAAATTGTTTCGGCATATGTCTGAGATTTCTCTCCTTGTGGATTTCTTTAGTATTTTTATGGTTTCCTGACTTAGGTTTAAGTCCTTTATCCATTTTTAGTTTATTTTTGTGTATGGTGTAAGTTGGTGGTCTAGTTTCATTTTTTTGCATGTATCTGTCCAATTTTCCCAATTCCATTTATTGCAGAGACTGTATTGACTCCAATATATGTTCATGCCTTCTTTGTCAAATATTAATTGAGCATAGTGGTTTGGGTCGATATTGGAGTTCTCTATTCTATTGATATATATGTCTGTTCTTGTGCCAGTATCAGGTTGTTTTGAGAACAGTGGCTTTCTAGTACAGCTTGAAATCTGGTATTAATATTCCACCTAGTTTGTTCTTCATTCTCCAGATTTCTGTGGCTATTCAGAGTCTCTTTTTATTCCAGATGAATTTTTGGAGAGTTTTTTCTAGGTCTGTGAAATATGCAGTTGATATTTTAATGGGGAGTGCCATTTTTATTTTTTGAGCCTGTGTTCCTTCTTACCTTTCTATTTCTTTTTTTTACAGCATTTCCTTTAACATTTCTTGCATTGCAGGCTTGGTAGTGATAAATTCCCTTAGCCTTTTTTGTCTGCAAAGCTCCTAATGTCTCCTTCAATTTTGATTTATAGTCTTGCATGACGGAGTGTTCTTGGATTCACTCCTTTGCTTTGCATCATTTTGTATATCTCCTTCCATTCCCTTCTAGCCTGATGTGTTTATGTTGAGAAATCACTTTACAGTCTGATGGGGGACCTTTGTAGGTAATTCTCTCTCTCTCTCTCTTGCAGCCTTTAAGATTAGCTCCTGTCATTAACATTTGCCATTGTAATTATGGCTTGTCTTAGTGTGGGTCTTTTAGGATTCATCTTTCTTGGGATCTCTGTACTTGTGTAACTTTTTTCTTCCCAATATCAGGGAAATTTTTTGTCATTGTTTCTTCAAATAAATTTTCTAATCCTTGCTGCTCTTCTTGTCCTTCTGGCAGCACTATTAGAGGTATGTTACTTTGTTTTCCATTGTCCCAAAGCTTCTTAGGCTCTCCTGCTTTTTATTTTTTTTCTCTAGTTGCTGTTCAGATTGGGTTTGTTACTGTACTTTATTTTCTAACTCACTAACTTGGTCCTCTGCTTCTAGTCTACTGTTGAAGCCTTCCATGATGTTTTTTTTAATTTTTATTGTAGCTATATCATTTTTTCATTTATTCCTGATTTTTGCATAGATTGTTGAGTTTCTCATCCATCCGGGGTATGAACTGTATGACCATTACTCTGAATACTTTTTCTGTCTTGTTGCATGCTTCCATTTCACAGGGCTTAGAGTGGCCTCATGTGCACACCTAGAATCAGGGATCCTGCCTGCACCACATCAGAGGGTCAGGGTGAGGCCAGCAGAGTTTATCAGGCCCAATAATACCATTGTTTTTCCATGCGAAAGAGGGCTCTGCATTGATCAGGTGTGTGAGTTAAAAATAGTCCCTATCCTAGAGCCACACCACTTAATTTGTCCAAGATTCTGCTAGAAATCTACTCTCAGCAGGGAGAGCAGGTCCACCAAGAGTAGGGAGGATGGGGCTAGTGAATCTTCTATGAGGGAAAGGTTCTGGTCAGGTTTGATATAAGGTGGGAGAGTGATCCCTGTCCTTGAGCCACAGAACTCAGCCTGTCCTGCATTTGGGAAAGTGGTGCTGATGAAAGACTACAGAGTGGGGATAGCAGATCTCCCATAAGGGGAGGCAACAGTCAGGTTCAATACTACACAACTCAATCATTGACACCCTCTCAGCCTGCTCAGAATTCTACACTCTGGCCCAGGCAGGTTTCTTCTTAGGAGGGCCTAAGCTCTGCAGGACTATGTGACATGGATCCCTGAAGGTGGGTCTGTTTCATTCCCCCAAGCTGATGCCTTAGGGAGGAAAATGTCCCACCCAAGAAATATGGCATCTGTAGTGTGGGAGAGGAAGTCAGCACAGGGATCCTGGTTACTGTCCCATTATTTCTCTTCTCAGAGCCATAACCAATTTCTCTTCATATGATTCTATTTTGCTCTGCCCTTCCTCTGCTGAAGCCCAGGGTGAGTGGCTGTGAATGAGATTTTGTTTTGGGCCCTTTAAAAGGGAACATGTGTCCTAGCTGGGTGGCTCAATTGGTTGCAGCATCATCTCATTTACCAAAAGATTGAGGGTTTTATTCTCAGTCAAGGCATATACCGTGGTTGTGGGTTCAATCTCCAGTTGGCTCATATATAGGAGGCAACCAATCTATGTTGATGTTTCTCTATTATATCAATTTCTCTCTCTCTCTCTCTCTCTCTCTCTCTCTCTCTCTCTCTCTCTCTCTCTCTCTCATTTTTAATCTCTTTATGTCTTTCCTTTTCTCTATCTAGAAATCATTAAAAACATATCCTCTGGTAAGGATCGAAGAACAAAAAGAGGGTTCTTGTGTCTCTAGCAAACTTCTATCTCTCCCTGTTGTTATAGTTTTCACAGCCAGGTGTTATATGGATGCCTCTTTTTGGTTCTGGTCCTGTGGTCTGAGGAGCCTGTCTTGGGGTTCAGACATGCTTCTCAAAGGAAAACTTTGCAGCTGAGATATCGCTCTGGAATCCCAGCTGCTGCCCCTGGGAGTGGGGCCAACCCTTTTTGCATCCCCACCTTCCTTACCAGTCTCTATGTGTCTTCTTATGTAAATACTTGGTTTTAAGACTTCTCTTCAGACAGTCTTCAATTGTTTATTCCAGTAGATTGCCAGAATTGATCCATTTGTATTAAATGGTCAAATTTATGGTGTAAGACATCCTATCACTGTGCTATTCCTTTAGGCCTAGAGTTTCAAACCACTTAGCTTTTACTAACCACATTTCAGAATTCTGATTTGTTGCCTTTAGGTATTGTTTTAGAATTTGTAGTTGTCCTTGGCAGGGAAAAACAAAGAAAATGTAATCTTGCCTGGTTTATGCCATTTTGTTGGTAGCAGAAGTCTTAAGAGGGTATTTTTATACTATGTCAAGAAAAGGCATTCTTCCATGTGGGGCTTCCTAGGGCTCCATCACAAGACAGCCATATTCTGCCATAGCAAGGATTGAGATAGAAGAAAGTGGGATTATAACAGATATTCAAAAAAGATGGACTCTGGTGGCTGAATTTCTAGACATGTTAATGTGTAAGAGACATGTTTGTAAGGCTCTGAAGCCATAGTTTGAGTTACCATTCATACCTGTGAACCTGTTCTCCTTTGGAAGAGTCACAAAGGTTCCCAGCTTTATTTTGTGTCTGCAAGTTTTGACTCTGGTTTTCCAAACATTATATGGTCTTTAAACCACCAGGCTGGGATTCTAGGTCACCGAATAAAGTGTGGGAAACAGTTACAGACCAACATTTTTCACATGTTGGGGCTAAGGATAAGTTATTTGGCCCAGACATTCCTACCATAAAGCCAGACCTTCATTCTTCATTTGAGTTTATTATTTTATCTTAAACAGAGCCATGGGATTTTCTGACCAAGAAAGTATTCACAAATCAAAAAAGCTGTCTTTCTCAGCATCTGGGGAAGCTTAGGCATAGAGAAGAGAAGAGGCCTACATGAAATAACCCAGTGAAGCAGTGACAGAATGGGAACAAAGATATAAGGTTTCTGACTTTCAAGGTTCTTCCAACAGAGCTAAACAATGGTAGCCACAGATTTTTGGTGTTGGATTCAGTTTGAGAAGATTTTATATCTAGTAAATGAACAAACTGGAGTATATCCAAAAGGTAGTTAACAGTCTGAAAAGGGCTTCTAATAAGGACCTTGAGGAACCTTTGAAAGAACTAAACCTATTTAGTCCAGAGAACAATTTAGGGAGATATTTTATCTGCCTTTAAATATTTAAAGGACTATCATGGTAGAAGAGACCCAGTTAATAAATCTAAGGCCTGTGGGTGAAAGCCATAGGAAGATACATTTCAGTTTAACAGAATAAATAAATATGTAATGTGAAGAGTTATTCAGAGATGAGATGGGGTATCTTAGAAAGGAGCAAGCTTCTTGTCACTGGAATGTGATTTGAACTGGAAAACCATTGGTAAGCATTGCAGTAGGAGTAATTTAAGACTTAAATGGGTGGGAATTGAACCAACAGATTTTTAAGGAGATCTCCAATTATAAGTGTCTGTGTATCTGTTATCCTGACTAAATTGTCTACTTATGTAATCTGAAGCAAATCATCTGACTATTTGTGCTACTATCCCACCATCATAGTCCCAAAGACAACTGCATCAGGAGGCAATAATTAACCATTCCAAAAAGAGAAACATTTTTTTCACCATACTTAAAAAAAAAAAGACATATGTTTATTTTGAGGAATTTGAGTTGTCTTCAGGAACTTGATTGAATTTGAGGTCACAATATGAGCCCTGGATTTATTGAAATTTTGGCAGTAGTATATAGACCACAAACAGATGTCACTTTGTGCATGCTTAAATCCATACTTCTGGGAATTCAAAGGTGCATCTACAGAATTCAAAGGCAATTCCCCAGGGTTGAAGGGGCAAAGGTAGAATGATTCATCCCACTATAGAGACTGGGACATTGATATTCAAAAGACTGGTCAATTCAGGCTTAACATTATATACAATCTCCCTTCCAGGGTCTGATCCCAGTTTATTTTTGCAATTTATCTCCTAATACCTCTTAATCCCATGCATTTATAATAGTGAAGTGCTCCTTTCTTTACTTCTCCCTCTGCTGGCCTGTACTAAGAGCTGCAGGAGAGCAGAAACCTAAACTTTTTAATCCCTGTATTTCTCCCACAACCTAGTACACAATGAATACAGCTTTGATTGAATGTCTTGTCTTCTTACTTCAGGGGTTACATTTAGACATACCCGCTGGAAGCTAATTCCACCATGTCATAAATGTAAGAAGTTTCATCAAAAGGTTGATGGATTGCCTGCTGGAAATAGCTAAGGGCATTTCACCGCACTTAAAGATTTGCATAGATGATTGCTTGCTGGAAGACAGCTGAGGGCATTTTAATGTACATGTTATTACCTCCTACTGGCCAAACACCTGAACAGCCATAGGCAGTTCTCCCAATCTGACAATGGATTCTGTATACTAAACCTTGCCTTTGATCTGTATTGTGTACTGAGAGGGCAGGGCGGGGCGAGGATGAGCTCCTGACTCCACTGTGGGGCAGGGCGGAGTTATCCTCCATTTTGTAACTGGACCCAGCCCAATCAGGGTCAGCCAAAGCAGTGACATTACCACCGGAGTAAAACCCCAGGGCTTAGTGAAATTCACTCTCTCTTCTGCCATGCTGCCGGCGTGAGTGGGACAGAGCCCATGCTAGCATGGAAGAGGCTCTTTTGTTTATTGCATCGGACTCAGCTCCCTGGTGGTCCTTGGGGATCACGAAGTCTGGGCGTAACAGATGGGGGCTCGCCTGGGACCCCAGGACCATGAGGGACCCCGATCCGGAGAGCCTGACTGGCCGCGGTAGGTGTGTGTTTGTCTATGTCCTTGTGTGAGCGCTCTGGAGGATAAGTGGAAACTCCTCGTGTCTTTGGTGCCTGAATATGTCTGGCAGATGTGCCATTAAGATCACGGGCAGGAGGATTCAGAAGACATTCTGACCTCCTGGGAGGGTCCCTCAGTCAGGAGAGATGTTGAATCCTCTCCTAGAGGGACCCTCACTTGGGGAGAGGGATGGAAGCCTCTCCCAGGACAAGGTGAGTGGCGTGAGCCATTGCCTCACATGCAGGGCCCCCTGGCTGCGTTGGGTTGGAACGGGGGCTTCCATGGGGCTCAGTCTGCACGTTGGAGCGTGGCTGGGAAGTGGCGGCCTTGCTCGGGGAGCAGGCACCTGGGTTAATTTTGCTGGCTGCCTGGAGAAGGGGAGGCAGAGCCGGGAAGCCGCTGGGGCGACCCGCGCTTCCTCCTCGGGGGCTGCCCGAGCAGTGAGGCTGGGGCGGTGGCAGCAGCCTCGCTCCGGGGCCTGGGCCGGCGTGGTGGCATCGGGTCCGGGAGAAGAGGCCTCATGGGCAAATTTCTGTGCTCTTGTAAAGGTGGGAGACAAGTGGACCTCTCCCAAGTCTGGTTTTAAGTTGAAATGTTGATGTTGGGCGCCCTCTTGTTGGTTGTTGTGATTTTCTGTGTTGTGGAGGTCTGGAATGGCCAATGGCAGACTCGTTCTATTGGGTGGCCAGCTTTCAATGTCGGAGGGCCACCGGTTGGATTGAGGCCGTTGTTTGGTTTGGCTTCCACGGAGTTGGAAGACTGTTCTCAGGAGCCCTCTGTCTGTTTCTGTGCTCTTTGTAAATTTGCTACTCTCTCCCCCCAAAGCAGGCAGGGGGTGGGGGAGGGGAGACACGTGGCGAAGCCACTCCTCAAGAAAGTTTTTATGCATCTTGAATTTCTATGCTCGTGTAAAGGGAAAAAGCCAGTTCAAAACGAGTGCGCATAGTTTTGGGCTGTGCTTAAACTCTTTTCTGTGTACAGAATGAGTTTTAAAAATGGTGGAGATTAACTGGGAGATAAATTAAAACTAGTTCCCTAGGCATTGTAAGCAGCTTTTGAAATTTCCCGCCCTGAGGCAGGACTAGATGGTAATGCTGGGAGTCTTCAGCTAAAGAATGTGTTCATTTGCATTTGAATGGCCCCCTTTGTCCAATCCCTCCCCCAGTGATCTACAGGGAATGGCCAGATCTGTTGCTGAAACTTCTTCCTAAGTAAGCAGGATGTAAAAGAAGGAAGAGAAATAGGAAAGTAAAGTTTAGATTTGCCTCATCAAAAATCAAAAGAACAGAATTGAAGCTCTTAATTATTATGTCTTGTATTTTTCTTAGAAATGTAATGTTATTAATCTAAAAAATGCCAAATATATTTGACTTGCCAGCTTTAAAAGTTTAAAATATAAATTAAATTAGGAAAAGTTAATTGCAGTAACTAAATGCCTAGAATATGGCAGGCTGAACAGTATTACATGTGTTAAAAATAAGCAGTAATGATCAAAGATCTCAAGGATTGATTTATTCTGATTTGTCAGATGAGAAAGTATGTGATGCTTACACTTGTGATGCAGTATTTTTTTAAGTCAGTTTTTCTGAAGTAATATTTTAATGTAACATATGAAACTTTTATATTTGATCTGTTTTGTTTTGCTTTATATGCCATTGTTGTCATTTGTAATCACATTGTAAGCTTGAATTTGGGCTTGTACCTGCAGCTTGTATTTTGTAAACTTTGGGAGTCATTTTTGGTTTCAGTCATGTGTGTCTACTTTATAGATTTAAGTAGACTTCATCACAAAGGTTTATAATTTATTTAGAATTTTGTTAAAACAATGTGAAAACAATTGTTTGTATGATTTAACCCCCCGCGACTGCTTGGACAATTTTCACCGATGTTCTGTGGGGGGGGGGGGGGAGCAGTAGAGGGTGGCTTAGAAATACAGATAAATCTGTATCTGTAGGAAAAATGTGGCATTTTAAATTGCAAGCAGTTAGAGGCCTGGGAACAGAGTACTGGACCTGCTCCCTCCTCCCTTGCCTTTTCTTTAAAATTTGAGGCATGGTTATGTATTTTTGAAGGATATAGAAAGAAAGTTTAGAAGTTAATTTGAAATTATAAAAGGCCAGCAACTAATAGGAAGTAATTAGTATGTTTATTGTAGAAAGCAGAGAGCCTACTTGGACATCGAAGAAGGACTGTGGACCTCAGAAGGAACACGTACTGAAGGAACACAGCTGCTGAACTGGACAATGGGCCTTTGAGGAGCTAAAGAAGGCTCTCGTCTCAGCACCTGCCCTAGCCTTGCCAGACATTGCGAAGCCCTTTCACCTCTACATGAGTGAGAGACTGGACCCTGTGGCAGCAGGGTGGCCAGTGTGTCTCCGGGCAGTGGCCACCATGTTGGGAGCCATCAGAGTTGAGACAAGCAACTCTGTCTTAAGGAAATAGAATTAAGTTCCTTCTAGCAGAAGTTATGCGGTGCCCTGAGGGTTTGGCCAGAAGCTAAGATTAACCTGCTGCTTAGCATCTTTGCAACTTCCCCTTCCTGATCCTCCCCCATAGCTAGCCCAGCCTTGGAATGTTACACCGCCCTGGCAGTTAGCCAATCCTGTGTTGCCAGATACCTTACCACCTTGTCACTCAGTGCCTCAACCAATTATACACTGCCAAAGACCCCTCTGCATAGGCAACCCTGCCCCCCTTTGTTCCTGCTGCATATATACTGCCATTTCAAAAAATAAAGTTCGAGGCTTGATCAGAACTTTGTCTTGCCTCCATTTCTTCGCGTCTCCTGTCCTCTATCATTCCCTTCTAGGTGCCTCCTCGCCCCCACGTTGATCTCCCGCTGGTCGGGACACCACCATAGCATTGCTGGTGAAGGAGGCAGATAAGCAGACTCTGGGCCAGGAGCTAACCCGGATGGGCCAAGCTTTTCTCCTGGACCAGCCCTGTGTCTGGATTCATAAGACTGGCCATCAACCCTGCCAGCCTGCTTCCAGATGATGATGGAGGAACCCATTCATGTCTGCACAGAGGTAACAGACGACGAGGTACTGTTCACGGATGGGAGCAGTTACGTTCAGGATGGGACCTGATATGCAGAGGCAGTGGTAGTCATCCTGGACCACATCATTTGGGCACAGTTCCTGAACTTTTGGCCTTAATCCAGGCCCTTTGATGGAGACACTGTGCCATCCACAAAGAAAAGAGGGTTACCAACTGCAGCCGGAAGGAATCAGCTGAACAGAAGCAAGCCACCGAAGGACCAGATGATTGGTGGACCCTCCATATGCAAGACTGTTGGTCCAGAGGCTCTAGGTCAGAGTTGCCCATTGACACCAGGTTACCCACTTAAGTGTCACCAAGACTTCTGCGCTTCTGTGAGGCAGAGTTGCTAGAAGTACTGTCTGTGCACAGGTAAATGCTAAGCAAGGTAAGGGGGTCCCCCTAGGAATTCGGGTCCCAGGGAACTTCCCCAGGAGAGCATTGGTAGATGGATTTCAGAAATTAAGCCACCAGCAATAAGGTCTAGTTTTTGTAGACACTTCAGATTAGGTTGAAGTATACCCCACTAGGATGGAAACTGCCTCTATAGTGGTCAGGAGATTACTCCAGGAGATTATACCTAGATTCAGGCTGCCAGTATCAGATAACAGCCCCACCTCTGTAGCTAAGGTATCTCAAAGTATAGCTCTAGCTTTAGGACAGGTAAAGCGAGATTCTGGAAAAAGGATTTAACTAAATGTGTCCTAGAATCCATGAAAATTGGACCAACCCCTGTCCTTCACCCTCTTATGGGTCAGGTGTACCCCTTACTGGGACAAGTTCCCCTTTTTTGGAGGGGATCATGTATGGTAACCATTCCCTTGCTCAAGTCCTTACAGACTCTGCAGTTTGCTTGTTCCAGATGCACTGCCAGTGCCCACCGCAGATCCTGTAGCCCGGGAACTCTGTGGGTAAAGAAATTCACTGCCCAAGGACTCAAAGGGACGCTACCCTGTTATTCTGAGCACGCCCACTGCTGTTGAAGTAGATGGCACCCAGATCTGACTACATGATTCCCAGCTCCTGCATGGCCTGGATCCTGACAACTAGTGGCCTCACCTGTGAGATCCCCAGCCTGGGCTCCACGCAGGCCAGGAGGAGAACTGATGCCTGCAGGAGGGGAACTGGACTTCAGTGAGGACAATACTGATGGGAACTGTGGTACTAAAGGTCTTGGTAATTGTATTTGTTGTTTATGCTGAAAGAAAGTAGGCTGAATCAATGATTTGTCTCATGGACATAAGACAAGGGGGGAATGAGAGGGCAGGGCGGGGGGAGGATGAGCTCCTGACTCCACTGTGGGGCAGGGCGGAGTTATCCTCCATTTTGTAACTGGCCCCAGCCCAATCAGGGTCAGCCAAAGCAGTGACATCACCACCAGAGTAAAACCCCATGGCTTAGTGAAATTCGCTCTCTCTTCCGCCATGCTGCCGGTGTGAGTGGGACAGAGCCCATGCTAGCATGGAAGAGGCTCTTTTGTTTATTGCATTGGACTCGCTCCCTGGTGGTCCTTGGGGATCGTGAAGTCTGGGAGTAACAGTACTTTGCCTTAGGACAATTTGTGTAGGTGCCCATCAGCAGATGATTGGATCAAAAAACTGTGGTACATCTACACAATGGAATTCTATGCTGCCATAAAAAAGAAGGAATTCTCATCATTTGCAGCAACCTGGATAGAACTAGAGAACATCATGCTGAGTGAAATAAGCCAGTCAGTGAAAGAGAAATACCACATGGCCTCACTCATTTATGGATATTAAAGATCATTATAAACCGACAAACCAAAAGTCAGATATAAAGACAGTAAAGCAATAAGCAGACTGTAAAATTACAGCAGGGAGAGTAGGGAGATCTGGGGGAGATAAGAGATCAACCGAAGGACTTGTATACATGCATATAAGTACAACCAATGGACACAAAACTCTGGGGAGGGAGGGTATGTATGGGAGGGGGGGTCAAGGTTAAAATATGTACACAGATAATAATTTAATAAAAATAAAAAAAAATAAAAAGCAAGGGGTCCTGAGACAAGAAGAACTTGGTTCCTATAGCTAAGCTCCTCTGGCTCCCCAAAATGCCATCCAACTTTATGTTTCATCTCTGGACTCTTTAATAATTTACATGCAGCCCTTCTCTAGATTCTAGAACCCTTCTAGATGCTGGATAAGACCCCCGGCACATACCCCTGTGCACACAGCTTGATATCATGGCATTTTCCTAATTCCCACTGAATTTTGTATTCTCAGTCTCCATCCTGATTTCTCCATTCTGCTGAGTGAGAAAAGTTAACACTGAGCTTTACTGAATACTTCCTATGTGGCAGACACCATTCTGAGTACTTATCATGCAGTAACTCATGATAATTTTCCTCAAATTATCTCCATTTGACATATGAGAAAAATGAGGCACAGAGAAGTGCAATGACTTGTCCAAGGTCATCCAAGCTGGCAGTGTTTATCTTTGAACTGAGGCAACTGGCTCCATAAGCCACAAATGCACGAGGGCCTTGACATGGGAGATGTGGGCTGAAGTAGAGAACAAGACAGTGAAAGCTTTAGAATCCATGCTGTAGAGACAGTTTTGTGCAAGTGTCCCACATCTTGCATGGTTCAAGGTTAAGGTTCAGGGTTTGGGTTTGGGCTCTGGAGGAAGCCATGTGCAAATGAAACAGACAAGACAAGAAATAATAAGTTGGAAATTGGGGGCCAGGCAGAAGCCCAAGGAAGGACTCCATTTTGCTCTTGCCTTGCCATCCCTTGTATTCAGGTTTGGGATACACCCATAGCCCTTAGGCAGGCAATTCCAGTAATAGCTTGATGATAGCCTATCAGCAAGGATTTACATAAGACTAAAAGGTGGAAGTTGTTTCAGCTACCTTTGTCTCAACTAGACAGTGGGTGTATGGCTCTGACCCTTGCCAGAGCCTCAAGGTTGACCAGCCTTCTGGATTTCTTGTCCACCCCTTTCTGCTAGTGAAGGCAATGGTCAGCTTCCAACATCTCCCCCTGTTCTTTTACTTAAAAAATCTTGCATCTGAAGACTAGAAATAAACATTTGGAACAAAAATGAGACAAGCAATTGTGTATGCTGAGAGGCAAATGAATCAGTCTGTAGTAAGTTTCTTTCTGGGCCACCAGTTCTTTGAGTTCCAATTTCAATGTCCAGCAGTTCCTTATGTTTACATGCCAGCAATGATATGCTAGTTCTGGATGTTGGGCAAATGGTGGCAATGCAGGTCTGACCTTATCTGGCTTGGTCCTGGGCAAACTGCAGTTATGCACAGCTGCTGATTGCTAGCATGGCAAGGCGTCTTCAGCATTTCTCTTGTCTTTGTGGCTGGAACAGTCCAGTCAGTTCCTCTCTGGGATCCATTGTTGCAGGAATCCACACAGGCTTGGAGGAGTGTTCTGGAAATATACAAACATAATTTCGACCAAAGGTTAATAAAGCCATCTTTTATATAAACTAGACTTGGGATCCTTTCTTTTCATTGTGCCCAAACCATTTTCCGTTAGCTTATTTTGACACCATGTGTGTTTTCATGGGTGTCTTGCTTTCAGCATTATAAATGAAAATTTTTAAAGTAAAAATTTTTCTTGATGTAATTTACTCACAGGGGATTATCTCACTATCCCCCTTCTTTCTTTTAATTTAAATAATATTAAGAGGCTTTTGGAAATTTTGCAATGCAGTCTTGATAACTTTTTAATTTTAAATTTTATGCACAGAAATATGACTGCTTTGGATTCATTGCATGTTATGCAGTTTTTGATCTATGAGATAAACCATTATTAAAAAAAAAAATAGTTAATGCTTCAGGAACAGTTTTCCTGCCCAGTACAACAAGGTTTTTATGAATATTCATTTATTTTAATTAGCCAATTTAAATCTATCTGAAATAAGGTTTATTTATTTATTTTTAACTTTACTTGTTCTAGGTTATTGTCAGTAAATGACATCAATTAAATTTCTGCTATTAGTCTTTGAGTTATTTTACATAAGCTTTGTCTAGAGAGGCAAAAGTACAAATTATTTATGTTTCAAAGCCTAATACATTGACTTTTTAATTACTGTTTCCCAGACATTTGAAGGAAAACTCTTTATTTCCTTCCAGAATAATTTCAAGGCCAGCTTTTGGAGAGTTTTTGTCTTCTTTTTTTATACCAAGCAACCTACAGGGCTACTGCTTGAATACTGAGTAATGTGGCCGAATAGATACATTGCATTGACTCTCTTTACATTATGTTGACTATTTATGATCAGATTTATAATAATTTTTCAGTTTACTCTGTAAATATTAGTTGAAGAGATTTCAAAATTTTAAAATTTCTCCTTTTTGCCAAGACCAGTTTGGCTCAATGGATAGAGCGTCGGCTTGGGGACTGAAGGGTCCCCAGGTTCGATTCCAGTCAAGGGCATGTACCTTGGTTGTGGGCATATCCCCAATAGGGGGTGTGCAAGAGGCAGCTGATCGATGACTCTCTCATCGATGTTTCTAACTCTCTATCTCTCTCCCTTCCTCTCTGTACAAAATCAATAAAATATATTTTAAAAAAATTTCTCATTTTTATTAAGCTTAGAATTTTATTTTAAAGAGTATCTCCTTTGGTTTATTTGCATATACAGAGGGATTATGGGAAGTTTCAGTAATTTTCTAGGATTCAGTTTTAATTTCAGCATATAAAGAATAAATAATATGTAAGATTTTATTTTTTTTCTTAGCTATTTTATTTATTTATTTATTTATTAAATTATTATCTGTGTACATATTTTAACATTGCCCCCCCCCCCCAATATGTAAGATTTTAAAATGAGGTCCATGGCTTGTCGCAAGCAGTGTATTGAGCATTGAAAATAGTTCATAAACTTCCAATCTGTGAAATGCAAGTGCCCAGAGTATTACTGGAAGAGGCCTCCACAGGGAATCATGACTCTTGGCTTGCCTAGTGTCCCTGACTGAACACATGCTACCACCCTGAAAGTTTCCTGTTTGAATTTCACTCTGAAGCTTTGCAATTTCCTTTCTGAAGCAGAGTGCCTTAACAAGGTGCATGAACTGTCCCTTGCTCTTGATTGGAGCTCAGGTGCATGGACTTTTCCAATTGGCTAATTCAAAGGGAGGGGTTGGCCTTTGCTGTTCCAAGATGGTGGCCCCCAGGGGAGTGACAAGCCCTGTGGCCAACATGGCAGCTGCCAAGTCAGATAGTCCAAAATGGTGGCTGTCTAAACTGTTCTTTGACAGAAAAGATGATTTGTTTATCCTCACAATAAACAAGGGAAGAGCAAACCAAAATCCCTAAAAGATAGACAGTCAAAATTATATTGCAGAGAAACAAATATCACTAGCTATTTCTGGTGGCTTTATTAGAATTTAATTTTTATAAAAATATTGGCTTTTTATTTAGCTTGAAATTATATAGAACCTTGATTATAATTTAAAAAGCTAATTTATAAAGTAATTAAAGTAGTTATCTTTATTAAAAAGGTAAAACAAGTACATTTTAGTAAAACTTATATTTCTGATTCACAAGGTACAAACATCGCTCCCCCTCCAGCCTAATTAAAACGCAGGCGGCTATGGGCTTTTTAAAATTCCTTCTTAAAAATCTGCTGTTGAAAAATTTGGGTGTATTTAAGAACTATATTGTTACTTTATCTTGCCCTTCTTAGTGGCCAAAACCCTCATAACATTTCAAATATATGTATATAAGTAAAATATAGCTATCAGTTTTCATTTGATAAAGCTTTCCATGAGATTTCAAGTATATTAGATTGGCCGAACTTAAAATATTTTCTTTAAGAAGAGAGAACAAATTCTTTTAATAATTCCAGGGCTCGTGAAATGCTACAAAATTATCCCTCAGTTATAGCTTTGAAATTTAACTTGGAAAGACCATCAAATATATATAAAATAAATTTCTATACTTTAGGCATTTAGTTACCACAACTACATAATTTCTCCCAATGTAATTATAACCTTGAATTTTTAGAGCTGGCAAGTCAAATATTTAGCATTTCTTAGATTAGGCTGCTAGAATTAGGTAGCCATACAAATGCAAATTAGTTACTTTTGTTGTTGTTGTTGTTGTTGTTGTTGTTGGAAATGTGACCAGCCCCAAGGAGGGGAAGCCAGGAAGCAAGCTTGTCTTTAGAAGTTGCTACCAGCAGGAAACTTATGTTTTTGGCTGGTGAGAGCCAGGCCGCTTGATTTTAAAATGCCCCTTTTTTCTGCTGGGGGAAGGGCTACTAGCCCTTTCCTCCATTAGACAGGCACTGCTAGCCTTACCCCCAGTCTATTGGACCTTTATAATTAATATATTATTTATCTATGTTCCAACAATTTTTTTGAGATTTAAATCCAATTATAATTATCTTAAGGCATTTTATTTGGCAAATTTTTGTAACAGAGATAATTTATTGGCTTTTAGTGCTAAAAGTATTTATAAAATTTTCAATGCTAAAGTATTATTTTATAAAAACAGGGGTGCCTCCAAGATTTGGGAGGCAACCTTGTAATGTGACATATTATTATTCAAGAACTATCATTATTATGGAAGCATTAATCCTATTGCCTAAATACAGCCTGTATATTTCCTCGTGTCATTTTTGCCATCTTTTTTTTTTTCATGCCCTTGACCGGAATCGAACCCGGGACCTTTCAGTCTCCAAGCCGACGCTCTATCCATTGAGCCAAACCGGTCTCGGCAGGAGATGTTTTTTGTTTTTTGTTTTTTAATATATTTTATTGATTTTTATACAGAGAGGAAGGGAGAGAGATAAAGTTAGGAACATCAATGAGAGAGAATCATCGATCAGCTGCCTCCTGCACACCCCCTACTGGGGATATGCCCGCAACCAAGGTACATGCCCTTGACCGGAATCGAACCCGGGACCCCTCAGTCTCCAAGCCGACGCTCTATCCCTTTGCCATCTTTTTTTAAGAAAAAGTCTGTCTCATTTGGCCTGGCTGAAAAAGACATTCCCACCCTACTTACAGATTGAGACATTTTGCAACTTATCCTGGCTTTGCATGCAGTGAATTTTCTTCACCTATATTGTGAATTCTTCCCCACCTATTTGGTGAAATCTTCCTTTCTTCGCTCTAGGTGAAACCATCCCCTCCAGAGGTCTCACGTCAAAGACACCAGTTGCGAGTGTCCCATGTCCCACGTGGTTCAGGGTTCAGGTTTGAGCTCTGGAGGATGTCGTGCACAGATGACTATCAGCAAGGATTTACATAAGACTAAAAGGTGGAAGTTGCTTCAGCCACCTTTGTCTCAACTAGACAGTGAGTGTATGGTTCTGATCCTTGCCAGAGCCTCAAAGTTGACCAGCTTTTCAGACTCCTTATCCACCCCTTTCTGCTAGTGGAGGCAATGGGCAGCTTCCAACAGTTTGGCCTGAACAATGGGGAAACATGGAAAAACAATAAAGCAAGTGTAGTATTCAATCAGATCTCCCTAAAGACATTTTTAAACATTTATTTTCCAAATCACCCCACCTATGAAATTTTAATACCACAATTTTACTGTTTCACTGTTCATGTATTGTGACCTTTTGTCAGGCCACAAAGCAGTGTAATAACTAAAATTCTCCTCCCAAACCCTCAAAAGCCAATTTTCACCTGTTTTGGGACTATGTTGTCCAAGTTGGGAATGCATGCTAAGAGATTGTTATTCAAAGTGTGCTTCTAAATCAATGACATTGGCCTCACTTGGAATTTGATAGAAATGCAGAATCTCAAGCCAATCCCAGACCTAGTGAATCTGAACCCACATTAAAAAAAATACCTTCACACCCTCGGACAGGCCTTGCTCGTTAGCCCTGCCACCATGCTTACTGAGACGGATCCTTAAATAAAGGGAAGAGGGGGGTGAGGGACCCAAAGGCCACTGGACCACTGGAGGGAGGGATGGAGAGCCCAGGGAGCTTCCTCACCTTGAAGGCCAAGATGAGGATGATGCCGGGAATGGAGGCGATGCGGATGAGCCAGCGCCACCCGATGGTGGGGATGACCACAGAGGCCAGACCGATGATGAGCAGGGAGCCCGCAAGCCAGAACACCTGGGGCAAGAATGGAAGATGAAATCCCTCCTCGCAAACTGGCCTCAGACTTCCTCTCTCAGGAGCTGCCCCGCCCAGCATTTTACCGAAGGAAGAGGAAGAGAAGGAGAGAGGGTCTTTGACTGAGGAGCCCACGTTCTGGTTCCACTCAGGGCCTGGCTGCCTGGGGGCAGGGATTTCACTGCTCGTGGCTTTGTTTGCTAGCCTGAGTTGGGGACTCCTAGACGGAGGGTCAAAATGTCACCAAAGTTTTAAAGATCTGGCACCCCTGATTTTGGCTTTTATTTTCTCAAATAAGCAATTCACTGGTTCAGGATTCAAGGTACGAAGGAGAACACTATAAAAAGGGTCTCTTCTCTACCTCCCTGCCACCAATTTCTCTCCTTGGAAAGGACCTGTGTTCGGTTTGTCACATATTCCTAACGCTGTTCTAAATATATACAAGCTAATAAAAAAAAAAAAAAAAAAAAAAAAAAAAAAAAATACCTTCCAAGTATGCCATATACATTTTAAATTTGAAAAGCACTGTTCTTCAAGGCTTCTCCCCAAAACACAAAGCTGATTATCTCTGGTTAAGATTATTAGAAACAGTTGCATCCACATAGACTGAGAAACTCAAGACTCAGGCTAGAAGGTATCTAGTCCATACATTTCCATGAATTTTTAGACAGATTCCTTGTGTTGAGGTAAAATTATTCTCATTGTGGCATTTACTGCTGTATCTGTCCTCTGGGACCAACCAGAATGTACCTACATTCTTTGTTCCACGATTTCTTCAAACTCTAAAGACAGAAATTATGTCTCCCTGAGTCTCCTTTTCTTCTAAGCTTATTCAGCCACTTTTCATAGGGCATAGTTTCTTCTTCTTTCTCTAGACTGCTCACTTTCTTCTGAACATACATTAGTCTGTGTGGGCTAATATTAGTGGTATGGGGCCTGGAGCTGGTGTAGGCAGTGTCTCAGGTACAGACTAAAAAGAAGTAAAGTTGGATTTATCACTTTCCTTCATCAGTACACTAGACTTTTATTAATTCCCACTATGTTTAAAGTAGCTTTATTACCAACTACATCATGCTATTGATTTATATTAAATTTACTATTAAATAAAACCTCCACCTTATGTGGAAAGTTTCCACATAAGCTGCTTTAAAGTAAGATTGATAGCTGTCCTTTAGTTGAGCTATGTTACCTGAGTGCAGATCTTGACATTATCTAAACTGAACTTCACCTTGTTAAACAACTCATGAAATGATAGTAAAATCCAAGAAATTCAAATTAAAGTAAATTATGTCATTTGGGAAATATTAAATTGGCAGAAAACTTTTAAAATGTTAAAACTCAGCCGAAACCGGTTTGGCTCATTGGTTAGAGTGTTGATCTGCAGACTGAAAGGTCCCAGGATCGATTCCAGTCTAGGGCATGTGCCTTGGTTGCGGGCACATCCCCAGGAGGGGGTGTGCAAGAGGCAGCTGATTGATGTTTCTCTCTCATTGATGTTCCTAACTCTCTATCTCTCTCTCTTCCTTTCTGTAAAAACTCAATAAAATATATTTTTTTAAAATGTTAAAACCCAGTATTTTGGTGGGTACAAGAAAATAGTATTCTGTGGAAATGAAATTTAGTGCAACCTTTCCAAAGTACAATTTGGCAAGAAATAACACAAAAAAGGGCTTTTGTAAGTGCAACCTTATTACCCAATCATTCTACTTCTAAGAATATATCCTATGGAAGTAATCTGAATCATACAAGAAATATGTACAAAGATGCATTTAATAACATTGAGCAAATGAGAAAAACCTAAATATTCAACAAGAGAACATTGGTTAAATAAAAATAAATAAGTGGACAAGGTAAGTCCACAACATATGTAACCTTTTGTAACTAGATTAGCAATAATATTAATGCTCCTATTCTATTCTTAGCTCAGTGATGACTCAATAATGTGAAATTTGGCAAGTCTTCTAAGAAGAGAATGATTTAATTAATTAAATTCAAACATGGTCATTTAAATCCTATATAATAAAAGCCTAATATGCTAAGTATCTGGGCAACTGGTTGGCCATTCAACCAATCAAAGTGTAATATGCTAATGACATACTAAGGCCATTCAACTGCTTGCTATGACATGCACTGACCACCTGGGGGAAGACACTCTGACCACTAGGTTAACTTGCAGCTGGGGTCTGGCTGATATGGACTGAGTGAGTGGGCCAGAAACAACTGGAGCCTTCCTGTGATTCCTCCCTGGCTGGCCAACATCCCACATCTCTCTCTGACTCTGATTGTGCACTGGTGGGGTCCCTCGGCCTTGCCTGAACCCTCTCACAATCCAGGACCCCTCAAGGGATGTCGGAGAGCTGGTTTTGTCCCAATCCCACAGGCTAAGCCTAGGGACCCCACTGATGCACAAATTCATGCACCTGGTCTCTAGTCATTTATAAAACCATTAAGTACATTTAAAAAGTCATATTGTTAAATATGAAAAGTAGGTTACAAGATAATATGTACAAATTGATCTTTATTTTATAATACACACACACACACACACACACACACACACACACACATATATATATATATATATATATATATATATATACACACACACATATGTAAATATATGTAGTTGCATAGAAATTTCTATTAAACTATATGTCTCTCCCAAATTAATAACAATTACGTCTGAATGATGGGTGTTATTGGCTGAATGTTTGTGTCCACCCAAAATTTATATGTTGAAGTCCTAACTCACCATATGATGTTATTTGAAATGGTAATTTTTTTATGTAATTAGATTTAGATGAGATAAAAATCATAGGGATCCCATGAAGGAATCCATAATATGAAAATACAGCAGGAAGGTAGCCAACTGCAAGCCAGGAAGAGGGTTCTCACCAGAAACTGAATCTGCCAGAATCTTAATCTTAAACTTCTTAATCTTCATAAGTATGAGAAATAAATGTGCTATTAAAGTCACCCAGTCAGGTATTTTCTGATGGCAGTCTGAGATACCTAATAAAGTGAGCTTAGGGGTAATTTTTACTTTTATTATTTCTCAGTATTTGCATAATCTAATCTAATAATAGAGGAATATGCACCTTTGTCCATTACAGTGTCACATCATGACCAGATCAACAGGTTGTGTCCCCACCATCTGCTCAGGCAGCTACAAGGACAGAGGTAGGATAAGATATTATAGGAGGGGATAAAAAAGAAGAGGGAGAGGAACGCAGGCCTTCATGCAGACAGGCTGAGAGGAGAAATAGAAATACAGCAAGGGAACAAGAAAAAAAAAAAAGGAATGGACAAAGGAAGGAAACTGTACATGGAAGGGGGTGGCAACCACCAGGGGGTGAGGGTGGGGTGTATAGCAAGTGCGCCCAGACTAGGGAGGAGGGCAGTGGTGGCCATTGGTGGGGAGGCACCCACTAGTCTGGGACAGAGTGGAGGACAGTCCAAGTTCTTCTGGGCTGAGGTGCTCCTGCTTTGTGGCAGCAGCGCCTAGGCCACACAGGCCTCAGCCACCCTCTCTGGGTTGGGCATCCCTGGCAGGGAATGGGAGCTGGACAGTGGTGCAGAGGCCAGGCAGGGGTGGGGTGGGGGGGCAGTGAACACCTGGCTGGGGCTGAGCCCTGGGTTGGGTGTTAATGCCCTCCAATGGAAGCTTTAAGAAGGGAAGGAGGGAGAAAAGAACTTTATAAAGGAGTCAGTAGAGCAGAGTTAAAGAAGGAAAGAGGATGTGTGAGTGAACTGTAGGAGCTATAATGAAAATCAAGCATAGTTCTGTACTGGGGAGAGATTTTAAAAGTAGGAGTCAGAAAAGAAAAAAAGATAAATGATAGCAAATAATTAGGCAGGTAGGTAGATATTAAAACAATGAAATAGAGAAGAATGTGGATGAGAGAGAAAAAGGGAGAGGAGAAAGTTTTAAAGGGGAGCCAGTAGAGCTTTAAAGGAGAATGGGAAGAAGAAAGAAATGGGGGAGGGAGTAAAACAGGTCTGAGGGAGGAAGTGACAAAAAAAAAAAAAATAAGGTGGGAAGGAAGGAAAAGGGGAGGGAGGTAGGAGAAAGATGGGAAGAAGTATGATGGAACAGAAGTAGGAAATGAGGAAAGAAAAGATTGTAAATGATGAGTCGGTAGAAAAAAAGTGTTACATAAAGGAGATAGAAAAAATGTGTGAGAGGAAGAAGCCAATAAGAAATGATTGGTTTTTATTGATATTTAGAGAGGGAAAAAGAGAGAGACAGAGCCATCCATGTGAGAGAAACATTGGTTGCCTCCTGTACGTGTGCCAGCTGGGAATTAAACCCACAAATACAAAGGGGATAAGATTTTTTTAAAAGTTAATAGGGGTTACCAGGCTGGCAGGGAAGGGCAGTTAGGGGTGACCAGGCCAGCAGGGGAGGGCAGTTAGGGGAATCAGGCAGGCAGGCAGAGTGGTTAGGGTAGGCAAGCAGGTGAATGGTTAGGAGTCATCAGTCCCAGATTGTGAGAGATGTCTTTTGCGGGATTGGGCCTAAACTGGCAGTTGGACATCTCCTGAGGGCTCCCAGTTTGGAGAGGGTGCAAGATGGGCTGAGGAATCCTGCCTCCCTGTGCATGAATTTCATGCACCAGGCCTCTAATGTTCTATAATGAGCATGTATTGAGTTTAATAGGTAATAATTATTTATATTTTAAAACATTTTTGTTTAATTTAGGCTACTAATATACACTGTTGAGTTGTTGTTTTTTGTTTGTTTTTTGTTTTTGTTTTTTAGCTCATCTCTGTTATCCAAAATCTGACTGACACTTCCTAGCTTAGATGTTTTGCATCCATGCATCCAATCACCCATTCCCTCATTTAGGCCACATTTAATACAGTTGATCAGAATATGGGTGAGTAAAAAGACTTGTGGCATACCATTGGAGAGTAGCAGCAATAATATTGTTATGTGATGGGGAAAATCAGATTAAGAAAAAGAGACCTTGTTTTCAACCTCCATTATTTTTAAATCTCTCTGATTTTAAACAAATAGCTTTCCCCTTCTGGCTCTCTCTTTCATCATCTGTAAAATGAGCTGAGCAAGAGGTTGGACTAAGTGATTTCTAAAGTCTTTTCCAACTTCAAGATATTTTGAGTATGTGCTTCAAGGAAATTGATGGGCTAGGTCAGGAGATATAGCTAAGAACATGATATGGGGTACCCAAGATGGCAACCAGCAAGAAGGTAGGGAGGGAGAGTGTGTGATAGAGTGAGGGAGTGATAGAGGAGTGTGTGGACGTGAGTGGTGTGTGTGAGTGAGAGCCAAGGATAGTTAGATCCTGCAGGTATTCCAAATAGCCGTAAAACTAGGAAGTTATAGACAGCAAAACCCAGCTGTCACTGTAAACATTCCAAGGGTAGCCAACACAGGCACAGAGACCACACCATCTTGAAGAACAGAACTGCTTGAGACTAAGATACTAACCTTGCAACTACCCAATCTGGTCTCAGACACAACCTGGGATCCTAGAGCCACTAGCAGGGGTCTTCAAACTACGGCCCGCGGGCCACATGCAGCCCCCAGGGGAGTCTGATCCTGCCCGCCAGGTTTTTTGGGCAGTGAGCACAGCCAAGGTGTTACAGTAGGAATTAGTAGTTCATATAGTCCGGCCCTCCAGCTCTCTGAGGGACCGTGATCTGGCCCCCACTTTAAAAAGTTTGAGGACCCCTGCACTAGGGTAAAAGACCTGCAACCACAGCTGCAGACCCACGAACACCAAGACCCCAGGCACCGCAGCCACAGATTTCTGTGTGTCACAGAGCCAAGCCCCTCCCTGCTAGTTTCCTGTAAGTGGCATAGAAACTGCCAGACCCTCTCTGCTCATACAGTTCTCCTGCCCACACAGCAATTGTGGCTCTACCTGAATATGAGCCTGGGTGTGTGGACATGGGAAGTTTGTGTCCTGTGGCCAAACCCCACTCCAACACAGGGAGGCTGTGCTAAATTTGAGCAGGGGAGTGCAATCTTGGGGAGTTTGTTTCTCGTCACCAGACCTGGGCCCACTCAGGAAGGCTGTGCTGAATTTGAGCCTAGGTGCACGGACACAGGGAGTTTCTTTCCCACAGCACACACCCATGGGACCAGATCACATGCCCACATAGGTTGGCAGAGCCACCTGACCTTGATTCAGTGCAAGTGCACATGGAAGGCTGTTTTACACAGGGCAAGAGTGGACCTCCTGCTGACACAGTGTGACTGTGCTACCCAGTCCCCCAAGCAGACCAGGGACCCTGATTCTCTTAGGGAGAGGCAGGACTGAGCACCAGTGACTTGACTGTTTCTCATCACGCGTCTCAGAGATACCTGATTCACATTAAGAGCCAGTGACTCTAATTCTTGACCTGTGAAGACACAGGGAACCTGATTCTCGGTGCAAGGCCACACCAAGCAAAAGAGACTCTGATACCTGATTCTCGGCGTGGGCACAGGGGGGCCTCTGACTCATGACACGCACTAGGAGACTCTGATTTTGGGTACACAACCCCCTCCCATTGTATTGGAGCATTAAAACATTAAGTATCTTGCCCAATTGTACATAGCTAGTAAGTATTTGAAGTGTAATTTGTACTTACACTGCCCGACTCCAGATCCCACACTCTTAACCAATTTTTCAAATCTATTTTACACATTTGTACATGATTTGAACTCCCTCACAGGCAAGCTGGGTGTTAGACGGGTGGTCTAAATTTTGGGGGGGAAAATGACATGATATTTGTGAGGTGGAGCCACGAGACAATTTTAGAGGGATCAACATGTAGAAGAAAGAACACTTGATAAGTTGTTTGTGATCAGCCTTGTGGATATGAGCTTGTTTAGACGCAAGCAAAAGAGCCAGGTCAATCTAACTGAAAACAAAATATAAATTAACATGATAATCTGAACAGAAAATGCAATTTAGACCCATCAATTTATCTTCTGGGAGTTTAACTTCAGGAAATAATGAAACGTGTGAAGGTGTGTATATGTAGCAGAATGTACATTTAAATATGAATTTTGATAGGAAGAAGTTAAAAAAAAAAGCCTAAATGCACATTGGTGTGGAATTGGATTAAAAAATAGAATATCTGGGCCTTGGGGGCAGATAAAGGGGCAACTAATGAATGGGAGCGCTTCTGCAGCCCGTGGGACCCACTGCCCAAGCCGAAGCCTGCGGTCCCTGCCCTTCATAGCTTTCAGAGAGTGACTAACCAGATGGGGAAATGGAGCTGTTGGCACATGAAGAGCAGTGATCATGGTAATGCAGGACCATCAAGATGGCGGCGATCATATTTCCAAGGCAACAAGCAGGTCTGCACAGCATGAATTTAGGTCTACACCAAGAAGTACTTTATACAACTTCTAGAAAGCAGTGGTCTGGGCCCTGAGATGATGTGCTCCTCAGTTACATCTTCTGTTTTCCAGTAACATGTATGATTAGCCATGTTCATAAACATCCCAAAAGATAGAATTATTTTGAAAACACTGAATATAATGTACGTCTGAGGGCACAAATGAGTGCTTGGATCATTTTCCTACCAACCTGAGATAGCAACATGATGACACAGCCAGAATAGTTATGGCAAATCATGGAGAATAACTAGGGAGCCCATCCCAAAGAGGATGGTGACTTTGTTTCTGACAAAATAAAATTTTAAAATAGAAGAGGAAAATGATAGAATTCCGAATCACAGTTTGGAAAGAGTGGACTTTAAGATTGAACAAGAGGACAGGAAAGCAGCTGGAAGTAGTGATGAAGAGGCAGAGATCAGAGAAATGAGCTACAGCTGTAAGCCACCGGGGAAGTGTTTCCCTGTCAATCACGAGGACAACTAAGGGGCCCTGTTCTCACAGTACAGCAGCACATTGTACAATGTCACCATGGAAGCTGTGACACAGAGCCTCCCGTCCAGCCGCAGTATAAACTCCAAGAAGAAGTCTCCAGCCTGGAAACATTTCTTCCTCTTTCCTTGGGACAGCATGAAGGCAGTGTATGTTTACTGCATGAAAGAGTTCAGCTGTGGCAAAAATTAGAAGGACCTGAGCATGAGCTATCTCATGCAGCATGTGAAGAGGGTGAATCCCACAGCACTCATCCAGGAGGAAGACAGTGTGTCCGCCCCGGCCTCCCTCTCCTTCCCTGCGCTGGTGCTTTCTCCTCAGTCCATACCCTTTAGAGATTTGGTACCGTACTGTCACCCATCAAACTTGTCCAGAAAATAGTCTCCCAAGATCCCGTCTTCTGAGCACAAGACAGAGGAATATCTTCTGAAGAGGTCTCCTCTGATGTGTCCATCTCTGAGAAGTACAGCCAGGAAGAAACCCTGGTGGAGCCCCCACCCCCACCCCTTTACTCGCCAGTATGATTCTGCAGAGAGTGGGCTAAAGAAGAGCCTTCCACTTCCAAAGAGCACCTCTGGATCCCAAAAGTGGTCCGCAGTCTGAAAGCACTTCTACCTGTCACCTCTGGATAGCTTGAAGGCCATGTGCATTCATTGCATGAGTGAGTTCAGCAGAGGGAAAAATGGGAAGGACCTAGGCACCAGCTGCCTCATCTGGCACATGTGGCGGGAATACTGTGCCAATCGTGCTATAAAAGAAGAATGGGGGAGCATCCCCCTACTTCACACCGCCAACCCTGCTGCCTGCCCTCCCGCCTCGTGAGAAAGATCCAAGCTTGATGTCCTCATCATCAAGCAAGGCGGTACAAAAGTCCCCCTTGGCATCCTCCTCCTCTAACCAGCTGACTGAACACTTGCAAGCACATCTGAAGTCTGGGGATTCACTGATGGAAGATGTATCAGTGTTGTCATCTTCTGATGATGTGGATGAGGCCTTGTTGGTGTCTCCCCTGAGAAGCAGCAGGTGATAAGTCGAGCCCTCACATGGTCTAGTCTGGTGCTATATTCCAATAGGATCAAAAGGTGATGAAGAGACTGAAGTCAGAGGTCTGGTATAACTTATCCCTTGCCCCCATGGATAGTCTGAAGGCAGTGTGCAGACACTGGCTGTGTCATCAGTTGAGGAAAGAAGGGTAACATGGGCACCAGATGTCTGATGAGACATCTCTACAAGAACCACCCAGAAGTTGTTGGGAACCAAAAGGGCATCCTGTTTTGTCAAATCCTTCATACAACAACTTGGTGTCCACAGAAACTTCCTCCAAATTAACTGACCTTCCAACAGTGGTTACAAAAAGCAGTCCAGTTCTATTTCCAGTTCACAGAAAAAAGACCTACAAGCTGTGGAATCACTTTTCTGTCTGCTCTACAGACCCCACTAAAGTCATGTGCTTGCATTGTGGCCAGATGATAAGTAGGGGGAAGAAGCAGACTAACCTAGGCACCAGTTGTCTTCTGAGGCATTTACAAAGGTTCCACGACAGCATGCTGAAGACCAACATCACCAAGACCATGCTGCCCTCTTCTCCAGGCATCAGTGTGCCTCTGAGTGCAGAATTGTAAGGAGCTTCTTCCTTTAACGATACGGATGAGAAGTTTTATGATTCTCATCCAGTTGCCAAAAATATAACAACTTTCATAGATGAAATGATTGCATTTGATCTTCAGCCATATTCTTTTGTAGACAATGTTGGCTTTAACAGGCTGCTCAAATACTTGAAACCTCCGTAGTCTTTGCCATCCCCTTCCTACTTTTCCAGGACAGCTATCCCTAGAATGTATGATAATGTGAAACAGATAATTATGTCACACCTTAAGGAAGCTGAGAATGGTATGGTCCACTTCACATCTGGAATATGAATGAGTAACCAGACCCAGGAGTACCTTACACTTACTGCTTACTGGGTCACCTTCGAGTCGTCGGTCCGATCTCACTGTGAGGACCACCACTACTCAGCACTGTTACCCTGTTTCCCCAAAAATAAGATAGTGTCTTATAATAATTTTTGCTCCCAAAGATGCGCTAGGTCTTATTTTCAGGGGATGTCTTATTTTTCCATGAAGAAGAATATGGTACACATTTATTGTTAAATGAAAATAAAGGAAATTTATTACCTGTATACGGTACGGTAGTATGGTAGTTGTCAACACAAACCAGACAAACTGTGAATCCTACAGTATCAAGAATTTACTCATTTATTCAATGACAATCATGTCATCATCTTCTGGAACATCATCATAACAATCCAATTCCTGAATTTCTTGTGACTCCATTTCTTTCAGAATCAGTGGACCAAATCTCTCATGTTTAGCCTGGGGGGGGGGCTTATTTTCTGGGGGATGCCTTATATTTCACTCAGAAGGAAACCTGTAAGTAGGTCTTATTTTCGGAGGATGTCTTATTTTCGGGGAAACACGGTAGACGTGTCACAGATTGACTGTGACTATAGCAGCAACAGCATTCAGAAGCAGCTGGAATGTTGGTGGGAGACCTGGGTTACATCCACTGGCCTTCAGGTTGGCATTACAGTGACTGACAATCCCAGCATAGGAAAGACGCTGAATGAAGGAGAGTACTCCAGCGTGCAGTGCTTCAGTCACACAGTGAACCTCATTGTCAATGAGGCCATTAAAAGCCAGAGAATGGTGCAGAATTTACTCATTGGTGGGAAGATATGTGAGCAGGTCCTTCATTCACATGTAGCAAAAGAGAAACTGGCAGAACTGCAGGAGTATGAATTTCCACTCCTCCATCTTATTCAGGATGTCCCATCCAAATGGCACATGTTTCATATGCTCGAACGGCTCATTGAGCAAAAAAGAGCAATTAAAGAGATTTCCATCAAGTGTAATTTCAAAGAATTGATCAGTTGCAACCAGTGGGAGGTCCTGAAGTCTGTGTGTCATGCGTTGAAGCCCTTTGACACTGCAATTTGGGAGATGACCGTCCACATGTCCACCCTCAGCTATGTAATCCCCATGATCCACATCCTGAACAGAAAAATCGAGATGCTGTTTAGGAGATCATGAGCATCAATACCATGCTGAAGTCTCTGAAGGAAGCCATGTTGAGCCAACTGTCTGCCACCCTCCATGACCCCCAGGTACATCTTTTTTTTTTTTTTTAATATATTTTATTGACTTTTTACAGAGAAGAAGAGAGAGGGATAGAGAGTTCGAAACATCGATGAGAGAGAATCATCCATCAGCTGCCTTCTGCACACCCCCCACTGGGTATGTGCCCGCAACCAAGGTACATGCCCCTGACTGGAATCGAACCTGGGACCTTTCAGTCTGCAGGCCGACGCTCTATCCATTGAGCCAAACTGGTTTCGGCCCCAGGTACACCTTTGCTACATTGTTTGATCCTCGTTACAAAGCCTCCCTGTTCTCTGAGGAGGAGGCAGAGCAGTATAAGCAGGATTTAATCAGGGAACTAAAAATGCTGAATTCTACATCAGAAGACACTTTGAATAGGTGTGCTCCAGGCTCCCCATCCAGAAACTCTAGTGGGGACGAGAGTCAGTGGTCACTCATGGCCAAGATAAAAAAGAAAAGCCCAAGAGAAATGATGAAGGTTCCTGGGGCCATGGTGCTTTCTTACCTGGAGAAGAAGGTGCTTAAACACAGCTGTGACCCATTTACCTATTGGAACCTAAAGAAGTTTGCCTGGCCAGGACTCTGCCTTGGCCACCAGGTTTTTGGATTGTCCCCCAAGTACTGTCCCTTCAGAAAGGCTTTTCAGCATACCCACTGAGAACAGAAGCTTTGTCCAGTCTAGGCTCATTATGGAACATTTTGAAAAACGTATCTTTTTGAAAGATATACTTTCAGTATTGAAGTCACAATGGAGCCAGGCTAAAGATGTTGTTGCTCATTAGGTACCACCTGTTTGTCACAGGCTATTGGTTGGCAACACCAGTCAGTGCCAAGGAGGACATCAGACCAGGCACTCTCAGGTCCACACTGAGTTTCTCTTGCAATCTTCCCATAACATCAATATGTGCTTTACTCCTAGTCCTTCAAGCCAGATACTGCGGTGCGTTTTTTGTTTTTGTTTTTGTTTTTACAAAACCACTATAAATAGCCTGTCTTGTCAATTATGAAATATGGTGTTTTAATTTATAACTGTAATTTTTTAAAAGATAGGAGTAAGTAATTTGTTTTACTAGAAAGACTGAAGATGTAAACAGTTTTGTTCTGCAGGCTTTTTATTCAAATATGTGAGAAAAACAAATCAGGTACTGTACTTTTGTTAAAAATTGATTTAATTGCAACAAAGCAGCCTTTGTAGCTGTCAAATAAAATGTTGTAATAGGTGGAGTAGAAACCATTCTGACAGAGGTTTTTACCTGCATCTCTAATATATTTGAGAAGTGCAGAAAATATTGTGGAAGATACTGTTCACTACAATAGACATGTTGCATTTGAAGACAAAAATAAACTTAAATGTATCATGGAATGTCAGTTACATAGTGGTTGTAAGAAGAACTTCCCCATGTTCTGTTTTTGTGTTGAGGTTTCACATGGTAAGTTACATTGGAGACATTCTATTTATAGCATACTCCTTGCTGCCTGTTGTCCAACACGTTTACAGCAGTTCTGGTGATTGAACATTCAAGCCTCTGATTTAGTGTCTCTACTTTGAAACTGTAGACTTCAAAATAGTGTTTCTATTTTGAAATGTGTTTAGTGCCCCCCACTTTGATCAAATCATGTAAAATTCTTTTTAGAAGAGGTGATTTATTAACAGGGAAGCACACTGTTACATTATAGTTGTAAGAGTAGCCTTTGGTGTTTAGATTTCATATATATATATATATATATATATATATATATATATATATATATATATATATATATATATGTAATATGGAAGACTCAGCCATCACGGGTATTTTAGAATCCCAGGGACATAAGAATGAAATGTCAGATAGTTCCTTATGTGTACATGCCAGCCATGTTATTTCAGATCTGGTTGGTGGACAAATGGTGGTAATGCAGGTCCGCCCGTCTCTGGTTTGGTCCTGGGCATCCTTCAGCAACCTGCAGCTGCTGTCTACTGGTATATTGAGGCATCGTCAGCATCTTCCATCTCTGAATTGTATCTCTTCTGTCTTCATGGCTGGAGCGCTTCTGTCTATTGCTCTCTGTTACAGAATTCCAGATGGTCTCGGAGTTGTTTTCTGAAAATATACAAACATATTCTCGACCAAAAGTTAATAAAGGGATATTTTCTTTAAATTTGATTTGGGATTCTTTTCCATTCCCCCCTCCAAATGATTTTCCCCTGGCTTGTTTTGTCACCATGTGTGCATTTTCATGGGTATCTTGCTATTAGCGTTTTGAATGAAGGTTAATTTTCTAAAGCACAAATTTTTTAGATGTAAATTATTCTCAGAATATTTTTCCTTACATGATATTCTTCCACTGTCACCCCCTTTTTTTACTTCAAGTAATAGGAAACTTTTGAAAATTTTATACTGTAGTCTTGATAGCTTTTACATCTATCTGGCATTGAAATTGGGACTCAAAAGAACTGTTGGTGCAGAAAGGAACTCAATACAGACTGATTCATTTGCCTCTCAGCATAACCATTATGGCTTGTTGCAGTTTAGGTTCTTACAAGGGTATTTCTTGGATCACATGATCTCACATACACATCTAGAGGAAATAATGAACAACATAAACAGACCCAGAGAAAGAGAACCAGCAATCAGACTCTCAAACCTCAGAGGGAAAGTAAGGGTGGATGGGGGTAAGGGGAAGAGATCAACCAAAAGACTTGTGTGCATACATATGGGCCTAGCCAGTGGCCAAAGACAATTATTTTTTCCAAAAAATTCAAGAGGAAGGAACACTTCCAAGCTCCTTCTGTAAAGCCAGCATCACCCTAATACCAAAAACAGATAAAGACAACACAATGAAAGAGAATTACAGGCCAATATCCCTCATGAACATAGATGCTAAAATCCTCAATAAAATTCTAGCAAATCGGCTCCAGCAGTACATCAGAAATATCATATACATAGACCAAGTAGGATTTATCCCAGAATGCAAAGATGGTACAATATCTGCAAATCAATAAACGTGATACATCACATAAACACATTGAGAGATAAAAATCATAGTCATATCAATTGATGCAAAAAAATCATTTGACAAAATCCAACACCCTGTCTTGATAAAAACTCTAAGAAAAGTGGGAATAGACAGATCACACCTCAACATAAGAAAAGCCATATATAATAAATCTACAGCCAACATCATACTCAATGGGCAAAAACTATAACCATTTCCCCTGAGAACAGGAACAAGACAAGGATGCCCACTTTCACCACTCCTGTTCAACATAATACTCGAAGTACTAGCCTTTGTGATCAAACAAGTGGAAGAAATAAAAGGCATCCAAATTAGAAAAGAAGTAGTAAAACTGTCCTTATTCGCAGATGACATGATACTGTACATAGAAAACCTTAAAGACTCCATCAAAAAATTACTAGACTTAATAAACGAATTCAGCAATGTAGTAGAATACAAAATTAATGCCAGGAATTCTATGGCATTTCTATCCACCAATAATGAACTTACAGAAAGAGAGACTAAAAGAGCAATCCCATTTACCATTGCAAAAAAAAAACAAAAAAAAACACAGGAATAAACTTAACTAAGGAGATAAAAAGCCTATATGCAGAAACTATAAGACAGTGAAAAACGAGACAGAGGAAGGTGTAAATAGATGGGATAACATACCATGTTCATGGACTCATAGAATCAAAATCAGTAAAATGTCCATAGTACCCATAGCAATCTATAGATTCAATGCGCTCCCCATTAAAATAGCAATGGCATATTTTGCAGACCAAGAACGAACTCTCCTAAAATTCATCTGGAAAAAAAAAGACCCTGAATAGCCACAGCAATCCTGAGAAAGAAAAATAAAGTAGGTGGGATCTAAATAAAATATTTCAAGCTGTATTACAAAGCCACTGTTCTCAAAACAGCCTGGTACTGGCACAAGAACAGACATATAGACCAATGGAATAGAATAGAAAACTCAGAAATTGACCCAAGCCACTATGCTCAATTATTATTTGACAAAGCAGGCATGAACATACAATGGAGTTAAGACAGTCTCTTCAATAAATGGTGTCGGGAAAATTGGACAGATACATAAAAAAAATGAAATTAGACCACCAACTTACATCATACACAAGAATAAACTCAAAATGGATAAAGGACTTAATCATAAGATGGGAAACCATAAAAATACTTGAGGAATCCACAGGCAGCAAAATCTCAGACATATGCTGAAGCAATTTCTTCACTGATACTCCTCCCAGGGAAACTAAAGAAAAAATAAACAAATGGGACTACATCAAAATAAAAAGCTTTTGCACAGCAAAAGAAACCATCAACAAAGCAATAAGAAAGCCCACTGCATTGAAGAACATATTTGCCAATATTATCACTGATAAGGGCTTAATCTCCAACATTTACAGGGAACACATACAACTTAACAAAAGGAAGATGAACAACCCAATTTAAAAAAAATGAGCAGTGGATCTAAATAGATACTTTTCAAAAGAAGACAGAAGAAAGGTCAAGAGACATATGAAAACATGCTCAAAGTCACTAATCACCCAAGAGATGCAAATCAAAACGACAATGAGGTACCATATCACATCTGTCAGAATGGCTATCATCAACTAATCAACAAATGACAAGTGCTGGCAAAGATGCAGAGAAAAAGGAACCCTCATGCACTGCTGGTGGGAATGCAGACTGGTGTAGCCACCAGCAGGCATGAGTTTCCTTAAAAAACTAAAACTGGAACTCCCATTTGATCCATTGATCTCACTTCTAAGAATATATTCCAAGAAGCTAGAAACACCAATCAGAAAGGATATATGCACCCCTATCTTCATAGCAGCACAATTTACCATAGCTAAGATTTAGAAACAGCCTAAGTGCCCATCAGCAGATGAGTGGATATAAAAAATTGTGGTACATCTACACAATGGATTACTACACTGCAGTAAAATAGAAGGCATTTTTACCATTTGCAACAGTATGGATGGAACTGGTGAATATTATGCTAAACGAAATAAGTCAGTCAGAGAAAGATAAATATTACATGATCTCACTCATTTATGAAATATAATGAACAACATAAACGGATTAACAAAAATATATCCAGAGACAGAGAAACAGATCAGATCATCAAACCTGAGAGGGAAGGTAAGGAGGGTGAGGGTAAGGGAGAGAGATCAACCAAAGGACTTGTATGCATGCATATAAGCATAACCAATGGACACAGACAATAGGGCGGGGGAAGGTATGAGAGTGGGGGGATGAGGTGGGTAATGGGGGTTTAAGGACACATATGTAACACCTTAATCAATCAATAAATTTTAAAAAAGAGTGGAGAAAACTAAAAAAAAAAATCTGAAAAGGAAAAAAAAGATCATGTTAGAGAAGCTGCATATGAGAGGAATCACATGTTGGAATTATTTAGAGTACAGCTTATGATCCAAGATAGCCTCATTGGAAGACCCTGAACTCACTTTTTATTTTTCCATGAGCACATAGAATTCAAAAACAAAGAACTGAGGTCTTACTGGACAACTTCTACACAACAAACAGAGGGGGGAGAGAGAGAGAGAGAGAAAGAGAGAGAGAGAGAGAGAGAGAGAGAGAGAGAGAGAGAGAGAGAGAGAGAGAGAGAGAGATTGAGAGAGAAGACAAAGACAGTATTGTGGGAACCTCATCCCCAATGTGCAGTCCTACAGACCTACAGTAGGGAAGGATTACTGAAAAGCCTATGCTCAGACTAGGTTGCCCTGGGGCATAGCAAAAACAAACAAGCAAACTATGGTTTAAAGTCACCTGCAATATACAGAAAGAAAATCTATTCACTAACCCTAGAGCATATGCCAAATGAGAGGGGAGCTGTGATAATCCTCTCCAGAGTAAAAAACACAAGAGAGTGCCATTTATTGTGCTCTTCCTTCATATTGATCACATGGGAAGGAGCATAATCCAGGCATTCTATCCCACCAGGAAAAGACTATCCTAGTGTGACCCAAGAAACTGGCCCACAACAGATCCATGGCTTGCTCTAGGACCTCCCTTCACCCCAGCCTGCACCTTCTCTAGACCCAGTTTCAAGCCCTAGAAAGACTTTTCCCTTTGATGTCTCTCAGCCCACACCCATTCCAATTATAGCTCCAGTACCTGACACAGCTTACTCACAGTCTTATCATGGTCTGCTCAAGCTACAGCTTCTAGTCAGCCTGCCAAGGCAGGCCCAGCTTGGTTTGCCCCCCGGAACACACGTGGCTCATGTCCGCTCTACTTATAGCTCACATCACAATGAAACTTATCTCTGGGACTTATTGCAAACCAAGTCTTCTCCAGCTCAAGCTCCAGGCTCTAAAATTGCTTGCCCTTGGGATTCCCCATGGCCTGAGCCTATTCCAACTCCAAACATCTTACCAAGTGGTCTCAGTGAGGCTCGCCTTCAGGGCTCCTTTTGACTCACACCCACTCCAGGCACAGCTCCAGGGCTCAACATAAATTTCCCCTGGAATTAACCACAGCCTGAGCCTGCTCTGAATACAGCTCCAATTATTCTGCCAAGGTGGTCTTGACATGGCTTGTCCCTTTGACTCACTGCTGCTCACACCTGCTTCAGATAAAGCTTCAGAGCCTAGCATGGGATTGATCCTGGGGATTCCCATGCCCTCAGTGAACTCCAACTACAGGTTCAACTTAACTGCCAAATCAGCCTTGGTGTGGTTTTTCCTTGAATTTTCCTGCTGTCTGTGCCTGCTAGAGCTACATGTTCAGCCAGCCTAGAAAGATGGGCTCAGCATAGCTTGCTTCCAGCACTTATTGTGGCCCCTGTCCATTCCAGCTATAGCTCTGGGACTCAAAACAGCTTATCCCCAGGGACTACCCATAGTCTGAGCCTGTTCTAATTAAAGCTTGAAAAGATGACTCCAGTAGGACTTGACTCAGGATACTCCAGTTTCTGAGCCAGCTCTAACTATAGCTCCAGATTACCCACCAAAGAGGCCCCAGCAAAACTTGTCTCCATGGCTTGTACCTGTTCACACTTTAGCTCAAACCAGCATGCCAAGATGGCCCCTGTGTGGCTCATCCTCCAGTCCCTCAGTCCCTCTTCATCCAAGCCCACTATAACATCAGCTTTAGCCCTTCTGCCTAACAGACTTGCACATATAGTCTACAAAGAAAAAGCGCCTACACAGGCCTCTCCTTCAAATCAACAGGAGATTGCTGTTTGGCCTGTTACATAGAAACAAATACAGAGAGAGGGCCAAAACAAGGAGACAGAAATATGTTTCCAATGAAAGAACAGAACAAAACACCATAAAAAGAGCTAAATTAAATGGAAATCAGCAATATACTAGATAGTTTAAAAAATGGTTATAGAGAAGAATCAGAGAGGATCCAAGATGGCTGCTCGGGTATACACCTAGCCGCAGCAGCTCACAACAATTTCAAGGGAATACAACTAAAATGTAGAGTGGACATTGCCCAGAGCTACAGGTAGTCGACTGACTGAAAACTCTACAATAGGAAGGAGGGAGAAAACCAGAAGGAAAATCAGAGGAGCTGAAAAAAAGCCTAAGGTACGGAGACATGCTGCGCGCTCGCACGCACGCGCGCGCGGAGAGGTCGCAGCCGGAGAGGAGGAGAGGGCTGGGTGCTGCCTGGCGTTCCCTAGCAGGAAGGAAATAGAACCCCCAGCCTGGGCTGAACCCCCGAACCGGCAGCGCTGAGCCCCAAGTTATGTGCCAGACCCTGGGGACCCAGGCTCCGGCAGGGGGAGACAATCCCGGGGGACGGCAAAATGCGGGGCCCCCGGAGTCGCGCGCACATGGCGCGCAGAGGACTGAATGTTGACTCTGATGCTGGATTACCCTAGCCGGAAGAAACAAAGCCTCCGGCGGCAGCTCTGAGCCTCAGTCCAGACCGCCCCGAACTCCAGGTCTGGGCCAGTCCCTGGGGACCCAGGCTCGGGCAGGGGGAGACGGAGCTGTGAGGTGGAGTCCTGGGAGCGCGGCGAAAGGCCGAGCCCCCGGAGTCGCGCACACTGTGTGCAGAGGACAGTCTGTTGACTTTGATCCTGGACTCCCCTAGTGGGAGGGAGAAAGAAAGCTCCAGACTGGAGGAACGCCACGAGGAGCAGGAGCCCATGCCGGACACCGGCCAGCCGGGCGCCAGCAAGGAGCCGGGCGACGGGGCCCCCAATGGGGGGGGTGCCCCTGAGCCTTCGACTGCTGAGCGCTGGCAACGGAGCCAAGGACGGGGGCTGCTTCCTGGGCGGCGCCGACCCCGGCAACAGGCTGGAGCAGCGCGGGAGCCCACGGAGAACAAAGGGGTGCCACAGGCCAACCTGCTGAGCTCCCAGGACAAGGAGGAAGAAACCAAAGAAGTTCTCAATGTGAAGAAATCAAGTGAGAGCAAATGATAGTAAAATTACTTAAGAAAGAATACAAAGAAGATCTTGAAAAATCAAAGACTAAGTCAGAACTCAACGCACCAGCCAACATTGCAACATAAATGCGTTTTGTTTTTTTTTAAAAAAAGAAAAAAAAAAAGGAGAAAAAAGGGACAGAATGTTGGAACAGCGGCGACCAGGCCTAGAGTGGCCAGGCACAAGGCAGTGGCAGCTGGGCCCGGAGCAGCAGTGGCCAGGCCCCAGAGCAGCAGCAGCCAGAACAAGAGCATCAACGGCCAGCACTGGAGCAGCCAGACCTGGGGCAGTGGCAGCCAGGCCTGAGGCAGAGGCGGCCAAGCCCAGGGTGGCCAGTCCAGGAACACCCAGACACGGAGTGGCTGGGCCCGGAGAAGCCCGGTCCAGAGCAGCCGGGTTGGGAGCAGCCAGGCCCAGAACAGCAGTAGCCAAGCACGGAGCATCCAGGCTGGGAGCGGCCAGGCTCGGAGCAGCTGGGTCGGGTGCAGCCAGGCCCAGAGCAGCGGCAGCCAGGCTGGGAGCGGCCAGGCCCGGAGCAGCTGGGTCTGGTGTGGCCAGGCCTGGAGCAGCGGCTGCCAGGCTAGGAGCGGCCAGGCCCGGAGCAGCAGCTGCCAGGCTGGGAGCAGCCAGGTCCGGAGCAGCCGGGTCTGGTGTGGCCAGGCCCGGAGCAGCGGCTGCCAGGCGGGAGCGGCCAGGCCCAGAGCAACAGCTGCCAGGCTGGGAGCGGCCAGGCCCGGAGCAGCTGGGTCTGGTGCGGCCAGGCCCGGAGCAGCGACTGCCAGGCTGGGAGCGGCCAGGCCCGGAGCAGCCGGGTCTGGTGCGGCCAGGCCCGGAGCAGCAGCTGCCAGGCTGGGAGCGGCCAGGCCCGGAGCAGCTGGGTCTGGTGCGGCCAGGCCAGGAGCAGCGGCTGCCAGGCTGGGAGCGGCCAGGTCCGGAGCAGCAGCTGCCAGGCTGGGAGCGGCCAGGCCCGGAGCAGCCGGGTCTGGTGCGGCCAGGCCAGGAGCAGTGGCTGCCAGGCTGGGAGCGGCCAGGCCCGGAGCAGCGGCTGCCAGGCTGGGAGCGGCCAGGCCCGGAGCAGCCGGGTCTGGTGCGGCCAGGCCCGGAGCAGTGGCTGCCAGGCTGGGAGTGGCCAGGCCTGGAGAAGCGGCTGCCAGGCTGGGAGTGGCCAGGCCTGGAGAAGCGGCTGCCAGGCTGGGAGCGGCCAGGTCCGGAGCAGCCGGGTCTGGTGTGGCCAGGCCCGGAGCAGCGGCTGCCAGGCGGGAGCGGCCAGGCCCAGAGCAACAGCTGCCAGGCTGGGAGCGGCCAGGCCCGGAGCAGCTGGGTCTGGTGCGGCCAGGCCCGGAGCAGCGACTGCCAGGCTGGGAGCGGCCAGGCCCGGAGCAGCCGGGTCTGGTGCGGCCAGGCCCGGAGCAGCAGCTGCCAGGCTGGGAGCGGCCAGGCCTGGAGCAGCCGGGTCTGGTGCGGCCAGGCCAGGAGCAGCGGCTGCCAGGCTGGGAGCGGCCAGGCCTGGAGCAGCCGGGTCTGGTGCGGCCAGGCCAGGAGCAGCGGCTGCCAGGCTGGGAGCGGCCAGGCCCGGAGCAGCGGCTGCCAGGCTGGGAGCGGCCAGGCCCGGAGCAGCTGGGTCTGGTGCGGCCAGGCCAGGAGCAGTGGCTGCCAGGCTGGGAGCAGCCAGGCCCGGAACAGCGGCTGACAGGCTGGGAGCGGCCAGGCCCGGAGCGGCCGGGACCGGAGCAACCGGTCCCAGAGCAGCCGGGTCGGGTGCGGCCAGGCCTGTAGCAGCAACAGCCAAGTCCAGAGCAACTAGGTCGGGAGCGGCAGTGACCAGACCGGGAGCAGCTGGTTGTGGAACGAACCAGAGCAACAGAGGCCAGGCCCGGAGCAGCCAGGCCCGAAACAGCTTGCTCCTCGCCTGTACCTGCCCACGGCTGCCTCTCAGACATGGCTGGAAACTTTTGCGGGAACTTGAGGGTCTGCTGAATCAAGTGATGAAGGCTTAGATCTGGATGTGTTGAGTTAGTATAGCGCTGGGGTGTTGATCTGTGAGTGCCTTGGGTGGGGCCTGGATGAGGCTGGTTGACCTATTTGAAAATGTCTTTTGTGTGAAGTGTATCATTGGGCATGTGGAGGTATTATTGATATGAGAAAATGCTAAGTAACAGATTTACTATCTGAAAAGGGATTTACTATCGGGGAAAGGGAGGGAGGAAGAGACTGAACATAAACTGTGCACCTATGGATGAGGACAATGGGGGATGGGGAGGGGGCAGAGGGTGGGGTGGGAACCTGGTGGAGGGAGGAAGAAATGAGGAACCTTTGTAATAATATGAACAATAAAGATTGATTTTAAAAAAAAAATAAAAAAAATAAAAAAAAAAAATAAAAAATGGTTATAAAGTTACTCAATAAATTTCAGAGAAAAATAGATTAATTCAATGAGCCATTCAGCAAAGAACAAATGATACCTAATAAATACAATAACTGGAATGAAAAAATATGCTAGAGTGATCAAGAGCAGATTAGATGATTCAGAAGAAAAAGTCACCTAGCTGAAAGACAAGGTAGTAAAAATTACCCAATTGGAACAGCAAAAAGAAAAAAAAAGTATTAAAAAATGAGGATAGTATAAAGAACCTATGTGACAACATCAATCATATCTATACTTGAAACATAGGATCTCTGAAGTATAAAGGAGACCGAAAACCTATTTTAAGAAATGATTGATGAAAATGTCCCTACCAGAAGTGAATAAACATTCAAGACTTTCCATTGCTGAATTAATTTATTAAGTCTAGTAATTACTAGACTTGGACTCAATCTGTCTGGGATCCAATTCTAGTGCAGTGGCTTGAAAGGAATCTGGGACATTCAGGAAGACGTGGTTAGGGGCGATCAGATAGGCAGCCAGGTGAGTGATTAGAGCCAGCAGTCCCAGATTGCAAAAGGGATGTCCAACTGCTGGTTTAGTCCCTAAACCTGCAATCAGACATTCCCATAGGTGTCCTGGATTGGAGAAGGTGCAGGCTGGGCTGAGGGACCACACCCACCTCCATGCACAATTCTCATGCACCAGGCCTCTAGTGCTGCTATAAAAAAGAATCAACTCTTACCATTTGCAACAGCATGGGTGGACCTGAAGGATGCTAAGCAAAAAAAGTCAGTTGGAGAAAGATAAGTATCACATGATTATATTTGTGGAATATAAAGAACAATGACTGATGAACAGAAATAGGTTTAGAGACATAGAATCATCTAACATACCGTTAAACCTCAGAGGGAAGTCAGGGGAGGGGGGCAAGCAAGAGATCAACAAAAGTCTTATACTGTATGATTGGATATAAGCATAACCAAATGGACACCGACAATAGGGGGGTGAGGGCTGTGTTGGGAGGTGGGAGTAGGCTTGGAGAGGTCAATGGGGGGAAAGGAGACATATGTAATACTTTCAACAATAAAGAATTTAAAAAAGAAAAGAAAGCTCCAGACCAATATCTCTGATGAAAACAGAAGCAAAAATCCTGAAGAAAATATGAGCAAATCGAATATAACAGTACATCCAAAATATAATACCTTACAATCAAGTGGGGTATATTCCAGGGACACAAGAATGACTTAACATACAGAAATTGATCTATGTAATAACCATATTAACAAAAGAAAGAATAAAAATTATAAATCTTATCAGTAAATATAGAAAAACATTTGATATGATACAATATCCATTTATGATTAAAATAGTGAATAAAATAGAACTAGAAGGAAACATAATAAAGGCCATCTATGATAAACCCTCAGATAATATCATACTCAATGTTGAAAAACTGAAAGCTTTTCTTCTGAGATTATAAATAAGACAAGGATGTCTACTCATACCACTATTATTCAACATAATGTTGGGAATCCTATACAGAAAAATAAGGCAAGACGGGGGAAAAAAGGCATCCAAATAGGGAAGGAAGAAATAAAACTGTACCTTTTTGCAGATGACATGATTCTATATATAGTACACCCTACAGACTCTGCAAAATAAATAAATAAATAAAAACTATTAGAAACAATAAACAAATACAGTCATGTTGCGGGATACAAAATCAATATGAAAAAAACACATTGCCTTTCTGTATACTAACAACAAAACTTCAGAAAAAGAAATGAAAAAAAATTCCTTTTGCAATTGCAACCAAAAGAATATAATACCTAGGAGTGAACTTAACAAACAATGTGAAAGAACTATGTACTGAAAATTATAAAGCATTATTATAAGAGATTGAAAAAGACACAACAAAATGGAAAAATATCCTGTGCTCATGGATTGGAAGAATCAACATAGTTCAAATGGTCATATTACCCAAAGCAATATGTAAAGTTAATGCAATCACAGTGTCTTTTAAAAAAAATAAATCAAATGAGAAATCATGAGATTTGTATGGAACCACAAAAGACCCCCAGTAACCAAAGTAATCCCAAGAACAAATAATGAAGCTGGAAGTACTATGCTACCTGACTTCAAATTATACTACAGAGCTACAATAATAAAAACAGCATAGTATTGGCAGAGAAACAGACACACAGATCAATGGAACAGAATAGAAAGCCCAGCCATAAAGCCATATGTATATGGACAGATAATTTTCAACAAAGGGGCCAGAAACACACAATGGAGTAAAGATAGTTTCCTCTTTGCTGGGAAAACTTGGAAGTCATATGAAACTGGATTACAGTTTGTCCCCATGTACAAAAATTAATACAAAATGGATCAAAGACTTAACTATAAGACCAGAAACAATAAGTTACATAAAGAAAAAATAGGCACCAAACTTAAAGACCTTGGTCGTAGAGAACATTTTATGAACTTGACCCCAAAGGCAAGAGAAGTAAAGGCAAAAATAAATGAATAGGACTATATCAAACTAAAAAGCTTCTGCACACAAAAGAAATGAACAACAAAGCAGAGAGCCAACCAGATGGGGATATTTGCAAACAGTAGCTCTGACAAAGGTTTAATTTACAAAATATATAAAGAACTCATAAAAATCAACACCTAACAAACAACCCAATCAAAAAGTGGGCAAACCTGAAAATATACCTCTCCAAAGAAGATATGAACAACCAATAGATATATGAAAAGATTTTCAACCTCACTAGCTTAGGGAAATGCAAATAAAAACTACAATAAGATACCACCTTACACCTGTTAGAATGGCCATTATCAATAAGACAAGCAATAACAAGTGTTGGAGAGGTTGTGAAAAAAAAGAAAACCCTTATTTACTGCTGGTGGGAATGCAGCTGGTACAACCACTGTGGAAAGCAGTCTGGTAATTCCTCAAAAATTAAGAATAGAGCAACCATATTAACCAGAAATTCCTCTCCTGAGTATACACCAAAAAAAAAAAACCCAAAAAAACAAAAAAAACCCTAAGATATATGCATCATTATTCATGGTGGCCAAGAATTGGAAACAATTAAAGTATCCTGCGATAGTGGACTGCATAAAGATGTGTACATATACACAATAGAATACTACTTGACCATAAGAAAGAATGAAATAGTGCCATTTGCAAAAACATAAATGGATCTTGAGAATATTATGCTGAGTGAAATAAGTCAGTCAGAAAAAGCTAAGAACCATATGATTTCACTCATACCTGGGATATAAAGCTGAAACTTGTTAACATAAACAGCAGTGTGGTGGTTGACAGAGGAAGAGGTGGCGGGGGAGAAGGAAGTCTAATATATGATGAAAAGAGAAAATTTCACTTTGGGTTGTGGGCACATGGTGGAATATACAGATCTTGTAACTAAGAAACCCACACCTGCAACCTATATGGTCATGTCGACCCATGTCACTCCAATAAATTAATTTTTTTAAAAGACTAGTGGGAAGGATAGACATGCAAAACAGGTTAGTCCCATACATCAATGAGGTAGTTAAGACTCAGAAGGTATATCTTGCCTGCAAGGTCTCCCCTAAGGAGTAAATGTTCCCAGCCCCACACCATGCTCCTCAGCATAGGCCACCATTGCTGGGAAGGTGATTGGCCAAAATTTTCAATTTCTGTGAAAATGGGAAGTCCATCCAGGTGAGACAGAGGGCTGCTGGAATCCCAGGCATTCCTTTTAAAAGGCCTGTGCTCAGACTTACTCATTGATAGATGCACTCACTCTGCATTCCAATACTGAGCTTGAGTGATACCAGTGACATATGGGAAAGAAGAAAACTGTCTGGTTTCATGGAGAGGGTTAGAGGGGAAGCTCTGTCAGCCATTTTGATTCTCTGTTTTGCTCTCCCCCAACAGAGCTGGCAGGGGCTGAAGAGTGTGAATCATTAAACTTGCCCCACCCAGATTATTTCCTGAGAACTACTCCTAGCCAGCTCACACACAACAGCTGCTACTCACAAGTAGCTGGACTCAGCTCATGCTGTGGATTTCCATAAAAACTGTAAAAATTTTCAAACCCCATAATAGCAACTGGCCTCAGTGTTCCCTGTACCACATGCTTAGCAGCCCCCAGTTGGCACTAGTGGCAGACAGCCTCCACTCAGAGCATAGCCTTACCCAAGCACCCCCAAATCTAGCACAGGCAGCTACCAACAGCACATTATTTGTAATTCTCACCAGGTGGCATCAGGGCAGGTTCAGGCAGGGGCTGACCTAGACCTTCTCTAGAGATCCTGCCAAGAGGCTACAGAACCAACATACCCAGTGATTGGCTTCAAACCATACCAGAGGACCACTCAGTTAGCTTCAAAAATGACATACCCATAGGGTGGACTCAGATGACATCAGAGCCATGATCTTGCAAATCCCACTCCATTGC